>NC_134690.1:307906176-309388106 GCF_050947455.1 Rhinoderma darwinii | reverse complement strand
AAAGAATGCTCCATTTGCAGCAATTACAGCATTTCAGACCTTTAGGGTATGTGCACACGCTAGCTACCTTTTACGTCTGAAAAGACAGACTGTTTTCAGGAGAAAACAGCTGCGTCGTTTCAGACGTAAAAGTTCCTTGCATTATGCGAGGCGTCTGTGACGCTCGTAAATCTTGAGCTGCTCTTCATTGACTTCAATGAAGAACGGCTCAAATTACGTTGCAAATAAGTGTCCTGCACTTCTTTGACGAGGCAGTCATTTTACGCGTCGTCGTTTGACAGCTGTTAAACGACAACGCGTAAATGACAGGTCGTCGGCACAGCACGTCGGCAAACCCATTCAAATGAATGGGCAGATGTTTGCCGACGTATTGTAGCCCTATTTTCAGACGTAAAACGAGGCATTATACGCCTTGTTTACGTCTGAAAATAGGTTACCTTTCCCTGTCTTTTATCGCTTCATCTAATGAATGACCAGAAAAGCAAAAAGCACGGCGCCACATAGTGCAGGTCAATGGGGTTTAAATAGAATATTGAACGTGGTCTATTATGCTCACCACGATAGTGCTTGGAAAAGGCAATGAAAAAGTCCACAGGTGCTGCTGCCAGGATCCAAACCGGTAAACCAGGTGGTCACCGCTAGTTAGAACGTAAAGAGGTAGTGGAAAAAGGGAGGATCCCGTGAGGCGCTGCTGCATGGCTGTTGAAGGAACTCAGCGATGGTAGACAAAATGATATAAATAAATATATGTTTATTGAAAAACATTAATAATAATGGCTACGCGTTTCAACGCTGTACTAGCGTCTTCCTCAGGCCGTTAAAATTACATACAAAAGAGGTTGCTTATATATCAACGGAAATCTAAGCACACAGGAAGGAAAAAAAAGGGGTCAAAAGGGGAAAGGTCAAAGAATGATTGTGACGTCATAAATAACATCTATATCGGAAAATTGTTTCGAATTGTTTATGACGTCACAATCATTCTTTGACCTTTCCCCTTTTGACCCCTTTTTTTTTTTCCTTCCTGTGTGCTTAGATTTCTGTTGATATATAAGCAACCTCTTTTGTATGTAATTTTAACGGCCTGAGGAAGACGCTAGTACAACGTTGAAATGCGTAGCCATTATTATTAATGTTTTTCAATAAACATATATTTATTTATATTATTTTGTCTACCATCGCTGAGTTCCTTCAACAGCCACGCAGCAGCGCCTCACGGGATCCTCCCTTTTTCCACAACCTCTTTACGTTCTAATGAATGACAGGACTGTACTGACCTTGGACGCAGACGGAGGGTGAGCGGAGAATAAGTCAAGGGGAGATGAATGATGGATAAGACAAATGAAACGAGGCCTCAGTGTGTGTACTATAATATGCAGTGTGTGTATGTGTGTGTATATATACACACACACACATATATACAAACACATATATATACATATACACACACATTTTATATATATATATATATATATATATATATATATCACACACACACACACACACACACACACATATACAAACATATATACATACACACACACACACACACATTATATATATATATATATATATATATATATATATAACACACATGTGTGTGTGTGTGTATATATATATATATATATATAGCAGATATAAAAAAATGGCGACAGCACCCTGCTTAAAACACTAATGCCACCTAAACCACTAAATATAAATAGATATGCACTAAAGCTAAATCTACCTACAAATAGGGAGGTTCTTAGTGCACATTTTGATCAAAAAGTGTTAGCCCACCTGCCACAACAAGGCGACCTCTGTAAGGTGGGAACCTACGCTGCACATACACCCAGAACTGGGACTAAGCCTACATATATACCTGGGGATGGTAGAATCCAGCATTGAACTGATTAAAATCACCCAGGGCAGAGTGGGAGGAGTGCAAGAACAACAAGTGGAGGCAGTCACTAACCCCACATATATGGATACCATAAACACAACAAAAATTGAACAGCACATTCCAACTAAATGATACAAAATACGCAGGTGCAAGAACACCTATGACTGCAGATATACAGCAGATATAAAAAAATGGCGACAGCACCCTGCTTAAAACACTAATGCCACCTAAACCACTAAATATAAATAGATATGCACTAAAGCTAAATCTACCTACAAATAGGGAGGTTCTTAGTGCACATTTTGATCAAAAAGTGTTAGCCCACCTGCCACGACAAGGCGACCTCTGTAAGGTGGGAACCTACGCTGCACATACACCCAGAACTGGGACTAAGCCTACATATATACCTGGGGATGGTAGGATCCAGCATTGAACTGATTAAAATCACCCAGGGCAGAGTGGGAGGAGTGCAAGAACAACAAGTGGAGGCAGTCACTAACCCCACATATATGGATACCATAAACACAACAAAAATTGAACAGCACATTCCAACTAAATGATACAAAATACGCAGGTGCAAGAACACCTATGACTGCAGATATACAGCAGATATAAAAAAATGGCGACAGCACCCTGTATATATATATATACACATACACACATATACGCTACCGTTCAAAAGTTTAGGGTCACTTAGAAATTTCCTTATTTTTGAAAGAAAAGCACAGTTTTTTTCAATGAAGATAACATTAAATTAATCAGAAATACACTCTATACATTGTTAATGTAGTAAATGACTATTCTAGCTGCAAACGTCTGGTTTTTAATGCAATATCTACATAGGTGTATAGAGGCCCATTTCCAGCAACCATCACTCCAGTGTTCTAATGGTACATTGTGTTTGCTAACTGTGTTAGAAGGCTAATGGATGATTAGAAAACACTTGAAAACCCTTGTGCAATTATGTTGGCACTGCTGTAAACAGTTTTGCTGTTTAGAGGAGCTATAAAACTGACCTTCCTTTGAGCTAGTTGAGAATCTGGAGCATTACATTTGTGGGTTCGATTAAACTCTGCAAATGGCTAGAAAAAGAGAGCTTTCATGCGAAACTCGACAGTCTATTCTTGTTCTTAGAAATGAAGGCTATTCCATGCGAGAAATTGACAAGAAACTGAAGATGTCCTACAACGGTGTGTACTACTCCCTTCAGAGGACAGCACAAACAGGCTCTAACCAGAGTAGAAAGAGAAGTGGGAGGCCCCGCTACTCAACTGAGCAACAAGACAAGTACATTAGAGTCTCTAGTTTGAGAAATAGACGCCTCACAGGTCCTCAACTGGCAGCTTCATTAACCCCTTCCCGCTCCTGGACGTATGATTAGGTCATGGTAGCTGTATCGTTCGCGCTCCATGACCTAATATTACGTCTCGGGAGTGTGATCGCAATGGGGTCACTTTACGCCTTGATCTCCATGCAGGTTCAAATCGATAGGTAGGACGAGCTGCTCGGAGAAGTAACAGATACACTGAGACGTTTCTCAAGGTAAAATACTTCTAATTTATTGAACTACAGACGTTCATACTTAAAGCATCAGACGAACAAAGAACATTCCATAACATATGAGTCATCTGTATATTCAAGCCTTACAGCTTCCTTTCCCATAAAGCTCATTGGTGGAGCACCAGGTATTCCCTTATGTTTCCTTTATGCTTAGGGGGGTGGTCAAGTGATTGACCACCATCTGTTTGCAATTTTCAAGGGACGGCAGAGCATCTGCAAACTATTTCTTCTCTTAACCTTTCTAAAATACCCATTATATTGTAACACATGTTCTCCTTTATAACATTTCACTCCTTATGGTCCCAAATACATTATATATGTATATTTATACCATAACAATCCCTCCTTTTGTGATTTTACCAACACCTAAATTCCAATGCTACTTCTATCTCCGGATAGCAAGGCTTCGATGCATTTCTTCACTTGATTCACACAGGTATGTAGGTGGGGTAATCTCACAACATTCTTTCATCATAATGTATAGGCCTCTGATTGAATGCTTCCCTTATTTTACAAAATGCATAACAATTAAAACATGTAAGCAATACAAATAATATCATTAAACAAATCAATGGTTGGAAAAGCACATGTAATATTTTAGTAGCTGTAGGTGAGAATCCTGTAAAAACGTCATACCAGTGATGGGCACTAGCATCTTTAATTGCTGATGACAAATGTATCACTTCCCTAGCTGCTATTGTAGCCAATATTTTCACCCTACTTAGAGTTACATTATGGGCTTGGATTCGTTTTTCAACTTCTCCTGATCGTTGTAACACCTTTTTCAATTCGTCTAAAGATAAACTAAAGTTTCCATAGGGCAAAGGTTCAGGTACCCATATAGTGGACATTATTTCTTCTAAAGTAGGCAGGAACACTATAGTTTGGTTCCCCCAAGTCAAATGCGTCACATTGTATAGACATCCTGAAAATGGTCCTGTGAGTTTAAACTGGCTAAGGGTCTGCTTGTTGTTAGTTATTAAACATACATGCTGTGGACCTACTTCAATATAAACCTGTAGGTTAGCTTCTGGGATTATAGTGAGTGCGCATACATTATCCTGGTGCTGCATTAGACAGGGTTCATATATCCCTGACTGTTGATTACATACATATCCTTGCTCTGTTAACTGGCACAAATCTATATTCCTTGTCTTATTTTGAGAATCTATGTGTGTTCCTTTCATTTCCGGCATCCAATATTGTCCTAATAATGTCACCGGATCAATCATTACCATTGGCATAACAATAAATTTGCATAATAGAGTAGGATTTTTCACATTAAATGCTATTAGTCTTCCTGCACACCATATAGGTGTACACTCAGTATACTCAGGCTGTAACAATAACCACGTATCATTTCTCTTTCCTATGGGCAGAATGTCTGTCCATTGCCTAACATGACTACTAAACAATTTATTCATCTGTTCTTGTTGCCACATCGTTTTAAGCGTACATACTGTCCAATTTACAAAAGTTGATACATTCTGTAATGTTCTATATTCGGTTAGCATACTTTCATTAAAAACATTTAGAAACAGTTCATCTATAGCTAACCCTTTTTGCTGTAAGTCAAAGGTAGTAGGTAACCATGACGCACCTATCCTTAATGCAGTAGATGTGTCATCTCCCACTGAGTTTAATTTGTTCATAACTGTTTCTAACTGTATACCATTCAATACTCCTAATCCCGTTCCTACCCCTCCTAATAGCGTGTCATACCATTCTCTTTTTTGTCTATGACAGCTGGGGGATTCAGGGAAGGAAATATTGAAGTGTACATTCTTTTTCTGCTGTTGGGTTACAGCACTCTTACAAGTGTGTGGGATTCTTTCCAGACTTTGTACTGTTATATGTGGCTTAAAACTATCTCTTAAAATTGTTATCAAGAATACAAAATATATTCTATTTCTTATTTCGCTATTATTCATACATAATATCATCCCATCAGTTTCTTTTATTACAATCGTAGAGTTGAGCCTCTCCTTGTTGCATCTTTCATAAGTCTTATTTATCATTTCGTTTCTATTTTTACTGGTTGTATATTTCTGTAGATACTGTAAATCTGGTTCATAACAACAAAGCAACAGCCCCGGCGTCTCTTCTTGTATGCTAATGTTGGCTGTTTTGTCTATGTGAAGGTACACAGTCTCTCCATGTGGTCCTTTTTTCCAAGTCCCTTCGGTTGTAGTCACATTTGTAGTATAACACGGGGCATTGGCCTTACAGGTGTAGTTACCCTGCTTTCTATCCACTGTGGCATTCGCCCACCCTGTCCTGAACTGTTCCAGTGATTCTGTACTGATTACGTGTACAGGAGTAGCAGTTCTGCCTTTTTGTATAAGAGCACACGCAACAACCGCCGCAACAACCGCAAAGATCTTCATTCTTCTGGCTGAAGAACCTTTTTACAATGACTGGCATCAATCCAGCTTGCCTTTCCTTCGAGCTTCACTGAGGTGCTTGTTGTGAGTAGGACTTGAAACGGTCCGTCAAATCTTGGGTCTAGACTTTTCCTCACGTGTCTCTTAACGACCACCCAATCTCCCGGTTCTAACTTATGCGTCCCTTCAACTGAATCAGGATCTGGAATGGAAGCAAAGACTTGTGCATGCACCTTGGTCAATTGTTTGTTCAGCGTTGATACATAATCTGTTAGTCTACCATACTGCATTTGGAGCACCTGTGGAAAATAACATCCTAATCTGGGAGCCGATCCAAATAAGATCTCATATGGGCTGAGACCTGTTCTTTTTGTTGTAGTGTATCTTACTGAGAACAAGGCTAATGGTAGACACTCGGTCCATGGTTTCCCGGTTTCTACCATTGCTTTTTGGATTTTCAATTTGAGAGTCCCATTTAGTCTCTCAACCT
This sequence comes from Rhinoderma darwinii, assembly GCF_050947455.1. Lineage (NCBI taxonomy): Eukaryota > Metazoa > Chordata > Amphibia > Anura > Rhinodermatidae > Rhinoderma > Rhinoderma darwinii. The sequence continues at coordinate 309,381,790 of NC_134690.1, read as the reverse complement.
TCCCACTGCTCTGTGGATGGTATGGTGTATGTAGGGCTTGACTTATGCCTAGAGCTGACAACACATGGTTCATGATTTCACCCGTAAAATGAGTTCCTCTGTCGCTCTCGATCACCTCTGGAACTCCATATCTGCACACCACCTCGTTGATCAGTTTCTTTGCTGTGGCTACGGCTGTAGCTTTGGTTACTGGAAATGCTTCTGGCCATCCTGAAAAGAGATCAATACAAACAAGCACATACTCATAGGTACCGACTTTTGGTAATTGAATATAGTCTATCTGTAGTCTCTGGAATGGGTAAATTGACTTTGGGGTGTGTTTTTGTGGCACTTTCACTGTTCTCCCCACGTTATTGGTGGCACATACCATACACCCTTGTACAAACTTACTCGCTACAGTGCTAAACCCTGGAGCATACCAGGTTTTGTTAACCAAGTCCATCATTGCTGTTTTTGACTGGTGTGTCTGTCCATGCGTTACCTGTGCCATCATAGGGAACATTGTTTGTGGCAGACACAGCTTATTTTGTTGTTGCCATAGTCCATCCGCTCTCAGGGTAGCTCCCTGATTCTGCCATCTAGTCTGCCATCTTCTTCTTTGGATATTTGGTTTTGCAGATTTTGTAGTATTGTGGGGCTGATGTTGACCACGGAGTCTTCAGGATGTTGGTACATCATAACTGTTAGGGTATGTTCACACGCTGAGAGGCAGTTACGTGTGAAAAGACAGACTGTTAACAGCTGCCTCGTTTCACACGTAAAAGCTCCTCCTCGTAATTTACGAGGCGTCTGAGACGCTAGTAAACCTTGAGCCGTGCTTCATTGATTTCAATGAAGAACGGCTCAAATTACGTGGCAAAGAAGTGCCCTGCACTTCTTTGCCGAGGCAGTAAATTTACGGGTCGTCGTTTGACAGCTGTCAAACGACGACTCGTAAATAACAGGTCGTCTGCACAGTACGTCGGCAAACCCATTCAAATGAATGGGCAGATGTTTGCCGACGTATTGTAGCCCTATTTTCAGACGTAAAACGAGGCATAATACGCCTCGTATACGTCTGAAATTTGGCCGTGTGAACATACCCTTACTGGACCTACTGGCTTTAAGGCTGCTGCTTTTGCGGCTTGGTCTGCCAAAGCATTTCCTTTTGTCTCTGGTGAACTCACCTTAGTGTGAGCTTTAATTTTTACTACTGCTACTTCTGTGGGTAACATCAGGGTCTCCATCAAGTATTTTACAAAGTCTGCATTCTTTACAGGTGTACCTGCAGAGGTCAAAAATTGTCTTGCCCTCCATATGGGGCCATAGTCATGTGCAATGCCAAAAGCATATCGAGAGTCAGTGTATATATTTGCTGTCTTTCCTTCTGCATGTTGGCATGCTGCTGCCAGGGCCTTAAGCTCCGCTTCTTGTGCTGAGCGGGACGCTGGTAAGGAGGCTGCTTCTAGGACTACATCTTCGGTGGTTACTGCATATCCTGTAAGAAAAGATCCTTCTACAAAATACCTTGAACCATCCACAAAGAGTATTAGGTCTGGGTTTTGGAGTGGGGTATCTTTTACATGTGCAAACCCCACTGTTTCCTGGGCCATACAATCATGTTCATCAGTTTCAGGCAAAAATTGTGACCATACTTTACCTACGTCTTCTCCCCCTTGCTCCAAAGGCAGTAAGGTAGCTGGGTTCAATGTAGTACAGCGGTGTAAAGTAACCTGCTCAGGAAGAAGAAGTGCACAGGTTAATCTCAAATGTCTTGCTGTTGACAAGTGCTTCGGCTGTACTTGAGTAAGAATAGCAGTAATATCATGTGGTGAAAAAACTTGGACTGGAAATGCCAGGACCAAATCTGAGGCCTTGTTTAACATTGAATTTACAGCAATGATAGCTCTCACACATGATGGGGAACCTCGGGCCACAGGGTCTAGTCTAGCTGAATAATATGCTACCGGGCGCTGCTGTGGTCCATGACTTTGTGTGAGAACTGCAGTGGCATGTCCATTTTGTTCAGTACAGTACAACCTGAAGGGTTTGTCATAGTCTGGAGTACCAAGGGCTGGTGCTGTTTGTACTACTAATTTAAGGCTATGAAAATTCTCTTCAGCTTCTGGGGTGAGTCCGAATGGCTGACTTTTTAGGCAATCATACAGGGGCTGCATGAGGATCGATGCTGATCTGATCCAGGGCCTGCAATAGGATACAAGACCCAGGAATGTCCTGAGGGTGTTTAATGACGTGGGCAATGGCAATAGAGTAATGGCTTGAACCCTATCAGGAGTAAGGTGTCGTGTGCCTTGAGCCACACAATGTCCCAAAAATACCACTTGTGTGCAACAAAACTGCAACTTGTCTTTTGATGCTTTGCAGCCATGGTTAGCTAGGAACGTGAGGAGTGACACAGAAGCCTCTGCGCACTCTGGTTGGGAGGGACAGCAAAGGAGTAGATCATCAACATACTGCAATCCTCTCTTTTTGCATTGTCCTTCCTGTTTTGCTCTTTTTGCTCCTCTTCGTCTTGCTGCCCCACATGCAAAACAAGTATCCCTCCATGCTTGATTCTGCTGACCACACACTCTACACGTCCATCCCCCTGGTCCCTGCGTCGTGACTACCCCATACCCCGGTGGGCTACTTGCTTTTTCCTGGATTTTCATTATAGCAATCATAATAAAACTTTTTCTTACATTCTGTTTCCATGCATCCCCCTCGCGTTACTTCCTCTGACACCTTCTCCCATGCTTCTGCTTTCCCCTGTAACTTTTTATCTTTCAACCATCCACGTTTTGTGTCACAACATTCATTCCATTTTTCCGGATCTAATCTTCCTGCTTTTTCCATTCCACATGCCTTCATTAACTGATTCGTTCCTTTTGTCACATCCTTTCCCTCTCTTTCCGCCACTACCTGTTTGGCTGTCAGTCCTTGTGGGTGCTCATCTCGTAATAGGGACACCAAGTTCCCCATTGTTGCCTAGTTATAAGTGGTCGCCTATGGGCAGACCCTAAGTTATGTAGGGGGTAATTTTCCTGATAGGTGAATTCCTTTCTCACCTATTTGAGACAGTTACTTATACCCTCGAAACTTCTTTTTAAAGAGGGTAACCAAGTTTCCCATCTTGTGACTGTAAGTGGTGGCCTTAGGCACACCCGTATTTTGTTACAGATTTTAGCTACTGACAGATGAATTCTATTCTCATCTATTTTAGACAGTTTCTAGTTTCCATACTTACTTATTTTGTTACAGATTTTAGCTACTGACAGATGAATTCTATTCTCATCTATTTTAGACAGTTTCTAGTTTCGGTACTTACTTTCTACTCTGGCCAGAGAATCTTCCTTTTACAGTCCTTTTATAACTAGCTTACTTTCTTCGTCTGAGACACCACTCGAGTACGTGCCCTCCGCACCATAAGAGTAATATGACAAATATTCCTAATCCAAATAACAAGGCAAACGTAAAATCAAGCTGTTCATTTGACATGCCGGTTTATCGGACTGCAGAAAATTCTGGAATTTTGAGCTGAAAATCAGCGCATGATAATCCCCGCAAGTACTCCAATCGTGTACACAAGTTCTCGGTATTTTGCCGGATTATCGGACTGCACAAAATTTTCGATTTCCGGGCTAAAATTTAGCCTATCATAATCCCCGTAGTCACCTGAAGCATGTACACATGTTTCTGGTAATTTGCCGGATTATCGGAATTTTTTTCCAAAAACAATTTCCTTATTCTAAAATGCATTTGTGACACAAAACTGGGTTTCTACAACATTCATACAAATACTGCCATAGAGATCAGGCACTTTATCCTGAGGGTAGGATTTATTTTAGACTTGACCAGATTTTTACACTAAAAATACCCTCATGTGGCCCCTCTATTCCTTAGGAGTACTACCGGGAAGGTGACCTACCAGACAGGAAGGTGCAGAGCAGAGTTTGTAAGAATTAAGTCTTCTTACCTTGCTGCAGCAGTGGTCTGCACGTTCCTTCGTCCGGGAGGTCGCCATTCAAGTCCCGGGAGATCCCCTGGGTGGGGTGCCGTCCTTCTGGTCAAGTCCCTGTTCGGGCGCCAATTTCTGTGATCGCAATGGGGTCACTTTACGCCTTGATCTCCATGCAGGTTCAAATCGATAGGTAGGACGAGCTGCTCGGAGAAGTAACAGATACACTGAGACGTTTCTCAAGGTAAAATACTTCTAATTTATTGAACTACAAACGTTCATACTTATAGCATCAGACGAACAAAGAACATTCCATAACATATGAGTCATCTGTATATTCAAGCCTTACATCTTCCTTTCCCATAAAGCTCATTGGTGGAGCACCAGGTATTCCCTTATGTTTCCTTTATGCTTAGGGGGGTGGTCAAGTGATTGACCACCATCTGTTTGCAATTTTCAAGGGACGGCAGAGCATCTGCAAACTATTTCTTCTCTTAACCTTTCTAAAATACCCATTATATTGTAACACATGTTCTCCTTTATAACATTTCACTCCTTATGGTCCCAAATACATTATATATGTATATTTATACCATAACAGGAGTAACGGCCGTTTCGGCCGTCCACCCGACATATACAGGAGCTGTGACAGCTGATGTCTCGTACAGCAGCTGTGACAGCTCCTACAGCGGGGACCGATCGCTGTGTCCCCGCTGATTAAACCCTTAAAAGCTGCATTCAATAGAGATCGCGGCTTTTTAGGGGTTAAGCTGCCATCGCCGGCCTGCTACACGATAGCGGCCGGCGATGGTGACTATGGCAACCGGACACCAAACAATGGAGTCCGGTTATGCCATCGACGGAAGCCTAGTGGGTCCTGACAAAGTCAGGACCCACTATGCTTGCTATCAGTGAGTAGCTGACAGCTCTAATACACTGCACTATGCATGTAGTGCAGTGTATTAGAATTGCGATCAGGGCCTCCTGCCCTCAAGTCCCCTAGTGGGACAAAGTAATACAGTAAAAAAAAAAGTAAAAAAAAGATGTGTAAAAATAAGAAAATAAAAGTAAGTAAAAATCCCTCTTTTTACCTTATCAATCCTTTATTATTAATAAAAATATATAAATAAACTATACATAATTGGTATCGCCGTGTCCGTAACGGCCTGAACTACAAAATTATTTCATTATTTATCCCGCACGGTGAACGCCGTAAAAGAAAATAATAATAAACCATACCAGAAACACAATTGTTTGGTCACTTCACCTCCCAAAAAATGGAATAAAAAGAGAGAAAAAAGTCGCATGTACCTAAAAATTTAACTTATCGAAACTACAGTTCGTTACGCAAAAAATAAGTCCTCGTACGGCTTTATTGATGGAAAAATAAAAAAGTTCTGGCTCTTAGAATAAGGTAACACAAAAAGTGAATGATTTTTTACAAAACGTATTTTATTGTGCAAACGCTATAAGACATAAAAAAAACTATAAACATATGGTATCGCCATAATCGTATCGCCCCGCAGAATGCAAGTTAAAAAGGCGTATTGTTGGTCACTAAGGGGTTAATGGAGCTGTAGGCACATGTATGCAGTGAGCGCACCCCCTAATAGTCGGCCATAGCGAAGAGACTGCTGAATAAACAACCTGCGACTAGAGACATGCTGGGCGTTATAGTACCACATAGCAGCAGACCACTACTGAACGTCATTACCGGAAAGAGCGTGTCCTGTCAGCGGAGCACACGACACACGAGAAAACCGCCTCTCCTCTCGGGTAATACCTCACGCCGGTCCTGCAGGTGTCGCTGTCCGCGGCCGCTTGGTCTCACGTTTTTTCCTCGCTTTGAATCTAAACATCCGACCACGTCCAGTCCGCTCTCTGCTGTTGCTTAGGAAACGGGGCGGAACCTATAACTGGCCAATAGCTGCTGGCCATTTTTTCTTTATCCAATAAACTTTATTGTACAGAACAATTTAGACAACCTAAAGCTGCTGCTCGCTGGCGTTCGCCACCGGGGTGCTTAGGGTGGCAGGAGGTCCTGCCCGTCTTATCAGAGTTGTCCTTGAATTAAATGGAGAAGATGTTTTGGAATATTGGGCAGGGGCATAGCTGGGGGGGAAACAGTTATGAAAAATGGGGGAACCCCACATCGATTTTTCCAATTATTATTTATTTTATTTTTTTAGATCGACGTGGGCCCCTCCCCCCCACATTTTTAGAGCCAGCCAGATACAACAGAGCAGCAGCCGAGCATTACCAGGGTGGGAAGGGCCACTGTTTTTGTACTTTACCAGCCTGCGGCCGCCCCGGTGCCGGCCATCACTACAGATGGCGTCCGCCTGCCGGGACCTCCGCCAATCAGCTGTATTGGAAGGGGTGCAGAGATAGTGAAAGCACTGCTTCCCCTTCATTCCCGTCACTTCTGAATCACCGTCAAACCGCAGTGAGAGCGCTGCACCCCCTTCAAAACAGCTGATTGGCGGGAGTCCCGGCAGGCGGACCCCGACCCATCAGCTATTGATAGCCTATCCTGGGGATAGGCCATACATTTTTAGGGACTGGACAACCCAGGCCCCAGCAGGCAGTAATAGTATACTTACCCTCCTCTTCAGCTCCGACCGCAGCGGAGGTCCTGACTCCATCCAGAGTCGGGATTTTGCGCACAGCGATGCGACATCATGACGTGAAGAGACGCCAGGATCTCCCCTGCGCACGGAACAAGGAGGATAAGTATATTGTAAGTAACTATAGTAACAGGGGCCCGTGTAGTTTATTTCACAGGCCCCAGGAGGTACTATAGTAACATTTTATAGACGTGCGGGAGGCCGCGGGAAATTGCGACCACTGCGACCCCTACAGTTATGCCACTGTATGGAGAAATGACTATACAAGGGATAAGATTTATTTGCTAATAGTGGACTGCCCCTTTAAGGGGATTAGTGACTGCTATACTGTATAAAAGGGCGTCTGTTATTCAGGGACTTTGCTGGTTACTCAGAAAGGGGCGTGTGAAACGTTTTCAGCTAAAAAGAGAGCCTTGGTGGACTATTCCTTTAAAGAGGCTCTGTCACCACATTATAAGTGGTCTATCTTGTACATGATGTGATCGGCGCTGTAATGTAGATTGCAGCAGTTTTTTATTTAGAAAAACAATCATTTTTGACGGAGTTATGACCTATTTTAGCTTTATGCTAATGAGTTTCTCAATGGACAACTGGGTGTGTTTTACTATATGACCAAGTGGGCGTTGTGGAGAGAAGTGTATGACGCTGACCAATCAGTGACCAATCAGCATCATACACTTCTCTCCATTCATTTACACAGCACATCTTGATCTTACTAGATCTCTATGTGCAGACACATACACACACTAATGTTATGTTAAGGATCTGCCAGGCACAGCGTCTGTACCCACGCCCATAGGTAATCAGCCTGCACCTGCTTCTATGTCTGTGAGACTGACTCCATCTTCCACCACTCAGGATGGCAGGCTTAGGAGTGGGAGAGCCTATCATAGCCTGGCCAGACGGAGCTAGCTCCCGCCCTCTGTCTATTTATACCTGCCTTTCCTGTTCCTCCTTGCTTGTGATTTTTGTTTTGTTTCCTGGCCGTGCTGCAGCTTCTTTATCCATTTGACCCTGCTTCATATCGACCCTGGCTTACTGACTACTCTCCTGCTCTGCGTTTGGTACCTCGTACACTCCTGGTTTGACTCGGCTTGTTCACTACTCTACTGCTCTGCGTTTGGTACCTCGTACACTCCTGGCTTGACTCGGCTCGTTCACCACTCTTGTTGCTCGCGGTGTTGCCGTGGGCAACTGCCCCTTTTCCCTTGCTTCTGTGTACCCTTGTCTGTTTGTCTGTCGGGCACTTATTGAGCGTAGGGACCGTCGCCCAGTTGTACCCCGTCGCCTAGGGCGGGTCGTTGCAAGTAGGCAGGGACTGAGTGGCGGGTAGATTAGGGCTCAGTTGTCTGTTTCCTTACCCCGTCATTACATGTTACTCAAGTGTCCTGACAGTGAATAGACATCACTACCAGCCAGGACGTGATGTCTATTCACAATCCCGACACTTCAGTAACGTTTGAGTTTGACTTACAACACAGTTTATCGAGATCACGCTGGGCTGTCATTTACAGCGAGATCTCGTTGTGCTGTGCTGTAAATCCCACACAAACATTAGCGAAGTGTCAGGATTCTGAATAGACATCATGTCCTGGCTGGAGATGATATCTATTAGCTCTCAAGACACTTCAGTAACGTTAATGTGTGTGTATGTGGCTGCACATAGTGATCTAGTAAGATCACTATGTGCAGAGTAAATGAACGGAGAGAAGTGTATGGCGCTGATTGGTCAGCGTCATACACTTCTCTCCACAACGCCCACTTGGTTAAAATGTAAAACACGCCCAGTTGTCTATTAAGAAACTCATTAGCATAAATCTAAAATAGGTCATCACTCCGTCAAAAATAATCGTTTTTCTAAATAAAAAAACACTGCTGTAATCTACATTACAGCGCGGATCACATCATGTACAAGATAGGTCACTTATAATGTGGTGACAGAGCCTCTTTAAGTGTCTTTTAGAATATGTTGGAGATCTGGGATCAGTGTAAGAAGATGTATTGCCCATAGTGTTTGCTAGTCGACTTTTCACTCACTAAAATCCAATGTAATTTAATCCGGCATTTGATAATCCAGAAAGTCTGATGATCTGGCTCTTGTTTCCAGCACAAATCTGTATAATGTGGAACCAATGAAGAAATTCCTCTAAGGAAATGTTGTTCTGAAATAATGGAAAGGGTGAAGCTGGGCCCTGAGGAGTGGGGGGCCGACATGCCACATTAGAGGACTCCAGTACTATACATGGACATGATAATTGGGGGTCCCTGATACAGATTTACATTGGGAGCTTCAAGTTATGACTGCTTACAAGTCAGTTTCATATACCTTTGTGTGTCGTCTGATAATCGAGCACCTATAAAGTCCCATTGATGCCAGATTAAAGGAATTTTCTGTACGTTGTGCACTACAGAGTCATGTAACATTGCTGCGTCCCTGAGGCGTCTTGTGAATATACAAGACTGTTCTGGAAACAAGTGCTGAATTATCAGATTTTCTGGATGATCGGAAGCCGGATTAAGGGAATTTCAGTGTATTTACATCACGTGCGCCGCGCGACCTGACTCATCTTTATTTTTATACAGACGTCACATGACCTGGTTGTTGTAGTTTTATTTTTTATTATATGAAAGTTCCCACATATTAAATCCTTGTGTGAATGATGGGAATCCGAATCCCATATATGAGGCCGGCCCCGCAGAGAACAAGATTATGTAATATATTGATTATAGGCGTATGGATAGAGAACAGTCCAGCAGGCAGCACAGTATCGTCTTGTATCTATTGTGAAGCGATTTGGCGGCAGAATCAGGTTTTGTCGTGTACGGGTTGAACCCACGACTATTAGTAATAATGAAGCGGATCATATTGGTACATCGTGCCCCCTCCCCTCTCAGATCCGGTTATTCCGTGTCCATTCGTTGAACGGTTTCTTCCACCAGATCGCAGCGAGTTACGGTTTCGCTCAGGACGGCGGTGGTGCCCCGCAGGTAACGATAAGAAGCGAACCTGGGATGAGAGTAGGGAGAAGGATTATACGTAGACCGTGCGACATTGGTACCATCTGATGGAGTGTCCGCAGCGGGGGCATGTATAGGGGACGGGGCAGGACATGTTCACATTATGGCTCAGGGTATATTCACACCCAGGGTCGTACTGGCCCACCAGAAGATCCTGCGGTTGGCCCTGAAGATCAAGCAGAAGACCCCCCCATTGGGAGCTGACACCACACCAATCATAAGTGTAGAGCTAACCTGAGCCCCCGACCCATGGGCACCATAGCAGCCGTAGGGGCTGATTCTATGTACGCACTGCAGGGTTTTATGTAAGTTCTGCAGCTTTCTAATGTGCTTTGTACTTCAATTCTCATCATTTCCAAGATATCTGCTTGCTATCAGTGAATGAAGCATGCATAGTTGCAACCCATTATGTCAAGCTGAAAATGTGCGTTGCTTGTCACAGTCAGACGGTGTGATCAAGTTGTGGTGCATTGCCATGAAATTGTTATGGTAATCACAAATATAAACCGCGATTTGACTGCACCATGTGAATAGACCCTAGCAGAGTTAGGTCAGAACGGATTTTCATTTTCTGGATGTAAACAATTAATATTTCCATTCACTGCAAGCAAGCAGAAATCTTGAAATGGGTGAGGAGTTAGAGCTGATAGTATATTAGAAAGTTGCAGAACCTTTCATTATACAGTGATTAAAACATAAACCCTCCATTATGGACGATCCTTGTTCTCCCCCACAAGAGATTTCAGGGGACACTGCCGCCATCAACATTACATTGTCAGCGAGGTAGCATTGATATGGGGGTACCCTATATATGTATATGGCCTCTTATATTATTTTACCTTTTTCCCTTGGCCTCCATTTCGGTGTAACCCCTTAATACCTGTGCCCCTCCACGTGTAATGACACAAAGATCCACGCCACTGACGGAGCCAAGGTCACAGATGATGCCCGCCGTTATGGAGTCCGTGACTAGTTGCTTAGCGTCCTCCAGCTGAGAGAAGGTGGGAGTCAAATTAAATCTTACTGTCTGCATAGTGAATGAGTCTATTCACAGTATATGAGTCTATTCACACAGTGCGTCATATCGCAGCTCACTGCCACAAAGCAATAAACCACAATTTGACTGCATTGTGTGAATCGACCTATAAGGCCACTTGATCAATATTTCAGGCAAACCCCCTCCTTTGCGCAATAATGATCTACTAAAAATGAATTGAACTCATTATTTGGCAGGTATGAAAGTGCCACAGATGACCAACAGCAGCCACTATTGTTGTATAATCTGTGGTGTATGGCCAAATCACCCCGTTATACAGTGACATGACGGATAATGAGGTAATGTTGCCATTCAGGAGCCTGGGAAAGCTGGGCGGCAGTTCCTGGTGGCCATATTAGTTGTCACTAAGAAATGACAGAAAAGAAGGATAACATCTTGATAGAAGAGGGCGGCTTTTTTGGGCTCCGCAGCTGCAGGGATATTACATTTCACATTGATGCCCACATTTATGGCCCCCTGTATTCTGTGAATGGAGAGAGCATAGGGGCTGCCATAAAGTGTGACCGGCCATGACAGCAGTTTTCACTTCCCTCCATTCACGGCCTGGATCCTGCAGACGATGCTGGCGGTGATTTGAGTTCTGGATATATATTAGGGACAAGCTTACAATATATTTCCCCTATAAACTACTTAGAGGGGCTCCATGAGGTGCTCCACTTTCACTGTACTTCACGTCTTATGAGGAATATATGGCTACCTACATGAAGTTATTACGCTCTCTCCTCCATGTCAGGTTTGACCATCAGACCCCAGACCATCACATTACCTCCACCATGCTTGACAGATGGCGTCAGGCACTCTTCCTGCATCTTTTCAGTTGTTCTGCGTCTCACAATATGTTCTTCTGTGCAGGGGCGTAGCTAAAGGCTCATGGGCCCCGATGCAAAAGTTCTTATTGAGCCGCCCCCCCCCCCCCCCCGCAAGCTCTCCTAAGTGACCCAACAATGCAGCACTAGCAGCCGGGGCGTCACTAAGGCTGGGCTCACACACCCTATTTACGGACGTAATTCGGGCGTTTTAGCATTGAATTACGTCTGAAATTGCGGCTCAAAAGCGTTGGCAAACATCTGCCCATTCATTTGAATGGGTCTTACGATGTTCTGTGCCGACGGTCATTTTTTTTACGCGCCGCTGTCAAAAGGCGGCGCGTAAAAAAGACGCCCGCATCAAAGAAGTGCCTGTCACTTCTTCAGACGTAAATGGAGCCGTTTTCCATGGACTCCATGGAAAAACAGCTCCAATTACGTCCGTAATTGACGCAGCGAAAGGCACCTGCACATGCTATTACGGCTGAAATTACGGTGCTGTTTTCTCCTGAAAACAGCACCGTAATTTCAGCCGTAACGGACGCTGCCGTATGAACATACCCTCAGGGCTTAAAATGTCAGGGGAAATAGCCCCAATACATATGTGTCCGCCCCCCAAAAAATGTGTGTATAGGAGACAGCATATCTATAGCACTACGACCCTATAAACTATGGATAGGATTAGATACATTGGCTGAGCAGACAGTATCACACATGATAGGATTAGATACAGTGGCTGAGCAGACAGTATCACACATGATAGGATTAGATACAGTGGCTGAGCAGACAGTATCACACATGATAGGATTAGATACAATGACTCAGCAGACAGTATCACACATGATAGGATTAGATACAGTGGCTCAGCAGACAGTACCACACATGATAGGATTAGATACAGTGGCTCAGCAGACAGTATCACACATGATAGGATTAGATACAGTGGCTGAGCAGACAGTATCACACATGATTAGATTAGATATAGGGCCCAGCAGACAGTATCACACATGATCGGATTAGATATAGGGCCCAGCAGACAGTATCACACATGATCGGATTAGATACAGTGGCTCGGAAGGCAGTATCACACATGATAGGATTAGATACAGCGGCTCAGCAGACAGTATCACACATGATAGGATTAGATACAGGTCTCAGCTCGCTGACATTGCGGCTCCAGCGTTGGACCCAGGAAAGGTAAGAATAATAATTTTGCTTCTTTATGTGTTACTGATTATTTTTGTGCGTTTGTGTTTTTTTACAGGTTCGGTTGTTGGACTTCGGATACGAGGACTTCAATGATGGCGTTTTTTTTATTCTCAATAAAATGGTTAATGAGGGTTGTGTTTTTTTATTTCAATAAAATATTTTTTCTATGTGCTTGTATCTTTTTAAACTTTATTATCACCGCCTTAGTAACGGCCGCTGGCTGATTGACAACCTCCATTACTAAGGCGGGGCTTAATGTTAGCAGGTGCAGAGGCCAACACTAACCCCCCATTATTACCCTGGTACTCACCGCCACCAGGGGTACTCGGAAGAGCCGGGTACGAACCAGTACCCGACCATTTGCAGTGACGGTCAGGCACCGGGGGCGGCCGCAGGCTGGTAGTATTAGGCTGGGTTCACACGACCATGTTACGTCCGTAATGTACGGAACGTATTTCGGCCGGAAGACCCGGACCGAACACACTGCAGGGGGCCGGGCTCCTAGCATCATAGTGATGTACGACGCTAGGAGTCCCTGCCTCGCTGCAGGACAACTGTCTCGTACTGTAATCATGATTACAGTACAGTACAGTAGTTCCACGCAGAGGCAGGGACTCCTAGCGTCGTACATCACTATGATGCTAGGAGCCCGGCCCCCTGCAGTGTGTTCGGTCCGGGTCTTCCGGCCGAAATACGTTCCGTACATTACGGACGTAACATGGTCTTGTGAACCCAGCCTTAGGCTGGGGAAGGCCAAAAACAGTGCCACCTACCACCCTGGTAATGCTGCCTGCTGCTGCTGTGTTGTATCTGGCTGGTTATGAAAATTGGGGGGGGACCCGACATCAGTCTTTCCAATAATTATTTTTTATTTTTTTTTTAAATGACGTGGGGTCCCCCCCATTTTTCATAACCAGCCAGATACAATAAAGCAGCAGCAGGCTAGCATTACCAGGGTGGGAAGGGCCGCTGTTTTTGGGCTTTCCCCTCCTGATACTACCAGCCTGCGGCCGCCCCACTAGCCGACCATCACTACAGATGGTCAGGTACTGGATCGTACCCGGCTCTTCCCAGCACCCCTGGTGGCGGTGGGTACCGGGGTAATAATGGGGGTTAATGTTAGCCTTTGCACCGGCTAACACTAAGCCCCGCCTTAGCAATGGATGCTGTCAATCAGCCGGTGGCCATTACTAAGGCGGTAGTAATATAGTTTAAAAAAAATCAAAGACATAGAAAAAATATTTTATTGAAATAAAAAAAAAACCCACACAACCCTCATTAACCATTTTATTGATAATAAAAAAAAAAGCCGTCATCGAAGTAGTCCTGGAATCCGACGTAGTCTAATGACCAAACCTGTAAGAAAACACACAAAAAAACACGATTAGTAACACATGTGTTAGGCTTAGATACAGGGCCCATGTGTGATACTGTCTGTGGGACCCTGTATCTAAGCCTACCACAAGTTAGGCTTAGATACAGGGTCCAGCAGACAGTAATCTTATAAAGTATAAGATTACTGTCTGCTGGACCCTGTATCTAAACCTACAGTGTGGTAGGCTTATATACAGGGCCCATCAGACAGGATCACACATGGGCCATGTATCTAAGCCTACCATGTGATTGGCTTAGATACAGGGCCCAGCAGACAGGATCACACATGGGCCATGTATCTAAGCCTACCATGTGATTGGCTTACATACAGGGCCCAGCAGACAGGATCACACAATCTGTGATCCTGTCTCATGGGCCCTCTAAGCCTGCTAAATAGTAGGCTTAAAGGGGTTGTGCAGTCCCTAAACATTGATGGCCTATCCACAGTACAAATCCATCGGTATGATGTGCACGGCCAACTTCTTATACATATAGCATGGCGCTGTAGGGCTTCAGGACTTGATCTGACAAGTCCAACCCTCCCATGTACCTATTGTAATCCAGGATGCAGTCTGGTTTGGGGGTCTCTGTACTGGTACCTCGTACTGGTACATGGGTACTGGTGTGGCCATGTATTGTTGTCAATACAAGGACATCTCTCTTGTCCTTGTACTTGACACACAATATGTTGCTGCTAGAATGTTCCCTGCTCTCACCCCTTCTGAGTGTTTGCCCAAGCAGAGTCTTAGGGAGGCCTCTCAGATTTCTTCTAGCAGTGCCGCATTACTGGAAGCGAGGCAGTTGAAGAGTGGGACGCTGGTATAAAAATAATCCAGGGACAGGTGGTAACCCTGGTCCAGCAGTGGGTGCACCAAATCCCACACAATTTTTGCATTAACTCCCAGTAAGCATTCTGGGGGCTGACTACTGGTGTCCTTCCCTTCATATATCCTAAACCTGTAGGTATACCCTGATGCACTTTCGCACAGCTTATACATCTTCGCGCCATACCTTGCCCTCTTACCCGGCAGGTACTCGCGGAATTGAACCCTCCCTTTAAAATGTACCAAGGACTCATCAATAGAAATACACTTCTTGGGGGTGTATGCTTGGGAAAACCGGGCACTGAAACGGTCTAATAGGGGTCTCCGTTTATACAAACAGTCAAAACTGGGGTAATCTCGGGGTGGGCACGGCTCATTATCAGTATAATGTAAGAAGAGAAGTATTGCCTAATTTTTTTATTTTTTAGTTTACAGTTCAGTTTTGAAGTTGCATTGAGGGGCCCATATATTAGAAACCCCTATCAAACACCCCATTTTAGAAACTAGACCCCTCAAAGTATTCACAACAGCATTTAGAAAGTTTATGAACCCTTTATGTGTTTCACAGAAATTTAGAGCAAAGTAGAGGTGAAATTTACATTTTTTTTTTGTCAGAAAATCCTCTTTATACCATTTTTTTTTATAACACAAAAGATTTTATCAGAGAAACGCAACTCAATACTTAATACCCAGATTCTGCAGTTTTGAGAAATATCCCACAAATGGCCCTAGTGCGGTAATGGACTGAAGCACCGGCCTCCGAAGCAAAGGAGCACCTAGTGGATTTTGAGGAATCTCTTTTATTAGGCACCATGTCCGGTTTGAAGAGGTCTTGTGGTGCCAAAACAGTGGAAACCCCCCAAAAGTGACCCCATTTTGGAAACTAGACCCCTTGAGGAATTCATTGTAGTTTTCTTGGGATTTTTGATCAGTTTTTATTCTATTTTTAGGTGGCGTGGTGACTAAAAAACAGCAATTCTACTATTGTTCTTTTATTCTATTTTTTTTACAGCGTTCACCATGAGCTATAAATGACATATTCACTTTATTCTGCGGGGCGATACGATTATGGCGATACCATATGTTTATAGTTTTTTTTATGTCTTATAGCGTTTGCACAATAAAATACGTTTTGTAAAAAATCATTCACTTTTTGTGTTACCTTATTCTAAGAGCCAGAACATTTTTATTTTTCCATCAATAAAGCCGTACGAGGACTTATTTTTTGCGTAACGAACTGTAGTTTCGATAAGTTAAATTTTTAGGTACATGTGACTTTTTTCTCTCTTTTTATTCCATTTTTTGGGAGGTGAAGTGACCAAACAATTGTGTTTCTGGTATTTATTATTATTTTCTTTTACGGCGTTCACCGTGCGGGATAAATAATGAAATAATTTTGTAGTTCAGGCCGTTACGGACACGGCGATACCAATTATGTATAGTTTATTTATATATTTTTATTAATAATAAAGGACTGATAAGGTAAAAAGAGGGATTTTTACTTACTTTTATTTTCTTATTTTTACACATCTTTTTTAAACTTTTTTTTTTACTTTATTACTTTGTCCCACTAGGGGACTTGAGGGCAGGAGGCCCTGATCGCAATTCTAATACACTGCACTACATGCGTAGTGCAGTGTATTAGAGCTGTCAGCTACTCACTGATAGCAAGCAAAGTGGATCCTGACTTTGTCAGGACCCACTAGGCTTCCTTCGATGGCATAACCGGACTCCATTGTTTGGTGTCCGGTTGAAATAGTCACCATCGCCGGCCGCTATCGTGTAGCAGGCCGGCGATGGCAGCTTAAGCCCTAAAAAGCGATCGGTCCCCGCTGTAGGAGCTGTGACAGCTGCTGTACGAGACATCAGCTGTCACAGCTCCTGTATGTGTCGGGTGGACGGCCGAAACGGCCGTTACTCCCGAGACGTACTATTAGGTCATGTAGCGCGAACGATACAGCTACCATGACCTAATAATACGTCCAGGAGCGGGAAGGGGTTAATGAAGCTGCCAGTTGAGGACCTGTGAGGCGTCTATTTCTCAAACTAGAGACTCTAATGTACTTGTCTTGTTGCTCAGTTGAGCAGCGGGGCCTCCCACTTCTCTTTCTACTCTGGTTAGAGCCTGTTTGTGCTGTCCTCTGAAGGGAGTAGTACACATCGTTGTAGGACATCTTCAGTTTCTTGGCAATTTCTCGCATGGAATAGCCTTCATTTCTAAGAACAAGAATAGACTGTCGAGTTTCGCATGAAAGCTCTCTTTTTCTAGCCATTTGCAGAGTTTAATCGAACCCACAAATGTAATGCTCCAGATTCTCAACTAGCTCAAAGGAAGGTCAGTTTTATAGCTCCTCTAAACAGCAAAACTGTTTACAGCGGTGCTAACATAATTGCACAAGGGTTTTCAAGTGTTTTCTAATCACCCATTAGCCTTCTAACACAGTTAGCAAACACAATGTACCATTAGAACACTGGAGTGATGGTTGCTGGAAATGGGCCTCTATACACCTATGTAGATATTGCATTAAAAACCAGACGTTTGCAGCTAGAATAGTCATTTACCACATTAACAATGTATAGAGTGTATTTCTGATTAATTTAATGTTATCTTCATTGAAAAAAACTGTGCTTTTCTTTCAAAAATAAGGAAATTTCTAAGTGACCCTAAACTTTTGAACGGTAGTGTATATGTGTGTATGTATATATATATATATATATATACACATGTGTGTGTTATATATATATATAATGTGTGTGTGTGTATGTATATATATGTTTGTATATGTGTGTGTGCGTGTGTGTGTGTGTGATATATATATATATATATATATATATATATATAATGTGTGTGTATATGTATATATATGTGTTTGTATATATGTGTGTGTGTGTATATATACACACACACATACACACACTGCATATTATATTACACACACTGAGGCCTCGTTTCATTTGTCTTATCCATCATTCATCTCCCCTTGACTTATTCTCCGCTCACCCTCTGCGTCCAAGGTCAGTACAGTCCTGTCATTCATTAGAACGTAAAGAGGTAGTGGAAAAAGGGAGGATCCCGTGAGGCGCTGCTGCGTGGCTGTTGAAGGAACTCAGCGATGGTAGACAAAATGATATAAATAAATATATGTTTATTGAAAAACATTAATAATAATGGCTACGCGTTTCAACGCTGTACTAGCGTCTTCCTCAGGCCGTTAAAATTACATACAAAAGAGGTTGTGTAATGACGGGGGGTAGGGAAACGGACAAGTGAGCCCTAGTCTACCCGCCACTCTGTCCCTGCCTACTTGCAACGACCCGCCCTAGGCGACGGGGTACAACTGGGCGGCGGTCCCTGCGCTCAGTAAGTGCACGACAAACACGACAAACATACAAGGGAATACAAGCAAGGGAAAGGGGCAGTTGCCCACGGGAACACCGTGAGCAACCAGAGTTGTGAACGAGCCGAGTCAAGCCAGGAGTGTGCGAGGTACCAAACGAAGAGCAGAAGAGTAGTCAGTAAGCCAGGGTCTGTATGGAGCAGGATCAAAATAGAAGGAGCTGTAGCTGGGCCAGGAAACCACACGAAAAGAATCACAAGCACCGAGGGACAGGAAGGGCAGGCTTAAATAGACCGAGGGCGGGAGCTAGCTGAGTCAGGCCAGGTTGCGATAGGCTCTCCCACTCCTAAGCCTGCCAGCCTGAGTGGTGGAAGCTGGAGTCAGTCTCAGGGATGTAGATTCAGGTGCTGACTGATTAATTATGGGAGTTAACCCCGAAGCTATGCCTGGCAGATCCTTTACAGTACCCCCCCCTTTTATGAGGGGCCACCGGACCCTTTCTAAGTGGACCTGGCTTACTGGGGAAACGCAGGTGGAACCTCCTGACCAATACCCCAGCGTGAACATCCCGGGCGGGTACCCAAGTCCTCTCCTCGGGCCCGTATCCTCTCCAATGGACCAGGTACTGGAGGGAGCCTTGGACCATCTTGCTGTCCACAATCTTGGCCACCTCGAATTCCACCCCCTCAGGGGTGAGGACGGGAACAGGAGGTCTCCTCGAGGGAGCCAAGGACGGGGAGCAGCGTTTAAGGAGGGAGGCATGAAACACGTCGTGTATACGAAAAGACGGGGATAACTCCAGCCGGAAGGAGACAGGATTGAGGACCTATAAACCGGCCCAATGAACCGGGGAGCAAACTTCTTGGACGGAACCTTGAGACGCAAGTTCCTAGACGACAACCACACCAGATCCCCGACCATAAACAGGGGGTTAGCAGAACGTTTTCTATCAGCCTGAGTTTTTTGTACGCTCTGGGACGCCTCTAGGTTCTTCTGAACCTGGGCCCAGACTGTGCACAGTTCCCGATGAACGACCTCTACCTCGGGATTGTTGGAACTACCAGGTGAAACGGAGGAGAACCGTGGATTAAACCCAAAATTACAGAAAAAGGGGGAGACCCCTGATGAGTTACTGACCCGGTTATTAAGGGAAAATTCGGCGAGGGGAATGAATGAGACCCAATCATATTGACAGTCAAAGACAAAACACCTTAAATATTGTTCTAGAGATTGATTAGTCCTCTCAGTTTGGCTATTGGTTTCAGGATGGAAGGCAGAGGAGAAGGACAGATCAATCTCCAACTTCATACAGAAGGCTCTCCAAAACAATGAAACAAATTGTACTCCTCTGTCCGAAACAATATTGACAGGGACCCCATGGAGACGCAGGATGTGTTTGACAAACAAGGTAGCCAACGTCTTGGCGTTGGGTAGTTTCTTGAGGGGCACAAAGTGGCACATCTTACTGAAGCGGTCTACTACCACCCACACCACCGACTTGCCTTGGGATGGAGGCAAATCGGTGATAAAATCCATGGAGATATGTGTCCAAGGTCTCTGGGGAATGGGCAACGAACGCAGTAAGCCCGCTGGTCGGGACCTGGGAGTCTTGGACCTAGCACAAACCTCACAAGCGGCGACGTAGGCCTTAACGTCTTTAGGCAACCCAGGCCACCAATAGTTTCTAGTAATGAGGTGTTTGGTACCCAGGATGCCTGGATGACCAGATAGTGCGGAGTCATGATTTTCCCTAAGTACCCTTAGCCAGAATTGCAGGGGAACAAACAGCTTGTTCTCAGGAAGGTTCCCGGGAGCTGAACCTTGATCAGCAGCAATTTCAGAGACTAAATCAGAATCGATCGAGGAAATGATTATACCTGGAGGCAAAATACAAGCAGGATCTTCCTCCGAAAGAGGGCTGGCCATGAAGCTACGCGACAGTGCATCAGCCTTAATATTTTTAGACCCAGCCCTATAGGTAACCAAAAAATTTAATCTGGTAAAAAATAACGCCCATCGAGCTTGTCTCGGGTTTAGCCTCCGGGCAGATTCTAGGAAAACCAGATTCTTGAGGTCGGTAAGGACCGTTACCTGGTGCCTAGCCCCCTCCAGGAAGTGGCGCCACTCTTCAAATGCCCATTTAATGGCTAAGAGTTCGCGGTTGCCAATATCATAGTTACTCTCAGTTGGCGAAAACTTCCTGGAGAAGTAGGCACAGGGGCGGAGATGGGTGAGGGACCTGGTACCCTGGGACAAGACAGCCCCCACTCCCACCTCAGATGCGTAAACTTCCACGATAAATGGCTCCATTTGGTTGGGCTGAACCAGCACCGGGGCCGAGATAAAGCACCTCTTAAAGACCTCAAAAGCCTGGACAGCCTCAGGAGGCCAGTGGAGGAGATCAGCTCCTTTGCGAGTGAGGTCCGTAAGAGGCTTAGCGATGACCGAGAAGTTAGCAATAAATCTCCTGTAATAATTAGCGAACCCCAAAAAACACTGTAATGCCTTCAGGGAGGCAAGTTGGACCCATTCCGCCACAGCCTGAACCTTGGCGGGGTCCATGCGGAATTCATGAGGAGTGAGGATTTGACCCAAAAATTGTATTTCCTGTACCCCAAACACACATTTTTCGGTTTTGGCAAACAGTTTGTTTTCCCGAAGGACCTGGAGCACCTTCCTGACATGCTCAATGTGGGAGGACCAGTCCTTGGAAAACACCAGTATGTCATCAAGGTACACTACAAGAAATATCCCCAGGTAATTTCTCAAAATCTCATTTATGAAATTCTGGAAGACCGCAGGGGCATTACACAACCCAAAGGGCATGACGAGGTATTCGAAATGGCCTTCGGGCGTGTTAAACGCAGTCTTCCACTCATCCCCCTCTTTGATGCGGATAAGGTTATACGCCCCCCGTAGATCCAACTTAGAGAACCATTGGGCCCCCTGAACCTGATTGAAGAGATCAGGAATCAAAGGAAGGGGATACTGGTTCCTTACCGTGACCTTATTCAGGCTACGGTAGTAAATGCATGGCCTAAGACCACCATCCTTCTTCCCTACGAAGAAGAAGCCAGCACCTACCGGAGAAGTAGAGGGACGAATGTAACCCTTGGCCAGGCATTCCTGGATATACTCTCTCTTCACGTTCGGGACAAGAAAGATTAAATATTCTACCCTTAGGAAGCTTAGCTCCTGGTACCAATTCGATAGCGCCATCGTATTCTCTATGAGGAGGTAACACTTCGGAGGCCTCCTTAGAGAAAACATCAGCGAAGTCCTGAACAAACTCGGATAGCGTGTTCGCCTCCTCAGGGGGAGAAATAGAATTAACAGAAAAACATGACGTAAAACATTCATTACCCCATTTGGTTAGCTCCCCAGTATTCCAGTCAAACGTGGGATTATGCAACTGCAACCAGGGAAGGCCTAGAACCAAATCGTACGATAATCCCTGCATCAACAGTACAGAGCACTGCTTCAAATGCATGGAGCCAACAAGGAGTTCAAAAACAGGGGTATGCTGTGTAAAATAACCATTAGCAAGAGGAGTGGAGTCGATACCCACTACCGGGACAGGTTTAGGCAAATCAATCAGAGGCATAGCAAGAGACATAGCAAATTCCACAGACATGATATTAGTAGAGGACCCTGAATCCACGAAGGCACTGTCGGTAGCAGACCTACCACCAAAAGAGACCTGAAAGGGAAGCAAGATCTTAGTACGTTTCCTATTTACGGGAAATACCTGTGCACCCAAGTGACCTCCCCGATGATCACTTAGGCGCGGAAGTTCTCTGGCTGCATTCTTACGCGTAGGACAGTTGTTCACTTGATGCTTGTCATCCCCACAGTAGAAGCAGAGACCATTCTTCCTGCGGAATTCTCTACGTTGTTGGGGGGACACGGAGGCCCCGAGTTGCATAGGTATCTCTGAGTCTTTTGGGGAGGAACGAAGCAACGGAACTTCAGGAGGCATCATGGGGGAGTCGGAGGAGAAAACACATAAACGTTCACGTTGTCGTTCCCTGAGACGTCGGTCAAGTCGTACCGCTAAAGCCATAACCTGGTCTAGGGAGTCAGAAGAGGGATAGCTAACTAGCAGGTCTTTCAGGGCATTCGACAGACCCAACCTAAACTGGCACCTTAAGGCAGGGTCATTCCACCGAGAAGCTACGCACCACTTCCTAAAGTCAGAACAATACTCCTCAACAGGTCTCTTACCCTGACGTAAGGTCACCAGCTGACTCTCGGCAAAGGCAGTCCTGTCAGTCTCGTCATAAATAAGTCCGAGAGCAGAAAAGAAACAATCAACGGAGGAAAGTTCAGGGGCGTCAGGAGCCAAGGAGAAGGCCCACTCTTGGGGCCCTTCCTGGAGCCGGGACATAATTATACCCACCCGCTGGCTCTCAGAACCTGAGGAATGAGGCTTTAAACGAAAGTAAAGCCTACAACTCTCCCGAAAGGAGAGAAAAGCCCTCCGGTCCCCAGAGAACCGGTCGGGCAACTTGAGGTGGGGTTCAAGAGGTGAGGTGAGGGGAACTACCAAGGTAGCATCAGGCTGGTTGACCCTCTGAGCCAGGGCCTGGACCTGTAGGGAGAGACCCTGCATTTGCTGAGCCAGGGTCTCACGGGGGTCCATAGTGGTGTCAGGGACCAGGGTAGACTAGGTATGGGCTTGTGATTATGTAATGACGGGGGGTAGGGAAACGGACAAGTGAGCCCTAGTCTACCCGCCACTCTGTCCCTGCCTACTTGCAACGACCCACCCTAGGCGACGGGGTACAACTGGGCGGCGGTCCCTGCGCTCAGTAAGTGCACGACAAACATACAAGGGAATACAAGCAAGGGAAAGGGGCAGTTGCCCACGGCAACACCGTGAGCAACCAGAGTGGTGAACGAGCCGAGTCAAGCCAGGAGTGTGCGAGGTACCAAACGAAGAGCAGAAGAGTAGTCAGTAAGCCAGGGTCTGTATGGAGCAGGATCAAAATAGAAGGAGCTGTAGCTGGGCCAGGAAACCACACGAAAAGAATCACAAGCACTGAGGGACAGGAAGGGCAGGCTTAAATAGACCGAGGGCGGGAGCTAGCTGAGTCTGGCCAGGTTGCGATAGGCTCTCCCACTCCTAAGCCTGCCAGCCTGAGTGGTGGAAGCTGGAGTCAGTCTCAGGGATGTAGATTCAGGTGCTGACTGATTAATTATGGGAGTTAACCCCGAAGCTGTGCCTGGCAGATCCTTTACAGGCTGCTTATATATCAACGGAAATCTAAGCACACAGGAAGGAAAAAAAAAAAGGGGTCAAAAGGGGAAAGGTCAAAGAATGATTGTGACGTCATAAACAATTCTAAACAATTTTCCAATATAGATGTTATTTATGACGTCACAATCATTCTTTGACCTTTCCCCTTTTGACCCCTTTTTTTTCCTTCCTGTGTGCTTAGATTTCCGTTGATATATAAGCAACCTCTTTTGTATGTAATTTTAACGGCCTGAGGAAGACGCTAGTACAGCGTTGAAACGCGTAGCCATTATTATTAATGTTTTTCAATAAATATATATTTATTTATATCATTTTGTCTACCATCGCTGAGTTCCTTCAACAGCCACGCAGCAGCGCCTCACGGTATCCTCCCTTTTTCCACTACCTCTTTACGTTCTAACTAGCGGTGACCACCTGGTTTACCGGTTTGGATCCTGGCAGCAGCACCTGTGGACTTTTTCATTGCCTTTTCCAAGCACTTTCGTGGTGAGCATAATAGACCACGTTCAATATTCTATTTAAACCCCATTGACCTGCACTATGTGGCGCCGTGCTTTTTGCTTTTCTGGTCATTCATTAGATGAAGCGATAAAAGACAGGGGAAGGTAACCTATTTTCAGACGTAAACAAGGCATATAATGCCTCGTTTTACGTCTGAAAATAGGGCTACAATACGTCGGCAAACATCTGCCCATTCATTTGAATGGGTTTGCCGACGTGCTGTGCCGACGACCTGTCATTTACGCGTCGTCGTTTGACAGCTGTCAAACGACGACGCGTAAAATGACTGCCTCGTCAAAGAAGTGCAGGACACTTATTTGCAACGTAATTTGAGCCATTCTTCATTGAAGTCAATGAAGAGCAGCTCAAGATTTACGAGCGTCACAGACGCCTCGCATAATGCGAGGAACTTTTACGTCTGAAACGACGCAGCTGTTTTCTCCTGAAAACAGTCTGTCTTTTCAGACGTAAAAGGTAGCTAGCGTGTGCACATACCCTAAAGGTCTGCAATGCTGTAATTGCTGCAAATGGAGCATTCTTTGACGAAAGCAAAGTTTGAAGGAGAAAATTATTATTTCAAATCAAAATCATTATTTCTAACCTTGTCAATGTCTTGACTATATTTTCTAGTCATTTTGCAACTCATTTGATAAATATAAGCGTCAGTTTTCATGGAAAACACAAAATTGTCTGGGTGACCCCAAACTTTTGAACGGTAGTGTACGTACATTAGCGATGCTGAGTTTGTCAGCTGAGCAGAGCTGTAATGGCTACCATCACTAGTTGTCATCTGAAATCTATTTCCTGTGTTAGAGACCAAGATAATATAGGAAAGGCAATAATTGTATAAATTAGTGATCATTTTTTTTATGAGTCTAATATAATGTCTAATTTATGTAGTATTTGTCTCAAAAGCAAACAGACTTCTTTAGGCGATACTTAAACAATGAAAGAAATAGTGCTTTACAGAGATCTTAGTAATTTGAAGCTTCTACTGTCCAAAAGGAAAAAATCTATTCCTGCTTGAGTTTATTTTGTAGTATATTATAATGACACCAATGATAATATAATGCATTAAATTAGAAGAATATTTTTTTTGTTATACATGAACACCATGCAAATTCAGAAAGTTTAGTATGATAAATAACATGTACTACATACTAATAGCTACATTATGTAAATGCAGTACAAACTGAAACACAATTCATGCAAGCCTTCAGTTATAATAGTAGGCCCATAAATATATTTACATTAAATCAGAATCAGTCAAACACTTGAGGTTGACTTGGTAACAAAGTAGACCACATACAGTGACCATATTTTAACCAGGCAAGCATGCGGGTGGAACGATAGAACCTTTTCCTTTTAATTTTTTCAAAATGACATTAATGACATGTTATTATTTACTTAAATCACATAACTATTGTAGAGTGCCTGTGATTATTATTATGTTTATTTAATTTTTACTTAATAGAGAAAAGAGAAGAAATGAATAGAAATAGAGCAGATTTGTAATTTTATGTCTTCCATTAAAGGGGTTGCCTCTTGATAACAATCTCCTTCTATATATCCTATTAGCGTGAATAGAGTCGGCCTTAGGATAGATGATGTCCCATGCGAAATTATCTTTCGGCGGTCCACCCCATCATAAATGCCCCATAAATAAGTATAATGCCACCACACAGTGTAATGCCCTATATAGTGCCCCCACATAGTATAATGCCCATTTAGTGCCCCACACACAGTAGAATGCTCCTTTAGTGCCCCCATACAGTATAATAATATTTAATATATATTATTCAAGAACACAGTATTTTGTCCCCTAATGCTGCCCACACAGTATTATGCCCCCTAAGTGTCACACAGTATATTGCTCCCTGTAGTGCCCCTACACTGTATAATATGTCCGCATAGTGGCCTCCATACAGTATAATGCCCACCTCCCCTGGCTGCCACACACAGCCACCCCCCCCTTGTAGATAGTGTCCCCTTGTAGATAGTGCCCCCGTACCTGTCCCTGTAGACAGTGCCATAATCCCCCACCTTCACCTTGTAGGCAGTGCCACACAGCCCCCTGTAGGTAGTGCCACACAGCCCCTGTAGGTAGTGCCACACAGCCCCCTTGTAGGTAGTGCCACACAGCCCCCTTGTAGGTAGTGCCCCACAGCCCCCTTGTAGGTAGTGCCCCACAGCCCCCTTGTAGGTAGTGCCACATAGCTCCCTTGTAGGTAGCACCCCCCTTCTGTAGATAGCGGCACTATAGCTCCCTGAAGGAGCGGAATCCCCCTGTGGCTGAGGTTTCCGTTCCTGGATGGAGAGCTTGATGTCTCTGTCCAGTGACATCAGGGGCAACTCCTGAAGCGGAATCCCCATCCACAGCGTTGACGACACTGTGACCGGGGATTCCACTCCATGAGAAGCTCCTGACGTCTCTGTCCTTTTATTGACAGTGACGTCAGGGGCTTCGCCTGGAGCCAAATCACTGCGCCAGCAACCCTGTAGGCGGGGATTCCACTTCACGAGTTGCCCCTGATGTCACTGTCCATATAATCCCCGGCCACAGGGGGATTCCGCTCCTTCAGGGAGCTACAGTGGAGCTATGTACAGGAAGGGGGGGTGCTATATACAGGAAGGTGGGGTGGGGGGTGCCATCTACAGAGGCTGCAAAAAATCCCCTTCTCCTCCCATGCACTGCACGCTGTGAGGAGGAGGAGAGAAAGCATGGCCGTGGTTCAGAGGAATGTTGCGGCACCCTTGAAGTGTTCTCGCGGTACCCTGGTTGGGAACCACTGGCCTAGTAGATAGAAGAGCAGGGAGATAACATGGGGGTGCCGTCCAGGCGGGAGGCACGTGCACCCTCATGCCCGGTGTTGCCGCTAGTAGCCGCTTTGGCTGCTACAACGATAGTGACTCCACTGACCGAAGAAGCGACCGGACGGAAATGCAGCTGCTGATTCGCCAGGCCCGGGTGCTTCTGAAACACAAGCAGGGGAATGGAGACCTGTGCAATGGCACAGGTCGCACACCAATAAGGTCGGCCCTGAGCATGAATAGACCTAGAGGGGTTTCCTAGTTCCTGGTAACCCCCATCTGAGAAGCTCATGAGAAAATAGAGCATAGAGACCTGACCTATATAAGTAATATAAGTATATTAAAAACCACAGTTAAAAAAAAACTTGGTGTGAATGAGGCCTAAAGGGCTTTTACACTCACATGCAGATCACTGGGAGAATATAGACATGTAGCCTTATCTTTTTTTGTATACACTACCGTTCAAAAGTTTGGGGTAACTCACGCTTATATTTATCAAATGAGTTGCAAAATGACTAGAAAATATAGTCAAGACATTGAGAAAGGTTAGAAATAATGATTTTTATTTGAAATAATAATTTTCTCCTTCAAACTTTGCTTTTGTCAAAGAATGCTTCATTTGCAGCAATTACAGCATTGCAGACCTTTGGCATTCTAGCTGTTAATTTGCTGAGGTAATTGGGAGAAATTTCACCCCATGCTTCTAGAAGTCCCTCCCACAAGTTGGATTGGCTTGATGGGCACTTCTTGCGTACCATACGGTCAAGCTGCTCCCACAACAGCTCTATGGGGTTGAGATCTGGTGACTGCGCTGGCCACTCCATTACAGATAGAATACCAGCTGCCTGCTTCTTCCCTAAATAGTTCTTGCATAATTTGGAGGTGTGCTTTGGGTCATTGTTCTGTTGTAGGATGAAATTGGCTCCAATCAAGCGCCGTCCACAGGGTATGGCATGGCGTTGCAAAATGGAGTGATAGCCTTCCTTATTCAAAATCCCTTTTACCTTGTACAAATCTCCCACTTTACCAGCACCAAAGCAACCCCAGACAATCACATTACCTCCACCATGCTTGACAGATGGCATCAGGCACTCTTCCAGCATCTTTTCAGTTGTTCTGCGTGTCACAAATGTTCTTCTGTGTGATCCAAACACCTCAAACTTCGATTCGTCTGTCCATAACACTTTTTTCCAATCTTCCTTTGTCCAATGTCTGTGTGCATTTGCCCATATTATTCTTTTCCTTTTATTAGCCAGTCTCAGATATGGCTTTTTCTTTGCCACTCTGCCCTGCAGGCCAGCATCCCGGAGTCGCCTCTTCACTGTAGACGTTGACACTGGCGTTTGTTTTGCGGGTACTATTTAATGAAGCTGCCAGTTGAGGACCTGTGAGGTGTCTATTTCTCAAACTAGAAACTCTAATGTACTTGTCTTGTTGCTCAGTTGTGCAGCGGAGCCTCCCACTTCTCTTTCTACTCTGGTTAGAGCCTGTTTGTGCTGTCCTCTGAAGGGAGTAGTACACACCGTTGTAGGAAATCTTCAGTTTCTTGGCAATTTCTCGCATGGAATAGCCTTCATTTCTAAGAACAAGAATAGACTGTCGAGTTTCACATGAAAGTTCTCTTTTTCTAGCCATTTTGAGAGTTTAATCGAACCC
The DNA here is from genome assembly GCF_050947455.1 of Rhinoderma darwinii. NCBI lineage: Eukaryota > Metazoa > Chordata > Amphibia > Anura > Rhinodermatidae > Rhinoderma > Rhinoderma darwinii. Next base: position 309,353,372 of record NC_134690.1, on the reverse strand, counting down.
ACAAATGTAATGCTTCAGATTCTCAACTAGCACAAAGGAAGATCAGTTTTATATCTCCTCTAAACAGCAAAATTGTTTACAGCGTTGCTAACATAATTGCACAAGGGTTTTCAAGTGTTTTCTAATCATCCATTAGCCTTCTAACACAGTTAGCAAACACAATGTACCATTAGAACACTGGAGTGATGGTTGCTGGAAATGGGCCTCTATACACCTATGTAGATATTGCATTAAAAACCAGACGTTTGCAGCTAGAATAGTCATTTACCACATTAACAATGTATAGAGTGTATTTCTGATTAATTTAATGTTATCTTCATTGAAAAAAACTGTGCTTTTCTTTCAAAAATAAGGAAATTTCTAAGTGACCCTAAACTTTCGAACGGTAGTGTATTTGTGTATGTATATATATATATATATATATATATATATATATATGTATGTGTGTATATATATATACTTATATATGTATATGTGTGTGTGTGTATATACTGTATATGTGTGTGTGTGTGTATGTAATATATATATATATATATATATATAATGTGTGTATATATGTATATATATGTGTGTTTGTATATATATATATATATATATATATGTGTGTGTATGTATAATGTGTGTGTGTGTATGTGTATGTGTATACACACACACACACACACACACACACAAACACTGCATATTACATTACACACACACACACATAATTTGTAGATTGCTGTAGAGAGGAGTTCAGAGCCCCCAAATCTTGCCGCCAATGTAATTTGGACTTGCAGTGATCCCAGGCTGAGGAGTCCACTGTACTGGGCATGTGCAGCCTGAAGCTTGTGATCCTCTAGAGCGGAGACTCTCCAGCGGTTGTGAAACTACGACTCCCAGCATGCCAGGGCCTTGCCACCTGGTGAGGTTATTAAAGGGGAACTCCACTCAATTTATGGCTGTGCATAAAATGTGTCTTCTCCACACTGAGTGCTCACCCTGTGTACGCTGCCTCCTCTCCTATCAATCTCCATGCCTCCCTCTGTATATTTCCTGCCCTCAAGGTTATGCCTGTCTCTACATATACACCCAGCATCTCCTAAGGCCCCATCTACACGAACGTGCTTTTGCGGCCGCAATTCCCCCGAAAATCCACGGGAGAATTGCGGCCCCATTCATTTTTCTGGGGCAATGCACACGACCGTAGTTTTTACGGTCTGTGCATGGCCTGGGAGCCCGCACCGCAGAAAGAACGGACCTGTCTTATTACGGCTGTCTTCTGCGGTCCGGGCTCATTGAAAATAATGGCCGCGGCCATGTGCATGTCCCGCGATTTGCGGGCGGCTCGTGGCTGACAGTCCGCAGCCGGCCGACCCGAAATTAACGGCCGTGCACATGGCTACGGTCGTGTGCATGAGGCCTAAGTCTTCAGCTTCACTATGGTCCCTCTGCTGCTGCCGGCCCTCGTCGTCCTCTTCTTTCTATACTTAAGATGTTCCCACTCCAAATGTCGCCTGTCAGGACTCGACCAGAACCAGCGCCCTCCGCGTCCCGCACCACTGCCCTTCATCGGGAATCTGATGGATCTGGGGCGCAGTGATCTTCCTCGACATTTCATGCGCCTGGCCCAGAAATACGGCCCCATCTATCGTCTCAGCTTCTGGGGTCAAGGTATGTGAGGGTCCGGGGTTTTTTTTGTGGTATTTTATTACTAAAACTGCTTTACTTCCAAAACTAGAAATAATAAAAATGACACTGGCACTAAAAAAGTGACGACCAGTGCGCCAAGCATTAGATGTGGTCACTTCTTTAAGGAGACTTGCACCGAGACCAGCACCCATTCTGCTGGAACAATGTAAATTGACGATTCACATGGTCATTACGAAGGACTCCTATGGTCAGCCATACAGCAGGCAATAGGTGGCTCATGAGCCACTGGTTGGGAACCCCCGCTGTAGCCTGTGACTTACGGGTAAAATGGTTTACAGCGGGTCTAGAAAATCTTTATTGGCACAACAAGGCAATGTGTTATGCGGGCCGAAAAAATACCCAAAATAGGCCGTGTGAACATACCCTTATAGCTCTTTAATATGTAGCTGCCTCTTTTTCAAAGGACCAAAAGGTAATTGGACAATTATCTCAATAGGCTATTTAATGGGCTGCATGGGCTATTCCCTCGTTATTCCATCACCAATTAAGCAGGTAAAGGGTCTGGAGTTGATTCCAGGTGTGGGATTTGCATTTGGAAGCTGTTGCTGTGAACCCACAACATGAGGTGAAAGGAGCTCTCAATGCAAGTGAAACCGACCATCGCTAGGCTGAAAAAAAATGAAGAAATCCATCAGAGAGAAGCACAAATGTCAGGAGTGGCCAAATCAACAGTTTGGTATACTCTTAAAAAAAAAAAAGAAAAAAAAAGAGCACACTGGTGATCTCAGGAACTCCAAAAGGCCTGGACGTCCACGTAAAACAAGAGTGGTGGATGATCGCAGAATCCTTTCCATGGTGAAGAAAACCCCTTCACAACATCTACCCAAGTGACGTACACTCTCCTGGAAGTAGGTGGATCAGTATCTAAGTCCACCATAAAGAGAAGACTTCATGAGAGCAAATACAGAGGGTTCACAAGGTGAAAACCATTAATCAGCCTCAGAAAGGCCAGATTAGACTTTACCAAACAACAAGTAAAGAAGCCGCCCAGTTCTGGAACAGCATGTAACTAAGATCAACCTGCACCAGAATGATAGGAGGAAGAAAGTATGGAGAAGGCTTGAACGGCTCATGATCCAAAGCACACCACATCCTGTGTAACACATGTATAGCATGTGTAGCAATGTGGTGGCATGGCGGGGGCAGTGTGGTGGCATGGGCATGCATTGCTGCCTGGCACTGGGTCACTAGTGTTTGTTGATGATGTGACTGAAGACAGAAGCGGCCGGATGAATTCTGAAGTGTTCAGGGATTTACTTTCTGCTCAGATTCAACCACATGCAGCAGGTGATTGGACGTTGCTTCACAGGACAGATGGACAATGACCCAAAACATTCTGCGAAAGCAACCCAGGAGTATATAAGGCAAAAAAGTGGAATATTCTGCAATGACCGAGTCACCAGATCTCAACGCGATCGAGCTGCATTTCTTTAGCTTAAAGGGAATGTGTCGCTAGAAAAATGTTTTTTGTTTTTTTAGTTAAACTGTTAGTATATAAATGATTAAACATTGTTCTAATTTTTTAACATTTTTTCACAAGTCAGGAAATATTATAAATTAGATTCTAATTTATAACATTTCCATGTGCTGGTCACTAGAGGGAGAAATTCCCAAAATTGCAGCATTGGCATGTGGTAAAGCAACCTCATTGCTTTATGCTGCAAAATTGGAGAAGACACACTCGCTTTAGCGTCCTCAAACAATCCCCCCTCCTTTATCCTGGCTAGTGCCAGGAGAAAGGAGGGGGTTGAATGTTCAAACCTCCTACACTGTGTGTCGCCATTTTTTGAGCGAATGTACAGTGTAGGAGGATTAGATACAGTGGTAAATACACAGTATAACACGAACATACACAAACATAACTTACCTGCTCCTGCCGCCGCCGCTCCGTCCGCTCCTAGTCCTTGCTTCTGAACAAATGGACGGAAGCCGCGACCGGAAGTAGTCATCTTACTGTCCGGCCGCGACTTCCGGTCCACATGAAAATGGCGCCGGATGTCGCTCGGCCGAAGACCTTCCTTTTGGACTGTGTGGGAGCGGCGCATGTGCCGTTCCCACACAGACGGCGTACGCTATAGTGAATGGAACGGCTCCCGTTCGTATTCTCTATGGGGATGTATGTGCCGTATTCCATCTCTGTATGTGTCGTTAATCGACACATACAGAGATGAAAATAAAATGGCAGCCCACATAGTGAAGTGAAGTAAAAGTAATAGTAATAAAAAAGTACAACACAAAAACATAATAAATAACATTTATTTTAATAACATACTAAAAGCAATAACATATAAAAAAATAAATAAATTTGCGCGACACCTTCCCTTTAAAGATTAAAGGTTCTCTTTAATCTGTGTCAATATTGCAGGATGCGATCAGGTGGCCCTGTAAATATAGGAGGTGTCCATTTGCAATAGAAATGAATGGATGAGTATTTTTATCTGCAATTATGGTCCGTAATGGAGTGTGAGGTGTGTGCCAATATACAGAGCTTTACTAGCCTATTCTGCTGCCTTAAAGGGAATGTGTCGCGAATTAAACCTTTTTTTTTTAAGTGTTGTTACTTATTGCTATTATATTTTTTACGTTTTTTGCTATATTTTTTTTTTCTTCCATATGGTGGAAAGTATTAAAAATGAAATAATAATTTGACATGTTTTCCCATGTTGGCCACCAGGGGGAGAACTTCCCACAATTACAGCAAGGTGAATAAGGCAAAGCAACCTGACTCACAGCTGCCGTAAATGTGGGAGGGAATCTCACCCCCCCCTCCCACAAGCCAGGAAAAGGTGTCTTCAAATTGCTAAGCAGTGTCCGGCAGCCATTTTGGGTGTGATTCTGCATCTGGCAGAAGTTATAGGAAACACCAAAAGGCTAAGTGTATGTTCACACGCTTACTAAACAAAGGGAAAACTGCTCCTGATTTTCAGCCATTTTTTAATCTAACTCACGTTTTTACGGCCGTTTTTGGAGCTGTTTTTCTATAAAGTCAATTAAAAACGGCTCCAAAAACGTCCCAAGAAGTGATATACACTTCATTTTGGCGGGCGTCTTTTTACGTGCCGGTTTTGGAAAACGACCACGTAAAAAACGCCCTGTCAGAACAGAACGCCGTATCTCCCATTGAAACCAATGGGCAGACGCTTGCAGGCGTCCTGCTTCCGATTTTTCAGCTGAAAACACTGCCTGTGAACATACCCTTAGAATGATGAAAGTGAAGAGAATGACTTTTCAGTTGACCGGTTCACACGCCGTGTATTTTTTGCACATTTTACGTGCCAAAAAGCACATTAAAAAAAATGCTTGATTACACTTGATTTTGCACAACTAGAGATTTATCGTTCGGGGGTCTGGGAAAGCTGGGTGACCACCATTACCCCCTCCTACTGGAGTGTGTTTGGGGATGTGACTAATGAACCTTTCACACTCCAGTAGGAGGGGTAATGGTGGTCACCCAGCTTTCCCAGACCCCTGAACGATAAATCTCTCTAGTTGTGCTGAGACTGAGAGGTTAATTAGTCACATTCCCAAACAGTCTCAGCACAACTAGAGAGATTTATCGTTCAGGGGTCTGGGAAAGCTGGGTGACCACCATTACCCCTCCTACTGGAGTGTGAGAGGTTCATTAGTCACATCCCCAAACAGTCTCAGCACAACTAGAGAGATTTATCGTTCAGGGCTTTCCCAGTACAGTTGCATCATGTGTCCTTCATACAAGGGGGGGGGGGCCCGTCGGGGGTCACGAGAGCGGGGGTCTGTGAGATAGAGAGTGGGACAGACAGAGACACACACCTTACCTGCAGTGCAGCTGGTCTTCAGTATGGCGCCTGCTATCTCCCTGCAAACAGCTGCTCTGCTGTGTGACTCTGACCTGCGTCTGCGCAGTACAGAGACAGAGAGCAGAGTCAATGGAACGGCTCCCGTTCATTGACTCCTATGCCCTGTAGCTGCCGTATTCCATCTCTGTATGCGTCGTTAATCGACACATACAGAGATAAAAAAAAAATGGCAGCCCCCATAGAGTAAAAGAAAGAAAAAAAAGAAAAAGTACAACACAAATAAATAAAATTTATTTTAATGACATACTAAAAGCAATATTATATAGAAAAAAATAATTTTGTGATCATCCTACCATATATCCAACTTTACAGGTGTTTAGAAAGGTGCGGAGTAGAGAGGGAATATCACAACTGTCATCACCCCTCACTCCGGTTTTGGGTAACCCGGAATTTGGCCCAGGTCTGTCAGATCAGACCTTTAAGATATGGGTACAGCAGGGGCATTTTAGAGTAAGTCATTTTTATAGGGGCAATGCATGGCTGCGTGCAGGGTCGCCATCAGGAATTTCAGTGCCCCCTACAGCTAAATTTTCTGGGCCCCCCTACCGTGGCACCGCCTTTTAACGGTACTCCGTCCAGCACTATATCATGCTACCCAGGGCCGCCATCAGGGGGGGTATTATGGGTACAGATGTGAGAGGCCCGGCCAAACCTAATTGAAAGGGGGGCCCGGCAACTGCCGCGACTTGCCTTTGGTAGAAAAAAAACAGGTCCCTGCAATGGGGCCCGTTTTTTTCACCAAAAGAATGTCGTGAGCTGCGGGCCCCCTTTCAATTCGGTTTCGCCGGGTCTCTCACATCAGTACCCATAATGCCCCCCCTGATGGCGGCCCTGGGTAGCATGGGGGTCGTCATGGGGGCCGTCAAACACTGCCGCCCGTGCGACCGATCGCGCGCACCCGCAAACTCCCGCGCATGCGCACCCGCGACCGCCTGGAACCGCGCACCGAATTTTGAGGCAGATTTTGACCTGCCCACACTATCTTGCCGCGTTTTTTGCCCGCGGCGATTGAGGACAGCAGACAAAAAACGTAGGGAAAAATGCATTTTCTGCCTCCCATTGATTTAGATGGGAGGTCAGAGGCGGAACCGCGGCAAGAAAGAACGTGCTGCTTTTTCTTTTTTCCGCGACTGGCTCCCATTGATTTTAGATTAAATCAATGGGAGGCGGTTTTGGAAGTTGTTTGGTGCTGATTCTGACGCAGTGTCAGAGTCAATATCAAGGCCCAAAAACTCTGAACTGGGCCTTATTGTTAGGGCTTATTCAGACGAACGTGTAATACATCCGTGCAACGTGCGTGATTTTCACGCGTCTCGCACGGACCTATGTTACTCTACGGGGCCGTGCAGACTGTCAGTGAGTTTCATGCAGCGTGTGTCCGTGTGTCCGCTGCGTAAAACTCACGACATGTCCTATATTTGTGCATTGTTCGCGCATCACGCACCCATTGAAGTCAATGGGTGCGTGAAAATCACGCCCAGCACTTCCGCAGCAGTATAAACTATGACTGAAAACAGAAAAGCACCACGTGCTACAAACATACAAACAGAGTGTCATAATGATGGCGGCTGCGCGAAAATCACGCAGCCACGCATCATACGCTGCTGCCACACGGAGCTGTTATGGACCTTTTGCATGCGCAAAATGCCACGTTTTTGCGCACGCAAAAAGCACACGCTCGTGTAAATCCGGCCTTAGGGTAGGAACACACTAGGCATGAACACTGCGGATTTTATGCAACACATTTTATTGTGGAAAATCTGCAGCGTATTACAGTCGCAGCAGAGTGGATGAGGTTTGAACAAATCTCATCCACACGCTGCAAAAATAATGGACCTGCAGTGCGGCTTTTGGCTTTTTAAGCCGCAGCATGTCAATTTATTCTGTGGAATCGCCGCTCCTCTGTTGCGGAAATGCTGCGGTTCTGCCGCAAAAATCACACATGAGAAAAAAAAAAAAGGCACTTTTTTAAATTTATAAAAAAGTTTAGACTTGCCCCGGCCGTAGTCCTGGTGACGCGATCCTCTATTCTTAGCGCAGCCCGGCCTCCTGTCATGACGTTTCATCCCATGTGACTGCTGCAGCGGTCACATGGTTTACAGCGTCATCCCAGGAGGCGGGGCTACGTTCAGAAGAGAGAGATGCGTCACTAGGACTACGGCCGGGGCAAGTCTAAACTTTTTTTTCCCTGCAGGATTCCCGCAGCGGACAAGCCTCACGAAACCTGCGCCACTATTTGGTGCGGTTTTGCTGTCGGAATTCCCTGCGGCTACCGGGGCGGATAAGCTGTGTAGTTTTACTCAGCATATCCGCCTAGTGTGTTCCTACCCTTATGATGTCGCTCCTGGAGCTGCTGCCGGTCTCTAAATAGGCAGTTGGTCCAGTAGAATTTGGAATTATTTTTTTTTGTGAACCAGCTTAAAAAAATACAAAACTTTTGTGTTAGGGCCTGTTCACATCACCGTTCGCTTCCGTTCCGGGGTTCCGTCTGAGGTTTCCGTCGGGTGAACCCCGCAACGGAAATTGAAAGTGACAGCACAGCTTCCGTCACCATTAGCGCAGTCGACTACGCTATTGATTCCGTCCGAAAACCTGCCGGAATGGTGACGAACGGAAACCATTAGCGATGCTTCCGTCACCATTGATCTCAATGGTGACGGAAACATCGCTAATTGTTTCCGTTCGTCACCATTCCGGCTTGTTTTCGGACAGAATCAATAGCGTAGTCGACTGCGCTAATGGTGACGGAAGCTGTGCTATCACTTTCACTTTCCGTTGCGGGGTTTACCCGACGGAAACCTCAGACGGAACCCCGGAATGGAAGCGAACGGTGATGTGAACAGGCCCTAACACAAAAGTTTTGTATTTTTTTAAGCTGGTTCACAAAAATAAATAAATTCCAAATTCTACTGGACCAACTGCCTATTTAGAGACAGGCAGCAGCTCCAGGAGCGACATCATAAGGGACACACTAGGCGGATATGCTGAGTAAAACTACACAGCTTATCCGCCCCGGTAGCCGAAGGAAATTCTGCCCGCAAAACCGCACCAAATAGTGGCGCAGGTTTCGTGAGGCTTGTCCGCTGCAGGAATCCTGCAGGAAAAAAAAAGTTTAGACTTGCCCCGGCCGTAGTCCTGGTGACGCATCTCTCTCTTCTGAACGTAGCCCCGCCTCCTGGGATGACGCTGTAGACCATGTGACCGCTGCAGCAGTCACATGGGATGAAACGTCATGACAGGAGGCCGGGCTGCGCTAAGAATAGAGGATCGCGTCACCAGGACTACGGCTGGGGGAAGTCTAAACTTTTTTATAAATTTAAAAAAGTACCTTTTTTTTTTTCTCATTTTGTGATTTTTGCGGCAGAACCGCAGCATTTCCGCAACAGAGGAGCGGCGATTCCACAGAATAAATTGACATGCTGCGGCTTAAAAAGCCAAAAGCCGCACTGCAGGTCCATTTTTTTTGCAGCGTGTGAATGAGATTTGTTCATATCTCATCCACTCTGCTGCGACTGTAATACGCTGCGGATTTTCCACAATAAAATGTGTTGCATAAAATCCGCAGTGTTCATGCCTAGTGTGTTCCTACCCTAAGGCCGGATTCACACAAGCGTGTGCTTCTTGCACGCGCAAAAAACGTGGCATTTTGCGCATGCAAAAGGTCCATAACAGCTCCGTGTGTCAGCAGCGTATGATGCGCGGCTGCGTGAGTTTCGCGCAGCCACCATCATTATGACACTCTCTTTGTATGTTTGTAGCACGTGGTGCTTTTCTGTTTTCAGTCATAGTTTATACTGCTGCGGAAGTGCTTGGCGTGATTTTCATGCTCCCATTGACTTCAATGGGTGCGTGATGCGCCAACCACGCACAAATATAGGACATGTCGTGAGTTTTACGCAGCGGACACACGCTGCGTGAAAATCACTGACGGTCTGCACGGCCCCATAGACTAACATAGGTCCGTGCGAGGCGCGTGAAAATCACGCACGTTGCACGGACGTATTACACGTTCGTCTGAATAAGCCCTAACAATAAGGCCCAGTTCACAGAGTTTTTGGGCCTTGATATTGACTCGGACACTGCGTCAGAATCAGCACCAAACAACTTCCAAAACCGCCTCCCATTGATTTAATCTGAAATCAATGGAAGCCAGTCGCGGAAAAAAGAAAAAGCAGGAAGTCCTTTCTTGCCGCGGTTCAGCCTCTGACCTCCCATCGAAATCAATGGGAGGCAGAAAATTCATTTTTCGTTGCGTTTTTTGTCTGCTGTCCTCAATCGCCGCGGGCAAAAAACGCGGCAAAAAAACGCGACAAGATAGTGTGGGCAAGTCAAAATCTGCCTCAAAATTCTTTAAGGAATTTTGAGGCAGATTTTTTTTTGCCTGCAAAATACTGTGTGAACAGGGCCATACATAAACAGCACTTTGAGATAATTTACTCACCGTGTCAGAAGAGCTGCTCCCACTCCAGTCCTCTTCCGGCGATGTCTTCAAGGCGAGGTCTTCGGTCCAGACGTCCAGTCCTTCACCTCCAGCCAGGCTCCAGGTAAGTTTTGTCCATGTGTGACCGCGGCTGCGCGTGCTTCGTTCGCGGGTGCGTGCTTCCGGGCTTTCGCTGGTGCGCGCGAGGGCGGTCTCGAGTGCGGGCGTTTGTGGGTGCGCGCTCGCGACTGCGCACGCGCGGGAGTTTCCTTGTGCGTGCGATCGGTCGCGCGCGGTTTGACGGCCCCCCATGGGGAGGGGGCCCGCAGCAGCTCACGACATTCTTTTGGTGAAAAAAATGGGCCCCATTGCAGGGGCCCGTTTTTTCCTACCAAAAAAATGTCGCGGCAGTTGCCGGGCCCCCCTTTCAGTTAGGTTTGGCCGGGCCCCTCACACCAGTACCCCTAATACGCCCCTGGCTGCGTGGAGAAGAGCTTTCCCAGCCAGAGGGTCTCCCGGACGCGTCCCAATGGCAGGCGTTACAATTGACTCATTACTTGTCAAGACTACCTACACCGGCTTCCTATGACCGAGCTCTATCTTCCTTTGAAACTTTGTGTTCTCAAACGGGGCATGTGAGACGGGCCCTGTCCAGTCTTTACTGCGTGCTGCTCACTCCTGCTGAGGATTTCATCCCACCATATATTACGAAATGGGAAAGAGATCTTCAGATTACTCTAACACAAGAGCAAAGGGAAAAGATCATGCTCCTCACACATAAGGCGTCTATTAGTAACGCCTATCAGGAAACCAGTTTTAAAATACTATCCCGTTGGTACAGAGTCCCACATGTGCTACATAAAATGTTCCCGGATGTTTCTCCTTTATGTTGGAGATGCGGCAGAGAAGAGGGAACGCTTTTACATATATTCTGGAGCTGTGAGAACCTTCGCACCTATTGGTCAGAGGTTCAAGATATCATTCTGGAGATCACAGGAATCTCGCTGGGAGATGATCCGGCATGGATTTTGCTGCACCACCACGATATACCTGTGGGGCGCTACAGGAAGATGTTAGTGAGACATTTGCTGAACGCAGCTAAGGCTTGTATTCCGGGGGGTTGGAGATCTTCTGAGCCTCCTGTGACTAGACAATGGCTGGAGCGCATTCACGAAATTCGGAGAATGGAGGAGTTGCTCCATTCCGCACCCGAACGAGCAACGCAGTTTCAGAAAACCTGGTTCTATTGGTTTGACTTCTGCAAGTCGGACAGACACAAGAGGGCCATGGGTGAACTGATTAGTGGAGAACCAGGGAGCTCTTGAGTTCTCTCTGGTCTGTGATGTGCTGTGGGGGGGGGGAGAGTGAGGGGAGAACATCTCCCCTTCTCCCTCTTAAGATTTTCCCTATACCCCCCCCCCCCCTTCCTTTTGTCCTTCTACCCTTTGTTTACTTCCCTATTTGAATCAATCGTTACTAAGAATTGACTGAGATGTGGGTGATGGAGGGGCGGATGAGGGTGTAATGCTGGTATTCCTGTCTTGCTATACTAATGCTTGTAGTGTATTGATGGTACTATGTTGGGAGGACTTTGATTGCATATTTACTAATTGTTGTTGAAATATAGGTTGAAATGATCGGCCCTCATGGGCTTTTTCTGTACCCATGTCACCCCCTTTTCTTTTTCTGTATCCCCATTTCTTTTCTTGAAAATAAAAAATTAGAAATATAAAAAACAAAAAAAACAAAGGAGGAAACCCAGCGTCTGGTGATGTCCATGGGTTCCAGACTTCAGGCCATCATTGCCTGCAAAGGATTCTCTACAAAGTATTAAAAAAACCATTTATGGTAATGTTAATTTGTCCAATCACTTTTGATCACCTGAAATGAGGAGGTTGTGTAGAAAAATGGTGGCAATTCCTAAACTTTTCACAGGAGATTTTTGTTTAACCCCTTGAAATAAACCTGAAAGTTTAAACTTCAATTGCATCTCAGTTGTTTCATTTCAAATCCAATGTGGTGGCAGCAAAACCCAAATCATGAAGATTGTGTCACTGCCCAAATAATTCTGGACCCAACCCACACAGCAAACACTCTGAACAAGCATAGCTGCAGTGTAAAGAATGGGGGTGGGACAGAGCAAGAGTATTGAACTACAGCAAAGCTGGAGTCATTGATCATATCCAAGCCCTTATGAAAATTAGTCTAAAACGATGAAGATCAAACTTATAATATACATTTTTTTTTTATTTGAAAAAATTAACAAATCTTCACAGAATAAAAACAGGAAGCGGATCATAAACTCAGCAGAACAATTAGAAGGTCGGCCAGATCAGGTTTCATTAGCGGTTGTGTCCAGCGTCTTTGTTAGCGGTTTTGTCCAGCAGTGCCACCTTGTGGTCATTTTCTGTGCTACATCCTGGACCCCTATAACCCATTACAAAGCTGGACAGAAAAACGACTGCACTACCACCCTGCAAACTGCAGTGGCAGCCATATTGGTTGTAACAACTTTCCCATGAACAGATAAAACAAAGAAAAAACCTCCACTGTAACCAGTGTCAGGAGGGGGCGCTAAAGCCGGTTTACTCTTCCAAACTGGATCTTTTATGCAATGGTAAAATTTGTATTTCCCAATAGATTTTCTCCATTAATATAAAACTATTTACACGTGATCATTCTTCATCAAATCTTGAGAGATAAAACGGCAGCGTTATCACAGTTCATACGGGATGCCTCGGATTCTCCGTGCGAGCTGCATGTCCTTCACAAAGAGAGTGCCCCTATTGGCCTGGTGACTGAAGAGGTAAGAATCTTCAAAGAGACTCACGAGGAAGTCCTCAGCTGACTGTGGATACAGAAGAGCATTAGTCCCTCTTAAAGTGACAGCACTCCCGGTATAATTTACTACACAGCTCGAAGGACTGATCAGATTTCACTTTTATGAGCTGTTAGCTAGAGTGATGGTGGGGGGGGGGGTCTGGCCTCTGGAACTCCCACAATGCATCACAACCCCTATGCAAATGTCCCGCTAGGGCATATGGATGTGTTAGAGGGGGCGGGGGCTGAGTAGTGAACCACTGCAAAGAGCAGCTCCCTCTCTGGTTGACCCATGCGTTACATGGACAGTGCATTGTATGAGATACTGACCTCTTGTAGCGCCATAAGTGCGGTGCTTTGCCAGTAGTAAAACACGCCGCGGGAATACTTCAGGCAGATCTCTCTCACCTGCAAGAATAAAAGGGGAATATCAGTGACAATAAAGAGGAGCAGCCGTAGAGGACACATCCACTCACCAGGCGGAAAAACGGGGTTTTCTGAATGAGCAGATTGGTTGATTTTTGGTACTTTCTTATTTCCATCAGTGCACGGGCTCCTGGGCGGTAACGTCTTCTTCGTTGCGTGCTCGGTCTGTGACTTGTTTCCCCACTACCTGTAAGAAAGAAATCCATAATCATAGCTGAAAATGAATCTCCCGCTACATGGAAATTCACTGTCTGGCCGGGTTCACACGTAGGGTAAACACGGCGGATTTTCTGCAACGGATTTCATTGCGGAAACTCCACAGCATAATACAGAAGCAGAAGAGTGGAGGAGATTCAAACAAATCTCATCCAGACGCAGCGGAAAAAAACCCGCCAAACTTACCCAGATCTCTCTGCTCCTGCGTTCAACCCGGCCTCCAGGGATGATGTCTCATCCCATATGACTGCTGCAGAACATCAGAGGGACACGTCACCATGGCTACGGGTAAGTATGGGGTTTTTTTCTACCTTCTATGGACATTCCAGCCGAAAAACTGCAGTTTTTCAGCCAGAATTACCTCCGGTGCCCATGGCCAATACGCTGTGTACTTTTACGCCGCATATCTGCCCTGTGTGAACATGGCCTATTACCTTAATGTCCCCCAAGGAACATCAGGTAAACAGATTTAAAACATAACATGCTACCTGCAGCCACCACTAGAGGGAGCTCATTGTATATTGTTGTACATTGAACTTGGTAACCAAACAGTATGCAGTGAGCTCCCTCTAGTGGTGGCTGCAGGGAGACAAAATTATACCATGTAACTGTCTACGCAGGAGATTTAGAGCTCCGTTTCAGAAAACTGTGCCCCAACTGCTTTTAAAACGACATTAAGAAATTAATCAGCACAGAATATTGGACCTAAAAAGGATATAAATGTGGACGTTCAAATTTTAGATACTTTTCTATGACTGATAATTTGGGGTCCATCAAGTCCCATTGATACCTGATTAAAGGGGTTGTACCACGAAAATAATTTTTCACCTATCCACAAGATAGGTGATAAATGCCGGATCGCTGCGGGTTGTTAACAAGAGTGCGGGTCCCAGAGTGGTGGTCACTCAAGTCATTCTCTATGGCAGTGGTCCCCAACCTATTTTGCACCGAGGACCGGTTTGATGCAAGAACATTTTTGCGGGGACTGGCGGGGGGGGGGGGTGGGTGGAGGGGTTAGAGTCAGTTCACACATTGCGTAAATACGGCGTATACCTGTATTATAATGCGGAAAAAAACGGCAGCATAATACAGTAGCAGCAAAGTGGATGAGATAAAACACGTCTCATCCACACGCTGCATAAACGGAGTAGAAAAAAGGCTCAGAAATTGACGTCACAACATCGCGCCTGCCTGCGCGGAGCCGCTCACGGCAGAGTGCATAATTGGGCAAGGAGCAGTCAAACTTGACTATTTCCGTCGATCCCATAGGGAATGAATAGAGCGGTCGGACTGCAGGTTGGAAATTCTTAGATCCCTCATTTCATAATATATCTTCATGGGTGTGAGCTGTGTTCTCAGATTCCCTTCCCAGGGCCATATAGTAACGTGCTTCCTGCAACCACCACTAGGGGGAGACGATTGTGCACATGCATACAGCTCCTGTTGTGCCTATATAAATCAGTCCTCAGTTTGCTCCCCCTAGTGGCGGCCTTGTGCTACAGAAATTTCTGTATGTAACAGATTTTTACCTGCATAGAAACGAACCCTCTAAGATATAAAGCTGAGAAACGGATTACAATCTAGTATTACACGACCCGAGGTTATCTGGAATTCATTTTTAAAATAAAATATATAATGAGAGTGATAAGATGATCAAGGTGCAACTTTCTCTTACTTGGCGGAGATTGAGGAGGAGCTGCAGGTTTCTTCTGCGGCTGCGCCGACTTCCTGCGGGACAAGCTTTTCTGGGGTGGTTTCATGATGATGTAAAACGCAGCTGAGAGTCATACAATCAGTTAAGCAGATAAGAGACGGTGACAATTCAGCAGAATCACAGGTGACGTAGGATAAACTGAGCGGTTTTATACTGACTGATGCCACCAATGCAAGTGACAAGAAAGTGATGACATTGACGGTGAAGATATGAGATTGCCGGATGTCAGTAATTAACGCACGCTGCATCAATGAATACAATAGATCCTCGTGGCATCAATTACCAGAACAGCGACATCAATGATCTATTTAATAATGCGGCAACAGAAGAGCTACCCGCAGCAGATCCCGCAAGCAATGGGCAGATGTTTGCAGACGTAATGGAGCCGTCTTTTCAGGCGTGATTCGAGGCGTAAAACGCCTGAAAATAGGTCGTGTGCACATAACCTTACAGAGAATCCGTAATCCAGACAAAGGTGGGAAATTTAAAACTGGAGCAAAGGAAAAGTGGAGCAGTCGTCATGGAAATGAAAGGCCGCAGCTGGAGGACGATGAGCTGCAACAATGCAGTACAAATATACAGAAATAAAACATCTAATAATCCATATGATCTCTAGACACGCAGCAGCGAAAATGTACCGTCAGCCCCCCACTCCCAGTAATGACCGTCAGCCCCCCCACTCCCAGTAATGACCGTCAGCCCCCCACTCCCAGTAATGATGTCAGCCCCCCACTCCCAGTAATGACCGTCAGCCCCCCACTCCCAGTAATGACCGTCAGCCCCCCACTCACAGTAATGACCGTCAGACCCCCCACTCACAGTAATGACCGTCAGCCCCCCCACTCCCAGTAATGACGTCAGCCCCCCACACCCAGTAATGACCGTCAGCCCCCCACTCCCAGTAATGACCGTCAGCCCCCCCACTCCCAGTAATGACCGTCAGCCCCCCACTCCCAGTAATGACCGTCAGCCCCCCACTCCCAGTAATGACCGTCAGCCCCCCACTCCCAGTAATGACCGTCAGCCCCCCACTCACATTATAATGATCCCTCAGTAAAGCCACCATCAGCCTCCGTCCCCCCAGTAAAATGACCATCAGCCCCCTCCAGTAAAGCCACCATCAGCCTCAGTCCCCCCGCCCCCCGATAAAATAACCATCTGCCCCTCTAGTAAAGGGACCATCACAGACAGAAAGTGTGCTTACCCCTGGGGAAGGAATAAATAAGGATGTATAAGAACAACAACTCCCAGCATGTCCAGGATGTTATGTGATATCAGAGAAAGTTTACAGGAGGAGGTATAAGAGGAGAGGACTACAACTCCCAGCATGTCCAGACTTAGTATGGGATATCAGAGGACATTACAGGGAGGAGGTATAAGAGAAGAGGACTACAACTCCCAGCATGTCCAGACTGTTAGGGCAGATTCACACGAACGTTGCGTTTTTGCGCGCGCAAACAACGCAGCGTTTTGCGAGCGCAAAAACCATTTGACAGCTGCGTGTGTCATGCGTGTCTGATGCGCGGCTGCGTGATTTTCGCGCAGCCGGCATCATAGAGATGAGGCTTGTCGACGCCCGTCACTGTCCAAGGTGCTGAAAGAGCTAAATCTTTCAGCACCCTTGACAGTGAATGCCGAACACAACAGCGAAAAACCTGTAAAAAAAAAAGATAAAGTTCCTACTTACCGAGAACTTGTTGCCTTGGTGACGCGCCTCTCTTGACATCGGGCCCCACCTCCCTGGATGACGCGGCAGTCCAAGTGACCGCTGCAGCCTGTGATTGGCTGCAGCCTGTGCTTGGCCTGTGATTGGCTGGAGCTGTCACTTGAACTGAAGTGTCATCCCGGGAGGTCGGACTGCAGGAAGGAGACAGGAGTAATCGGTAAGTTAGAACTTCGGTTTTTTTTACAGGTTCATGTATTTTGGGATCGCAAGTCACTGTCCATGGTGCTGAAACAGTTTAAGGGTATGTGCACACACACTAATTACGTCCATAATTGACGGACGTATTTCGGCCGCAAGTCCCGGACCGAACACAGTGCAGGGAGCCGGGCTCCTAGCATCATACTTATGTACGATGCTAGGAGTCCCTGCCTCGCTGCAGGACAACTGTCCCGTACTGTAATCATGTTTTCAGTACGGGACAGTTGTCCTGCAGCGAGGCAGAAGCAGAAGAGTGGAGGAGATTCAAACAAATCTCATCCAGACGCAGCGGAAAAAAACCCGCCAAACTTACCCAGATCTCTCTGCTCCTGCGTTCAACCCGGCCTCCAGGGATGATGTCTCATCCCATATGACTGCAGCAGAACATCAGAGGGACACGTCACCATGGCTACGGGTAAGTATGGGTTTTTTTTCTACCTTCTATGGACATTCCAGCCGAAAAACTGCAGTTTTTCAGCCAGAATTACCTCCGGTGCCCATGGCCAATACGCTGTGTACTTTTACGCCGCATATCTGCCCTGTGTGAACATGGCCTATTACCTTAATGTCCCCCAAGGAACATCAGGTAAACAGATTTAAAACATAACATGCTACCTGCAGCCACCACTAGAGGGAGCTCATTGTATATGGTTGTACATTGAACTTGGTAACAAAACAGTATGCAGTGAGCTCCCTCTAGTGGTGGCTGCAGGGAGACAAAATTATACCATGTAACTGTCTACGCAGGAGATTTAGAGCTCCGTTTCAGAAAACTGTGCCCCAACTGCTTTTAAAACGACATTAAGAAATTAATCAGCACAGAATATTGGACCTAAAAAGGATATAAATGTGGACGTTCAAATTTTAGATACTTTTCTATGACTGATAATTTGGGGTCCATCAAGTCCCATTGATACCTGATTAAAGGGGTTGTACCACGAAAATAATTTTTCACCTATCCACAAGATAGGTGATAAATGCCGGATCGCTGCGGGTTGTTAACAAGAGTGCGGGTCCCAGAGTGGTGGTCACTCAAGTCATTCTCTATGGCAGTGGTCCCCAACCTATTTTGCACCGAGGACCGGTTTGATGCAAGAACATTTTTGCGGGGACTGGCGGGGGGGGGGGGGGGGGTGGGTGGAGGGGTTAGAGTCAGTTCACACATTGCGTAAATACGGCGTATACCTGTATTATAATGCGGAAAAAACCGGCAGCATAATACAGTAGCAGCAAAGTGGATGAGATAAAACACGTCTCATCCACACGCTGCATAAACGGAGTAGAAAAAAGGCTCAGAAATTGACGTCACAACATCGCGCCTGCCTGCGCGGAGCCGCTCACGGCAGAGTGCATAATTGGGCAAGGAGCAGTCAAACTTGACTATTTCCGTCGATCCCATAGGGAATGAATAGAGCGGTCGGACTGCAGGTTGGAAATTCTTAGATCCCTCATTTCATAATATATCTTCATGGGTGTGAGCTGTGTTCTCAGATTCCCTTCCCAGGGCCATATAGTAACGTGCTTCCTGCAACCACCACTAGGGGGAGACGATTGTGCACATGCATACAGCTCCTGTTGTGCCTATATAAATCAGTCCTCAGTTTGCTCCCCCTAGTGGCGGCCTTGTGCTACAGAAATTTCTGTATGTAACAGATTTTTACCTGCATAGAAACGAACCCTCTAAGATATAAAGCTGAGAAACGGATTACAATCTAGTATTACACGACCCGAGGTTATCTGGAATTCATTTTTAAAATAAAATATATAATGAGAGTGATAAGATGATCAAGGTGCAACTTTCTCTTACTTGGCGGAGATTGAGGAGGAGCTGCAGGTTTCTTCTGCGGCTGCGCCGACTTCCTGCGGGACAAGCTTTTCTGGGGTGGTTTCATGATGATGTAAAACGCTGCTGAGAGTCATACAATCAGTTAAGCAGATAAGAGACGGTGACAATTCAGCAGAATCACAGGTGACGTAGGATAAACTGAGCGGTTTTATACTGACTGATGCCACCAATGCAAGTGACAAGAAAGTGATGACATTGACGGTGAAGATATGAGATTGCCGGATGTCAGTAATTAACGCACGCTGCATCAATGAATACAATAGATCCTCGTGGCATCAATTACCAGAACAGCGACATCAATGATCTATTTAATAATGCGGCAACAGAAGAGCTACCCGCAGCAGATCCCGCAAGCAATGGGCAGATGTTTGCAGACGTAATGGAGCCGTCTTTTCAGGCGTGATTCGAGGCGTAAAACGCCTGAAAATAGGTCGTGTGCACAGAACCTTACAGAGAATCCGTAATCCAGACAAAGGTGGGAAATTTAAAACTGGAGCAAAGGAAAAGTGGAGCAGTCGTCATGGAAATGAAAGGCCGCAGCTGGAGGACGATGAGCTGCAACAATGCAGTATAAATATACAGAAATAAAACATCTAATAATCCATATGATCTCTAGACACGCAGCAGCGAAAATGTACCGTCAGCCCCCCACTCACAGTAATGACCGTCAGCCCCCCACTCCCAGTAATGACCGTCAGCCCCCCACTCACAGTAATGATGTCAGCCCCCCACTCCCAGTAATGACCGTCAGCCCCCCACTCACAGTAATGACCGTCAGCCCCCCACTCACAGTAATGACCGTCAGACCCCCCACTCACAGTAATGACCGTCAGCCCCCCCACTCCCAGTAATGACGTCAGCCCCCCACACCCAGTAATGACCGTCAGCCCCCCACTCCCAGTAATGACCGTCAGCCCCCCCACTCCCAGTAATGACCGTCAGCCCCCCACTCCCAGTAATGACCGTCAGCCCCCCACTCCCAGTAATGACCGTCAGCCCCCCACTCCCAGTAATGACCGTCAGCCCCCCACTCACATTATAATGATCCCTCAGTAAAGCCACCATCAGCCTCCGTCCCCCCAGTAAAATGACCATCAGCCCCCTCCAGTAAAGCCACCATCAGCCTCAGTCCCCCCGCCCCCCGATAAAATAACCATCTGCCCCTCTAGTAAAGGGACCATCACAGACAGAAAGTGTGCTTACCCCTGGGGAAGGAATAAATAAGGATGTATAAGAACAACAACTCCCAGCATGTCCAGGATGTTATGTGATATCAGAGAAAGTTTACAGGAGGAGGTATAAGAGGAGAGGACTACAACTCCCAGCATGTCCAGACTTAGTATGGGATATCAGAGGACATTACAGGGAGGAGGTATAAGAGAAGAGGACTACAACTCCCAGCATGTCCAGACTGTTAGGGCAGATTCACACGAACGTTGCGTTTTTGCGCGCGCAAACAACGCAGCGTTTTGCGAGCGCAAAAACCATTTGACAGCTGCGTGTGTCATGCGTGTCTGATGCGCGGCTGCGTGATTTTCGCGCAGCCGGCATCATAGAGATGAGGCTTGTCGACGCCCGTCACTGTCCAAGGTGCTGAAAGAGCTAAATCTTTCAGCACCCTTGACAGTGAATGCCGAACACAACAGCGAAAAACCTGTAAAAAAAAAAGATAAAGTTCCTACTTACCGAGAACTTGTTGCCTTGGTGACGCGCCTCTCTTGACATCGGGCCCCACCTCCCTGGATGACGCGGCAGTCCAAGTGACCGCTGCAGCCTGTGATTGGCTGCAGCCTGTGCTTGGCCTGTGATTGGCTGGAGCTGTCACTTGAACTGAAGTGTCATCCCGGGAGGTCGGACTGCAGGAAGGAGACAGGAGTAATCGGTAAGTTAGAACTTCGGTTTTTTTTACAGGTTCATGTATTTTGGGATCGCAAGTCACTGTCCATGGTGCTGAAACAGTTTAAGGGTATGTGCACACACACTAATTACGTCCGTAATTGACGGACGTATTTCGGCCGCAAGTCCCGGACCGAACACAGTGCAGGGAGCCGGGCTCCTAGCATCATACTTATGTACGATGCTAGGAGTCCCTGCCTCGCTGCAGGACAACTGTCCCGTACTGTAATCATGTTTTCAGTACGGGACAGTTGTCCTGCAGCGAGGCAGGGACTCCTAGCATCGTACATAAGTATGATGCTAGGAGCCCGGCTCCCTGCACTGTGTTCGGTCCGGGACTTGCGGCCGAAATACGTCCGTCAATTACGGACGTAATTAGTGTGTGTGCACATACCCTCACTCTTTCAGCACCATGCACAGTGAATGTCTCCCGACGTCGCGGACCGGAAATTTTTTTGCCGAGTTCGGCCAAAACGAGTTTGGCCGAACCCGGTGAAGTTAGCTTCGGTTGTCGTGGTTCGCTCCTCGCAAAGACACTCCGTTTGGATGCTTGGAAACAGAAAAGCACGTGGTGCTTTTCTGTTTCCATTCATCCTTTTGACAGCTCGTGCGCTGTTTCAGTCGGTTCGCACGGAAGAGCTTCCGTGCGACCTGACTGGTTTTCACGCACCCATTGACTTCAATGGGTGCGTGATGCGTGAAATACGCAGAGTTATTGAACCTGTCGCGTATTTTACGCAGCGAACAAACGCATTGCGTGCCGCGCGAAAACCACGCGGCCTACACGCTGCCAAATCACGCTCGTGTGAATCCCCCCTTATTATGGGATATCAGAGGACATTACAGGGAGGAGGTAGAAGAGGAGAGGACTACAACTACCAGCATGTCCAGGACGTTATTATGGGATATCAGAGGACATTACAGGGAGGAGGTATAAGAGGAGAGAACTACAACTCCTAGCATGTCCAGGCTGTTATTATGGGATATCAGAGGACATTACAGGGAGGAGGTATAAGAGGAGAGGACTACAACTCCCAGCATGTCCATGCTGTTATTATGGGATATCAGAGGACATTACAGGGAGGAGGTATAAGAGGAGAGGACTACAACTCCCAGCATGTCCAGGACGTTATTATGGGATATCAGAGGACATTACAGGGAGAAGGTAGAAGAGGAGAGGACTACAACTCCCAGCATGTCCAGGACGTTATTATGGGATATCAGAGGACATTACAGGGAGGAGGTAGAAGAGGAGAGGACTACAACTCCCAGCATGTCCAGGACGTTATTATGGGATATCAGAGGACATTACAGGGAGGAGGTATAAGAGGAGAGAACTACAACTACCCACATTCCCCTGGCTCCATTTCTCACACAACTGCTAAGAAAGTAAAGAAAACCGCACTTACCCTGCCCAGTGTTAATGGCTCCTCTCCCTCCGTCAGGCTTCTAGTGGGAAGCGGTGGGCGGTGCTTGTAACAGACGTCCGCGCGTCACGTCTGCTACAACGTCGGGGGCGGAGCTTGTAGCAAAAAAAAAATAAAAAAAATGTAAACAAAATTTTTTTTTATTTTTTTTGTTGCCGTGGATGAGCCGCGGCACCCCTGAACAGCTCTCGGCACCCTGGTTGGGAACCACTGGTATAGATTATATAATAGCCCCACAATATAAAAGCCAAGAAAAACCAAAAGGCTCCCGCACTGCGTTCTTCCATGTTATGTATCGCCCCCTTGTGGCTAATAGAAGAAGTACACCAAATGTTCAAACCATCGCTAAAGCCAACAAAACTATATCCTGATGTTTGATCTCCCACAATCTATAATAATAATATAACCGCGCGGTCTCAATGACGTCATCAAGACCTCGGCTGTAAAGAAAAGCCTGTTTATACCCCTGGGTTCCAGGATGGGTCTATTTTAGGCTCGATGGGTTTCTATCAAGTTCTATAGAAAATGCTTAGAAACGTTGTGATATAAAAAAAAAACCTTTTATTGACATTAAGACCCCTTTACCAATACGGATAATCATACGAGCGCTTGTTTTCGATCACGGGCAGCGCCGATCAGACGATAAACTGCACTCATTGGTCAGCTGATCACATCTTTTATGCGTCCCAAAAAATCCTCGTTGTCCACAGCGTACAAACAGGGGATGTGCTGCCGACAATACGTAAACTGTACGAGCACGGACCATCGTATTAACCATCGCTCATCCCCGTACAGCGTGCGTCGGCTCGTGTAAATGAGCGCCGACTCACTGGATACATCGTTGATCGTGCAAGTTCCATCTAGTGAAAAACTGTAAACAGGGAGGAGGGGGATGCAGCTGCAGTTTCTTATGCCCCACGCACGCGACCGTATTTTTCATCAGTAATTACAGCAGGGACTCTCCCATAGAAGTCTATGGGCGCTTCCGTAAATATGGGCGGCTATGGATACGCATCCGTACTCTGACCGTATTTATGCTACGCACAACTTACATATATCCTGATGTACTCCACCCAGCTTACATATACCCTGATGTACCCCTCACAGCTTACATATACCCTGATGTACTCCGCACAGCTTACATATACCCTGATGTACTCCGCACAGCTTACATATACCCTGATGTACTCCGCACAGCTTACATATACCCTGATGTACTCCGCACAGCTTACATATACCCTGATGTACTCCACAGCTTACATATATCCTGATGTACTCCTCACAGCTTACATATACCCTGATGTACTCCACAGTTTACATATATCCTGATGTACTCCGCGCATATTACATATACCCTGATGTACTCCGCACAGCTTACATATACCCTGATGTACTCCCCAGTTTACATATATCCTGATGTACTCTGCGCATATTACATATACCCTGATGTACTCCGCACAGCTTACATATACCCTGATGTACTCCGCCCAGTTTACATATATCCTGATGCACTCCACCCAGCTAACATATACCCTGATGTACTCCGCACAGCTTACATATACCCTGATGTACTCCCCAGTTTACATATATCCTGATGTACTCTGCGCATATTACATATACCCTGATGTACTCCGCACAGCTTACATATATCCTGATGCACTCCACCCAGCTAACATATATCCTGATGTACTCCGCACAGCTTACATATACCCTGATGTACTCCCCAGTTTACATATATCCTGATGTACTCTGCGCATATTACATATACCCTGATTTACTCCGCACAGCTTACATATACCGATGTACTCCGCACAGCTTACATATACCCTGATGTACTCCGCACAGCTTACATATACCCTGATGTACTCCGCACAGCTTACATATATAATGATGTACTACGCACAGCTTACATATACCCTGATGTACTACGCACAGCTTACATATATCCTGATGTACTCTGCGCATATTACATATATCCTGATGTACTCCGCACAGCTTACATATATAATGATGTACTACGCACAGCTTACATATACCCTGATGTACTCCTCACATATTACATATACCCTGATGTGCTCCGCACAGCTTACATATACCCTGATGTACTCCGCCCAGCTTACATATACCCTGATGTACTCCGCACAGTTTACATATACCCTGATGTACTCCGCCCAGCTTACATATATCCTGATGTACTCCGCCCAGCTTACATATACCCTGATGTACTCCGCACAGCTTACATATACCCTGATGTACTACACACAGCTTACATATACCCTGATTTACTCCGCACAGCTTACATATACCCTGATGTACTCCGCCCAGCTTACATATACACTGATGTACTCCGCACAGCTTACATATACCCTGATGTACTCCGCACAGCTTACATATGCCCTGATGTACTCCGCCCAGCTTACATATACCCTGATGTACTCCGCACAGCTTACATATACCCTGATGTACTCCGCACAGCTTACATATACCCTGATGTACTCTGCGCATATTACATATACCCTGATGTACTCCGCACAGCTTACATATACCCTGATGTACTCCGCCCAGCTTACATATATCCTGATGTACTCTGCGCATATTACATATACCCTGATGTACTCCGCCCAGCTTACATATATCCTGATGTACTCCGCCCAGCTTACATATACCCTGATGTACTCCGCACAGCTTACATATACCCTGATGTACTACACACAGCTTACATATACCCTGATTTACTCCGCACAGCTTACATATACCCTGATGTACTCCGCCCAGCTTACATATACACTGATGTACTCCGCACAGCTTACATATACCCTGATGTACTCCGAACAGCTTACATATGCCCTGATGTACTCCGCACAGCTTACATATACCCTGATGTACTCCGCCCAGCTTACATATACCCTGATGTACTCCGCACAGCTTACATATACCCTGATGTACTCCGCCCAGTTCACATATACCCTGATGTACTCCGCACAGCTTACATATACCGATGTACTCCGCACAGCTTACATATATAATGATGTACTACGCACAGCTTACATATACCCTGATGTACTCCTCACATATTACATATACCCTGATGTACTCCGCACAGCTTACATATACCCTGATGTACTCCGCCCAGCTTACATATACCCTGATGTACTCCTCACAGCTTGCATATAGCCTGATGTACCCGCACAGCTTACATATACCCTGATGTACTCCGCACAGCTTACATATACCCTGATGTACTCCGCACAGCTTACATATACCCTGATGTACTCCGCCCAGTTCACATATGCCTGAGCCTGGCAGTGTACCCAAACGGCAATTTATGACCACATATGGTGTATTCTGGAGAACCCACTTAACAATTTATGGGATGTGTGTCTACGGTGGTACAAGCTGGGCACAACACATTGGGCACTGAAATGGCATATTTGTGGAAAAAAGCAATTTTAATCTGCAACATCTATTGTTTACTCATTTTTGCAAAACACTTGTGCGGTCAAAATGCTCACTACACCCCTAGATCAATTCTTTGAGGGATCTAGTTTCCAAAATGGGGTAATTTTTCGGGGGGTACCACTGTACTGGTACTATAGCTCAATGCAACATGGTGTCAAAAAAGTAATCTTATAAAATCTCCTCTCCAAATACTAAATTTCACTCCTTCCCTTTAGAGCCTTGCTGTGTGTCCAAATAGCAGTTTATGACCACGTGTGGGGTATTTCCCTACTCTGAAGAAGTTGCTTTACAAATGTTACGGTGCTTTTTCTCCTTTATTTGTTGAGAAAATGAAAATTTTTTAACTAATGCTGCGTCTTATTGGAAAATAATGTCATTT
Organism: Rhinoderma darwinii; assembly: GCF_050947455.1. Classification (NCBI taxonomy): domain Eukaryota; kingdom Metazoa; phylum Chordata; class Amphibia; order Anura; family Rhinodermatidae; genus Rhinoderma; species Rhinoderma darwinii. The sequence continues at coordinate 309,327,320 of NC_134690.1, read as the reverse complement.
TTCATTTTCACTGCCCATTTCTAATAAAATATATGAGACACCTGTGGCGTGCTGAAAAAATAAAAAAGTTAGAGCTCTTTGAATGCGACTATAGAAAAACGAATAAAATAGCTCGGTCATTAGGGCCTAAAATGGGATGGTCACTAAGGGGTTAACGTCAGTTAGCACAATATAAATACATTTACAGTAGCTCCCCCTAGTGGCGACTGCTGGTAGCTTTCCACTGAAGTGTAGTAACCAGGACATGAGTCTAAGGCCTCATTTACACGAGCGTAATATACACGCGTGCGACGCGCATGCTTTTCATGCGTGTCGTACGCGCCTATATTACTCTATGGGGCAGTGCAGACAATGCGTGAATTTTGCGCAGCGCGAGTGCGTTGCGTAAAACTCACGACATGTTCTATAATCGTGCGTTTTTCGCGCATCACGCACCCATTGAAGTCAATGGGTGCGTGAAAACCACGCATGCCGCACGGAAGCACTTCCGTGCGAACTGCGTGATTCGCGCAAGAGCTGTCAAAAGGATGAATGTAAACAGAAAAGCACCACGTGCTTTTCTGTTTACAAACATCCAAACGGAGTGTCAAATTAGAGATGAGCGCACCGAACTTCGTCGTTTTGACCGAACCCGGCAAAAAAATTTCCGGTACGCGACGTCAGGAGACAGTCACTGTCCATGGTGCTAAAAGAGTTAAACTGGTTCAGCACCCTGGACAGTGACTTCCGATCACAATATACATGAACGTGTAAAAAAAAAAAAAGAAGTTCTGACTTACCGATAACTCCCGGCTTCTTCCTCCAGTCTGACCTCCCGGGATGACAATTCAGTCCAAGTGACAGCTGCAGCCAATCACAGGCCAAGCACAGGCTGCAGCCAATCACAGGCTGCAGCGGTCACATGGACTGCCGCGTCATCCAGGGAGGTAGGGCCGGATGACAAGAGAGGGACGCGTCACCAAGGCAACGGCCGGGAGACCGGACTGGAGGAAGTTTTTGGTAAGTATGAACGTCTTTTTTTTATTCACAGTTTGGTGTATATTGTGATCGGAATTCACTGTCGAGGGTGCTGAAAGAGTTACTGCCGATCAGTTAACTCTTTCAGCACCCTGGACAGTGACTGACGTCGACTAGCCTCATCTCTATGATGGCGGCTGCGCGAAAATCACGCAGCCGCGCATCATACACTGATGACACACGGAGCTGTCAAGTGCCTTTTGGCACGCAAAACGCTGCGTTTTTTTGCCTGCGCAAAACGCACACGCTCGTGTAAATGAGGCCTAAGGCTATGTTCACACAGAGTTTTTTGCAGGAGGAATATCTGCCTCAAAATTCCATTTGGAAGTTTGAGGCACATTTTCCTCTCCCTGCACGTCGATTTTCGCTGCGTTTTTCGCCCGCGGCCATTGAGCGCCGCGGGCATAATACACCGCGAAATACGCTTTCTCTGCCTCCCATTGAAGTCAATGGGAGGTCAGAGACATAAACGCCCGAAGATAGGTCAGTTTTTGACGAGTTTTTCTTGCGCGGTTTCCGCGTAAAAAAAACTCGTCAAAAAACTCAGTGTGAACTTAGCCTAAAATGTTCTTTACACAGGACGATTATCGGGCAGACAAGTGTTCATATAACGCTCGTTGCTGATAATTGCGCTTTGTAAAAAGGGCAGCGATCCGCAGATGAACGAGCAAACACCCAATCATCTGCTGGTCGTATCGTTTTAAAAAAGTGAAATATTATTGTTGTCGGCAGCGCATCTCCCTGTGTAAACAGAAAAACGCGCTGCCGACATGATAATAACGTATGGGGACGAGCGATCGGAGTAACGACCGCTCGCCCTCATCCATAGCTCCGTGTTATCCATAGCTCCGTGTTATCCATAGCTCCGTGTCATCCATAGCTCCGTGTTATTCATAGCTCCGTGTTATCCATAGCTCCGTGTTATCCATAGCTCCGTGTTATCCATAGCTCCGTGTTATCCATAGCTCCGTGTCATCCATAGCTCCGTGTTATCCATAGCTCCGTGTTATCCATAGCTCCGTGTTATCCATAGCTCCATGTCATCCATAGCTCCGTGTCATCCATAGCTCCGTGTTATCCATAGCTCCGTGTTATCCATAGCTCCGTGTCATCCATAGCTCCGTGTTATCCATAGCTCCGTGTCATCCATAGCTCCGTGTTATCCATAGCTCCGTGTTATCCATAGCTCCGTGTTATCCATAGCTCCGTGTCATCCATAGCTCCGTGTTATCCATAGCTCCGTGTTATCTATAGCTCCGTGTTATCCATAGCTCCGTGTTATCCATAGCTCCGTGTTATCCATAGCTCTGTGTTATCCATAGCTCCGTGTTATCAATAGCTCCGTGTTATCCATAGCTCCGTGTTATCCATAGCTCCGTGTTATCCATAGCTCCGTGTCATCCATAGCTCCGTGTCATCCATAGCTCCGTGTTATCCATAGCTCCGTGTCATCCATAGCTCCGTGTCATCCATAGCTCCGTGTTATCCATAGCTCCGTGTCATCCATAGCTCCGTGTTAATCCATAGCTCCGTGTTATCTATAGCTCCGTGTTATCCATAGCTCCGTGTCATCCATAGCTCCGTGTTATTCATAGCTCCGTGTTATCCATAGCTCCGTGTTATCCATAGCTCCGTGTTATCCATAGCTCCGTGTTATCCATAGCTCCGTGTCATCCATAGCTCCGTGTTATCCATAGCTCCGTGTTATCCATAGCTCCGTGTTATCCATAGCTCCATGTCATCCATAGCTCCGTGTCATCCATAGCTCCGTGTTATCCATAGCTCCGTGTTATCCATAGCTCCGTGTCATCCATAGCTCCGTGTTATCCATAGCTCCGTGTCATCCATAGCTCCGTGTTATCCATAGCTCCGTGTTATCCATAGCTCCGTGTTATCCATAGCTCCGTGTCATCCATAGCTCCGTGTTATCCATAGCTCCGTGTTATCTATAGCTCCGTGTTATCCATAGCTCCGTGTTATCCATAGCTCCGTGTTATCCATAGCTCTGTGTTATCCATAGCTCCGTGTTATCAATAGCTCCGTGTTATCCATAGCTCTGTGTTATCCATAGCTCCGTGTTATCCATAGCTCCGTGTCATCCATAGCTCCGTGTCATCCATAGCTCCGTGTTATCCATAGCTCCGTGTCATCCATAGCTCCGTGTCATCCATAGCTCCGTGTTATCCATAGCTCCGTGTCATCCATAGCTCCGTGTCATCCATAGCTCCGTGTTATCCATAGCTCCGTGTCATCCATAGCTCCGTGTTATCCATAGCTCCGTGTTATCTATAGCTCCGTGTTATCCATAGCTCCGTGTCATCCATAGCTCCGTGTTATCCATAGCTCCGTGTTATCCATAGCTCCGTGTTATCCATAGCTCCGTGTTATCCATAGCTCCGTGTCATCCATAGCTCCGTGTTATCCATAGCTCCGTGTTATCTATAGCTCCGTGTCATCCATAGCTCCGTGTTATCTATAGCTCCGTGTCATCCATAGCTCCGTGTCATCCATAGCTCCGTGTCATCCATAGCTCCGTGTCATCCATAGCTCCGTGTTAGCCATAGCTCCGTGTCATCCATAGCTCCGTGTTATCCATAGCTCCGTGTTAGCCATAGCTCCGTGTCATCCATAGCTCCGTGTTATCCATAGCTCCGTGTTATCCATAGCTCCGTGTCATCCATAGCTCCGTGTTATCCATAGCTCCGTGTTATCCATAGCTCCGTGTCATCCATAGCTCCGTGTCATCCATAGCTCCGTGTTATCCATAGCTCCGTGTGACCGGAGCAAACGAGCAGATATGTCATAAATGTCAGGTAGATTGGGGTCCCACCTCTGGGACCCGCATTCACTACTATGGGAGTTACGGAAACAGATCAGACAAAGCCGGAGGTGGGACCCTCATCTATCTGACATCCTATGGATACGTCATAAATGTGTCTGATGGGAAGACCCCTTTAATGAGTATATCAGTAATAGTATAACTAGCAAGTACCAGCCGCTACCCCTCCCCCCTCATTGCAACACCAAGTAAGGCCCCATGCAGACGACCGTATTTTCATCTATCCCAAAAAACTGTCCATATTGCATCGGTATATAAGGATCCGTAAAAAAAAAGAGGGAGGATGCAAATGATGTCATCAGCATGTTGCATAGCAACGCTTCCATAAATACGGTCAGAGTACGGATGCGTATCCATAGCCGCCCGTATTTACGGAAGCGCCCATAGTTTTGTTGGCTTTAGCGATGGTTTGAACATTTGGTGTACTTCTTCTATTAGCCATAAGGGGGCGATACATAACCTGGAAGAACGCAGTGCGGGAGCCTTTTGGTTTTTCTTGGCTTTTATATTGTGGGGCTATTATATAATCTATACCAGTGGTTCCCAACCGGGGTGCCGAGAGCTGTTCAGGGGTGCCGCGGCTCATCCACGGCAAAAAAAAAAAAAAAAAATCGTTTTTTTTTTTTTACATTTTTTAAATTTTTTTTGCTACAAGCTCCGCCACCCACGTTGTAGCAGACGTGACGCGCGGACGTCTGTTACAAGCACCGCCCACCGCTTCCCACTAGAAGCCTGACGGAGGGAGAGGAGCCATTAACACTGGGCAGGGTAAGTGGGTTTTCTTTACTTTCTTAGCAGTTGTGTGAGAAATGGAGCCAGGGGAATGTGGGTAGTTGTAGTTCTCTCCTCTTATACCTCCTCCCTGTAATGTCCTCTGATATCCCATAATAACAGCCTGGACATGCTGGGAGTTGTAGTTCTCTCCTCTTATACCTCCTCTCTGTAATGTGCTCTGATATCCCATAATAACGTCCTGGACATGCTGGGAGTTGTAGTCCTCTCCTCTTATACCTCCTCCCTGTAATGTCCTCTGATATCCCATAATAACAGTCTGGACATGCTGGGAGTTGTAGTTCTCTCCTCTTATACCTCCTCCCTGTAATGTCCTCTGATATCCCATAATAACAGTCTGGACATGCTGGGAGTTGTAGTCCTCTCCTCTTCTACCTCCTCCCTGTAATGTCCTCTCTGATATCCCATAATAACAGCCTGGACATGCTAGGAGTTGTAGTCCTCTCCTCTTATACCTCCTCCCTGTAATGTCCTCTGATATCCCATAATAACAGCCTGGACATGCTGGGAGTTGTAGTCCTCTCCTCTTCTACCTTCTCCCTGTAATGTCCTCTGATATCCCATAATAACGTCCTGGACATGCTGGGAGTTGTAGTTCTCTCCTCTTATACCTCCTCCCTGTAATGTCCTCTGATATCCCATAATAACAGTCTGGACATGCTGGGAGTTGTAGTTCTCTCCTCTTCTACCTCCTCTCTGTAATGTCCTCTGATATCCCATAATAACAGCATGGACATGCTGGGAGTTGTAGTCCTCTCCTCTTATACCTCCTCCCTGTAATGTCCTCTGATATCCCATAATAACGTCCTGGACATGCTGGGAGTTGTAGTCCTCTCCTCTTCTACCTCCTCCCTGTAATGTCCTCTGATATCCCATAATAACGTCCTGGACATGCTGGGAGTTGTAGTCCTCTCCTCTTATACCTCCTCCCTGTAATGTCCTCTGATATCCCATAATAACAGCCTGGACATGCTAGGAGTTGTAGTTCTCTCCTCTTATACCTCCTCCCTGTAATGTCCTCTGATATCCCATAATAACGTCCTGGACATGCTGGGAGTTGTAGTCCTCTCCTCTTCTACCTCCTCCCTGTAATGTCCTCTGATATCCCATAATAACGTCCTGGACATGCTGGGAGTTGTAGTCCTCTCCTCTTCTACCTCCTCCCTGTAATGTCCTCTGATATCCCATAATAACGTCCTGGACATGCTGGGAGTTGTAGTCCTCTCCTCTTATACCTCCTCCCTGTAATGTCCTCTGATATCCCATAATAACAGCCTGGACATGCTAGGAGTTGTAGTCCTCTCCTCTTATACCTCCTCCCTGTAATGTCCTCTGATATCCCATAATAACGTCCTGGACATGCTAGGAGTTGTAGTCCTCTCCTCTTATACCTCCTCCCTGTAATGTCCTCTGATATCCCATAATAACAGTCTGGACATGCTGGGAGTTGTAGTTCTCTCCTCTTATACCTCCTCCCTGTAATGTCCTCTGATATCCCATACTAAGTCTGGACATGCTAGGAGTTGTAGTCCTCTCCTCTTATACCTCCTCCCTGTAATGTCCTCTGATATCCCATAATAACAGTCTGGACATGCTGGGAGTTGTAGTCCTCTCCTCTTATACCTCCTCCCTGTAATGTTCTCTGATATCCCATAATAACAGTCTGGACATGCTGGGAGTTGTAGTTCTCTCCTCTTATACCTCCTCCCTGTAATGTCCTCTGATATACCATAATAACAGTCTGGACATGCTGGGAGTTGTAGTTCTCTCCTCTTATACCTCCTCCCTGTAATGTCCTCTGATATACCATAATAACAGCCTGGACATGCTAGGAGTTGTAGTTCTCTTCTCTTATACCTCCTCCCTGTAATGTCCTCTGATATCCCATAATAACAGTCTGGACATGCTGGGAGTTGTAGTCCTCTTCTCTTATACCTCCTCCCTATAATGTCCTCTGATAACCCATACTAAGTCTGGACATGCTGGGAGTTGTAGTCCTCTCCTCTTATACCTCCTCCTGTAAACTTTCTCTGATATCACATAACATCCTGGACATGCTGGGAGTTGTTGTTCTTATACCTCCTTATTTATTCCTTCCCCAGGGGTAAGCACACTTTCTGTCTGTGATGGTCCCTTTACTAGAGGGGCAGATGGTTATTTTATCGGGGGGCGGGGGGACTGAGGCTGATGGTGTCTTTACTGGAGGGGGCTGATGGTCATTTTACTGGGGGGACGGAGGCTGATGGTGGCTTTACTGAGGGGTCATTATAATGTGAGTGGGGGGCTGACGGTCATTACTGGGAGTGGGGGGCTGACGGTCATTACTGTGAGTGGGGGGCTGACGTTCATTACTGGGAGTGGGGGGGCTGACGGTCATTACTGGGAGTGGGGGGGCTGACGGTCATTACTGGGAGTGGGGGGGCTGACGGTCATTACTGGGAGTGGGGGGCTGACGGTCATTACTGTGAGTGGGGGGGCTGACGGTCATTGCTGTGAGTGGGGGGGCTTACGGTCATTACTGTGAGTGGGGGGCTGACGGTCATTACTGTGAGTGGGGGGGCTGACGGTCATTACTGTGAGTGGGGGGGCTGACGGTCATTACTGTGAGTGGGGGGGCTGACGGTCATTACTGTGAGTGGGGGGCTGACGGTCATTACTGTGTGTGGGGGGCTGACGGTCATTACTGTGTGTGGGGGGCTGACGGTCATTACTGTGAGTGGGGGGCTGACGGTCATTACTGGGAGTGGGGGGGCTGACGGTCATTACTGTGAGTGGGGGGCTGACGGTCATTACTGTGAGTGGGGGGCTGACGGTCATTACTGGGAGTGGGGGGCTGACGGTCATTACTGTGAGTGGGGGGCTGACGGTCATTACTGTGAGTGGGGGGCTGACGGTCATTACTGTGAGTGGGGGGCTGACGGTCATTACTGGGAGTGGGGGGCTGACGGTCATTACTGGGAGTGAGGGGGCTGACGGTCATTACTGGGAGTGGGGGGCTGACGGTCATTACTGGGAGTGGGGGCTGACGGTCATTACTGGGAGTGGGGGCTGACGGTCATTACTGTGAGTGGGGGGCTGACGGTCATTACTGGGAGTGGGGGCTGACGGTCATTACTGTGAGTGGGGGGCTGACGGTCATTACTGGGAGTGGGGGGCTGACGGTCATTACTGGGAGTGGGGGGCTGACGGTCATTACTGTGAGTGCGGGGGCTGACGGTCATTACTGGGAGTGGGGGGCTGACGGTCATTACTGGGAGTGGGGGGCTGACGGTCATTACTGGGAGTGGGGGGCTGACGGTCATTACTGGGAGTGGGGGGCTGACGGTCATTACTGTGAGTGGGGGGCTGACGGTCTTCAAGTGGTTTCCGCCTCTGACCTCCCATTGAAATTAATAGGAGGCAGAAAAAACCTGCGGCGCTCGTTTGGTGCTTTTTTGTCTGCGGTTTTTGCATTCGCTTCAACGGCTTAAAAAAAATGTGGGAAAAAAATGAATAAAAAAAAGTCAAACAGCGCTGTCAATTCAAAATCTGCATCAAAATTCGTAAATGAATTTCGAGGCAGACTTTTAGTTTCTGCCTTACAAAAAAACGTTGTGTGAACATAACCTAAGAGTGTACTGCTTGTTTTTCGCCATTTTTTGTCGTTTTGTAAACAATTTTTGGTAGGGGTGCCCTGAGAATTATTTTTTTTCCCTGGGGTGCCTCGAGCCTGAAAAGGTTGGGAAACTCTGATGTATACAGTCGTCCTGGTGTATCTGGCAGTTTTCTAGAGTTCAGTGTATAATCATTGATAGATACGGTGACGCTGACATCACGCCGGGCAGCACGTGTGTGATCGCAATTTGAGTCACGTTACGCCTTGATCTCCATGCAGGTTCAAATCAGGTGGGGGGGGGGGCGAGCTGCTCGGAGAAGTAACAGATACACTGAGACGTTTCTCAAGGCAAAATACTTCTGACTTTATTTAACCGTAGTGGTCGCTTTTATAGCATCACACAAAAACACTCCATAACATATGAGTCATCTGTATATTCAATAAAACCCATTGGTGGAACACAAGGTATTCCCTTTTATGCTTAGGGGGGTTGGTCAAGTGATTGACCGCCATCTGTTCGCAATTTCAATGGACAGCAGAGCAGCTGCAAACTATTTCCTCTCTTAACCTTTCTAAAATACCCATTCTATTGTAACACATGTTCTCCTCTATAACATTTCACTCCTTGGGGCCCCAGATACATTATACATATATTTATTCCATAACAATCCCTCCTTTTGTGATTTTACCAACACCTAAATTCCAATGCTACTTCTATCTCCTGATAGCAAGGCTTCGATCCATTTCTTCACTTGATTCACACAGGTATGTAGGTGGGGTAATCTCACAACACTCTTTCATCATAATGTATAGGCCTCTGACTGAATGCTTCCCTTATTTTGCAAAATGTATAACAATTGAAACATGTAAGCAATATAAACAATATTATGAAACATATCAAGGGTTGGAATAACACATGCAGTATCTTAGTGGCAGTGGGGGAAAATCCTGTAAAAACGTCATACTAGTGATGGGCACTGGCATCTTTTATTGCTGACGATAAATTTATTACTTCCCTAGCTGCTATTGTAGCCAATACTTTCACTTTACTTAGAGTTACATTATGGGCTGCTATCAATTTCTTTACGTCTTTAGACTTTTGTAACACTTGTTTTAACTCTTCCAGTGGCAAACTAAAATTTCCATAGGGCAAAGGTTCAGGTACCCATACAGTGGACATTATTTCTTCTAAAGTAGGCAGGAACACTATAGTTTGGTTCCCCCAAGTCAAATGCGTCACATTGTATAGACATCCTGAAAATGGTCCTATGAGATTAAACTGGCTAAGGGTCTGCTTGTTGTTAGTTATTAAACATACATGCTGTGGACCTACTTCAATATATACCTGTAGGTTAGCTTCTGGGATTATAGTGAGTGCGCATACATTATCCTGGTGCTGCATTAGACAGGGTTCATATATCCCTGACTGCTCATTACATACATATCCTTGCTCTGTTAATTGGCACAAATCTATATTCCTTGTCTTATTTTGAGAATCTATGTGTGTTCTCTTCATTTCTGGCATCCAATATTGTCCTAATAATGTCACCGGATCAATCATTACCATTGGCATAACAATAAATTTGCATAATAGAGTAGGATTTTTCACATTGAATGCTATTAGTCTTCCTGCACACCATTTAGGGGCACACTCAGTATACTCAGGCTGGAACAATAACCACGTATCATTTCTCTCTCCTATGGGCAGAATGTCTGTCCATTGCCTAACATGACTACTAAACAATTTATTCTTAAAATTATTCATCTGTTCTTGTTGCCACATCGTTTTAAGCGTACATACTGTCCAATTTACAAAAGTTGATACATTCTGTAATGTTCTATATTCGGTTAGCATACTTTCATTAAAAACATTTAGAAACAGTTCATCTATAGCTAACCCTTTCTGTTGTATGGCAAAGGTAGTAGGTAACCATGAGGCACCTATCCTTAATGCAGTAGATGTGTCGTCTCCCACTGAGTTTAATTTGTTCATAACTGTTTCTAACTGTATACCATTCAATACTCCTAATCCCGTTCCTGCCCCTCCTAATAGCGGGTCATACCATTCTCTTTTTTGTCTATGACAGCTGGGGGATTCAGGGAAGGAAATATTGAAGTGTACATTCTTTTTCTGCTGTTGGGTTACAGCGCTCTTACAAGTGTGTGGGATTCTTTCCAGACTTTGTTCTGTTATATGTGGCTTAAAACTATCTCTTAAAATTGTTATCAAGAATACAAAATATCTTCTATTTCTTATTTGGCTATTATTCATACATAATATCATCCCATCAGTTTCTTTTATTACAATCGTAGAGTTGAGCCTCTCCTTGTTGCATCTTTCATAAATCTTATTTATCATTTCATTTCTATTTTTACTGGTTGTATATTTCTATAGATACTGTAAATCTGGTTCATAACAACAAAACAACAGCCGTCTCTTCTTGTATGCTAATGTTGGCTGTTTTGTCTATGTGAAGGTACACAGTCCCTCCATGTGGTCCTTTTTTCCAAGTCCCTTCGGTTGTAGTCACATTTGTAGTATAACACGGGTCATTGGCCTTACAGGTGTAGTTACCCTGCTTTCTATCCACTGTGGCATTCGCCCACCCTGTCCTGAACTGTTCCAGTGATTCTGTACTGATTACGTGTACAGGAGTAGCAGTTCTGCCTTTTTGTATAAGAGCACACGCAACAACCGCCGCAACAACCGCAAAGATCTTCATTCTTCTGGCTGAAGAACCTTTTTACAATGACTGGCGTGAATCCAGCTTGCCTTTCCTTGTAGCTTCACTGAGGTGCTTGTAACGAGTAGGACTTGAAAAGGACCATCAAACCTTGGCTCAAGGCTCTTCCTCACGTGTCTTTTGACAACGACCCAATCTCCTGGTTCTAGCTTATACGTCAACTGAATCAGGACCTGGAATGGAAGCAAAGACTTGTGCATACACCTTGGTCAATTGTTTGTTCAGCGTTTATACATAATCTGTTAGTCTACCATACTGCATTTGGAGCACCTGTGGAAAATAACATCCTAATCTGGGAGCCGACCCAAATAAGATCTCATATGGGCTGAGACCTGTTCTTTTTGTGGGCGTGTATCTTACTGAGAACAAGGCTAATGGTAGACACTCGGTCCATGGTTTCCCGGTTTCTACCATTACTTTTTGGATTTTCAATTTGAGAGTCCCATTTAGTCTCTCAACCTTCCCACTACTTTGTGGATGGTATGGTGTATGTAGGGCTTGACTTATGCCTAGAGCTGACAACACATAGTTCATGATTTCACCCGTAAAATGAGTTCCTCTGTCGCTCTTGATCACCTCTGGAACTCCATATCTGCACACCACCTCGTTGATCAGTTTCTTTGCTGGGGCTACGGCTGTAGCTTTGGTTACTGGAAATGCTTCTGGCCATCCTGAAAAAAGATCAATACAAACAAGCACATACTCATAGGTACCGACTTTTGGTAATTGAATATAGTCTATCTGTAGTCTCTGGAACGGATATATAGGTCTGGGTGTGTGCTTCTGTGGTACTTTTACAGTTCTTCCAATATTATGTGTTGCACAGATCATGCATCCTTGTGTAAAACTGCTGGCCATCACACTAAACCCTGGGGCATACCACACCTTGTTTACCAAGTCCATCATTGCCGTTTTTGACTGGTGTGTCTCTCCATGTGTTATCTGGGCCATCATTGGGAACATTGTCTTAGGCAGGCACAGTTTATTCTGGCACTGCCAGAGGCCATCTTTTCGTAGCGTTGCTCCTTGGGCCGTCCACTTGTCTTTTTCTTCTTCTGTTGCTTGTCCTTGAAGTTTTTGCAGTAGTTCCGGGCTTACAGCTGGTCTTGTTTCCTCTGGATCTTTTATCTGACATACGGCTGCTAACACGGGTAGCTTCTGTGCTGCTTGCTTTGCTGCTTCGTCCGCCAGGGCATTTCCCCTTTTGTCTCTGGTGAACTCACCTTAGTGTGAGCTTTTAATTTTTACTACTGCTACTTCTGTGGGTAACATCAGGGTCTCCATCAAGTATTTTACAAAGTCTGCATTCTTTTCAGGTGTACCTGCAGAGGTCAAAAATTGTCTTGCCCTCCATATGGGGCCATAATCGTGTGCAATCCCAAAAGCATATCGAGAGTCAGTGTATATATTTGCTGTCTTTCCTTCTGCATGTTGGCATGCTGCTGCCAGGGCCTTAAGCTCCGCTTCTTGTGCTGAGCGGGACGCTGGTAAGGAGGCTGCTTCTAGGACTACATCTTCGGTGGTTACTGCATATCCTGTAAGAAAAGATCCTTCTACACAATACCTTGAACCATCCACAAAGAGTATTAGGTCTGGGTTTTGGAGTGGGGTATCTCTTACATGTGCGAACCCCACTGTTTCCTGGGCCATAAGGGCCATACAATCATGTTCATCAGTTTCAGGCAAAAATTGTGACCATACTTTACCTACGTCTTCTCCCCCTTGCTCCAAAGGCAGTAAGGTAGCTGGGTTCAATGTAGTACAGCGGTGTAAAGTAACCTGCTCAGGAAGAAGAAGAGCACAAATTAATCTCAAATATCTTGCAGTGGACAAATGCTTAGGTTGTACTTGAGTTAGAATAGCAGTAATATCATGTGGTGGAAATGCCAGGACCAAATCTGAGGCCTTGTTTAACATTGAATTTACAGCAATAATAACTTTCACACATGATGGGGAACCTCGGGCCACAGGGTCTAGTCTAGCTGAATAACATGCTACCGGGCGCTGCTGTGGTCCATGACTTTGTGTGAGAACTGCAGTGGCATGTCCATTTTGTTCAGTCCAGTACAAAGTATATGCTTGCGTAGAGGTACTCCATGGATTGGTGTCACAAGCCGCTACCAAACACAACTCCTCCTCATTCAGCTGATAATCCAGAATACTTTGAGAATCTCACTTTTATCAGGTTCTGCAAATACTTGATTAATACAAAAACAAATAAAAATAAAACATTCCCAAAAACTTTACATCAAATTAACAATGTCCAGACAAGTTTTGTTTTGCCTTCTCCCTCATCTAAATCCATAAAAACTCGTGTGAGTGACGTCACATCGCCTCCTGTGTAACTTTGCTGGAGGGGGATGGTCTCTTACACATAAACCAAAATTGTACCTGATCAGTTCCTTCACCCTTCCCCCCTTTGTGGACTCTGCGAGAGTGATGTAGCAGAGTTCAAAACTACATCTCGACATAACACTAATTTAACCCCCTGTAATGTACAACAGCCTGAAACAAAAATGACTTTTTCCTGACAAACATTTGATCTTTACAATGACATAACTCATGTGTGAAATCAAAAATAAAACAATTGTAGTTAGTTATTCAATAAAACAGAAAATATTATCTCTGATAACATTAATTACTGCAAACCAATAAACAGTATAACGGTGGGGGGCACATACATTTTCAAAACCCCCCCGTGTCTCACAGTATCTGTAGTTTAATACGTCTGAATTATCAAAACACATGAAATCTGATCACATCATAACACATAAATATCGTAACTTTTATAACCAACAGCGCTTGCGCAAAAGAGAAGAAATTTATTTCAGTTTGTACACATTACTGATATATATATATATCAGCAGTGCATATTGAGATCCCTTTGTCTCATCAGCCCTGCAGACTGCACCCAGTCAGCCCCCCTCCTCCTCCTCCCAAACACAGCACACTTTAGAGGGGAGGGAGGGGGGTCACAAACTCGCAGCTTCTCACAACTTCTTCTCTCAACTTCTCACAACTTCTCACAACTTAACACTTTCAATGCCGGCAAAACAACATACGTATCTGCAATCATTCATCACACCATTGTATAGGAATTATCTACGTTAATGTTTAACCGTACAATCTGACGGCCACCATCTCTATATTATGATGACGTGTTGTTTCATCAGTGAACTAAAACTGGAACTTCTGTAAATAGAAAAGACACTACAAATGACAAAATTAACAAGGTGATTATTTCATACTGATTTGGATGGGCCGGGCGTGGCCACATCAGGGGCAGGGGGGGCAGCCTCTCCCCTTGGAAACAGTGCGCAGGGGGTTTCCCACCAACAATGAGGACACACTCAACATGAGGTACGGACGCCATTACCGGGCGTCGGCTGGTCCTGTTTTCTAATACATACAATATGACACAAAGTCATACAAAATATCTATTTCAGCATTTAATGTTGTGTCCATTCTTTTCAAGAACAAGATTACATTTCTTATCTCACTAGCAGCTGTTCTTCACCTCCCCCTTCTCTTGTCACACTAGTTGATTCTAAATTATACCATATGGGAATTTACTATAAGGTCACTTGCAACTTTAAAACAACTACTACTTCTATAGCTTCCTTTGCTTTAAACTTTACTTTATAAAATATGAATTTCCTCTGACAACCTCCTGCACTTTTAATTCAGTGTATTAACATTACATACATTTGTAGGCTCTTTGTTGCTTTCTAAAAGATGCTACAATCCATCTACTCCAATCTGCTTTGTCATTTGACTCTGTGTGGTTCTGGATTTACAATCCCCTAGTAAATTTACACCATTTTAACAGGTGCTTGCTCACCCATATGCCATACCTCTATTGGCTGTTAGGGAAAGTCCCACACTACGTATCTCCTACATACACTCTGTATACACTATCCAACTGAGCCAAATTACAACCAACTAAACAATAATCCCACAAAGGATCTGCTCATTATGTCATCTATATTTTTCCCGATCTAATCTTCCCGCTTTTCCCATTCCACATGCCTTCATTAACTGATTCGTTCCTTGCGTTGCCTTTTTACCTTCTCTTTCTGCTACTGCCTGTTTGGCTGTCAGTCCTTGTGGGTGCTCATCTCGTAATAGGGACACCAAGTTCCCCATTGTTCACTAGTTATAAGTGGTCGCCTATGGGCAGACCCTAAGTTACGTAGGGGGTAATTTTCCTGATAGGTGAATTTCTTCTCACCTATTTTAGACAGTTACTTATCCCCTCGAAACTTCTTAATAGGAACACCAAGTTCCTCATCTTGTGACTGTAAGTGGTGGCCTTTTTTGGCACACCCTAAGTAATTCAAGGGGTAAGTTTCCTGATAGGCAAATTTCTTTCTTGCCTATTTTCGACAGTTACTTATCCACTTGATACTTCTTATTTTGTTACAGATTTTAGCTACTGACAGATGAATTTCTTTCTCATCTATTTTAGACAGTTCTAGTTTCCGTACTTACTCTACTCTGGCCAGAGGATCTTTCCCTTTCACAGTCCTTTTATAACTATCTTACTTTCTTCGTCTGAGACACCACTCGAGTACGTGCCCTCCGCACCATGACAAATATTCCTAATCCAAATAACAAGGCAAACGTAAAATCAAGCTGTTCTTTTGACATGCCGGATTATCGGATTGCAGAAAATTCTGGAATTTTGAGCTGAAAATCAGTGCATGATAATCCCCGCAAGTACCTCAATGCTGTACACACATTTTCGGTATTTTGCCAGATTATCGGAAGTTTTTTTCCAAAAACAATTTCCTTATTCTAAAATGCATTTGTGACACAAAACTGGGTTTCTACAACATTCATACAAATACTGTCATGGAGATCAGGCACTTTATCCTGAGGGTAGGATTACATATAGACTTGACCAGATTTTTACACTAAAAATACCCTCATGTGGCCCCTCTATTCCTCAGGAGTACTACCGGGAAGGTGACCTACCAGACAGGAAGGTGCAGAGCAGAGTTTGTAAGAATTAAGTCTTCTTACCTTGCTGCAGCAGTGGTCTGCACGTTCCTTCGTCCGGGTGGTCGCCATTCAAGTCCCGGGAGATCCCCTAAGGTGGGGTGCCGTCCTTCTGGTCAAGTCCCTGGTTCGGGCGCCAATTTCTGTGATCGCAATTTGAGTCACGTTACGCCTTGATCTCCATGCAGGTTCAAATCAGGTGGGGGGGGGGGCGAGCTGCTCGGAGAAGTAACAGATACACTGAGACGTTTCTCAAGGCAAAATACTTCTGACTTTATTTAACCGTAGTGGTCGCTTTTATAGCATCACACAAAAACACTCCATAACATATGAGTCATCTGTATATTCAATAAAACCCATTGGTGGAACACAAGGTATTCCCTTTTATGCTTAGGGGGGTTGGTCAAGTGATTGACCGCCATCTGTTCGCAATTTCAATGGACAGCAGAGCAGCTGCAAACTATTTCCTCTCTTAACCTTTCTAAAATACCCATTCTATTGTAACACATGTTCTCCTCTATAACATTTCACTCCTTGGGGCCCCAGATACATTATACATATATTTATTCCATAACACGTGCGTCCTCATGAATTATACGCGATACAGACAATATTATTAAAGAGGAGCCGACATTTCTCCTGAAATGTATGTATTAATAGATAACTTGGTGTTGCCATTCTCCTCATCAAAGGTCGTGTCCCTACAGTCTCTCTGTCAGCACTGATTGGACGTTGTCAGTTTGTGTAGGGACACACCCCCAACTGGTAACACACAGCTGTCAATTCTTACATTTCCAGGAGGAATAACAGAGAAACGGCACAAAGCAGAGAGTCCTAAGAAAAGTTGCGCACTCGACTGAATGTTTCTTCTCCTCGTCTATCGTGTGTGTTGATTTTATACATTTTCGCTGCTGCGTGTCTAGAGATCATATGGATTATTAGATGTTTTATTTCTGTATATTTGTACTGCGTTGTTGCAGCTCATCGTCCTCCAGCTGCGGCCTTTCATTTCCATGACGACTGCTCCACTTTTCCTTTGCTCCAGTTTTAAATTTCCCACCTTTGTCTGGATTACGGATTCTCTGTAAGGTTCTGTGCACACGACCTATTTTCAGGCGTTTTATGCCTCGAATCACGCCTGAAAAGACGACTCCATTACGTCTGCAAACATCTGCCCATTGCTTGCGGGATCTGCTGCGGGTAGCTCTTCTGTTGCCGCATTATTAAATAGATCATTGATGTCGCTGTTCTGGTAATTGATGCCGCGAGGATCTATTGTATTCATTGATGCAGCGTGCGTTAATTACTGACATCCGGCAATCTCATATCTTCACCGTCAATGTCATCACTTTCTTGTCACTTGCATTGGTGGCATCAGTCAGTATAAAACCGCTCAGTTTATCCTACGTCACCTGTGATTCTGCTGAATTGTCACCGTCTCTTATCTGCTTAACTGATTGTATGACTCTCAGCAGCGTTTTACATCATCATGAAACCACCCCAGAAAAGCTCGTCCCGCAGGAAGTCGGCGCAGCCGCAGAAGAAACCTGCAGCTCCTCCTCAATCTCCGCCAAGTAAGAGAAAGTTGCACCTTGATCATCTTATCACTCTCATTATATATTTTATTTTAAAAATGAATTCCAGATAACCTCGGGTCGTGTAATACTAGATTGTAATCCGTTTCTCAGCTTTATATCTTAGAGGGTTCGTTTCTATGCAGGTAAAAATCTGTTACTTACCGAAATTTCTGTAGCACAAGGCCGCCACTAGGGGGAGCAAACTGAGGACTGATTTATATAGGCACAACAGGAGCTGTATGCATGTGCACAATCGTCTCCCCCTAGTGGTGGTTGCAGGAAGCACGTTACTATATGGCCCTGGGAAGGGAATCTGAGAACACAGCTCACACCCATGAAGATATATTATGAAATGAGGGATCTAAGAATTTCCAACCTGCAGTCCGACCGCTCTATTCATTCCCTATGGGATCGACGGAAATAGTCAAGTTTGACTGCTCCTTGCCCAATTATGCACTCTGCCGTGAGCGGCTCCGCGCAGGCAGGCGCGATGTTGTGACGTCAATTTCTGAGCCTTTTTTCTACTCCGTTTATGCAGCGTGTGGATGAGACGTGTTTTATCTCATCCACTTTGCTGCTACTGTATTATGCTGCCGATTTTTCCGCATTATAATACAGGTATACGCCGTATTTACGCAATGTGTGAACTGACTCTAACCCCTCCACCCCCCCCCCCCGCCAGTCCCCGCAAAAATGTTCTTGCATCAAACCGGTCCTCGGTGCAAAATAGGTTGGGGACCACTGCCATAGAGAATGACTTGAGTGACCACCACTCTGGGACCCGCACTCTTGTTAACAACCCGCAGCGATCCGGCATTTATCACCTATCTTGTGGATAGGTGAAAAATTATTTTCGTGGTACAACCCCTTTAATCAGGTATCAATGGGACTTGATGGACCCCAAATTATCAGTCATAGAAAAGTATCTAAAATTTGAACGTCCACATTTATATCCTTTTTAGGTCCAACATTCTGTGCTGATTAATTTCTTAATGTCGTTTTACAGCAGTGTGAGCACAGTTTTCTGAAACGGAGCTCTAAATCTCCTGCGTAGACAGTTACATGGTATAATTTTGTCTCCCTGCAGCCACCACTAGAGGGAGCTCACTGCATACTGTTTTGTTACCAAGTTCAATGTACAACCATATACAATGAGCTCCCTCTAGTGGTGGCTGCAGGTAGCATGTTATGTTTTAAATCTGTTTACCTGATGTTCCTTGGGGGACATTAAGGTAATAGGCCATGTTCACACAGGGCAGATACGCAGCGTAAAAGTACACAGCGTATTGGCCCTGGGCACCGGAGGTAATTCTGGCTGAAAAACTGCCGTTTTTCGGCTGGAATGTCCATAGAAGGTAGAAAAAAACCCATACTTACCCGTAGCCATGGTGACGTGTCCCTCTGATGTTCTGCAGCAGTCATATGGGATGAGACATCATCCCTGGAGGCCGGGTTGAACGCAGGAGCAGAGAGATCTGGGTAAGTTTGGCGGGTTTTTTTCGGCTGCGTCTGGATGAGACTTGTTTGAATCTCCTCCACTCTTCTGCTTCTGTATTACGCTGTGGAGTTTCCGCAATGAAATCCGTTGCAGAAAATCCGCCGTGTTTACGCTACGTGTGAACCCGGCCAGACAGTGAATTTCCATGTAGCGGGAGATTCATTTTCAGCTGTTATTATGTATTTCTTTCTTACAGGTAGTGGGGAAACAAGTCACAGACCGAGCACGCAACGAAGAAGACGCTACCGCCCAGGAGCCCGTGCACTGATGGAAATAAGAAAGTACCAAAAATCAACCAATCTGCTCATTCAGAAAACCCCGTTTTTACGCCTGGTGAGTGGATGTGTCCTCTGCGGCTGCTCCTCTTTATTGTCAGTGATATTCCCCTTTTATTCTTGCAGGTGAGAGAGATCTGCCTGAAGTATTCCCGCGGCGTGTTTTACTACTGGCAAAGCACCGCACTTATGGCGCTACAAGAGGTCAGTATCTCATACAATGCACTGTCCATGTAACGCATGGGTCAACCAGAGAGGGAGCTGCTCTTTGCAGTGGTTCACTACTCAGCCCCCGCCCCCTCTAACACATCCATATGCCCTAGCGGGACATTTGCATAGGGGTTGTGATGCATTGTGGGAGTTCCAGAGGCCAGACCCCCCCCCCCCCCCACCATCACTCTAGCTAACAGCTCATAAAAGTGAAATCTGATCAGTCCTTCGAGCTGTGTAGTAAATTATACCGGGAGTGCTGTCACTTTAAGAGGGACTAATGCTCTTCTGTATCCACAGTCAGCTGAGGACTTCGTCGTGAGTCTCTTTGAAGATTCTTACCTCTTCAGTCACCAGGCCAATAGGGGCACTCTCTTTGTGAAGGACATGCAGCTCGCACGGAGAATCCGAGGCATCCCGTATGAACTGTGATAACGCTGCCGTTTTATCTCTCAAGATTTGATGAAGAATGATCACGTGTAAATAGTTTTATATTAATGGAGAAAATCTATTGGGAAATACAAGTTTTACCATTGCATAAAAGATCCAGTTTGGAAGAGTAAACCGGCTTTAGCGCCCCCTCCTGACACTGGTTACAGTGGAGGTTTTTTCTTTGTTTTATCTGTTCATGGGAAAGTTGTTACAACCAATATGGCTGCCGCTGCAGTTTGCAGGGTGGTAGTGCAGTCGTTTTTCTGTCCAGCTATGTAATGGGTTGTAGGGGTCCAGGATGTAGCACAGAAAATGACCACAAGGCGGCACTGCTGGACAAAACCGCTAACAAAGACGCTGGACACAACCGCTAATGAAACCTGATCTGGCCGACCTTCTAATTGTTCTGCTGAGTTTATGATCCGCTTCCTGTTTTTATTCTGTGAAGATTTGTTAATTTTTTCAAATAAAAAAAAAATGTATATTATAACTTTGATCTTCATCATTTTAGACTAATCTTCATAAGGGCTTGGATATGATCAATGACTCCAGCTTCGCTGTAGTTCAATACTCTTGCTCTGTCCCACCCCCATTCTTTACACTGCAGCTATGCTTGTTCAGAGTGTTTGCTGTGTGGGTGGGTGTGTGGGTTGGGTCCAGAATTATTTGGGCAGTGACACAATCTTCATGATTTGGGTTTTGCTGCCACCACATTGGATTTGAAATGAAACAACTGAGATGCAATTGAAGTTGAAGCTTTCAGGTTTATTTCAAGGGGTTAAACAAAAATCTCCTGTGAAAAGTTTTGGAATTGCCACCATTTTTCTACACAACCTCCTCATTTCAGGTGATCAAAAGTGATTGGACAAATTAACATTACCATAAATGTTTTTTTTAATACTTTGTAGAGAATCCTTTGCAGGCAATGATGGCCTGAAGTCTGGAACCCATGGACATCACCAGACGCTGGGTTTCCTCCTTTGTTTTTTTTGTTTTTTATATTTCAAATTTTTTATTTTCAAGAAAAGAAATGGGGATACAGAAAAAAAAAGGGGGTGACATGGGTACAGAAAAAGCCCATGAGGGCCGATCATTTCAACCTATATTTCAACAACAATAAGTAAATATGCAATCAAAGTCCTCCCAACATAGTACCATCAATACACTACAAGCATTAGTATAGCAAGACAGGAATACCAGCATTACACCCTCATCCGCCCCTCCATCACCCACATCTCAGTCAATTCTTAGTAACGATTGATTCAAATAGGGAAGTAAACGAAGGGTAGAAGGACAAAAGGAAGGGGGGGGGGGTATAGGGAAAATCTTAAGAGGGAGAAGGGGAGATGTTCTCCCCTTACTCTCACCCCCCCCCCCCCACAGCACATCACAGACCAGAGAGAACTCAAGAGCTCCCTGGTTCTCCACTAATCAGTTCACCCATGGCCCTCTTGTATCTGTCCGACTTGCAGAAGTCAAACCAATAGAACCAGGTTTTCTGAAACTGCGTTGCTCGTTCGGGTGCGGAATGGAGCAACTCCTCCATTCTCCGAATTTCGTGAATGCGCTCCAGCCATTGTCTAGTCACAGGAGGCTCAGAGGATCTCCAACCCCCCGAGAATACAAGCCTTAGCTGCGTTCAGCAAATGTCTCACTAACATCTTCCTGTAGCGCCCCACAGGTATATCGTGGTGGTGCAGCAAAATCCATGCCGGATCATCTCCCAGTGAGATTCCTGTGATCTCCAGAATGATATCTTGAACCTCTGACCAATAGGTGCGAAGGTTCTCACAGCTCCAGAATATATGTAAAAGCGTTCCCTCTTCTCTGCCGCATCTCCAACATAAAGGAGAAACATCCGGGAACATTTTATGTAGCACATGTGGGACTCTGTACCAACGGGATAGTATTTTAAAACTGGTTTCCTGATAGGCGTTACTAATAGACGCCTTATGTGTGAGGAGCATGATCTTTTCCCTTTGCTCTTGTGTTAGAGTAATCTGAAGATCTCTTTCCCATTTCGTAATATATGGTGGGATGAAATCCTCAGCAGGAGTGAGCAGCACGCAGTAAAGACTGGACAGGGCCCGTCTCACATGCCCCGTTTGAGAACACAAAGTTTCAAAGGAAGATAGAGCTCGGTCATAGGAAGCCGGTGTAGGTAGTCTTGACAAGTAATGAGTCAATTGTAACGCCTGCCATTGGAACGCGTCCGGGAGACCCTCTGGCTGGGAAAGCTCTTCTCCATGCAGCCATGCATTGCCCCTATAAAAATGACTTACTCTAAAATGCCCCTGCTGTACCCATATCTTAAAGGTCTGATCTGACAGACCTGGGCCAAATTCCGGGTTACCCAAAACCGGAGTGAGGGGTGATAACAGTTGTGATATTCCCTCTCTACTCCGCACCTTTCTAAACACCTGTAAAGTTGGATATATGGTAGGATGATCACAAAATTATTTTTTTCTATATAATATTGCTTTTAGTATGTCATTAAAATAAATTTTATTTATTTGTGTTGTACTTTTTCTTTTTTTTCTTTCTTTTACTCTATGGGGGCTGCCATTTTTTTTTATCTCTGTATGTGTCGATTAACGACGCATACAGAGATGGAATACGGCAGCTACAGGGCATAGGAGTCAATGAAAACATGTGAAAATATTATTTCATTTTTAATACTTTCCACCATATGGAAGAAAAAAAAATACAGCAAAAAACTTAAAAAATATAATAGCAATAAGTAACAACACTTAAAAAAAAAAAGGTTTAATTCGCGACACATTCCCTTTAAGGCAGCAGAATAGGCTAGTAAAGCTCTGTATATTGGCACACACCTCACACTCCATTACGGACCATAATTGCAGATAAAAATACTCATCCATTCATTTCTATTGCAAATGGACACCTCCTATATTTACAGGGCCACCTGATCGCATCCTGCAATATTGACACAGATTAAAGAGAACCTTTAATCTTTAAAGGGAAGGTGTCGCGCAAATTTTTTTTTTTATATGTTATTGCTTTTAGTATGTTATTAAAATAAATTTTATTTATTTGTGTTTTTGTGTTGTACTTTTTTATTACTATTACTTTTACTTCACTTCACTATGTGGGCTGCCATTTTATTTTCATCTCTGTATGTGTCGATTAACGACACATACAGAGATGGAATACGGCACATACATCCCCATAGAGAATGCGAACGGGAGCCGTTCCATTCACTATAGCGTACGCCGTCTGTGTGGGAGCGGCACATGCGCCGCTCCCACACAGTCCAAAAGGAAGGTCTTCCGCCGAGCGACATCCGGCGCTATTTTCATGTGGACCGGAAGTCGCGGCGGGACAGTAAGATGACTACTTCCGGTCGCGGCTTCCGTCCATATGTTCAGAAGCAAGGACTAGGAGCCAACGGAGCGGTGGCGGCAGGAGCAGGTAAGTTATGTTTGTGTATGTTCGTGTTATACTGTGTATTTACCACTGTATCTAATCCTCCTACACTGTACATTCGCTCAAAAAATGGCGACACAGTGTAGGAGGTTTGAACATTCAACCCCCTCCTTTCTCCTGGCACTAGCCAGGATAAAGGAGGGGGGATTGTTTGAGGACGCTAAAGCGAGTGTGTCTTCTCCAATTTTGCTGCATAAAGCAATGAGGTTGCTTTACCACATGCCAATGCTGCAATTTTGGGAATTGCTCCCTCTAGTGACCAGCACATGGAAATGTTATAAATTAGAATCTAATTTATAATATTTCCTGACTTGTGAAAAAATGTTAAAAAAATAGAACAATGTATAATCATTTATATACTAACAGTTTAACAAAAAAAAACAAACACATTTTTCTAGCGACACATTCCCTTTAAGCTAAAGAAATGCAGCTCGATCGCGTTGAGATCTGGTGACTCGGTCATTGCAGAATATTCCACTTTTTTGCCTTATATACTCCTGGGTTGCTTTCGCAGAATGTTTTGGGTCATTGTCCATCTGTCCTGTGAAGCAACGTCCAATCACCTGCTGCATGTGGTTGAATCTGAGCAGAAAGTAAATCCCTGAACACTTCAGAATTCATCCGGCCGCTTCTGTCTTCAGTCACATCATCAACAAACACTAGTGACCCAGTGCCAGGCAGCCATGCATGCCCATGCCACCACACTGCCCCTGCCATGCCACCACATTGCTACCCATGCTATACATGTGTTACACAGGATGTGGTGTGCTTTGGATCATGAGCCGTTCCGAGCCTTCTCCATACTTTCTTCCTCCCATCATTCTGGTGCAGGTTGATCTTAGTTTCATGCTGTTCCAGAACTGGGCGGCTTCTTTACTTGTTGTTTGGTAAAGTCTAATCTGGCCTTTCTGAGGCTGATTAATGGTTTTCACCTTGTGAACTCCCTGTATTTGCTCTCATGAAGTCTTCTCTTTATGGTGGACTTAGATACTGATCCACCTACTTCCAGGAGAGTGTTCGTCACTTGGGTATATGTTGTGAAGGGGTTTTCTTCACCATGGAAAGGATTCTGCGATCATCCACCACTCTTGTTTTACGTGGACGTCCAGGCCTTTTGGAGTTCCTGAGATCACCAGTGCGCTCTTTTTTTTTTCTTCTTTTTTTTAAGAATATACCAAACTGTTGATTTGGCCACTCCTGACATTTCTACTTCTCTCTGATGGATTTCTTCATTTTTTTTCAGCCTAGCGATGGTCGGTTTCACTTGCATTGAGAACTCCTTTCACCTCATGTTGTGGGTTCACAGCAACAGCTTCCAAATGCAAATCCCACACCTGGAATCAACTCCAGACCCTTTACCTGCTTAATTGGTGATGGAATAACGAGGGAATAGCCCATGCAGCCCATTAAATAGCCTATTGAGATAATTGTCCAATTACCTTTTGGTCCTTTGAAAAAGAGGCAGCTACATATTAAAGAGCTATAAGGGTATGTTCACACGGCCTATTTTGGGTATTTTTTCGGGCCGCATAACACAATGCCTTGTTGTGCCAATAAAGATTTTCTAGACCCGCTGTAAACCATTTTACCCGTAAGTCACAGGCTACAGCGGGGGTTCCCAACCAGTGGCTCATGAGCCACCTATTGCCTGCTGTATGGCTGATCATAGGAGTCCTTCGTAATGACCATGTGAATCGTCAATTTACATTGTTCCAGCAGAATGGGTGCTGGTCTCGGTGCAAGTCGCCTTAAAGAAGTGACCACATCTAATGCTTGGCGCACTGGTCGTCACTTTTTTAGCGCCAGTGTCATTTTTATTATTTCTAGTTTTGGAAGTAAAGCAGTTTTAGTAATAAAATACCACAAAAAAACCCCGGACCATCACATACCTTGACCCCAGAAGCTGAGACAATAGATGGGGCCGTATTTCTGGGCCAGGCGCATGAAATGTCGAGGAAGATCACTGCGCCCCAGATCCATCAGATTCCAGATGAAGGGCAGTGGTGCAGGACGCGGAGGGCGCTGGTTCTGGTCGAGTCCTGACAGGCGACACTTGGAGTGGGAACATCTTAGGGTATGTTCACACGTAGTCAACAAAAACGTCTGAAAATCCAGAGCTGTTTTCAAGGGAAAACAGACCCTGCTTTTCAGACGTTTTTTTACCAACTCGCATTTTTCGCTGCGTTTTCACGCCGTTTTCGCGGCGTTTTTTACGTCCGTTTTTGGAGCTGTTTTCATTGGAGTCTATGAGAAAACAGCTCCAAAAACGTCCAAAGAAGTGTCCTGCACTTCTTTTGATGAGGCTGTATTTTTACGAGTCGTCGTTTGACAGCTGTCAAACGACGACGCGTAAATAACAGGTCGTCTGCACAGTACGTCGGCAAAACCATTCAAATGAATGGGCAGATGTTTGCCGACGTATTGTAGCCCTATTTTCAGACGTAAAACGAGGCATAATACGCCTCGTATACGTCTGAAATTTGGCCGTGTGAACATACCCTTAAGTATAGAAAGAAGAGGACGACGAGGGCCGGCAGCAGCAGAGGGACCATAGCGAAGCTGAAGACTTAGGCCTTATGCACACGACCGTAGCCATGTGCACGGCCGTGAATTTCGGGTCGGCCGGCTGCGGACTGTCAGCCACGAGCCGCCCGCAAATTGCGGGACATGCACATGGCCGCGGCCATTATTTTCAATGAGCCCGGACCGCAGAAGACAGCCGTAATAAGACAGGTCCGTTCTTTCTGCGGTGCGGGCTCCCGGGCCATGCACAGACCGTAAAAACTACGGTCGTGTGCATTGCCCCAGAAAAATGAATGGGGCCGCAATTCTCCCGTGTATTTTCGGGGGAATTGCGGCCGCAAAAGCACGTTCGTGTAGATGGGGCCTTAGGAGATGCTGGGTGTATATGTAGAGACAGGCGTAACCTTGAGGACAGGAAATATACAGAGGGAGGCATGGAGATTGATAGGAGAGGAGGCAGCGGACACAGGGTGAGCACTCAGTGTGGAGAAGACACATTTTATGCACAGCCATAAATTGAGTGGAGTTCCCCTTTAATAACCTCACCAGGTGGCAAGGCCCTGGCATGCTGGGAGTCGTAGTTTCACAACCGCTGGAGAGTCTCCGCTCTAGAGGATCACAAGCTTCAGGCTGCACATGCCCAGTACAGTGGAATCCTCAGCCTGGGATCACTGCAAGTCCAAATTACATTGGCGGCAAGATTTGGGGGCTCTGAACTCCTCTCTACAGCAATCTACAAATTATATCACATCGCCTACAGGTCCTGCGCACTACATTGCCCAGGTGCTGTGCGGTTTATCTATAGGGTGGATGGGGCCCTTTAAATGATGGAGTTTCTATTCACAGCCCAAGATCCTGTGACCGTGACCTTCCCCTGTGTTTTATCGCTTCATCTAATGAATGACAGGACTGTACTGACCTTGGGCGCAGACGGAGGGTGAGCGGAGAATAAGTCAAGGAGAGATGAATGATGGATAAGACAAATGAAACGAGGCCTCCGTGTGTGTAATGTAATATGCAGTGTTTGTGTGTGTGTATACACAAACACACACACATTATACATACACACATATATATATATATATATATATATATATATATATACAAACACACATATATATATACATATATACACACACATTATATATATATATATATATATATATATATATATATATACAGTGAAGGAAATAAGTATTTGATCCCTTGCTGATTTTGTAAGTTTGCCCACTGTCAAAGTCATGAACAGTCTACAATTTTTAGGCTAGGTTAATTTTACCAGTGAGAGATAGATTATATTTAAAAAAAAACTGAAAATCACATAGTCAAAATTATATATATTTATTTGCATTGTGCACAGAGAAATAAGTATTTGATCCCCTACCAACCATTAAGAGTTCAGCCTCCTCCAGACCAGTTACACGCTCCAAATCAACTTGGTGCCTGCATTAAAGACAGCTGTCTTAAATGGTCACCTGTATAAAAGACTCCTGTCCACAGACTCAATTAATCAGTCTGACTCTAACCTCTACAACATGGGCAAGACCAAAGAGCTTTCTAAGGATGTCAGGGACAAGATCATAGACCTGCACAAGGCTGGAATGGGCTACAAAACCCTAAGTAAGACGCTGGGTGAGAAGGAGACAACTGTCGGTGCAATAGTAAGAAAATGGAAGACATACAAAATGACTGTCAATCGACATCGATCTGGGGCTCCATGCAAAATCTCACCTCGTGGGGTATCCTTGATCCTGAGGAAGGTGAGAGCTCAGCCGAAAACTACACGGGGGGAACTTGTTAATGATCTCATGGCAGCTGGGACCACAGTCACCAAGAAAACCATTGGTAACACATTACGCCGTAATGGATTAAAATCCTGCAGTGCCCACAAGGTCCCCCTGCTCAAGAAGGCACATGTACAGGCCCATCTGAAGTTTGCAAATGAACATCTGGATGATTCTGAGAGTGATTGGGAGAAGGTGCTGTGGTCAGATGAGACTAAAATTGAGCTCTTTGGCATTAACTCAACTCGCCGTGTTTGGAGGACGAGAATTGCTGCCTATGACCCAAAGAACACCGTCCCCACTGTCAAGCATGGAGGTGGAAACATTATGTTTTGGGGGTGTGTCTCTGCTAAGGGCACATGACTACTTCACCGCATCAATGGGAGAATGGATGGAGCCATGTACCGTCAAATCCTGAGTGACAACCTCCTTCCCTCCACCAGGACATTAAAAATGGCTCGTGGCTGGGTCTTTCAGCATGACAATGACGCGAAACATACAGCCAAGGCAACAAAGGAGTGGCTCAAAAAGAAGCACATTAAGGTCATGGAGTGGCCTAGCCAGTCTCCAGACCTTAATCCCATCGAAAACTTATGGAGGGAGCTGAAGATCCGAGTTGCCAAGCGACAGCCCCGAAATCGTAATGATTTACAGATGATCTGCAAAGAGGAGTGGGCCAAAATTCCATCTAACATGTGTGCAAACCTCATCATCAACTACAAAAAACGTCTGACTGCTGTGCTTGCCAACAAGGGTTTTGCCACCAAGTATTAAGTCTTGTTTGCCAAAGGGATCAAATACTTATTTCTCTGTGCACAATGCAAATAAATATATATAATTTTGACTATGTGATTTTCTTTTTTTTTTTTTTATATAATCTATCTCTCACTGGTAAAATTAACCTAGCCTAAAAATTCTAGACTGTTCATGTCTTTGACAGTGGGCAAACTTACAAAATCAGCAAGGGATCAAATACTTATTTCCTTCACTGTGTATATATATATATATATATTACACACACACACACGCACACACACACATATACAGTATATACACACACA
This sequence comes from Rhinoderma darwinii, assembly GCF_050947455.1. Taxonomy (NCBI): domain Eukaryota; kingdom Metazoa; phylum Chordata; class Amphibia; order Anura; family Rhinodermatidae; genus Rhinoderma; species Rhinoderma darwinii. The sequence continues at coordinate 309,298,525 of NC_134690.1, read as the reverse complement.
CACACACACACACACACACACACACACACATATACATATATAAGTATATATATATATGGCACAAAAAAGTAGAAAAAAATCCTCCAGCTCACCTGACACACTCCTGTGTGTCGTTGACAGCGCCCGGATCCTCGTGTCGGCACACGGAGTATCAAGTAGAAAACAAGGGAAGAAGGTAGGATCCAGCGCTGAAGCGTTTAAAATGGAAAACAATTTTCCAAGTTTAATTGTTAGATTCTAAAAGGAAGTCCAGTGATAAGAAGTCCAGGGTGTATAAGAAATTTGAGGGAGGGTATCCTCTGTAAGCCTACGCGTTTTGGACAACGTTGTCCGAAACGCGTAGGCTTACAGAGGATACCCTCCCTCAAAGGATACCCTCCCTCAGAGGATACCCTCCCTCAAATTTCTTATACACCCTGGACTTCTTATCACTGGACTTCCTTTTAGAATCTAACAATTAAACTTGGAAAATTGTTTTCCATTTTAAACGCTTCAGCGCTGGATCCTACCTTCTTCCCTTGTTTTCTACTATATATATATATATATATATATATATATATACACACATACATATATATTGTAAAGGATCTGCCAGGCACAGCTTCGGGGTTAACTTCCTGAGTCTATCTCTCTGAGACTGACTCCAGCTTCCACCACTCAGGCTGGCAGGCTTAGGAGTGGGAGAGCCTATCGCAGCCTGGCCAGACTCAGCTAGCTCCCGCCCTCTGTCTATTTATACCTGCCTTTCCTGTTCCTCCTTGCTTGTGATTCTTTCCGTGTGGTTTCCTGGCCCAGCTACAGCTCCTACTATTTGATCCTGCTCCATACTGACCCTGGCTTTCTGACTACTCTTCTGCTCTGCGTTTGGTACCTCGTGCTCTCCTGGTTTGACTTGGCTCGTTCACCACTCTGTTGCTCACGGTGTTGCCGTGGGCAACTGCCCCTTTCCCTTTGCTTTATATTCCCTTGTATGTTTGTCTCGTGCACTTACTGAGCGTAGGGACCGCCGCCCAGTTGTACCCCGTCGCCTAGGGCGGGTCGTTGCAAGTAGGCAGGGACAGAGTGGCGTCTAGATTAGGGCTCACTTGTCCGTTTCCCTACCCCTATCATTACATAATCACAAGCCCATATACTTAGTCTACCCTGGTCCCTGACACTACTATGGACCCCCTTGAGACCCTGGCTCAGCAAATGCAGGGTCTCTCCCTACAGGTCCAGGCCCTGGTTTAGAAGGTCAACCAGCCTGATGCTACCTTGGTAGTTCCCCTCACCTCAACTCCTGAACCCCACCTCAAGTTGCCCGACCGGTTCTCAGGGGACCGGAGGGCTTTTCTCTCCTTTCGGGAGAGTTGCAGGCTTTACTTTCGCTTAAAGCCCCACTCCTCAGGTTCTGAGAGCCAGTGAGTGGGTATAATTATGTCCCGGCTCCAGGACGGGCCCCAAGAATGGGCCTTCTCCTTGGCTCCTGACGCCCCTGAACTTTCCTCCGTTGATCTTTTCTTTTCTGCTCTCGGACTCATTTATGACGAGACTGACAAGACTGCCTTTGCCGAGAGTCAGCTGGTGACCTTACGTCAGGGTAAGAGACCTGTTGAGGAGTATTGTTCTGACTTTAGGAGGTGGTGCGTAGCTTCTCGGTGGAATGACCCTGCCTTAAGGTGTCAGTTTAGGTTGGGTCTGTCGAATGCCCTGAAAGACCTGCTAGTTAGCTATCCCTCTTCTGACTCCCTAGACCAGGTTATGGCTTTAGCGGTACGACTTGACCGACGTCTCAGGGAACGACAACGCGAACGTTTATGTGTTTTCTCCTCCGACTCCCCCATGATGCCTCCCGAGGTTCCGTTGCTTCGTTCTTCCCCGGAAGACTCAGAGGTACCTATGCAACTCGGGGCCTTCGTGTCCCCCCAACAACGCAGAGATTTCCGCAGGAAGAATGGTCTCTGCTTCTACTGTGGGGATGACAAGCATCAAGTGAACAACTGTCCTAAGCGTAAGAATGCAGCCGGAGAACTTCCGCGCCTAAGTGATCATCGGGGAGGTCACTTGGGCGCACAGGTATTTCCCGTAAATATGAAACGTAATAAGATCTTGCTTCCCTTTCAGGTCTCTTTTGGTGGTAGGTCTGCTACCGGCAGTGCCTTCGTGGATTCAGGGTCTTCTGCTAATATCATGTCTGTGGAATTTGCTATGTATCTTGCTATGCCTTTGATTGATTTGCCTAAACCTGTCCCGGTAGTGGGTATCGACTCCACTCCTCTTGCTAATGGTTATTTTACACAGCATACCCCTGTTTTTGAACTCCTTGTTGGCTCCATGCATTTGGAGCAGTGCTCTGTACTGTTGATGCAGGGATTATCGTCCGATTTGGTTTTAGGCCTTCCCTGGTTGCAGTTGCATAATCCCACGTTTGACTGGAATACTGGGGAGCTTACCAAATGGGGTAATGAATGTTTGACGTCATGTTTTTCTGTTAATTCTATTTCTCCCCCTGAGGAGGTGAACACGCTACCTGAGTTTGTTCGGGACTTCGCTGATGTTTTCTCTAAGGAGGCCTCCGAAGTGTTACCTCCTCATAGAGAATACGATTGCGCTATCGAATTGGTACCAGGAGCTAAGCTTCCTAAGGGTAGGATATTTAATCTTTCTTGTCCCGAACGTGAAGCCATGAGAGAGTGTATCCAGGAATGCCTGGCCAAGGGTTACATTCGCCCCTCTACTTCTCCGGTAGGTGCTGGCTTCTTCTTCGTAGGGAAGAAGGATGGTGGTCTTAGGCCATGCATTGACTACTGTAACCTGAATAAGGTCACTGTAAGGAACCAGTATCCCCTTCCTTTGATTCCTGATCTCTTTAATCAGGTTCAGGGGGCCCAATGGTTCTCTAAGTTTTATCTACGGGGGGCGTATAACCTTATCCGCATCAAAGAGGGGGATGAGTGGAAGACTGCGTTTAACACGCCCGAAGGTCATTTAGAATACCTCGTCATGCCCTTTGGGTTGTGTAATGCGCCGGCGGTCTTCCAGAATTTCATAAATGAGATTTTGAGAGATTACCTGGGGATATTTCTTGTAGTGTACCTTGATGACATACTGGTGTTTTCCAAGGACTGGCCCTCCCACATTGAGCATGTCAGGAAGGTGCTCCAGGTCCTTCGGGAAAACAAACTGTTTGCAAAAACCGAAAAATGTGTGTTTGGGGAACAGGAGACACCATTTTTGGGTCAAATCCTCACTCCTCATGAATTCCGCATGGACCCCGCCAAGGTTCAGGCTGTGGCGGAATGGGTCCAACCTGCCTCCCTGAAGGCGTTACAGTGTTTTTTGGGGTTCGCTAATTATTACAGGAGATTCATTGCTAACTTCTCGGTCATCGCTAAGCCTCTTACGGACCTCACTCGCAAAGGTGCTGATCTCCTCCACTGGTCTCCAGAGGCTGTCCAGGCTTTTGAGGTCCTTAAGAAGTGCTTTATCTCGGCCCCGGTGCTGGTTCAGCCCAACCAAATGGAGCCATTTATCGTGGAAGTTGACGCATCCGAGGTGGGAGTGGGGGCTGTCTTGTCCCAGGGTACCAGGTCCCTCACCCATCTCCGCCCCTGTGCCTACTTCTCCAGAAAGTTTTCGCCCACTGAGAGTAACTATGATATTGGCAACCGCGAACTCTTAGCCATTAAATGGGCATTTGAAGAGTGGCGCCACTTCCTGGAGGGGGCTAGGCACCAGGTAACGGTCCTTACCGACCACAAGAATCTGGTTTTCCTAGAATCTGCCCGGAGGCTAAACCCGAGACAAGCTCGATGGGCGCTATATTTTACCAGATTCAACTTTTTGGTTACCTATAGGGCTGGGTCTAAAAATATTAAGGCCGATGCACTGTCGCGTAGCTTCATGGCCAGCCCTCCTTCGGAGGAAGATCCTGCTTGTATTTTGCCTCCCGGTATAATCATTTCTTCTATTGATTCTGATTTAGTCTCTGAAATTGCAGCTGATCAAGGTTCAGCTCCCGGGAACCTTCCTGAGGACAAGCTGTTTGTTCCCCTGCAATACCGGCTAAGGGTACTTAGGGAAAATCATGAATCCGCACTATCTGGTCATCCAGGCATCCTGGGTACCAAACACCTCATTGCCAGAAACTATTGGTGGCCTGGGTTGCCTAAAGATGTCAAGGCCTACGTCGCCGCTTGTGAGGTTTGTGCTAGGTCCAAGACTCCCAGGTCCCGACCAGCAGGCTTACTACGTTCGTTGCCCATTCCCCAGAGACCTTGGACACATATCTCCATGGATTTTATCACCGATTTGCCTCCATCCCAAGGCAAGTCGGTGGTGTGGGTGGTAGTAGACCGCTTCAGTAAGATGTGCCACTTTGTGCCCCTCAAGAAACTACCCAACGCCAAGACGTTAGCTACCTTGTTTGTCAAACACATCCTCCGTCTCCATGGGGTCCCTGTCAATATTGTTTCGGACAGAGGGGTACAATTTGTTTCTTTGTTTTGGAGAGCCTTCTGTAAGAAGTTGGAGATTGATCTGTCCTTCTCCTCTGCTTTCCATCCTGAAACCAATGGCCAAACTGAGAGGACTAATCAATCTCTAGAACAATATTTAAGGTGTTTTATCTCTGACTGTCAATATGATTGGGTCTCATTCATTCCCCTCGCTGAATTTTCCCTTAATAACCGGGTCAGTAACTCGTCAGGGGTCTACCCCTTTTTCTGTAATTTTGGGTTTAATCCACGGTTCTCCTCCGTTTCACCTGGTAGTTCCAACAATCCCGAGGTAGAGGTCGTTCATCGGGAACTGTGCACAGTCTGGGCCCAGGTTCAGAAGAACCTAGAGGTGTCCCAGAGCATACAAAAAACTCAGGCTGATAGAAAACGTTCTGCTAACCCCTTGTTTATGGTCGGGGATCTGGTGTGGTTATCGTCTAGGAACTTGCGTCTTAAGGTCCCGTCCAAGAAGTTTGCTCCCCGGTTTATTGGGCCGTATAAGGTCATTGAAGTCCTCAATCCTGTCTCCTTCCGGCTGGAGTTACCCCCATCTTTTCGTATACACGACGTGTTTCATGCCTCCCTCCTTAAACCCTGCTCCCCGTCCTTGGCTCCCTCGAGGAAACCTCCTGTTCCCGTTCTCACCCTTGAGGGGGTGGAATTCGAGGTGGCCAAGATTGTGGACAGCAAGATGGTCCAAGGCTCCCTCCAGTACCTGGTCCATTGGAGAGGATACGAGCCTGAGGAGAGGACTTGGGTATCCGACCGGGATGTTCACGCTGGGGTATTGGTCAGGAAGTTCCACCTTCGTTTCCCCAGTAAACCAGGTCCACTTAGAAAGGGTCCGGTGGCCCCTCATAAAAGGGGGGGGTACTGTAAAGGATCTGCCAGGCACAGCTTCGGGGTTAACTTCCAGAGGTAATCAGTCTTCACCTGAGTCTATCTCTCTGAGACTGACTCCACCTTCCACCACTCAGGCTAGCAGGCTTAGGAGTGGGAGAGCCTATCGCAGCCTGGCCAGACTCAGCTAGCTCCCGCCCTCTGTCTATTTATACCTGCCTTTCCTGTTCCTCCGTGCTTGTGATTCTTTCCGTGTGGTTTCCTGGCCCAGCTACAGCTCCTACTATTTGATCCTGCTCCATACTGACCCTGGCTTTCTGACTACTCTTCTGCTCTGCGTTTGGTACCTCGTGCTCTCCTGTTTTGACTTGGCTCGTTCACCACTCTGTTGCTCACGGTGTTGCCGTGGGCAACTGCCCCTTTCCCTTTGCTTTATATTCCCTTGTGTTTGTCTCGTGCACTTACTGAGCGTAGGGACCGCCGCCCAGATGTACCCCGTCGCCTAGGGCGGGTCGTTGCAAGTAGGCAGGGACAGAGTGGCGGGTAGATTAGGGCTCACTTGTCCGTTTCCCTACCCCTATCATTACATATACATATACACAAATACACTACCATTCGAAAGTTTAGGGTCACTTAGAAATTTCCTTATTTTTGAAAGAAAAGCAGTTTTTTTCAATGAAGATAACATTAAATTAATCAGAAATACACTCTATACATTGTTAATGTGGTAAATGACTATTCTAGCTGCAAATGTCTGGTTTTTAATGCAATATCTACATAGGTGTATAGAGGCCCATTTCCAGCAACCATCACTCCAGTGTTCTAATGGTACATTGTGTTTGCTAACTGTGTTAGAAGGCTAATGGATGATTAGAAAACACTTGAAAACCCTTGTGCAATTATGTTAGCACCGCTGTAAACAATTTTGCTGTTTAGAGGAGATATAAAACTGATCTTCCTTTGTGCTAGTTGAGAATCTGAAGCATTACATTTGTGGGTTCGATTAAACTCTCAAAATGGCTAGAAAAAGAGAACTTTCATGTGAAACTCGACAGTCTATTCTTGTTCTTAGAAATGAAGGCTATTCCATGCGAGAAATTGCCAAGAAACTGAAGATTTCCTACAACGGTGTGTACTACTCCCTTCAGAGGACAGCACACACAGGCTCTAACCAGAGTAGACAGAGAAGTGGGAGGCCACGCTGCACAACTGAGCAACAAGACAAGTACATTAGAGTCTCTAGTTTGAGAAATAGACACCTCATAGGTCCTCAAATGGCAGCTTCATTAAATAGTACCCGCAAAACAAACGCCAGTGTCAATGTCTACAGTGAAGAGGCGACTCCGGGATGTTGGCCTGCAGGGCAGAGTGGCAAAGAAAAAGCCATATCTGAGACTGGCTAATAAAAGGAAAAGAATAATATGGGCAAAAGCACACAGACATTGGACAAAGGAAGATTGGAAAAAAGTGTTATGGACAGACGAATCGAAGTTTGAGGTGTTTGGATCACACAGAAGAACATTTGTGACACGCAGAACAACTGAAAAGATGCTGGAAGAGTGCCTGATGCCATCTGTCAAGCATGGTGGAGGTAATGTGATTGTCTGGGGTTGCTTTGGTGCTGGTAAAGTGGGAGATTTGTACAAGGTAAAAGGGATTTTGAATTAGGAAGGCTATCACTCCATTTTGCAACGCCATGCCTTACCCTGTGGACAGCGCTTGATTGGAGCCAATTTCATCCTACAACAGGACAATGACCCAAAGCACACCTCCAAATTATGCAAGAACTATTTAGGGAAGAAGCAGGCAGCTGGTATTCTATCTGTAATGGAGTGGCCAGCGCAGTCACCAGATCTCAACCCCATAGAGCTGTTGTGGGAGCAGCTTGACCGTATGGTACGCAAGAACTGCCCATCAAGCCAATCCAACTTGTGGGAGGGCATTCTGGAAGCATGGGGTGAAATTTCTCCCAATTACCTCAGCAAATTAACAGCTAGAATGCCAAAGGTCTGCAATGCTGTAATTGCTGCAAATGGAGCATTCTTTGACAAAAGCAAAGTTTGAAGGAGAAAATTATTATTTCAAATAAAAATCATTATTTCTAACCTTTCTCAATGTCTTGACTATATTTTCTAGTCATTTTGCAACTCATTTGATAAATATAAGCGTGAGTTACCCCAAAGTTTTGAACGGTAGTGTATACAAAAAAAGATAAGGCTACATGTCTATATTCTCCCAGTGATCTTCATGTGAGTGTAAAAGCCCTTTAGGCCTCATTCACACCAAGTTTTTTTTTTAACTGCGGTTTTTAATATACTTATATTACTTATATAGGTCAGGTCTCTATGCTCTATTTTCTCATGAGCTTCTCAGAGGGGGGTTACCAGGAACTAGGAAACCCCTCTAGGTCTATTCATGCTCAGGGCCGACCTTATGGGTGTGCGACCTGTGCCATTGCACAGGTCTCCATTCCCCTGCTTGTGTTTCAGAAGCACCCGGGCCTGGCGAATCAGCAGCTGCATTTCCGTCCGGTCGCTTCTTCGGTCAGTGGCGTCACTATCGTTGTAGCAGCCAAAGCGGCTACTAGCGGCAACACCAGGCATGAGGGTGCACGTGCCTCCCGCCTGCACGGCACCCCCATGTTATCTCCCTACTCTTCTATCTACTAGGCCAGTGGTTCCCAACCAGGGTGCCGCGAGAACACTTCAAGGGTGCCGCAACATTCCTCTGAACCACGGCCATGCTTTCTCTCCTCCTCCTCACAGCGTGCAGTGCATGGGAGGAGAAGGGGATTTTTTGCAGCCTCTGTAGATGGCACCCCCCACCCCACCTTCCTGTATATAGCACCCCCCCTTCCTGTACATAGCTCCACTGTAGCTCCCTGAAGGAGCGGAATCCCCCTGTGGCCGGGGATTATATGGACAGTGACATCAGGGGCAACTCGTGAAGTGGAATCCCCGCCTACAGGGTTGCTGGCGCAGTGATTTGGCTCCAGGTGAAGCCCCTGACGTCACTGTCAATAAGAGGACAGAGACGTCAGGAGCTTCTCATGGAGTGGAATCCCCGGTCACAGTGTCGTCAACGCTGTGGATGGGGATTCCGCTTCAGGAGTTGCCCCTGATGTCACTTTCCATATATGGACAGAGACATCAAGCTCTCCATCCAGGAACGGAAACCTCAGCCACAGGGGGATTCCGCTCCTTCATGGAGCTATAGTGCCGCTATCTACAGAAGGGGGGTGCTACCTACAAGGGGGCTGTGTGGCACTACCTACAAGGGGGCTGTGGGGCACTACCTACAAGGGGGCTGTGGGGCACTACCTACAAGGGGGCTGTGTGGCACTACCTACAAGGGGGCTGTGTGGCACTACCTACAGGGGCTGTGTGGCACTACCTACAGGGGGCTGTGTGGCACTGCCTACAAGGTGAAGGTGGGGGATTATGGCACTGTCTACGGGGACAGGTACGGGGGCACTATCTACAGGGGGACACTATCTACAAGGGGGCGTGGCTGTGTGTGGCAGCCAGGGGAGGTGGGCATTATACTGTATGGAGGCCACTAGGCGGACATATTATACAGTGTAGGGGCACTACAGGGAGCAATATACTGTGTGACACTTAGGGGGCATAATACTGTGTGGGCAGCATTAGGGGACAAAATACTGTGTTCTTGAATAATATATATTAAATATTATTATACTGTATGGGGGCACTAAAGGAGCATTCTACTGTGTGTGGGGCACTAAAGGGGCATTATACTATGTGGGGGCACTATATAGGGCATTACACTGTGTGGTGGCATTATACTTATTTATGGGGCATTTATGATGGGGTGGACCGCCGAAAGATAATTTTGCATGGGACATCATCTATCCTAAGGCCGACTCTATTCACGCTAATAGGATATATAGAAGGAGATTGTTATCAAGAGGCAACCCCTTTAATGGAAGACATAAAATTACAAATCTGCACTATTTCTATTCATTTCTTCTCTTTTCTCTATTAAGTAAAAATTAAATAAACATAATAATAATCACAGGCACTCTACAATAGTTATGTGATTTAAGTAAATAATAACATGTCATTAATGTCATTTTGAAAAAATTAAAAGGAAAAGGTTCTATCGTACCACCCGCATGCTTGCCTGGTTAAAATATGGTCACTGTATGTGGTCTACTTTGTTACCAAGTCAACCTCAAGTGTTTGACTGATTCTGATTTAATGTAAATATATTTATGGGCCTACTATTATAACTGAAGGCTTGCATGAATTGTGTTTCAGTTTGTACTGCATTTACATAATGTAGCTATTAGTATGTAGTACATGTTATTTATCATACTAAACTTTCTGAATTTGCATGGTGTTCATGTATAACAAAAAAAATATTCTTCTAATTTAATGCATTATATTATCATTGGTGTCATTATAATATACTACAAAATAAACTCAAGCAGGAATAGATTTTTTCCTTTTGGACAGTAGAAGCTTCAAATTACTAAGATCTCTGTAAAGCACTATTTCTTTCATTGTTTAAGTATCGCCTAAAGAAGTCTGTTTGCTTTTGAGACAAATACTACATAAATTAGACATTATATTAGACTCATAAAAAAAATGATCACTAATTTATACAATTATTGCCATTCCTATATTATCTTGGTCTCTAACACAGGAAATAGATTCCAGATGACAATTAGTGATGGTAGCCATTACAGCTCTGCTCAGCTGACAAACTCAGCATCGCTAATGTACGTACACGACCGTTCAAAAGTTTGGGGTCACCCAGACAATTTTGTGTTTTCCATGAAAACTCACGCTTATATTTATCAAATGAGTTGCAAAATGACTAGAAAATATAGTCAGACATTGACAAGGTTAGAAATAATGATTTTTATTTGAAATAATAATTTTCTCCTTCAAACTTTGCTTTCGTCAAAGAATGCTCCATTTGCAGCAATTACAGCATTTCAGACCTTTAGGGTATGTGCACACGCTAGCTACCTTTTATGTCTGAAAAGACAGACTGTTTTCAGGAGAAAACAGCTGCGTCGTTTCAGACGTAAAAGTTCCTCGCATTATGCGAGGCGTCTGTGACGCTCGTAAATCTTGAGCTGCTCTTCATTGACTTCAATGAAGAACGGCTCAAATTACGTTGCAAATAAGTGTCCTGCACTTCTTTGATGAGGCAGTCATTTTACGCGTCGTCGTTTGACAGCTGTCAAACGACGACGCGTAAATGACAGGTCGTCGGCACAGCACGTCGGCAAACACATTAAAATGAATGGGCAGATGTTTGCCGACGTATTGTAGCCCTATTTTCAGACGTAAAACGAGGCATTATACGCCTTGTTTACGTCTGAAAATAGGTTACCTTTCCCTGTCTTTTATCGCTTCATCTAATGAATGACCAGAAAAGCAAAAAGCACGGCGCCACATAGTGCAGGTCAATGGGGTTTAAATAGAATATTGAACGTGGTCTATTATGCTCACCACGATAGTGCTTGGAAAAGGCAATGAAAAAGTCCACAGGTTACATAGTTACATACAAAAAACAGTAGGTGTGATCCAGCGCAGGGAAAAATAAATCCAACTTCCAGGTGAGTTAAAACGGAAAACTCGTTCCAATTTTATTAATAAGACATAAAAACGCCAGGAGACTTGGCTCCTGCAGAGGAAAGGTGGATGAATGGAGAGAAAGTAGGTGTGTGAAGCCTACGCGTTTCAGACGATCTCCTCGTCCTTAATCATGGCTGAAAAATGAGTGATTTGACTGTTGGGGTGAGAACTTATATCCGGTTTAGAGCAGGTGTATTAAATTGCGGTTCAGGGGACTGGAGGTGGAACGCAAACACATGTCCAGTCTCTCATCGTGTCCTATCCTCCGTCTAACCCGGACGTCTGTGGATCACAGCGCCAGGACCAGGGATGAGATCGTGGTAAGTATATATGTAGCTCTCTTATATGTTTCTTAATAGCAATCAGCTACATTCATATTGATCTTTTGAAAAAGCGGGGGGGGGTTTCGACGTATGTTTAGGGAGAAACAAAGTTATAAGTATATTTAAAAACTGAACCGGATATAAGCTCTAGGTGACAAACACCCCATCCGTCAAAAAACGGTTTGGTGTGAAAAATGATAGTGTGAATGCACCCTAAGTGCAAAAATTTTTAAAAAGAAATAAAATGTGACTGGCACTGGCGTATGTATCTCCATGCATTTAAACCATTGTTTGGACATCGAAATAGTGTAGTGTACCAAAGCACAACAGATCAAATTTGACAGTTTGCGGTTATTAGTGTACTGCTACCTGTACAATAAGAGTATATGGTCAAAAAACCTTTAGTACCCTTCTGATACCAGAAAAACAATGGCCATACATTATGGTTTGGACGAATCTCACAAACATTTCTTACCCCTTGTACTTGTTGTTGATTTAAAAGAAAAGACCTTTTTATTTGTGTATAATGCAATTCATAGGTATGCAGGGAAAACTGCCACTCATGAGAATATATTTATATTGGTATACTTATCAGATAAAAGGTGCGATCTTCAAAATTGAACTTTGCTTTGCTGTTGATTTGATGTTTTTTTGTTTGTTTGTTTTTGGTTTTTTTGTAACGGAACAATGTTCATAATAACAAATTTAAACAAAACTGGCCAGGACTATAATGTCCCTTCCGTCTTAGGATTATATTCGCATTTTTATGCGCATTTTTATACGAGAAAAAGCCGTCGGGGTAAATCTTAGCATACCACCCCCTACACTAGGGAAATTCTTGGATACAAACTCAAGTTTATTATCTGACGGGTTCTAGATTTCTAATATTATGATCGAACTTTATATATCTCTTATTGAGACTGAGCCAATGATTTACATGATGGGGGTTATGATAGGACTGATCTCAATAATAGAGCATAAGTTCCTTCCTCAGATTGAGTCCATGAGGGTGCCTTGTTTTTAGACGAAAAATCCAAAAAGCCTCCCTGCCCAACGTTTTATGTTTCAAATTACCACCCCGTTTCGGTGTATGTACCTTTTCGATAGCATAGCAAATCAGTGAGTCTGTGGACCTATTATGGTGTTGGATAAAGTGTTTGGCTGCATTAGATGTATTTACAATATTAGGGTTTCTAATATAGCTCAGATGTTCCAAAAACCTCTGTTTAAATTTTCGATTGGTGCAGCCTATGTACTTCAAATTACATGAAGTACACTCCAACACGTAGATCACAGACTCACTGTTGCAGTTAATGTAGTTCTTAATAAAAAAATTATAGGTATCTGTTGAATCCGAAAAGCTTTTTTTGGGGGAAGCATAGGAACAGGTTTTACAGGGATGTGTCCCACATTTGAAAAATCCCCTTTGCTCCAACCACGAGCTTTTATGGATATCTAAACGTGGCGTCGATGGAGCCACAACATTGCCTATCGTGGGAGCTTTACGGGCGACTATTCTGCATCCTTCTTTTAAGATATTATCAAGAATTTGGTCCTCCTTAAGGATAGGTAAATGTTTGAGGATAATTTTCTTTATTACTGAAAATTGATTGCTATATTGGAGAATAATAGCCGGTTTATTTGAATCCAATATTGGGTATTTCTTTTTATTGGTGAGCATGTCCTCCCTGTTTTTTTTGGAAGTTATCCTGGATGCTCTTTCGAGCGTCCAGTTAGGGTATCCCCTATTACGTAACCTTTTGGAGATTATATTTTGTTCCGCTAGAAAGTTAGTCTCCGTGTTGCAATTACGTCTAGCCCTGTGTAGTTCACCCACGGGAATAGAAGTAATTGTTTGTCTAGGGTGATTACTCTTCGCGTGCAGAATAGTATTCCCCGAAACGGGTTTGCGATGTGTTTTTGTTTGGATTATTTCTCCCTCAATCCCTGACAAATCTAAATCCAGGAAGATGGTATTATTAGGATGAAAAGTGTGGGTGAATCTAAGGTTAGCATCGTTGGAGTTGAGGTAGCTTATAAAGAAAGAAATGTCTGAGATTCGTCCTTTCCAAATAAATAGCAGGTCGTCGATGTAACGACCATACCAATAAATGTGTGTATTGAAAATGTTTTTATCAGAAAAGATATACAACTCCTCCCACCAAGCCATCACTAAATTCGCCAGAGAGGGTGAAAATCTTGCCCCCATCGAGACACCCTTCAGTTGGAGATAAAATTTATGGTTGAATGTAAAAAAGTTATGTTGCATCAAAAAAAGTGAGGCATCCAGAATATACAGTTGAAGCTCATGGCTATATAGACTATATTTGTGCAGATGGTATTCTAATGCTTCATGTGCAATAGTGTGTGGTATATTGGTATATAGAGAGATGACATCACAATTGAGCCAAACAAAATCCTGGGACCATAATTCATTCTCAAAAGATCTAAGAACATCTTGAGTGTCTCTAAGAAAACCTGGAGTCTTCGTTGCTAGGGGTTGCAAAAGGGAGTCCACCCACTCCGAAAATCTCTCTAGGAGTGACCCTATGCCGGATACAATGGGTCTCATCGGCGGAGGATTCAGGTTCTTGTGCACTTTCGGGAGAGCATGTAAAATTGGAATAGTCGGAAAGTCCACATCAATGTATGACGACTGTTTACAGGTGAGAAGGCCTTTATCCAAACCCTCTTGTATTAGTTTTTTCATTTTTATTTGAAAGTTACTGGTGGGGTTATGATCCAAGATCTTATAGGTGTCTTTATCGGACAACATGGAGGTAACTTCTGCGATGTATGCGTCTTTATTCATAATTACAATGCTTCCCCCTTTATCCGATTTTTTAATAATGAGATCCTTGTTGTCCTCTAGAGACTTAAGTGCTAGAAATGAATCTTTAGATAGATTTTTGGGATATTTTGTTGTTACAGTGGAGTCTGTGAGGAGTTGTAAATCTTTTTCCACAGCCATTTGAAATCTGTCCATTGATTCAATTCTTGATTCTAATGGATAGAACTTGGGGTTACTAGTTTTCAGTTCCGTAGAAATATTAACCTTCTGAGACTGTGATTCTAAGCTCAAACTCTCCAGATCTATTAATGTTCTTAATTCATCAAATCGATATAGTTTAGGATTTTGAGCCTTGAAGGATGTTTTGTCTGTCTTAGAATCTTGACTGTCTGAAACTGGTTCCATGTTGTAGGTGAAATGTCTCTTGACAGTGAGGTCTCTGACAAATTTGTTGATGTCTTTGAGTGTGTTGAAGGGATCAAAATTGCACGCAAGGGCAAAATTCAGACCAAGGGAGAGCACTTTTTCTTGTGCTGAAGTCAAAGCAGTAGATGACAAGTTGATGACACTGAGTGAAGGTGTTATAATCTCCGATGTCTCAGGCGACGACCTTGGTCCTGCTCCGAATGGTTTGTGTTTTCTCCCCCCTCTTCGACCCCGTTTTTTGAGGCCTTAAATTGATTTCTGTCTCTGACTTGTGGTCTTGAGTTTAAGTCCTCACTGTCAGAAGTTGTCGCTGACTCCAGTTCCGTGGAACTGAAACTAACCCTGGAGGCATTGATGCCTCTGTTCTTTCCAAAATTCCGTTTCTTCAGAATGGACTTAGATTTATACGGTGTTCTGTCCTCTCTGGTCCAGGAATACACTTCATTATTCGCATAGTCTTTAGAATCTCGGAGGAACTTTTTCTTCTTAACTTCCGCTAGTGATTGATTGATTTTATTGATATATTGGGAAGTACGGGTGTTTACTTATATTCTGTCGAAAGGTGGATGTTGAAGCCTCTATCTGCATTTTATGGATAAATCTGCTTATGGAGATCTATTTCATTTGGTCTGAAAAATATTCTGTGTGTTTTTTATTACGTGACTTAACATTGACATTATTACGCTGTTACACAGTAACACCATGCATCGAACAATGGGACACGAAGTACCGTTAAGCAGAGTGGATATGGCGGCCCAAGTGTTTGGCAATTTGGATGATGTGAGGGATAATAATCACAGTCTGAATAACCTTTTCCATCAAGTTGAAAAACTTAAAATTCAGGAAGCAAAAGTGTGGTGGGATTTAACAACCCTTAACAACTATATATCTAAAAAAATGATCCCCCGAGGCTTGCGTATTAGGAAGAATCCTTCCTTCAAATATTCAGATGAGTTTTTTGCTAATTGGAATCAAACACTAACTGACTGTTCCCTCAAACTTATGGAACTCATCACAAAAGAAGAAGTGACAAAGCTCACTAGCTTGGAAAAAGATATCCAAACAGTAGAGACACAAATTAATGCAGCCTCTAGCTCACCTGATTTTTCGATGCTTGAGTCCCGTACTTCCCAATATATCAATAAAATCAATCAATCACTAGCGGAAGTTAAGAAGAAAAAGTTCCTCCGAGATTCTAAAGACTATGCGAATAATGAAGTGTATTCCTGGACCAGAGAGGACAGAACACCGTATAAATCTAAGTCCATTCTGAAGAAACGGAATTTTGGAAAGAACAGAGGCATCAATGCCTCCAGGGTTAGTTTCAGTTCCACGGAACTGGAGTCAGCGACAACTTCTGACAGTGAGGACTTAAACTCAAGACCACAAGTCAGAGACAGAAATCAATTTAAGGCCTCAAAAAACGGGGTCGAAGAGGGGGGAGAAAACACAAACCATTCGGAGCAGGACCAAGGTCGTCGCCTGAGACATCGGAGATTATAACACCTTCACTCAGTGTCATCAACTTGTCATCTACTGCTTTGACTTCAGCACAAGAAAAAGTGCTCTCCCTTGGTCTGAATTTTGCCCTTGCGTGCAATTTTGATCCCTTCAACACACTCAAAGACATCAACAAATTTGTCAGAGACCTCACTGTCAAGAGACATTTCACCTACAACATGGAACCAGTTTCAGACAGTCAAGATTCTAAGACAGACAAAACATCCTTCAAGGCTCAAAATCCTAAACTATATCGATTTGATGAATTAAGAACATTAATAGATCTGGAGAGTTTGAGCTTAGAATCACAGTCTCAGAAGGTTAATATTTCTACGGAACTGAAAACTAGTAACCCCAAGTTCTATCCATTAGAATCAAGAATTGAATCAATGGACAGATTTCAAATGGCTGTGGAAAAAGATTTACAACTCCTCACAGACTCCACTGTAACAACAAAATATCCCAAAAATCTATCTAAAGATTCATTTCTAGCACTTAAGTCTCTAGAGGACAACAAGGATCTCATTATTAAAAAATCGGATAAAGGGGGAAGCATTGTAATTATGAATAAAGACGCATACATCGCAGAAGTTACCTCCATGTTGTCCGATAAAGACACCTATAAGATCTTGGATCATAACCCCACCAGTAACTTTCAAATAAAAATGAAAAAACTAATACAAGAGGGTTTGGATAAAGGCCTTCTCACCTGTAAACAGTCGTCATACATTGATGTGGACTTTCCGACTATTCCAATTTTACATGCTCTCCCGAAAGTGCACAAGAACCTGAATCCTCCGCCGATGAGACCCATTGTATCCGGCATAGGGTCACTCCTAGAGAGATTTTCGGAGTGGGTGGACTCCCTTTTGCAACCCCTAGCAACGAAGACTCCAGGTTTTCTTAGAGACACTCAAGATGTTCTTAGATCTTTTGAGAATGAATTATGGTCCCAGGATTTTGTTTGGCTCAATTGTGATGTCATCTCTCTATATACCAATATACCACACACTATTGCACATGAAGCATTAGAATACCATCTGCACAAATATAGTCTATATAGCCATGAGCTTCAACTGTATATTCTGGATGCCTCACTTTTTTTGATGCAACATAACTTTTTTACATTCAACCATAAATTTTATCTCCAACTGAAGGGTGTCTCGATGGGGGCAAGATTTTCACCCTCTCTGGCGAATTTAGTGATGGCTTGGTGGGAGGAGTTGTATATCTTTTCTGATAAAAACATTTTCAATACACACATTTATTGGTATGGTCGTTACATCGACGACCTGCTATTTATTTGGAAAGGACGAATCTCAGACATTTCTTTCTTTATAAGCTACCTCAACTCCAACGATGCTAACCTTAGATTCACCCACACTTTTCATCCTAATAATACCATCTTCCTGGATTTAGATTTGTCAGGGATTGAGGGAGAAATAATCCAAACAAAAACACATCGCAAACCCGTTTCGGGGAATACTATTCTGCACGCGAAGAGTAATCACCCTAGACAAACAATTACTTCTATTCCCGTGGGTGAACTACACAGGGCTAGACGTAATTGCAACACGGAGACTAACTTTCTAGCGGAACAAAATATAATCTCCAAAAGGTTACGTAATAGGGGATACCCTAACTGGACGCTCGAAAGAGCATCCAGGATAACTTCCAAAAAAAACAGGGAGGACATGCTCACCAATAAAAAGAAATACCCAATATTGGATTCAAATAAACCGGCTATTATTCTCCAATATAGCAATCAATTTTCAGTAATAAAGAAAATTATCCTCAAACATTTACCTATCCTTAAGGAGGACCAAATTCTTGATAATATCTTAAAAGAAGGATGCAGAATAGTCGCCCGTAAAGCTCCCACGATAGGCAATGTTGTGGCTCCATCGACGCCACGTTTAGATATCCATAAAAGCTCGTGGTTGGAGCAAAGGGGATTTTTCAAATGTGGGACACATCCCTGTAAAACCTGTTCCTATGCTTCCCCCAAAAAAAGCTTTTCGGATTCAACAGATACCTATAATTTTTTTATTAAGAACTACATTAACTGCAACAGTGAGTCTGTGATCTACGTGTTGGAGTGTACTTCATGTAATTTGAAGTACATAGGCTGCACCAATCGAAAATTTAAACAGAGGTTTTTGGAACATCTGAGCTATATTAGAAACCCTAATATTGTAAATACATCTAATGCAGCCAAACACTTTATCCAACACCATAATAGGTCCACAGACTCACTGATTTGCTATGCTATCGAAAAGGTACATACACCGAAACGGGGTGGTAATTTGAAACATAAAACGTTGGGCAGGGAGGCTTTTTGGATTTTTCGTCTAAAAACAAGGCACCCTCATGGACTCAATCTGAGGAAGGAACTTATGCTCTATTATTGAGATCAGTCCTATCATAACCCCCATCATGTAAATCATTGGCTCAGTCTCAATAAGAGATATATAAAGTTCGATCATAATATTAGAAATCTAGAACCCGTCAGATAATAAACTTGAGTTTGTATCCAAGAATTTCCCTAGTGTAGGGGGTGGTATGCTAAGATTTACCCCGACGGCTTTTTCTCGTATAAAAATGCGCATAAAAATGCGAATATAATCCTAAGACGGAAGGGACATTATAGTCCTGGCCAGTTTTGTTTAAATTTGTTATTATGAACATTGTTCCGTTACAAAAAAACCAAAAACAAACAAACAAAAAAACATCAAATCAACAGCAAAGCAAAGTTCAATTTTGAAGATCGCACCTTTTATCTGATAAGTATACCAATATAAATATATTCTCATGAGTGGCAGTTTTCCCTGCATACCTATGAATTGCATTATACACAAATAAAAAGGTCTTTTCTTTTAAATCAACAACAAGTACAAGGGGTAAGAAATGTTTGTGAGATTCGTCCAAACCATAATGTATGGCCATTGTTTTTCTGGTATCAGAAGGGTACTATAGGTTTTTTGACCATATACTCTTATTGTACAGGTAGCAGTACACTAATAACCGCAAACTGTCAAATTTGATCTGTTGTGCTTTGGTACACTACACTATTTCGATGTCCAAACAATGGTTTAAATGCATGGAGATACATACGCCAGTGCCAGTCACATTTTATTTCTTTTTAAAAATTTTTGCACTTAGGGTGCATTCACACTATCATTTTTCACACCAAACCGTTTTTTGACGGATGGGGTGTTTGTCACCTAGAGCTTATATCCGGTTCAGTTTTTAAATATACTTATAACTTTGTTTCTCCCTAAACATACGTCGAAACCCCCCCGCTTTTTCAAAAGATCAATATGAATGTAGCTGATTGCTATTAAGAAACATATAAGAGAGCTACATATATACTTACCACGATCTCATCCCTGGTCCTGGCGCTGTGATCCACAGACGTCCGGGTTAGACGGAGGATAGGACACGATGAGAGACTGGACATGTGTTTGCGTTCCACCTCCAGTCCCCTGAACCGCAATTTAATACACCTGCTCTAAACCGGATATAAGTTCTCACCCCAACAGTCAAATCACTCATTTTTCAGCCATGATTAAGGACGAGGAGATCGTCTGAAACGCGTAGGCTTCACACACCTACTTTCTCTCCATTCATCCACCTTTCCTCTGCAGGAGCCAAGTCTCCTGGCGTTTTTATGTCTTATTAATAAAATTGGAACGAGTTTTCCGTTTTAACTCACCTGGAAGTTGGATTTATTTTTCCCTGCGCTGGATCACACCTACTGTTTTTTGTGTCTCTACCGACGTGTGCCGACACGGGGATCCTTGGCGCAACGGGCACTAGACTCATTCATTGCCCTAAGGTGAGCTGGAGGTTCCCTCCTATCTTTTTTTTCTCCATTACATAGTTACATAGTTAGTACGGCTGAAAAAAGACACATGTCCATCAAGTTCAACCAAGGGAAGGGAAAAGGGAAGGAAAAATTTCTACACATAGGAGCTAATATTTTTTTGTTCTAGGAAATTATCTAACCCTTTTTTAAAGCCATCTACTGTCCCTGCTGTGACCAGCTCCTGCGGTAGGCTATTCCATAAATTCACCGTTCTTACTGTAAAGAAGCCTTGTCGCCTCTGCAGCTTGAACCTTTTTTTCTCCAGACGGAGGGAGTGCCCCCTTGTTTTTTGAGGGGGTTTTACAAGGAACAGGATTTCACCATATTTTTTGTATGTGCCATTAATATATTTATATAAGTTAATCATGTCCCCCCTTAGTCGTCTTTTTTCAAGGCTAAATAGGTTTAATTCTTTCAATCTTTCCTCATAACTTAAATTCTCCATGCCCCTTATTAGCTTCGTTGCTCTTCTTTGTATTTTTTCCAACTCCAGGGCATCCTTTCTATGAACTGGAGCCCAGAACTGAACTGCATATTCTAGATGAGGCCTCACTAATGCTTTGTAAAGTGGCATTATTACATCCCTGTCCCGTGAGTCCATGCCTCTTTTAATACACGACAATATCCTGCTGGCCTTTGAAGCAGCTGATTGACACTGCATGCTGTTATTGAGTTTATGATTTACAAGTACACCCAGATCCTTCTCAACAAGTGAATCCGCCAGTGTAGCGCCCCCTAGGACATATGATGCATGCAGGTTGTTGGTACCCAGATGCATAACTTTACATTTATCTACATTAAACTTCATCTGCCAAGTGGACGCCCAAACACTTAGTTTGTTTAAATCTGCCTGTAATTCATGAACATCTTCCATAGTCTGAACTATATTACATAGCTTGGTGTCATCTGCAAAAGTAGAAATAGTGCTATTAATCCCTTCCTCTATATCATTAATAAATATGTTGAATAATAGTGGTCCCAGCACTGAACCCTGGGGTACACCACTTATAACCGGTGACCATTCAGAGAAGGAATCATTGACCACAACTCTCTGGATACGGTCCTTGAGCCAATTCTCAATCCAATTACAAACTATATTTTCTAAACCTATAGTCCTTAATTTACCCATTAGGCGTCTATGGGGGACAGTGTCAAATGCCTTTGCAAAGTCCAAAAACACTAAATCCACAGCGGCCCCTCTGTCTAGACTTCTGCTCACCTCTTCATAAAAACAGATTAGGTTAGTTTGACAACTTCTGTCCTTAGTAAAACCGTGCTGGCTGTCACTTATAATGCTATTTATTGTCACATAATCCTGTATATAGTCCCTCAATAGCCCCTCAAACATTTTCCCCACGATGGATGTTAAGCTTACTGGTCTATAATTACCCGGGGAAGACCTAGAGCCCTTTTTGAAAATAGGCACCACATTTGCCCTGCGCCAGTCCCTTGGCACTATACCAGTCACTAGAGATTCTCTGAATATTATGAAAAGGGGGACAGAAATAACTGAACTAAGCTCTTTAAGAATTCTAGGGTGTAACCCATCTGGTCCCGGGGCCTTGTGCACATTTATTTTATTTAATTTAGCTTGGACCATCTCTACATTCATCCAATTCAGTATATCAACTGATATATTAACAGCACTGGCACCGGCTACATCAGCTGCTCTTTCTTCAGTTGTATATACAGAGCTAAAGAACCCATTTAGTAACTCTGCCTTCTCTTGATCCCCTGTGATCAACTCCCCATTACCATTATCTAGGGGTCCTACATGTTCAGACCTTGGCTTTTTTGCATTTATATGCTTGAAGAATTTTTTGGGATTTGTTTTACTATCCCTGGCCACCTGCCTTTCATTTTGTATTTTTGCTAATTTTATTACATTTTTACAGATTTTATTAAGCTCTTTATATTTTACAAAGGCTACAGCTGTACCCTCAGATTTGTATTTTTTAAATGCCCTTTTTTTGTCATGTATTGCCCCTTTCACAGAAGGTGTAAGCCATGTGGGGTTTAATTTGAGTCGTTTATACTTATTACCTGTAGGAATAAATTT
This sequence comes from Rhinoderma darwinii, assembly GCF_050947455.1. NCBI lineage: Eukaryota > Metazoa > Chordata > Amphibia > Anura > Rhinodermatidae > Rhinoderma > Rhinoderma darwinii. The sequence continues at coordinate 309,276,628 of NC_134690.1, read as the reverse complement.
TGCACTATAATAACTCAAAGTAGATTTGAAAATCTCCCATTTATCATTTGTTCCATTATTTGACATTAGTTCTTCCCAGTCTATATCCTGAATTGCAGCCCTCATCCTGGGGAAATTGGCTTTCTTAAAATTAAATGTTTTTGCCCTCCCAGCCTGCGTTTGTTTTTTACAGTATAGGTAAAATGTAACTATATTGTGATCACTGTTACCGAGGTTTTCACGAACATTGACATTCCCAACAAGATCTGCATTATTAGAGGTGCTGCTGCCAGGATCCAAACCGGTAAACCAGGTGGTCACCGCTAGTTAGAACGTAAAGAGGTAGTGGAAAAAGGGAGGATCCCGTGAGGGGCTGCTGCATGGCTGTTGAAGGAACTCAGCGATGGTAGACAAAATGATATAAATAAATATATGTTTATTGAAAAACATTAATAATAATGGCTACGCGTTTCAACGCTGTACTAGCGTCTTCCTCAGGCCGTTAAAATTACATACAAAAGAGGTTGCTTATATATCAACGGAAATCTAAGCACACAGGAAGGAAAAAAAGGGGTCAAAAGGGGAAAGGTCAAAGAATGATTGTGACGTCATAAATAACATCTATATCGGAAAATTGTTTAGAATTGTTTATGACGTCACAATCATTCTTTGACCTTTCCCCTTTTGACCCCTTTTTTTTTTCCTTCCTGTGTGTTTAGATTTCCGTTGATATATAAGCAACCTCTTTTGTATGTAATTTTAACGGCCTGAGGAAGACGCTAGTACAGCGTTGAAACGCGTAGCCATTATTATTAATGTTTTTCAATAAACATATATTTATTTATATCATTTTGTCTACCATCGCTGAGTTCCTTCAACAGCCACGCAGCAGTGCCTCACGGGATCCTCCCTTTTTCCACAACCTCTTTACGTTCTAATGAATGACAGGACTGTACTGACCTTGGACGCAGACGGAGGGTGAGCGGAGAATAAGTCAAGGGGAGATGAATGATGGATAAGACAAATGAAACGAGGCCTCAGTGTGTGTAATATAATATGCAGTGTGTGTATGTGTGTGTATATATACACACACACGCATATATACAAACACATATATATACATATACACACACATTATATATATATATATATATATATCACACACACACACACACACACACACACATATACAAACATATATATACATACACACACACACACACACATTATATATATATATATATATATATATATATATATATAACACACATGTGTGTGTATATATATATATATACACATACACACATATACGCTACCGTTCAAAAGTTTAGGGTCACTTAGAAATGTCCTTATTTTTGAAAGAAAAGCACAGTTTTTTCAATGAAGATAACATTAAATTAATCAGAAATACACTCTATACATTGTTAATGTGGTAAATGACTATTCTAGCGGCAAATGTCTGGTTTTTAATGCAATATCTACATAGGTGTATAGAGGCCCATTTCCAGCAACCATCACTCCAGTGTTCTAATGGTACATTGTGTTTGCTAACTGTGTTAGAAGGCTAATGGATGTTTAGAAAACACTTGAAAACCCTTGTGCAATTATGTTGGCACTGCTGTAAACAGTTTTGCTGTTTAGAGGAGCTATAAAACTGACCTTCCTTTGAGCTAGTTGAGAATCTGGAGCATTACATTTGTGGGTTCGATTAAACTCTGCAAATGGCTAGAAAAAGAGAGCTTTCATGCGAAACTCGACAGTCTATTCTTGATCTTAGAAATGAAGGCTATTCCATGCGAGAAATTGCCAAGAAACTGAAGATGTCCTACAACGGTGTGTACTACTTCCTTCAGAGGACAGCACAAACAGGCTCTAACCAGAGTAGAAAGAGAAGTGGGAGGCCCCGCTGCTCAACTGAGCAACAAGACAAGTACATTAGAGTCTCTAGTTTGAGAAATAGACGCCTCACAGGTCCTCAACTGGCAGCTTCATTAACCCCTTCCCGCTCCTGGACGTATTATTAGGTCATGGTAGCTGTATCGTTCGCGCTCCATGACCTAATAGTACGTCTCGGGAGTAACGGCCGTTTCGGCCGTCCACCCGACACATACAGGAGCTGTGACAGCTGATGTCTCGTACAGCAGCTGTCACAGCTCCTACAGCGGGGACCGATCGCTGTGTCCCCGCTGATTAACCCCTTAAAAGCCGCATTCAATAGAGATCGCGGCTTTTTAGGGGTTAAGCTGCCATCGCCGGCCTGCTACACGATAGCGGCCGGCGATGGTGACTATGGCAACCGGACACCAAACAATGGAGTCCGGTTATGCCATCGACGGAAGCCTAGTGGGTCCTGACAAAGTCAGGATCCACTTTGCTTGCTATCAGCTCTAATACACTGCACTATGCATGTAGTGCAGTGTATTAGAATAGCGATCAGGGCCTACTGCCCTCAAGTCCCCTAGTGGGACAAAGTAATACAGTAAAAAAAAAAGTAAAAAAAAGATGTGTAAAAATAAGAAAATAAAAGTAAGTAAAAATCCCTCTTTTTACCTTATCAGTCCTTTATTATTAATAAAAATATATAAATAAACTATACATAATTGGTATCGCCGTGTCCGTAACGGCCTGAACTACAAAATTATTTCATTATTTATCCCGCACGGTGAACGCCGTAAAAGAAAATAATAATAAACCATACCAGAAAAACAATTGTTTGGTCACTTCACCTCCCAAAAAATGGAATAAAAAGAGAGAAAAAAGTCGCATGTACCTAAAAATTTAAATTATCGAAACTACAGTTCGTTACGCAAAAAATAAGTCCTCGTACGGCTTTATTGATGGAAAAATAAAAAAGATCTGGCTCTTAGAATAAGGTAACACAAAAAGTGAATGATTTTTTACAAAACGTATTTTATTGTGCAAACGCTATAAGACATAAAAAAACTATAAACATATGGTATCGCCATAATCGTATCGCCCCGCAGAATGCAAGTTAAAAAGGCGTATTGTTGGTCACTAAGGGGTTAATGGAGCTGTACGCACATGTATGCAGTGAGCGCACCCGCTAATAGTCGGCCATAGCGAAGAGACTGCTGAATAAACAACCTGCGACTAGAGACATGCTGGGCGTTATAGTACCACATAGCAGCAGACCACTACTGAACGTCATTACTGGAAAGAGCGCGTCCTGTCAGCGGAGCACACGACACACGAGAAAAGCGCCTCTCCTCTCGGGTAATACCTCACGCCGGTCCTGCAGGTGTCGCTGTCCGCGGCCGCTTGGTCTCACGTTTTTTCCTCGCTTTGAATCTAAACATCCGACCACGTCCAGTCCGCTCTCTGCTGTTACTTAGGAAACGGGGCGGAACCTATAGATGGCCAATAGCTGCTGGCCATTTTTTCTTTATCCAATAAACTTTATTGTACAGAACAATTTAGACAACCTAAAGCTGCTGCTCGCTGGCGTTCGCCACCGGGGTGCTTAGGGTGGCAGGAGGTCCTGCCCGTCTTATCAGAGTTGTCCTTGAATTAAATGGAGAAGATGTTTTGGAATATTGGGCAGGGGCGTAGCTGGGGGGGAAACAGTTATGAAAAATGGGGGAACCCCACATCGATTTTTCCAATTATTATTTATTTTATTTTTTTAGATCGACGTGGGCCCCTCCCCCCCACATTTTTATAGCCAGCCAGATACAACAGAGCAGCAGCCGAGCATTACCAGGGTGGCAAGAGCCACTGTTTTTGTACTTTACCAGCCTGCGGCCGCCCCGGTGCCGGCCATCACTACAGATGGCGTCCGCCTGCCGGGACCTCCGCCAATCAGCTGTATTGGAAGGGGTGCAGAGATAGTGAAAGCGCTGCTTCCCCTTCATTCCCGTCACTTCTGAATCGCCGTCACACCGCAGTGAGAGCGCTGCACCCCCTTCAAAACAGCTAATTGGCGTGAGTCCCGGCAGGCGGACCCCGACCCATCAGCTATTGATAGCCTATCCTGGGGATAGGCCATACATTTTTAGGGACTGGACAACCCGGGCCCCAGCAGGCAATAATATTATACTTACCCTCCTCTTCAGCTCCGACCGCAGCGGAGGTCCTGACTCCATCCAGAGTCGGGATTTTGCGCACAGCGATGCGACATCATGACGTGAAGAGACGCCAGGATCTCCCCTGCGCACGGAACGAGGAGGAGAAGTATATTGTCAGTTACTATAGTAACAGGGGCCCGTGTAGTTTATTTCATAGGCCCCAGGAGGTACTATAGTAACATTTTATAGACGTGCGGGGGGCCGCGGGCAATTGCGACCGCTGCGACCCCTACAGTTATGCCACTGTATGGAGAAATGACTATACAAGGGATAAGATTTATTTGCTAATAGTGGACTGCCCCTTTAAGGGGATTAGTGACTGCTATACTGTATAAAAGGGCGTCTGTTATTCAGGGACTTTGCTGGTCACTCAGAAAGGGGCGTGTGAAACGTTTTCAGCTAAAAAGAGAGCCTTGGTGGACTATTCCTTTAAAGAGGCTCTGTCACCACATTATAAGTGGTCTATCTTGTACATGATGTGATCGGCGCTGTAATGTAGATTGCAGCAGTTTTTTATTTAGAAAAACAATCATTTTTGACAGAGTTATGACCTATTTTAGCTTTATGCTAATGAGTTTCTCAATGGACAACTGGGTGTGTTTTACTATATGACCAAGTGGGCGTTGTGGAGAGAAGTGTATGACGCTGACCAATCAGTGACCAATCAGCGTCATACACTTCTCTCCATTCATTTACACAGCACATCTTGATCTTACTAGATCTCTATGTGCAGACACATACACACACTAATGTTATGTTAAGGATCTGCCAGGCACAGCGTCTGTACCCACGCCCATAGGTAATCAGCCTGCACCTGCTTCTATGTCTGTGAGACTGACTCCATCTTCCACCACTCAGGATGGCAGGCTTAGGAGTGGGAGAGCCTATCATAGCATGGCCAGACGGAGCTATTTCCCGCCCTCTGTCTATTTATACCTGCCTTTCCTGTTCCTCCTTGCTTGTGATTCTTGTTTTGTTTCCTGGCCCTGCTGCAGCTTCTTTATCCATTTGACCCTGCTTTATATCGACCCTGGCTTACTGACTACTCTCCTGCTCTGCATTTGGTACCTCGTACACTCCTGGTTTGGTACCTCGTACACTCCTGGTTTGACTCGGCTTGTTCACCACTCTTGTTGCTCGCGGTGTTGCCGTGGGCAACTGCCCCTTTTCCCTTGCTTCTGTGTACCCTTGTCTGTTTGTCTGTTGGGCACTTATTGAGCGTAGGGACCGTCGCCCAGTTGTACCCCGTCGCCTAGGGCGGGTCGTTGCAAGTAGGCAGGGACTGAGTGGCGGGTAGATTAGGGCTCACTTGTCTGTTTCCTTACCCCGTCATTACATGTTACTGACAGTGAATAGACATCACTACCAGCCAGGACGTGATGTCTATTCACAATCCCGACACTTCAGTAACGTTTGAGTTTGACTTACAACACAGTTTATCGAGATCACGCTGGGCTGTCATTTACAGCGAGATCTCGTTGTGATGTGCTGTAAATCCCACACAAACATTAGCAAAGTGTCAGGATTCTGAATAGACATCACGTCCTGGCTGGAGGTGATGTCTATTAGCTCTCAAGACACTTCAGTAACGTTAATGTGTGTGTATGTGGCTGCACATAGTGATCTAGTAAGATCACTATGTGCAGAGTAAATGAATGGAGAGAAGTGTATGGCGCTGATTGGTCAGCGTCATACACTTCTCTCCACAACGCCCACTTGGCTAAAATGGAAAACACGCCCAGTTGTCTATTAAGAAACTCATTAGCATAAATCTAAAATAGGTCATCACTCCGTCAAAAATAATCGTTTTTCTAAATAAAAAAACACTGCTGTAATCTACATTACAGCGCGGATCACATCATGTACAAGATAGGCCACTTATAATGTGGTGACAGAGCCTCTTTAAGTGTCTTTAGAATATGTTGGAGATCTGGGATCAGTGTAAGAAGATGTATTGCCCATAGTGTTTGCTAGTCGACTTTTCACTCACTAAAATCCAATGTAATTTAATCCGGCATTTGATAATCCAGAAAGTCTGATGATCTGGCTCTTGTTTCCAGCACAAATCTGTATAATGTGGAACCAATGAAGAAATTCCTCTAAGGAAATGTTGTTCTGAAATAATGGAAAGGGTGAAGCTGGGCCCTGAGGAGTGGGGGGCCGACATGTCGCATTAGAGGACTCCAGTACTATACATGGACATGATAATTGGGGGTCCCTGATACAGATTTACATTGGGAGCTTCAAGTTATGACTGCTTACAAGTCAGTTTCATATACCTTTGTGTGTCGTCTGATAATCGAGCACCTATAAAGTCCCATTGATGCCAGATTAAAGGAATTTTCCGTACGTTGTGCACTACAGAGTCATGTAACATTGCTGCGTCCCTGAGGCGTCTTGTGAATATACAAGACTGTTCTGGAAACAAGTGCTGAATTATCAGATTTTCTGGATGATCGGAAGCCGGATTAAGGGAATTTCAGTGTATTTACATCACGTGCGCCGCGCGACCTGACTCATCTTTATTTTTATACAGACGTCACATGACCTGGTTGTTGTAGTTTTATTTTTTATTATATGAAAGTTCCCACATATTAAATCCTTGTGTGAATGATGGGAATCCGAATCCCATATATGAGGCCGGCCCCGCAGAGAACAAGATTATGTAATATATTGATTATAGGCGTATGGATAGAGAACAGTCGAGCAGGCAGCGCAGTATCGTCTTGTCTCTATTGTGAAGCGATTTGGCGGCAGAATCAGGTTTTGTCGTGTACGGGTTGAACCCACGACTATTAGTAATAATGAAGCGGATCATATTGGTACATCGTGCCCCCTCCCCTCTCAGATCCGGTTATGCCGTGTCCATTCGTTGAACGGTTTCTTCCACCAGATCGCAGCGAGTTACGGTTTCGCTCAGGACGGCGGTGGTGCCCCGCAGGTAACGATAAGAAGCGAACCTGGGATGAGAGTAGGGAGAAGGATTATACGTAGACCATGCGACATTGGTACCATCTGATGGAGTGTCCGCAGCGGGGGCATGTATAGGGGACGGGGCAGGACATGTTCACATTATGGCTCATGGTATATTCACACCCAGGGTCGTACTGGCCCACCAGAAGATCCTGCGGTTGGCCCTGAAGATCCAGCAGAAGACCCCCCCATTGGGAGCTGACACCACACCAATCATAAGTGTAGAGCTAACCTGAGCCCCCGACCCATGGGCACCATAGCAGCCGTAGGGGCTGATTCTATGTACGCACTGCAGGGTTTTATGTAAGTTCTGCAGCTTTCTAATGTGCTTTGTACTTCAATTCTCATCATTTCCAAGATATCTGCTTGCTATCAGTGAATGGAGCATGCATAGTTGCAACCCATTATGTCAAGCTGAAAATGTGCGTTGCTTGTCACAGTCAGACGGTGTGATCTAGTTGTGGTGCATTGCCATGAAATTGTTATGGTAATCAAAAATATAAACCGCGATTTGACTGCACCATGTGAATAGACCCTAGCAAAGTTAGGTCAGAACGGATTTTCATTTTCTGGATGTAAGCAATTAATATTTCCATTCACTGCAAGCAAGCAGAAATCTTGAAATGGGTGAGGAGTTAGAGCTGATAGTATATTAGAAAGTTGCAGAACTTTTCATTATACAGTGATTAAAACATAAACCCTCCATTATGGACGATCCTTGTTCTCCCCCACAAGAGATTTCAGGGGACACTGCCGCCATCAACATTACATTGTCAGCGAGGTAGCATTGATATCGGGGTACCCTATATATGTATATGGCCTCTTATATTATTTTACCTTTTTCCCTTGGCCTCCATTTCGGTGTAACCCCTTAATACCTGTGCCCCTCCACGTGTAATGACACAAAGATCCACGCCACTGCCGGAGCCAAGGTCACAGATGATGCCCGCCGTTATGGAGTCCGTGACTAGTTGCTTAGCGTCCTCCAGCTGAGAGAATGTGGGAGTCAAATTAAATCTTACTGTCTGCATAGTGAATGAGTCTATTCACAGTATATGAGTCTATTCACACAGTGCGTCATATCGCAGTTTACTGCCACAAAAGCAATAAACCACAATTTAACTGCATTGTGTGAATCGACCTATAAGGCCACTTGATCAATATTTCAGGCAAACCCCCTCCTTTGCGCAATAATGATCTACTAAAAATGAATTGAGCTCATTATTTGGCAGGTATGAAAGTGCCGCAGATGACCAACAGCAGCCACTATTGTTGTATAATCTGTGGTGTATGGCCAAATCACCCCGTTATACAGTGACATGACGGATAATGAGGTAATGTTGCCATTCAGGAGCCTGGGAAAGCTGGGCGGCAGTTCCTGGTGGCCATATTAGTTGTCACTAAGAAATGACAGAAAAGAAGGATAACATCTTGATAGAAGAGGGCGGCTTTTTTGGGCTCCGCAGCTGCAGGGATATTACATTTCACATTGATGCCCAAATTTATGGCCCCCTGTATTCTGTGAATGGAGAGAGCATAGGGGCTGCCATAAAGTGTGACCGGCCATCACAGCAGTTTTCACTTCCCTCCATTCACGGCCTGGATCCTGCGGACGATGCTGGCGGTGATTTGAGTTCTGGATATATATTAGGGACAAGCTTACAATATATTTCCCCTATAAACTACTTAGAGGGGCTCCATGAGGGGCTCCACTTTCACTGTACTTCACGTCTTATGAGGAATATATGGCTACCTACATGAAGTTATTACGCTCTCTCCTCCATGTCGGGTTTGACCATCAGACCCCAGACCATCACATTACCTCCACCATGCTTGACAGATGGCGTCAGGCACTCTTCCAGCATCTTTTCAGTTGTTCTGCGTCTCACAAATGTTCTTCTGTGCAGGGGCGTAGCTAAAGGCTCATGGGCCCCGATGCAAAAGTTCTTATTGAGCCCCCCCCCGCAAACTCTCCTAAGTGACCCAACAATGCAGCACTAGCAGCCGGGGCATCACTAAGGCTGGGTTCACACACCCTATTTACGGACGTAATTCGGGCGTTTTAGCATTGAATTACGTCTGAAAATGATGCTCAAAAGCGTTGGCAAACATCTGCCCATTCATTTGAATGGGTCTTACGATGTTCTGTGCCAACGGTCATTTTTTTTACGCGCCGCTGTCAAAAGGCGGCGCGTAAAAAAGACGCCCGCATCAAAGAAGTGCCTGTCACTTCTTCAGACGTAAATGGAGCCGTTTTCCATGGACTCCATGGAAAAACAGCTCCAATTACGTCCGTAATGGACGCAGCGAAAGACGCCTGCACATGCTATTACGGCTGAAATTACGGTGCTGTTTTCTCCTGAAAACAGCACCGTAATTTCAGCCGTAACGGACGCTGCCGTATGAACATACCCTCAGGGCTTAAAATGTCAGGGGAAATAGCCCCAATACATATGTGTCCGCCCCCCAAAAAATGTGTGTATAGGAGACAGCATATCTATAGCACTACGACCCTATAAACTATGGATAGGATTAGATACATTGGCTGAGCAGACAGTATCACACATGATAGGATTAGATACAGTGGCTGAGCAGACAGTATCACACATGATAGGATTAGATACAGTGGCTGGGGGGGCGTGGCTGACTTCCGCCGCGAGCAGTCGCATGCTGTGAGAGCTCCGTCCCGGCTCCGGTGTTTCTGCATTAATCCTGCTGTAAAACTTCCCGCAAAAACTTCTTGAACGTGGGGCAATCGCAGGCACAGTAGAGGAGAGCTCAAAATGAGCAAGACACGCAATTCGGCGGCCGCTGACCGCCTTAAAGAGTTCGCCAGAGCAAGTAGCCATCATGGCGCCGTTACTCCTGGACAGCAGCATGACGAGGCGGACCCTCAGGGAGATGAGGATCCGGAACCATCACTGAAACAAGTCACAGCACAGCTCCTGACTGCTATACGTGAGTCTACTACTTCTCTTACTGGGAAAATAGATGAGGTTAAGGTGGACCTTGGATTGATGCGTCAGGATCTCCAGAAGCTAAGAGACCGGGTTCGTGATACCGAAACTCGGATCTCGCAAATAGAGGATGATTCTGCTCCTGTGGCGCGGCAAATCGGGGCCTTGGAAAGGGCTGCAGAAGCATGGGCGCAAAGATCGGATGATCTTGAGAATAGGATGCGCAGGAATAATGTTCGTATCCTGGGCCTGCCAGAGCGTGCTGAAGGCAGAGATCCAGGGACATTTATGGAGCAATGGCTCAAAGATACGCTGCCTGATGCTACACTGTCTGCGGCCTATGCGGTTGAACGAGCACATCGCGTTCCCGCCAGACCACCACCGCCAGGGGCCATGCCTAGGCCTATGTTGGTTCGCTTACTCAGCAGCAAAGATAGAGACGCCATTTTGAGAGCTGCGCGCCAAAAAGGCCAGATCACACACAACGCCGCTACGGTCACGATTTTTCCAGATTTCTCTGCAGCACTCCAGAAAGCTCGAGCTACATTTGTCGGCATTAAACGACGGTTGAGAGATCTTCAGATTCAATACTCCATGGTCTTCCCAGCACGGCTCAGAGTTGTACATCATGATAAATCTATCTTTTTCAATACTCCGGGAGAGGCTGACGAATGGCTGAACAGCCGAAATAACCTAGGCCCCAGACCATGATTGTGGTTTTACTATCCGACACCTAGAATCGTGGACACGGAGACTCTGGGACTTTTGTGGAGCTGAGGACTGCTCCGGGAACTTTTATTATCCTCTTCTCTTGACGTTGATCCAGGTTGCTGCGTTGTGGTATAATATATGCATATCTGATACGTTTTCATTGAATGTATGCTCTCTCTAACCACTGTATTTTACTTTTGCTTATATTGTTGATATTGGATTGGGATTGTCCATGAATGGGTTGCTAGACCGATCTGAGGCGACTAGATACTCCATATTATTGCGGGTTCTAATGTGACGGGTTGTATGCCTGTCTTATGTGGGTTGGAGACGCTGGAGGAGGGAAGTTGGAGTAATAGTCTGTGTGGAGTTTCCAGTCTCACACAGGCTACCCCCGTGATTCAGAAGGGATATATTCCCCTAGTTCGGAAGATTTTCTTGATAGGGCGACTGAGTTCACCCTCCTACTATTGTTGTTTTGTTAAATCTTCTACTTTTGTATTTTAAGGATCGTTCATTTAGCGGTGCATGATGTTTCTAAGTGTTATGTCTTGGAATGTGCGGGGACTGGGAGAGCCACGTAAACGCAATCAAATCTTCTCACAGATCAGGGCAAGAGGCCCGCAAATAATATGTTTGCAAGAAACGCACTTAATGTCAGACACTATTAAATTTATGAGGAAGCCATGGATACAATGGTCAGCTCACTCCACGCACTCCTCATATTCCAGGGGGGTCTCCTTGTTAATTCACAAGTCCCTAAGGTGGGAGCCAGGAGTTATGCAAAAAGACCCAGATGGGAGATATATTTTTGTACATGCCTGGATAGAGAGTCATCCTTTTGTCATACTGGGTATTTATATTCCCCCGACACAATCCCTAGCGGTACTATATGAGGCAGCCAAATTTGCATCAGAGTATCCCCAAGCTACGGTCCTCTGCATGGGAGACTATAATACTGTAGCAAATCCTACATTGGACAGATTTCGTCCGGATGTGGGGACAGATCCCCCCGGTATAGCTAGACCCCCTTCTTTATTGCTATTTCTGGAAGAGGTGGGATGGCATGATCTATGGAGGTATATGTGGCCGGATGTTCTAGAATATACTTGTTATACCCCGGGGAGAAATGCATTGTCCCGGATTGACTACATTTGCGGTAATGTACGAGCATGTTCGATGCTCTCATCTGTAGAACATTTACCCCGGGTGTTTTCTGACCACTCCCCTATGATGGTTAAATTGGTCACGTCCCAGAGAAGGAGCCATATCTGTAGGAAAATACATCCATTTTGGTTAACTCAATTTACCCAGCAGGATCGCATTCCCGATCAAATTCATATTTACACACAGGGCAACGGAAATGGTACAAATCACTCAGCTTACTGGGATGCATTAAAAGCCTATTTGAGGGGCTGTCTCCAGTCCTCCATTTCTTATATTAAAAAGGAATCGGTTAAAAGGGAACAGGAACTAGCTAACTTCTGCAAGGTACTAGAGGCCACTTATGTCTCGGACCCATCGGAGAACAATAGGGTCAGCTGGTTAAAAGCGGGAAGACAATATTTGCTGTATTTGACGGAAAAAAGCAAGCGTAAAATGTTCTTTGCAAACCAGAAGTATTTTGAACAGGGAAACCAATCCAGCAGCCTGTTAGCACACCTCATCCATCAGAATACTTCCTCCCCAGCTATCTTGAAAATTAGAAGCCCTGATGGGGTTATTCTCACTGCTACGTCAGATATACTTTCTGCATTTTCTGATTTTTACAAAGACTTATATGTCTCTAGAACTACGGAAACGGCAGAAGAGTTGCAAGTATATTGTGAATCTGTCCCCTGCCCCTCTATAACTAATGAACAGAGTCTCCTACTTGATAGTATGATCACGATAGAAGAGCTGAATGAGGCAGTGACTGATATGTCTAAGGGGAAAGCCTCGGGACCGGATGGAATACCTTTAGAAGTTTATTTGAAATACCAAGAGCAGTTACTCCCAGAACTCCTTCAGACCTACCATAAATCCTTGTTAGCGGGGTCCCTGCCCGACTCCTTCTATGAAGCCACAGTAGTGGTGATACTTAAACCAGATAAAGATCCCTTGGACTGTTCTTCCTATCGGCCTATAGCATTACTTAACGTAGATTATAAAATTTTAACTAAGGTATTGGCAAATAGACTTAATGGTATTATGCCCTCTATTATCCATCCTGATCAGGCCGGGTTTATACAGGGGAGAAGTACGTCGGACAACCTACGCAGAGTCCAAATTGTTTCTCAGATTGCATCGCGGCAGGGTGCGGACTGGGCCTTGGCATCTTTGGATGCAGCAAAGGCCTTTGACTCTATTGAATGGCCATATCTACTTCAAGTTCTGCAGAGGTTTGGATTTGGCCCTGTGTTCTGTCATTGGGTCTCCTTATTGTATCTTCATCCCAGAGCAGCGGTGTTCTTAAACGGACAGCTCTCCCCATACTTTGATTTGGCTCGTGGTACCAGACAGGGGTGTCCGCTTTCACCTTTATTATTTGCAATCGCTGTAGAACCCTTAGCTATTCGACTTAGATCGGATGTGGTTTACCGGGGTATACCCCTAGACTCTGCGGAACACCGAGTGGCATTATATGCTGACGACCTGTTGCTATTTATGTCATCTCCTGATGAGTCCCTAGATGAGGCAATGACCATAATTGATAGGTTTGGAGATTTTTCTGGACTGTCCATTAACTGGGGCAAGTCGTGTCTGATGTACTTTTCCCCGCGCAGAAATGGTATGGTGGGATCATTGGTAGGGGGTTTGAGGGTGGTACCTAGTTTTAAGTATTTGGGAATTCAAATCACGAGATTGGATGCTGACATGATACAGGCAAATGTTGCTCCCCTAATACCGATGTTTCGAGACAAATTTAAGATTTGGTCAGGATTACCTCTTTCCGTAGCAGGACGTATCAATCTTATCAAAATGGTGGTTCAGCCTAAATGTCTTTATATTCTGCAACACATATTTGTATATATCCCAAGGGCATTTTTCCAAGAAATAGACTCGCAACTAATTAAATTCATATGGGGATCTTCTAGATCTAAGCTACAGCTAGCAAAATTGCAACGACCCAGAGATCTAGGGGGAATGGCCCTCTCTGATTTATATTTATACTACCTGGCGGGTCAGCTCAAGTATATGGCTGCCTGGGTGTCACCTGAAGTACCGGAAGGATTGGAACTATGTCTGGCAAAATACTTAGATATTCCTAAACTCTGGCCTGTATTAGAACCCTCACTTCCCCTTAGTAGGAAATCTTTACCGATACATAGGGTGGCTCGTAATGTCTGGTCGGCGGCACTTAAGATCTCAGGAGAAGACCAAATAATAGCGGAAACACCCCTATGGCAGAATGAGGCACTAGATCAGTTACTCTCCTCACAGGATGATACATTTTGGTCGACACTAGGGGTAAATACGGTGGGAGATCTATTTGTGAATAATGTGATGCTGTCCTTTACTCAAGTTGAGGAAACCTATCAAGCTCCGAGAAGAGCTTTCTATAAGTATTTACAATTGCGCCATTCACTACTGACCCAGTATAGGGGAAGAGAAACACCTATTTCCACCTATCCCTTGATTGGGGTTATTAGATCACAGGGACCTGGAGGATTAATCTCATCTATCTATTCTTACCTTATACATGCGAAGGCAAATAAAGCGGATCTCCCAGCAATGGGCAGGTGGCAGACCTTGATCCCATCCCTAGATGAGGATTCTAGATTGGATCTACTAGAGTCACATAGATTCGTCTCTCCTGCTATTAACAACAAGCTTATACAGCTCTACATCATACACCAGAGCTATCTTACCCCGGTCAGTCTTTTTAAAATGGGTAGACGGCCTAACCCCAGTTGTCATAGGTGTCCTTATGAACCTGCGGATTTTCATCACATGATATGGGAATGTCCTCTGCTTCAGGTTTTCTGGACTGAAGTTACTGACCTGTTATCCCGGGTATTGGAAGTTCCAGTTAGACTGGAACCAGGAGTTTGTCTATTTGGATTGGTGGAGGATGGGATGTATGCTCATACAACACGTACGTGCCTTCGAGAGACGTTATTTATAGCTAGGAAGGCTATTGCTATTAGGTGGATGAATCCTCGTACTCCCACTAAATCTATGTGGATAGAAATGATTAATTCCATGATACCTTATGAACGAATTGTGTATGTTAATAGAAGATGTCCGGATAAATTTCATAGGGTGTGGGATCAGTGGTGTAATTCTGAACTCACATCCTACTCCAACAATGCTTTATCTAGGGCTCTTGAAGCAGCCCCCACTTAATGTGTGTTGTAAAGGGAAGGGAGGAGGTTGCCTCTCCTATCTGTTTGGGTAATGTATAAGCTTTAAGATGAGATGCGATATTATAGGTACCCTAGATCGCTTAGATGGAATCGAGATTTGTGGGATCTCTGTCTTCTGCATATGGTGATATATTATTGCTTCTAAAATATGGAGCACCATGCACTATGAACGATTGTGAAAAGGTTTTTTGTATACTATGTTTTAGTTTATTACCTGTTTAAATTTGAAAGAGATTGTAATGCCATGCATTGCTGATATGATATTGTAACACGCACTTTTGTATTTAATGTAGGGCATGTCCGCTGTGCGGGGGCCCAGAAATGTCTTGTATCATGGTGTTTATGTATCTCCTTCAATAAAACGAGTTTAAAAAAAAAAAAGATACAGTGGCTGAGCAGACAGTATCACACATGATAGGATTAGATACAATGACTCAGCAGACAGTATCACACATGATAGGATTAGATACAGTGGCTCAGCAGACAGTACCACACATGATAGGATTAGATACAGTGGCTCAGCAGACAGTATCACACATGATAGGATTAGATACAGTGGCTGAGCAGACAGTATCACACATGATTAGATTAGATATAGGGCCCAGCAGACAGTATCACACATGATCGGATTAGATATAGGGCCCAGCAGACAGTATCACACATGATCGGATTAGATACAGTGGCTCGGAAGGCAGTATCACACATGATAGGATTAGATACAGCGGCTCAGCAGACAGTATCACACATGATAGGATTAGATACAGGGCTCAGCTCGCTGACATTGCGGCTCCAGCGTTGGACCCAGGAAAGGTAAGAATAATAATTTTGCTTCTTTATGTGTTACTGATTATTTTTGTGCGTTTGTGTTTTTTTACAGGTTCGGTTGTTGGACTTCGGATACGAGGACTTCAATGACGGCGTTTTTTTATTCTCAATAAAATGGTTAATGAGGGTTGTGTTTTTTTATTTCAATAAAATATTTTTTCTATGTGCTTGTATCTTTTTAAACTTTATTGTCACCGCCTTAGTAACGGCCGCTGGCTGATTGACAACCTCCATTACTAAGGCGGGGCTTAATGTTAGCAGGTGCAGAGGCCAACACTAACCCCCCATTATTACCCCGGTACTCACCGCCACCAGCAGTACTCGGAAGAGTCGGGTACGAACCAGTACCCGACCATCTGCAGTGACGGTCAGGCACCGGGCCGGCCGCAGGCTGGTAGTATTAGGCTGGGTTCACACGACCATGTTATGTCTGTAATGTAAGGAACGCATTTCGGCCGGAAGACCCGGACTGAACACACTGCAGGGGGCCGGGCTCCTAGCATCATAGTCATGTACGACGCTAGGAGTCCCTGCCTCGCTGCAGGACAACTGTCTCGTACTGTAATCATGATTACAGTACGGGACAGTAGTTCCACGCAGCGGCAGGGACTCCTAGCGTCGTACATCACTATGATGCTAGGAGCCCGGCCCCCTGCAGTGTGTTCGGTCCAGGTCTTCCGGCCGAAATACGTTCCGTACATTACGGACGTAACATGGTCGTGTGAACCCAGCCTTAGGCTGGGGAAGGCCAAAAACAGTGCCACCTACCACCCTGGTAATGCTGCCTGCTGCTGCTGTGTTGTATCTGGCTGGTTATGAAAATTGGGGGGGGACCCGACATCAGTCTTTCCAATTATTTTTTATTTTATTTTTTTAAATGACGTGGGGTCCCCCCCATTTTTCATAACCAGCCAGATACAATAAAGCAGCAGCAGGCTAGCATTACCAGGGCGGGAAGGGCCACTGTTTTTGGGCTTTCCCCTCCTGATACTACCAGCCTGCGGCCGCCCCAGTAACCGACCATCACTACAGATGGTCAGGTACTGGATCGTACCCGGCTCTTCCCAGCACCCCTGGTGGCGGTGGGTACCGGGGTAATAATGGGGGTTAATGTTAGCCTTTGCACCGGCTAACACTAAGCCCCGCCTTAGCAATGGATGCTGTCAATCAGCCGGCGGCCATTACTAAGGCGGTAGTAATATAGTTTAAAAAAAATCAAAGACATAGAAAAAATATTTTATTGAAATAAAAAAAAAACACACACAACCCTCATCAACCATTTTATTGATAATAAAAAAAAAAGCCGTCATCGAAGTAGTCCTGGAATCCGACGTAGTCCAATGACCAAACCTGTAAGAAAACACACAAAAAAACACGATTAGTAACACATGTGTTAGGCTTAGATACAAGGCCCATGTGTGATACTGTCTGTGGGACCCTGTATCTAAGCCTACCACAAGGTAGGCTTAGATACAGGGTCCAGCAGACAGTAATCTTATACAGTATAAGATTACTGTCTGCTGGACCCTGTATCTAAACCTACAGTGTGGTAGGCTTATATACAGGGCCCATCAGACAGGATCACACATGGGCCATGTATCTAAGCCTACCATGTGATTGGCTTAGATACAGGGCCCAGCAGACAGGATCACGCATGGGCCATGTATCTAAACCTACAGTGTGGTAGGCTTATATACAGGGCCCATCAGACAGGATCACACATGGGCCATGTATCTAAGCCTACCATGTGATTGGCTTAGATACAGGGCCCAGCAGACAGGATCACGCATGGGCCATGTATCTAAGCCTACCATGTGATTGGCTTAGATACAGGGCCCAGCAGACAGGATCACACATGGGCCATGTATCTAAGCCTACCATGTGATTGGCTTACATACAGGGCCCAGCAGACAGGATCACACAATCTGTGATCCTGTCTCATGGGCCCTCTAAGCCTGCTAAATCGTAGGCTTAAAGGGGTTGTGCAGCCCCTAAACATTGATGGCCTATCCACAGTACAAATCCATCGGTATGATGTGCACGGCCAACTTCTTTTACATATAGCATGGCGCTGTAGGGCTTCAGGACTTGATCTGACAAGTCCAACCCTCCCATGTACCTATTGTAATCCAGGATGCAGTCTGGTTTGGGGGTCTCTGTACTGGTACCTCGTACTGGTACATGGGTACTGGTGTGGCCATGTATTGTTGTCAATACAAGGACATCTCTCTTGTCCTTGTACTTGACACACAATATGTTGCTGCTAGAATGTTCCCTGCTCTCACCCCTTCTGAGTGTTTGCCCAAGCAGAGTCTTAGGGAGGCCTCTCAGATTTCTTCTAGCAGTGCCACATGACTGGAAGCGAGGCAGTTGAAGAGTGGGACGCTGGTATAAAAATAATCCAGGGACAGGTGGTAACCCTGGTCCAGCAGTGGGTGCACCAAATCCCACACAATTTTTGCATTAACTCCCAGTAAGCATTCTGGGGGCTGACTACTGGTGTCCTTCCCTTCATATATCCTAAACCTGTAGGTATACCCTGATGCACTTTCGCACAGCTTATACATCTTCACGCCATACCTTGCCCTCTTACCCGGCAGGTACTCGCGGAATTGAACCCTCCCTTTAAAATGTACCAAGGACTCATCGATAGAAATACAGTTCTTGGGGGTGTATGCTTGGGAAAACCGGGCACTGAAACGGTCTAATAGGGGTCTCCGTTTATACAAACAGTCAAAACTGGGGTAATCTCGGGGTGGGCACGGCTCATTATCAGTATAATATAAGAAGAGAAGTATTGCCTAATTTATTTATTTTTTAGTTTACAGTTCAGTTTTGAAGTTGCATTGAGGGGCCCATATATTAGAAACCCCTATCAAACACCCCATTTTAGAAACTAGACCCCTCAAAGTATTCAGAACAGCATTTAGAAAGTTTATGAACCCTTTATGTGTTTCACAGAAATTTAGAGCAAAGTAGAGGTGAAATTTACATTTTTTTTTTGTCAGAAAATCCTCTTTATACCATTTTTTTTATAACACAAAAGGTTTTATCAGAGAAACGCAACTCAATACTTAATACCCAGATTCTGCAGTTTTGAGAAATATCCCACAAATGGCCCTAGTGCGGTAATGGACTGAAGCACCGGCCTCCGAAGCAAAGGAGCACCTAGTGGATTTTGTGGAATCTTTTTTATTAGGCACCATGTCCGGTTTGAAGAGGTCTTGTGGTGCCAAAACAGTGGAAACCCCCCAAAAGTGACCCCATTTTGGAAACTAGACCCCTTGAGGAATTCATTGTAGTTTTCTTGGGCTTTTTGATCAGTTTTTATTCTATTTTTAGGTGGCGTGGTGACTAAAAAACAGCAATTCTACTATTGTTCTTTTATTCTATTTTTTTTACAGCGTTCACCGTGAGCTATAAATGACATATTCACTTTATTCTGCGGGGCGATACGATTATGGCGATACCATATGTTTATAGTTTTTTTTATGTCTTATAGCGTTTGCACAATAAAATACGTTTTGTAAAAAATCATTCACTTTTTGTGTTACCTTATTCTAAGAGCCAGAAATTTTTTATTTTTCCATCAATAAAGCCGTACGAGGACTTATTTTTTGCGTAACGAACTGTAGTTTCGATAAGTTACATTTTTAGGTACATGCGACTTTTTTCTCTCTTTTTATTCCATTTTTTGGGAGGTGAAGTGACCAAACAATTGTGTTTCTGGTATGGTTTATTATTATTTTCTTTTACGGCGTTCACCGTGCGGGATAAATAATGAAATAATTTTGTAGTTCAGGCCGTTACGGACACGGCGATACCAATTATGTATAGTTTATTTATATATTTTTATTAATAATAAAGGACTGATAAGGTAAAAAGAGGGATTTTTACTTACTTCTATTTTCTTATTTTTACACATCTTTTTTTTACTTTTTTTTTTACTGTATTACTTTGTCCCACTAGGGGACTTGAGGGCAGGAGGCCCTGATCGCAATTCTAATACACTGCACTACATGCGTAGTGCAGTGTATTAGAGCTGTCAGCTACTCACTGATAGCAAGAAAAGTGGATCCTGACTTTGTCAGGACCCACTAGGCTTCCGTCGATGGCATAACCGGACTCCATTGTTTGGTGTCCGGTTGAAATAGTCACCATCGCCGGCCGCTATCGTGTAGCAGGCCGGCGATGGCAGCTTAACCCCTAAAAAGCCGCGATCTCTATTGAATGCGGCTTTTAAGGGGTTAATCAGCGGGGACACAGCGATCGGTTCCCGCTGTAGGAGCTGTGACAGCTGCTGTACGAGACATCAGCTGTCACAGCTCCTGTATGTGTCGGGTGGACGGCCGAAACGGCCGTTACTCCCGAGACGTACTATTAGGTCATGGAGCGCGAACGATACAGCTACCATGACCTAATAATACGTCCAGGAGCGGGAAGGGGTTAATGAAGCTGCCAGTTGAGGACCTGTGAGGCGTCTATTTCTCAAACTAGAGACTCTAATGTACTTGTCTTGTTGCTCAGTTGAGCAGCGGGGCCTCCCACTTCTCTTTCTACTCTGGTTAGAGCCTGTTTGTGCTGTCCTCTGAAGGGAGTAGTACACATCGTTGTAGGACATCTTCAGTTTCTTGGCAATTTCTCGCATGGAATAGCCTTCATTTCTAAGAACAAGAATAGACTGTCGAGTTTCGCATGAAAGCTCTCTTTTTCTAGCCATTTGCAGAGTTTAATCAAACCCACAAATGTAATGCTCCAGATTCTCAACTAGCTCAAAGGAAGGTCAGTTTTATAGCTCCTCTAAACAGCAAAACTGTTTACAGCGGTGCTAACATAATTGCACAAGGGTTTTCAAGTGTTTTCTAAACATCCATTAGCCTTCTAACACAGTTAGCAAACACAATGTACCATTAGAACACTGGAGTGATGGTTGCTGGAAATGGGCCTCTATACACCTATGTAGATATTGCATTAAAAACCAGACGTTTGCAGCTAGAATAGTCATTTACCACATTAACAATTTACAGAGTGTATTTCTGATTAATTTAATGTTATCTTCATTGAAAAAAACTGTGCTTTTCTTTCAAAAATAAGGAAATTTCTAAGTGACCCTAAACTTTCGAACGGTAGTGTATTTGTGTATATATATATGTATGTGTGTGTATATATATATATATATATATATATATATACTTATATATGTATATGTGTGTGTGTGTATATACTGTATATGTGTGTGTGTATGTAATATATATATATATATATATATATATATATATATATAATGTGAGTGTATATATGTATATATATATGTGTGTTTGTATACATATATATATATATATATATATACATATATATATATATATATATATATATATATATATATATATATATGTGTATGTATAATGTGTGTGTGTGTATGTGTATGTGTATACACACACACACACACACACACACACACACAAACACTGCATATTACATTACACACACACGGAGGCCTCGTTTCACTTGTCTTATCCATCATTCATCTCTCCTTGACTTATTCTCCGCTCACCCTCCGTCTGCGCCCAAGGTCAGTACAGTCCTGTCAATCATTAGATGAAGCGATAAAACACAGGGGAAGGTCACGGTCACAGGATCTTGGGCTGTGAATAGAAACTCCATCATTTAAAGGGCCCCATCCACCCTATAGATAAACCGCACAGCACCTGGGCAATGTAGTGCGCAGGACCTGTAGGCGATGTGATATAATTTGTAGATTGCTGTAGAGAGGAGTTCAGAGCCCCCAAATCTTGCCGCCAATGTAATATGGACTTGCATTGATCCCAGGCTGAGGAGTCCACTGTACTGGGCATGTGCAGCCTGAAGCTTGTGATCCTCTAGAGCGGAGACTCTCCAGCGGTTGTGAAACTACGACTCCCAGCATGCCAGGGCCTTGCCACCTGGTGAGGTTATTAAAGGGGAACTCCACTCAATTTATGGCTGTGCATAAAATGTGTCTTCTCCACACTGAGTGCTCACCCTGTGTCCGCTGCCTCCTCTCCTATCAATCTCCATGCCTCCCTCTGTATATTTCCTGTCCTCAAGGTTACGCCTGTCTCTACATATACACCCAGCATCTCCTAAGGCCCCATCTACACGAACGTGCTTTTGCGGCCGCAATTCCCCCGAAAATCCACGGGAGAATTGCGGCCCCATTCATTTTTCTGGGGCAATGCACACGACCGTAGTTTTTACGGTCTGTGCATGGCCCGGGAGCCCGCACCGCAGAAAGAACGGACCTGTCTTATTACGGCTGTCTTCTGCGGTCCGGGCTCATTGAAAATAATGGCCGCGGCCATGTGCATGTCCCGCAATTTGCGGGCGGCTCGTGGCTGACAGTCCGCAGCCGGCCGACCCGAAATTCACGGCCGTGCACATGGCTACGGTCGTGTGCATGAGGCCTAAGTCTTCAGCTTCACTATGGTCCCTCTGCTGCTGCCGGCCCTCGTCGTCCTCTTCTTTCTATACTTAAGATGTTCCCACTCCAAGTGTCGCCTGCCAGGACTCGACCAGAACCAGCGCCCTCCGCGTCCCGCACCACTGCCCTTCATCGGGAATCTGATGGATCTGGGGCGCAGTGATTTTCCTCGACATTTCATGCGCCTGGCCCAGAAATACGGCCCCATCTATCGTCTCAGCTTCTGGGGTCAAGGTATGTGAGGGTCCGGGGTTTTTTTGTGGTATTTTATTACTAAAACTGCTTTACTTCCAAAACTAGAAATAATAAAAATGACACTGGCACTAAAAAGTGACGACCAGTCCGCCAAGCATTAGATGTGGTCACTTCTTTAAGGCGACTTGCACCGAGACCAGCACCCATTCTGCTGGAACAATGTAAATTGACGATTCACATGGTCATTACGAAGGACTCCTATGGTCAGCCATACAGCAGGCAATAGGTGGCTCATG
Organism: Rhinoderma darwinii; assembly: GCF_050947455.1. NCBI lineage: Eukaryota > Metazoa > Chordata > Amphibia > Anura > Rhinodermatidae > Rhinoderma > Rhinoderma darwinii. The sequence continues at coordinate 309,253,798 of NC_134690.1, read as the reverse complement.
AGCCACTGGTTGGGAACCCCCGCTGTAGCCTGTGACTTACGGGTAAAATGGTTTACAGCGGGTCTAGAAAATCTTTATTGGCACAACAAGGCAATGTGTTATGCGGCCCGAAAAAATACCCAAAATAGGCCGTGTGAACATACCCTTATAGCTCTTTAATATGTAGCTGCCTCTTTTTCAAAGGACCAAAAGGTAATTGGACAATTATCTCAATAGGCTATTTAATGGGCTGCATGGGCTATTCCCTCGTTATTCCATCACCAATTAAGCAGGTAAAGGGTCTGGAGTTGATTCCAGGTGTGGGATTTGCATTTGGAAGCTGTTGCTGTGAACCCACAACATGAGGTGAAAGGAGCTCTCAATGCAAGTGAAACCGACCATCGCTAGGCTGAAAAAAAATGAAGAAATCCATCAGAGAGAAGCACAAATGTCAGGAGTGGCCAAATCAACAGTTTGGTATATTGTTAAAAAAAAAAAGAAAAAAAAAGAGCGCACTGGTGATCTCAGGAACTCCAAAAGGCCTGGACGTCCACGTAAAACAAGAGTGGTGGATGATCGCAGAATCCTTTCCATGGTGAAGAAAACCCCTTCACAACATCTACCCAAGTGACGAACACTCTCCTGGAAGTAGGTGGATCAGTATCTAAGTCCACCATAAAGAGAAGACTTCATGAGAGCAAATACAGAGGGTTCACAAGGTGAAAACCATTAATCAGCCTCAGAAAGGCCAGATTAGACTTTACCAAACAACAAGTAAAGAAGCCGCCCAGTTCTGGAACAGCATGAAACTAAGATCAACCTGCACCAGAATGATGGGAGGAAGAAAGTATGGAGAAGGCTCGGAACGGCTCATGATCCAAAGCACACCACATCCTGTGTAACACATGTATAGCATGTGTAGCAATGTGGTGGCATGGCGGGGGCAGTGTGGTGGCATGGGCATGCATGGCTGCCTGGCACTGGGTCACTAGTGTTTGTTGATGATGTGACTGAAGACAGAAGCGGCTGGATGAATTCTGAAGTGTTCAGGGATTTACTTTCTGCTCAGATTCAACCACATGCAGCAGGTGATTGGACGTTGCTTCACAGGACAGATGAACAATGACCCAAAACATTCTGCGAAAGCAACCCAGGAGTATATAAGGCAAAAAAGTGGAATATTCTGCAATGACCGAGTCACCAGATCTCAACGCGCTCGAGCTGCATTTCTTTAGCTTAAAGGGAATGTGTCTCTAGAAAAATGTTTTTTTTTAGTTAAACTGTTAGTATATAAATGATTAAACATTGTTCTAATTTTTTAACATTTTTTCACAAGTCAGGAAATATTATAAATTAGATTCTAATTTATAACATTTCCATGTGCTGGTCACTAGAGGGAGCAATTCCCAAAATTGCAGCATTGGCATGTGGTAAAGCAACCTCATTGCTTTATGCTGCAAAATTGGAGAAGACACACTCGCTTTAGCGTCCTCAAACAATCCCCCCTCCTTTATCCTGGCTAGTGCCAGGAGAAAGGAGGGGGTTGAATGTTCAAACCTCCTACACTGTGTGTCGCCATTTTTTGAGCGAATGTACAGTGTAGGAGGATTAGATACAGTGGTAAATACAGTATAACCCGAACATACACAAACATAACTTACCTGCTCCTGCCGCCGCCGCTCCGTCCGCTCCTAGTCCTTGCTTCTGAACATATGGACGGAAGCCGCGACCGGAAGTAGTCATCTTACTGTCCCGCCGCGACTTCCGGTCCACATGAAAATGGCGCCGGATGTCGCTCGGCCGAAGACCTTCCTTTTGGACTGTGTGGGAGCGGCGCATGTGCCGTTCCCACACAGACGGCGTACGCTATAGTGAATGGAACGGCTCCCGTTCGCATTCTCTATGGGGATGTATGTGCCGTATTCCATCTCTGTATGTGTCGTTAATCGACACATACAGAGATGAAAATAAAATGGCAGTCCACATAGTGAAGTGAAGTAAAAGTAATAGTAATAAAAAAGTACAACACAAAAACACAAATAAATAAAATTTATTTTAATAACATACTAAAAGCAATAACATATAAAAAAAATAAAATTTGCGCGACACCTTCCCTTTAAAGATTAAAGGTTCTCTTTAATCTGTGTCAATATTGCAGGATGCGATCAGGTGGCCCTGTAAATATAGGAGGTGTCCATTTGCAATAGAAATGAATGGATGAGTATTTTTATCTGCAATTATGGTCCGTAAAGGAGTGTGAGGTGTGTGCCAATATACAGAGCTTTACTAGCCTATTCTGCTGCCTTAAAGGGAATGTGTCGCAAATTAAACCTTTTTTTTTTTAAGTGTTGTTACTTATTGCTATTATATTTTTTAAGTTTTTTGCTTTATTTTTTTTTTCTTCCATATGGTGGAAAGTATTAAAAATTAAATAATAATTTGACATGTTTTCCTATGTTGGCCACCAGGGGGAGAACTTCCCAGAATTACAGCAAGGTGAATAAGGCAAAGTAACCTGACTCACAGCTGCCGTAAATGTGGGAGGGAATCTCACCCCCCCTCCCACAAGCCAGGAAAAGGTGTCTTCAAATTGCTAAGCAGTGTCCGGCAGCCATTTTGGGTGTGATTCTGCATCTGGCAGAAGTTATAGGAAACACCAAAAGGCTAAGTGTATGTTCACACGCTTACTAAACAAAGGGAAAACCGCTCCTGATTTTCAGCCATTTTTTTATCTAACTCACGTTTTTACGGCCGTTTTTGGAGCTGTTTTTCTATAAAGTCAATTAAAAACGGCTCCAAAAACGTCCCAAGAAGTGATGTACACTTCATTTTGGCGGGCGTCTTTTTACGTGTCGGTTTTGGAAAACGACCACGTAAAAAACGCCCTGTCGGAACAGAACGCCGTATCTCCCATTGAAATCAATGGGCAGACGCTTGCAGGCGTCCTGCTTCCGATTTTTCAGCTGAAAACACTGCGTGTGAACATACCCTTAGAATGATGAAAGTGAAGAGAATGACTTTTCAGTTGACCGGTTCACACGCCGTGTATTTTTTGCACATTTTACGTGCCAAAAAGCACATTAAAAAAAATGCTTGATTACACTTGATTTTGCACAACTAGAGATTTATCGTTCGGGGGTCTGGGAAAGCTGGGTGACCACCATTACCCCCTCCTACTGGAGTGTGTTTGGGGATGTGACTAATGAACCTTTCACACTCCAGTAGGAGGGGTAATGGTGGTCACCCAGCTTTCCCAGACCCCTGAACGATAAATCTCTCTAGTTGTGCTGAGACTGAGAGGTTAATTAGTCACATTCCCAAACAGTCTCAGCACAACTAGAGAGATTTATCGTTCAGGGGTCTGGGAAAGCTGGGTGACCACCATTACCCCTCCTACTGGAGTGTGAGAGGTTCATTAGTCACATCCCCAAACAGTCTCAGCACAACTAGAGAGATTTATCGTTCAGGGCTTTCCCAGTACAGTTGCATCATGTGTGCTTCATACAAGGGGGGGGGGGCCCGTCGGGGGTCACGAGAGCGGGGGTCTGTGAGATAGAGAGTGGGACAGACAGAGACACACACCTTACCTGCAGTGCAGCTGGTCTTCAGTATGGCGCCTGCTAACTCCCTGCAAACAGCTGCTCTGCTGTGTGACTCTGACCTGCGTCTGCGCAGTACAGAGACAGAGAGCAGAGTCAATGGAACGGCTCCCGTTCATTGACTCCTATGCCCTGTAGCTGCCGTATTCCATCTCTGTATGCGTCGTTAATCGACACATACAGAGATAAAAAAAAAATGGCAGCCCCAATAGAGTAAAAGAAAGAAAAAAAAGAAAAAGTACAACACAAATAAATAAAATTTATTTTAATGACATACTAAAAGCAATATTATATAGAAAAAAATAATTTTGTGATCATCCTACCATATATCCAACTTTACAGGTGTTTAGAAAGGTGCGGAGTAGAGAGGGAATATCACAACAGTTATCACCCCTCCGGTTTTGGGTAACCCGGAATTTGGCCCAGGTGTAAAGGATCTGCCAGGCACAGCTTCGGGGTTAACTTCCAGAGGTAATCAGTCTTCACCTGAGTCTATCTCTCTGAGACTGACTCCAGCTTCCACCACTCAGGCTGGCAGGCTTAGGAGTGGGAGAGCCTATTGCAGCCTGGCCAGACTCAGCTAGCTCCCGCCCTCTGTCTATTTATACCTGCCTTTCCTGTTCCTCCTTGCTTGTGATTCTTTCCGTGTGGTTTCCTGGCCCAGCTACAGCTCCGAACAATTTGATCCTGCTCCATTCTGACCCTGGCTTTCTGACGACTCTTCTGCTCTGCGTTTTGTACCTCGTGCTCTCCTGGTTTGACTTGGCTCGTTCACCACTCTGTTGCTCACGGTGTTGCCGTGGGCAACTGCCCCTTTCCCTTTGCTTTATATTCCCTTGTATGTTTGTCTTGTGCACTTACTGAGCGTAGGGACCGCCACCCAGTTGTACCCCGTCGCCTAGGGCGGGTCGTTGCAAGTAGGCAGGGACAGAGTGGCGGGTAGATTAGGGCTCGCTTGTCCGTTTCCCTACCCCTATCATTACATAATCACAAGCCCATATACCTAGTCTACCCTGGTCCCTGACACTACTATGGACCCCCTTGAGACCCTGGCTCAGCAAATGCAGGGTCTCTCCCTACAGGTCCAGGCCCTGGCTCAGAAGGTCAACCAGCCTGATGCTACCTTGGTAGTTCCCCTCACCTCAACTCCTGAACCCCACCTCAAGTTGCCCGACCGGTTCTCAGGGGACCGGAGGGCTTTTCTCTCCTTTCGGGAGAGTTGCAGGCTTTACTTTCGCTTAAAGCCCCACTCCTCAGGTTCTGAGAGCCAGCGAGTGGGTATAATTATGTCCCGGCTCCAGGACGGGCCCCAAGAATGGGCCTTCTCCTTGGCTCCTGAACTTTCCTCCGTTGATCTTTTCTTTTCTGCTCTCGGACTCATTTATGACGAGACTGACAAGACTGCCTTTGCCGAGAGTCAGCTGGTGACCTTACGTCAGGGTAAGAGACCTGTTGAGGAGTATTGTTCTGACTTTAGGAAGTGGTGCGTAGCTTCTCGGTGGAATGACCCTGCCTTAAGGTGCCAGTTTAGGTTGGGTCTGTCGAATGCCCTGAAAGACCTGCTAGTTAGCTATCCCTCTTCTGACTCCCTAGACCAGGTTATGGCTTTAGCGGTACGACTTGACCGACGTCTCAGGGAACGACAACGCGAACGTTTATGTGTTTTCTCCTCCGACTCCCCTTCTACTGTGGGGATGACAAGCATCAAGTGAACAACTGTCCTAAGCGTAAGAATGCAGCCAGAGAACTTCCGCGCCTAAGTGATCATCGGGGAGGTCACTTGGGCGCACAGGTATTTCCCGTAAATATGAAACGTAATAAGATCTTGCTTCCCTTTCAGGTCTCTTTTGGTGGTAGGTCTGCTACCGGCAGCGCCTTCGTGGATTCAGGGTCCTCTGCTAATATCATGTCTGTGGAATTTGTTATGTCTCTTGCTATGCCTTTGATTGATTTGCCTAAACCTGTCCCGGTAGTGGGTATCGACTCCACTCCTCTTGCTAATGGTTATTTTACACAGCATACCCCTGTTTTTGAACTCCTTGTTGGCTCCATGCATTTGGAGCAGTTCTCTGTACTGTTGATGCAGGGATTATCGTCCGATTTGGTTTTAGGCCTTCCCTGGTTGCAGTTGCATAATCCCACGTTTGACTGGAATACTGGGGAGCTTACCAAATGGGGTAATGAATGTTTGACGTCATGTTTTTCTGTTAATTCTATTTCTCCCCCTGAGGAGGTGAACACGCTACCTGAGTTTGTTCGGGACTTCGCTGATGTTTTCTCTAAGGAGGCCTCCGAAGTGTTACCTCCTCATAGAGAATACGATTGCGCTATCGAATTGGTACCAGGAGCTAAGCTTCCTAAGGGTAGGATATTTAATCTTTCTTGTCCCGAACGTGAAGCCATGAGAGAGTATATCCAGGAATGCCTGGCCAAGGGTTACATTCGCCCCTCTACTTCTCCGGTAGGTGCTGGCTTCTTCTTCGTAGGGAAGAAGGATGGTGGTCTTAGGCCATGCATTGACTACCGTAACCTGAATAAGGTCACTGTAAGGAACCAGTATCCCCTTCCTTTGATTCCTGATCTCTTTAATCAGGTTCAGGGGGCCCAATGGTTCTCTAAGTTTTATCTACGGGGGGCGTATAACCTTATCCGCATCAAAGAGGGGGATGAGTGGAAGACTGCGTTTAACACGCCCGAAGGTCATTTCGAATACCTCGTCATGCCCTTTCGGTTGTGTAATGCGCCGGCGGTCTTCCAGAATTTCATAAATGAGATTTTGAGAGATTACCTGGGGATATTTCTTGTAGTGTACCTTGTTGACATACTGGTGTTTTCCAAGGACTGGCCCTCCCACATTGAGCATGTCAGGAAGGTGCTCCAGGTCCTTCGGGAAAACAAACTGTTTGCAAAAACCGAAAAATGTGTGTTTGGGGTACAGGAGATACCATTTTTGGGTCAAATCCTCACTCCTCATGAATTCCGCATGGACCCCGCCAAGGTTCAGGCTGTGGCGCAATGGGTCCAACCTGCCTCCCTGAAGGCGTTACAGTGTTTTTTGGGGTTCGCTAATTATTACAGGAGATTCATTGCTAACTTCTCGGCCATCGCTAAGCCTCTTACGGACCTCACTCGCAAAGGTGCTGATCTCCTCCACTGGTCTCCAGAGGCTGTCCAGGCTTTTGAGGTCCTTAAGAAGTGCTTTATCTCGGCCCCGGTGCTGGTTCAGCCCAACCAAATGGAGCCATTTATCGTGGAAGTTGACGCATCCGAGGTGGGAGTGGGTGCTGTCTTGTCCCAGGGTACCAGGTCCCTCACCCATCTCCGCCCCTGTGCCTACTTCTCCAGGAAGTTTTCGCCCACTGAGAGTAACTATGATATTGGCAACCGCGAACTCTTAGCCATTAAATGGGCATTTGAAGAGTGGCGCCACTTCCTGGAGGGGGCTAGGCACCAGGTAACGGTCCTTACCGACCACAAGAATCTGGTTTTCCTAGAATCTGCCCCGAGGCTAAACCCGAGACAAGCTCGATGGGCGCTATTTTTTACCAGATTCAACTTTTTGGTTACCTATAGGGCTGGGTCTAAAAATATTAAGGCCGATGCACTGTCGCGTAGCTTCATGGCCAGCCCTCCTTCGGAGGAAGATCCTGCTTGTATTTTGCCTCCCGGTATAATCATTTCTTCTATTGATTCTGATTTAGTCTCTGAAATTGCAGCTGATCAAGGTTCAGCTCCCGGGAACCTTCCTGAGGACAAGCTGTTTGTTCCCCTGCAATACCGGCTAAGGGTACTTAGGGAAAATCATGACTCCGCACTATCTGGTCATCCAGGCATCCTGGGCACCAAACACCTCATTGCCAGAAACTATTGGTGGCCTGGGTTGCCTAAAGACGTTAAGGCCTACATCACCGCTTGTGAGGTTTGTGCTAGGTCCAAGACTCCCAGGTCCCGACCAGCGGGCTTACTACGTTCGTTGCCCATTCCCCAGATACCTTGGACACATATCTCCATGGATTTTATCACCGATTTGCCTCCATCCCAAGGCAAGTCGGTGGTGTGGGTGGTAGTAGACCGCTTCAGTAAGATGTGCCACTTTGTGCCCCTCAAGAAACTACCCAACGCCAAGTCGTTAGCTACCTTGTTTGTCAAACACATCCTGCGTCTCCATGGGGTCCCTGTAAATATTGTTTCGGACAGAGGGGTACAATTTGTTTCTTTGTTTTGGAGAGCCTTCTGTAAGAAGTTGGAGATTGATCTGTTCTTCTCCTCTGCTTTCCATCCTGAAACCAATGGCCAAACTGAGAGGACTAATCAATCTCTAGAACAATATTTAAGGTGTTTTATCTCTGACTGTCAATATGATTGGGTCTCATTCATTCCCCTCGCTGAATTTTCCCTTAATAACCGGGTCAGTAACTCGTCAGGGGTCTCCCCCTTTTTCTGTAATTTTGGGTTTAATCCACGGTTCTCCTCAGTTTCACCTGGTAGTTCCAACAATCCCGAGGTAGAGGTCGTTCATCGGGAACTGTGCACAGTCTGGGCCCAGGTTCAGAAGAACCTAGAGGCGTCCCAGAGCGTACAAAAAACTCAGGCTGATAGAAAACGTTCTGCTAACCCCTTGTTTATGGTCGGGGATCTGGTGTGGTTATCATCTAGGAACTTGCGTCTTAAGGTCCCGTCCAAGAAGTTTGCTCCCCGGTTTATTGGGCCGTATAAGGTCATTGAAGTCCTCAATCCTGTCTCCTTCCGGCTGGAGTTACCCCCATCTTTTCGTATACACGACGTGTTTCATGCCTCCCTCCTTAAACGCTGCTCCCCGTCCTTAGCTCCCTCGAGGAAACCTCCTGTTCCCGTTCTCACCCCTGAGGGGGTGGAATTCGAGGTGGCCAAGATTGTGGACAGCAAGATGGTCCAAGGCTCCCTCCAGTACCTGGTCCATTGGAGAGGATACGGGCCTGAGGAGAGGACTTGGGTACCCGCCCGGGATGTTCACGCTGGGGTATTGGTCAGGAAGTTCCACCTTCGTTTCCCCAGTAAACCAGGTCCACTTAGAAAGGGTCCGGTGGCCCCTCATAAAAGGGGGGGGGGTACTGTAAAGGATCTGCCAGGCACAGCTTCGGGGTTAACTTCCAGAGGTAATCAGTCTTCACCTGAGTCTATCTCTCTGAGACTGACTCCAGCTTCCACCACTCAGGCTGGCAGGCTTAGGAGTGGGAGAGCCTATCGCAGCCTGGCCAGACTCAGCTAGCTCCAGCCCTCTGTCTATTTATACCTGCCTTTCCTGTTCCTCCTTGCTTGTGATTCTTTCCGTGTGGTTTCCTGGCCCAGCTACAGCTCCGAACAATTTGATCCTGCTCCATTCTGACCCTGGCTTTCTGACGACTCATCTGCTCTGCGTTTTGTACCTCGTGCTCTCCTGGTTTGACTTGGCTCGTTCACCACTCTGTTGCTCACGGTGTTGCCGTGGGCAACTGCCCCTTTCCCTTTGCTTTATATTCCCTTGTATGTTTGTCTTGTGCACTTACTGAGCGTAGGGACCGCCGCCCAGTTGTACCCCGTCGCCTAGGGCGGGTCGTTGCAAGTAGGCAGGGACAGAGTGGCGGGTAGATTAGGGCTCACTTGTCCGTTTCCCTACCCCTATCATTACACCAGGTCTGTCAGATCAGACCTTTAAGATATGGGTACAGCAGGGGCATTTTAGAGTAAGTCATTTTTATAGGGGCAATGCATGGCTGCGTGCAGGGTCGCCATCAGGAATTTCAGGGCCCCCTACAGCTAAGTTTTCTGGGCCCCCCTACCGTGGCACCGCCTGTTAACGGTACTCCGTCCAGCACTATATCATGCTACCCAGGGCCGCCTTCAGGGGGGGTATTATGGGTACTGATGTGAGAGGTCCGGCCAAACCTAATTGAAAGGGGGGCCCGGCAACTGCCGCGACTTGCCTTTGGTAGAAAAAAAACAGGCCCCTGCAATGGGGCCCGTTTTTTTCACCAAAAGAATGTCGTGAGCTGCGGGCCCCCCTACATAAACAGCACTTTGAGATAATTTACTCACCGTGTCAGAAGAGCTGCTCCCACTCCAGTCCTCTTCCGGCGATGTCTTCCAGGCGAGGTCTTCGGTCCAGACGTCCAGTCCTTCACCTCCAACCAGGCTCCAGGTAAGTTTTGTCCATGTGTGACCGTGGCTGCGCGAACTTCGTTCGCGGGTGCGCGCACCGGCGGTCTCGAGTGCGGCCGTTCGTGGGTGCGCGCTCGTGACTGCGCATGCGCGGGAGTTTCCTTGTGCGCGCGATCGGTCGCGCGCGGGCGGTTTGACGGCCCCCCCATGGGGAGGGGGCCCGCAGCAGATCACGACATTCTTTTGGTGAAAAAAACGGGCCCCATTGCAGGGGCCCGTTTTTTCCTACCAAAAGAATGTCGCGGCAGTTGCCCGGCCACCCTTTCAGTTAGGTTTGGCCGGGCCCCTCACACCAGTACCCCTAATACCCCCCTGATGGCGGCCCTGGCTGCGTGGAGAAGAGCGTTCCCAGCCAGAGGGTCTCCCGGACGCGTCCCAATGGCAGGCGTTACAGTTGACTCATTACTTGTCAAGACTACCTACACCGGCTTCCTATGACCGAGCTCTATCTTCCTTTGAAACTATGTGTTCTCAAACGGGGCATGCGAGACGGGCCCTGTCCAGTCTTTACTGCGTGCTGCTCACTCCTGCTGAGGATTTCATCCCACCATATATTACGAAATGGGAAAGAGATCTTCAGATTACTCTAACACAAGAGCAAAAAGAAAAGATCATGCTCCTCACACATAAGGCGTCTATTAGTAACGCCTATCAGGAAACCAGTTTTAAAATACTATTCCGTTGGTACAGAGTCCCACATGTGCTACATAAAATGTTCCCGGATGTTTCTCCTTTATGTTGGCGATGCGGCAGAGAAGAGGGAACGCTTTTACATATATTCTGGAGCTGTGAGAACCTTCGCACCTATTGGTCAGAGGTTCAAGATATCATTCTGGAGATCACAGGAATCTCGCTGGGAGATGATCCGGCATGGATTTTGCTGCACCACCATGATATACCTGTGGGGCGCTACAGGAAGATGTTAGTGAGACATTTGCTGAACGCAGCTAAGGCTTGTATTCTCGGGGGGTTGGAGATCCTCTGAGCCTCCTGTGACTAGACAATGGCTGGAGCGCAATCACGAAATTCGGAGAATGGAGGAGTTGCTCCATTCCGCACCCGAACGAGCAACACAGTTTCAGAAAACCTGGTTCTATTGGTTTGACTTCTGCAAGTCGGGCAGATACAAGAGGGCCATGGGTGAACTGATTAGTGGAGAACCAGGGAGCTCTTGAGTTCTCTCTGGTCTGTGATGTGCTGTGGGGGGGGGGGGGGAGAGTTAGGGGAGAACATCTCCCCTTCTCCCTCTTAAGATTTTCCCTATACCCCCCCCCTTCCTTTTGTCCTTCTACCCTTCGTTTACTTCCCTATTTGAATCAATCATTACTAAGAATTGACTGAGATGTGGGTGATGGAGGGGCGGATGAGGGTGTAATGCTGGTATTCCTGTCTTGCTATACTAATGCTTGTAGTGTATTGATGGTACTATGTTGGGAGGACTTTGATTGCATATTTACTTATTGTTGTTGAAATATAGGTTGAAATGATCGGCCCTCATGGGCTTTTCTGTACCCATGTCACCCCCTTTTCTTTTTCTGTATCCCCATTTCTTTTCTTGAAAATAAAAAATTTGAAATATAAAAAACAAAAAAAACAAAGGAGGAAACCCAGCGTCTGGTGATGTCCATGGGTTCCAGACTTCAGGCCATCATTGCCTGCAAAGGATTCTCTACAAAGTATTAAAAAAAACATTTATGGTAATGTTAATTTGTCCAATCACTTTTGATCACCTGAAATGAGGAGGTTATGTAGAAAAATGGTGGCAATTCCTAAACTTTTCACAGGAGATTTTTGTTTAACCCCTTGAAATAAACCTGAAAGTTTCAACTTCAATTGCATCTCAGTTGTTTCATTTCAAATCCAATGTGGTGGCAGCAAAACCCAAATCATGAAGATTGTGTCACTGCCCAAATAATTCTGGAACCAACCCACACACCCACCCACACAGCAAACACTCTGAACAAGCATAGCTGCAGTGTAAAGAATGGGGGTGGGACAGAGCAAGAGTATTGAACTACAGCGAAGCTGGAGTCATTGATCACATCCAAGCCCTTATGAAGATTAGTCTAAAATGATGAAGATCAAAGTTATAATATACATTTTTTTTTTATTTGAAAAAATTAACAAATCTTCACAGAATAAAAACAGGAAGCGGATCATAAACTCAGCAGAACAATTAGAAGGTCGGCCAGATCAGGTTTCATTAGCGGTTGTGTCCAGCGTCTTTGTTAGCGGTTTTGTCCAGCAGTGCCGCCTTGTGGTCATTTTCTGTGCTACATCCTGGACCCCTACAACCCATTACATAGCTGGACAGAAAAACTACTGCACTACCACCCTGCAAACTGCAGTGGCAGCCATATTGGTTGTAACAACTTTCCCATGAACAGATAAAACAAAGAAAAAACCTCCACTGTAACCAGTGTCAGGAGGGGGCGCTAAAGCCGGTTTACTCTTCCAAACTGGATCTTTTATGCAATGGTAAAACTTGTATTTCCCAATAGATTTTCTCCATTAATATAAAACTATTTACACGTGATCATTCTTCATCAAATCTTGAGAGATAAAACGGCAGCGTTATCACAGTTCATACAGGATGCCTCGGATTCTCCGTGCGAGCTGCATGTCCTTCACAAAGAGAGTGCCCCTATTGGCCTGGTGACTGAAGAGGTAAGAATCTTCAAAGAGACTCACGAGGAAGTCCTCAGCTGACTGTGGATACAGAAGAGCATTAGTCCCTCTTAAAGTGACAGCACTCCCGGTATAATTTACTACACAGCTCGAAGGACTGATCAGATTTCACTTTTATGAGCTGTTAGCTAGAGTGATGGTGGGGGGGGGGGGGGTCTGGCCTCTGGAACTCCCACAATGCATCACAACCCCTATGCAAATGTCCCGCTAGGGCATATGGATGTGTTAGAGGGGGCGGGGGCTGAGTAGTGAACCACTGCAAAGAGCAGCTCCCTCTCTGGTTGACCCATGCGTTACATGGACAGTGCATTGTATGAGATACTGACCTCTTGTAGCGCCATAAGTGCGGTGCTTTGCCAGTAGTAAAACACGCCGCGGGAATACTTCAGGCAGATCTCTCTCACCTGCAAGAATAAAAGGGGAATATCACTGACAATAAAGAGGAGCAGCCGCAGAGGACACATCCACTCACCAGGCGGAAAAACGGGGTTTTCTGAATGAGCAGATTGGTTGATTTTTGGTACTTTCTTATTTCCATCAGCGCACGGGCTCCTGGGCGGTAACGTCTTCTTCGTTGCGTGCTCGGTCTGTGACTTGTTTCCCCTCTACCTGTAAGAAAGAAATCCATAATCACAGCTGAAAATGAATCTCCCGCTACATGGAAATTCACTGTCTGGCCGGGGTCACACGTAGGGTAAACACGGCGGATTTTCTGCAACGGATTTCATTGCGGAAACTCCACAGCGTAATACAGAAGCAGAAGAGTGGAGGAGATTCAAACAAATCTCATCCAGACGCAGCGGAAAAAAACCGCCAAACTTACCCAGATCTCTCTGCTCCTGCGTTCAACCCGGCCTCCAGGGATGATGTCTCATCCCATATGACTGCTGCAGAACATCAGAGGGACATGTCACCATGGCTACGGGTAAGTATGGGTTTTTTTCTACCTTCTATGGACATTCCAGCCGAAAAACTGCAGTTTTTCAGCCAGAATTACCTCCGGAGCCCAGGGCCAATACGCTGTGTACTTTTACGCCGCGTATCTGCCCTGTGTGAACATGGCCTATTACCTTAATGTCCCCCAAGGAACATCAGGTAAACAGATTTAAAACAGAACATGCTACCTGCAGCCACCACAAGAGGGAGCTCATTGTATATGGTTGTACATTGAACTTGGTAACAAAACAGTATGCAGTGAGCTCCCTCTAGTGGTGGCTGCAGGGAGACAAAATTATACCATGTAACTGTCTACGCAGGAGATTTAGAGCTCCGTTTCAGAAAACTGTGCTCACACTGCTGTAAAACTACATTAAGAAATTAATCAGCACAGAATGTTGGACCTAAAAAGGATATAAATGTGGACGTTCAAATTTTAGATACTTTTCTATGACTGATAATTTGGGGTCCATCAAGTCCCATTGATACCTGATTAAAGGGGTTGTACCACGAAAATAATTTTTCACCTATCCACAAGATAGGTGATAAATGCCGGATCGCTGCGGGTTGTTAACAAGAGTGCGGGTCCCAGAGTGGTGGTCACTCAAGTCATTCTCTATGGCAGTGGTCCCCAACCTATTTTGCACCGAGGACCGGTTTGATGCAAGAACATTTTTGCGGGGACTGGCGGGGGGGGGGGGTGGGTGGAGAGGTTAGGGTCAGTTCACACATTGCGTAAATACGGCGTATACCTGTATTATAATGCGGAAAAATCGGCAGCATAATACAGTAGCAGCAAAGTGGATGAGATAAAACACGTCTCATCCACACGCTGCATAAACGGAGTAGAAAAAAGGCTCAGAAATTGACGTCACAACATCGCGCCTGCCTGCGCGGAGCCGCTCACGGCAGAGTGCATAATTGGGCAAAGAGCAGTCAAACTTGACTATTTCCGTCGATCACATAGGGAATGAATAGAGCGGTCGGACTGCAGGTTGGAAATTCTTAGATCCCTCATTTCATAATATATCTTCATGGGTGTGAGCTGTGTTCTCAGATTCCCTTCCCAGGGCCATATAGTAACGTGCTTCCTGCAACCACCACTAGGGGGAGACAATTGTGCACATGCATACAGCTCCTGTTGTGCCTATACAAATCAGTCCTCAGTTTGCTCCCCCTAGTGGCGGCCTTGTGCTACAGAAATTTCTGTATGTAACAGATTTTTACCTGCATAGAAACGAACCCTCTAAGATATAAAGCTGAGAAACGGATTACAATCTAGTATTACACGACCCGAGGTTATCTGGAATTCATTTTTAAAATAAAATATATAATGAGGGTGATAAGATGATCAAGGTGCAACTTTCTCTTACTTGGCGGAGATTGAGGAGGAGCTGCAGGTTTCTTCTGCGGCTGCGCCGACTTCCTGCGGGACAAGCTTTTCTGGGGTGGTTTCATGATGATGTAAAACGCTGCTGAGAGTCATACAATCAGTTAAGCAGATAAGAGACGGTGACAATTCAGCAGAATCACAGGTGACGTAGGATAAACGGAGCGGTTTTATACTGACTGATGCCACCAATGCAAGTGACAAGAAAGTGATGACATTGACGGTGAAGATATGAGATTGCCGGATGTCAGTAATTAACGCACGCTGCATCAATGAATACAATAGATCCTCGCGGCATCAATTACCAGAACAGCGACATCAATGATCTATTTAATAATGCGGCAACAGAAGAGCTACCCGCAGCAGATCCCGCAAGCAATGGGCAGATGTTTGCAGACGTAATGGAGCCGTCTTTTCAGGCGTGATTCGAGGCGTAAAACGCCTGAAAATAGGTCGTGTGCACATAACCTTACAGAGAATCCGTAATCCAGACAAAGGTGGGAAATTTAAAACTGGAGCAAAGGAAAAGTGGAGCAGTCGTCATGGAAATGAAAGGCCGCAGCTGGAGGACGATGAGCTGCAACAATGCAGTACAAATATACAGAAATAAAACATCTAATAATCCATATGATCTCTAGACACGCAGCAGCGAAAATGTACCGTCAGCCCCCCACTCACAGTAATGACCGTCAGCCCCCCACTCACAGTAATGACCGTCAGCCCCCCACTCCCAGTAATGACCGTCAGCCCCCCACTCCCAGTAATGACGTCAGCCCACCCACTCCCAGTAATGACCGTCAGCCCCCCCACTCACAGTAATGACCGTCAGCCCCCCACTCCCAGTAATGACCGTCAGCCCCCCACTCACAGTAATGACCGTCAGCCCCCCCACTCCAAGTAATGACCGTCAGCCCCCCCACTCCCAGTAATGTCCGTCAGCCCCCCCACTCCCAGTAATGACCGTCAGCCCCCCACTCCCAGTAATGACCGTCAGCCCCCCCACTCCCAGTAATGACCGTCAGCCCCCCACTCACAGTAATGACCGTCAGCCCCCCACTCCCAGTAATGACCGTCAGCCCCCCCACTCACAGTAATGACCGTCAGCCCCCCCACTCACAGTAATGACCGTCAGCCCCCCCACTCCCAGTAATGACCGTCAGCCCCCCACTCCCAGTAATGACCGTCAGCCCCCCCACTCCCAGTAATGACCGTCAGCCCCCCACTCCCAGTAATGACCGTCAGCCCCCCACTCCCAGTAATGACCGTCAGCCCCCCACTCACAGTAATGACCGTCAGCCCCCCACTCACATTATAATGACCCCTCAGTAAAGCCACCATCAGCCTCCGTCCCCCCAGTAAAATGACCATCAGCCCCCTCCAGTAAAGCCACCATCAGCCTCAGTCCCCCCGCCCCCCGATAAAATAACCATCTGCCCCTCTAGTAAAGGGACCATCACAGACAGAAAGTGTGCTTACCCCTGGGGAAGGAATAAATAAGGAGGTATAAGAACAACAACTCCCAGCATGTCCAGGATGTTATGTGATATCAGAGAAAGTTTACAGGAGGAGGTATAAGAGGAGAGGACTACAACTCCCAGCATGTCCAGACTTAGTATGGGATATCAGAGGACATTACAGGGAGGAGGTATAAGAGAAGAGGACTACAACTCCCAGCATGTCCAGACTTAGTATGGGATATCAGAGGACATTACAGGGAGGAGGTATAAGAGGAGAGGACTACAACTCCCAGCATGTCCAGGACGTTATTATGGGATATCAGAGGACATTACAGGGAGAAGGTAGAAGAGGACTACAACTCCCAGCATGTCCAGGACGTTATTATGGGATATCAGAGGACATTACAGGGAGGAGGTGGAAGAGGAGAGGACTACAACTCCCAGCATGTCCAGGACGTTATTATGGGATATCAGAGGACATTACAGGGAGGAGGTAGAAGAGGAGAGGACTACAACTCCCAGCATGTCCAGGCTGTTATTATGGGATATCAGAGGACATTACAGGGAGGAGGTATAAGAGGAGAGAACTACAACTACCCACATTCCCCTGGCTCCATTTCTCACACAACTGCTAAGAAAGTAAAGAAAACCGCACTTACCCTGCCCAGTGTTAATGG
Organism: Rhinoderma darwinii; assembly: GCF_050947455.1. Classification (NCBI taxonomy): domain Eukaryota; kingdom Metazoa; phylum Chordata; class Amphibia; order Anura; family Rhinodermatidae; genus Rhinoderma; species Rhinoderma darwinii. Next base: position 309,236,895 of record NC_134690.1, on the reverse strand, counting down.
CTCCTCTCCCTCCGTCAGGCTTCTAGTGGGAAGCGGTGGGCGGTGCTTGTAACAGACGTCCGCGCGTCACGTCTGCTACAACGTCGGGGGCGGAGCTTGTAGCAAAAAAAATAAAAAAAATTTTAAAAAATAATTGTGATTTTTTTTTTTTTGCCGTGGTTGAGCCGCGGCACCCCTGAACAGCTCTCGGCACCCCGGTTGGGAACCACTGGTATAGATTATATAATAGCCCCAAAATATAAAAGCCAAGAAAAACCAAAAGGCTCCCGCACTGCGTTCTTCCAGGTTATGTATCGCCCCCTTGTGGCTAATAGAAGAAGTACACCAAATGTTCAAACCATCGCTAAAGCCAACAAAACTATATCCTGATGTTTCATCTCCCACAATCTATAATAATTATAATACACGATCACCGCGCGGTCTCAATGACGTCATCAAGACCTCGGCTGTAAAGAAAAGCCTGTTTATACCCCTGGGCTCCAGGATGGGTCTATTTTAGGCTCGATGGGTTTCTATCAAGTTCTATAGAAAATGCTTAGAAACGTTGTGATATAAAAAAAAAACCTTTTATTGACATTAAGACCCCTTTACCAATGCCGATAATCATACGAGCGCTTGTTTTCGATCACAAGCAGCGACGATCAGACGATAAACTGCACTCATTGGTCAGCTGATCACATCTTTTATGCGTCCCAAAAAATTCTCGTTGTGCACAGCGTACAAACAGGGGATGTGCTGCCGACAATACGTAAACTGTACGAGCACGGACCATCGTATTAACCATCGCTTATCCCTGTACAGCGTGCGTCGGCTCGTGTAAATGAGCGCCGACTCACTGGATATATCGTTGATCGTGCAAGTTCCATCTAGTGAAAAACTGTAAACAGGGAGGAGGGGGATGCAGCTGCAGTTTCTTATGCCCCACGCACGCGACCGTATTTTTCATCAGTAATTACAGCAGGGACTCTCCCATAGAAGTCTATGGGCGCTTCCGTAAATATGGGCGGCTATGGATACGCATCCGTACTCTGACCGTATTTATGCTACGCACAGCTTACATATATCCTGATGTACTCCGCCCAGCTTACATATACCCTGATGTACTCCGCACAGCTTACATATATCCTGATGTACTCCGCACAGCTTACATATACCCTGATGTACTCCGCACAGCTTACATATACCCTGATGTACTCCGCACAGCTTACATATATCCTGATGTACTCCGCACAGCTTACATATACACTGATGTACTCCGCCCAGCTTACATATACCCTGATGTACTCCGCCCAGCTTACATATACCCTGATGTACTCCGCACAGCTTACATATACCCTGATGTACTCCGCCCAGCTTACATATACCCTGATGTACTCCGCACAGCTTACATATACCCTGATGTACTCCACAGTTTACATATATCCTGATGTACTCCGCGCATATTACATATACCCTGATGTACTCCGCACAGCTTACATATACCCTGATGTACTCCGCACAGCTTACATATACCCTGATGTACTCCGCCCAGCTTACATATACCCTGATGTACTCCGCACGGCTTACATATACCCTGATGTACTCCTCACAGCTTACATATACCCTGATGTACTCCGCACAGCTTACATATACCCTGATGTACTCCGCCCAGCTTACATATACCCTGATGTACTCCGCACAGCTTACATATACCCTGATGTACTCCGCCCAGCTTACATATACCCTGATGTACTCCGCACAGCTTACATATACCCTGATGTACTCCGCACAGCTTACATATACCCTGATGTACTCCGCACAGCTTACATATACCCTGATGTACTCCGCCCAGCTTACATATACCCTGATGTACTCCGCACGGCTTACATATACCCTGATGTACTCCTCACAGCTTGCATATACACTGATGTACTCCACAGTTTACATATATCCTGATGTACTCCGCGCATATTACATATACCCTGATGTACTCCACAGTTTACATATATCCTGATGTACCCGCACATATTACATATACCCTGATGTACTCCACAGTTTACATATATCCTGATGTACTCCGCGCATATTACATATACCCTGATGTACTCCGCCCAGTTTACATATATCCTGATGCACTCCACCCAGCTAACATATACCCTGATGTACTCCGCACAGCTTACATATACCCTGATGTACTCCCCAGTTTACATATATCCTGATGTACTCTGCGCATATTACATATACCCTGATTTACTCCGCACAGCTTACATATACCCTGATGTACTCCGCACAGCTTACATATACCCTGATGTACTCCGCCCAGTTTACATATATCCTGATGTACCCTGCGCATATTACATATACCCTGATGTACTCCGCCCAGCTTACATATACTCTGATGTACTCCGCACAGCTTACATATACAATGATGTACTCCGCACAGCTTACATATACCCTGATGTACTCCGCACAGCTTACATATACCCTGATGTACTCCGCCCAGCTTACATATACCCTGATGTACTCCGCCCAGCTTACATATACCCTGATATACTCCGCCCAGTTTACATATACCCTGATGTACTCCACAGTTTACATATACCCTGATGTACTCCGCCCAGCTTACATATAAATCCAACAAAGAAAATGATCGACTGAAGCACGACAAATTAGTAACAAAATACAAAATTTTATTAACATGAAAACATGACAAAGGTTAAAACTGGAACAGGGAATGAGTCACTCAATAAAAAGACATCGAGAGCAATCATGCACTGGATGTTAATGTGACATGAGTCTATACAGACTTGTTTATTTGTTGATACAGCAAAATAAGATAGTGTGCGTGCCTATGCGGACCTGTAGCTAATAAAGCCTAGTGAATAATGGCAAAAAGACGGTCAACAAGGGTCTTCATCATGTCCACTGGTATGTCATAGAGCTATTACCGACTTTCTTACCTGGTACTGGCTTGGTACCTCGTTGTGTGTCTATACACATTGTTGCATGTTACCTGTAGTACTGACCTTGTAAAACATACTATGGTGTACATTGGGTTATTATACATACGCAGATAATCATTATACTCAGGTATCTGCAATATTATCATTTCTACATACACACTCTTATAGAGGCAACCCAGATAGTACACACATGCATTCCATCCCTTGTTGACCGTCTTTTTGCCATTATTCACTAGGCTTTATTAGCTACAGGTCCGCATAGGCACGCACACTATCTTATTTTGCTGTATCAACAAATAAACAAGTCTGTATAGACTCATGTCACATTAACATCCAGTGCATGATTGCTCTCGATGTCTTTTTATTGAGTGACTCATTCCCTGTTCCAGTTTTAACCTTTGTCATGTTTTCATGTTAATAAAATTTTGTATTTTGTTACTAATTTGTCGTGCTTCAGTCGATCATTTTCTTTGTTGGATTTATCTGTTGTTGATCGATGCACCAAGGTATCTTGGTCATTACCTGGGACGTAGACACAGTAGATTTCATATTGTTCAGCAACTTTGCTTTATATTGAACATCACTCTGTGTCTGTGCCCCTCTTCGGTGGTATTGTATTTGTTTATACTTTGTTCCAGCTTACATATACCCTGATGTACTCCGCCCAGCTTACATATACCCTGATGTACTCCGCACAGCTTACATATACCCTGATGTACTCCGCCCAGTTCACATATACCCTGATGTACTCCGCACAGCTTACATATACCGATGTACTCCGCACAGCTTACATATATAATGATGTACTACGCACAGCTTACATATACCCTGATGTACTCCTCACATATTACATATGCCCTGATGTACTCCGCACAGCTTACATATACCCTGATGTACTCCGCCCAGCTTACATATACCCTGATGTACTCCGCACAGCTTACATATACCCTGATGTACTCCGCCCAGTTCACATATGCCCCCACATTATAAGCTGAAATACCACTAATACACCAAGCAAAATCTGCGCTTCAAAAGCCAAATGGTGGTCCAACTGAGCCTGGCAGTGTACCCAAACGGCAATTTATGACCACATATGGTGTATTCTGGAGAACCCGCTTAACAATTTATGGGATGTGTGTCTACGGTGGTACAAGCTGGGCACAACACATTGGGCACTGAAATGGCATATTTGTGGAAAAAAGCCATTTTTAATCTGCAACATCTATTGTTTACTCATTTTTGCAAAACACTTGTGCGGTCAAAATGCTCACTACACCCCTAGATCAATTCTTTGAGGGATCTAGTTTCCAAAATGGGGTAATTTTTCGGGGGTACCACTGTACTGGTACTATAGCTCAATGCAACATGGTGTCAAAAAACGAATCTTATAAAATCTCCACTCCAAATACTAAATGGCGCTCCTTCCCTTTAGAGCCTTGCTGTGTGTCCAAATAGCAGTTTATGACCACGTGTGGGGTATTTCCCTACTCTGAAGAAGTTGCTTTACAAATGTTACGGTGCTTTTTCTCCTTTATTTGTTGAGAAAATGAAAATTTTTTAACTAATGCTGTGTCTTATTGGAAAATAATGTCATTTTTCATTTTCACTGCCCATTCATAATAAAATATATGAGACACCTGTGGGGTGCTGAAAAAATAAAAAAGTTAGAGCTCTTTGAATGCGACTATAGAAAAACGAATAAAATAGCTCGGTCATTAGGGCCTAAAATGGGATGGTGACTAAGGGGTTAACGTCAGTTAGCACAATATAAATACATTTACAGTAGCTCCCCCTAGTGGCGACTGCTGGTAGCTTTCCACTGAAGTGTAGTAACCAGGACATGAGTCTAAGGCAGACATGGGCAAACTACGGCCCGCGGGCCACATACGGCCCGTTAGGCTTTTTAATCCGGCCCGCCGAACTTGTCCAAATCATAGTAAAAACCTCCTTTTTTTTCCCCTTTCCCTGCAATGCCCACGTTTTCCCAATAGATGGCGCACTCAAAACACATTGACCGTTGTTAACGCCGAAGGACGGATATATCCGTCCTCAGCAGCTGCTAGTTCGCGCAGGAGGACGGATATATCCGTCCTGTGATGGCGCGGGTACTGCCAGTGTACCCACGCGATCAGCGGCAGGAGCACGGCTGTTATACACAGCCTGGCTCCTGCTGCAACTGCCGGAATCGAAGCGCGCTCCGATTCCGGCAGTTTAACCCATTAAATGCCGCTGTCAATAGTGACAGCGGCATCTAATGTGTTTGACAGAGGGAGGGAGCTCCCTCTGTCACCCGATCGGCGCCCCCGCAAACAAATCGCGGGTCGCCGTCGGGTTTCCATGACAGCCGGGGGTCTAACAAAGACCCCCAGGTCTGTCTTCCGCAACTGCCTGTTTGGCGATGCCGGAGGCATGACCTAACAGGTTGCCTGTCAGTTTTACACTGACAGGCAATAATGCTTTGGTATACTAAGTATACCAAAGCATTATATATGCGATCGGCACATCGCATAGTGAAGTCCCCTGGTGGGACTTAAAAAAAAAATGTCAATCAGTTAAATAAAGTTTGTTGAAAAAAAATAAAATAATTACAGTCAAAATCAAATAAAACTACTTTTTTTGCCCAAAAAGTGGTTTTATTCAGTAAAAGTGTCAAAACAAATAACACATACACATATATGGTATCCCCGCGATCATAACAACTTGACCAATAAAATGAACACATTAATGAAACCGCCGGATGTACGGCGTCCAAAAAACCCGCAAAAAACAACGGCAAAATTCTCTCTTTTCTCCCATTCCCCCCATAAAAAATAAAATAAAAGTTAATCTATAAGTCCTATGTACCCCAAAATAGTACTAATGAAAACTACGCATTGGCCCGCAAAAATCAAGCCCACATACGGTCACATCGACGTAAAAATAAAAAAATGACGGCTCTTGGAACGCGGCGATGCAAAAACAAGTAATTTTTTTCTAAAAGGGTTTTTATTGTGCAAACATAGGAAAACATATAAAACCTTTACATATTTGGTATCCCCGTAATCGTGCCGACCCGTAGAATAAAGGTAACATGTTATTCACGCTGCATAGTAAATGGCGTAAATTTATAACGTGAAAATTAATGCTGGAATAGCTGCTTATTTTCAATTCTCTCCTAAAATAAAGTTAATAAAAGTTAATCAATATATTGTAAGCATCTAAAAATGGTGCAATTACAAAATACAACTCGTCCCGCAAAAAACAAGCCCTTATACGGCTATGTCGACGTAATAAAAAAAAAGTTACGACTCTTGGAATGCGACCATGAAAAAACAAAAAATAATCCTTGGTCATTAACGTGCAAAATGGCCCGGTCATTAAGGGGTTAATGTGGCGCGTATTTCTCTTTATTTCACTTTAATTTTCACTTCGTTTCACGTCACCATTAAGCCCTTCGGTTTTCAAAGAGTACAATATCAGCCGTCACTTTGCCACGAAGCATGCAAACTATGCTAGCAAGCAGTCAACACAAGAACGGGCGGCTACTGCTCAGAGGTTGGCAGCTAATTTACAGAGTCAACAGAACTTTTTTCTTGATAAATCACAGTGCGTATGTTATTTTAATCTATTTACATTTCCTCCTCCCAGTATCTGCGAAATAGTATGTAAATGCCATATCTTGCATATTCCTTGAGACAAATGTATTAACTGATAAGGGCTATTTTTCACATTTGAAAGACAGTTAATAAATTGGGTTGTAGTGTTCTTACTGTGCTATGAGGTTTGCACACACTACATTTAATGCTTTAGTATATCCGGCCCAAACACTCCCTCCAAATGCTCCTGGCCCGGCCCCTCTGTCAAATTTTAGAACCCATTGTGGCCCGCGAGTCAAAAAGTTTGCCCACCCCTGGTCTAAGGCCTCATTTACACGAGCGGAATATACGCGCGTGCGACACGCATGCTTTTCATGCGTGTCGTACGCACCTATATTACTCTATGGGGCAGTGCAGACAATGCGTGAATTTTGCGCAGCGCGAGTGCGTTGCGTAAAACTCACGACATGTTCTATAATCGTGCGTTTTTCGCGCATCACGCACCCATTGAAGTCAATGGGTGCGTGAAAACCACGCATGCCGCACGGAAGCACTTCCGTGCGAACTGCGTGATTCGCGCAAGAGCTGTCAAAAGGATGAATGTAAACAGAAAAGCACCACGTGCTTTTCTGTTTACAAACATCCAAACGGAGTGTCAAATTAGAGATGAGCGCACCGAACTTCACCGGGTTCGGCCGAACTCGTTTTGACCGAACCCGGCAAAAAAATTTCCGGTACGCGACGTCAGGAGACAGTCACTGTCCACGGTGCTGAAAGAGTTAAACTGGTTCAGCACCCTGGACAGTGACTTCCGATCACAATATACATGAACGTGTAAAAAAAAAAAAGAAGTTCTGACTTACCGATAACTCCCGGCTTCTTCCTCCAGTCTGACCTCCCGGGATGACAATTCAGTCCAAGTGACAGCTGCAGCCAATCACAGGCCAAGCACAGGCTGCAGCCAATCACAGGCTGCAGCGGTCACATGGACTGCCGCGTCATCCAGGGAGGTGGGGCCGGATGACAAGAGAGGGACGCGTCACCAAGGCAACGGCCGGGAGACCGGACTGGAGGAAGTAGGAAGTTCTTGGTAAGTATGAACGTCTTTTTTTTATAAACAGTTTGCTGTATATTGTGATCGGAATTCACTGTCGAGGGTGCTGAAAGAGTTACTGCCGATCAGTTAACTCTTTCAGCACCCTGGACAGTGACGAGTTTTGCGGCGCGGTTTCCGCGTAAAAAAACTCGTCAAAAAAACTCAGTGTGAACTTAGCCTAAAATGTTCTTTACACAGGACGATTATCGGACAGACAAGTGTTCATATAACGCTCGTTGCTGATAATTGCGCTTTGTAAAAAGGGCAGCGATCCGCAGATGAACGAGCAAACACCCAATCATCTCCTGGTCGTATCGTTTTAAAAAAGTGAAATATTATTGTTGTCGGCAGCGCATCTCCCTGTGTAAACAGAAAAACGCGCTGCCGACATGATAATAACGTATGGGGACGAGCGATCGGAGTAACGACCGCTCGCCCTCATCCATAGCTCCGTGTTATTCATAGCTCCGTGTTATCCATAGCTCCGTGTTATCCATAGCTCCGTGTTATCCATAGCTCCGTGTTATCCATAGCTCCGTGTTATCCATAGCTCCGTGTTATCCATAGCTCCGTGTTATCCATAGCTCCGTGTTATCCATAGCTCCGTGTTATCCATAGCTCCGTGTCATCCATAGCTCCGTGTTATCCATAGCTCCCTGTTATCCATAGCTCCGTGTTATCCATAGCTCCATGTTATCCATAGCTCCGTGTCATCCATAGCTCCGTGTCATCCATAGCTCCGTGTTATCCATAGCTCCGTGTTATCCATAGCTCCGTGTCATCCATAGCTCCGTGTTATCCATAGCTCCGTGTCATCCATAGCTCCGTGTTATCCATAGCTCCGTGTTATCCATAGCTCCGTGTCATCCATAGCTCCGTGTCATCCATAGCTCCGTGTTATCCATAGCTCCGTGTTATCCATAGCTCCGTGTCATCCATAGCTCCGTGTTATCCATAGCTCCGTGTCATCCATAGCTCCGTGTTATCCATAGCTCCGTGTCATCCATAGCTCCGTGTCATCCATAGCTCCGTGTTATCCATAGCTCCGTGTTATCCATAGCTCCCTGTTATCCATAGCTCCGTGTTATCCATAGCTCCGTGTTATCCATAGCTCCCTGTTATCCATAGCTCCGTGTTATCCATAGCTCCCTGTTATCCATAGCTCCGTGTTATTCATAGCTCCGTGTCATCCATAGCTCCGTGTTATCCATAGCTCCGTGTTATCCATAGCTCCGTGTTATCCATAGCTCCCTGTTATCCATAGCTCCGTGTTATCCATAGCTCCATGTTATCCATAGCTCCGTGTCATCCATAGCTCCGTGTCATCCATAGCTCCGTGTTATCCATAGCTCCGTGTTATCCATAGCTCCGTGTCATCCATAGCTCCGTGTTATCCATAGCTCCGTGTCATCCATAGCTCCGTGTTATCCATAGCTCTGTGTTATCCATAGCTCCGTGTCATCCATAGCTCCGTGTCATCCATAGCTCCGTGTTATCCATAGCTCCGTGTTATCCATAGCTCCGTGTCATCCATAGCTCCGTGTTATCCATAGCTCCGTGTCATCCATAGCTCCGTGTTATCCATAGCTCCGTGTCATCCATAGCTCCGTGTCATCCATAGCTCCGTGTTATCCATAGCTCCGTGTTATCCATAGCTCCGTGTTATCCATAGCTCCGTGTTATCCATAGCTCCGTGTCATCCATAGCTCCGTGTTATCCTTAGCTCCGTGTTATCCATAGTTCCGTGTCATCCATAGCTCCGTGTCATCCATAGCTCCGTGTCATCCATAGCTCCGTGTTATCCATAGCTCCGTGTTATCCATAGCTCCGTGTTATCCATAGCTCCGTGTTATCCATAGCTCCGTGTCATCCATAGCTCCGTGTTATCCATAGCTCCGTGTCATCCATAGCTCCGTGTTATCCATAGCTCCATGTTATCCATAGCTCCGTGTCATCCATAGCTCCGTGTCATCCATAGCTCCGTGTTATCCATAGCTCCGTGTTATCCATAGCTCCGTGTCATCCATAGCTCCGTGTTATCCATAGCTCCGTGTTATCCATAGCTCCCTGTTATCCATAGCTCCGTGTTATCCATAGCTCCCTGTTATCCATAGCTCCGTGTTATCCATAGCTCCGTGTCATCCATAGCTCCGTGTTATCCATAGCTCCGTGTTATCCATAGCTCCGTGTTATCCATAGCTCCCTGTTATCCATAGCTCCGTGTTATCCATAGCTCCGTGTTATCCATAGCTCCGTGTCATCCATAGCTCCGTGTTATCCATAGCTCCGTGTTATCCATAGCTCCGTGTCATCCATAGCTCCGTGTTATCCATAGCTCCGTGTCATCCATAGCTCCGTGTTATCCATAGCTCCGTGTCATCCATAGCTCCGTGTTATCCATAGCTCCGTGTCATCCATAGCTCCGTGTTATCCATAGCTCCATGTTATCCATAGCTCCGTGTCATCCATAGCTCCGTGTTATCCATAGCTCCGTGTTATCCATAGCTCCGTGTCATCCATAGCTCCGTGTTATCCATAGCTCCGTGTCATCCATAGCTCCGTGTTATCCATAGCTCCGTGTTATCCATAGCTCCGTGTCATCCATAGCTCCGTGTCATCCATAGCTCCGTGTTATCCATAGCTCCGTGTTATCCATAGCTCCGTGTCATCCATAGCTCCGTGTTATCCATAGCTCCGTGTTATCCATAGCTCCGTGTTATCCATAGCTCCGTGTTATCCATAGCTCCGTGTTTTATGCATAGCTCCGTGTTATCCATAGCTCCGTGTCATCCATAGCTCCGTGTTATCCATAGCTCCGTGTTATCCATAGCTCCGTGTTATCCATAGCTCCATGTCATCCATAGCTCCGTGTTATCCATAGCTCCGTGTCATCCATAGCTCCGTGTTATCCATAGCTCCGTGTTATCCATAGCTCCGTGTCATCCATAGCTCCGTGTCATCCATAGCTCCGTGTTATCCATAGCTCCGTGTCATCCATAGCTCCGTGTCATCCATAGCTCCGTGTTATCCATAGCTCCGTGTTATCCATAGCTCCGTGTTATCCATAGCTCCGTGTTATCCATAGCTCCGTGTCATCCATAGCTCCGTGTTATCCTTAGCTCCGTGTTATCCATAGTTCCGTGTCATCCATAGCTCCGTGTCATCCATAGCTCCGTGTCATCCATAGCTCCGTGTTATCCATAGCTCCGTGTTATCCATAGCTCCGTGTTATCCATAGCTCCGTGTTATCCATAGCTCCGTGTCATCCATAGCTCCGTGTTATCCATAGCTCCGTGTCATCCATAGCTCCGTGTTATCCATAGCTCCGTGTTATCCATAGCTCCGTGTCATCCATAGCTCCGTGTCATCCATAGCTCCGTGTTATCCATAGCTCCGTGTCATCCATAGCTCCGTGTTATCCATAGCTCCGTGTTATCCATAGCTTTGTGTTATCTATAGCTCCGTGTTATCCATAGCTCCGTGTTATCCATAGCTCCGTGTTATCCATAGCTCTGTGTTATCCATAGCTCCGTGTTATCCATAGCTCCGTGTTATCCATAGCTCCGTGTTATCCATAGCTCCGTGTTATCCATAGCTCCGTGTCATCCATAGCTCCGTGTTATCCATAGCTCCGTGTTATCTATAGCTCCGTGTTATCCATAGCTCCGTGTTATCCATAGCTCCGTGTTATCCATAGCTCCGTGTCATCCATAGCTCCGTGTTATCCATAGCTCCGTGTTATCCATAGCTCCGTGTTATCCATAGCTCCGTGTCATCCATAGCTCAGTGTTATCCATAGCTCCGTGTCATCCATAGCTCCGTGTCATCCATAGCTCCGTGTCATCCATAGCTCCGTGTTATCCATAGCACCGTGTTATCCATAGCTCCGTGTTATCCATAGCTCCGTGTTATCTATAGCTCCGTGTCATCCATAGCTCCGTGTTATCTATAGCTCCGTGTCATCCATAGCTCCGTGTCATCCATAGCTCCGTGTCATCCATAGCTCCGTGTTATCCATAGCTCCGTGTTATCCATAGCTCCGTGTCATCCATAGCTCCGTGTTGTCCATAGCTCCGTGTCATCCATAGCTCCGTGTTATCCATAGCTCCGTGTGACCGGAGCAAACGAGCAGATATGTCATAAATGTCAGGTAGATTGGGGTTCCACCTCTGGGACCCGCATTCACTACTATGGGAGTTACGGAAACAGATCAGACAAAGCCGGAGGTGGGACCCTCATCTATCTGACATCCTATGGATACGTCATAAATGTGTCTGATGGGAAGACCCCTTTAATGAGTATATCAGTAATAGTATAACTAGCAAGTACCAGCCGCTACCCCTCCCCCCTCATTGCAACACCAAGTAAGGCCCCATGCGCACGACCGTATTTTCATCTATCCCGAAAAACTGTCCATATTGCATCGGTATATACGGATCCGTAAAAAAAAAGAGGGAGGATGCAAATGATGTCATCAGCATGTTGCATAGCAACGCTTCCATAAATACGGTCAGAGTACGGATGCGTATCCATAGCCGCCCATATTTACGGAAGCGCCCATAGACTTCTATGGGAGAGTCCCTGCTGTAATTACTGATGAAAAATATGGTCGCGTGCGTGGGGCATAAGAAACTGCAGCTGCATCCCCCTCCTCCCTGTTTACAGTTTTTCACTAGATGGAACTTGCACGATCAACGATGTATCCAGTGAGTCGGCGCTCATTTACACGAGCCGACGCACGCTGTACGGGGATGAGCGATGGTTAATACGATGGTCCGTGCTCGTACAGTTTACGTATTGTCGGCAGCACATCCCCTGTTTGTACGCTGTGGACAACGACGATTTTTTGGGACGCATAAAAAATGTGATCAGCTGACCAATGAGTGCAGTTTATCGTCTGATCGTCGCTGCCCGTGATCGAAAACAAGCGCTCGTATGATTATCGGCATTGGTAAAGGGGTCTTAATGTCAATAAAAGGTTTTTTTTTTATATCACAACGTTTCTAAGCATTTTCTATAGAACTTGATAGAAACCCATCGAGCCTAAAATAGACCCATCCTGGAACCCAGGGGTATAAACAGGCTTTTCTTTACAGCCCGAGGTCTTGATGACGTCATTGAGACCGCGCGGTTATATTATTATTATAGATTGTGGGAGATCAAACATCAGGATATAGTTTTGTTGGCTTTAGCGATGGTTTGAACATTTGGTGTACTTCTTCTATTAGCCACAAGGGGGCGATACATAACCTGGAAGAACGCAGTGCGGGAGCCTTTTGGTTTTTCTTGGCTTTTATATTGTGGGGCTATTATATAATCTATACCAGTGGTTCCCAACCGGGGTGCCGAGAGCTGTTCAGGGGTGCCGCGGCTCATCCACGGCAAAAAAAAAAATAAAAAAAATTTTTGTTTACATTTTTTTTATTTTTTTTTTGCTACAAGCTCCGCCCCCGACGTTGTAGCAGACGTGACGCGCGGACGTCTGTTACAAGCACCGCCCACCGCTTCCCACTAGAAGCCTGACGGAGGGAGAGGAGCCATTAACACTGGGCAGGGTAAGTGCGGTTTTCTTTACTTTCTTAGCAGTTGTGTGAGAAATGGAGCCAGGGGAATGTGGGTAGTTGTAGTTCTCTCCTCTTATACCTCCTCCCTGTAATGTCCTCTGATATCCCATAATAACGTCCTGGACATGCTGGGAGTTGTAGTCCTCTCCTCTTATACCTCCTCCCTGTAATGTCCTCTGATATCCCATACTAAGTCTGGACATGCTAGGAGTTGTAGTCCTCTCCTCTTATACCTCCTCCCTGTAATGTCCTCTGATATCCCATAATAACAGTCTGGACATGCTGGGAGTTGTAGTCCTCTCCTCTTATACCTCCTCCCTGTAATGTCCTCTGATATCCCATAATAACAGTCTGGACATGCTGGGAGTTGTAGTTCTCTCCTCTTATACCTCCTCCCTGTAATGTCCTCTGATATACCATAATAACAGTCTGGACATGCTGGGAGTTGTAGTCCTCTTCTCTTATACCTCCTCCCTGTAATGTCCTCTGATATACCATAATAACAGCCTGGACATGCTAGGAGTTGTAGTTCTCTTCTCTTATACCTCCTCCCTGTAATGTCCTCTGATATCCCATAATAACAGTCTGGACATGCTGGGAGTTGTAGTCCTCTTCTCTTATACCTCCTCCCTATAATGTCCTCTGATATCCCATACTAAGTCTGGACATGCTGGGAGTTGTAGTCCTCTCCTCTTATACCTCCTCCTGTAAACTTTCTCTGATATCACATAACATCCTGGACATGCTGGGAGTTGTTGTTCTTATACCTCCTTATTTATTCCTTCCCCAGGGGTAAGCACACTTTCTGTCTGTGATGGTCCCTTTACTAGAGGGGCAGATGGTTATTTTATCGGGGGGCGGGGGGACTGAGGCTGATGGTGGCTTTACTGGAGGGGGCTGATGGTCATTTTACTGGGGGGACGGAGGCTGATGGTGGCTTTACTGAGGGGTCATTATAATGTGAGTGGGGGGCTGACGGTCATTACTGGGAGTGGGGGGCTGACGGTCATTACTGGGAGTGGGGGGCTGACGTCATTACTGGGAGTGGGGGGGCTGACGTCATTACTGGGAGTGGGGGGGCTGACGGTCATTACTGGGAGTGGGGGGCTGACGGTCATTACTGGGAGTGGGGGGGCTGACGGTCATTACTGTGAGTGGGGGGGCTGACGGTCATTACTGTGAGTGGGGGGCTGACGGTCATTACTGTGAGTGGGGGGGCTGACGGTCATTACTGTGAGTGGGGGGCTGACGGTCATTACTGGGAGTGGGGGGCTGACGGTCATTACTGTGAGTGGGGGGCTGACGGTCATTACTGTGAGTGGGGGGCTGACGGTCGTTACTGTGAGTGGGGGGCTGACGGTCGTTACTGTGAGTGGGGGGGCTGACGGTCAGTACTGTGTGTGGGGGGCTGACGGTCATTACTGTGAGTGGGGGGCTGACGGTCATTACTGTGAGTGGGGGCTGACGGTCATTACTGTGAGTGGGGGGGCTGACGGTCATTACTGTGAGTGGGGGGCTGACGGTAATTACTGTGAATGGGGGGCTGACGGTCATTACTGTGAGTTGGGGGCTGACGGTCATTACTGGGAGTGGGGGGCTGACGGTCATTACTGGGAGTGGGGGGCTGACGGTCATTACTGTGTGTGCGGGGGCTGACGGTCATTACTGTGTGTGCGGGGGCTGACGGTCATTACTGTGAGTGGGGGGGCTGACGGTCATTACTGGGAGTGGGGGGGCTGACGGTCATTACTGGGAGTGGGGGGGCTGACGGTCATTACTGGGAGTGGGGGGCCTGACGGTCATTACTGTGAGTGGGGGGCTGACGGTCATTACTGTGAGTGGGGGGCTGACGGTCATTACTGTGTGTGCGGGGGCTGACGGTCATTACTGTGAGTGGGGGGCTGACGGTCATTACTGTGTGTGCGGGGGCTGACGGTCAGTACTGTGAGTGGGGGGGCTGACGGTCAGTACTGTGTGTGCGGGGGCTGACGGTCAGTACTGTGAGTGGGGGGCTGACGGTCATTACTGGGAGTGGGGGGGCTGACGGTCATTACTGGGAGTTGGGGGGCTGACGGTCATTACTGGGAGTGGGGGGCTGACGGTCATTACTGGGAGTGGGGGGCTGACGGTCATTACTGGGAGTGGGGGGCTGACGGTCATTACTGTGTGTGCGGGGCTGACGGTCATTACTGGGAGTGGGGGGCTGACGGTCATTACTGTGAGTGGGGGGCTGACGGTCATTACTGGGAGTGGGGGGCTGACGGTCATTACTGGGAGTGGGGGCTGACGGTCATTACTGTGAGTGGGGGGCTGACGGTTATTACTGGGAGTGGGGGCTGACGGTCATTACTGGGAGTGGGGGCTGACGGTCATTACTGGGAGTGGGGGGCTGACGGTCATTACTGTGAGTGGGGGGCTGACGGTCATTACTGTGAGTGGGGGGCTGACGGTCATTACTGGGAGTGGGGGGCTGACGGTCATTACTGGGAGTGGGGGGCTGACGGTCATTACTGGGAGTGGGGGGCTGACGGTCATTACTGTGAGTGGGGGGCTGACGGTCATTACTGTGAGTGGGGGGCTGACGGTCATTACTGGGAGTGGGGGGGCTGACGGTCATTACTGGGAGTGGGGGGCTGACGGTCATTACTGTGAGTGGGGGGCTGACGGTCATTACTGGGAGTGGGGGGCTGACGGTCATTACTGGGAGTGGGGGGCTGACGGTCATTACTGTGAGTGGGGGGCTGACGGTCATTACTGGGAGTGGGGGGCTGACGGTCATTACTGGGAGTGGGGGGCTGACGGTCATTACTGTGAGTGGGGGGCTGACGGTCTTCAAGTGGTTTCCGCCTCTCACCTCCCATTGAAATTAATAGGAGGCAGAAAAAACCTGCGGCGCTCGTTTGGTGCTTTTTTGTCTGCGGTTTTTGCATTCGCTTCAACGGCTTAAAAAAAAAGTCAAACAGCGCTGTCAATTCAAAATCTGCCTCAAAATTCGTAAATGAATTTCGAGGCAGACTTTTAGTTTCTGCCTTACAAAAAAACGTTGTGTGAACATAACCTAAGAGTGTACTGCTTGTTTTTCGCCATTTTTTGTCGTTTTGTAAACAATTTTTGGTAGGGGTGCCCTGAGAATTATTTTTTTCCCTGGGGTGCCTCGAGCCTGAAAAGGTTGGGAAACTCTGATGTATACAGTCGTCCTGGTGTATCTGGCAGTTTTCTAGAGTTCAGTGTATAATCATTGATAGATACGGTGACGCTGACATCACGCCGGGCAGCACGTGCGTCCTCATGAATTATACAGGATACAGACAATATTATTAAAGAGGAGCCGTCACTTCTCCTGACGTGTCTGTAAGGCTCTGTTCACACGCAGTGAGCAAAAACGTCTGAAAATACGGAGCTGTTTTCAGGCGAAAACAGCTCCTGATTTTCAGATGTTTTTTTAACCACTCGCGTTTTTCGCTGCGTTTTTTACAGCCGTTTTTGGAGCTGTTTACACGAGTCCATGAGAAAACGGCTCCAAAAACGTCCCAAAAAGTGTCCTGCACTTCTTTTGACGAGCCGTCATTTTGCGCGCCGTATTTTGACAGCGACACGTAAATTTAAGGCTCGTGCGAACAGAACATCGTAATTCCCATTGAAAGCAATGGGCAGATGTTTGTAGGCGTATTAGGGGCGTTTTTTCAGCCGTAATTCGAGGCGTAAAATGCCAGAATTAGGTCTGAAACCACTGCGTGTGAACATACCCTTATAGTAAATACCTGTATTCCCCATGAAATAACTATTCTGGAGCGTATTTTCTCAGATCTCTGGCTTGTGCCATTCCTCTGTGGTTCCTCCTAGAAATGTATGTATTAATAGATAACCTGGTGTTGCCATTCTCCTCATCAAAGGTCGTGTCCCTACAGTCTCTCTGTCAGCACTGATTGGACGTTGTCAGTTTGTGTAGGGACACACCCCCAACTGGTAACACACAGCTGTCAATTCTTACATTTCCAGGAGGAATAACAGAGAAACGGCACAAAGCAGAGAGTCCTAAGAAAAGTTGCGCACTCGACTGAATGTTTCTTCTCCTCGTCTATCGTGTGTGTTGATTTTATACATTTTCGCTGCTGCGTGTCTAGAGATCATATGGATTATTAGATGTTTTATTTCTGTATATTTGTACTGCATTGTTGCAGCTCATCGTCCTCCAGCTGCGGCCTTTCATTTCCATGACGACTGCTCCACTTTTCCTTTGCTCCAGTTTTAAATTTCCCACCTTTGTCTGGATTACGGATTCTCTGTAAGGTTCTGTGCACACGACCTATTTTCAGGCGTTTTACGCCTCGAATCACGCCTGAAAAGACGGCTCCATTACGTCTGCAAACATCTGCCCATTGCTTGCGGGATCTGCTGCGGGTAGCTCTTCTGTTGCCGCATTATTAAATAGATCATTGATGTCGCTGTTCTGGTAATTGATGCCACGAGGATCTATTGTATTCATTGATGCAGCGTGCGTTAATTACTGACATCCGGCAATCTCATATCTTCACCGTCAATGTCATCACTTTCTTGTCACTTGCATTGGTGGCATCAGTCAGTATAAAACCGCTCCGTTTATCCTACGTCACCTGTGATTCTGCTGAATTGTCACCGTCTCTTATCTGCTTAACTGATTGTATGTCTCTCAGCAGCGTTTTACATCATCATGAAACCACCCCAGAAAAGCTTGTCCCGCAGGAAGTCGGCGCAGCCGCAGAAGAAACCTGCAGCTCCTCCTCAATCTCCGCCAAGTAAGAGAAAGTTGCACCTTGATCATCTTATCACTCTCATTATATATTTTATTTTAAAAATGAATTCCAGATAACCTCGGGTCGTGTAATACTAGATTGTAATCCGTTTCTCAGCTTTATATCTTAGAGGGTTCGTTTCTATGCAGGTAAAAATCTGTTACTTACCGAAATTTCTGTAGCACAAGGCCGCCACTAGGGGGAGCAAACTGAGGACTGATTTATATAGGCACAACAGGAGCTGTATGCATGTGCACAATCGTCTCCCCCTAGTGGTGGTTGCAGGAAGCACGTTACTATATGGCTCTGGGAAGGGAATCTGAGAACACAGCTCACACCCATGAAGATATATTATGAAATGAGGGATCTAAGAATTTCCAACCTGCAGTCCGACCGCTCTATTCATTCCCTATGGGATCGACGGAAATAGTCAAGTTTGACTGCTCCTTGCCCAATTATGCACTCTGCCGTGAGCGGCTCCGCGCAGGCAGGCGCGATGTTGTGACGTCAATTTCTGAGCCTTTTTTCTACTCCATTTATGCAGCGTGTGGATGAGACGTGTTTTATCTCATCCACTTTGCTGCTACTGTATTATGCTGCCGATTTTTCCGCATTATAATACAGGTATACGCCGTATTTACGCAATGTGTGAACTGACTCTAACCCCTCCACCCACCCCCCCGCCAGTCCCCGCAAAAATGTTCTTGCATCAAACCGGTCCTCGGTGCAAAATAGGTTGGGGACCACTGCCATAGAGAATGACTTGAGTGACCACCCTCTGGGACCCGCACTCTTGTTAACAACCCGCAGCGATCCGGCATTTATCACCTATCTTGTGGATAGGTGAAAAATTATTTTCGTGGTACAACCCCTTTAATCAGGTATCAATGGGACTTGATGGACCCCAAATTATCAGTCATAGAAAAGTATCTAAAATTTGAACGTCCACATTTATATCTTTTTAGGTCCAACATTCTGTGCTGATTAATTTCTTAATGTCGTTTTACAGCAGTGTGAGCACAGTTTTCTGAAACGGAGCTCTAAATCTCCTGCGTAGACAGTTACATGGTATAATTTTGTCTCCCTGCAGCCACCACTAGAGGGAGCTCACTGCATACTGTTTTGTTACCAAGTTCAATGTACAACCATATACAATGAGCTCCCTCTAGTGGTGGCTGCAGGTAGCATGTTATGTTTTAAATCTGTTTACCTGATGTTCCTTGGGGGACATTAAGGTAATAGGCCATGTTCACACAGGGCAGATACGCGGCGTAAAAGTACACAGCGTATTGGCCCTGGGCACCGGAGGTAATTCTGGCTGAAAAACTGCAGTTTTTCGGCTGGAATGTCCATAGAAGGTAGAAAAAAACCCATACTTACCCGTAGCCATGGTGACGTGTCCCTCTGATGTTCTGCAGCAGTCATATGGGATGAGACATCATCCCTGGAGGCCGGGTTGAACGCAGGAGCAGAGAGATCTGGGTAAGTTTGGCGGGTTTTTTTCGGCTGCGTCTGGATGAGATTTGTTTGAATCTCCTCCACTCTTCTGCTTCTGTATTACGCTGTGGAGTTTCCGCAATGAAATCGGTTGCAGAAAATCCGCCGTGTTTACCCTACGTGTGAACCCGGCCAGACAGTGAATTTACATGTAGCGGGAGATTCATTTTCAGCTGTGATTATGGATTTCTTTCTTACAGGTAGAGGCGAAACAAGTCACAGACCGAGCACGCAACGAAGAAGACGTTACCGCCCAGGAGCCCGTGCGCTGATGGAAATAAGAAAGTACCAAAAATCAACCAATCTGCTCATTCAGAAAACCCCGTTTTTCCGCCTGGTGAGTGGATGTGTCCTCTGCGGCTGCTCCTCTTTATTGTCAGTGATATTCCCCTTTTATTCTTGCAGGTGAGAGAGATCTGCCTGAAGTATTCCCGCGGCGTGTTTTACTACTGGCAAAGCACCGCACTTATGGCGCTACAAGAGGTCAGTATCTCATACAATGCACTGTCCATGTAACGCATGGGTCAACCAGAGAGGGAGCTGCTCTTTGCAGTGGTTCACTACTCAGCCCCCGCCCCCTCTAACACATCCATATGCCCTAGCGGGACATTTGCAGAGGGGTTGTGATGCATTGTGGGAGTTCCAGAGGCCAGACCCAACCATTCCCCCCCCCCCCACCATCACTCTAGCTAACAGCTCATAAAAGTGAAATCTGATCAGTCCTTCGAGCTGTGTAGTAAATTATACTGGGAGTGCTGTCACTTTAAGAGGGACTAATGCTCTTCTGTATCCACAGTCAGCTGAGGACTTCCTCGTGAGTCTCTTTGAAGATTCTTACCTCTTCAGTCACCAGGCCAATAGGGGCACTCTCTTTGTGAAGGACATGCAGCTCGCACGGAGAATCCGAGGCATCCCGTATGAACTGTGATAACGCTGCCGTTTTATCTCTCAAGATTTGATGAAGAATGATCACGTGTAAATAGTTTTATATTAATGGAGAAAATCTATTGGGAAATACAAGTTTTACCATTGCATAAAAGATCCAGTTTGGAAGAGTAAACCGGCTTTAGCGCCCCCTCCTGACACTGGTTACAGTGGAGGCTTTTTCTTTGTTTTATCTGTTCATGGGAAAGTTGTTACAACCAATATGGCTGCCGCTGCAGTTTGCAGGGTGGTAGTGCAGTAGTTTTTCTGTCCAGCTATGTAATGGGTTATAGGGGTCCAGGATGTAGCACAGAAAATGACCACAAGGCGGCACTGCTGGACAAAACCGCTAACAAAGACGCTGGACACAACCGCTAATGAAACCTGATCTGGCCGACCTTCTAATTGTTCTGCTGAGTTTATGATCCGCTTCCTGTTTTTATTCTGTGAAGATTTGTTAATTTTTTCAAATAAAAAAAAAATGTATATTATAACTTTGATCTTCATCATTTTAGACTAATCTTCATAAGGGCTTGGATATGATCAATGACTCCAGCTTCGCTGTAGTTCAATGCTCTTGCTCTGTCCCACCCCCATTCTTTACACTGCAGCTATGCTTGTTCAGAGTGTTTGCTGTGTGGGTGGGTGTGTGGGTTGGGTCCAGAATTATTTGGGCAGTGACACAATCTTCATGATTTGGGTTTTGCTGCCACCACATTGGATTTGAAATGAAACAACTGAGATGCAATTGAAGTTGAAGCTTTCAGGTTTATTTCAAGGGGTTAAACAAAAATCTCCTGTGAAAAGTTTAGGAATTGCCACCATTTTTCTACACAACCTCCTCATTTCAGGTGATCAAAAGTGATTGGACAAATTAACATTACCATAAATGTTTTTTTTAATACTTTGTAGAGAATCCTTTGCAGGCAATGATGGCCTGAAGTCTGGAACCCATGGACATCACCAGACGCTGGGTTTCCTCCTTTGTTTTTTTTGTTTTTTATATTTCAAATTTTTTATTTTCAAGAAAAGAAATGGGGATACAGAAAAAGAAAAGGGGGTGACATGGGTACAGAAAAAGCCCATGAGGGCCGATCATTTCAACCTATATTTCAACAACAATTAGTAAATATGCAATCAAAGTCCTCCCAACATAGTACCATCAATACACTACAAGCATTAGTATAGCAAGACAGGAATACCAGCATTACACCCTCATCCGCCCCTCCATCACCCACATCTCAGTCAATTCTTAGTAACGATTGATTCAAATAGGGAAGTAAACGAAGGGTAGAAGGACAAAAGGAAGGGGGGGGTATAGGGAAAATCTTAAGAGGGAGAAGGGGAGATGTTCTCCCCTCACTCTCCCCCCCCCCCACAGCACATCACAGACCAGAGAGAACTCAAGAGCTCCCTGGTTCTCCACTAATCAGTTCACCCATGGCCCTCTTGTATCTGCCCGACTTGCAGAAATCAAACCAATAGAACCAGGTTTTCTGAAACTGCGTTGCTCGTTCGGGTGCGGAATGGAGCAACTCCTCCATTCTCCGAATTTCGTGAATGCGCTCCAGCCATTGTCTAGTCACAGGAGGCTCAGAGGATCTCCAACCCCCCGGAATACAAGCCTTAGCTGCGTTCAGCAAATGTCTCACTAACATCTTCCTGTAGCGCCCCACAGGTATATCGTGGTGGTGCAGCAAAATCCATGCCGGATCATCTCCCAGCGAGATTCCTGTGATCTCCAGAATGATATCTTGAACCTCTGACCAATAGGTGCGAAGGTTCTCACAGCTCCAGAATATATGTAAAAGCGTTCCCTCTTCTCTGCCGCATCTCCAACATAAAGGAGAAACATCCGGGAACATTTTATGTAGCACATGTGGGACTCTGTACCAACGGGATAGTATTTTAAAACTGGTTTCCTGATAGGCGTTACTAATAGACGCCTTATGTGTGAGGAGCATGATCTTTTCCCTTTGCTCTTGTGTTTGGGTATGTTCACACGGCCTATTTACGGACGTAATTCGGGCGTTTTTGCCCCGAATTACGTCTGAAAATAGCGCCTCAATAGCGCTGACAAACATCTGCCCATTGAAACCAATGGGCAGACGTTTGTTCACACGAGGCGTATATTTACGCGCCGCTGTCAAATGACGGCGCGTAAATAGACGCCCGCGTCAAAGAAGTGACCTGTCACTTCTTTGGCCGTAATTGGAGCCGTTATTCATTGACTCCAATGAATAGCAGCGCTAATTACGGCTGTAATGGACGCGGCGTACAAGCGCCTGCACATGCCGGTACGGCTGAAATTACGGGGATGTTTTCAGGCTGAAACATACCCGTAATTTCAGCCGTAACGGACACCCTCGTGTGAACATACCCTTAGAGTAATCTGAAGATCTCTTTCCCATTTCGTAATATATGGTGGGATGAAATCCTCAGCAGGAGTGAGCAGCACGCAGTAAAGACTGGACAGGGCCCGTCTCACATGCCCCGTTTGAGAACACAAAGTTTCAAAGGAAGATAGAGCTCGGTCATAGGAAGCCGGTGTAGGTAGTCTTGACAAGTAATGAGTCAATTGTAACGCCTGCCATTGGGACGGGTCCGGGATAACCCTCTGGCTGGGAAAGCTCTTCTCCACGCAGCCAGGGCCGCCATCAGGGGGTATTAGGGGTACTGGTGTGAGGGGCCCGGCCAAACCTAACTGAAAGGGGGCCCGGCAACTGCCGCGACATTCTTTTGGTAGGAAAAAACGGGCCCTTGCAATGGGGCCCGTTTTTTTCACCAAAAGAATGTCGTGAGCTGCTGCTGCTGCGGGCCCCCTCCCCATGGGGGGCCGTCAAACCGCCCTCGCGCGACCGATCACGCGCACAAGGAAACTCCCGCACGTGCGCAGTCGCGAGCGCGCACCCACTAACGCCCGCACTCGAGACCGCACGCACCCGCGAAAGCCCGGAAGCGCGCACCCGCGATCGTCCGCGCGCGCACCCACGATCGCCCGCGCGCGCACTAGCGAACGAAGCACGCGCAGCCGCGGTCACACATGGACAAAACTTACCTGGAGCCTGGCTGGAGGTGAAGGACTGGACGTCTGGACCGAAGACCTTGCCTGGAAGACATCGCCGGAAGAGGACTGGAGTGGGAGCAGCTCTTCTGACACCTTGAGTAAATTATCTCAAAGTGCTGTTTATGTATGGCCCTGTTCACACAGTATTTTGCAGGCAAAAAAAAATCTGCCTCAAAATTCCTTAAAGAATTTTGAGGCAGATTTTGACTTGCCCACACTATCTTGCCGCGTTTTTTGCTGCGTTTTTTGCCCGCGCCGATTGAGGACAGCAGACAAAAAACGCAGCGAAAAATGAATTTTCTGCCTCCCATTGATTTCGATGGGAGGTCAGAGGCGGAACCGCGGCAAGAAAGGACTTGCTGCTTTTTCTTTTTTCCGCGACTGGCTGCCATTGATTTCAGATTAAATCAATTGGAGGCGGTTTTGGAAGTTTTTTGGTGCTGATTCTGACGCAGTGTCCGAGTCAATATCAAGGCCCAAAAACTCTGTGAACTGGGCCTTATTGTTAGGGCTTATTCAGACGAACGTGTAATACATCCGTGCAACGTGCGTGATTTTCACGCGCCTCGCACGGACCTATGTTAGTCTATGGGGCCGTGCAGACCGTCAGTGATTTTCACGCAGCGTGTGTCCGCTGCGTAAAACTCACGACATGTCCTATATTTGTGCGTGGTTTGCGCATCACGCACCCATTGAAGTCAATGGGAGCATGAAAATCACGCCCAGCAATTCCGCAGCAGTATAAACTATGAATGAAAACAGAAAAGCACCACGTGCTACAAACAGAGTGTCATAATGATGGCGGCTGCGCAAAACTCACGCAGCCGCGCATCATACGCTGCTGACACACGGAGCTGTTATGGACCTTTTGCATGCGCAAAATGCCACGTTTTTTGCGCGTGCAAAAAGCACACGCTTGTGTGAATCCGGCCTTAGGGTAGGAACACACTAGGCATGAACACTGCGGATTTTATGCAACACATTTTATTGTGGAAAATCTGCAGCGTATTACAGTCGCAGCAGAGTGGATGAGGTTTGAACAAATCTCATTCACACGCTGCAAAAAAAATGGACCTGCCGTGTGGCTTTTGGCTTTTTAAGCCGCAACATGTCAATGTATTCTGTGGAATCGCTGCTCCTCTGTTGCGGAAATGCTGCGGTTCTGCCGCAAAAAGCACACATGAGAAAAAAAAAAAGGCACTTTTTTAAATTTATAAAAAAGTTTAGACTTGCCCCGGCCGTAGTCCTGGTGACGCGATCCTCTATTCTTAGCGCAGCCCGGCCTCCTGTCATGACGTTTCATCCCATGTGACTGCTGCAGCGGTCACATGGTCTACAGCGTCATCCCAGGAGGCGGGGCTACGTTCAGAAGAGAGAGATGCGTCACCAGGACTACGGCCGGGGCAAGTCTAAACTTTTTTTTCCTGCAGGATACCCGCAGCGGACAAGCCTCACGAAACCTGCGCCACTATTTGGTGCGGTTTTGCGGGCAGAATTCCCTTCTGCTACCGGGGCGGATAAGCCGGAATGGTGACGAACGGAAACCATTAGCGATGTTTTCGTCACCAGTGAGATCAATGGTGACGGAAAAATCGCTAATGGTTTCCGTTCGTCACCGTTCCGGCAGGTTTTCAGACGGAATCAATAGCGTAGTCGACTGCGCTAATGGTGACGGAAGCTGTGCTGTCACTTTCACTTTCCGTTGCGGGGTTCACCCGACGGAAACCTCAGACGGAACCCCGGAACGGAAGCGAACGGTGATGTGAACAGGCCCTAACACAAAAGTTTTGTATTTTTTTAAGCTGGTTCACAAAAAAAAATAATTCCAAATTCTACTGGACCAACTGACTATTTAGAGACCGGCAGCAGCTCCAGGAGCGACATCATAAGGGTAGGAACACACTAGGCGGATATGCTGAGTAAAACTCTCGGTAGCCGCAGGGAATTCCGACAGCAAAACCGCACCAAATAGTGGCGCAGGTTTCGTGAGGCTTGTCCGCTGCGGGAATCCTGCAGGGAAAAAAAAGTTTAGACTTGCCCCGGCCGTAGTCCTGCTGACGCATCTCTCTTCTGAACGTAGCCCCGCCTCCTGGGATGACGCTGTAGACCATGTGACCGCTGCAGCAGTCACATGGGATGAAACGTCATGACAGGAGGCCGGGCTGCGCTAAGAATAGAGGATCGCGTCACCAGGACTACGGCCGGGGCAAGTCTAAACTTTTTTATAATTTTAGAAAGTGCCTTTTTTTTTTCTCATGTGTGATTTTTGCGGCAGAACCGCAGCATTTCCGCAACAGAGGAGCGGCGATTCTACAGAATAATTTGACATGCTGCGGCTTAAAAAGCCAAAAGCCGCACTGCAGGTCCATTATTTTTGCAGCGTGTGGATGAGATTTGTTCAAACCTCATCCACTCTGCTGCGACTGTAATACGCTGCGGATTTTCCACAATAAAATGTGTTGCATAAAATCTGCAGTGTTCATGCCTAGTGTGTTCCTACCCTAAGGCCGGATTTACATGAGCGTGTGCTTTTTGCGTGCGCAAAAACGTGGCATTTTGCGCATGCAAAAGGTCCATAACAGCTCCGTGTGGCAGCAGCGTATGATGCGTGGCTGCGTGATTTTCGCGCAGCCGCCATCATGACACTCTGTTTGTATGTTTGTAGCACGTGGTGCTTTTTCTGTTTTCAGTCATAGTTTATACTGCTGCGGAAGTGCTGGGCGTGATTTTCACGCACCCATTGACTTCAATGGGTGCGTGATGCGCGAACAATGCACAAATATAGGACATGTCATGAGTTTTACGCAGCGGACACACGGACACACGCTGCATGAAACTCACTGACAGTCTGCACGGCCCCGTAGAGTTAGATAGGTCCGTGCGAGGCGCGTGAAAATCACGCACGTTGCACGGATGTATTACACGTTCGTCTGAATAAGCCCTAACAATAAGGCCCAGTTCAGAGTTTTTGGGCCTTGATATTGACTCTGACACTGCATCAGAATCAGCACCAAACAACTTCCAAAACCGCCTCCCATTGATTTAATCTGAAATCAATGGGAGCCAGTCGCGGAAAAAAGAAAAAGCAGCATGTCCTTTCTTGCCGCGGTTCCGCCTCTGACCTCCCATCGAAATCAATGGGAGGCAGAAAATGCATTTTTCCCTAAGTTTTTTGTCTGCTGTCCTCAATCGCCGCGGGCAAAAACCGCGGCAAGATAGTGTGGGCAGGTCAAAATCTGCCTCAAAATTCGGTGCGCGGTTCCAGGCGGTCGCGGGTGCGCATGCGCGGGAGTTTGCGGGTGCGCGCTATCGGTCGCACGGGCGGCAGTGTTTGCCGGCCCCCATGACGACCCCCATGCTACCCAGGGCCGCCATCAGGGGGGGTATTATGGGTACTGATGTGAGAGACCCGGCCAAACCTAATTGAAAGGGGGGCCCGCAGCTCACGACATTCTTTTGGTGAAAAAAACGGGCCCCATTGCAGGGGCCTGTTTTTTTTCTACCAAAGGCAAGTCGCGGCAGTTGCCGGGCCCCCCTTTCAATTAGGTTTGGCCGGGCCTCTCCCATCAGTACCCATAATACCCCCCCTGATGGCGGCCCTGGGTAGCATGATATAGTGCTGGACGGAGTACCTTTAACAGGCGGTGCCACGGTAGGGGGGCCCAGAAAATTTAGCTGTAGGGGGCCCTGAAATTCCTGATGGCGACCCTGCACGCAGCCATGCATTGCCCCTATAAAAATGACTTACTCTAAAATGCCCCTGCTGTACCCATATCTTAAAGGTCTGATCTGACAGACCTGGTGTAATGATAGGGGTAGGGAAACGGACAAGTGAGCCCTAATCTACCCGCCACTCTGTCCCTGCCTACTTGCAACGACCCGCCCTAGGTGACGGGGTACAACTGGGCGGCGGTCCCTACGCTCAGTAAGTGTACAAGACAAACATACAAGGGAATATAAAGCAAAGGGAAAGGGGCAGTTGCCCACGGCAACACCGTGAGCAACAGAGTGGTGAACGAGCCAAGTCAAACCAGGAGAGCACGAGGTACAAAAAGCAGAGCAGAAGAGTCGTCAGAAAGCCAGGGTCAGAATGGAGCAGGATCAAATTGTTCGGAGCTGTAGCTGGGCCAGGAAACCACACGGAAAGAATCACAAGCAAGGAGGAACAGGAAAGGCAGGTATAAATAGACAGAGGGCGGGAGCTAGCTGAGTCTGGCCAAGCTGCTATAGGTTATACGGCCCAATAAACCGGGGAGCAAACTTCTTGGACGGGACCTTAAGACGCAAGTTCCTAGATGATAACCACACCAGATCCCCGACCATAAACAAGGGGTTAGCAGAACGTTTTCTATCAGCCTGAGTTTTTTGTACGCTCTGGGACGC
Organism: Rhinoderma darwinii; assembly: GCF_050947455.1. Taxonomy (NCBI): domain Eukaryota; kingdom Metazoa; phylum Chordata; class Amphibia; order Anura; family Rhinodermatidae; genus Rhinoderma; species Rhinoderma darwinii. The sequence continues at coordinate 309,209,075 of NC_134690.1, read as the reverse complement.
CTCTAGGTGCTTCTGAACCTGGGCCCAGACTGTGCACAGTTCCCGATGAACGACCTCTACCTCGGGATTGTTGGAACTACCAGGTGAAACTGAGGAGAACCGTGGATTAAACCCAAAATTACAGAAAAAGGGGGAGACCCCTGACGAGTTACTGACCCGGTTATTAAGGGAAAATTCAGCGAGGGGAATGAATGAGACCCAATCATATTGACAGTCAGAGATAAAACACCTTAAATATTGTTCTAGAGATTGATTAGTCCTCTCAGTTTGGCCATTGGTTTCAGGATGGAAAGCAGAGGAGGACAGATCAATCTCCAACTTCTTACAGAAGGCTCTCCAAAACAAAGAAACAAATTGTACCCCTCTGTCCGAAACAATATTTACAGGGACCCCATGGAGACGCAGGATGTGTTTGACAAACAAGGTAGCTAACGTCTTGGCGTTGGGTAGTTTCTTGAGGGGCACAAAGTGGCACATCTTACTGAAGCGGTCTACTACCACCCACACCACCGACTTGCCTTGGGATGGAGGCAAATCGGTGATAAAATCCATGGAGATATGTGTCCAAGGTTTCTGGGGAATGGGCAACGAACGTAGTAAGCCCGCTGGTCGGGACCTGGGAGTCTTGGACCTAGCACAAACCTCACAAGCGGCGACGTAGGCCTTAACGTCTTTAGGCAACCCAGGCCACCAATAGTTTCTGGCAATGAGGTGTTTGGTGCCCAGGATGCCTGGATGACCAGATAGTGCGGAGTCATGATTTTCCCTAAGTACCCTTAGCCGGTATTGCAGGGGAACAAACAGCTTGTCCTCAGGAAGGTTCCCGGGAGCTGAACCTTGATCAGCTGCAATTTCAGAGACTAAATCAGAATCAATAGAAGAAATGATTATACCGGGAGGCAAAATACAAGCAGGATCTTCCTCCGAAGGAGGGCTGGCCATGAAGCTACGCGACAGTGCATCGGCCTTAATATTTTTAGACCCAGCCCTATAGGTAACCAAAAAGTTGAATCTGGTAAAAAATAGCGCCGATCGAGCTTGTCTCGGGTTTAGCCTCCGGGCAGATTCTAGGAAAACCAGATTCTTGTGGTCGGTAAGGACCGTTACCTGGTGCCTAGCCCCCTCCAGGAAGTGGCGCCACTCTTCAAATGCCCATTTAATGGCTAAGAGTTCGCGGTTGCCAATATCATAGTTACTCTCAGTGGGCGAAAACTTCCTGGAGAAGTAGGCACAGGGGCGGAGATGGGTGAGGGACCTGGTACCCTGGGACAAGACAGCACCCACTCCCACCTCGGATGCGTCAACTTCCACGATAAATGGCTCCATTTGGTTGGGCTGAACCAGCACCGGGGCCGAGATAAAGCACTTCTTAAGGACCTCAAAAGCCTGGACAGCCTCTGGAGACCAGTGGAGGAGATCAGCACCTTTGCGAGTGAGGTCCGTAAGAGGCTTAGCGATGACCGAGAAGTTAGCAATGAATCTCCTGTAATAATTAGCGAACCCCAAAAAACACTGTAGCGCCTTCAGGGAGGCAAGTTGGACCCATTCCGCCACAGCCTGAACCTTGGCGGGGTCCATGCGGAATTCATGAGGAGTGAGGATTTGACCCAAAAATGGTATCTCCTGTACCCCAAACACACATTTTTCGGTTTTTGCAAACAGTTTGTTTTCCCGAAGGACCTGGAGCACCTTCCTGACATGCTCAATGTGGGAGGGCCAGTCCTTGGAAAACACCAGTATGTCATCAAGGTACACTACAAGAAATATCCCCAGGTAATCTCTCAAAATCTCATTTATGAAATTCTGGAAGACCGCCGGCGCATTACACAACGCAAAGGGCATGACGAGGTATTCGAAATGACCTTCGGGCGTGTTAAACACAGTCTTCCACTCATCCCCCTCTTTGATGCGGATAAGATTATACGCCCCCCGTAGATCAAACTTAGAGAACCATTGGGCCCCCTGAACCTGATTAAAGAGATCAGGAATCAAAGGAAGGGGATACTGGTTCCTTACAGTGACCTTATTCAGGTTACGGTAGTCAATGCATGGCCTAAGACCACCATCCTTCTTCCCTACGAAGAAGAAGCCAGCACCTACCGGAGAAGTAGAGGGGCGAATGTAACCCTTGGCCAGGCATTCCTGGATATACTCTCTCATGGCTTCACGTTCGGGACAAGAAAGATTAAATATCCTACCCTTAGGAAGCTTAGCTCCTGGTACCAATTCGATAGCGCAATCGTATTCTCTATGAGGAGGTAACACTTCGGAGGCCTCCTTAGAGAAAACATCAGCAAAGTCCCGAACAAAGTCAGGTAGCGTGTTCACCTCCTCAGGGGGAGAAATAGAATTAACAGAAAAACATGACGTACAACATTCATTACCCCATTTGGTTAGCTCCCCAGTATTCCAGTCAAACGTGGGATTATGCAACTGCAACCAGGGAAGGCCTAAAACCAAATCGGACGATAATCCCTGCATCAACAGTACAGAGCACTGCTCCAAATGCATGGAGCCAACAAGGAGTTCAAAAACAGGGGTATGCTGTGTAAAATAACCATTAGCAAGAGGAGTGGAGTCGATACCCACTACCGGGACAGGTTTAGGCAAATCAATCAAAGGCATAGCAAGAGACATAGCAAACTCCACAGACATGATATTAGCAGAGGACCCTGAATCCACGAAGGCGCTGCCGGTAGCAGACCTACCACCAAAAGAGACCTGAAAGGGAAGCAAGATCTTATTACGTTTCATATTTACGGGAAATACCTGTGCGCCCAAGTGACCTCCCCGATGATCACTTAGGCGCGGAAGTTCTCCGGTTGCATTCTTACGCTTAGGACAGTTGTTCACTTGATGCTTGTCATCCCCACAGTAGAAGCAGAGACCATTCTTCCTGCGGAAATCTCTACGTTGTTGGGGGGACACGAAGGCCCCGAGTTGCATAGGTACCTCTGAGTCTTCCGGGGAAGAACGAAGCGACGGAACCTCGGGAGGCATCATGGGGGAGTCGGAGGAGAAAACACATAAACGTTCGCGTTGTCGTTCCCTGAGACGTCGGTCAAGTCGTACCGCTAAAGCCATAACCTGGTCTAGGGAGTCAGAAGAGGGATAACTAACTAGCAGGTCTTTCAGGGCATTCGACAGACTCAACCTAAACTGGCACCGTAAGGCAGGGTCATTCCACCGAGAAGCTACGCACCACTTCCTAAAGTCAGAACAATACTCCTCAACAGGTCTCTTACCCTGACGTAAGGTCACCAGCTGACTCTCGGCAAAGGCAGTCTTGTCAGTCTCGTCATAAATGAGTCCGAGAGAAGAAAAGATCAACGGAGGAAAGTTCAGGGGTGTCAGGAGTCAAGGAGAAGGCCCATTCTTGGGGCCGTCCTGGAGCCGGGACATAATTATACCCACTCGCTGGCTCTCAGAACCTGAGGACTGGGGCTTTAACCGAAAGTAAAGCCTGCAACTTCCCCGAAAGGAGAGAAAAGCCCTCCGGTCCCCTGAGAACCGGTCGGGCAACTTGAGGTGGGGTTCAGGAGTTGAGGTGAGGGGAACTACCAAGGTAGCATCAGGCTGGTTGACCTTCTGAGCCAGGGCCTGGACCTGTAGGGAGAGACCCTGCATTTGCTGAGCCAGGGTCTCAAGGGGGTCCATAGTAGTGTCAGGGACCAGGGTAGACTAGGTATATGGGCTTGTGATTATGTAATGATAGGGGTAGGGAAACGGACAAGCGAGCCCTAATCTACCCGCCACTCTGTCCCTGCCTACTTGCAACGACCCGCCCTAGGCGACGGGGTACAACTGGGCGGCGGTTCCTACGCTCAGTAAGTGCACAAGACTAACATACAAGGGAATATAAAGCAAAGGGAAAGGGGCAGTTGCCCACGGCAACACCGTGAGCAACAGAGTGGTGAACGAGCCAAGTCAAACCAGGAGAGCACGAGGTACAAAACGCAGAGCAGAAGAGTCGTCAGAAAGCCAGGGTCAGAATGGAGCAGGATCAAATTGTTCGGAGCTGTAGCTGGGCCAGGAAACTACACGGAAAGAATCACAAGCAAGGAGGAACAGGAAAGGCAGGTATAAATAGACAGAGGGCGGGAGCTAGCTGAGTCTGGCCAGGCTGCAATAGGCTCTCCCACTCCTAAGCCTGCCAGCCTGAGTGGTGGAAGCTGGAGTCAGTCTCAGAGAGATAGACTCAGGTGAAGACTGATTACCTCTGGAAGTTAACCCCGAAGCTGTGCCTGGCAGATCCTTTACACCTGGGCCAAATTCCGGGTTACCCAAAACCGGAGTGAGGGGTGATAACAGTTGTGATATTCCCTCTCTACTCCGCACCTTTCTAAACACCTGTAAAGTTGGATATATGGTAGGATGATCACAAAATTATTTTTTTCTATATAATATTGCTTTTAGTATGTCATTAAAATAAATTTTATTTATTTGTGTTGTACTTTTTCTTTTTCTTTTTTTTCTTTCTTTTACTCTATGGGGGTGCCATTTTTTTTTTATCTCTGTATGTGTCGATTAACGACGCATACAGAGATGGAATACGGCAGTTACAGGGCATAGGAGTCAATGAACGGGAGCCGTTCCATTGACTCTGCTCTCTGTCTCTGTACTGCGCAGACGCAGGTCAGAGTCACACAGCAGAGCAGCTGTTTGCAGGGAGATAGCAGGCGCCATACTGAAGACCAGCTGCACTGCAGGTAAGGTGTGTGTCTCTTTCTGTCCCACTCTCTATCTCACAGACCCCCGCTTTCGTGACCCCCGACGGGCCCCCCCCCCCTTGTATGAAGGACACATGATGCAACTGTACTGGGAAAGCCCTGAACGATAAATCTCTCTAGTTGTGCTGAGACTGTTTGGGGATGTGACTAATGAACCTCTCACACTCCAGTAGGAAGGGTAATGGTGGTCACCCAGCTTTCCCAGACCCCTGAACGATAAATCTCTCTAGTTGTGCTGAGACTGTTTGGGAATGTGACTAATGAACCTCTCAGTCTCAGCACAACTAGAGAGATTTATCGTTCAGGGGTCTGGGAAAGCTGGGTGACCACCATTACCCCTCCTACTGGAGTGTGAAAGGTTCATTAGTCACATCCCCAAACACACTCCAGTAGGAGGGGGTAATGGTGGTCACCCAGCTTTCCCAGACCCCCGAACGATAAATCTCTAGTTGTGCAAAATCAAGTGTAATCAAGCATTTTTTTTAATGTGCTTTTTGGCACGTAAAATGTGCAAAAAATACACGGCGTGTGAACCGGTCAACTGAAAAGTAATTCTCTTCACTTTCATCATTCTAAGGGTATGTTCACACGCAGTGTTTTCAGCTGAAAAATCGGAAGCAGGACGCCTGCAAGCGTCTGCCCATTGGTTTCAATGGGAGATACGGCGTTCTGTTCCGACAGGGCGTTTTTTACGTGGTCGTTTTCCAAAACCGGCACGTAAAAAGATGCCCGCCAAAATGAAGTGTACATCACTTCTTGGGACGTTTTTGGAGCCGTTTTTAATTGACTTTATAGAAAAACAGCTCCAAAAACGGCCGTAAAAACGTGAGTTAGATTAAAAAATGGCTGAAAATCAGGAGCGGTTTTCCCTTTGTTTAGTAAGCGTGTGAACATACACTTAGCCTTTTGGTGTTTCCTATAACTTCTGCCAGATGCAGAATCACACCCAAAATGGCTGCCGGACACTGCTTAGCAATTTGAAGACACCTTTTCCTGGCTTGTGGGAGGGGGGGGTGAGATTCCCTCCCACATTTACGGCAGCTGTGAGTCAGGTTGCTTTGCCTTATTCACCTTGCTGTAATTCTGGGAAGTTCTCCCCCTGGTGGCCAACATAGGAAAACATGTCAAATTATTATTTAATTTTTAATACTTTCCACCATATGGAAGAAAAAAAAAAATACAGCAAAAAACTTAAAAAATATAATAGCAATAAGTAACAACACTTAAAAAAAAAAAAGTTTAATTCGCGACACATTCCCTTTAAGGCAGCAGAATAGGCTAGTAAAGCTCTGTATATTGGCACACACCTCACACTCCATTACGGACCATAATTGCAGATAAAAATACTCATCCATTCATTTCTATTGCAAATGGACACCTCCTATATTTACAGGGCCACCTGATCGCATCCTGCAATATTGACACAGATTAAAGAGAACCTTTAATCTTTAACCCCTTAACGACCAAGGACGAAAATGAACGTCATGGTCGGCTGCTAGTTCCCGCACCATGACGTTCATTTTCGTCCGCATTTCAAACTGTCACTCTGTGTAAACACAGAGTGACAGACCCGCGCTGACAGTTGTCCCCGACAGCTGAGACATCAGTCTTGCCGGACAGCGGACCATCGCCGCTGATTTCGGCAGTTAACCCCTTAAGTGCGGCGACGGAATGCCGTCGCCGCATTTAAGTGGTTTGAAGCTCATCAGCAGCCCCCACGAAGTGATCGTGGGGGCTACCGATGCTTGTCACGGCAATCGGAGGTCAGATAATGACCTCCGGGTTGCCATGCACGGAAGCCTCGGAGGAACAGCCTCCGGCCGTTCCTCCTCTGCTTCCTGTCAGTGTGACAGTCACGTCACAATGACAGTTAGAGTACATTACACTACGTGTGTAGTGTAATGTACTCTAGCAGCGATCAAAGCTGCAAGACTAAGTGTCCCCTAGTGGGACAAGAAAAAAAAGTAATAAAAATGTTTTAAAAAAAGTGTAAAAATAAAAGTTATAAGTTCTATAAACACTAAATGCTTTTTTTCCTATAATAAAACTTTTATTATAGAAAAAAAAATGAACACGTTAAAAAAGTACACATATCTGGTATCACAGCGTTCGTAACGACTCCGACTATAAAACTATAATGTTGTTTTTCCCGCACGATGAACACCCCAAAAAAAAATCAATAAAAAACTACGACAGAATCGCAATTTTTTGGGTCACCACCGCTCCCTAAATAAAGAATAAAAAGTGATCAAAAAGTCGCATGTACCCGAAAATATTACCAATAAAAACTTCTATCCGTCCCGCAAAAAACAAGCCCTTACACAGCTTTTTTGACTAAAAAAATTAAAAATTACGGCTCTCAGAATATGGTGACACAGAATTTTTTTTTTTTATAAATAAGTCATTTTATTGCGCAAACGCTAAAAAAAAGGACCAAACCTATATACATATGGTATCGCCGTAATCGTACCAACCTGCAGAATAAAGTAAAAATGTCATTTATAGCGTACGGTGAACGCCGCAAAAAGAAAACCTAAAAAACGGTGTCAGAATTCCTGTTTTTTGCTCAGGATTGCAAAAAAATTGAATAAAAAGTGATCAAAAAAAATCGCATGTACCCCAAAATGGTACCAATGAAAACTACAGATTGTCCCGCAACAAATAAGCCTTCACACCACTCTATTGATGGAAAAATAAAAAAGTTATGGCTCTTGGAACGCGGTGAGTGAAAATCTAAAATATGAAAGCAAAAAATAGATCAGTCCTGAAAGGGTTAACTCATTTCTAATGAAAAAACGTATGACAACATGTTGGGTATTTCCATACTCGGGAGAAATTGCTTTATAAAAAAATGGTTGTTTTTTTCCTCCTTTATCCCTTGTGAAAATGAGAAAATGCAACATTTTAGTGGAAAAAATGTTGATATTAATTTTCGCGCCCTAATTCTAATAAACTCTGCAAAAGACCCGTGGGGTCTAAATGCTCACTATACCCCTAGAAAAATTCCTTGAAGGTTTTTCCAAAATGGGGTCACTTTTGGTGGGTTTCCACTGTTTTGGTCCCTCCAGTGCATTGCAAATGCGACATGGCACCGAAAACCATTCCAGCAAAATCATAAATCCAAATGGCGCTCCTTCCCTTCTGAGCCCTGCTGTGGGTCCAAACAGCAGTTTATTACCACATATGGGGTATTGTCGTAATCGGGAGACATTGCTTTACAAATGTTGGGGTGCATTTACTTCGTTATTCCTTGTAAATAATAAAAATTTCTATGTTGTTTCAGAAAAAAAGTACATTTTAATTCTTAGAGACTAATTTCAATATATTTAGCGAAAAACCTGTGTGGTCAAAATGCTAACTATACCCCTAGATAAATACCTTAAGGGGTCTAGTTTTCGAAATGGAAAGAACCAAATGTGCCTGAGGCACACTGAAAATCGATTTCCCAACTGCTAATCAGTGTAATTAAAATATAACTTTTAATATTTTTGCCATTAAAGATGTCCAAGGGGACATAACATTCAGCACGAACAGTTAAAATTAGTAGCCAGTATTGCTCTAGCACACGCTTGTTTCCACTCGATCTGCATGTATTGCCAGACGGAGTGTAAGGTACTCAGATTGCAGAGTATCAGGTCGGCAGCTGCAGACTGCCGAGCTTTAGTGGATAGGATATGGTATGGTATGCGTGCTTAGGATTACCACGCAAGCTAGGCTCTTTAAAATTGTAAATTTAGCCCCCCCGACATGTTTCGCTGTCAACACAGCGTCCTCAGGGGATCAAAACGGGGCTAGTGAGCGCGCGTATGAATTGTCAAACCCTTTAAACATTTCGATTTGCATCACACAAGATTCACCTGTGTGAGAACCAATAGGAGCTCTGTACAGAGGACGAGCCTCCATAGTAGAAGATTGGCGTTTACGCCAGCCAATGTGGAAGCCATATATATGACCAGTTACGATGCGCCGAGTGCGCATGGGCACTAGAATCACAACTGGACTTAGAAATTTTTCTGAGTTAACCATTGTAAACGGCGCCTGCGCACACGAGTCCTGCAGGGTCTTAGCCGATATCAACATTATCAGTGATAGATGCGCATGTCTAGGCTCTTAGAAAAAGAGCAAGCTCTCAGAATAGTAGCACTAGATGAGTCCCCGTAATAGAGACTTGACAGAAGTCATAATAGAAAACGTATAGATGGCCAATTTAACGCATTGGCACTATGGTCACGGTCAGACTTAGTCAGCTCTCCACATATATGTACATATTAGAGATCTGACTGGCTTGACAGCGCATGCGTATATCGGACCTGGACTTAGCCGGTTTTGGCATCTATGAAGATTTACAAGTGCATGTCTAGTCTCTAGTTAGATTCGGGAGAAATCAATAGGGCGCGCGTGCGCACCAGGGTCCAAAAGGGACTTAGACGATGTTTTGGATAGTGGTCTGAGTATGTTAGGGACGCAGAGGTCCCACAATTCACAGTTAGACTCAAGTTAAAGGTTCCGGACGTAAGAATTTAGTGCGCATGTCTGGGCACTCAGAGGATACAGCAGCAGGGATCGTTCCCATCAAAAGGTGAGTATTACAGTATATATATATGTTGTCCACACTGCAAGTTTAGCCTATAGGTTAGGTCATTATCCACAAAGGGCATGGCTCAACTACAATCTCTTGGTTCGAGTAGAGGGAGAATAAGGGGGAGGACAATTCGTCCAAATGGACATACATGACAATTGAATTATCAGTATAAAGATATATTGTCTCTTTTTCAATAGAGGTACGATTGGTCATAGTGACCAGGTGACAGCTGTCAGTGTGTATATATACATCAGGTGTGGCATTCTAAGTTGGGGCAATTATAGAAAGGCTACGAAGGTGAATCCCTCATTTAGCCCATTTGGGCTTAAGGATCTAAGCCTATGAATCCATTTGGCTTCTTCTTGCAGTAACTTTTTATCAAGATTGCCTGCTCTGGGGCCCAGCTTGACTTGGGTGATGCCCCAAAATTTAAGAGCATTGATGTCTCCTTGATGGTAAGATCTAATGTGTTTAGAAAGAGGTGTGTCTTCTTTCATATTAATCGTACTTTTATGCTTCGAAATCCTTCTACGGAGTTGTTGAATGGTCTTGCCCACGTATAGTTTTGGGCAAGGGCACTGTGCAGCATAGACAATACCACTACTTTGACAATTGATGAATTGTTTAATGGTAAAAATCTTACCATCGACTGGGTTGGAGAAGGTTTTGGTCGTCGGCATCAAGGGGCAAAAGGAGCATCTGCCACAGGGAAATGATCCCTGTATTGGGGGCGGAAGCCAAGTTTTTTGTAAAGTTAGTGGTCTCGAATAGTGGCTATGTGTCAAGTATTCACGGAGGTTCTTACCTCTCCGATATGTGACATTGGGAATGTTGGAGATTGTGTCACAGAGGTCAGTGTCTGTTAGTAGAATAGACCAGTGTCTCTTTAAGATGTTTTTAATTTGATATGAGCAATTGTCAAAATTCCCTATACATCTGATAAGGGGAGATTGTTTGCTACCATCAAGAGCATGTTTTTCATTCTCCTTTTTACCATGCAGTAGATCATCCCTAGATGTTGCCCTCGCCCTTGCATAGGCTCTATGCAGAGTTTTCTTTGGGTATCCACGTGCAAGGAATTTATTATATAGAGTATCACATTCCATTTGAAAGGTGGTTTCTTCAGAGCAGTTTCTTTTTGCTCTTAAGTACTGTCCAATTGGGATACCTTTTTTGAGAGCCGGCGGATGATAACTTCCCCAATGCAGGAAACTATTTGTTGCAGTCTCCTTTCTATAGATATTAGTTTGGACAGCCCCACCAGGGTCCAGGGAAATTTTTAGATCCAAAAAATTTATTTCATTTGTGTGTATAGTGTAGGTGAATTTCATCCCAATATGATTATTATTGATGACATCCATGAAATCAGAGAAGAGAGCAGTGTCTCCCTCCCAGAAGACAAGTATGTCATCTATGTATCTACCCCAGAAAGAGATGTGACAAGTGAAGGGGAGTAAATCCTCGTTAAAAATTAAAGTGTCCTCCCACCATCCTAAAAATAAGTTGGCATAAGTGGGTGCACAAACAGTGCCCATGGCCGTGCCTTTGAGTTGGTGATAGAATTTGTTATCGAAAAGAAAATAATTGTGTGTGAGTAGGAATTGTAATAGGGATATAGTGAAATTATTGTGTGCCTGAAACTGAGTCCCCTTAGTGCTCAAAAAGTGTCGTACAGCACTAAGGCCCAGATCATGGTTGATATTAGTGTACAGTGACTCGACATCAATAGTAGCTATTAGCGTGGTGGAAGATACATTAATCCCCTGGATCCTGGTGAGGGTGTCCTTGGTATCTCGTAGAAAAGAGGGTAGGGCTGCAACAAAGGGTGACAGGATTTCGTTTACATATGTACTTATACCTTGCGTTAAGTTGTCATTACCGGAGACAATTGGTCTACCAGGTATTGGTGTAACGTTTTTGTGTATTTTGGGCAGGGCGTAGAAAGTCGCCAGAGTAGGTGTGGAGTTATATACAGATTTAAATTCTTCAGATGATATTAGTCCATTGGACCTTGCATTAATCAGTAAGGTATGTAATTCAGATAGATATCGTTCCGTCGGATTTCCATCTAGTACCTTATATGTAGATGTATCATTGAGGAGTCTCTGGACCATCGAGACATAGTCTTTAGGATTAAGAATAACAATATTGCCCCCTTTGTCAGAGGGTTTAAATATAATTTCTTCATTTTTGCTGAGTTCATCTAATGCTGTTTTCTCTGATTTACTAAGGTTACTTCGAGGTTTTTGTTTATGCAATTGAAGTTTCTTTAGATCCGCACTGACCATTTTAACAAATATATCGATATGTGGATATTGCGATATTGGAGGTGTTAATCGTGACTTCGGTCGTAATGAGGAGAAAGGGCCAGTAGCCATATCAGCTGGGTATTCATTTTCATTTGCTAGCTCTTCTAGTGCATGTAAAGTAGTCAGTTCAGTGTGATTAAATGCAGTATTATCATCAGATTTATTCTTGAAATATTTATGTAAGGCAAGCTTTCTTGCAAATAGATTGACATCTTTAGTCCAAGTGAATTCATCAAAATTCGGAGTGGGAGTATATGATAGGCCTTTACATAAAAGCGATTTTTGCTGTGGGCTAAGTTCAAATTGTGAAAGATTTACTACTTGCATATCATCTGACAGGCGATTTACACTATGTGTCATTTGGTCTGGCTCCATGGTGTGTTGTGCAGACCTAAAAAAGGAATCGCAGAGAAAGTGTTTGTGGGTGCTGAGGCTGAGGGGCCCGCATTTCCCAAGTTCACAGCATTCCTCATAGGGCCATCCGCCTATTTCCCCACGGAGAATGGGGTACTGGGTGTCACCGTTGTGGGTATATGGGGCGCTGAGGAGATTGTGGAGGTAGCATGTGTAGAGATAGCTGAGATAGCCGAAGTGGCGGTACGTTGCCCGTTGTGAGCTGTCCATATTGATGGTATGCCCTTAGGGCCAGTAGGTGTTCTTTTTGACGGGTTATATTTTCTATTTTTTATTTTTCGTTTGGCTCCTAATCTATTGTCGTCAGACAGAAATCTAGAATCTTCTGTACCAGATACGTCTGACTCAGAGATGTCTACAGATCTGTTGTCACGATTTTGAAAGGGGGTGGAGGGGGCACGGCTACGATATGTGTATATCTGACCTGTATCGAAATCTCTGCGGTCTCTGATATATTTCCTATGTTTTCTCTCCTTTATTTCTCTCTGTAGATATTCAATGTTTTTTTGTCGTTTTATTTCACATTCACTATATTCTGGTGTTGAACTGAAAGTCTGGATGTCTTGAATTTCTTTTTCTAGTTGTGAGCCAACCTTGAGAAGATCTCTTTTCTCAAAATCTAACAAGTATTGCATTAAACGCAGGGAACTTTCAGTTAGTATTTGTTCCCATCCCTTAATGAAGTTTGTGTCACTGCGATATAGGTTAGGGATTAAATTAATACGTAGACCTCTGTATATTATTTTTTGCTGTATGTAGGTTTCCAAACTGGTAATTTCCCAGCAGGATCTTACATACTGCTTATAGGTTTTCTGAAGGTCTCTAAAAGCAGTATGCACATCAAATTGATGCAGTGGTACGTTTTCCGTGGAAAAAACAAACAATGCCTCAGAAGCCAGGTCATCTGGATTCAATTTTCTTGATAGAAAATTTGCCATCACCTAATGATTGATGTGTATATGAATAAGGTATCTCAATAGAAGACAAAAAGGGGGTCAGAAATATATAGGGTAATTAACCCAATTGGAGTACAAATACTAGGGTGACCCTAGCAGTTGGCAGATATGTATTAGATATAGAAAGAACCAAATGTGCCTTAGTGCTGTACGACACTTTTTGAGCACTAAGGGGACTCAGTTTCAGGCACACAATAATTTCACTATATCCCTATTACAATTCCTACTCACACACAATTATTTTCTTTTCGATAACAAATTCTATCACCAACTCAAAGGCACGGCCATGGGCACTGTTTGTGCACCCACTTATGCCAACTTATTTTTAGGATGGTGGGAGGACACTTTAATTTTTAACGAGGATTTACTCCCCTTCACTTGTCACATCTCTTTCTGGGGTAGATACATAGATGACATACTTGTCTTCTGGGAGGGAGACACTGCTCTCTTCTCTGATTTCATGGATGTCATCAATAATAATCATATTGGGATGAAATTCACCTACACTATACACACAAATGAAATAAATTTTTTGGATCTAAAAATTTCCCTGGACCCTGGTGGGGCTGTCCAAACTAATATCTATAGAAAGGAGACTGCAACAAATAGTTTCCTGCATTGGGGAAGTTATCATCCGCCGGCTCTCAAAAAAGGTATCCCAATTGGACAGTACTTAAGAGCAAAAAGAAACTGCTCTGAAGAAACCACCTTTCAAATGGAATGTGATACTCTATATAATAAATTCCTTGCACGTGGATACCCAAAGAAAACTCTGCATAGAGCCTATGCAAGGGCGAGGGCAACATCTAGGGATGATCTACTGCATGGTAAAAAGGAGAATGAAAAACATGCTCTTGATGGTAGCAAACAATCTCCCCTTATCAGATGTATAGGGAATTTTGACAATTGCTCATATCAAATTAAAAACATCTTAAAGAGACACTGGTCTATTCTACTAACAGACACTGACCTCTGTGACACAATCTCCAACATTCCCAATGTCACATATCGGAGAGGTAAGAACCTCCGTGAATACTTGACACATAGCCACTATTCGAGACCACTAACTTTACAAAAAACTTGGCTTCCGCCCCCAATACAGGGATCATTTCCCTGTGGCAGATGCTCCTTTTGCCCCTTGATGCCGACGACCAAAACCTTCTCCAACCCAGTCGATGGTAAGATTTTTACCATTAAACAATTCATCAATTGTCAAAGTAGTGGTATTGTCTATGCTGCACAGTGCCCTTGCCCAAAACTATACGTGGGCAAGACCATTCAACAACTCCGTAGAAGGATTTCGAAGCATAAAAGTACGATTAATATGAAAGAAGACACACCTCTTTCTAAACACATTAGATCTTACCATCAAGGAGACATCAATGCTCTTAAATTTTGGGGCATCACCCAAGTCAAGCTGGGCCCCAGAGCAGGCAATCTTGATAAAAAGTTACTGCAAGAAGAAGCCAAATGGATTCATAGGCTTAGATCCTTAAGCCCAAATGGGCTAAATGAGGGATTCACCTTCGTAGCCTTTCTATAATTGCCCCAACTTAGAATGCCACACCTGATGTATATATACACACTGACAGCTGTCACCTGGTCACTATGACCAATCGTACCTCTATTGAAAAAGAGACAATATATCTTTATACTGATAATTCAATTGTCATGTATGTCCATTTGGACGAATTGTCCTCCCCCCTTATTCTCCCTCTACTCGAACCAAGAGATTGTAGTTGAGCCATGCCCTTTGTGGATAATGACCTAACCTATAGGCTAAACTTGCAGTGTGGACAACATATATATATACTGTAATACTCACCTTTTGATGGGAACGATCCCTGCTGCTGTATCCTCTGAGTGCCCAGACATGCGCACTAAATTCTTACGTCCGGAACCTTTAACTTGAGTCTAACTGTGAATTGTGGGACCTCTGCGTCCCTAACATACTCAGACCACTATCCAAAACATCGTCTAAGTCCCTTTTGGACCCTGGTGCGCACGCGCGCCCTATTGATTTCTCCCGAATCTAACTAGAGACTAGACATGCACTTGTAAATCTTCATAGATGCCAAAACCGGCTAAGTCCAGGTCCGATATACGCATGCGCTGTCGAGCCAGTCAGATCTCTAATATGTACATATATGTGGAGAGCTGACTAAGTCTGACCGTGACCATAGTGCCAATGCGTTAAATTGGCCATCTATACGTTTTCTATTATGACTTCTGTCAAGTCTCTATTACGGGGACTCATCTAGTGCTACTATTCTGAGAGCTTGCTCTTTTTCTAAGAGCCTAGACATGCGCATCTATCACTGATAATGTTGATATCGGCTAAGACCCTGCAGGACTCGTGTGCGCAGGCGCCGTTTACAATGGTTAACTCAGAAAAATTTCTAAGTCCAGTTGTGATTCTAGTGCCCATGCGCACTCGGCGCATCGTAACTGGTCATATATATGGCTTCCACATTGGCTGGCGTAAACGCCAATCTTCTACTATGGAGGCTCGTCCTCTGTACAGAGCTCCTATTGGTTCTCACACAGGTGAATCTTGTGTGATGCAAATCGAAATGTTTAAAGGGTTTGACAATTCATACGCGCGCTCACTAGCCCCGTTTTGATCCCCTGAGGACGCTGTGTTGACAGCGAAACATGTCGGGGGGGCTAAATTTACAATTTTAAAGAGCCTAGCTTGCGTGGTAATCCTAAGCACGCATACCATACCATATCCTATCCACTAAAGCTCGGCAGTCTGCAGCTGCCGACCTGATACTCTGCAATCTGAGTACCTTACACTCCGTCTGGCAATACATGCAGATCGAGTGGAAACAAGCGTGTGCTAGAGCAATACTGGCTACTAATTTTAACTGTTCGTGCTGAATGTTATGTCCCCTTGGACATCTTTAATGGCAAAAATATTAAAAGTTATATTTTAATTACACTGATTAGCAGTTGGGAAATCGATTTTCAGTGTGCCTCAGGCACATTTGGTTCTTTCTATATCTAATACATATCTGCCAACTGCTAGGGTCACCCTAGTATTAGTTTTCGAAATGGGGTCGTTTATGGGGAGTTTCTATCATTCTGGCAGCTCAAAGCTTCTCCAAATGTACATTGGGGCCTAAAACATTTTCAAGCAAAATATGAGTCCTGAAAGCCTCCGGGTGTTCCCTTCCTTTGGGGCCCTGCCGTGTGTCCAAACAACGCATTAGGGCCATAATGTGGGTATTTTTGAAAACAGGAGAAAGAGGGTGATAGATTTTGGGGTGTGTTTCTTCATTTTCATGGTCGCTTTACAAAGAAATCGGTCTTCAAACTGATACTTTTATGAAAAAAGTGAAATTATTATTTTTTTCACCTGATATGCATTAAATTTAGCAAAGAACTGTGGGGTCAAAGTAATTACTATACCCCTAAATAAATACCTTATGGGGTCTAGTTTTCTAAATGGGGTCATTTATGGGGAGTTTCTATCGTTCTGGCAGCTCAAAGCCTCTCCAAATGTACAGTGGGGTCTAAAACATTTTCAAGCAAAATATGAGTCCTGAAAGCCTCCGGGTGTTCTCTTCCTTTTGGGTCCTGCCGTGTGTCCAGGCAGCGCATTAGGGCCACAATGTGGGTATTTTTGAAAACAGGAGAAAGAGGGTGATAGATTTTGTGGTGTGTTTCTTCATTCTCATGGTCGCTTTACAAAGAAATTGGTCTTCAAACTGATACTTTTATGAAAAAAAGTGAAATTTTTTTTTTTTTCACCTGCTATGTATTAAATTTAGCAAAAAACTGTGGAGTCAAAATACTTACTATACCCTTAGGTAAATACCTTAATGGGTCTAGTTTTCTAAATGGGGTCATTTGTGGGGGTTTCCATCACTCTGAGACCTATGAGCCTCTGAAAACCTGGCTTGGTGCAGGAAAACAAAATGTACTTCAAAATGTATAAAATTATTATTCAATTTGTAAGTCCTCTAAATTGCTGAAAATTTATTTTATTTTTTCAAAAGTGCTGCCAAAATAGAGTAAAGAGATAGAAATATATATTTAATTAAAAAAATTGTACAGTATGTATGTACATATGTGACATATTGCAGTTAAAAATAGGGGAAAATGGTAATTTTTACAAAATTTCTTCCATTTTTCTATTTTTTAATTAATTTCCGCAAATCGTATCAGTCTACTTTTACCACTAAAATAAAGTACAACATGTGACGAAAAAACAATGTCAGAATTACTTGGATATTCAAAACTTTCACAGAGTTATTCTCTGATAAAGTCAGACATACCAGATTTGACAAATCTGGCTTGGTCATTAAGGTACAAACATGCCCGGTCATTAAGGGGTTAAAGGGAAGGTGTCGCGCAGATTTTTTTTTTTTTATATGTTATTGCTTTTAGTATGTTATTAAAATAAATTTTATGTATTTGTGTTTTTGTGTTGTACTTTTTTATTACTATTACTTTTACTTCACTTCACTATGTTGGCTGCCATTTTATTTTCATCTCTGTATGTGTCGATTAACGACACATACAGAGATGGAATACGGCACATACATCCCCATAGAGAATGCGAACGGGAGCCGTTCCATTCACTATAGCGTACGCCGTCTGTGTGGGAATGGCGTACGCACACAGTCCAAAAGGAAGGTCTTCGGCCGAGCGACATCCGGCGCCATTTTCATGTGGACCGGAAGTCACGGCCGGACAGTAAGATGACTACTTCCGGTCGCGGCTTCCGTCCATATGTTCAGAAGCAAGGACTAGGAGCGGACGGAGCGGCGGCGGCAGGAGCAGGTAAGTTATGTTTGTGTATGTTCGTGTTATACTGTGTATTTACCACTGTATCTAATCCTCCTACACTGTACATTTGCTCAAAAAATGGCGACACACAGTGTAGGAGGTTTGAACATTCAACCCCCTCCTTTCTCCTGGCACTAGCCAGGATAAAGGAGGGGGGATTGTTTGAGTACGCTAAAGCGAGTGTGTCTTCTCCAATTTTGCAGCATAAAGCAATGAGGTTGCTTTACCACATGCCAATGCTGCAATTTTTGGAATCGCTCCCTCTAGTGACCAGCACATGGAAATGTTATAAATTAGAATCTAATTTATAATATTTCCTGACTTGTGAAAAAATGTTAAAAAATTAGAACAATGTTTAATCATTTATATACTAACAGTTTAACTAAAAAAAAAACAAAAACATTTTTCTAGCGACACATTCCCTTTAAGCTAAAGAAATGCAGCTCGATCGCGTTGAGATCTGGTGACTCAGTCATTGCAGAATATTCCACTTTTTTGCCTTATATACTCCTGGGTTGCTTTCGCAGAATGTTTTGGGTCATTGTCCATCTGTCCTGTGAAGCAACGTCCAATCACCTGCTGCATGTGGTTGAATCTGAGCAGAAAGTAAATCCCTGAACACTTCAGAATTCATCCGGCCGCTTCTGTCTTCAGTCACATCATCAACAAACACTAGTGACCCAGTGCCAGGCAGCCATGCATGCCCATGCCACCACACTGCCCCCGCCATGCCACCACATTGCTACACATGCTATACATGTATTACACAGGATGTGGTGTGCTTTGGATCATGAGCCGTTCCGAGCCTTCTCCATACTTTCTTCCTCCCATCATTCTGGTGCAGGTTGATCTTAGTTTCATGCTGTTCCAGAACTGGGCGGCTTCTTTACTTGTTGTTTAGTAAAGTCTAATCTGGCCTTTCTGAGGCTCATTAATGGTTTTCACCTTGTGAACCCTCTGTATTTGCTCTCATGAAGTCTTCTCTTTATGGTGGACTTAGATACTGATCCACCTACTTCCAGGAGAGTGTTCGTCACTTGGGTAGATGTTGTGAAGGGGTTTTCTTCACCATGGAAAGGATTCTGCGATCATCCACCACTCTTGTTTTACGTGGACGTCCAGGCCTTTTGGAGTTCCTGAGATCACCAGTGCGCTCTTTTTTTTTCTTTTTTTTTTTAAGAATATACCAAACTGTTGATTTGGCCACTCCTGACATTTGTGCTTCTCTCTGATGGATTTCTTCATTTTTTTTCAGCCTAGCGATGGTCGGTTTCACTTGCATTGAGAGCTCCTTTCACCTCATGTTGTGGGTTCACAGCAACAGCTTCCAAATGCAAATCCCACACCTGGAATCAACTCCAGACCCTTTACCTGCTTAATTGGTGATGGAATAACGAGGGAATAGCCCATGCAGCCCATTAAATAGCCTATTGAGATAATTGTCCAATTACCTTTTGGTCCTTTGAAAAAGAGGCAGCTACATATTAAAGAGCTATAAGGGTATGTTCACACGGCCTATTTTGGGTATTTTTTCGGGCCGCATAACACATTGCCTTGTTGTGCCAATAAAGATTTTCTAGACCCGCTGTAAACCATTTTACCCGTAAGTCACAAGCTACAGCGGGGGTTCCCAACCAGTGGCTCATGAGCCACCTATTGCCTGCTGTATGGCTGACCATAGGAGTCCTTCGTAATGACCATGTGAATCGTCAATTTACATTGTTCCAGCAGAATGGGTGCTGGTCTCGGTGCAAGTCGCCTTAAAGAAGTGACCACATCTAATGCTTGGCGCACTGGTCGTCACTTTTTTAGTGCCAGTGTCATTTTTATTATTTCTAGTTTTTGAAGTAAAGCAGTTATAGTAATAAAATACCACAAAAAAACCCCGGACCCTCACATACCTTGACCCCAGAAGCTGAGACGATAGATGGGGCCGTATTTCTGGGCCAGGCGCATGAAATGTCGAGGAAGATCACTGCGCCCCAGATCCATCAGATTCCCGATAAATGGCAGTGGTGCGGGACGCGGAGGGCGCTGGTTCTGGTCGAGTCCTGACAGGCGACATTTGGAGTGGGAACATCTTAAGTATAGAAAGAAGAGGACGACGAGGGCCGGCAGCAGCAGAGGGACCATAGTGAAGCTGAAGACTTAGGCCTCATGCACACGACCGTAGCCATATGCACGGCCGTGAATTTCGGGTCGGCCGGCTGCGGACTGTCAGCCACGAGCCGCCCGCAAATCGCGGGACATGCACATGGCCGCGGCCATTATTTTCAATGAGCCCGGATCGCAGAAGACAGCCGTAATAAGACAGGTCAGTTCTTTCTGCGGAGCGGGCTCCCGGGCCATGCACAGACCGTAAAAACTACGGTCGTGTGCATTGCCCCAGAAAAATGAATGGGGCCGCAATTCTCCCGTGGATTTTCGGGAGAATTGCGGCCGCAAAAGCACGTTCGTGTAGATGGGGCCTTAGGAGATGCTGGGTGTATATGTAGAGACAGGCGTAACCTTGAGGACAGGAAATATACAGAGGGAGGCATGGAGATTGATAGGAGAGGAGGAAGCGGACACAGGGTGAGCACTCAGTGTGGAGAAGACACATTTTATGCACAGCCATAAATTGAGTGGAGTTCCCCTTTAATAACCTCACCAGGTGGCAAGGCCCTGGCATGCTGGGAGTCGTAGTTTCACAACCGCTGCACATGCCCAGTACAGTGGACTCCTCAGCCTGGGATCACTGCAAGTCCAAATTACATTGGCGGCAAGATTTGGGGGCTCTGAACTCCTCTCTACAGCAATCTACAAATTATATCACATCGCCTACAGGTCCTGCGCACTACATTGCCCAGGTGCTGTGCGGTTTATCTATAGGGTGGATGGGGCCCTTTAAATGATGGAGTTTCTATTCACAGCCCAAGATCCTGTGACCGTGACCTTCCCCTGTGTTTTATCGCTTCATCTAATGAATGACAGGACTGTACTGACCTTGGGCGCAGACGGAGGGTGAGCGGAGAATAAGTCAAGGAGAGATGAATGATGGATAAGACAAATGAAACGAGGCCTCCGTGTGTGTAATGTAATATGCAGTGTTTGTGTGTGTGTGTGTGTGTATACACATACACATACACACACACACATTATACATACACACATATATATATATATATATACAAACACACATATATATACATATATACACACACATTATATATATATATGTATATATATATATATATATATATATTACATACACACACACACATATACAGTATATACACACACACACATATACATATATAAGTATACATATATAAGTATATATATATATACACACATACATATATATATATACACAAATACACTACCGTTCGAAAGTTTAGGGTCACTTAGAAATTTCCTTATTTTTGAAAGAAAAGCACAGTTTTTTTCAATGAAGATAACATTAAATTAATCAGAAATACACTCTATACATTGTTAATGTGGTAAATGACTATTCTACCTGCAAACGTCTGGTTTTTAATGCAATATCTACATAGGTGTATAGAGACCCATTTCCAGCAACCATCACTCCAGTGTTCTAATGGTACATTGTGTTTGCTAACTGTGTTAGAAGGCTAATGGATGATTAGAAAACACTTGAAAACCCTTGTGCAATTATGTTAGCACCGCTGTAAACAATTTTGCTGTTTAGAGGAGATATAAAACTGATCTTCCTTTGTGCTAGTTGAGAATCTGAAGCATTACATTTGTGGGTTCGATTAAACTCTCAAAATGGTAAAAAAAAGAGAACTTTCATGTGAAACTCGACAGTCTATTCTTGTTCTTAGAAATGAAGGCTATTCCATGCGAGAAATTGCCAAGAAACTGAAGATTTCCTACAACGGTGTGTTCTACTCCCTTCAGAGGACAGCACACACAGGCTCTAACCAGAGTAGAAAGAGAAGTGGGAGGCCACGCTGCACAACTGAGCAACAAGACAAGTACATTAGAGTCTCTAGTTTGAGAAATAGACACCTCACAGGTCCTCAACTGGCAGCTTCATTAAATAGTACCCGCAAAACAAACGCCAGTGTCAACGTCTACAGTGAAGAGGCGACTCCGGGATGCTGGCCTGCAGGGCAGAATGGCAAAGAAAAAGCCATATCTGAGACTGGCTAATAAAAGGAAAAGAATAATATGGGCAAAAGCACACAGACATTGGACAAAGGAAGATTGGAAAAAAGTGTTATGGACAGACGAATCGAAGTTTGAGGTGTTTGGATCACACAGAAGAACATTTGTGACACGCAGAACAACTGAAAAGATGCTGGAAGAGTGCCTGATGCCATCTGTCAAGCATGGTGGAGGTAATGTGATTGTCTGGGGTTGCTTTGGTGCTGGTAAAGTGGGAGATTTGTACAAGGTAAAAGGGATTTTGAATAAGGAAGGCTATCACTCCATTTTGCAACGCCATGCCATACCCTGTGGACAGCGCTTGATTGGAGCCAATTTCATCCTACAACAGGACAATGACCCAAAGCACACCTCCAAATTATGCAAGAACTATTTAGGGAAGAAGCAGGCAGCTGGTATTCTATCTGTAATGGAGTGGCCAGCGCAGTCACCAGATCTCAACCCCATAGAGCTGTTGTGGGAGCAGCTTGACCGTATGGTACGCAAGAAGTGCCCATCAAGCCAATCCAACTTGTGGGAGGGACTTCTAGAAGCATGGGGTGAAATTTCTCCCAATTACCTCAGCAAATTAACAGCTAGAATGCCAAAGGTCTGCAATGCTGTAATTGCTGCAAATGGAGCATTCTTTGACAAAAGCAAAGTTTGAAGGAGAAAATTATTATTTCAAATAAAAATCATTATTTCTAACCTTTCTCAATGTCTTGACTATATTTTCTAGTCATTTTGCAACTCATTTGATAAATATAAGCGTGAGTTACCCCAAACTTTTGAACGGTAGTGTATACAAAAAAAGATAAGGCTACATGTCTATATTCTCCCAGTGATCTGCATGTGAGTGTAAAAGCCCTTTAGGCCTCTTTCACACCAAGTTTTTTTTTAACTGCGGTTTTTAATATACTTATATTACTTATATAGGTCAGGTCTCTATGCTCTATTTTCTCATGAGCTTCTCAGAGGGGGGTTACCAGGAACTAGGAAACCCCTCTAGGTCTATTCATGCTCAGGGCCGACCTTATGGGTGTGCGACCTGTGCCATTGCACAGGTCTCCATTCCCCTGCTTGTGTTTCAGAAGCACCCGGGCCTGGCGAATCAGCAGCTGCATTTCCGTCCGGTCGCTTCTTCGGTCAGTGGCGTCACTATCGTTGTAGCAGCCAAAGCGGCTACTAGCGGCAACACCGGGCATGAGGGTGCAGGTGCCTCCCGCCTGGACGGCACCCCCATGTTATCTCCCTGCTCTTCTATCTACTAGGCCAGTGGTTCCCAACCAGGGTGCCGCGAGAACACTTCAAGGGTGCCGCAACATTCCTCTGAACCACGGCCATGCTTTCTCTCCTCCTCCTCACAGCGTGCAGTGCATGGGAGGAGAAGGGGATTTTTTGCAGCCTCTGTAGATGGCACCCCCCACCCCACCTTCCTGTATATAGCACCCCCCCCCCCCCCCCGTTCCTGTACATAGCTCCACTGTAGCTCCCTGAAGGAGCGGAATCCCCCTGTGGCCGGGGATTATATGGACAGTGACATCAGGGGCAACTCGTGAAGTGGAATCCCCGCCTACAGGGTTGCTGGCGCAGTGATTTGGCTCCAGGCGAAGCCCCTGACGTCACTGTCAATAAAAGGACAGAGACGTCAGGAGCTTCTCATGGAGTGGAATCCCCGGTCACAGTGTCGTCAACGCTGTGGATGGGGATTCCGCTTCAGGAGTTGCCCCTGATGTCACTGGACAGAGACATCAAGCTCTCCATCCAGGAACGGAAACCTCAGCCACAGGGGGATTCCGCTCCTTCAGGGAGCTATAGTGCCGCTATCTACAGAAGGGGGGTGCTACCTACAAGGGGGCTGTGTGGCACTACCTACAAGGGGGCTGTGTGGCACTACCTACAAGGGGGCTGTGGGGCACTACCTACAAGGGGGCTGTGGGGCACTACCTACAAGGGGGCTGTGTGGCACTACCTACAAGGGGGCTGTGTGGCACTACCTACAGGGGCTGTGTGGCACTACCTACAGGGGGCTGTGTGGCACTGCCTACAAGGTGAAGGTGGGGGATTATGGCACTGTCTACAGGGACATGTACGGGGGCACTATCTACAGGGGGACACTATCTACAAGGGGGGTGGCTGTGTGTGGCAGCCAGGGGAGGTGGGCATTATACTGTATGGAGGCCACTAGGCGGACATATTATACAGTGTAGGGGCACTACAGGGAGCAATATACTGTGTGACACTTAGGGGGCATAATACTGTGTGGGCAGCATTAGGGGACAAAATACTGTGTTCTTGAATAATATATATTAAATATTATTATACTGTATGGGGGCACTAAAGGAGCATTCTACTGTGTGTGGGGCACTAAAGGGGCATTATACTATGTGGGGGCACTATATAGGGCATTACACTGTGTGGTGGCATTATACTTATTTATGGGGCATTTATGATGGAGTGGACCGCCGAAAGATAATTTCGCATGGGACATCATCTATCCTAAGGCCGACTCTATTCACGCTAATAGGATATACAGAAGGAGATTGTTATCAAGAGGCAACCCCTTTAATGGAAGACATAAAATTACAAATCTGCACTATTTCTATTCATTTCTTCTCTTTTCTCTATTAAGTAAAAATTAAATAAACATAATAATAATCACAGGCACTCTACAATAGTTATGTGATTTAAGTAAATAATAACATGTCATTAATGTCATTTTGAAAAAATTAAAAGGAAAAGGTTCTATCGTACCACCCGCATGCTTGCCTGGTTAAAATATGGTCACTGTATGTGGTCTACTTTGTTACCAAGTCAACCTCAAGTGTTTGACTGATTCTGATTTAATGTAAATATATTTATGGGCCTACTATTATAACTGAAGGCTTGCATGAATTGTGTTTCAGTTTGTACTGCATTTACATAATGTAGCTATTAGTATGTAGTACATGTTATTTATCATACTAAACTTTCTGAATTTGCATGGTGTTCATGTATAACAAAAAAAATATTCTTCTAATTTAATGCATTATATTATCATTGGTGACATTATAATATACTACAAAATAAACTCAAGCAGGAATAGATTTTTTCCTTTTGGACAGTAGAAGCTTCAAATTACTAAGATCTCTGTAAAGCACTATTTCTTTCATTGTTTAAGTATCGCCTAAAGAAGTCTGTTTGCTTTTGAGACAAATACTACATAAATTAGACATTATATTAGACTCATAAAAAAAATGATCACTAATTTATACAATTATTGCCTTTCCTATATTATCTTGGTCTCTAACACAGGAAATAGATTCCAGATGACAACTAGTGATGGTAGCCATTACAGCTCTGCTCAGCTGACAAACTCAGCATCGCTAATGTACGTACACGACCGTTCAAAAGTTTGGGGTCATCCAGACAATTTTGTGTTTTCCATGAAAACTCACGCTTATATTTATCAAATGAGTTGCAAAATGACTAGAAAATATAGTCAAGACATTGACAAGGTTAGAAATAATGATTTTTATTTGAAATAATAATTTTCTCCTTCAAACTTTGCTTTCATCAAAGAATGCTCCATTTGCAGCAATTACAGCATTTCAGACCTTTAGGGTATGTGCACACGCTAGCTACGTTTTACGTCTGAAAAGACAGACTGTTTTCAGGAGAAAACAGCTGCGTCGTTTCAGACGTAAAAGTTCCTCGCATTATGCGAGGCGTCTGTGACGCTCGTAAATCTTGAGCTGCTCTTCATTGACTTCAATTAAGAACGGCTCAAATTACGTTGCAAATAAGTGTCCTGCACTTCTTTGACGAGGCAGTCATTTTACGCGTCGTCGTTTGACAGCTGTCAAACGACGACGCGTAAATGACAGGTCGTCGGCACAGCACGTCGGCAAACCCATTCAAATGAATGGGCAGATGTTTGCCGACGTATTGTAGCCCTATTTTCAGACGTAAAATGAGGCATTATACGCCTTGTTTACGTCTGAAAATAGGTTACCTTCTCCTGTCTTTTATCGCTTCATCTAATGAATGACCAGAAAAGCAAAAAGCACGGCGCCACATAGTGCAGGTCAATGGGGTTTAAATAGAATATTGAACGTGGTCTATTATGCTCACCACGATAGTGCTTGGAAAAGGCAATGAAAAAGTCCACAGGTGCTGCTGCCAGGATCCAAACCGGTAAACCAGGTGGTCACCGCTAGTTAGAACGTAAAGAGGTAGTGGAAAAAGGGAGGATCCCGTGAGGCGCTGCTGCATGGCTGTTGAAGGAACTCAGCGATGGTAGACAAAATGATATAAATAAATATATGTTTATTGAAAAACATTAATAATAATGGCTACGCGTTTCAACGCTGTACTAGCGTCTTCCTCAGGCCGTTAAAATTACATACAAAAGAGGTTGCTTATATATCAACGGAAATCTAAGCACACAGGAAGGAAAAAAAAGGGGTCAAAAGGGGAAAGGTCAAAGAATGATTGTGACGTCATAAATAACATCTATATTGGAAAATTGTTTAGAATTGTTTATGACGTCACAATCATTCTTTGACCTTTCCCCTTTTGACCCCTTTTTTTTTTTCCTTCCTGTGTGCTTAGATTTCCGTTGATATATAAGCAACCTGTAAAGGATCTGCCAGGCACAGCTTCGGGGTTAACTCCCATAATTAATCAGTCAGCACCTGAATCTACATCCCTGAGACTGACTCCAGCTTCCATCACTCAGGCTGGCAGGCTTAGGAGTGGGAGAGCCTATCGCAACCTGGCCAGACTCAGCTAGCTCCCGCCCTCGGTCTATTTAAGCCTGCCCTTCCTGTCCCTCGGTGCTTGTGATTCATTTCGTGTGGTTTCCTGGCCCAGCTACAGCTCCTTCTATTTTGATCCTGCTCCATACAGACCCTGGCTTACTGACTACTCTTCTGCTCTTCGTTTGGTACCTCGCACACTCCTGGCTTGACTCGGCTCGTTCACCACTCTGGTTGCTCACGGTGTTGCCGTGGGCAACTGCCCCTTTCCCTTGCTTGTATTCCCTTGTATGTTTGTCGTGTTTGTCGTGCACTTACTGAGCGCAGGGACCGCCGCCCAGTTGTACCCCGTCGCCTAGGGTGGGTCGTTGCAAGTAGGCAGGGACAGAGTGGCGGGTAGACTAGGGCTCACTTGTCAGTTTCCCTACCCCCCGTCATTACATAATCACAAGCCCATACCTAGTCTACCCGGGTCCCTGACACCACTATGGACCCCCGTGAGACCCTGGCTCAGCAAATGCAGGGTCTCTCCCTACAGGTCCAGGCCCTGGCTCAGAGGGTCAACCAGCCTGATGCTACCTTGGTAGTTCCCCTCACCTCACCTCTTGAACCCCACCTCAAGTTGCCCGACCGGTTCTCTGGGGACCGGAGGGCTTTTCTCTCCTTTCGGGAGAGTTGTAGGCTTTACTTTCGTTTAAAGCCTCATTCCTCAGGTTCTGAGAGCCAGTGGGTGGGTATAATTATGTCCCGGCTCCAGGAAGGGCCCCAAGAGTGGGCCTTCTCCTTGGCTCCTGACGCCCCTGAACTTTCCTCCATTGATTGTTTCTTTTCTGCTCTCGGACTTATTTATGACGAGACTGACAGGACTGCCTTTGCCGAGAGTCAGCTGGTGACCTTACGTCAGGGTAAGAGACCTGTTGAGGAGTATTGTTCTGACTTTAGGAAGTGGTGCGTAGCTTCTCGGTGGAATGACCCTGCCTTAAGGTGCCAGTTTAGGTTGGGTCTGTCGAATGCCCTGAAAGACCTGCTAGTTAGCTATCCCTCTTCTGACTCCCTAGACAAGGTTATGGCTTTAGCGGTACGACTTGACCGACGTCTCAGGGAACGACAACGTGAACGTTTATGTGTTTTCTCCTCCGACTCCCCCATGATGCCTCCCGAAGTTCCGTTGCTTCGTTCCTCCCCAAAAGACTCAGAGATACCTATGCAACTCGGGGCCTCCGTGTCCCCCCAACAACGTAGAGAATTCCGCAGGAAGAATGGTCTCTGCTTCTACTGTGGGGATGACAAGCATCAAGTGAACAACTGTCCTAAGCGTAAGAATGCAGCCAGAGAACTTCCGCGCCTAAGTGATCATCGGGGAGGTCACTTGGGTGCACAGGTATTTCCCGTAAATAGGAAACGTACTAAGATCTTGCTTCCCTTTCAGGTCTCTTTTGGTGGTAGGTCTGCTACCGACAGTGCCTTCGTGGATTCAGGGTCCTCTACTAATATCATGTCTGTGGAATTTGCTATGTCTCTTGCTATGCCTCTGATTCATTTGCCTAAACCTGTCCCGGTAGTGGGTATCGACTCCACTCCTCTTGCTAATGGTTATTTTACACAGCATACCCCTGTTTTTGAACTCCTTGTTGGCTCCATGAATTTGAAGCAGTGCTCTGTACTGTTGATGCAGGGATTATCGTACGATTTGGTTCTAGGCCTTCCCTGGTTGCAGTTGCATAATCCCACGTTTGACTGGAATACTGGGGAGCTAACCAAATGGGGTAATGAATGTTTTACATCATGTTTTTCTGTTAATTCTATTTCTCCCCCTGAGGAGGCGAACACGCTACCCGAGTTTGTTCAGGACTTCGCTGATGTTTTCTCTAAGGATGCCTCCGAAGTGTTACCTCCTCATAGAGAATACGATTGCGCTATCGAATTGGTACCAGGAGCTAAGCTTCCTAAGGGTAGGATATTTAATCTTTCTTGTCCCGAACGTGAAGCCATGAGAGAGTATATCCAGGAATGCCTGGCCAAGGGTTACATTCGTCCCTCTACTTCTCCGGTAGGTGCTGGCTTCTTCTTCGTAGGGAAGAAGGATGGTGGTCTTAGGCCATGCATTTACTACCGTAGCCTGAATAAGGTCACGGTAAGGAACCAGTATCCCCTTCCTTTGATTCCTGATCTCTTCAATCAGGTTCAGGGGGCCCAATGGTTCTCTAAGTTGGATCTACGGGGGGCGTATAACCTTATCCGCATCAAAGAGGGGGATGAGTGGAAGACTGCGTTTAACACGCCCGAAGGCCATTTCGAATACCTCGTCATGCCCTTTGGGTTGTGTAATTCCCCTGCGGTCTTCCAGAATTTCATAAATGAGATTTTGAGAAATTACCTGGGGATATTTCTTGTAGTGTACCTTGATGACATACTGGTGTTTTCCAAGGACTGGTCCTCCCACATTGAGCATGTCAGGAAGGTGCTCCAGGTCCTTCGGGAAAACAAACTGTTTGCCAAAACAGAAAAATGTGTGTTTGGGGTACAGGAAATACCATTTTTGGGTCAAATCCTCACTCCTCATGAATTCCGCATGGACCCCGCCAAGGTTCAGGCTGTGGCGGAATGGGTCCAACTTGCCTCCCTGAAGGCGTTAGAGTGTTTTTTGGGGTTCGCTAATTATTACAGGAGATTTATTGCTAACTTCTCGGTCATCGCTAAGCCTCTTACGGACCTCACTCGCAAAGGAGCTGATCTCCTCCACTGGCCTCCTGAGGCTGTCCAGGCTTTTGAGGTCCTTAAGAGGTGCTTTATCTCGGCCCCGGTGCTGGTTCAGCCCAACCAAATGGAGCCATTTATCGTGGAAGTTTACGCATCTGAGGTGGGAGTGGGGGCTGTCTTGTCCCAGGGTACCAGGTCCCTCACCCATCTCCGCCCCCGTGCCTACTTCTCCAGGAAGTTTTCGCCAACTGAGAGTAACTATGATATTGGCAACCGCGAACTCTTAGCCATTAAATGGGCATTTGAAGAGTGGCGCCACTTCCTGGAGGGGGCTAGGCACCAGGTAACGGTCCTTACCGACCTCAAGAATCTGGTTTTCCTAGAATCTGCCCGGAGGCTAAACCCGAGACAAGCTCGATGGGCGTTATTTTTTACCAGATTCAATTTTTTGGTTACCTATAGGGCTGGGTCTAAAAATATTAAGGCTGATGCACTGTCGCGTAGCTTCATGGCCAGCCCTCCTTCGGAGGAAGATCCTGCTTGTATTTTGCCTCCAGGTATAATCATTTCCTCGATCGATTCTGATTTAGTCTCTGAAATTGCTGCTGATCAAGGTTCAGCTCCCGGGAACCTTCCTGAGAACAAGCTGTTTGTTCCCCTGCAATTCTGGCTAAGGGTACTTAGGGAAAATCATGACTCCGCACTATCTGGTCATCCAGGCATCCTGGGTACCAAACACCTCATTACTAGAAACTATTGGTGGCCTGGGTTGCCTAAAGACGTTAAGGCCTACGTCGCCGCTTGTGAGGTTTGTGCTAGGTCCAAGACTCCCAGGTCCCGACCAGCGGGCTTACTGCGTTCGTTGCCCATTCCCCAGAGACCTTGGACACATATCTCCATGGATTTTATCACCGATTTGCCTCCATCCCAAGGCAAGTCGGTGGTGTGGGTGGTAGTAGACCGCTTCAGTAAGGGTATGTTCACACGGCCAAATTTCAAACGTATACGAGGCGTATTATGCCTCGTTTTACGTCTGAAAATACGGCTCGAATACGTCGGCAAACATCTGCCCATTCATTTGAATGGGTTTGCCGACGTACTGTGCAGACGACCTGTTATTTACGCATCGTCGTTTGACAGCTGTCAAACGACGACGCGTAAAAATACAGCCTCGTCAAAAGAAGTGCAGGACACTTCTTTGGACGTTTTTGGAGCTGTTTTCTCATAGACTCCAATGAAAACAGCTCCAAAAACGGACGTAAAAAATGCCGCGAAAACGGCGCGAAAAACGCCGCGAAAAATGCGAGTTGGTAAAAAAACGTCTGAAAAGCAGGGTCTGTTTTCCCTTGATAACAGCTCTGGATTTTCAGACGTTTTTGTTGACTACGTGTGAACATACCCTAAGATGTGCCACTTTGTGCCCCTCAAGAAACTACCCAACGCCAAGACGTTGGCTACCTTGTTTGTCAAACACATCCTGCGTCTCCATGGGGTCCCTGTCAATATTGTTTCGGACAGAGGGGTACAATTTGTTTCATTGTTTTGGAGAGCCTTCTGTATGAAGTTGGAGATTGATCTGTCCTTCTCCTCTGCCTTCCATCCTGAAACCAATTGCCAAACTGAGAGGACTAATCAATCTCTAGAACAATATTTAAGGTGTTTTGTCTCTGACTGTCAATATGATTGGGTCTCATTCATTCCCCTCGCCGAATTTTCCCTTAATAACCGGGTCAGTAACTCATCAGGGGTCTCCCCCTTTTTCTGTAATTTTGGGTTTAATCCACGGTTCTCCTCCGTTTCACCTGGTAGTTCCAACAATCCCGAGGTAGAGGTCGTTCATCGGGAACTGTGCACAGTCTGGGCCCAGGTTCAGAAGAACCTAGAGGCGTCCCAGAGCGTACAAAAAACTCAGGCTGATAGAAAACGTTCTGCTAACCCCCTGTTTATGGTCGGGGATCTGGTGTGGTTGTCGTCTAGGAACTTGCGTCTCAAGGTTCCGTCCAAGAAGTTTGCTCCCCGGTTTATTGGGCCGTATAAGGTCATTGAGGTCCTCAATCCTGTCTCCTTCCGGCTGGAGTTACCCCCGTCTTTTCGTATACACGACGTGTTTCTTGCCTCCCTCCTTAAACGCTGCTCCCCGTCCTTGGCTCCCTCGAGGAGAAGTCTTGTTCCCGTCCTCACCCCTGAGGGGGTGGAATTCGAGGTGGCCAAGATTGTGGACAGCAAGATGGTCCAAGGCTCCCTCCAGTACCTGGTCCATTGGAGAGGATACGGGCCCGAGGAGAGGACTTGGGTACCCGCCCGGGATGTTCACGCTGGGGTATTGGTCAGGAGGTTCCACCTGCGTTTCCCCAGTAAGCCAGGTCCACTTAGAAAGGGTGCGGTGGCCCCTCATAAAAGGGGGGGTACTGTAAAGGATCTGCCAGGCACAGCTTTGGGGTTAACTCCCATAATTAATCAGTCAGCACCTGAATCTACATCCCTGAGACTGACTCCAGCTTCCATCACTCAGGCTGGCAGGCTTAGGAGTGGGAGAGCCTATCGCAACCTGGCCAGACTCAGCTAGCTCCCGCCCTCGGTCTATTTAAGCCTGCCCTTCCTGTCCCTCGGTGCTTGTGATTCTTTTCGTGTGGTTTCCTGGCCCAGCTACAGCTCCTTCTATTTTGATCCTGCTCCATACAGACCCTGGCTTACTGACTACTCTTCTGCTCTTCGTTTGGTACCTCGCACACTCCTGGCTTGACTCGGCTCGTTCACCACTCTGGTTGCTCACGGTGTTGCCGTGGGCAACTGCCCCTTTCCCTTGCTTGTATTCCCTTGTATGTTTGTCGTGTTTGTCGTGCACTTACTGAGCGCAGGGACCGCCGCCCAGTTGTACCCCGTCGCCTAGGGTGGGTCGTTGCAAGTAGGCAGGGACAGAGTGGCGGGTAGACTAGGGCTCACTTGTCCGTTTCCCTACCCCCCGTCATTACATAATCACAAGCCCATACCTAGTCTACCCTGGTCCCTGACACCACTATGGACCCCCGTGAGACCCTGGCTCAGCAAATGCAGGGTCTCTCCATACAGGTCCAGGCCCTGGCTCAGAGGGTCAACCAGCCTGATGCTACCTTGGTAGTTCCCCTCACCTCACCTCTTGAACCCCACCTCAAGTTGCCCGACCGGTTCTCTGGGGCCGGAGGGCTTTTCTCTCCTTTCGGGAGAGTTGTAGGCTTTACTTTCGTTTAAAGCCTCATTCCTCAGGTTCTGAGAGCCAGCGGGTGGGTATAATTATGTCCCGGCTCCAGGAAGGGCCCCAAGAGTGGGCCTTCTCCTTGGCTCCTGACGCCCCTGAACTTTCCTCCGTTGATTGTTTCTTTTCTGCTCTCGGACTTATTTATGACGAGACTGACAGGACTGCCTTTGCCGAGAGTCAGCTGGTGACCTTACGTCAGGGTAAGAGACCTGTTGAGGAGTATTGTTCTGACTTTAGGAAGTGGTGCGTAGCTTCTCGGTGGAATGACCCTGCCTTAAGGTGCCAGTTTAGGTTGGGTCTGTCGAATGCCCTGAAAGACCTGCTAGTTAGCTATCCCTCTTCTGACTCCCTAGACCAGGTTATGGCTTTAGCGGTACGACTTGACCGACGTCTCAGGGAACGACAACGTGAACGTTTATGTGTTTTCTCCTCCGACTCCCCCATGATGCCTCCCGAAGTTCCGTTGCTTCGTTCCTCCCCAAAAGACTCAGAGATACCTATGCAACTCGGGGCCTCCGTGTCCCCCCAACAACGTAGAGAATTCCACAGGAAGAATGGTCTCTGCTTCTACTGTGGGGATGACAAGCATCAAGTGAACAACTGTCCTAAGCGTAAGAATGCAGCCAGAGAACTTCCGCGCCTAAGTGATCATCGGGGAGGTCACTTGGGTGCACAGGTATTTCCCGTAAATAGGAAACGTACTAAGATCTTGCTTCCCTTTCAGGTCTCTTTTGGTGGTAGGTCTGCTACCGACAGTGCCTTCGTGGATTCAGGGTCCTCTACTAATATCATGTCTGTGGAATTTGCTATGTCTCTTGCTATGCCTCTGATTGATTTGCCTAAACCTGTCCCGGTAGTGGGTATCGACTCCACTCCTCTTGCTAATGGTTATTTTACACAGCATACCCCTGTTTTTGAACTCCTTGTTGGCTCCATGCATTTGAAGCAGTGCTCTGTACTGTTGATGCAGGGATTATCGTACGATTTGGTTCTAGGCCTTCCCTGGTTGCAGTTGCATAATCCCACGTTTGACTGGAATACTGGGGAGCTAACCAAATGGGGTAATGAATGTTTTACGTCATGTTTTTCTGTTAATTCTATTTCTCCCCCTGAGGAGGCGAACACGCTACCCGAGTTTGTTCAGGACTTCGCTGATGTTTTCTCTAAGGAGGCCTCCGAAGTGTTACCTCCTCATAGAGAATACGATTGCGCTATCGAATTGGTACCAGGAGCTAAGCTTCCTAATGGTAGGATATTTAATCTTTCTTGTCCCGAACGTGAAGCCATGAGAGAGTATATCCAGGAATGCCTGGCCAAGGGTTACATTCGTCCCTCTACTTCTCCGGTAGGTGCTGGCTTCTTCTTCGTAGGGAAGAAGGATGGTGGTCTTAGGCCATGCATTTACTACCGTAGCCTGAATAAGGTCACGGTAAGGAACCAGTATCCCCTTCCTTTGATTCCTGATCTCTTCAATCAGGTTCAGGGGGCCCAATGGTTCTCTAAGTTGGATCTACGGGGGGCGTATAACCTTATCCGCATCAAAGAGGGGGATGAGTGGAAGACTGCGTTTAACACGCCCGAAGGCCATTTCGAATACCTCGTCATGCCCTTTGGGTTGTGTAATGCCCCTGCGGTCTTCCAGAATTTCATAAATGAGATTTTGAGAAATTACCTGGGGATATTTCTTGTAGTGTACCTTGATGACATACTGGTGTTTTCCAAGGACTGGTCCTCCCACATTGAGCATGTCAGGAAGGTGCTCCAGGTCCTTCGGGAAAACAAACTGTTTGCCAAAACCGAAAAATGTGTGTTTGGGGTACAGGAAATACCATTTTTGGGTCAAATCCTCACTCCTCATGAATTCCGCATGGACCCCGCCAAGGTTCAGGCTGTGGCTGAATGGGTCCAACTTGCCTCCCTGAAGGCGTTACAGTGTTTTTTGGGGTTCGCTAATTATTACAGGAGATTTATTGCTAACTTCTCGGTCATCGCTAAGCCTCTTACGGACCTCACTCGCAAAGGAGCTGATCTCCTCCACTGGCCTCCTGAGGCTGTCCAGGCTTTTGAGGTCCTTAAGAGGTGCTTTATCTCGGCCCCGGTGCTGGTTCAGCCCAACCAAATGGAGCCATTTATCGTGGAAGTTTACGCATCTGAGGTGGGAGTGGGGGCTGTCTTGTCCCAGGGTACCAGGTCCCTCACCCATCTCCGCCCCTGTGCCTACTTCTCCAGGAAGTTTTCGCCAACTGAGAGTAACTATGATATTGGCAACCGCGAACTCTTAGCCATTAAATGGGCATTTGAAGAGTGGCGCCACTTCCTGGAGGGGGCTAGGCACCAGGTAACGGTCCTTACCGACCTCAAGAATCTGGTTTTCCTAGAATCTGCCCGGAGGCTAAACCCGAGACAAGCTCGATGGGCGTTATTTTTTACCAGATTCAATTTTTTGGTTACCTATAGGGCTGGGTCTAAAAATATTAAGGCTCATGCACTGTCGCGTAGCTTCATGGCCAGCCCTCCTTCGGAGGAAGATCCTGCTTGTATTTTGCCCCCAGGTATAATCATTTCCTCGATCGATTCTGATTTAGTCTCTGAAATTGCTGCTGATCAAGGTTCAGCTCCCGGGAACCTTCCTGAGAACAAGCTGTTTGTTCCCCTGCAATTCCGGCTAAGGGTACTTAGGGAAAATCATGACTCCGCACTATCTGGTCATCCAGGCATCCTGGGTACCAAACACCTCATTACTAGAAACTATTGGTGGCCTGGGTTGCCTAAAGACATTAAGGCCTACGTCGCCGCTTGTGAGGTTTGTGCTAGGTCCAAGACTCCCAGGTCCCGACCAGCGGGCTTACTGCGTTCGTTGCCCATTCCCCAGAGACCTGGGACACATATCTCCATGGATTTTATCACCGATTTCCCTCCATCCCAAGGCAAGTCGGTGGTGTGGGTGGTAGTAGACCGCTTCAGTAAGATGTGCCACTTTGTGCCCCTCAAGAAACTACCCAACGCCAAGACGTTGGCTACCTTGTTTATCAAACACATCCTGCGTCTCCATGGGGTCCCTGTCAATATTGTTTCGGACAGAGGGGTACAATTTGTTTCATTGTTTTGGAGAGCCTTCTGTATGAATTTGGAGATTGATCTGTCCTTCTCCTCTGCCATCCATCCTGAAACCAATGGCCAAACTGAGAGGACTAATCAATCTCTAGAACAATATTTAAGGTGTTTTGTCTCTGACTGTCAATATGATTGGGTCTCATTCATTCCCCTCGCCGAATATTCCCTTAATAACCGGGTCAGTAACTCGTCAGGGGTCTCCCCCTTTTTCTGTAATTTTGGGTTTAATCCACGGTTCTCCTCCGTTTCACCTGGTAGTTCCAACAATCCCGAGGTAGAGGTCGTTCATCAGGAACTGTGCACAGTCTGGGCCCAGGTTCAGAAGAACCTAGAGGCGTCCCAGAGCGTACAAAAAACTCAGGCTGATAGAAAACGTTCTGCTATCCCCCTGTTTATGGTCGGGGATCTGGTGTGGTTGTCGTCTAGGAACTTGCGTCTCAAGGTTCCGTCCAAGAAGTTTGCTGGTTTATTGGGCCGTATAAGGTCATTGAGGTCCTCAATCCTGTCTCCTTCCGGCTGGAGTTACCCCCGTCTTTTCGTATACACGACGTGTTTCATGCCTCCCTCCTTAAACGCTGCTCCCCGTCCTTGGCTCCCTCGAGGAGACCTCCTGTTCCTGTCCTCACCCCTGAGGGGGTGGAATTCGAGGTGGCCAAGATTGTGGACAGCAAGATGGTCCAAGGCTCCCTCCAGTACCTGGTCCATTGGAGAGGATACGGATCCGAGGAGAGGACTTGGGTACCCGCCGGGATGTTCACGCTGGGGTATTGGTCAGGAGGTTCCACCTGCGTTTCCCCAGTAAGCCAGGTCCACTTAGAAAGGGTCCGGTGGCCCCTCATAAAAGGGGGGGTACTGTAAAGGATCTGCCAGGCATAGCTTCAGGGTTAACTCCCATAATTAATCAGTCAGCACCTGAATCTACATCCCTGAGACTGACTCCAGCTTCCACCACTCAACCTGGCCAGACTCAGCTAGCTCCCGCCCTCGGTCTATTTAAGCCTGCCCTTCCTGTCCCTCGGTGCTTGTGATTCTTTTCGTGTGGTTTCCTGGCCCAGCTACAGCTCCTTCTATTTTGATCCTGCTCCATACAGACCCTGGCTAACTGACTACTCTTCTGCTCTTCGTTTGGTACCTCGCACACTCCTGGCTTGACTCGGCTCGTTCACAACTCTGGTTGCTCACGGTGTTGCCGTGGGCAACTGCCCCTTTCCCTTGCTTGTATTCCCTTGTATGTTTGCTGTGTTTGTCGTGCACTTACTGAGCGCAGGGACCGCCGCCCAGTTGTACCCCGTCGCCTAGGGCGGGTCGTTGCAAGTAGGCAGGGACAGAGTGGCGGGTAGACTAGGGCTCACTTGTCCGTTTCCCTACCCCCCGTCATTACACAACCTCTTTTGTATGTAATTTTAACGGCCTGAGGAAGACGCTAGTACAGCGTTGAAACGCGTAGCCATTATTATTAATGTTTTTCAATAAACATATATTTATTTATATCATTTTGTCTACCATCGCTGAGTTCCTTCAACAGCCACGCAGCAGCGCCTCACGGGATCCTCCCTTTTTCCACTACCTCTTTACGTTCTAATGACATGACAGGACTGTACTGACCTTGGACGCAGAGGGTGAGCGGAGAATAAGTCAAGGGGAGATGAATGAAGGATAAGACAAATGAAACGAGGCCTCAGTGTGTGTAATATAATATGCAGTGTGTGTATGTGTGTGTATATATACACACACACACACACATATATTCAAACACATATATATACATATACACACACATTATATATATATATATATATATATATATATATATCACACACACGCACACACACATATACAAACATATATATACATACACACACACACATTATATATATATATATAACACACACATGTGTATATATATATATATATATATATATATATACATACACACATATACACTACCGTTCAAAAGTTTAGGGTCACTTAGAAATTTCCTTATTTTTGAAAGAAAAGCTGTTTTTTTCAATGAAGATAACATTAAATTAATCAGAAATACACTCTATACATTGTTAATGTGGTAAATGACTATTCTAGCTGCAAACGTCTGGTTTTTAATGCAATATCTACATAGGTGTATAGAGGCCCATTTCCAGCAACCATCACTCCAGTGTTCTAATGGTACATTGTGTTTGCTAACTGTGTTAGAAGGCTAATGGATGATTAGAAAACACTTGAAAACCCTTGTGCAATT
Organism: Rhinoderma darwinii; assembly: GCF_050947455.1. Lineage (NCBI taxonomy): Eukaryota > Metazoa > Chordata > Amphibia > Anura > Rhinodermatidae > Rhinoderma > Rhinoderma darwinii. Next base: position 309,171,111 of record NC_134690.1, on the reverse strand, counting down.
ATGTTAGCACCGCTGTAAACAGTTTTGCTGTTTAGAGGAGCTATAAAACTGACCTTCCTTTGAGCTAGTTGAGAATCTGGAGCATTACATTTGTGGGTTCGATTAAACTCTGCAAATGGCTAGAAAAAGAGAGCTTTCATGCGAAACTCGACAGTCTATTCTTGTTCTTAGAAATGAAGTGTTAGGGATCTGCCAGGTACTTCATCTAGGTATGCTCCTGGGATTAATCAATCCACACCTGAGGCCAGACCTGTTCGACTGACACCATCTCCCACCAACCAGGGTGGCAGGCTCAGGAGTGGGAGAGCCTATCGCGGCCTGGTCTGTCGGAGTTAGCTCCGCCCCCTGTCCTTTATTACCTGCCCTGTTCTCTCCCTCAGTGCTTGTAATTCTTTTGGATTCCTGGCCCCACTGCTGCTTGCTCCAGCCTGCTTCTGCCGTGCTTCTGCCTTGCTGCAGTTCTGCTTGACCTGCTTTGCTTTGCCCCTGGCTTGCTTCTGTCTCCTTGCCCGCTTGGGTGTACTCACTTCGTCCTGGTCCTGACTGTCCGTTCGCCGCTCCGTTTCCTCGTGGCGTTCCGTGGCTACTGCCCCTTCCCTTGCATGTTCCCTGTTTGTTTTCCTGTGCACTTAGACAGCGTAGGGACCGCCGCCCAGTTGTACCTCGTCGCCTAGGGCGAGTCGTTGCAAGTAGGCAGGGACAGGGCGGTGGGTAGATTAGGGCTCACTTTCCCTTCACCTCCTTCCGGCCATTACATAATTACTAGCCCTTACCTAGTCTACCATTTCTCCTACGCTGACGCTATCATGGACCCCCTTGAGACCCTGGCCTAGCAGATGCAGGGCCTCTCCCTACAGGTCCAGGCCCTGGCCCAAAGGGTCAATCAGGGTGACGCTGCTTTAGTAGTACCCCTCACCACACCTCTAGAACCCGACCTCAAGTTACCTGACCGGTTCTCAGGGGACCGTAAGACGTTTCTCTCCTTCCGGGAGAGTTGCAGACTGTATTTCCGCCTAAAGCCCCACTCCTCAGGTTCCGAGAACCAGCGGGTGGGTATCATCATATCCCGACTCCAGGAAGGGCCCCAAGAGTGGGCCTTCTCCTTGGCTCCTGACGCCCCTGAACTTTCCTCTGTTGATCGTTTTTTCTCTGCCCTCGGACTCATTTACGACGAGACTGACAGGACTGCCTTAGCCGAGAGTCAGCTGGTGACCTTACATCAGGGTAGGAGACCGGTTGAGGAATACTGTTCTGATTTTAGGAAGTGGTGCGTAGCTTCTCAGTGGAACGATCCGGCCCTAAGGTGCCAGTTTAGGTTAGGATTATCTGACGCCCTGAAGGATCTGCTGGTTAGCTACCCCTCGTCTGACTCCCTTGACCAGGTTATGGCCCTAGCAGTACGACTTGACCGACGTCTCAGGGAACGTCAGCTAGAACGCTTCAGTGTGCTCCCCTCTGACTTTTCTGCGATCCCCCCCGAGGTCCCGTCTCCTCGCCCCTCCACGGAGGACTCGGAGGTACCTATGCAACTCGGGGCCTCCATGTCCCCTCGACAACGTAGGGAGTTTCGCAGAATGAATGGTCTCTGCTTCTACTGTGGGGACGACAAGCATCTACTGAACACCTGTCCCAGGCGCAAGAATAAGAAGCCGGAAAACTTCCGCGCCTAAGTGATCATCGGGGAGGTCACTTGGGCGCACAGGTATTTCCCGTTAATGTGAAACGCAATAAAATTTTGCTTCCCTTTCAGGTCTCGTTTGCTGGCCGGTCTGCCACGGGCAGTGCTTTCGTGGATTCAGGGTCATCTGCTAATATCATGTCTGCGGAATTTGCTATGTCTCTAAAGATGCCTTGTATTGATTTACCTTATCCTATCCCTGTAGTAGGAATCGACTCAACTCCCCTTGCTAATGGTTATTTTACTCAGCATACTCCTGTTTTTTAACTCCTTGTTGGCTCCATGCATTTGGAGCAGTGCTCTGTACTGGTGATGCAGGGATTATCGTCTGATCTGGTTTTAGGCCTTCCCTGGTTGCAGTTGCATAATCCCACGTTTGATTGGAATACTGGGGATCTCACCAAATGGGGTAATGAATGTCTTATGTCATGTCTTTCTGTTAACTCTATTTCTCCCCGGGAGGAGGTAAACACGCTTCCTGAGTTTGTTCAGGACTTCGCCGATGTGTTTTCTAAGGAGGCCTCCGAGGTGTTGCCCCCCCATAGAGATTACGATTGCGCTATCGATTTGGTGCCTGGTGCCAAGCTTCCTAAGGGGAGGATATTTAATCTTTCATGTCCTGAACGTAAAGCTATGAGGGAATATATCCAAGAATGCCTGGCCAAGGGTTTCATTCGCCCCTCGACTTCTCCTGTAGGTGCTGGCTTCTTCTTCGTGGGGAAGAAGGATGGTGGTCTTAGGCCGTGCATTGATTATCGTAACCTGAATAAGGTCACCGTAAGGAACCAGTACCCACTTCCTTTGATTCCGGATCTTTTTAATCAGGTTCAGGGAGCCCAATGGTTTTCTAAGTTCGATCTACGGGGGGCATATAACCTTATCCGCATCAAAGAGGGGGATGAGTGGAAAACTGCGTTCAACACACCCGAGGGTCATTTCGAATACCTGGTCATGCCCTTTGGGTTGTGTAATGCCCCTGCTGTCTTCCAGAATTTTATTAATGAAATCCTGAGAGAGTACCTGGGTAATTTTCTTGTTGTGTACCTTGATGACATACTGGTGTTTTCCAAGGACTGGTCCTCCCGCGTGGAGCATGTCAGGAAGGTGCTCCAGGTCCTTCGGGAGAATAATCTGTTTGCTAAGACTGAAAAATGTGTCTTTGGGGTACAGGAGATACCATTTTTAGGGCAAATCCTCACTCCTCATGAATTCCGCATGGACCCTGCCAAGGTTCAGGCTGTGGCGGAATGGGTCCAACCTGCCTCCCTTAAGGCGTTACAGTGTTTTTTAGGGTTCGCCAACTATTACAGGAGATTTATTGCCAACTTCTCGGTCGTCGCTAAGCCTCTTACGGACCTTACCCGCAAGGGTGCTGATGTCCTCCATTGGCCCCCTGAGGCCGTCCAGGCCTTTGAGACCCTCAAGAAGTGCTTTATCTCGGCCCCCGTGCTGATTCAGCCCAACCAAGAGGAGCCATTTATTGTGGAGGTTGACGCTTCCGAGGTGGGAGTGGGGGCCGTCTTGTCCCAGGGTACCAGCTCCCTCACCCATCTCCGCCCCTGTGCTTACTTCTCTAGGAAGTTTTCGCCCACGGAGAGTAACTATGATATTGGCAACCGCGAACTTCTAGCCATTAAATGGGCTTTTGAGGAGTGGCGGCACTTCCTGGAGGGGGCCAGACACCAGGTAACGGTCCTTACGGATCACAAGAATCTGGTTTTCCTAGAATCGGCCCGGAGGCTTAATCCTAGACAAGCTCGGTGGGCACTATTCTTTACCAGATTTAATTTCTTGGTTACCTATAGGGCTGGGTCCAAGAATATTAAGGCTGATGCTCTGTCACGTAGTTTCATGGCCAATCCTCCTTCTGAGAAGGATCCTGCTTGTATTTTACCCCCTGGTATAATCGTCTCTGCCACGGATTCTGATTTAGCTTCTGATATCGCGGCTGATCAGGGTGCAGCTCCCGGGAACGTCCCTGGGGACAAACTGTTTGTTCCCCTGCAATACCGGCTGAGGGTACTCAGGGAAAACCATGACTCCGCTCTATCTGGTCATCCTGGCATCTTGGGCACCAAACACCTCATTACCAGAAACTATTGGTGGCCTGGGTTGCCTAAAGACGTTAGGGCTTACGTCGCCGCTTGTGAGGTTTGCGCTAGGTCCAAAACCCCTAGGTCCCGACCTGCGGGCCTACTACGTTCCTTGCCCATTCCCCAGAGACCTTGGACCCATATCTCCATGGATTTTATCACCAATTTGCCTCCATCTCAGGGCAAGTCGGTGGTGTGGGTGGTAGTCGACCGCTTCAGCAAGATGTGCCACTTTGTGCCCCTTAAGAAGCTACCTAACGCCAAGACGTTAGCTTCTTTGTTTGTGAAACACATCCTGCGTCTCCATGGGGCCCCAGTCAATATAGTTTCTGACAGAGGGGTACAATTTGTTTCCTTATTTTGGAGAGCTTTTTGTAAAAAGTTGGAGATTGATCTGTCCTTCTCCTCCGCCTTCCATCCCGAAACTAATGGCCAAACGGAAAGGACCAACCAATCCCTGGAACAATATTTAAGGTGTTTCATCTCTGACTGTCAATTCGATTGGGTCTCATTCCTTCCCCTTGCTGAATTTTCCTTGAATAACCGGGTCAGTAACTCGTCAGGGGTCTCCCCGTTTTTCTGTAATTTCGGGTTTAACCCAAGATTCTCCTCCGTCTCCCCTGGTTGTTCCAATAATCCTGAGGTAGAGGATGTTCATCGGGAACTGTGCACCGTCTGGGCCCAGGTTCAGAAGAACCTAGAGGCGTCCCAGAGCGCACAAAAGATTCAGGCGGATAGTAGACGTTCTGCTAACCCCCGGTTTGTCGTCGGGGATTTGGTCTGGTTGTCGTCCAGGAACTTGCGCCTTAAGGTCCCGTCCAGGAAGTTTGCTCCCCGATTTATTGGACCTTATAAGATCATTGAAGTCCTCAACCCTGTATCCTTCCGTCTGGAGCTCCCCCCATCATTTCGCATACATGACGTCTTCCATGCCTCCCTCCTTAAATGCTGCTCCCCGTCCTGGTCCCCCTCGAGGATACCTCCTGTTCCCGTTCTCACCCCTGAGGGGGTGGAATTCGAGGTGGCCAAGATTATGGACAGTAGGATGGTCCAGGGCTCCCTCCAGTACCTGGTCCATTGGAGAGGATACGGGCCGGAGGAGAGGACTTGGGTACCTGCCCGTGATGTTCACGCTGGGGTATTGATCAGGAGGTTCCACCTTCTCTTCCCCACTAAACCGGGTCCCCTTAGTAAGGGTCCGGTGGCCCCTCATAAAAGGGGGAGTACTGTTAGGGATCTGCCAGGTACTTCATCTAGGTATACTCCTGGGATTAATCAATCCACACCTGAGGCCAGACCTGTTCGACTGACACCATCTCCCACCAACCAGGGTGGCAGGCTCAGGAGTGGGAGAGCCTATCGCGGCCTGGTCTGTCGGAGTTAGCTCCGCCCCCTGTCCTTTATTACCTGCCCTGTTCTCTCCCTCAGTGCTTGTAATTCTTTTGGATTCCTGGCCCCACTGCTGCTTGCTCCAGCCTGCTTCTGCCGTGCTTCTGCCTTGCTGCAGTTCTGCTTGACCTGCTTTGCTTTGCCCCTGGCTTGCTTCTGTCTCCTTGCCCGCTTGGGTGTACTCACTTCGTCCTGGTCCTGACTGTCCGTTCGCCGCTCCGTTTCCTCGTGGCGTTCCGTGGCTACTGCCCCTTCCCTTGCATGTTCCCTGTTTGTTTTCCTGTGCACTTAGACAGCGTAGGGACCGCCGCCCAGTTGTACCTCGTCGCCTAGGGCGAGTCGTTGCAAGTAGACAGGGACAGGGCGGTGGGTAGATTAGGGCTCACTTTCCCTTCACCTCCTTCCGGCCATTACATGAAGGCTATTCCATGCGAGAAATTGCCAAGAAACTGAAGATGTCCTACAACGATGTGTACTACTCCCTTCAGAGGACAGCACAAACAGGCTCTAACCAGAGTAGAAAGAGAAGTGGGAGGCCCCGCTGCTCAACTGAGCAACAAGACAAGTACATTAGAGTCTCTAGTTTGAGAAATAGACGCCTCACAGGTCCTCAACTGGCAGCTTCATTAACCCCTTCCCGCTCCTGGACGTATTATTAGGTCATGGTAGCTGTATCATTCGCGCTCCATGACCTAATAGTACGTCTCGGGAGTAACGGCCGTTTCGGCCGTCCACCCGACACATACAGGAGCTGTGACAGCTGATGTCTCGTACAGCAGCTGTCACAGCTCCTACAGCGGGGACCGATCGCTTTTTAGGGGTTAAGCTGCCATCGCCGGCCTGCTACACGATAGCGGCCGGCGATGGTGACTATTTCAACCGGACACCAAACAATGGAGTCCGGTTATGCCATCGACGGAAGCCTAGTGGGTCCTGACAAAGTCAGGATCCACTTTGCTTGCTATCAGTGAGTAGCTGACAGCTCTAATACACTGCACTACGCATGTAGTGCAGTGTATTAGAATTGCGATCAGGGCCTCCCGCCCTCAAGTCCCCTAGTGGGACAAAGTAATAAAGTAAACAAAAAAGTTTAAAAAAGATGTGTAAAAATAAGAAAATAAAAGTAAGTAAAAATCCCTCTTTTTACCTTATCAGTCCTTTATTATTAATAAAAATATCTAAATAAACTATACATAATTGGTATCGCCGTGTCCGTAACGGCCTGAACTACAAAATTATTTCATTATTTATCCCGCACGGTGAACGCCGTAAAAGAAAATAATAATAAACCATACCAGAAACACAATTGTTTGGTCACTTCACCTCCCAAAAAATGGAATAAAAAGAGAGAAAAAAGTCGCATGTACCTAAAAATTTAACTTATCGAAACTACAGTTCGTTACGCAAAAAATAAGTCCTCGTACGGCTTTATTGATGGAAAAATAAAAAAGTTCTGGCTCTTAGAATAAGGTAACACAAAAAGTGAATGATTTTTTACAAAACGTATTTTATTGTGCAAACGCTATAAGACATAAAAAAAACTATAAACATCTGGTATCGCCATAATCGTATCGCCCCGCAGAATAAAGTGAATATGTCATTTATAGCTCACGGTGAACGCTGTAAAAAAAATAGAATAAAAGAACAATAGTAGAATTGCTGTTTTTTAGTCACCACGCCACCTAAAAATAGAATAAAAACTGATCAAAAATCCCAAGAAAACTACAATGAATTCCTCAAGGGGTCTAGTTTCCAAAATGGGGTCACTTTTGGGGGGTTTCCACTGTTTTGGCACCACAAGACCTCTTCAAACCGGACATGGTGCCTAATAAAAAAGATTCCTCAAAATCCACTAGGTGCTCCTTTGCTTCGGAGGCCGGTGCTTCAGTCCATTACCGCACTAGGGCCATTTGTGGGATATTTCTCAAAACTGCAGAATCTGGGTATTAAGTATTGAGTTGCGTTTCTCTGATAAAACCTTTTGTGTTATAAAAAAAAATGGTATAAAGAGGATTTTCTGACAAAAAAAAAATGTAAATTTCACCTCTACTTTGCTCTAAATTTCTGTGAAACACATAAAGGGTTCATAAACTTTCTAAATGCTGTTGTGAATACTTTGAGGGGTCTAGTTTCTAAAATGGGGTGTTTGATAGGGGTTTCTAATATATGGGCCCCTCAATGCAACTTCAAAACTGAACTGTAAACTAAAAAATAAATAAATTAGGCAATACTTCTCTTCTTACATTATACTGATAATGAGCCGTGCCCACCCCGAGATTACCCCAGTTTTGACTGTTTGTATAAACGGAGACCCCTATTAGACCGTTTCAGTGCCCGGTTTTCCCAAGCATACACCCCCAAGAAGTGTATTTCTATTGATGAGTCCTTGGTACATTTTAAAGGGAGGGTTCAATTCCGCGAGTACCTGCCGGGTAAGAGGGCAAGGTATCGCGTGAAGATGTATAAGCTGTGCGAAAGTGCATCAGGGTATACCTACAGGTTTAGGATATATGAAGGGAAGGACACCAGTAGTCAGCCCCCAGAATGCTTACTGGGAGTTAATGCAAAAATTGTGTGGGATTTGGTGCACCCACTGCTGGACCAGGGTTACCACCTGTCCCTGGATTATTTTTATACCAGCGTCCCACTCTTCAACTGCCTCGCTTCCAGTCATGCGGCACTGCTAGAAGAAATCTGAGAGGCCTCCCTAAGACTCTGCTTGGGCAAACACTCAGAAGGGGTGAGAGCAGGGAACATTCTAGCAGCAACATATTGTGTGTCAAGTACAAGGACAAGAGAGATGTCCTTGTATTGACAACAATACATGGCCACACCAGTACCCATGTACCAGTACGAGGTACCAGTACAGAGACCCCCAAACCAGACTGCATCCTGGATTACAATAGGTACATGGGAGGGTTGGACTTGTCAGATCAAGTCCTGAAGCCCTACAGCGCCATGCTATATGTATAAGAAGTTGGCCGTGCACATCATACCGATGGATTTGTACTGTGGATAGGCCATCAATGTTTAGGGACTGCACAACCCCTTTAAGCCTACTATTTAGCAGGCTTAGAGGGCCCATGAGACAGGATCACAGATTGTGTGATCCTGTCTGCTGGGCCCTGTATGTAAGCCAATCACATGGTAGGCTTAGATACATGGCCCATGTGTGATCCTGTCTGCTGGGCCCTGTATCTAAGCCAATCACATGGTAGGCTTAGATACATGGCCCATGTCTGATCCTGTCTGATGGGCCCTGTATATAAGCCTACCACACTGTAGGTTTAGATACAGGGTCCAGCAGACAGTAATCTTATACTTTATAAGATTACTGTCTGCTGGACCCTGTATCTAAGCCAATCACATGGTAGGCTTAGATACATGGCCCATGCGTGATCCTGTCTGCTGGGCCCTGTATCTAAGCCAATCACATGGTAGGCTTAGATACATGGCCCATGCGTGATCCTGTCTGCTGGGCCCTGTATCTAAGCCAATCACATGGTAGGCTTAGATACATGGCCCATGTGTGATCCTGTCTGATGGGCCCTGTATATAAGCCTACCACACTGTAGGTTTAGATACAGGGTCCAGCAGACAGTAATCTTATACTTTATAAGATTACTGTCTGCTGGACCCTGTATCTAAGCCAATCACATGGTAGGCTTAGATACATGGCCCATGCGTGATCCTGTCTGCTGGGCCCTGTATCTAAGCCAATCACATGGTAGGCTTAGATACATGGCCCATGCGTGATCCTGTCTGCTGGGCCCTGTATCTAAGCCAATCACATGGTAGGCTTAGATACATGGCCCATGTGTGATCCTGTCTGATGGGCCCTGTATATAAGCCTACCACACTGTAGGTTTAGATACATGGCCCATGCGTGATCCTGTCTGCTGGGCCCTGTATCTAAGCCAATCACATGGTAGGCTTAGATACATGGCCCATGTGTGATCCTGTCTGATGGGCCCTGTATATAAGCCTACCACACTGTAGGTTTAGATACAGGGTCCAGCAGACAGTAATCTTATACTTTATAAGATTACTGTCTGCTGGACCCTGTATCTAAGCCTAACTTGTGGTAGGCTTAGATACAGGGTCCCACAGACAGTATCACACATGGGCCCTGTATCTAAGCCTAACACATGTGTTACTAATCGTGTTTTTTTGTGTGTTTTCTTACAGGTTTGGTCATTAGACTACGTCGGATTCCAGGACTACTTCGATGACGGCTTTTTTTTTTATTATCAATAAAATGGTTAATGAGGGTTGTGTGGGTTTTTTTTTATTTCAATAAAATATTTTTTCTATGTCTTTGATTTTTTTTAAACTATATTACTACCGCCTTAGTAATGGCCGCCGGCTGATTGACAGCATCCATTGCTAAGGCGGGGCTTAGTGTTAGCCGGTGCAAAGGCTAAAATTAACCCCCATTATTACCCCGGTACCCACCGCCACCAGGGGTGCTGGGAAGAGCCGGGTACGATCCAGTACCTGACCATCTGTAGTGATGGTCGGCTACTGGGGCGGCCGCAGGCTGGTAGTATCAGGAGGGGAAAGCCCAAAAACAGTGGCCCTTCCCACCCTGGTAATGCTAGCCTGCTGCTGCTTTATTGTATCTGGCTGGTTATGAAAAATGGGGGGGACCCCACGTCATTTAAAAAAAATAAAATAAAAAATAATTGGAAAGACTGATGTCGGGTCCCCCCCCAATTTTCATAACCAGCCAGATACAACACAGCAGCAGCAGGCAGCATTACCAGGGTGGTAGGTGGCACTGTTTTTGGCCTTCCCCAGCCTAAGGCTGGGTTCACAAGACCATGTTACGTCCGTAATGTACGGAACGTATTTCGGCCGGAAGACCCGGACCGAACACACTGCAGGGGGCCGGGCTCCTAGCATCATAGTGATGTACGACGCTAGGAGTCCCTGCCTCTGCGTGGAACTACTGTACCGTACTGTAATCATGATTACAGTACGAGACAGTTGTCCTGCAGCGAGGCAGGGACTCCTAGCGTCGTACATCACTATGATGCTAGGAGCCCGGCCCCCTGCAGTGTGTACGGTCCGGGTCTTCCGGCCGAAATACGTTCCGTACATTACGGACGTAACATGGTCGTGTGAACCCAGCCTAATACTACCAGCCTGCGGCCGCCCCCGGTGCCTGACCGTCACTGCAGATGGTCGGGTACTGGTTCGTACCCGGCTCTTCCGAGTACCCCTGGTGGCGGTGAGTACCAGGGTAATAATGGGGGGTTAGTGTTGGCCTCTGCACCTGCTAACATTAAGCCCCGCCTTAGTAATGGAGGTTGTCAATCAGCCAGCGGCCGTTACTAAGGCGGTGATAATAAAGTTTAAAAAGATACAAGCACATAGAAAAAATATTTTATTGAAATAAAAAAACACAACCCTCATTAACCATTTTATTGAGAATAAAAAAAAAGGCCGTCATTGAAGTCCTCGTATCCGAAGTCCAACAACCGAACCTGTAAAAAAACACAAACGCACAAAAATAATCAGTAACACATAAAGAAGCAAAATTATTATTCTTACCTTTCCTGGGTCCAATGCTGGAGCCGCAATGTCAGCGAGCTGAGCCCTGTATCTAATCCTATCATGTGTGATACTGTCTGCTGAGCCGCTGTATCTAATCCTCTCATGTGTGATACTGCCTTCCGAGCCACTGTATCTAATCCGATCATGTGTGATACTGTCTGCTGGGCCCTATATCTAATCCGATCATGTGTGATACTGTCTGCTGGGCCCTATATCTAATCTAATCATGTGTGATACTGTCTGCTCAGCCACTGTATCTAATCCTATCATGTGTGATACTGTCTGCTGAGCCACTGTATCTAATCCTATCATGTGTGGTACTGTCTGCTGAGCCACTGTATCTAATCCTATCATGTGTGATACTGTCTGCTGAGTCATTGTATCTAATCCTATCATGTGTGATACTGTCTGCTCAGCCACTGTATCTAATCCTATCATGTGTGATACTGTCTGCTCAGCCACTGTATCTAATCCTATCATGTGTGATACTGTCTGCTCAGCCAATGTATCTAATCCTATCCATAGTTTATAGGGTCGTAGTGCTATAGATATGCTGTCTCCTATACACACATTTTTTGGGGGGCGGACACATATGTATTGGGGCTATTTCCCCTGACATTTTAAGCCCTGAGGGTATGTTCATACGGCAGCGTCCGTTACGGCTGAAATTACGGTGCTGTTTTCAGGAGAAAACAGCACCGTAATTTCAGCCGTAATAGCATGTGCAGGTGTCTTTCGCTGCGTCAATTACGGACGTAATTGGAGCTGTTTTTCCATGGAGTCCATGGAAAACGGCTCCATTTACGTCTGAAGAAGTGACAGGCACTTCTTTGATGCGGGCGTCTTTTTTACGCGCCGCCTTTTGACAGCGGCGCGTAAAAAAAATGACCGTCGGCACAGAACATCGTAAGACCCATTCAAATGAATGGGCAGATGTTTGCCAACGCTTTTGAGCCGCATTTTCAGACGTAATTCAATGCTAAAACGCCCGAATTACGTCCGTAAATAGGGTGTGTGAGCCCAGCCTTAGTGACGCCCCGGCTGCTAGTGCTGCATTGTTGGGCCACTTAGGAGAGTTTGCGGGGGGGGGGGGGGCTCAATAAGAACTTTTGCATCGGGGCCCATGAGCCGTTAGCTACGCCCCTGCACAGAAGAACATTTGTGAGACGCAGAACAACTGAAAAGATGCTGGAAGAGTGCCTGACGCCATCTGTCAAGCATGGTGGAGGTAATGTGATGGTCTGGGGTCTGATGGTCAAACCCGACATGGAGGAGAGAGCGTAATAACTTCATGTAGGTAGCCATATATTCCTCATAAGACGTGAAGTACAGTGAAAGTGGAGCACCTCATGGAGCCCCTCTAAGTAGTTTATAGGGGAAATATATTGTAAGCTTGTCCCTAATATATATCCAGAACTCAAATCACCGCCAGCATCGTCTGCAGGATCCAGACCGTGAATGGAGGGAAGTGAAAACTGCTGTCATGGCCGGTCACACTTTATGGCAGCCCCTATGCTCTCTCCATTCACAGAATACAGGGGGCCATAAATGTGGGCATCAATGTGAAATGTAATATCCCTGCAGCTGCGGAGCCCAAAAAAGCCACCCTCTTCTATCAAGATGTTATCCTTCTTTTCTGTCATTTCTTAGTGACAACTAATATGGCCACCAGGAACTGCCGCCCAGCTTTCCCAGGCTCCTGAATGGCAACATTACCTCATTATCCGTCATGTCACTGTATAACGGGGTGATTTGGCCATACACCACAGATTATACAACAATAGTGGCTGCTGTTGGTCATCTGCGGCACTTTCATACCTGCCAAATAATGAGTTCAATTCATTTTTAGTAGATCATTATTGTGCAAAGGAGGGGGTTTGCCTGAAATATTGATCAAGTGGCCTTATAGGTAGATTCACACAATGCAGTCAAATTGTGGTTTATTGCTTTGTGGCAGTGAGCTGCGATATGACGCACTGTGTGAATAGACTCATATACTGTGAATAGACTCATTCACTATGCAGACAGTAAGATTTAATTTGACTCCCACCTTCTCTCAGCTGGAGGACGCTAAGCAACTAGTCACGGACTCCATAACGGCGGGCATCATCTGTGACCTTGGCTCCGGCAGTGGCGTGGATCTTTGTGTCATTACACGTGGAGGGGCACAGGTATTAAGGGGTTACACCGAAATGGAGGCCAAGGGAAAAAGGTAAAATAATATAAGAGGCCATATACATATATAGGGTACCCCCATATCAATGCTACCTCGCTGACAATGTAATGTTGATGGCGGCAGTGTCCCCTGAAATCTCTTGTGGGGGAGAACAAGGATCGTCCATAATGGAGGGTTTATGTTTTAATCACTGTATAATGAAAGGTTCTGCAACTTTCTAATATACTATCAGCTCTAACTCCTCACCCATTTCAAGATTTCTGCTTGCTTGCAGTGAATGGAAATATTAATTGTTTACATCCAGAAAATGAAAATCCGTTCTGACCTAACTCTGCTAGGGTCTATTCACATGGTGCAGTCAAATCGCGGTTTATATTTGTGATTACCATAACAATTTCATGGCAATGCACCACAACTTGATCACACCGTCTGACTGTGACAAGCAACGCACATTTTCAGCTTGACATAATGGGTTGCAACTATGCATGCTTCATTCACTGATAGCAAGCAGATATCTTGGAAATGATGAGAATTGAAGTACAAAGCACATTAGAAAGCTGCAGAACTTACATAAAACCCTGCAGTGCGTACATAGAATCAGCCCCTACGGCTGCTATGGTGCCCATGGGTCGGGGGCTCAGGTTAGCTCTACACTTATGATTGGTGTGGTGTCAGCTCCCAATGGGGGGGTCTTCTGCTGGATCTTCAGGGCCAACCGCAGGATCTTCTGGTGGGCCAGTACGACCCTGGGTGTGAATATACCCTGAGCCATAATGTGAACATGTCCTGCCCCGTCCCCTATACATGCCCCCACTGCGGACACTCCATCAGATGGTACCAATGTCGCACTGTCTACGTATAATCCTTCTCCCTACTCTCATCCCTGGTTCGCTTCTTATCGTTACCTGCGGGGCACCACCGCCGTCCTGAACGAAACCGTAACTCGCTGCGATCTGGTGGAAGAAACCGTTCAACGAATGGACACGGAATAACCGGATCTGAGAGGGGAGGGGGCACGATGTACCAATATGATCCGCTTCATTTTTACTAATAGTCGTGGGTTCAACCCGTACACGACAAAACCTGATTCTGCCGCCAAATCGCTTCACAATAGAGACAAGACGATACTGTGCTGCCTGCTGGACTGTTCTCTATCCATACGCCTATAATCAATATATTACATAATCTTGTTCTCTGCGGGGCCGGCCTCATATATGGGATTCGGATTCCCATCATTCACACAAGGATTTAATATGTGGGAACTTTCATATAATAAAAAATAAAACTACAACAACCAGGTCATGTGACGTCTGTATAAAAATAAAGATGAGTCAGGTCGCGCGGCGCACGTGATGTAAATACACTGAAATTCCCTTAATCCGGCTTCCGATCATCCAGAAAATCTGATAATTCAGCACTTGTTTCCAGAACAGTCTTGTATATTCACAAGACGCCTCAGGGACGCAGCAATGTTACATGACTCTGTAGTGCACAACGTACAGAAAATTCCTTTAATCTGGCATCAATGGGACTTTATAGGTGCTCGATTATCAGACGACACACAAAGGTATATGAAACTGACTTGTAAGCAGTCATAACTTGAAGCTCCCAATGTAAATCTGTATCAGGGACCCCCAATTATCATGTCCATGTATAGTACTGGAGTCCTCTAATGTGGCATGTCGGCCCCCCACTCCTCAGGGCCCAGCTTCACCCTTTCCATTATTTCAGAACAACATTTCCTTAGAGGAATTTCTTCATTGGTTCCACATTATACAGATTTGTGCTGGAAACAAGAGCCAGATCATCAGACTTTCTGGATTATCAAATGCCGGATTAAATTACATTGGATTTTAGTGAGTGAAAAGTCGACTAGCAAACACTATGGGCAATACATCTTCTTACACTGATCCCAGATCTCCAACATATTCTAAAAGACACTTAAAGAGGCTCTGTCACCACATTATAAGTGGCCTATCTTGTACATGATGTCATCCGCGCTGTAATGTAGATTACAGCAGTGTTTTTTTATTTAGAAAAACGATTATTTTTGACGGAGTGATGACCTATTTTAGATTTATGCTAATGAATTTCTTAATAGACAACTGGGCGTGTTTTACATTTTAGCCAAGTGGGCGTTGTGGAGAGAAGTGTATGACGCTGACCAATCAGCGCCATACACTTCTCTCCGTTTATTTACTCTGCACATAGTGATCTTACTAGATCACTATGTGCAGCCACATACACACACATTAACGTTACTGAAGTGTCTTGAGAGCTAATAGACATCACCTCCAGCCAGGACATGATGTCTATTCAGAATCCTGACACTTCGCTAATGTTTGTGTGGGATTTACAGCACAGCACAACGAGATCTCGATGTAAATGACAGCCCAGCGTGATCTCGATAAACTGTGTTGTAAGTCAAACTCAAACGTTACTGAAGTGTCGGGATTGTGAATAGACATCACGTCCTGGCTGGTAGTGATGTCTATTCACTGTCAGGACACTTGAGTAACATGTAATGACGGGGTAAGGAAACAGACAAGTGAGCCCTAATCTACCCGCCACTCAGTCCCTGCCTACTTGCAACGACCCGCCCTAGGCGACGGGGTACAACTGGGCGACGGTCCCTACGCTCAATAAGTGCCCGACAGACAAACAGACAAGGGTACACAGAAGCAAGGGAAAAGGGGCAGTTGCCCACGGCAACACCGCGAGCAACAAGAGTGGTGAACGAGCCGAGTCAAACCAGGAGTGTACGAGGTACCAAATGCAGAGCAGTAGAGTAGTGAACAAGCCGAGTCAAACCAGGAGTGTACGAGGTACCAAACGCAGAGCAGGAGAGTAGTCAGTAAGCCTGGGTCGATATGAAGCAGGGTCAAATGGATAAAGAAGCTGCAGCAGGGCCAGGAAACAAAACAAAAATCACAAGCAAGGAGGAACAGGAAAGGCAGGTATAAATAGACAGAGGGCGGGAGCTAGCTCCGTCTGGTCAGACTATGATAGGCTCTCCCACTCCTAAGCCTGCCACCCTGAGTGGTGGAAGATGGAGTCAGTCTCACAGACTGGACTCATAGAAGCAGGTGCAGGCTGATTACCTATGGGCGTGGGTACAGACGCTGTGCCTGGCAGATCCTTAACATAACATTAGTGTGTGTATGTGTCTGCACATAGAGATCTAGTAAGATCAAGATGTGCTGTGTAAATGAATGGAGAAAAGTGTATGACGCTGATTGGTCACTGATTGGTCAGCGTCATACACTTCTCTCCACAACGCCCACTTGGTCATATAGTAAAACACACCCAGTTGTCCATTGAGAAACTCATTAGCATAAAGCTAAAATAGGTCATAACTCCGTCAAAAATTATTGTTTTTCTAAATAAAAAACTGCTGCAATCTACATTACAGCGCCGATCACATCATGTACAAGATAGACCACTTATAATGTGGTGACAGAGCCTCTTTAAAGGAATAGTCCACCAAGGCTCTCTTTTTAGCTGAAAACGTTTCACACGCCCCTTTCTGAGTAACCAGCAAAGTCCCTGAATAACAGACGCCCTTTTATACAGTATAGCAGTCACTAATCCCCTTAAAGGGGCAGTCCACTATTAGCAAATAAATCTTATCCCTTGTATAGTCATTTCTCCATACAGTGGCATAACTGTAGGGGTCGCAGTGGTCGCAATTTCCCGCGGCCTCCCGCACGTCTATAAAATGTTACTATAGTACCTACTGGGGCCTGTGAAATAAACTACACGGGCCCCTGTTACTATAGTAACTGACAATATACTTATCCTCCTTGTTCCGTGCGCAGGGGAGATCCTGGCGTCTCTTCACGTCATGATGTCGCATCGCTGTGCGCAAAATCCCGACTCTGGATGGAGTCAGGACCTCCGCTGCGGTCGGAGCTGAAGAGGAGGGTAAGTATACTATTACTGCCTGCTGGGGCCTGGGTTGTCCAGTCCCTAAAAATGTATGGCCTATCCCCAGGATAGGCTATCAATAGCTGATGGGTCGGGGTCCGCCTGCCAGGACTCCCGCCAATCAGCTGTTTTGAAGGGGGTGCAGCGCTCTCACTGCGGTTTGACGGTGATTCAGAAGTGATGGGAATGAAGGGGAAGCAGTGCTTTCACTATTTCTGCACCCCTTCCAATACAGCTGATTGGCGGAGGTCCCGGCAGGCGGACGCCATCTGTAGCGATGGCCGGCACCGGGGCGGCCGCAGGCTGGTAAAGTACAAAAACAGTGGCCCTTCCCACCCTGGTAATGCTCGGCTGCTGCTCTGTTGTATCTGGCTGGCTCTAAAAATGTGGGGGGGAGGGGCCCACGTCGATCTAAAAAAATAAAATAAATAATAATTGGAAAAATCGATGTGGGGTTCCCCCATTTTTCATAACTGTTTCCCCCCAGCTATGCCCCTGCCCAATATTCCAAAACATCTTCTCCATTTAATTCAAGGACAACTCTGATAAGACGGGCAGGACCTCCTGCCACCCTAAGCACCCCGGTGGCGAACGCCAGCGAGCAGCAGCTTTAGGTTGTCTAAATTGTTATGTACAATAAAGTTTATTGGATAAAGAAAAAATGGCCAGCAGCTATTGGCCAGTTATAGGTTCCGCCCCGTTTCCTAAGTAACAGCAGAGAGCGGACTGGACGTGGTCGGATGTTTAGATTCAAAGCGAGGAAAAAACGTGAGACCAAGCGGCCGCGGACAGCGACACATGCAGGACCGGCGTGAGGTATTACCCGAGAGGAGAGGCGGTTTTCTCGTGTGTCGTGTGCTCCGCTGACAGGACACGCTCTTTCCGGTAATGACGTTCAGTAGTGGTCTGCTGCTATGTGGTACTATAACGCCCAGCATGTCTCTAGTCGCAGGTTGTTTATTCAGCAGTCTCTTCGCTATGGCCGACTATTAGGGGGTGCGCTCACTGCATACATGTGCCTACAGCTCCATTAACCCCTTAGTGACCAACAATACGCCTTTTTAACTTGCATTCTGCGGGGCGATACGATTATGGCGATACCATATGTTTATAGTTTTTTTTATGTCTTATAGCGTTTGCACAATAAAATACGTTTTGTAAAAAATCATTCACTTTTTGTGTTACCTTATTCTAAGAGCCAGAACTTTTTTATTTTTCCATCAATAAAGCCGTACGAGGACTTATTTTTTGCGTAACGAACTGTAGTTTCGATAAGTTAAATTTTTAGGTACATGCGACTTTTTTCTCTCTTTTTATTCCATTTTTTGGGAGGTGAAGTAACCAAACAATTGTGTTTCTGGTATGGTTTATTATTATTTTCTTTTACGGCGTTCACCGTGCGGGATAAATAATGAAATAATTTTGTAGTTCAGGCCGTTACGGACACGGCGATACCAATTATGTATAGTTTATTTATATATTTTTATTAATAATAAAGGACTGATAAGGTAAAAAAGAGGGATTTTTACTTACTTTTATTTTCTTATTTTTACACATCTTTTTTTTACTTTTTTTTTTTTACTGTATTACTTTGTCCCACTAGGGGACTTGAGGGCAGGAGGCCCTGATCGCAATTCTAATACACTGCACTACATGCATAGTGCAGTGTATTAGAGCTGTCAGCTACTCACTGATAGCAAGCATAGTGGGTCCTGACTTTGTCAGGACCCACTAGGCTTCCGTCGATGGCATAACCGGACTCCATTGTTTGGTGTCCGGTTGCCATAGTCACCATCGCCGGCCGCTATCGTGTAGCAGGCCGGCGATGGCAGCTTAACCCCTAAAAAGCCGCGATCTCTATTGAATGCAGCTTTTAAGGGGTTAATCAGCGGGGACACAGCGATCGGTCCCCGCTGTAGGAGCTGTTACAGCTGCTGTACGAGACATCAGCTGTCACAGCTCCTGTATATGTCGGGTGGACGGCCGAAACGGCCGTTACTCCTGTTATGGTATAAATATACATATATAATGTATTTGGGACCATAAGGAGTGAAATGTTATAAAGGAGAACATATGTTACAATATAACGGGTATTTTAGAAAGGTTAAGAGAAGAAATAGTTTGCAGATGCTCTGCCGTCCCTTGAAAATTGCAAACAGATGGTGGTCAATCACTTGACCACCCCCCTAAGCATAAAGGAAACATAAGGGAATACCTGGTGCTCCACCAATGAGCTTTATGGGAAAGGAAGATGTAAGGCTTGAATATACAGATGACTCATATGTTATGGAATGTTCTTTGTTCGTCTGATGCTATAAGTATGAACGTTTGTAGTTCAATAAATTAGAAGTATTTTACCTTGAGAAACGTCTCAGTGTATCTGTTACTTCTCCGAGCAGCTCGTCCTACCTATCGATTTGAACCTGCATGGAGATCAAGGCGTAAAGTGACCCCATTGCGATCACAGAAATTGGCGCCCGAACAGGGACTTGACTAGAAGGACGGCACCCCACCCAGGGGATCTCCCGGGACTTGAATGGCGACCTCCCGGACGAAGGAACGTGCAGACCACTGCTGCAGCAAGGTAAGAAGACTTAATTCTTACAAACTCTGCTCTGCACCTTCCTGTCTGGTAGGTCACCTTCCCGGTAGTACTCCTAAGGAATAGAGGGGCCACATGAGGGTATTTTTAGTGTAAAAATCTGGTCAAGTCTAAAATAAATCCTACCCTCAGGATAAAGTGCCTGATCTCTATGGCAGTATTTGTATGAATGTTGTAGAAACCCAGTTTTGTGTCACAAATGCATTTTAGAATAAGGAAATTGTTTTTGGAAAAAAATTCCGATAATCCGGCAAATTACCAGAAACATGTGTACATGCTTCAGGTGACTACGGGGATTATGATAGGCTAAATTTTAGCCCGGAAATCGAAAATTTTGTGCAGTCCGATAATCCGGCAAAATACCGAGAACGTGTGTACACGATTGGAGTACTTGCGGGGATTATCATGCGCTGATTTTCAGCTCAAAATTCCAGAATTTTCTGCAGTCCGATAAACTGGCATGTCAAATGAACAGCTTGATTTTACGTTTGCCTTGTTATTTGGATTAGGAATATTTGTCATATTACTCTTATGGTGCGGAGGGCACGTACTCGAGTGGTGTCTCAGACGAAGAAAGTAAGCTAGTTATAAAAGGACTGTAAAAGGAAGATTCTCTGGCCAGAGTAGAAAGTAAGTACCGAAACTAGAAACTGTCTAAAATAGATGAGAATAGAATTCATGTGTCAGTAGCTAAAATCTGTAACAAAATAAGTAAGTATGGAAACTAGAAACTGTCTAAAATAGATGAGAATAGAATTCATCTGTCAGTAGCTAAAATCTGTAACAAAATACGGGTGTGCCTAAGGCCACCACTTACAGTCACAAGATGGGAAACTTGGTTACCCTCTTTAAAAAGAAGTTTCGAGGGTATAAGTAACTGTCTCAAATAGGTGAGAAAGGAATTCACCTATCAGGAAAATTACCCCCTACATAACTTAGGGTCTGCCCATAGGCGACCACTTATAACTAGGCAACAATGGGGAACTTGGTGTCCCTATTACGAGATGAGCACCCACAAGGACTGACAGCCAAACAGGTAGTGGCGGAAAGAGAGGGAAAGGATGTGACAAAAGGAACGAATCAGTTAATGAAGGCATGTGGAATGGGAAAAGCGGGAAGATTAGATCCGGAAAAATGGAATGAATGTTGTGACACAAAACGTGGATGGTTGAAAGATAAAAAGTTACAGGGGAAAGCAGAAGCATGGGAGAAGGTGTCAGAGGAAGTAACGCGAGGGGGATGCATGGAAACAGAATGTAAGAAAAAGTTTTATTATGATTGCTATAATGAAAATCCAGGAAAAAGCAAGTAGCCCACCGGGGTATGGGGTAGTCACGACGCAGGGACCAGGGGGATGGACGTGTAGAGTGTGTGGTCAGCAGAATCAAGCATGGAGGGATACTTGTTTTGCATGTGGGGCAGCAAGACGAAGAGGAGCAAAAAGAGCAAAACAGGAAGGACAATGCAAAAAGAGAGGATTGCAGTATGTTGATGATCTACTCCTTTGCTGTCCCTCCCAACCAGAGTGCGCAGAGGCTTCTGTGTCACTCCTCACGTTCCTAGCTAACCATGGCTGCAAAGCATCAAAAGACAAGTTGCAGTTTTGTTGCACACAAGTGGTATTTTTGGGACATTGTGTGGCTCAAGGCACATGACACCTTACTCCTGATAGGGTTCAAGCCATTACTCTATTGCCATTGCCCACGTCATTAAACACCCTCAGGACATTCCTGGGTCTTGTATCCTATTGCAGGCCCTGGATCAGATCAGCATCGATCCTCATGCAGCCCCTGTATGATTGCCTAAAAAGTCAGCCATTCGGACTCACCCCAGAAGCTGAAGAGAATTTTCATAGCCTTAAATTAGTAGTACAAACAGCTCCAGCCCTTGGTACTCCAGACTATGACAAACCCTTCAGGTTGTACTGTACTGAACAAAATGGATATGCCACTGCAGTTCTCACACAAAGTCATGGACCACAGCAGCGCCCGGTAGCATATTATTCAGCTAGACTAGACCCTGTGGCCCGAGGTTCCCCATCATGTGTGAGAGCTATCATTGCTGTAAATTCAATGTTAAACAAGGCCTCAGATTTGGTCCTGGCATTTCCAGTCCAAGTTTTTGCACCACATGATATTACTGCTATTCTTACTCAAGTACAGCCGAAGCACTTGTCAACAGCAAGACATTTGAGATTAACCTGTGCACTTCTTCTTCCTGAGCAGGTTACTTTACACCGCTGTACTACATTGAACCCAGCTACCTTACTGCCTTTGGACGTAGGTAAAGTATGGTCACAATTTTTGCCTGAAACTGATGAACATGATTGTATGGCCCAGGAAACAGTGGGGTTTGCACATGTAAAAGATACCCCACTCCAAAACCCAGACCTAATACTCTTTGTGGATGGTTCAAGGTATTTTGTAGAAGGATCTTTTCTTACAGGATATGCAGTAACCACCGAAGATGTAGTCCTAGAAGCAGCCTCCTTACCAGCGTCCCGCTCAGCACAAGAAGCGGAGCTTAAGGCCCTGGCAGCAGCATGCCAACATGCAGAAGGAAAGACAGCAAATATATACACTGACTCTCGATATGCTTTTGGCATTGCACATGACTATGGCCCCATATGGAGGGCAAGACAATTTTTGACCTCTGCAGGTACACCTGTAAAGAATGCAGACTTTGTAAAATACTTGATGGAGACCCTGATGTTACCCACAGAAGTAGCAGTAGTAAAAATTAAAGCTCACACTAAGGTGAGTTCACCAGAGACAAAAGGAAATGCTTTGGCAGACCAAGCCGCAAAAGCAGCAGCCTTAAAGCCAGTAGGTCCAGTAACAGTTATGATGTACCAACATCCTGAAGACTCCGTGGTCAACATCAGCCCCACAATACTACAAAATCTGCAAAACCAAATATCCAAAGAAGAAGATGGCAGACTAGATGGCAGAATCAGGGAGCTACCCTGAGAGCGGATGGACTATGGCAACAACAAAATAAGCTGTGTCTGCCACAAACAATGTTCCCTATGATGGCACAGGTAACGCATGGACAGACACACCAGTCAAAAACAGCAATGATGGACTTGGTTAACAAAACCTGGTATGCTCCAGGGTTTAGCACTGTAGCGAGTAAGTTTGTACAAGGGTGTATGGTATGTGCCACCAATAACGTGTGGAGAACAGTGAAAGTGCCACAAAAACACACCCCAAAGTCAATTTACCCATTCCAGAGACTACAGATAGACTATATTCAATTACCAAAAGTCGGTACCTATGAGTATGTGCTTGTTTGTATTGATCTCTTTTCAGGATGGCCAGAAGCATTTCCAGTAACCAAAGCTACAGCCGTAGCCACAGCAAAGAAACTGATCAACGAGGTGGTGTGCAGATATGGAGTTCCAGAGGTGATCGAGAGCGACAGAGGAACTCATTTTACGGGTGAAATCATGAACCATGTGTTGTCAGCTCTAGGCATAAGTCAAGCCCTACATACACCATACCATCCACAGAGCAGTGGGAAGGTTGAGAGACTAAATGGGACTCTCAAATTGAAAATCCAAAAAGCAATGGTAGAAACCGGGAAACCATGGACCGAGTGTCTACCATTAGCCTTGTTCTCAGTAAGATACACTACAACAAAAAGAACAGGTCTCAGCCCATATGAGATCTTATTTGGATCGGCTCCCAGATTAGGATGTTATTTTCCACAGGTGCTCCAAATGCAGTATGGTAGACTAACAGATTATGTATCAACGCTGAACAAACAATTGACCAAGGTGCATGCACAAGTCTTTGCTTCCATTCCAGATCCTGATTCAGTTGAAGGGACGCATAAGTTAGAACCGGGAGATTGGGTGGTCGTTAAGAGACACGTGAGGAAAAGTCTAGACCCAAGATTTGACGGACCGTTTCAAGTCCTACTCACAACAAGCACCTCAGTGAAGCTCGAAGGAAAGGCAAGCTGGATTGACGCCAGTCATTGTAAAAAGGTTCTTCAGCCAGAAGAATGAAGATCTTTGCGGTTGTTGCGGCGGTTGTTGCGTGTGCTCTTATACAAAAAGGCAGAACTGCTACTCCTGTACACGTAATCAGTACAGAATCACTGGAACAGTTCAGGACAGGGTGGGCGAATGCCACAGTGGATAGAAAGCAGGGTAACTACACCTGTAAGGCCAATGCCCCGTGTTATACTACAAATGTGACTACAACCGAAGGGACTTGGAAAAAAGGACCACATGGAGGGACTGTGTACCTTCACATAGACAAAACAGCCAACATTAGCATACAAGAAGAGACGCCGGGGCTGTTGCTTTGTTGTTATGAACCAGATTTACAGTATCTACAGAAATATACAACCAGTAAAAATAGAAACGAAATGATAAATAAGACTTATGAAAGATGCAACAAGGAGAGGCTCAACTCTACGATTGTAATAAAAGAAACTGATGGGATGATATTATGTATGAATAATAGCGAAATAAGAAATAGAATATATTTTGTATTCTTGATAACAATTTTAAGAGATAGTTTTAAGCCACATATAACAGTACAAAGTCTGGAAAGAATCCCACACACTTGTAAGAGTGCTGTAACCCAACAGCAGAAAAAGAATGTACACTTCAATATTTCCTTCCCTGAATCCCCCAGCTGTCATAGACAAAAAAGAGAATGGTATGACACGCTATTAGGAGGGGTAGGAACGGGATTAGGAGTATTGAATGGTATACAGTTAGAAACAGTTATGAACAAATTAAACTCAGTGGGAGATGACACATCTACTGCATTAAGGATAGGTGCGTCATGGTTACCTACTACCTTTGACTTACAGCAAAAAGGGTTAGCTATAGATGAACTGTTTCTAAATGTTTTTAATGAAAGTATGCTAACCGAATATAGAACATTACAGAATGTATCAACTTTTGTAAATTGGACAGTATGTACGCTTAAAACGATGTGGCAACAAGAACAGATGAATAAATTGTTTAGTAGTCATGTTAGGCAATGGACAGACATTCTGCCCATAGGAAAGAGAAATGATACGTGGTTATTGTTACAGCCTGAGTATACTGAGTGTACACCTAAATGGTGTGCAGGAAGACTAATAGCATTTAATGTGAAAAATCCTACTCTATTATGCAAATTTATTGTTATGCCAATGGTAATGATTGATCCGGTGACATTATTAGGACAATATTGGATGCCGGAAATGAAAGGAACACACATAGATTCTCAAAATAAGACAAGGAATATAGATTTGTGCCAGTTAACAGAGCAAGGATATGTATGTAATCAACAGTCAGGGATATATGAACCCTGTCTAATGCAGCACCAGGATAATGTATGCGCACTCACTATAATCCCAGAAGCTAACCTACAGGTTTATATTGAAGTAGGTCCACAGCATGTATGTTTAATAACTAACAACAAGCAGACCCTTAGCCAGTTTAAACTCACAGGACCATTTTCAGGATGTCTATACAATGTGACGCATTTGACTTGGGGGAACCAAACTATAGTGTTCCTGCCTACTTTAGAAGAAATAATGTCCACTATATGGGTATCTGAACCTTTGCCCTATGGAAACTTTAGTTTATCTTTAGACGAATTGAAAAAGGTGTTACAACGATCAGGAGAAGTTGAAAAACTAATCCAAGCCCATAATGTAACTCTAAGTAGGGTGAAAATATTGGCTACAATAGCAGCTAGGGAAGTGATACATTTGTCATCAGCAATTAAAGATGCTAGTGCCCATCACTGGTATGACGTTTTTACAGGATTCTCACCTACAGCTACTAAAATATTACATGTGCTTTTCCAACCATTGATTTGTTTAATGATATTATTTGTATTGCTTACATGTTTTAATTGTTATGCATTTTGTAAAATAAGGGAAGCATTCAATCAGAGGCCTATACATTATGATGAAAGAATGTTGTGAGATTACCCCACCTACATACCTGTGTGAATCAAGTGAAGAAATGCATCGAAGCCTTGCTATCCGGAGATAGAAGTAGCATTGGAATTTAGGTGTTGGTAAAATCACAAAAGGAGGGATTGTTATGGTATAAATATACATATATAATGTATTTGGGACCATAAGGAGTGAAATGTTATAAAGGAGAACATGTGTTACAATATAATGGGTATTTTAGAAAGGTTAAGAGAAGAAATAGTTTGCAGATGCTCTGCCGTCCCTTGAAAATTGCAAACAGATGGTGGTCAATCACTTGACCACCCCCCTAAGCATAAAGGAAACATAAGGGAATACCTGGTGCTCCACCAATGAGCTTTATGGGAAAGGAAGCTGTAAGGCTTGAATATACAGATGACTCATATGTTATGGAATGTTCTTTGTTCGTCTGATGCTTTAAGTATGAACGTCTGTAGTTCAATAAATTAGAAGTATTTTACCTTGAGAAACGTCTCAGTGTATCTGTTACTTCTCCGAGCAGCTCGTCCTACCTATCGATTTGAACCTGCATGGAGATCAAGGCGTAAAGTGACCCCATTGCGATCACACTCCCGAGACGTAATATTAGGTCATGGAGCGCGAACGATACAGCTACCATGACCTAATCATACGTCCAGGAGCGGGAAGGGGTTAATGAAGCTGCCAGTTGAGGACCTGTGAGGCGTCTATTTCTCAAACTAGAGACTCTAATGTACTTGTCTTGTTGCTCAGTTGAGCAGCGGGGCCTCCCACTTCTCTTTCTACTCTGGTTAGAGCCTGTTTGTGCTGTCTTCTGAAGGGAGTAGTACACACCGTTGTAGGACATCTTCAGTTTCTTGTCAATTTCTCGCATGGAATAGCCTTCATTTCTAAGAACAAGAATAGACTGTCGAGTTTCGCATGAAAGCTCTCTTTTTCTAGCCATTTGCAGAGTTTAATCGAACCCACAAATGTAATGCTCCAGATTCTCAACTAGCTCAAAGGAAGGTCAGTTTTATAGCTCCTCTAAACAGCAAAACTGTTTACAGCAGTGCCAACATAATTGCACAATGGTTTTCAAGTGTTTTCTAATCATCCATTAGCCTTCTAACACAGTTAGCAAACACAATGTACCATTAGAACACTGGAGTGATGGTTGCTGGAAATGGGCCTCTATACACCTATGTAGATATTGCATTAAAAACCAGACGTTTGCAGCTAGAATAGTCATTTACCACATTAACAATGTATAGAGTGTATTTCTGATTAATTTAATGTTATCTTCATTGAAAAAAACTGTGCTTTTCTTTCAAAAATAAGGAAATTTCTAAGTGACCCTAAACTTTTGAACGGTAGCGTATATGTGTGTATGTGTATATATATATATACAGGGTGCTGTCGCCATTTTTTTTATATCTGCTGTATATCTGCAGTCATAGGTGTTCTTGCACCTGCGTATTTTGTATCATTTAGTTGGAATGTGCTGTTCAATTTTTGTTGTGTTTATGGTATCCATATATGTGGGGTTAGTGACTGCCTCCACTTGTTGTTCTTGCACTCCTCCCACTCTGCCCTGGGTGATTTTAATCAGTTCAATGCTGGATCCTACCATCCCCAGGTATATATGTAGGCTTAGTCCCAGTTCTGGGTGTATGTGCAGCGTAGGTTCCCACCTTACAGAGGTCGCCTTGTCGTGGCAGGTGGGCTAACACTTTTTGATCAAAATGTGCACCAAGAACCTCCCTATTTGTAGGTAGATTTAGCTTTAGTGCATATCTATTTATATTTAGTGGTTTAGGTGGCATTAGTGTTTTAAGCAGGGTGCTGTCGCCATTTTTTTATATCTGCTGTATATCTGCAGTCATAGGTGTTCTTGCACCTGCGTATTTTGTATCATTTAGTTGGAATGTGCTGTTCAATTTTTGTTGTGTTTATGGTATCCATATATGTGGGGTTAGTGAAAGCCTCCACTTGTTGTTCTTGCACTCCTCCCACTCTGCCCTGGGTGATTTTAATCAGTTCAATGCTGGATTCTACCATCCCCAGGTATATATGTAGGCTTAGTCCCAGTTCTGGGTGTATGTGCAGCGTAGGTTCCCACCTTACAGAGGTCGCCTTGTTGTGGCAGGTGGGCTAACACTTTTTGATCAAAATGTGCACTAAGAACCTCCCTATTTGTAGGTAGATTTAGCTTTAGTGCATATCTATTTATATTTAGTGGTTTAGGTGGCATTAGTGTTTTAAGCAGGGTGCTGTCGCCATTTTTTTATATCTGCTATATATATATATATATATACACACACACACACATGTGTGTTATATATATATATATATATATATATATATATATATATATAATGTGTGTGTGTGTGTGTATGTATATATGTTTGTATATATGTGTGTGTGTGATAGATATATATATATATATATAAAATGTGTGTGTATATGTATATATATGTTTGTATATATGTGCGTGTGTGTATATATACACACACATACACACACTGCATATTATAGTACACACACTGAGGCCTCGTTTCATTTGTCTTATCCATCATTCATCTCCCCTTGACTTATTCTCCGCTCACCCTCCGTCTGCGTCCAAGGTCAGTACAGTCCTGTCATTCATTAGAACGTAAAGAGGTTGTGGAAAAAGGGAGGATCCCGTGAGGCACTGCTGCGTGGCTGTTGAAGGAACTCAGCGATGGTAGACAAAATAATATAAATAAATATATGTTTATTGAAAAACATTAATAATAATGGCTACGCGTTTCAACGTTGTACTAGCGTCTTCCTCAGGCCGTTAAAATTACATACAAAAGAGGTTGCTTATATATCAACAGAAATCTAAGCACACAGGAAGGAAAAAAAAAAAGGGGTCAAAAGGGGAAAGGTCAAAGAATGATTGTGACGTCATAAACAATTCTAAACAATTTTCCGATATAGATGTTATTTATGACGTCACAATCATTCTTTGACCTTTCCCCTTTTGACCCCTTTTTTTTCCTTCCTGTGTGCTTAGATTTCCGTTGATATATAAGCAACCTCTTTTGTATGTAATTTTAACGGCCTGAGGAAGACACTAGTACAGCGTTGAAACGCGTAGCCATTATTATTAATGTTTTTCAATAAACATATATTTATTTATATCATTTTGTCTACCATCGCTGAGTTCCTTCAACAGCCATGCAGCAGCGCCTCACGGGATCCTCCCTTTTTCCACTACCTCTTTACGTTCTAACTAGCGGTGACCACCTGGTTTACCGGTTTGGATCCTGGCAGCAGCACCTGTGGACTTTTTCATTGCCTTTTCCAAGCACTATCGTGGTGAGCATAATAGACCACGTTCAATATTCTATTTAAACCCCATTGACCTGCACTATGTGGCGCCGTGCTTTTTGCTTTTCTGGTCATTCATTAGATGAAGCGATAAAAGACAGGGAAAGGTAACCTATTTTCAGACGTAAACAAGGCGTATAATGCCTCGTTTTACGTCTGAAAATAGGGCTACAATACGTCGGCAAACATCTGCCCATTCATTTGAATGGGTTTGCCGACGTGCTGTGCCGACGACCTGTCATTTACGCGTTGTCGTTTAACAGCTGTCAAACGACGACGCGTAAAATGACTGCCTCGTCAAAGAAGTGCAGGACACTTATTTGCAACGTAATTTGAGCCGTTCTTCATTGAAGTCAATGAAGAGCAGCTCAAGATTTACGAGCGTCACAGACGCCTCGCATAATGCGAGGAACTTTTACGTCTGAAACGACGCAGCTGTTTTTCTCCTGAAAACAGTCTGTCTTTTCAGACGTAAAAGGTAGCTAGCGTGTGCACATACCCTAAAGGTCTGAAATGCTGTAATTGCTGCAAATGGAGCATTCTTTGACGAAAGCAAAGTTTGAAGGAGAAAATTATTATTTCAAATAAAAATCATTATTTCTAACCTTGTCAATGTCTTGACTATATTTTCTAGTCATTTTGCAACTCATTTGATAAATATAAGCGTGAGTTTTCATGGAAAACACAAAATTGTCTGGGTGACCCCAAACTTTTGAACGGTCGTGTACGTACATTAGCGATGCTGAGTTTGTCAGCTGAGCAGAGCTGTAATGGCTACCATCACTAGTTGTCATCTGGAATCTATTTCCTGTGTTAGAGACCAAGATAATATAGGAAAGGCAATAATTGTATAAATTAGTGATCATTTTTTTTATGAGTCTAATATAATGTCTAATTTATGTAGTATTTGTCTCAAAAGCAAACAGACTTCTTTAGGCGATACTTAAACAATGAAAGAAATAGTGCTTTACAGAGATCTTAGTAATATGAAGCTTCTACTGTCCAAAAGGAAAAAATCTATTCCTGCTTGAGTTTATTTTGTAGTATATTATAATGACACCAATGATAATATAATGCATTAAATTAGAAGAATATTTTTTTTGTTATACATGAACACCATGCAAATTCAGAAAGTTTAGTATGATAAATAACATGTACTACATACTAATAGCTACATTATGTAAATGCAGTACAAACTGAAACACAAATAATAATATAATAGTAGGCCCATAAATATATTTACATTAAGGGCATGCCCCCACGTGGCGGAATTCCTCCGCAACTGTCCGCATCAATGCCGCACCTAATCCGGGTTGCGGATTACGGCTGCGGATCTGCCCAAAATGTGCAGTAAATTGATGCGGACTAGCTGCTGCGGACTGCGGGAAAAGTGCTTCCCTTCTCTCTATTATCAGTGCAGGATAGAGAGAAGGGACAGCACTTTCCCTAGTGAAAGTAAACGACTTTCATACTTACCGGCCGTTGTCTTGGTGACGCGTCCCTCTTTCGGCATCCAGCCCGACCTCCCTGGATGACGCGTCAGTCCATGTGACCGCTGCAGCCTGTGATTGGCTGCAGCCGTCACTTACACTGAAACGTCATCCTGAGAAGCCGGACTGGAGACAGAAGCAGGGAGTTCTCGGTAAGTATGAACTTCAATTTTTTTACAGGTTGCTGTATATTGGGATCGGTAGTCACTGTCCAGGGTGCAGAAACAGTTACTGCCGATCGCTTAACTCTTTCAGCACCCTGGACAGTGACTATTTACTGACGTCTCCTAGCAACGCTCCCGTAATTACGGGAGCCCCATTGACTTCCTCAGTCTGGCTGTAGACCTAGAAATACATAGGTCCAGCCAGAATGAAGAAATGTCATGTCCAAAAAGCAAGACGCATCCGCAGCACACATGACATGTGCATGACAGCTGCGGACTTCATTGCGGAATTTAGAATCTCCATTGAAGTCAATGGAGAAATTCCGCCATGAGTCCGCAACCAGTCCGCCACTGCTCCACAACAGACAGAGCATGCTGCGGACACCAAATTCCGCTCCGCAGCCTATGCTCCGCAGCGGAATTTTACGCATCGTCTAAACGAACACTTCTAAATAGAAGTGGAAGTCAATGGAGAAACGGCTCCGCTGCGGATTAACGCTGCGGAGTGTCCGCAGCGGAATTCAAGTGAAATTCCGCCACGTGTGAACCCAGCCTAAATCAGAATCAGTCAAACACTTGAGGTTGACTTGGTAACAAAGTAGACCACATACAGTGACCATATTTTAACCAGGCAAGCATGCGGGTGGTACGATAGAACCTTTTCTTTTTAATTTTTTCAAAATGACATTAATGACATGTTATTATTTACTTAAATCACATAACTATTGTAGAGTGCCTGTGATTATTATTATGTTTATTTAATTTTTACTTAATAGAGAAAAGAGAAGAAATGAATAGAAATAGAGCAGATTTGTAATTTTATGTCTTCCATTAAAGGGGTTGCCTCTTGATAACAATCTCCTTCTGTATATCCTATTAGCGTGAATAGAGTCGGCCTTAGGATAGATGATGTCCCATGCGAAATTATCTTTCGGCGGTCCACCCCATCATAAATGCCCCATAAATAAGTATAATGCCACCACACAGTGTAATGCCCTATATAGTGCCCCCACATAGTATAATGCCCCTTTAGTGCCCCACACACAGTAGAATGCTCCTTTAGTGCCCCCATACAGTATAATAATATTTAATATATATTATTCAAGAACACAGTATTTTGTCCCCTAATGCTGCCCACACAGTATTATGCCCCCTAAGTGTCACACAGTATATTGCTCCCTGTAGTGCCCCTACACTGTATAATATGTCCGCCTAGTGGCCTCCATACAGTATAATGCCCACCTCCCGACTGCCACACACAGCCACCCCCCCTTGTAGATAGTGTCCCCCTGTAGATAGTGCCCCCGTACCTGTCCGTGTAGACAGTGCCATAATCCCCCACCTTCACCTTGTAGGCAGTGCCACACAGCCCCCTGTAGGTAGTGCCACACAGCCCCTGTAGGTAGTGCCACACAGCCCCCTTGTAGGTTGTGCCACACAGCCCCCTTGTAGGTAGTGCCCCACAGCCCCCTTGTAGGTAGTGCCCCACAGCCCCCTTGTAGGTAGTGCCACACAGCCCCCTTGTAGGTAGTGCCACACAGCCCCCTTGTAGGTAGCACCCCCCTTCTGTAGATAGCGGCACTATAGCTCCCTGAAGGAGCGGAATCCCCCTGTGGCTGAGGTTTCCGTTCCTGGATGGAGAGCTTGATGTCACTGTCCATATAATCCCCGGCCACAGGGGGATTCCGCTCCTTCAGGGAGCTACAGTGGAGCTATGTACAGGAAGGAGGGGTGCTATATACAGGAAGGTGTGGTGGGGGGTGCCATCTACAGAGGCTGCAAAAAATCCCCTTCTCCTCCCATGCACTGCACGCTGTGAGGAGGAGGAAAGCATGGCCGTGGTTCAGAGGAATGTTGCGGCACCCTTGAAGTGTTCTCGCGGCACCCTGGTTGGGAACCACTGGCCTAGTAGATAGAAGAGAAGGGAGATAACATGGGGGTGCCGTCCAGGCGGGAGGCACGTGCACCCTCATGCCCGGTGTTGCCGCTAGTAGCCGCTTTGGCTGCTACAACGATAGTGACGCCACTGACCGAAGAAGCGACCGGACAGAAATGCAGCTGCTGATTCGCCAGGCCCGGGTGCTTCTGAAACACAAGCAGGGGAATGGAGACCTGTGCAATGGCACAGGTCGCACACCCATAAGGTCTGCCCTGAGCATGAATAGACCTAGAGGGGTTTCCTAGTTCCTAGTAACCCCCCTCTGAGAAGCTCATGAGAAAATAGAGCATAGAGACCTGACCTATATAAGTAATATAAGTATATTAAAAACCGCAGTTAAAAAAAAAACTTGGTGTGAAAGAGGCCTAAAGGGCTTTTACACTCACATGCAGATCACTGGGAGAATATAGACATGTAGCCTTATCTTTTTTTGTATAAACTACCGTTCAAAAGTTTGGGGTAACTCACGCTTATATTTATCAAATGAGTTGCAAAATGACTAGAAAATATAGTCAAGACATTGAGAAAGGTTAGAAATAATGATTTTTATTTGAAATAACAATTTTCTCCTTCAAACTTTGCTTTTGTCAAAGAATGCTCCATTTGAAGCAATTACAGCATTGCAGGCCTTTGGCATTCTAGCTCTTAATTTGCTGAGGTAATTGGGAGAAATTTCACCCCATACTTCTAGAAGTCCCTCCCACAAGTTGGATTGGCTTGATGGGCACTTCTTGCGTACCATACGGTCAAGCTGCTCCCACAACAGCTCTATGGGGTTGAGATCTGGTGACTGCGCTGGCCACTCCATTACAGATAGAATACCAGCTGCCTGCTTCTTCCCTAAATAGTTCTTGCATAATTTGGAGGTGTGCTTTGGGTCATTGTCCTGTTGTAGGATGAAATTGGCTCCAATCAAGCGCTGTCCACAGGGTATGGCATGGCGTTGCAAAATGGAGTGATAGCCTTCCTTATTCAAAATCCCTTTTACCTTGTACAAATCTCCCACTTTACCAGCACCAAAGCAACCCCAGACCATCACACTGGCGTTTGTTTTGCGGGTACTATTTAATGAAGCTGCCATTTGAGGACCTGTGAGGTGTCTATTTCTCAAACTAGAGACTCTAATGTACTTGTCTTGTTGCTCAGTTGTGCAGCGTGGCCTCCCACTTCTCTTTCTACTCTGGTTAGAGCCTGTTTGTGCTGTCCTCTGAAGGGAGTAGTACACACCGTTGTAGGAAATCTTCAGTTTCTTGGCAATTTCTCGCATGGAATAGCCTTCATTTCTAAGAACAAGAATAGACTGTCGAGTTTCACATGAAAGTTCTCTTTTTCTAGCCATTTTGAGAGTTTAATCGAACCCACAAATGTAATGCTTCAGATTCTCAACTAGCACAAAGGAAGATCAGTTTTATATCTCCTCTAAACAGCAAAATTGTTTACAGCGGTACTAACATAATTGCACAAGGGTTTTCAAGTGTTTTCTAATCATCCATTAGCCTTCTAACACAGTTAGCAAACACAATGTACCATTAGAACACTGGAGTGATGGTTGCTGGAAATGGGCCTCTATACACCTATGTAGATATTGCATTAAAAACACGACGTTTGCAGGTAGAATAGTCATTTACCACATTAACAATGTATAGAGTGTATTTCTGATTAATTTAATGTTATCTTCATTGAAAAAGACTGCTTTTCTTTCAAAAATAAGGAAATTTCTAAGTGACCCTAAACTTTCGAACGGTAGTGTATTTGTGTATATATATATATATATATATATATATATATATATATATATATATATATAATGTGTATATATATATATATATATATACTTATATATGTATATGTGTGTGTGTGTGTATATACTGTATATGTGTGTGTGTATGTAATATATATATATATATATATGTGTGTGTATATATGTATATATATGTGTTTGTATATATATATATATATATATATATGTGTGTATGTATAATGTGTGTGTATGTGTATACACACACACACACACACACACAAACACTGCATATTACATTACACACACGGAGGCCTCGTTTCATTTGTCTTATCCATCATTCATCTCTCCTTGACTTATTCTCCACTCACTCTCCGTCTGCGCCCAAGGTCAGTACAGTCCTGTCATTCATTAGATGAAGCGATAAAACACAGGGGAAGGTCACGGTCACAGGATCTTGGGCTGTGAATAGAAACTCCATCATTTAAAGGGCCCCATCCACCCTATAGATAAACCGCACAGCACCTGGGCAATGTAGTGCACAGGACCTGTAGGCGATGTGATATAATTTGTAGATTGCTTGTAGAGAGGAGTTCAGAGCCCCCAAATCTTGCCGCCAATGTAATTTGGACTTGCAGTGATCCCAGGCTGAGGATTCCACTGTACTGGGAATGTGCAGCCTGAAGCTTGTGATCCTCTAGAGCGGAGACTCTCCAGCGGTTGTGAAACTACGACTCCCAGCATGCCAGGGCCTTGCCACCTGGTGAGGTTATTAAAGGGGAACTCCACTCAATTTATGGCTGTGCATAAAATGTGTCTTCTCCACACTGAGTGCTCACCCTGTGCCCGCTGCCTCCTCTCCTATCAATCTCCATGCCTCCCTCTGTATATTTCCTGTCCTCAAGGTTACGCCTCTCTCTACATATACACCCAGCATCTCCTAAGGCCCCATCTACACGAACGTGCTTTTGCGGCCGCAATTCCCCCGAAAATCCACGGGAGAATTGCGGCCCCATTCATTTTTCTGGGGCAATGCACACGACCGTAGTTTTTACGGTCTGTGCATGGCCCGGGAGCCCGCACCGCAGAAAGAACGGACCTGTCTTATTACGGCTGTCTTCTGCGGTCCGGGCTCATTGAAAATAATGGCCGCGGCCATGTGCATGTCCCGCGATTTGCGGGCGGCTCGTGGCTGACAGTCCGCAGCCGGCCGACCCGAAATTCACATGGCTACGGTCGTGTGCATGAGGCCTAAGTCTTCAGCTTCACTATGGTCCCTCTGCTGCTGCCGGCCCTCGTCGTCCTCTTCTTTCTATACTTAAGATGTTCCCACTCCAAGTGTCGCCTGTCAGGACTCGACCAGAACCAGCGCCCTCCGCGTCCCGCACCACTGCCCTTCATCGGGAATCTGATGGATCTGGGGCGCAGTGATCTTCCTCGACATTTCATGCGCCTGGCCCAGAAATACGGCCCCATCTATTGTCTCAGCTTCTGGGGTCAAGGTATGTGAGGGTCCGGGGTTTTTTTGTGGTATTTTATTACTAAAACTGCTTTACTTCCAAAACTAGAAATAATAAAAATGACACTGGCGCTAAAAAAGTGACGACCAGCGCGCCAAGCATTAGATGTGGTCACTTCTTTAAGGCGACTTGCACCGAGACCAGCACCCATTCTGCTGGAACAATGTAAATTGACGATTCACATGATCATTACGAAGGACTCCTATGGTCAGCCATACAGCAGGCAATAGGTGGCTCATGAGCCACTGGTTGGGAACCCCCGCTGTAGCCTGTGACTTACGGGTAAAATGCTTTACAGCGGGTCTAGAAAATCTTTATTGGCACAACAAGGCAATGTGTTATGCGGGCCGAAAAAATACCCAAAATAGGCCGTGTGAACATACCCTTATAGCTCTTTAATATGTAGCTGCCTCTTTTTCAAAGGACCAAAAGGTAATTGGACAATTATCTCAATAGGCTATTTAATGGGCTGCATGGGTTATTCCCTCGTTATTCCATAACCAATTAAGCAGGTAAAGGGTCTGGAGTTGATTCCAGGTGTGGGATTTGCATTTGGAAGCTGTTGCTGTGAACCCACAACATGAGGTGAAAGGAGCTCTCAATGCAAGTGAAACCGACCATCGCTAGGCTGAAAAAAAATGAAGAAATCCATCAGAGAGAAGCACAAATGTCAGGAGTGGCCAAATCAACAGTTTGGTATATTCTTAAAAAAAAGAAGAAAAAAAAAAGAGCGCACTGGTGATCTCAGGAACTCCAAAAGGCCTGGACGTCCACGTAAAACAAGAGTGGTGTATGATCGCAGAATCCTTTCCATGGTGAACAAAACCCCTTCACAACATCTACCCAAGTGACGAACACTCTCCTGGAAGTAGGTGGATCAGTATCTAAGTCCACCATAAAGAGAAGACTTCATGAGAGCAAATACAGGGAGTTCACAAGGTGAAAACCATTAATCAGCCTCAGAAAGGCCAGATTAGACTTTACCAAACAACAAGTAAAGAAGCCGCCCAGTTCTGGAACAGCATGAAACTAAGATCAACCTGCACCAGAATGATGGGAGGAAGAAAGTATGGAGAAGGCTCGGAACGGCTCATGATCCAAAGCACACCACATCCTGTGTAATACATGTATAGCATGTGTAGCAATGTGGTGGCATGGCGGGGGCAGTGTGGTGGCATGGGCATGCATGGCTGCCTGGCACTGGGTCACTAGTGTTTGTTGATGATGTGACTGAAGACAGAAGCGGCCGGATGAATTCTGAAGTGTTCAGGGATTTACTTTCTGCTCAGATTCAACCACATGCAGCAGGTGATTGGACGTCGCTTCACAGGACAGATGGACAATGACCCAAAACATTCTGCGAAAGCAACCCAGGAGTATATAAGGCAAAAAAGTGGAATATTCTGCAATGACCGAGTCACCAGATCTCAACCCAATCGAGCTGCATTTCTTTAGCTTAAAGGGAATGTGTCGCTAGAAAAATTTTTTTTTTTTTTTAGTTAAACTGTTAGTATATAAATGATTAAACATTGTTCTAATTTTTTAACATTTTTTCACAAGTCAGGAAATATTATAAATTAGATTCTAATTTATAACATTTCCATGTGCTGGTCACTAGAGGGAGCAATTCCCAAAATTGCAGCATTGGCATGTGGTAAAGCAACCTCATTGCTTTATGCTGCAAAATTGGAGAAGACACACTCGCTTTAGCGTCCTCAAACAATCCCCCCTCATTTATCCTGGCTAGTGCCAGGAGAAAGGAGGGGGTTGAATGTTCAAACCTCCTACACTGTGTGTCGCCATTTTTTGAGCGAATGTACAGTGTAGGAGGATTAGATACAGTGGTAAATACTCAGTATAACACGAACATACACAAACATAACTTACCTGCTCCTGCCGCCGCCGCTCCGTCCGCTCCTAGTCCTTGCTTCTGAACATATGGACGGAAGCCGCGACCGGAAGTAGTCATCTTACTGTCCGGCCGCGACTTCCGGTCCACATGAAAATGGCGCCGGATGTCGCTCGGCGGAAGACCTTCCTTTTGGACTGTGTGGGAGCGGCGCATGTGCCGCTCCCACACAGACGGCGTACGCTATAGTGAATGGAACGGCTCCCGTTCGCATTCTCTATGGGGATGTATGTGCCGTATTCCATCTCTGTATGTGTCGTTAATCGACACATACAGAGATGAAAATAAAATTGCAGCCCACATAGTGAAGTGAAGTAAAAGTAATAGTAATAAAAAAGTACAACACAAAAACACAAATAAATAAAATTTATTTTAATAACATACTAAAAGCAATAACATATAAAAAAAAAATATTTGCGCGACACCTTCCCTTTAAAGATTAAAGGTTCTCTTTAATCTGTGTCAATATTGCAGGATGCGATCAGGTGGCCCTGTAAATATAGGAGGTGTCCATTTGCAATAGAAATGAATGGATGAGTATTTTTATCTGCAATTATGGTCCGTAATGGAGTGTGAGGTGTGTGCCAATATACAGAGCTTTACTAGCCTATTCTGCTGCCTTAAAGGGAATGTGTCGCGAATTAAACCTTTTTTTTTTTAAGTGTTGTTACTTATTGCTATTATATTTTTTACGTTTTTTGCTGTATTTTTTTTTCTTCCATATGGTGGAAAGTATTAAAAATTAAATAATAATTTGACATGTTTTCATTGACTCCTATGCCCTGTAGCTGCCGTATTCCATCTCTGTATGCGTCGTTAATCGACACATACAGAGATAAAAAAAAAATGGCAGCCCCCATAGAGTAAAAGAAAGAAAAAAAGAAAAAGAAAAAGTACAACACAAATAAATAAAATTTATTTTAATGACATACTAAAAGCAATATTATATAGAAAAAAATAATTTCGTGATCATCCTACCATATATACAACTTTACAGGTGTTTAGAAAGGTGCGGAGTAGAGAGGGAATATCACAACTGTTATCACCCCTCACTCCGGTTTTGGGTAACCCGGAATTTGGCCCAGGTCTGTCAGATCAGACCTTTAAGATATGGGTACAGCAGGGGGATTTTAGAGTAAGTCATTTTTATAGGGGCAATGCATGGCTGCATGGAGAAGAGCTTTCCCAGCCAGAGGGTCTCCCGGACGCGTCCCAATGGCAGGCGTTACAATTGACTCATTACTTGTCAAGACTACCTACACCGGCTTCCTATGACCGAGCTCTATCTTCCTTTGAAACTTTGTGTTCTCAAACGGGGCATGTGAGACGGGCCCTGTCCAGTCTTTACTGCGTGCTGCTCACTCCTGCTGAGGATTTCATCCCACCATATATTACGAAATGGGAAAGAGATCTTCAGATTACTCTAACACAAGAGCAAAGGGAAAAGATCATGCTCCTCACACATAAGGCGTCTATTAGTAACGCCTATCAGGAAACCAGTTTTAAAATACTATCCCGTTGGTACAGAGTCCCACATGTGCTACATAAAATGTTCCCGGATGTTTCTCCTTTATGTTGGAGATGCGGCAGAGAAGAGGGAACGCTTTTACATATATTCTGGAGCTGTGAGAACCTTCGCACCTATTGGTCAGAGGTTCAAGATATCATTCTGGAGATCACAGGAATCTCGCTGGGAGATGATCCGGCATGGATTTTGCTGCACCACCACGATATA
This sequence comes from Rhinoderma darwinii, assembly GCF_050947455.1. Classification (NCBI taxonomy): domain Eukaryota; kingdom Metazoa; phylum Chordata; class Amphibia; order Anura; family Rhinodermatidae; genus Rhinoderma; species Rhinoderma darwinii. The sequence continues at coordinate 309,131,922 of NC_134690.1, read as the reverse complement.
CCTGTGGGGCGCTACAGGAAGATGTTAGTGAGACATTTGCTGAACGCAGCTAAGGCTTGTATTCCGGGGGGTTGGAGATCCTCTGAGCCTCCTGTGACTAGACAATGGCTGGAGCGCATTCACGAAATTCGGAGAATGGAGGAGTTGCTCCATTCCGCACCCGAACGAGCAACGCAGTTTCAGAAAACCTGGTTCTATTGGTTTGACTTCTGCAAGTCGGACAGATACAAGAGGGCCATGGGTGAACTGATTAGTGGAGAACCAGGGAGCTCTTGAGTTCCCTGTGGTCTGTGATGTGCTGTGGGGGGGGGGGGGGGAGAGTGAGGGGAGAACATCTCCCCTTCTCCCTCTTTAGATTTTCCCTATACCCCCCCCCCTTCCTTTTGTCCTTCTACCCTGTCTACCCTTCGTTTACTTCCCTATTTGAATCAATCGTTACTAAGAATTGACTGAGATGTGGGTGATGGAGGGGCGGATGAGGGTGTAATGCTGGTATTCCTGTCTTGCTATACTAATGCTTGTAGTGTATTGATGGTACTATGTTGGGAGAACTTTGATTGCATATTTACTTATTGTTGTTGAAATATAGGTTGAAATGATCGGCCCTCATGGGCTTTTTCTGTACCCATGTCACCCCCTTTTCTTTTTCTGTATCCCCATTTCTTTTCTTGAAAATAAAAAATTTGAAATATAAAAAACAAAAAAAACAAAGGAGGAAACCCAGCGTCTGGTGATGTCCATGGGTTCCAGACTTCAGGCCATCATTGCCTGCAAAGGATTCTCTACAAAGTATTAAAAAAACCATTTATGGTAATGTTAATTTGTCCAATCACTTTTGATCACCTGAAATGAGGAGGTTGTGTAGAAAAATGGTGGCAATTCCTAAACTTTTCACAGGAGATTTTTGTTTAACCCCTTGAAATAAACCTGAAAGTTTCAACTTCAATTGCATCTCAGTTGTTTCATTTCAAATCCAATGTGGTGGCAGCAAAACCCAAATCATGAAGATTGTGTCACTGCCCAAATAATTCTGGACCCAACCCACACACCCACCCACACAGCAAACACTCTGAACAAGCATAGCTGCAGTGTAAAGAATGGGGGTGGGACAGAGCAAGAGTATTGAACTACAGCGAAGCTGGAGTCATTGATCATATCCAAGCCCTTATGAAGATTAGTCTAAAATGATGAAGATCAAAGTTATAATATACATTTTTTTTTTATTTGAAAAAATTAACAAATCTTCACAGAATAAAAACAGGAAGCGGATCATAAACTCAGCAGAACAATTAGAAGGTCGGCCAGATCAGGTTTCATTAGCGGTTGTGTCCAGCGTCTTTGTTAGCGGTTTTGTCCAGCAGTGCCGCCTTGTGGTCATTTTCTGTGCTACATCCTGGACCCCTATAACCCATTACATAGCTGGACAGAAAAACTACTGCACTACCACCCTGCAAACTGCAGCGGCAGCCATATTGGTTGTAACAACTTTCCCATGAACAGATAAAACAAAGAAAAAAACTCCACTGTAACCAGTGTCAGGAGGGGGCGCTAAAGCCGGTTTACTCTTCCAAACTGGATCTTTTATGCAATGGTAAAACTTGTATTTCCCAATAGATTTTCTCCATTAATATAAAACTATTTACACGTGATCATTCTTCATCAAATCTTGAGAGATAAAACGGCAGCGTTATCACAGTTCATACGGGATGCCTCGGATTCTCCGTGCGAGCTGCATGTCCTTCACAAAGAGAGTGCCCCTATTGGCCTGGTGACTGAAGAGGTAAGAATCTTAAAAGAGACTCACGAGGAAGTCCTCAGCTGACTGTGGATACAGAAGAGCATTAGTCCCTCTTAAAGTGACAGCACTCCCGGTATAATTTACTACACAGCTCGAAGGACTGATCAGATTTCACTTTTATGAGCTGTTAGCTAGAGTGATGGTGGGGGGGGGGGGGGGGGGGGTCTGGCCTCTGGAACTCCCACAATGCATCACAACCCCTATGCAAATGTCCCGCTAGGGCATATGGATGTGTTAGAGGGGGCGGGGGCTGAGTAGTGAATCACTGCAAAGAGCAGCTCCCTCTCTGGTTGACCCATGCGTTACATGGACAGTGCATTGTATGAGATACTGACCTCTTGTAGCGCCATAAGTGCGGTGCTTTGCCAGTAGTAAAACACGCCGCGGGAATACTTCAGGCAGATCTCTCTCACCTGCAAGAATAAAAGGGGAATATCACTGACAATAAAGAGGAGCAGCCGCAGAGGACACATCCACTCACCAGGCGGAAAAACGGGGTTTTCTGAATGAGCAGATTGGTTGATTTTTGGTACTTTCTTATTTCCATCAGTGCACGGGCTCCTGGGCGGTAGCGTCTTCTTCGTTGTGTGCTCGGTCTGTGACTTGTTTCCCCACTACCTGTAAGAAAGAAATCCATAATCATAGCTGAAAATGAATCTCCCGCTACATGGAAATTCACTGTCTGGCCGGGTTCACACGTAGCGTAAACACGGCGGATTTTCTGCAACCGATTTCATTGCGGAAACTCCACAGCGTAATACAGAAGCAGAAGAGTGGAGGAGATTCAAACAAATCTCATCCAGACGCAGCGGAAAAAAACCGCCAAACTTACCCAGATCTCTCTGCTCCTGCGTTCAACCCGGCCTCCAGGGATGATGTCTCATCCCATATGACTGCTGCAGAACATCAGAGGGACACGTCACCATGGCTACGGGTAAGTATGGGTTTTTTTCTACCTTCTATGGACATTCCAGCCGAAAAACTGCAATTTTTCAGCCAGAATTACCTCCGGTGCCCAGGGCCAATACGCTGTGTACTTTTACGCCGCGTATCTGCCCTGTGTGAACATGGCCTATTACCTTAATGTCCCCCAAGGAACATCAGGTAAACAGATTTAAAACATAACATGCTACCTGCAGCCACCACTAGAGGGAGCTCATTGTATATGGTTGTACATTGAAGTTGGTAACAAAACAGTATGCAGTGAGCTCCCTCTAGTGGTGGCTGCAGGGAGACAAAATTATACCATGTAACTGTCTACGCAGGAGATTTAGAGCTCCGTTTCAGAAAACTGTGCTCCAACTGCTGTAAAACGACATTAAGAAATTAATCAGCACAGAATGTTGGACCAAAAAATGATATAAATGTGGACGTTCAAATTTTAAATACTTTTCTATGACTGATAATTTGGGGTCCATCAAGTCCTATTGATACCTGATTAAAGGGGTTGTACCACGAAAATAATTTTTCACCTATCCACAAGATAGGTGATAAATGCCGGATCGCTGCGGGTTGTTAACAAGAGTGCGAGTCCCAGAGTGGTGGTCACTCAAGTCATTCTCTATGGCAGTGGTCCCCAACCTATTTTGCACCGAGGACCGGTTTGATGCAAGAACATTTTTGCGGGGACTGGCGGGGGGGGGGGTGGGTGGAGGGGTTAGAGTCAGTTCACACATTGCGTAAATACGGCGTATACCTGTATTATAATGCGGAAAAATCGGCAGCATAATACAGTAGCAGCAAAGTGGATGAGATAAAACACGTCTCATCCACACGCTGCATAAACGGAGTAGAAAAAAGGCTCAGAAATTGACGTCACAACATCGCGCCTGCCTGCGCGGAGCCGCTCACGGCAGAGTGCATAATTGGGCAAGGAGCAGTCAAACTTGACTATTTCCGTCGATCCCATAGGGAATGAATAGAGCGGTCGGACTGCAGGTTGGAAATTCTTAGATCCCTCATTTCATAATATATCTTCATGGGTGTGAGCTGTGTTCTCAGATTCCCTTCCCAGGGCCATATAGTAACGTGCTTCCTGCAACCACCACTAGGGGGAGACGATTGTGCACATGCATACAGCTCCTGTTGTGCCTATATAAATCAGTCCTCAGTTTGCTCCCCCTAGTGGCGGCCTTGTGCTACAGAAATTTCTGTATGTAACAGATTTTTACCTGCATAGAAACGAACCCTCTAAGATATAAAGCTGAGAAACGGATTACAATCTAGTATTACACGACCCGAGGTTATCTGGAATTCATTTTTAAAATAAAATATATAATGAGAGTGATAAGATGATCAAGGTGCAACTTTATCTTACTTGGCGGAGATTGAGGAGGAGCTGCAGGTTTCTTCTGCGGCTGCGCCGACTTCCTGCGGGACGAGCTTTTCTGGGGTGGTTTCATGCTGATGTAAAACGCTGCTGAGAGACATACAATCAGTTAAGCAGATAAGAGACGGTGACAATTCAGCAGAATGACAGGTGACGTAGGATAAACTGAGCGGTTTTATACTGACTGATGCCATCAATGCAAGTGACAAGAAAGTGATGACATTGACGGTGAAGATATGAGATTGCCGGATGTCAGTAATTAACGCACGCTGCATCAATGAATACAATAGATCCTCGCGGCATCAATTACCAGAACAGCGACATCAATGATCTATTTAATAATGCGGCAACAGAAGAGCTACCCGCAGCAGATCCCGCAAGCAATGGGCAGATGTTTGCAGACGTAATGGAGCCGTCTTTTCAGGCGTGATTCGAGGCGTAAAACGCCTGAAAATAGGTCGTGTGCACATAACCTTACAGAGAATCCGTAATCCAGACAAAGGTGGGAAATTTAAAACTGGAGCAAAGGAAAAGTGGAGCAGTCGTCATGGAAATGAAAGGCCGCAGCTGGAGGACGATGAGCTGCAACAATGCAGTATAAATATACAGAAATAAAACATCTAATAATCCATATGATCTCTAGACACGCAGCAGCGAAAATGTATAAAATCAACACACACGATAGACGAGGAGAAGAAACATTCAGTCGAGTGCGCAACTTTTCTTAGGACTCTCTGCTTTGTGCCGTTTCTCTGTTATTCCTCCTGGAAATGTAAGAATTGACAGCTGTGTGTTACCAGTTGGGGGTGTGTCCCTACACAAACTGACAACGTCCAATCAGTGCTGACAGAGAGACTGTAGGGACACGACCTTTGATGAGGAGAATGGCAACACCAGGTTATCTATTAATACATACATTTCAGGAGAAGTGTCGGCTCCTCTTTAATAATATTGTCTGTATCGTGTATAATTCATGAGGACGCACGTGCTGCCCGGCGTGATGTCAGCGTCACCGTATCTATCAATGATTATACACTGAACTCTAGAAAACTGCCAGATACACCAGGACGACTGTATACATCAGAGTTTCCCAACCTTTTCAGGCTCGAGGCACCCCAGGGAAAAAAAATAATTCTCAGGGCACCCCTACCAAAAATTGTTTACAAAACGACAAAAAATGGCGAAAAACAAGCAGTACACTCTTAGGTTATGTTCACACAACGTTTTTTTGTAAGGCAGAAACTAAAAGTCTGCCTCGAAATTCATTTACGAATTTTGAGGCAGATTTTGAATTGACAGCGCTGTTTGACATTTTTTTATTTATTTTTTTCCCACATTTTTTTTAAGCCGTTGAAGCGAATGCAAAAACCGCAGACAAAAAAGCACCAAACGAGCGCCGCAGGTTTTTTCTGCCTCCTATTAATTTCAATGGGAGGTCAGAGGCGGAAACCACTTGAAGACCGTCAGCCCCCCACTCACAGTAATAACCGTCAGCCCCCCACTCCCAGTAATGACCGTCAGCCCCCCACTCCCAGTAATGACCGTCAGCCCCCCACTCCCAGTAATGACCGTCAGCCCCCCACTCCCAGTAATGACCGTCAGCCCCCCACTCACAGTAATGACCGTCAGCCCCCCACTCACAGTAATGACCGTCAGCCCCCCACTCACAGTAATGACCGTCAGCCCCCCACTCCCAGTAATGACCGTCAGCCCCCCACTCACAGTAATGACCGTCAGCCCCCCACTCACAGTAATGACCGTCAGCTCCCCACTCCCAGTAATGACCGTCAGCCCCCCACTCACAGTAATGACCGTCAGCCCCCCACTCACAGTAATGACCGTCAGCCCCCCACTCACAGTAATGACCGTCAGCCCCCCCACTCCCAGTAATGACCGTCAGCCCCCCCACTCCAGTAATGACCGTCAGCCCCCCACTCCCAGTAATGACCGTCAGCCCCCCACTCCCAGTAATGACCGTCAGCCCCCCACTCCCAGTAATGACCGTCAGCCCCCCACTCACAGTAATGACCGTCAGCCCCCCCACTCCCAGTAATGACCGTCAGCCCCCCACTCACAGTAATGACCGTCAGCCCCCCACTCACAGTAATGACCGTCATCCCCCCACTCCCAGTAATGACCGTCAGCCCCCCACTCACATTATAATGACCCCTCAGTAAAGCCACCATCAGCCTCCATCCCCCCAGTAAAATGACCATCAGCCCCCTCCAGTAAAGCCACCATCAGCCTCAGTCCCCCCGCCCCCCGATAAAATAACCATCTGCCCCTCTAGTAAAGGGACCATCACAGACAGAAAGTGTGCTTACCCCTGGGGAAGGAATAAATAAGGAGGTATAAGAACAACAACTCCCAGCATGTCCAGGATGTTATGTGATATCAGAGAAAGTTTACAGGAGGTATAAGAGGAGAGGACTACAACTCCCAGCATGTCCAGACAGTATGGGATATCAGAGGACATTACAGGGAGGAGGTATAAGAGGAGAGGACTACAACTCCCAGCATGTCCAGACTTAGTATGGGATATCAGAGGACATTACAGGGAGGAGGTATAAGAGAAGAGGACTACAACTCCCAGCATGTCCAGGCTGTTATTATGGGATATCAGAGGACATTACAGGGAGGAGGTATAAGAGGAGAGAACTACAACTCCTAGCATGTCCAGGCTGTTATTATGGGATATCAGAGAGGACATTACAGGGAGGAGGTAGAAGAGGAGAGGACTACAACTCCCAGCATGTCCAGACTGTTATTATGGGATATCAGAGGACATTACAGGGAGGAGGTATAAGAGGAGAGAACTACAACTCCTAGCATATCCAGGCTGTTATTATGGGATATCAGAGGACATTACAGGGAGGAGGTATAAGAGGAGAGGACTACAACTCCCAGCATGTCCATGCTGTTATTATGGGATATCAGAAGACATTACAGGGAGGAGGTATAAGAGGAGAGGACTACAACTCCCAGCATGTCCAGGACGTTATTATGGGATATCAGAGGACATTACAGGGAGGAGGTATAAGAGGAGAGAACTACAACTCCCAGCATGTCCAGACTGTTATTATGGGATATCAGAGGACATTACAGGGAGGAGGTATAAGAGGAGAGAACTACAACTCCCAGCATGTCCAGGCTGTTATTATGGGATATCAGAGGACATTACAGGGAGGAGGTGTAAGAGGAGAGAACTACAACTCCCAGCATGTCCAGGCTGTTATTATGGGATATCAGAGGACATTACAGGGAGGAGGTATAAGAGGAGAGGACTACAACTCCTAGCATGTCCAGGCTGTTATTATGGGATATCAGAGGACATTACAGGGAGGAGGTATAAGAGGAGAGAACTACAACTACCCACATTCCCCTGGCTCCATTTCTCACACAACTGCTAAGAAAGTAAAGAAAACCGCACTTACCCTACCCAGTGTTAATGGCTCCTCTCCCTCCGTCAGGCTTCTAGTGGGAAGCTGTGGGCGGTGCTTGTAACAGACGTCCGCGCGTCACGTCTGCTACAACGTCGGGGGCGGAGCTTGTAGCAAAAAAAAAAAAAAAATGTCAAAAAAAAATTCGATAATTTTTTTTTTTTTTGCCGTGGATGAGCCGCGGCACCCCTGAACAGCTCTCGGCACCCCGGTTGGGAACCACTGGTATAGATTATATAATAGCCCCACAATATAAAAGCCAAGAAAAACCAAAAGGCTCCCGCACTGCGTTCTTCCAGGTTATGTATCGCCCCCTTGTGGCTAATAGAAGAAGTACACCAAATGTTCAAACCATCGCTAAAGCCAACAAAACTATATCCTGATGTTTGATCTCCCACAATCTATAATAATAATATAACCGCGCGGTCTCAATGACGTCATCAAGACCTCGGCTGTAAAGAAAAGCCTGTTTATACCCCTGGGTTCCAGGATGGGTCTATTTTAGGCTCGATGGGTTTCTATCAAGTTCTATAGAAAATGCTTAGAAACGTTGTGATATTAAAAAAAAAACTTTTATTGACATTAAGACCCCTTTACCAATGCCGATAATCATACGAGCGCTTGTTTTCGATCACAGGCAGCGACGATCAGACGATAAACTGCACTCATTGGTCAGCTGATCACATCTTTTATGCATCCCAAAAAATCCTCGTTGTCCACAGCGTACAAATGGGATGTGCTGCCGACAATACGTAAACTGTACGAGCACGGACCATCGTATTAACCATCGCTCATCCCCGTACAGCGTGCGTCGGCTCGTGTAAATGAGCACCGAGTCACTGGATACATCGTTGATCGTGCAAGTTCCATCTAGTGAAAAACTGTAAACAGGGAGGAGGGGGATGCAGCTGCAGTTTCTTATGCCCCACGCACGCGACCGTATTTTTCATCAGTAATTACAGCAGGGACTCTCCCATAGAAGTCTATGGGCGCTTCCGTAAATATGGGCGGCTATGGATACGCATCCGTACTCTGACCATATTTATGGAAGCGTTGCTATGCAACATGCTGATGACATCATTTGCATCCTCCCTCTTTTTTTTTACGGATCCGTATATACCGATGCAATATGGACAGTTTTTCGGGATAGATGAAAATACGGTCGTGTGCATGGGGCCTTACTTGGTGTTGCAATGATGGGGGAGGGGTAGCGGCTGGTACTTGCTAGTTATACTATTACTGATATACTCATTAAAGGGGTCTTCGCATCAGACACATTTATGACGTATCCATAGGATGTCAGAAAGATGAGGGTCCCACCTCCGGCTTTGTCTGATCTGTTTCCGTAACTCCCATAGTAGTGAATGCGGGTCCCAGAGGTGGAACCCCAATCTACCTGAGATTTATGACATATCTGCTCGTTTGCTCCGGTCACACGGAGCTATGGATAACACGGAGCTATGGATGACACGGAGCTATGGATAACACGGAGCTATGGATAACACGGAGCTATGGATAACACGGAGCTATGGATGACACGGAGCTATGGATGACACGGAGCTATGGATGACACGGAGCTATGGATGACACGGAGCTATGGATGACACGGAGCTATGGATGACACGGAGCTATGGATGACACGGAGCTATGGATGACACGGAGCTATGGATAACACGGAGCTATGGATAACACGGAGCTATGGATGACACGGAGCTATGGATGACACGGAGCTATGGATGACACGGAGCTATGGATGACACGGAGCTATGGATGACACGGAGCTATGGATAACACGGAGCTATGGATAACACGGAGCTATGGATAACACAGAGCTATGGATAACACGGAGCTATGGATAACACGGAGCTATGGATGACACGGAGCTATGGATAACACGGAGCTATGGATAACACGGAGCTATGGATGACACGGAGCTATGGATAACACGGAGCTATGGATAACACGGAGCTATGGATGACACGGAGCTATGGATGACACGGAGCTATGGATGACACGGAGCTATGGATGACACGGAGCTATGGATAACACGGAGCTATGGATAACACAGAGCTATGGATGACACGGAGCTATGGATAAAACGGAGCTATGGATAACACGGAGCTATGGATGACACGGAGCTATGGATAACACGGAGCTATGGATAACACGGAGCTATGGATAACACGGAGCTATGGATGACACGGAGCTATGGATAACACGGAGCTATGGATAACACGGAGCTATGGATAACACGGAGCTATGGATAACACGGAGCTATGGATAACACGGAGCTATGAATAACACGGAGCTATGGATGAGGGCGAGCGGTCGTTACTCCGATCGCTCGTCCCCAAACGTTATTATCATGTCGGCAGCGCGTTTTTCTGTTTACACAGGGAGATGCGCTGCCGACAACAATAATATTTCACTTTTTTAAAACGATACGACCAGCAGATGATTGGGTGTTTGCTCGTTCATCTGCGGATCGCTGCCCTTTTTACAAAGCGCAATTATCAGCAACGAGCGTTATATGAACACTTGTCTGCCCGATAATCGTCCTGTGTAAAGAACATTTTAGGCTAAGTTCACACTGAGTTTTTTGACGACTTTTTTTTACGCGGAAACCGCGCCGCAAAACTCGTCAAAAACTGCCCTATAATGCCTCCCATTGATTTCAATGGGAGGCGTCGGCGTCTTTTTCCCGCGAGCAGTAAAACTGCCTCGCGAGAAAAAGAAGCGACATGCCCTATCTTCGGGCGTTTATGCCTCTGACCTCCCATTGACTTCAATGGGAGGCAGAGAAAGCGTATTTCGCGGTGTATTATGCCCGCGGCGCTCAATGGCCGCGGGCGAAAAACGCAGCGAAAATCGGCGTGCAGGGAGAGGAAAATGTGCCTCAAACTTCCAAACGGAATTTTGAGGCAGATATTCCTCCTGCAAAAAACTCTGTGTGAACATAGCCTTAGACTCATGTCCTGGTTACTACACTTCAGTGGAAAGCTACCGGCAGTCGCCACTAGGGGGAGCTACTGTAAATGTATTTATATTGTGCTAACTGACGTTAACCCCTTAGTGACCATCCCATTTTAGGCCCTAATGACCGAGCTATTTTATTCGTTTTTCTATAGTCGCATTCAAAGAGCTCTAACTTTTTTATTTTTTCAGCACGCCACAGGTGTCTCATATATTTTATTAGAAATGGGCAGTGAAAATGAAAAATGACATTATTTTCCAATAAGACGCAGCATTAGTTAAAATTTTTTCATTTTCTCAACAAATAATGGAGAAAAAGCACCGTAACATTTGTAAAGCAACTTCTTCAGAGTAGGGAAATACCCCACACGTGGTCATAAACTGCTATTTGGACACACAGCAAGGCTCTAAAGGGAAGGAGCGCCATTTAGTATTTGGAGTGGAGATTTTATAAGATTCGTTTTTTGACACCATGTTGCATTGAGCTATTGTAATGGCAGGAAGGAGGTGAAGGGAACAAGTGAGCCCTAATCTACCCACCGCCCTGTCCCTGCCTACTTGCAACGACCCGCCCTAGGCGACGGGGTACAACTTGGCGGCGGTCCCTACGCTGTCTAAGTGCAAGGGAGACAAACAGGGAACATGCAAGGGAATACAGTAGCCCACGGAACGCCGCGAGGAAACGGAGGGTTAATGAGCCAGTCAGGATCAGGAAGTAGTGGAGTATACAAACGGCAGCACGGAGCAGAAGCAAGCCAGGGGTAGAGCAACGCAGGATAAACGGAACTGAAGCAAAGCAGAAGCAGGCTGGAGCAAGGCAGCAGTGGGGCCAGGAATCCAAAAAGAATAACAAGCAAGGAGGAAGAGAAAACGGCAGGTATAAATGGACAGGGGGCGGAGCTAACTCTGACTGACCAGGCCGCGATAGGCTCTCCCACTCCTGAGCCTGCCACCCTGATTGGTGGGAGCAGGTGTCAGTCTCAGAGGTCTGGCCTCAGGTGTCGACTGATTAATCCTGGGAGTATACCCAGATGTAGTACCTGGCAGATCCTTTACAGTACTCCCCCTTTTATGAGGGGCCACCGGACCCTTACTAAGAGGACCCGGTTTAGTGGGGAAGAGAAGGTGGAACCTCCTTATCAATACCCCAGCGTGAACATCTCGAGCAGGTACCCAAGTCCTCTCCTCCGGCCCGTATCCTCTCCAATGGACCAGGTACTGGAGGGAGCCCTGGATCATCCTACTGTCCACAATCTTGGCCACCTCGAATTCCACCCCCTCAGGGGTGAGAACGGGAACAGGAGGTTTCCTCGAGGGGGACCAGGACGGGGAGCAGCGTTTCAGGAGGGAGGCATGGAAGACGTCGTGTATGCGAAAGGATGGGGGCAGCTCCAGACGGAAGGATACAGGGTTGAGGACTTCAATGACCTTATAAGGTCCAATAAATCGGGGAGCAAACTTCCTGGACGGGACCTTAAGGCGCAAGTTCCTTGACGACAACCACACCAGATCCCCGACGACAAACCGGGGGTTAGCAGAACGTCTACAATCAGCCTGAATCTTTTGTACGCTCTGGGACGCCTCTAGGTTCTTCTGAACCTGGGCCCAGACTGTGCACAGTTCCCGATGAACGTCCTCTACCTCGGGATTATTGGAACAACCAGGGGAAATGGAGGAGAACCTAGGATTAAACCCGAAATTACAGAAAAACGGGGAGACCCCTGACGAGTTACTGACCCGGTTATTCAGGGAAAATTCGGCGAGGGGAAGGAATGAGACCCAATCAAATTGACAGTCAGAAATGAAACACCTTAAATATTGTTCCAGGGATTGGTTAGTCCTTTCCGTTTGGCCATTAGTTTCGGGATGGAAGGCGGAGGAGAAGGATAGATCAATCTCCAACTTTTTACAAAAAGCTCTCCAAAATAAGGAAACAAATTGTACCCCTCTGTCCGAAACTATATTGACCGGGGCCCCGTGGAGACGCAGAATGTGTTTCACAAACAAAGAAGCTAACGTCTTGGCGTTAGGTAGTTTCTTAAGGGGCACAAAGTGGCACATCTTGCTGAAGCGGTCTACTACCACCCACACCACCGACTTGCCCTGAGATGGAGGCAAATCGGTGATAAAATCCATGGAGATATGGGTCCAAGGTCTCTGGGGAATGGGCAAGGAACGTAGTAAGCCCGCAGGTCGGGACCTAGGGGTCTTGGACCTAGCACAGACCTCACAAGCGGCGACGTAAGCCCTAACGTCTTTAGGCAACCCAGGCCACCAATAGTTTCTGGTAATGAGGAGTTTGGTACCCAAGATGCCAGGATGACCAGATAGAGCGGAGTCATGGTTTTCCCTGAGTACCCTTAGCCGGTATTGCAGGGGGACAAACAGTTTGTCCCCAGGGAGGTTCCCGGGAGCTGAACCTTGATCAGCTGCGATGTCAGAGGCTAAGTCAGAATCAGTGGCAGAAACAATTATACCAGGGGGTAAAATACAAGCAGGATCCTTCTCAGAAGGAGGATTAGCCATGAAACTACGTGACAGTGCATCAGCCTTAATATTTTTGGACCCAGCCCTATAGGTAACCAAGAAATTAAATCTGGTAAAGAACAGTGCCCAACGAGCTTGTCTAGGATTAAGCCTCCGGGCAGATTCTAGGAAAACCAGATTCTTGTGGTCAGTAAGGACCGTTACCTGGTGTCTGGCCCCCTCCAAGAAGTGACGCCACTCTTCAAAAGCCCATTTAATGGCTAAAAGTTTGCGGTTGCCAATATCATAGTTACACTCCGTGGGCGAAAACTTCCTAGAGAAGTAAGCACAGGGGCGGAGATGGGTGAGGGAGCTGGTACCCTGGGACAAGACGGCCCCCACTCCCACCTCGGACGCGTCAACCTCCACAATAAATGGCTCCCTTTGGTTGGGCTGAACCAGCACGGGGGCCGAGATAAAGCACTTCTTGAGGGTCTCAAAAGCCTGGACGGCCTCAGGGGGCCAATGGAGGACATCAGCACCCTTGCGAGTGAGGTCCGTAAGAGGCTTAGCGACGACCGAGAAGTTGGCAATAAATCTCCTGTAATAGTTAGCGAACCCCAAAAAACACTGTAGCGCCTTCAGGGAGGCAGGTTGGACCCATTCCGCCACAGCCTGAACCTTGGCAGGGTCCATGCGGAATTCATGAGGAGTGAGGATTTGACCTAAAAATGGTATCTCCTGTACCCCAAACACACATTTTTCGGTCTTCGCAAACAGATTATTTTCCTGAAGGACCTGGAGGACCTTCCTGACATGCTCCACGTGGGAGGACCAGTCCTTGGAAAACACCAGTATGTCATCAAGGTACACTACAAGAAAATTACCCAGGTAATCTCTCAGAATTTCATTAATAAAATTCTGGAAGACGGCAGGGGCATTACACAACCCAAAGGGCATGACTAGGTATTCGAAATGACCTTCGGGCGTGTTGAACGCAGTTTTCCACTCATCCCCCTCTTTGATGCGGATAAGGTTATATGCCCCCCGTAGATCGAACTTAGAGAACCATTGGGCCCCCTGAACCTGATTAAAAAGATCCGGAATCAAAGGAAGGGGATACTGGTTCCTTACTGTGACCTTATTCAAGTTCCGATAATCAATGCACGGCCTAAGACCACCATCCTTCTTCCCCATGAAAAAGAAGCCAGCACCTACAGGAGAAGTCGAGGGGCGAATGAAACCCTTGGCCAGGCATTCTTGGATATACTCCCTCATAGCTTTACGTTCAGGACATGAAAGATTAAATATCCTCCCCTTAGGAAGCTTGGCACCAGGCACCAAATCGATGGCGCAATCGTAATCTCTATGAGGGGGCAACACCTCGGAGGCATCCTTAGAAAACACATCAGCGAAGTCCTGAACAAACTCAGGAAGCGAGTTTACCGCCTCCCGGGGAGAAATAGAGTTAACCGAAAGACATGACATCCGGCAATTGGGATTATGCAGCTGCAACCAGGGAAGACCTAATACCAGATCGGACGATAATCTCTGCATCACCAGTACAGAGCACTGCTCCAAATGCATGGAGCCAACACGGAGTTCAAAAACAGGAGTATGCTGAGTAAAATAACCATTAGCAAGAGGAGTGGAGTCGATACCTACTACAGGGATAGGATAAGGTAAATCAATAAATGGCATTTTTAGAGACATAGCAAATTCCACAGACATGATATTAGCAGATGAGCCCGAATCCACGAAGGCACTGCCAGTGGCAGACCGGCCAGCAAACGAGACCTGAAAGGGAAGCAAAATCTTATTGCGTTTAGTATTAACGGGAAATACCTGTGCGCCCAAGTGACCTCCCCGATGATCACTTAGGCGCGGAAGTTTTCCGGCTGCTTATTCTTGCGCCTGGGACAGGTGTTCAGTAGATGCTTGTCGTCCCCACAATAGAAGCAGAGACCATTCTTCCTGCGAAACTCTCTACGTTGTGGAGGGGACATGGAGGCCCCGAGTTGCATAGGTACCTCCGAGTCCTCCGTGGAAGAGCGAGGAGACGGGACCTCGGGGGGAATCGCAGGGCAGTCAGAGGGGAAAACATTGAAACGTTCAAGCTGACGTTCCCTGAGACGTCGGTCAAGTCGTACTGCTAGGGCCATAACCTGGTCTAGGGAGTCAGAAGAGGGGTAGCTAACCAGCAGATCCTTCAGGGTGTCAGATAATCCTAACCTAAACTGGCACTTTAGGGCCGGGTCGTTCCACCGAGAAGCTACGCACCACTTTCTAAAATCAGAACAGTATTCCTCAACAGGTCTCCCACCAGGAGAGGTCACCAGCTGACTCTCGGCTAAGGCAGTCCTGTCAGTCTCGTCGTAAATGAGACCGAGGGCAGAGAAAAACCGATCAACGGAGGAAAGTTCAGGGGCGTCAGGAGCCAAGGAGAAGGCCCACTCTTGGGGCCCTTCCTGGAGTCGGGATATAATGATACCCACCCGCTGGTTCTCGGAACCTGAGGAGTGAGGTCTTAGGCGGAAATAAAGTCTGCAACTCTCCCGGAAGGAGAGAATAGTCTTACGGTCCCCTGAGAACCGGTCAGGTAACTTGAGGTTGGGTTCTAAAGGTGAGGTGAGGGGTACTACAAAGGCAGCGTCAGACTGATTGACCCTCTGAGCCAGGGCCTGGACCTGTAGGGAGAGGCCCTGCATCTGCTGGGTCAGGGTCTCAAGGGGGTCCATGATAACGTCAGCGTAGAAGAAATGGTAGACTAGGTAAGGGCTTGTTATTAGCGCTTGTTATTATGTAATGGCAGGAAGGAGGTGAAGGGAACAAGTGAGCCCTAATCTACCCACCGCCCTGTCCCTGCCTACTTGCAACGACCCGCCCTAGGCGACGGGGTACAACTTGGCGGCGGTCCCTACGCTGTCTAAGTGCAAGGGAGACAAACAGGGAACACGCAAGGGAATACAGTAGCCCACGGAACGCCGCGAGGAAACGGAGGGTTAATGAGCCAGTCAGGATCAGGAAGTAGTGGAGTATACAAACGGGAGCACGGAGCAGAAGCAAGCCAGGGGTAGAGCAACGCAGGATAAACGGAACTGAAGCAAAGCAGAAGCACGGCAGAAGCAGGCTGGAGCAAGGCAGCAGTGGGGCCAGGAATCCAAAAAGAATAACAAGCAAGGAGGAAGAGAAAACAGCAGGTATAAATGGACAGGGGGCGGAGCTAACTCTGACTGACCAGGCCGCGATAGGCTCTCCCACTCCTGAGCCTGCCACCCTGATTGGTGGGAGCAGGTGTCAGTCTCAGAGGTCTGGCCTCAGGTGTCGACTGATTAATCCTGGGAGTATACCCAGATGTAGTACCTGGCAGATCCTTTACAGCTATAGTACCAGTACAGTGGTACCCCCCGAAAAATTACCCCATTTTGGAAACTAGATCCCTCAAAGAATTGATCTAGGGGTGTAGTGAGCATTTTGACCGCACAAGTGTTTTGCAAAAATGAGTAAACAATAGATGTTGCAGATTGAAAATGGCTTTTTCCACAAATATGCCATTTCAGTGCCCAATGTGTTGTGCCCAGCTTGTACCACCGTAGACACACATCCCATAAATTGTTAAGCGGGTTCTCCAGAATACACCATATGTGGTCATAAATTGCCGTTTGGGTACACTGCCAGGCTCAGTTGGACCACCATTTGGCTTTTGAAGCGCAGATTTTGCTTGGTGTATTAGTGGTATTTCAGCTTATAATGTGGGGGCATATGTGAACTGGGCGGAGTACATCAGGGTATATGTAAGCTGTGCGGAGTACATCAGGGTATATGTAAGCTGGGCGGAGTACATCAGGGTATATGTAAGCTGTGCAGAGTACATCAGGGTATATGTAATATGTGAGGAGTACATCAGGGTATATGTAAGCTGTGCGTAGTACATCATTATATATGTAAGCTGTGCGGAGTACATCGGTATATGTAAGCTGTGCGGAGTACATCAGGGTATATGTAAACTGTGGAGTACATCAGGGTATATGTAAGCTGGGCAGAGTACATCAGGGTATATGTAAGCTGGGCGGAGTACATCAGGGCATATGTAAACTGGGCGGAGTACATCATTATTGTAACGTCTATGGTCACGGCCCGTCGATCGGTCGTTAACCCCGACGGCCGTGGCCATGGACAGCTTACCTGCCTCCAGCGTCGTCCCCCAGTCAGGCGCCGGCACTCTCTTCCAGATTCTGAGTGTCTCCGGCGGGTGCGCGCGCCCGCGCGTGCACGGCCTTAAAGGGCCAGTGCGCGCATTTTTGTAAAAAGCTGTAATCTGGCCCAGGCTATAAAAAGGGCTCTGCCCTCTTGCCCTTTGCCAGTTAGTTTTCCCGTTGTTCGTCTTACTTATGGTCTACCAGTGTCTTCCAGCCTCCCAGTGTACCTTGCTCCTGTATTCCGTATCCCGTATCCAGTTCCTGTGCCTACCAGCGTCAAGTGTCTTCTGCCACGCCAAGTGTCATCTGCCACGCCAAGTGTCTTCTGCCACGCCAAATGTCTTCTGCCACGCCAAGTGTCTTCTGCCACGCCAAGTGTCATCTGCCACGCCAAGTGTCTTCCGCTTCATCGGATACTGCCCGCCACGTCTGGCGCCACCTGTCACATCTGCCTCCATCCGTGCTGTAGCCACAGCCACCGCCGGGACTATTTCAGGTACCCAAAGCATTACTGTCTGCCATTGACTTCCGCATAGACTGTGACCTGGTCAGCTGCCTCCCCGCTACGGCGGTGCGGCCTAGTGGGTCCACATACCCTGTGTCCGTGACAATTATATATGTAAGCTGGGCGGAGTACATCAGGGTATATGTAATCTGGGCGGAGTACATCAGGATATATGTAAGCTGGGCGGAGTACATCAGGGCATATGTAAGCTGGGCGGAGTACATCAGGGTATATGTAAGCTGGGCGGAGTACATCAGGGCATATTTAAGCTGGGCGGAGTACATCAGGGTGTATGTAAGCTGGGCGGAATACATCAGGGCATATGTAAGCTGGGCGGAGAACATCCGGGTATATGTAAGCTGGGCGAAGTACATCAGGGTATATGTAAGCTGGGCGGAGTACATCAGGGCATATGTAAGCTGGGCGGAGTACATCAGGGTATATGTAAGCTGGGCGGAGTACATCAGGGTATATGTAAACTGTGCGGAGTACATCAGGGTATATGTAAGCTGGGCGGAGTACATCAGGGTATATGTAATATGCGCGGAGTACATCAGGATATATGTAAGCTGTGCGTAGTACATCAGGATATATGTAAACTGTGGAGTACATCAGGGTATATGTTAGCTGGGTGGAGTGCATCAGGATATATGTAAACTGGGCGGAGTACATCAGGGTATATGTAAGCTGTGCGGAGTACATCAGGGTATATGTAATATGCGCGGAGTACATCAGGATATATGTAAACTGTAGAGTACATCAGGATATATGTAATATGTGCGGGTACATCAGGCTATATGCAAGCTGTGAGGAGTACATCAGGGTATATGTAAGCTGTGCGTAGTACATCAGGATATATGTAAACTGTGGAGTACATCAGGGTATATGTTAGCTGGGTGGAGTGCATCAGGATATATGTAAACTGGGCGGAGTACATCAGGGTATATGTAAGCTGTGCGGAGTACATCAGGGTATATGTAATATGCGCGGAGTACATCAGGATATATGTAAGCTGTGCGTAGTACATCAGGATATATGTAAACTGTGGAGTACATCAGGGTATATGTTAGCTGGGTGGAGTGCATCAGGATATATGTAAACTGGGCGGAGTACATCAGGGTATATGTAAGCTGTGCGGAGTACATCAGGGTATATGTAATATGCGCGGAGTACATCAGGATATATGTAAACTGTAGAGTACATCAGGATATATGTAATATGTGCGGGTACATCAGGCTATATGCAAGCTGTGAGGAGTACATCAGGGTATATGTAAGCTGTGCGGAGTACATCAGGGTATATGTAAGCTGGGCGGAGTACATCAGGGCATATGTAAGCTGTGCGGAGTACATCATTGTATATGTAAGCTGGGCGGAGTACATCATTGTATATGTAAGCTGGATGGAGTACATCAGGGTATATGTAAGCTGGGCGGAGTACATCAGGGCATATGTAAACTGGGCGGAGTACATCAGGGTATATGTAAGCTGGGCGGAGTACATCAGGGTATATGTAAGCTGGGCGGCGTACATCAGGGTATATGTAAGCTGGGCGGAGTACATCAGGGCATAATAGGATGATGTAATAATGGGGTGAATGAATAATCCATGGATTGGTGTGGTACGCTTTGAACCAATCCTTTATACACAGGCCGGGTTTATTGGGTATTATGCAAAATATCTGTGCTCCAGTATTGCCTAATCTTTGACTTCTTCACTAGCCCTATAAGCCGCACAAGGCCCTAAAGTTTCCTCATCTCCGATGCATCTACAGGGTCCACCTGTGGGGTCCAGCAAATGACGATGTGGGATATTTAGTGAAATTCTACTGGACCTAAAAAATTAGTCTGGGTCGTCATTTAGCATCATTGCGTTTTGAGAGCCATAACGTGTTATTTTTCTGAGCTGTGTGAGGGCGCGTTTTTTGTGGAACGAGCTGTAATTTTTATTGGTTCCATTTTGGGGTACATGCGATTTTTTTATCACTATTTATTCCATTTTTTGGGAGATGAGGAAACAACAAAACAGCAATTCTAGCACTTTTCTTTGTTTTTTTTTTTACAGTGTTCACCGTGCAGTATAAACAACATGTTAACTTTATTCTGTGGGGCGATACGATTACAGCGACACCAAATTTATATAGTTTTTTTACGTTTCACTACGTTCCCACAATAAAAATACTCTTTTCTAAAAAAATCATGTTTTAGTGTCGCCATTTTCTGACAGCCATAACTTTTTTATTTTTTAGTTGATATCGCTGCGGGATGGCTTCTTTTATGCGTGACGAACTGTAGTTTCTATTGGTACCATATTGCGTTACTTGCAACTTTTTGATCACTTTTTATTAAAAAAATTTTGAGACAAGATGACCAAAAACTAAAATGCTGTCATTGTTTTTTATTAAAAATGTTTACGGTGTTCACCGTGCGGTAAAAATAATGTGATATTTTTATAGATCAGGCCGTTCCGAACGCGGCAATACCTATTATGTATAGGTTTTTTTCATATTTTAATTTTTTTTCTAATAAAGAAGTTGATCAGGGAAACAGGGCAAGTGTTGTTTTTATTATTTATTTATTATTTATTAACTTTTATTTATTTATTTTTCTTTCACATTTTTTTTTACATTTTTTACTTTTTCTTTTACATTGACCTGGGGACTTGAAGATCTGGTCTTCTGATCCCCGGTACGATACACTGCACTACTTATGTAGTGCAGTGCATCGTAACTGTCATTCTTCATTTGACAGTTAGCGTATTAGGTCGTGCCTCGGGCAGGACCTAATAGGCTACCATACCTGGGCAACCAGGAAGCCTAGTAACGGCTTCCTGGTTGCCATAGCAACTATCGCCACCCGCGATCCATCGCGGGGCGCGCGGGGGGTACAGAGGGAGCTCCCTCCCTCTGTCAACCACTTCAATGCGGCGGACGTCATTGACAGCCGCATTGAAGGGGTTAAATGGCTGCGATCGGCGGTAACAGCCATCGCAGCCATTGCAGCGGCATGTCAGCTGTGTATAACAGCTGACAGCCGCTGAAGATAAACCGCGCACAGCTCCTGTGCTTGCTTTATCTGCAGGGCGTAACTGTACGCCCGTCTGCGGGAAATCACTTTGATTTCGGACGTACAGTCACGCCCAATCGCGGGAAGGGGTTAATAATCTTTATTTCACATTTATTACTTATTTCATTAGTCCCACTAGGGGACTTTACTGTGCGATCTTCAGATCAATGCTATAATACTTTGGTATACTTCGTATACCAGAGCATTATTGCCTGTCAGTGTAAATCTGACAGGCAATCTATTAGGACGTGCCTCCGGCGCGTCCTAACAGGCATATGTCCAGGGCAGAACTGGGGGCTTTTATCAAGCCCACGGCTGCCATGACAACCCTTCGGAGACCCGCGATTGCATTTGCGGGCCGCCGATGGGTGAACAAGTTAAATGCCGCGGTCACTATTGGCGGCATTTAACGGGTTAAACGTCCGCGATCGAAGTCAACTTCTATCGCGGGCATTGGAGCAGGAGCTCGGCTGTCATCAGACAGCTGAGCCCCGACTCCAGCCTGCACTGGAGACCCGTGCAGGACTTAGACTAGGCGAACGTGAAAAGGCGTCAGCCTAGCCTAAGGCTCCATAGTGATGAACGTGAAAAGGCGTATTGTTGGTCACTAAGGGGTTAATGGAGCTGTACGCACATGTATGCAGTGAGCCCACCCGCTAATAGTCGGCCATAGCGAAGAGACTGCTGAATAAACAACCTGCGACTAGAGACATGCTGGGCGTTATAGTACCACATAGCAGCAGACCACTACTGAACGTCATTACCGGAAAGAGCGCGTCCTGTCAGCGGAGCACACGACACACGAGAAAACCGCCTCTCCTCTCGGGTAATACCTCACGCCGGTCCTGCAGGTGTCGCTGTCCGCGGCCGCTTGGTCTCACGTTTTTTCCTCGCTTTGAATCTAAACATCTGACCACGTCCAGTTCGCTCTCTGCTGTTACTTAGGAAACGGGGCGGAACCTATAACTGGCCAATAGCTCCTGGCCATTTTTTCTTTATTCAATAAACTTTATTGTACAGAACAATTTAGACAACCTAAAGCTGCTGCTCGCTGGCGTTCGCCACCGGGGTGCTTAGGGTGGCAGGAGGTCCTGCCCGTCTTATCAGAGTTGTCCTTGAATTAAATGGAGAAGATGTTTTGGAATATTGGGCAGGGGCGTAGCTGGGGGGAAACATTATGAAAAATGGGGGAACCCCACATCGATTTTTCCAATTATTATTTATTTTATTTTTTTAGATCGACGTGGGCCCCTCCCCCCCACATTTTTATAGCCAGCCAGATACAACAGAGCAGCAGCCGAGCATTACCAGGGTGGGAAGGGCCACTGTTTTTGTACTTTACCAGCCTGCGGCTGCCCCGGTGCCGGTGATCACTACAGATGGGGTCCGCCTGCCTGGACCTCCGCCAATCAGTTGTATTGGAGGGGGTGCAGCGATAGTGAGAGCGCTGCTTCCCCTTCATTCCGGTCACTTCTGAATCGCCGTCACACCGCAGTGAGAGCGCTGCACCCCCTTCAAAACAGCTGATTGGCGGGGGTCCCGGCAGGCGGACCCCGACCCATCAGTTATTGATAGCCTATCCTGGGGATAGGCCATACATTTTTAGGGACTGGACAACCCGGGCCCCAGCAGGCAGTAATAGTATACTTACCCTCCTCTTCAGCTCCAGCCGCAGCGGAGGTCCTGACTCCATCCAGAGTCGGGATGTTGCGCACAGCGATGCGACGTCATGACGTGAAGAGACGCCAGGATCTCCCCTGCGCTCGGAACGAGGAGGATAAGTATATTGTCAGTCACTATAGTAACAGGGGCACGTGTAGTTTATTTCATAGGCCCCAGGAGGTACTATAGTAACATTTTATAGATGTGGTGCGAGGGGCCGCGGGCTATTGTGGCAGCTGCGACCCCTATAGTTATGCCACTGTATGGAGAAATGACTATACAAGGGATAAGATTTATTTGCTAATAGTGGTGTCAGGGATCATTACTATGTATATTGTTTGAAAAATATTATCCTCACACATATGTATATACATTTCAGTTCTTTGTGTAATATACTGACATATATAACAAGTTCTTTGTTCATGTCGGACACACCTATGGAAGACACCGCCCCCTGGAATGCAAGAAGAGTGAGTCTGAGAAACTGGTGGGGGCTTGGGCACTCCCACATCTCTGGGGAGGAGGCATGTGTCTCTTTCTGTGTTTCTTTGTTCTGAATAAAAAGTTTTCAGTCTTCCTCCTGGCTGAGAGAGGGAAGCTGTGTACCAAACATATTTGGCTGGTTTACTTCTTCCAGGCATGCCTTCAGCTTTCAATTTACAGAGGTGGTTATTCGGTGTGAAATACGGACTTGACATTTGGCGCCCGAACGTGGGGCCTCACTCGAGGAAATATCAAAATCCGGACAATCGACAATCACAGGGTGAAACTGAAGACTCAAAGTTGCCCACTGAAGGAATTTGATCACCTCCGCAACACGGTAAGCAAGTTAATTTTATGAATCTTCGACTTATCTGTGTTAGTGGACAGTCTTGTGGCGATCTGTAGAACCCTTTTGTTGATTTACTGGATTATCTCAGGCGACAGAGGTGATATTTTCCGCTGTGAGGTCAAAAAAACCTGTGAGACCTTAGTCGCGCTCGACTAACCATCGTCTGGGTAATTAGGGACTAGATAGAAAATACGCGGACACAATATAGATGTGTGATAAGTCGTGGATAGTATTATAACCTGTCCTATACGCGGGCACACAGGGTGCAATGATGCACTGATAAGACGTGTGATAAGACGTGAGACAGGTGCAAGCGGGGTGCAATGCAAAACACTGATAAGTCGTGTGATAAGGCATACGCGGTGTGTATGAAAAAAAAACAAAAAAAACAACCTGTTAAGTTGTGTGATAAGTCGTGGGTAATATATATATATATATATATATATTAACCATGTCAGAGAGTTATAGACCGAAGATTGTTATATAAATTACGTGTATAATATAGACTGTTAGAATGGATGGTTTATGGTCCATATTCAAATCATCAGGATCACCCGATCCTATTCATGATTTGGTGAAGTGAATGGAAGTTAGGAATAAGAAAGGTATTGTATGTTATAGGTATTAGAAAACACAGGACCAGCCGACGCCCGGTAATGGTGTCCGTACCTCATGTTGAGTGTGTCCTCATTGTGGGTGGGAAACCCCCCCCCCTCACAGCTGCGCACTGTGTTTCCAATGGGAGAGGCTGCCCCCCACCACCCACCCCTTATGTGGTCACGCCCGGCTCAACCAAATCAGTATGAAATAATCGCCTTGTTAATTTTGTCATTTTTAGTGTCTTTCCTATTTTTAGGTTCCATGCTAGACGCTGTTCACTGATGAAGCAACACGTCATCATAATATAGAGATGGTGGCTGACAGATTGGATACTGTTACAGATTATGTGGTTGATGTTTTGAATATAGATAATTCCTATACAATGGTGTGATGAATGATTGCAGATACCTATGTTGTTTTGCCGGCATTGAAAGTGTTAAGATTGTGAGACTAGACGCTGTTAGAAGCTGTGAGTGTGTGACCCCCCCGCCTCCCCCCTGTAGTATGCTGTGTTTGGGAGGAGGAGGGGGGCTGACTGGGTGCAGTCTGCAGAGCTGATGAGACAAAGGATTTCAGTATGCACTGCTGAGAGATATATATATATCAGTGATGTCTACAAACCTAAATAAATTTCTTCTCTTTGCGCATGCGCTGTTGTTTATAAAAGTTACGATATTTATGTGTTGTGATGTGATCAGATTTCATGTGTTCTGATGTTAATTCAGATGTATTAAGCTATAGATACTGTGAGACACGGGGGGGGGGGTTTGAAAATGTATGTGCCCCCACCGTTCCCTATTTTTATATACAGTTTATTGGTTTGCAGTAATTAATGTTATCAGATATAATATTTTCACATTATAATGATTTCACACATGAGTTATGTCATTGTAAAGATAAAATGTATTTTCGTCAGGAAAAAGTCATTATTGTTTCAGGCTGTTGTACATTACAGGGGGTTAAACTAGTGCCCGACTTTGTTATGTTGAGATGTAGTTTTGAACTCTTCTACATTACTTTCGGAGAGTCACAGTTCTCCCTGTAGATAATGCCCACATAGTGCCACACAGTGCCCATGTAGATAGCGCCAGTGTTCCCTTTAGATGGTGCCAATATAATGCCACAATACCCATGTAGATAGTGCCACCCCCCCTGTAGATATCGCCACCGCCCTATACTTGGCAACATTCCCCCCTGTATTTTAGCAATATTCCCGCTGCAGATAGCACCCCCCCCCCCTGTATATGGCACTACCCTTTCTGTAATTAGCACCACTGTAGCTCCCTGTAGAAGCGGAATCCCTCTGGCCGAAGATTCCACACCTATAGAAAGCCCCTGATGTTTCTGTCCATATATGGATTGTGACACCAGGCGCTTCTCCAGTAGCGGAATCCCCGACAGAGTGACGGCCGGGGATTCCGCTCCTAGAGAGAGCCACTAACGACAATGTCCAAATGGACAGTGCCGTCAGGGGCTCTCTAGAAGCGGAATCCCCGGCCAGTGCGATCTGACACTGGGGATTCTGCTCCTAGAGTCAGTCCAGGCACTATCTACTGTGGTGGGGTTGTGATTTGCAGGGGGGGGGGTGGCGGCACTATCCATTGCTATGAATGAAATCGGCAGCTAAATTGCACACTAAAATCAACAACAAAATTTGCAGATTTTGGTATGGATTTTGAGGCAGGTTCCACAGTGTACCCAACCTCAAAGGGTGACTTGTGTCTGAAGGAGTCTAAAGTTTTGAGCTGCAGTGAGGGCTCTGACCAATCAGCTTCTGTGTAGCTTAGCATAGTATGTGAGGTCATATAATTGACCAATCGGCTTCTAAATCCTGTATTCCAAGAGGACTGCCCAGGTGTAAATGCATTTTATGAAAATTAGCGCTCTTCCAGTATGGAGAAAACTGCTTTTCTAGGGCCACTTATATGTTGCTACTCTGGGTAATTGAATGTGCGACCCATTAACCCTTTCATGACCAAGGGTCATTGATGCCTCTGTGTCCTGGTCAAATTTTCAATTTTTGATATGCACTTCTTTAAACGATAATATCTTTGGAACTGCTTTGAATATCCCAATTAATTTCATTATGGTTTTTTTTACAAGACTTATAAGGCTTTAATTTTCTAGATTAGTTCAGTGTTTTTAAATTTTTCTTATGAGCAGACAAATCACATAAATAAAAAAATTATATATATATATATATATATATATATATATATATATATATATATATATATATATACACACACACACCGTAGAGCTCTGTAACAATTAGTCACCCTGGATCGCTGTGAGGAGGGCTATATACACACGACCGACCGTGAAAACAATGACAGTCAACAACGGATCAACTGTCAGTTTTACATGGCTGTTTTGCATCCATGTGTCTCAAAATTTTAATTCGTTTCCTGGCCGTCTGACACCGTTTTTCACCGCCATTTGCCATCCGTTTTTTATGGACGTTAAAAAAATGGATGAATTATATTTAAGTTTTTTTTGTCCCACCCCCCTGAAAACACCACAGTGCCCATGTAGATAGTGATGCAATACCACTGTAGATAGTGCCACATTGCCCACATAGTGCCAGTGCCCACTGTAAATAGTGTCACAGTGCCCCCACCGTTCCCTATTTTTATATACAGTTTATTGGTTTGCAGTAATTAATGTTATCAGATATAATATTTTCACATTATAATGATTTCACACATGAGTTATGTCATTGTAAAGATAAAATGTATTTTCGTCAGGAAAAAGTCATTTTTGTTTCAGGCTGTTGTACATTACAGGGGGTTAAACTAGTGCCCGACTTTGTTATGTTGAGATGTAGTTTTGAACTCTGCTACATTACTTTCGTAGAGTCCACAAAGGGGGGAATGGTGAAGGGACTGATCAGGTACAATTTTGGTTTGTTTTGAATTAATTAATTTGGTTTCAGGAGATCTAAAAATGTGTAAGAGACCCCAATGAGTAATCCAGATTAAATGTGTATGAGAGTAACCTAAATGTTGAGGTTTTTCTGTGTAGATAGTTCCAGATCTTTCCAGAACAGTAAATACGGCACTGGGTAAGCTGTGCTGTAGTCTCCATCCAATATGAGGTATTGTGTAAAAGACCATCCCCCTCCAGCAAATTTACACATGAGGCAGAGGTGACGTCACCCACACGAGTCTTTATGGATTTAGATGGGGGAGAAGGCAAAACAAAAATTGTCTGGACATTGTTAATTTGATGTAAAGTTTTTAGGAATTTCTTTTATTCTTTATTTGTCTTTGTATTAATCAAGTATTTGCAGAACCTGATAAAAGTGAGATTCTCAAAGTGTTCTGGATTATCAGATGAGTGTGGAGAAGTGTATAACATTTGGTTTTATTTTAGAGGATGAAGACGCCACCCCTTTGAGATGTTCTATCTATATGCGACATGGGTTTCTAATGTAAATTTGTAATAAAGAGATTTTATTATACAGTATGTACAAGACAGGATACGAGGCACCAGGTAAATTACCCAGAAACCACTCTCACCTTCTTGTTCATCTCAAGGAGCGGAGCTGGAGGTGCTCGCTGAGGCTTGTAACCTGGCAAAAGGTAAGACGGCCGACATCTATACTGACTCTAGGTACGCTTTTGGCATCGCCCACAATTATGGGCCCATTGGTAGTAGGAACTTTATTGGATCATCGGGTAAGCCAATTGAGAGAGTGAGAGAAGACAGACCTGACAACAAGGGTATGTGCAGCCAGGTGTCAGTAAATTGGCTTGTCCCTGGATACAATAATGCCACCACTAGGTTTGAAGCAGCCGGCATGATGTGCGTATGGCATGACATAGGTAAAACAGCAAAGGTACCTGTGAAAAGTGCAGCCCGGCCAGATTACCAGTTCCAGCGACTGCAGAACATACAACTACCCGAGGTAGAAGTGTATGACAATGTGCTCGTTTGTGTAGACCTGTTCTCAGGGGGGTCTGAAGCCCGGCCTGTATCCTCCCCACTGCAGATGTTGTGTGTAAGTGACGGGGGAACAATGTTATCCCAAGTATTGACCTGATGTTTGTACAATAAGATATTAGCAGTTCTCCAGATGTTATCCCAAAGTTAGTTTGTTTAATAACTGTATTTAAGAAGTGTTGTGGGAATATTAAATACTGAGGTTAAGTTTTATGTAAAGTTCTAGACCAGCCTTAGCATTGGACTATTAGAGTCATGCGTCAGATAAAAGGTACAGAAGCGGAATATTCCCATTCGAAAACATTTTTATTTGTTTCTTTTTATTTTTGTTGTGAAAGGGAAATTTTAGAGCAGAGAATTCTGTGCAGTGTATATATGTGTATGTATAGATATATATATATAAAGGAAAGAGAAATCAGTTTGTAGGTATCAGTTTTAGTTACTGACCAGTTTGAACGTTTAACATAAATCTGTCATTGTTTATGTTTTTCTTCAAGTTAATTATCTGATTAAGATCAATTACTGATTAGGCTATGAAAAGCTTGTTCTCCACAGGAAGAGTCCAACTGGGAGCAGAAGGCGTGAGAACCAGATTCTAACAGAATGTGGACGGATAAAGGAATGTGAACCGGTAACACCCAATGCACTCTTGATGGCTTTTGCATTGATGGTGTATGACCTCACATATGCCCCAAGACTGCAAGGATCGATTTGGTAAGATCTAATTGGTATGTCCCAGGTTTTACAGCTGTTGCTGCTAAATTCTGTTAGAGCTGTTTGATTTGCCTACAGAACAGTCCAGACAGACCGGTGCCAACCTTATCATACCCGCCTCCCACAAAGAGAACCGACCTTGAGAGGCCTTCCCAGGTAGAACGAACCAGATTAGAGTAAGAAAAAATTGGTTTGAGACACTTGTCAAATAAACATGTGGAATCTGTGTATGTTTCTGTGAGGTGGAGATGTTCTAGGCAATCACCTGAGATCAAGGTACAAATCCTGCTGAAAGAGTATCACCAAGTGCAAATGAAGTA
Organism: Rhinoderma darwinii; assembly: GCF_050947455.1. Lineage (NCBI taxonomy): Eukaryota > Metazoa > Chordata > Amphibia > Anura > Rhinodermatidae > Rhinoderma > Rhinoderma darwinii. The sequence continues at coordinate 309,103,075 of NC_134690.1, read as the reverse complement.
CCCAATAATTACACATCTTCTAGGTGCCATGTCCATTGTAACAGAGAAGTTTTTTTTTGTTTTTTTCCTTATATAAAGGTGTTTGATGTCGTTTAAGGGCCTGACATTATTGTATGTACTTAGAACAACGTTTATAGTGTATGCGGATGATGTTATCACCAGATTAGTATTTATTTTAACAATTGACAAGAGTTGGGGGTCCCCAGCAAGTGCCAGTAAATATGAACTAAGAGACTTTTAATATGATGAACTCCATCACTGAGATGCGGCAGGCGCAGCCTGAGCCACTACAACGCGTTTATCATGAACAGACGGCAGTGTCACAATTCTAAGCGGCCGCCCAGACAAGTAACTTGCCAGAGAAAGAGTACAGATGCGGAGGGTTCGTGATAGTCACAATACAACTCCACTAATCCGCCTACGTGGGATCTCACCCTAGGCTCACAGCATGAGGTGCTATGTACAGTCTGATGACGTAAACTAAAGGAGACGGTGTCGGACAGATGAGAAGGACCAAACCAAGTCCTGATGACATCAGAAAAGATCAAAGTAAAGACCAAAGACCTGAGTGAATCCGTCAGCAGGATCAAGTATTTTGATAAGTAAGTGACTAGGAGGGGGTAATAATAACTCCCCCACTGGACACCAACGTAGTCTGACTCCACAATTGTGTGGGTTACCCTGAGGGTGACAGTCAGTGAAGAGCAGAAGACAGGAGAAGAAGAAGACGATGGTGTACAGGACTGGCAATGAACTGATGGGACCCGAAACCTGAGGGTGATAGCATTATGATTATTAGTTGAGGCCCTATTGTTCATAATGTCTGAGGTTTATAATTATAATGTGTGTAAATATGCCACGGTGCTGCAAATTACAATCTGAGGAGTTTTATGTGGAGGTGTGAGGTGAAGATCACTGTGCTGCCCATGACCTGTCATATCTGCAGGGGTAAAGTCCCATTAGGACAGTAAGTGACAGTGCGACAATTATTACTGTTAATAAAAATGTAGACCGGATTAATTATATATATATATATATTACAACCAGCAGCGGTTTGTAGATTATATCAAGACAACCATCCTGTATCCAGAGGAGAATAGGGAAAGTTAGGACCACTCCGACACCTTGGAAGTCCAGGTACAAAGGGGGGTTACTCATCAGGAGTAGCTCGTCTCAAGCTGGTGAAGAAATCCAAAACCCCTACCCGCCTGGTTCGAGTGGTCAGTGATAGGTTGCTAGGCAAGACTCAGGGATAGAGTAATAATATTTTTAGGGGGGACTGTCAGGGATCATTACTATGTATATTGTTTGAAAAATATTATTCTCACACATATGTATATACCTTTCAGTTCTTTGTGTAATATACTGACATATATAATAAGTTCTTTGTTCATGTCGGACACACCTATGGAAGACACCGCCCCCTGGAATGCAAGAAGAGTGAGTCTGAGAAACTGGTGGGGGCTTGGGCACTCCCACATCTCTGGGGAGGAGGCATGTGTCTCTTTCTGTGTTTCTTTGTTCTGAATAAACATTTTCAGTCTTCCTCCTGGCTGAGAGAGGGAAGCTGTGTACCAAACATATTTGGCTGGTTTACTTCTTCCAGGCATGCCTTCAGCTTTCAATTTACAGAGGTGGTTATTCGGTGTGAAATACGGACTTGACATTGGACTGCCCCTTTAAGGGGATTAGTGACTGCTATACTGTATAAAAGGGGCGTCTGTTATTCAGGGACTTTGCTGGTCACCCAGAAAGGGGCGTGTGAAACGTTTTCAGCTAAAAAGGGAGCCTTGGTGGACTATTCCTTTAAACAGGCTCTGTCACCACATTATAAGTGGTCTATCTTGTACATGATGTGATCGGCGCTGTAATGTAGATTACAGCAGTTTTTTATTTAGAAAAGCAATCATTTTTTACAGAGTTATGACCTATTTTAGCTTTATGCTAATGAGTTTCTCAATTGACAACTGGGTGTGTTTCACTATATGACCAAGTGGGCGTTGTGGAGAGAAGTGTATGACGCTGACCAATCAGTGACCAATCAGCGTCATACACTTCTCTCTTTTTTTTTTTCTTTATCAAAGATTTTTATTTTTGAGAATATACACAACATAACAGCATATACATGGTTTCATACATTTGCAAAATTCACACACAGTGCAATATAACCACTTCAATATCACCTAACATATGCAAAGACATAGAACAGTAGAAGGAGGCAACCTCCTAGTCAGTAAGCAAAAACGAAATAAAAATGCAGTGAAAATAACAATATCATAAGTGCAGCAAAGATAGTGCATTATTTAGGGAAACCAGTCCCCACAGGTGGATGACAATTATCGCATAAAAGTGCACATTATACGACAGACTAACACAGACACAAGACAACAAAGGGAAACACATACGGACATAGCACGCAAAAGGTAGACTTGATATAGGTATTCAAAAAAGGCCATCCAGCCAGAGAGGTAAATCATCACCACCCCGGAATCCAGACCACACTGCCCAGGTGCGGACAAAGAGCTCAGCTTTACCCTGATCAGCAGACATCAACTCCTCCATCCTCATAATTCCGTTCACCTCTGTCGCCCATTCCTTCAGGGAAGGCACAGTGCTAGATTTCCAATGACGAGGAATCACTGCTCTTGCTGCGGTTAAAAAATGCCGAAAGACACTCTTTTTGAGGTGTGAGAGTGATCCCGGAACCATGGAAAGTAAACCAATGGAGGCCGAGGTCTGAACCTCAGTATGACAAAGTTTATTACCGAGATCAAAAATCTTTCCCCAAAAGGGACGAAGTTTGGGATAATCCCACCAAATGTGCAGCATGGTTCCAGGAGCCTCCCCACACCTCCAGCACTCATCAGGTACATCAGGGAATATCCTATGCAGCAAAGAAGGACAGCGATACCATCTAGTGAGAATCTTATAATTTTTTTCCTGAGCAAAGCACGAGGTCGGTAGCTTATGCGCCAGGAAGAAAGATGTGCCCCACTCCTCAGCAGAGTGTCTAGTCCCCAATTCCTCATCCCATGCGGTAGTGAATGTCAGCTGAGAGTAATCGTATTTAGGTAGAAGGATCCTGTGTAAAAAGGACAGCACATGAGAGGGGGCAGTGGTCAACAACAAGTAGTGTTCCAGAGGAGTCTTATCCTGCAGCAAAGCACAACGGTCGCCCATTGAAAAAAGATAGGAGCACAACTGAAAATAGGACCACCAAACCGGACGTCCCCCCGGGCAGGCCCCAGAGACCTCAGACTGTGACAATATTGTACCCTCAGGTGTAAGAGTCTTAGCCAAGAAACCACCGTCCTGTCTCTCCCAACAGAGGAATGTGTCCACACCCACCGCCGGAGGGAAGGAAGGATCATCAAACAGAGGAGTTAGAGGACCTGGAGGGTGAACAATGTCCATCGTAGCAATGATCCGCTCCCAGACTACAAGAAACTGACGTGTGAGGGAAGGCAGAGAAGATGTAGGCCGCTGAGAAGCAGACAACCAAGGCAGAGACGACAGTGCAATGGGAGACATAGCCTTCTCAATGCGCACCCATTGCTTACCCGCACCTGGAACCAGTCTACCAATCGCATCAGTAACGCAGCTTGGTGGTAGCATTTAAAATCCGGCAATCCTGCCCCCCCCCCCCCCCCTCAAATTTCGGTCGACAGTAAAACGAACACGAGGCTTAGAGGAGCCCCAAACAAATTTAGTTATGGCCCTATGCAATATTTGGAAGAAGCTCGTTGGAATTATGATAGGGACGGTTTGGAATATGTAAAGGAATTTGGGTAGGATGTCCATTTTTACAGCGTTAATGCGCCCAAACCACGATATGCGACTCCCACCATACACCATTAAATCCTTCAAGGTGCGCTGCAGGATGGGTGTGTAATTTAGAGCGAACAAATCCGACTGGTGTATGGGAATTTGCACCCCCAGATATTTTAGAGATTTAGATTGCCATTTGAACGGGAAAACTCGAGCGAGATGGGTGGCTAAGGCAGTATCGAGAGATATATTCAATGCCTCCGATTTGGAATAATTGACTTTGAAATTGCTCACATGGCCAAACCGCTCAAATTCCCCGGTCAAAGATGGCAAGGAAACCATGGGAGTCGTAATGTATACCAGGAGATCATCGGCATACAATGCTAATTTGTGATGTTTTGCGCCAAAACAGACACCATTAACATTAGGGTTGTTCCGCAGTGCCACGGCCAGGTGTTCCATGACCAAAACATAGAGTAAAGGTGAGAGTGGGCACCCCTGCCTCGTGGCATTAGAAATAGACAAAGATTCAGATAACAGACCGTTAACTCGAACCCGTGCCGTAGGCCCATGATATAATGCCATAATCCTATCCACCATAATGGCGCCTAGGCCAACCTGTGTCAGGGCACTGCGGAGAAACACCCAATGTACCCTGTCAAATGCTTTTTCCGCATCGACCGAGAGTAAACACATCGGTATCTTATGGGATTGGCAGTATGATGTTAAAAGTAGGGTCTTGTTAGTGTTGTCCCGTGCTTCTCTACCACGCACAAACCCCACCTGGTCATCTGTGACCAAATCGTGTAAGGGAGGCGAGAGTCGAGAGGCCAGCAAGTTCGCAAAAATCTTAACGTCAACATTTATCAATGATATTGGTCGGAAGTTTGCGCACGCCGTCGGATCTTTGCCCGGTTTTGGTAAAAGGGTAATATGAGCCTCAAGGGATTGGGGTGCAAAGGGACATGAGGAAGACACTGAATTAAAAACTTTGGTCAAGAACGGAGCCAATTGATCCTTAAATGTCTTGTAGAATTTATTATTAAACCCATCGGGTCCTGGACTTTTGCCCAAGGGGGAATCTCCAATAGCGCGCTCCACCTCCGTTTCCAGAAAATCTTCCTCAAGTCCCAAAGCCTCCCCGTCCCCCAGGGACGGTAGCGCAGTGTCGTGCACATAACGGTCTATTTTATCACGCAACGCATCCGCCTGCATATCCTGAAAATGGCCTTTAAGATTGTATAATGCCGAGTAATACTGTCTGAAGCAATCAGTGATGCCCACCGGATCATGAACCTCACCGCCCGAAGGAGAAGTAATTTTAGGGATATATGACGCCTGGGTGCGAGGATGTAGTATCCGTGCCAGAGACCTGCCACATTTATCTGCAAATTCGTACGAGTGTTTTCGCATACGGTCCCTGAATCGAGCGTGTGACTGGTCTATCAAAGACCGCAAGGATTCTCTCGCTGCAGTAAGTTCCGCAAATATCTGTGAGGAAAGCACTCGCTTATGACGGGATTCAAGGTCCCGTATCTGAGCAAGGAGCCGCGTAATGGCCACCCCTTTTTCCCGCTTCAAACGAGCCCCATGCTGGATCAGGACTCCCCTGACTACACACTTTAGCGCCTCCCACTGTAACGGTAATGGGGTGGTGTCACGTGTATGTACCTCAAAAAAACCGTTTAGCGAGTCCTTAAGAGCTGACACACACACTGAGTCACACAATAGATTATCGTTAAGTTTCCAAGATTGGAAATTGGGTACTGAACTAGGAAACGTAAGTGTCAGAAATACAGGGGAATGATCCGACCAAACCATAGGGCCCACCTCAGAAATAGGATGCCAGGTAAGCAAATGGTGGCTAATAAGAAAGGCGTCCAATCTACTATACATATTGTGTAGCGGGGAGAAGTAAGTGTATTCTCTTGCCTGAGGATGCAGGATCCTCCACACGTCAATCAATTGCATGGAATGCATCACAGTTTTCAAGGCTCCCAAGTGGGACTTCGGAACCGCTGACCTGCCCGAGGAGGTGTCAAGCCTGGCATCGAACGTCAGGTTAAAATCACCGCCCACAATCAAAACTCCCTCCGTGAACTCCTCCAATTTCCGCAAATACCTGCAGCACACTCGCGCCTGATCCTGATTGGGGAGGTACAAATTAGCTAAGGTGAACAGCTTATTCCGAATGGACAGTTTAAGAAACACATAACGACCACCCGGGTCAAGCAGAACGTCTACCAGTTTATGAGAGAGTGACTTGTGGATACAAATACTAGCACCCTTGGACTTGGATTCCGGGTTGGTACTGTGGAACCAGACTGGATAATAACGATTTGTAAACTGTGGAGTGTGGCCCACCTGAAAATGAGTCTCCTGTAAAAACAGGATATTCACACGTTCTTTGTGCATGTTGTACAATATCTGCGAACGCTTTTCGGGGACATTAAGCCCTCTAGCATTAAAGGTACAGATTTTCAGCTGCGCCATTTCCAACGCACGTATGTCTAGCAAATCAAGAAATGTGCTACAACAGTGAAGAGAAGGACAAGACAGACAAGGAAGGGAGACACGACAACGAGGACAAACAAGCGGGTGAACAAGCACCCACTCCTTGATCTAATCAAGGAGAAACAATCCAATATACACCGGATATAACCAGTGAAACCCTAAGAGGAGGAGTGTCAGGACAAGGTCTAGCCAGTGCCCCGCACCCCCCAACCCAGCAAATTTTATATAGCAAATAACGATATAACACACAAGAAAGGAAAACCAAGGCACTTAGTGTGATACCCAAAAATAATTAAATAAGAGTTACGTTGTTAGTAGGGCCCTAAAGAAACCCCAACAGCGAACACCCCTGCATACATTCATTGTCAGCATAAATGTGCAAACAGGTTAGCAATAAAGAAAAATAATAAAAATAATAATACATTCACGATTGTGGCGTGTTAACGGCAATCGACCTATATAGCCACCAGGTCTCCAACAGCAATCACCTGTGATACATAATGCAGACCTATTCAGTAATGACCATATGTAACTCCGCATACAATTGCTTCAGCTGATAAACACAATAACCATTGTAATTAGGCTCCGACAGCAGGCTGCAATTAAGAGACATTAAAAAGGGCATCACATCGGCTCCACAGGCCGACCATCATGACGCCTCATAGGAGAGGCAGGAGAACGACCTCGCCTGCGTGATCGTGGATGCGGCGGCGGGATGGGAACATAAGGCCAATCAGGGAGAGAGACTCTAGGCAAACGGAGAGCCTCGCAGAAATCTGGAACATCCCCCGGTTCACGAACACTCAGCAGTGCCCCGTTCCTGCGAACCTGCAATTGAAAGGGGTGACCCCAAGAGTAGGAGATCTCATGTTCTCTCAAGGCATCCAGCAAAGGACGTAGCACTCGGCGCTTGTCCAAAGTCATCCTGGACAAATCAGACAGTAGCTGGATCTTGACTCCCTGTAATAACACCTCGCCTTTATCCCGGGCCTTCCTCATGATCTGCTCCTTAAGAGAGAAAAAATGGACACGACATAGCACATCTCTAGGCCTATCAGGATCCGGGTTGCGCGGACCTAGAGTCCTGTGAGCTCTATCCAGCTCCGGAGGATCATCAGCAGGGCGCCCGAGTAAAGAATTAAACAGAGACTGTAGAGCAGGAATAAGTTGACCCGGAGAGATATCCTCAGGAATGCCCCGCAGCCGAATATTATTACGGCGATTCCGATTCTCATGATCCTCAGCAAGATTAAATAATGTGTGGATCTGCTGAGAGTGCTGATCCAATCGGTCGGCATGAGAAACTTGTTGCTGAGTAATACTGGATACATCGCTTTCCATCCGCTGTACTTCGTTTCAATAGTTTTTATTGGAGTTTTTACATGAGTCATAAAACACATAAACATATCATGCCTTAATGTATAACGCTCATTCACTTATCTCAGTGTCATTTTAGACGTAATGGGAATATCAGCATGAAAAATTAACAACTAAACTAGGAATAACATGGAACACACAGAAAACAAAACAAAAAAGAAAACAACTCTGCAGCAATACTTGATATTATAGACATTGACAGTATACCGCCAAATAGCTATGCATTTGTTGTCTCATCGCAGGCATAGACCGAAGACAACGTATCTCTACTCATTTTCTATCCAGAGTATCGTTCATTGTTATTTATGAAATATACTGTTAACCCAGGGGTTCCACAATAGACTAAATTTGGAAAAAGAAGAATTACCCAGTGCTATTATTCTCTCATATGTATATGTCGTGTTGAGTGAGAGTATTAGTTCATCTATTGAAGGAGCATCTATCTTCTTCCAGCTACGTGTAATAGATAACTTAGCCAATGTCATAATTTTACATATCAAGCATCTCATGACAAAGGGGAAGACATCTAGACCAATAGATAATAATGCTAGCTGAGGAGCACGTGGGATTGGGCAATGAAATATTTGACCCAAAAGTTCAAATACTTGTGTCCAAAGTCCTTCTATTTTGGGACATTGCCACATAATGTGAAAGAGGGTGCCTTTGTTGCCGCAACCCCTCCAGCATGTAGACGTTGATTCAGGGTACATCTGATGCAGTCTGTCAGGAGTAAAGTACCATCTCAAAGAAGTTTTAATTGCTGTTTCTACATGTTGGATACATGGTAGGGCTGTGTGTATGAGTTTAAAGGAGGCCAGCCAATCTGTGTCCTCAAATGTCATCTTTATATCTCTTTCCCACAGCTTAATCAGATGGAATTTAGTAAATGAATAATGAGAGTTAATCGTATTGTATATGGGTTTTAAACCCTTAACTCGTCTGGAAAAGTGGCCAAATAATTTAAAGTTACATAGCGCATCCAGGTTATTGTTACTCATAATGCAGTGTTTTATTTGCAAATATTTGAAAAAATCTGAGTTGGATAGAGAAAATTTTTTCTTGAGATGTTCAAAGCTCACCAATTGACTGCGCTCAAACAATGAGGAAACCGTTTTGATACCATTTATAATCCATGATGATAAAGATAGGTTAGGAATTATCAGCATAAAAAATTCTAAGGGGATATAACTTTTAAGTAAAGGAACCCGATGGGACGTATTATGTTGAATGTACTTCCAGCATTCCAGAGTAGTCTTTGTCAATGGGGATAGTGGGCAGGGGTATGGTAATTCCCAAAATTGTAAGAATAAAATTGTTTTTAGTGGCAGGGGCGAAGTGTAGGAAGCTTCTATTTGAACCCATTGTTTAACTTCTTTCATATCCCACCAACTAGATATCTGCGCTACTTGCGTAGCAATATAATAACTGTGGATATCTGGAATACCTAGTCCGCCTATCTTTCTATCTTTAGTAAGCAAATGCATGGAAATTCTGGGCTGTTTTTTTGACCAAACATACTGGGAGAGGGTTTTTTGCGCCGTCTGAAAAAAACTCTTAGGGAGGGCAATAGGCAAAGTTCTGAATAGGTATAAGAGTTTGGGTAGTAGTAGCATTTTGTATGCTGCAATCCTGCCAAGCCATGATGTTTCAAATTTCAGAAGCCGTTCCGTGTCTTTTTGAATGGACTTTAAAAGTGGTTCATAATTAGCCTCATAAAGGTCTCTGAAGGAAGAGGTTAAAGTTATACCCAAATACCGAATGCCCTTGGGTTGCCAGTCAAAAGGGTATTTATTTTTAAGGAAATATAACGTGGAGGAGTCTAGGTGAAAAGGAAGTATTTGTGACTTTTTCGCATTTAATTTATAGTAGGAGATTTTTCCAAACACATTAATAATGTCCATAATTAAGGCCAACGAAGATTCTGGTTCAGTGATGGACAGTATGATGTCGTCTGCGTATAGCGAAATAATATGTGATTTGTCCCGACACTGTATTCCTTGGATTTCCGAACAGAGTTTAATGTGTTGAGCTAACGGTTCCATGGATAATATAAAGATTATTGGGGATAGTGGACATCCTTGTCGGGTACCATTAGATATATTAAATTCTGTGGATAGAATCCCATTGGTGTATACTTTCGCTGTAGGCGCCGAATATAGCGCTCCAATGGCCCTCAACATTGTATCCCCAATTCCCATCTCTTGAAGGGTCGCAAAGGCGTATGACCAGTTAATTCGGTCGAACGCCTTTTCGGCATCTAAGGCCAACATCAAAGCTGGTGTGGCTCGCGTTTCAGTGAGGTGGATTAGGTTTAAGATCTTTCTTGTGTTGTCTGACGCTTGCCTTCCTTTAACAAAGCCCACCTGGTCTGCACTCACCAATGTGGTCAAGAGGGGGGAAAGCCTTGTTACAATTAGTTTGGCATAAATTTTTAAGTCTGAATTCAAAAGCGAAATTGGTCTAAAATTTTGTGGCACATCAGGATCTTTACCTGGTTTAGGGAGGGTGACAATGATGGCTGACTGGTTTTCTTTCGGGAAGAAACCCTTATCCATGGCATATTGAAAAAATTTTGTCAAATAAGGGATTAATATGTTGGATACGGTTTTATAATAGGAATTTGAAAGGCCATCTGGACCTGGAGATTTGCCTTGTGGAAGGGAACGAATAGTTTGCATAATTTCTTGCGGTGTGACTGGAGCATTTAATGATTCCCGTTGTTCTATTGGCAATTTTGGCAAAGATGCCTTCTTGAGAAAATCATTTATCTCCGGGGGATTGGGGCTGTCAATGAAAGGGTCGTCCTTTAAGTTATAAAGGGATGAGTAATATCTACGAAATTGATCCACAATGTCTCTGGGGTCAAGTATTTTTTTCCTATTATGAGGATCTATCAAGTAAGGGATTCTAGTTTTTTGATGTTGAGTTTTAAGACGGGCGGCTAGTAACTTCCCTGCCTTATTGTTTTGTGAATAGTATCGGGCTTTAGTTTTCCTTAAATTTTTTTCATATTCCGATAGTAAGCAGAGACGAAGGCGTTGGCGTAGGAGGAGTAATTGGGAGGCCCCTTCGGCAGAAGGTGATATTTTGTTTTTTGTGTCTAAAGTGCGGATCTCAGTTGAAATCGAGGATATCTCTGCTGGCCGAGCCTTCCGAAGGGTGTGACTTAGTCGGATAAAAGTACCCCTAATGTATGCTTTGTGTGCATTCCAGAGGGAGGAGATTCCGACATCCGGCGTATCGTTTTGTTGAAAGTACTCGTGAAGATCTCTTTCTATATCTTTTTTATAAGTAGGGTGTGATAAGAGGAAGGGATTGCATCTCCAGAGTAAATCTGGAGGTGTACTATACGATTCAGCAATCGTCAGAGTAATTGGCGCGTGATCCGACCACTGAATACTTCCAATAGTCGTAGTCTGAGACAGAAGAAGTGTGCTTTTATCTATTATGAACATGTCAATTCTAGAGTAGCTATTATGTACTTGGGAATGAAACGAGTAGTCACGCTCTGAGCCATGTTGCATACGCCAGATATCGTACAGCTCCTCCCCCCAGAACCAATCCCCCAAGGCAACTCTTGAGAACCGGGAATGTGAAGAGGTATCTATGTCAACGTCTGTGACAGCATTGAAGTCCCCACATATAATTAAGTGTCCCTGTTTATGTTTAGAGATCAATCTATGAATTTTGTGTAGAAATCTCATCTGATGGGTATTAGGTGCATACAGCGTTAGCAGGGAGTATTTTACATTATTGATTAGACAAATCAGAAAGATATACCTGCCGTTAGGATCTACAAACAATTCAATTTCTTGAAAAGCAACTGAGGATCTTACAGCCATCAGCACCCCCCGGGTTTTGGTAGAGTAGTGTGATTGAAAAACATAAGGAAATTGAGGATGTTTGATGCGATGTGCATTTTGTTTCAATAGGTGAGTTTCTTGTATACAAAGAACTTCACATGCTAATTGTTGCGCTTCTCTCCACATATGCGCCCTCTTATGTGGACTGTTGAGGCCATTCACGTTTAGAGAGCCAATCTTAAGAGCCATTATAAAAGGGTGTGAACTGCTGACTATAAGCTTCCCCAGGTGTAAAAATCATACATTTTTTATTACAGAACTGGTATGGTCTAGTCGGTACTGGTAGATATGCCTTTTGGTGGCCGTATGTGCATACTTGAAATAAAGATAGCTGCAAAAAACAAACAAAAGGTAACATAACAAAAGTATGTAAATACTTAATCAAAAGAAGGTCTGAACACCCTGAAGGTTCAGACATATGCAGGGGGGGAAACAGTCCGCCTGCAACCGGCTTTCTTTGGCCTCAAGAAGCCCAGCATCGCTCCTGCCATAAGGTATACCTCAGCGTCGCGGGCGGTTTCGGAGGTTGACTACTCGCCATTCATCGTGCACAGGCTGCGGAGGAGCTCTCTTTGTAGCTTCTGGAAGAGCTTCCGCAACTGAGATACCCCATTGTTGGAGAAGTACAGCTCCGTCTTCAACGGATCTGATTGTGTGTATGGATCCATTCCTGTTTATCACTAACCTCACTGGAAATCCCCATTTGTATAGGATCTGATGTTCTCTCAGCGCAGTAGTGATGGGGGAAAGTTCTCTCCTAAGTTGTAGGGTGACAGCGGATAGGTCTGCATATACAGCAATCTGGTTGTATTGCGCAGGAAGAGTCTCTTTTTGTCTGACAGCCATCATAAAGTTATCTTTTACGTGGAAAAAGTGGAAGCGGGCCAATACATCTCTTGCAACATCATCAGCAAGATGCTTGGGTCTAGGGACCCTATGGGCTCTATCGATAATCAAATCTCTGGTTGTGTAGTTAGGTAGCACAGACTTGATAAATTCTTGAATATAAAGGGTCAAATCCTTGGGTGCTATATCTTCAGGTATCCCTCTAAATTTGACATTGTTGCGTCGGGAGCGATCCTCTAAGTCGGCCATCTTAGCTTTCATTTGTGAGACTTTTGCGTCCAATTCGTAATGGGCATCTATGAGCTCATTGTGAGAAGCAGCAAAGTCGCTCATTTTTGATTCGATATGTTGAACCCTGTCTTCCACTGCGTGTATCGCTTCTGACATAGGTTTAAGTAAGTGAGCAAAGCCAGAGTAAAGAGACTGCTGTAGAGCTTGCAGCATAGACTTAAGAGTTAATTCTGTGACAGGGTTAGATGAGGATGGCATGTCAGTTAAAACATCTGAAGACATACCTTCGTCGTCATGGCCATCTTTGTCCGATCCTGATGGGGTCTGAGCGAGATGAGGGCCCTTCTTCTGCTGCTTCCCAAGGCTCCTAGATGTAGGAGGTAAAGTGGAGGAGGACGAGGTTCCGTGTGACTGATCTCTAAGATGGCGGCCTCTGAGTCCCGGCAGCCTCATAGTTATAGGAGACCCTCTTGTTTGAGGAGAAGCCGGCTGCATGTCAGGTGATAAAGCCGGGACAGAGCTGCTTCTACGAGGTGGCGATGTGGAGAGCGGGGATCTCGGAGCGGAGGTAAATGAGCCTGCTTGTGAGCGGACATCGGCGCCATTTTGGGCCGTCTGCTTTTCGTGAGGAAAGTAAAAATCCAGCAGTTTCGCCGGTCTGGACGCCGCTTTTCCTCTTCTAGGCATGCCTGGTGGTGTTATCTTCCGATACAGTGAATTCTGGATGTAAAGGAGGTATTAGGCGTTTGATTGTCGCTGTATGTCGGTAAGGCAGGATGGAGCCGAGGTTTCAAGCGGCCATTTAGTCCGGTAGCCAAGCCACGCCCCCCCATCCGCTGTACTTGATCGGACAATTGAGATAAATTGGTAGTAAGAGATTGTATTTCCGATTTATATGTCGTCTCCAGACGGTTTACATAACGTTCCATGTCCTGTTTAGTGGGCAATGCTGATAACTGCTGTCTCAAGCCCTGTAAATCATCCCCTAGGACAGCAGAACCCCCTATGTGAGAGGAGGGATGAACAGCCATATCTCTGGGAGAGGTAGAAGACAGCATTGCAGGCCCCCGCACATGTGGGGAGGATAAGGGAGAAACCTGGCCGCCATGACAGGCACCACGTGGCGAGCAATCCCGCGCAGGCAGCGCCATCTCAGCCCCAGAAGAGCTCGGCTCAATCCCATCCAGCAAGGAGGGAAACTGCCCCTGAGAGCCCGATATCGAGGGGAAGGCACTAGCGGTACCTGATGCAGCGACGCCGGCTGCAGATGATAGCCCCTCTGAAAGCGAAGTCCCGGCGCCATCACGCCTCCCCTCCAGCGGCGCCATCTTAGATGATGTTCCAGATGCAGCGTCGGTCAGAAATCTCTGGATAGAGCCGGCTGAAGACATCTGCCGTGTACAGTAAGGAGTCCCCGTGGAGGCCTTGGATTTCCTGACCATCAGGGTGATAGAATGATACTTATTAATGTGCTTATGAGTGGGTTAGGGAAGTGCAGGAACGGAGCTCTCAAGCAGCACGTCTGGTCAGCGCCATGTCCAAGCCACGCCCCCGTCATACACTTCTCTCCATTCATTTACACAGCACATCTTGATCTTACTAGATCTCTATGTGCAGACACATACACACACTAATGTTACTCAAGTGTCCTGACAGTGAATAGACATCACTACCAGCCAGGACGTGATGTCTAATCACAATCCCGACACTTCAGTAACGTTTGAGTTTGACTTACAACACAGTTTATCGAGATCACGCTGTGCTGTGTCATTTACAGCGAGATCTCGTTGTGCTGTGCTGTAAATCCCACACAAACATTAGCGAAGTGTCAGGATTCTGAATAGACATCACGTCCTGGCTGGAGGTGATGTCTATTAGCTCTCAAGACACTTCAGTAACGTTAATGTGTGTGTATGTGGCTGCACATAGTGATCTAGTAAGATCACTATGTGCAGAGTAAATGAATGGAGAGAAGTGTATGGCGCTGATTGGTCAGCGTCATACACTTCTCTCCACAACGCCCACTTGGCTAAAATGTAAAACACGCCCAGTTGTCTATTAAGAAACTCATTAGCATAAATCAAAAATAGGTCATCACTCCGTCAAAAATAATCGTTTTTCTAAATAAAAAAACACTGCTGTAATCTACATTACAGCGCGGATCACATCATGTACAAGATAGGCCACTTATAATGTGGTGACAGAGCCTCTTTAAGTGTCTTTTAGAATATGTTGGAGATCTGGGATCAGTGTAAGAAGATGTATTGCCCATAGTGTTTGCTAGTCGACTTTTCACTCACTAAAATCCAATGTAATTTAATCCGGCACTTGATAATCCAGAACGTCTGATGATCTGGCTCTTGTTTCCAGCACAAATCTGTATAATGTGGAACCAATGAAGAAATTCCTCTAAGGAAATGTTGTTCTGAAATAATGGAAAGGGTGAAGCTGGGCCCTGAGGAGTGGGGGGCCGACATGCCACATTAGAGGACTCCAGTACTATACTTGGACATGATAATTGGGGGTCCCTGATACAGATTTACATTGGGAGCTTCAAGTTATGACTGCTTACAAGTCAGTTTCATATACCTTTTTGTGTCGTCTGATAATCGAGCACCTATAAAGTCCCATTGATGCCAGATTAAAGGAATTTTCCGTACATTGTGCACTACAGTCATGTAACATTGCTGCGTCCCTGAGGCGTCTTGTGAATATACAAGACTGTTCTGGAAACAAGTGCTGAATTATCAGATTTTCTGCATCATCGGAAGCCGGATTAAGGGAATTTCAGTGTATTTACATCACGTGCGCCGCGCGACCTGACTCATCTTTATTTTTATACAGACGTCAAATGACCTGGTTGTTGTAGTTTTATTCTTTATTATATGAAAGTTCCCACATATTAAATCCTTGTGTGAATGATGGGAATCCGAATCCCATATATGAGGCCGGCCCCGCAGAGAACAAGATTATGTAATATATTGATTATAGGCGTATGGATAGAGAACAGTCCAGCAGGCAGCGCAGTATCGTCTTGTCTCTATTGTGAAGCGATTTGGCGGCAGAATCAGGTTTTGTCGTGTACGGGTTGAACCCACGACTATTAGTAATAATGAAGCGGATCATATTGGTACATCGTGCCCCCTCCCCTCTCAGATCCGGTTATGCCGTGTCCATTCGTTGAACGGTTTCTTCCACCAGATCGCAGCGAGTTACGGTTTCGCTCAGGACGGCGGTGGTGCCCCGCAGGTAACGATAAGAAGCGAACCTGGGATGAGAGTAGGGAGAAGGATTATACGTAGACCATGCGACATTGGTACCATCTGATGGAGTGTCCGCAGCGGGGGCATGTATAGGGGACGGGGCAGGACATGTTCACATTATGGCTCATGGTATATTCACACCCAGGGTCGTACTGGCCCACCAGAAGATCCTGCGGTTGGCCCTGAAGATCCAGCAGAAGACCCCCCCATTGGGAGCTGACACCACACCAATCATAAGTGTAGAGCTAACCTGAGCCCCCGACCCATGGGCACCATAGCAGCCGTAGGGGCTGATTCTATGTACGCACTGCAGGGTTTTATGTAAGTTCTGCAGCTTTCTAATGTGCTTTGTACTTCAATTCTCATTTCCAAGATATCTGCTTGCTATCAGTGAATGGAGCATGCATAGTTGCAACCCATTATGTCAAGCTGAAAATGTGCGTTGCTTGTCACAGTCAGACGGTGTGATCAAGTTGTGGTGCATTGCCATGAAATTGTTATGGTAATCACAAATATAAACCGCGATTTGTTATTTGGCAGGTATGAAAGTGCCACAGATGACCAACAGCAGCCACTATTGTTGTATAATATGTGGTGTATGGCCAAATCACCCCGTTATACAGTGACAGTTTAAGAAACACATAACGACCACCCGGGTCAACCAGAACGTCTACCAGTTTATGAGAGAGTGACTTGTGGATACAAATACTAGCACCCTTGGACTTGGATTCCGGGTTGGTACTGTGGAACCAGACTGGATAATAACGATTTGTAAACTGTGGAGTGTGGCCCACCTGAAAATGAGTCTCCTGTAAAAACAGGATATTCACACGTTCTTTGTGCATGTTGTACAATATCTGCGAACGCTTTTCGGGGACATTAAGCCATCTAGCATTAAAGGTACAGATTTTCAGCTGCGCCATTTCCAACGCACGTATGTCTAGCAAATCAAGAAATGTGCTACAACAGTGAAGAGAAGGACAAGACAGGCAAGGAAGGGAGACACGACAACGAGGACAAACAAGCGGGTGAACAAGCACCCACTCCTTGATCTAATCAAGGAGAAACAATCCAATATACACCGGATATAACCAGTGAAACCCTAAGAGGAGGAGTGTCAGGACAAGGTCTAGCCAGTGCCCCGCACCCCCCAACCCAGCAAATTTTATATAGCAAATAACGATATAACACACAAGAAAGGAAAACCAAGGCACTTAGTCAGGGGCGTAGCTAGAGGCTCATGGGCCCCGATGCAAAAATTCTTACTGGGCCCCCCCCCCCCGCAAACTTCTCATGGCCTAAGTCACCCAACAATGCAGCACTAGCAGCCGGGGCGTCACTAAGGCTGGGTTCACACACACTATTTACGGACGTAATTCCGGCGTTTTAGCATTGAATTACGTACGAAAATGCGGCTCAAAAGCGTCGGCAAACATCTGCCCATTCATTTGAATGGGTCTAACGATGTTCTGTGCCGACGGTCATTTTTTTTTACGCGCCGCTGTCAAAAGGCGGCGCGTAAAAAAGTGCCTGTCACTTCTTCAGACGTAAATGGAGCCGTTTTCCATTGACTCCATGGAAAACCAGCTTCAGTTACTTCCGTAATGGACGCAGCAAAAGACGCCTGCACATGCCATTACGGCTGAAATTACGGTGCTGTTTTCTCCTGAAAACAGCACAGTAATTTCAGCCGTAACGGACGCTGCCGTGTGAACATACCCTCAGGGCTTAAAATGTCCGGGAAATAGCCCCAATACATATGTGTCCGCCCAAAAAAAAGTGTGTGTATAGGAGACAGCATAGCATATCTATAGCACTACGACCCTATAAACTATGGATAGGATTAGATAGAGTGGCTCAGCAGACAGTATCACACATGATTGGATTAGATACAGTGGCTCAGAAGGCAGTATCACACATGATAGGATTAGATACACAGCTCAGCAGACAGTATCACACATGATAGGATTAGATACAGTGGCCCAGCAGACAGTATCACACATGATAGGATTAGATACAGTGGCTCAGCAGACAGTACCACACATGATAGGATTAGATACAGTGGCTCAGCAGACAGTATCACACATGATAGGATTAGATACAGTGGCTCAGCAGACAGTACCACACATGATAGGATTAGATACAGTGGCTCAGCAGACAGTATCACACATGATAGGATTAGATACAGTGGCTCAGCAGACAGTATCACACATGATCGGATTAGATATAGGGCCCAGCAGACAGTATCATACATGATTGGATTAGATACACAGCTCAGTACTGTATCACACATGATAGGATTAGATACATTGGCTCAGCAGACTGTATCACACATGATAGGATTAGATACAGGGCCCAGCTCGCTGACATTGCGGCTCCAGCGCTGGACCCAGGATAGGTAAGAATAATAATTTTGCTTCTTTATGTGTTACTGATTATTTTTGTGTGTTTGTGTTTTTTTACAGGTTCGGTTGTTGGACTTCGGATACGAGGACTTCAATGACAGCGTTTTTTTTATTCTCAATAAAATGGTTAATGAGGGTTGTGTTTTTTTATTTCAATAAAATATTTTTTTATGTGCTTGTATCTTTTTAAACTTTATTATCACCGCCTTAGTAATGGCCGCCGGCTGATTGACAACCTCCATTACTAAGGCGGGGCTTAATGTTAACCGGTGCAGAGGCTACACTAACCCCCATTATTACCCCGGTACCCACCGCCACCAGGGGTACTGGGAAGAGCCGGGTACAAACTAGTACCCGACCATCTGTAGTGACGGGCAGGCACCGGGGTGGCCGCAGGCTGGTAGTATTAGGCTGGGGAAGGCCAAAAACAGTGGTCCTTCCCACCCTTGTAATGCTGCCTGCTGCTGCTGTGTTGTATCTGGCTGGTTATGAAAATTGGGGGGGACCCGACGTCGTTCTTTCCAATTATTTTTTTATTTTATTTTTTTTAAATGACGTGGGGTCCCCCCCATTTTCCTAACCAGCCAGATACAATAAAGCAGCAGCAGGCAGCATTACCAGGGTGGGAAGGGCCACTGTTTTTGGCCTTTCCCCTCCTGATAATACCAGCCTGCGGCCACCCCAGTGGCCGACCATCACTACAGATGGTCAGGTACTGGATCGTACCCGGCTCTTCCCAGCACCCCTGGTGGCGGTGGGTACCGGGGTAATAAAGGGGGTTAGTATTCGCCTCTGCACCGGCTAACACTAAGCCCCGCCTTAGTAATGGATGCTGTCAATCAGCCGGCGGCCATTACTAAGGCGGTAGTAATATAGTTTAAAAAAAAAAAACACAAAGACATAGAAAAAATATTTTATTGAAATAAAAAAAAAAACACACAACCCTCATTAACCATTTTATTAATAAAAAAAAAAGCCGTCATCGAAGTAGTCCTGGAATCCGCCGTAGTCCAGACCGAACCTGTAAGAAAACACACAAAAAATTATTAGTAACACGTGTTAGGGTATGTGAACACACTAATTACGTCCGTAATTGACGGACGTATTTCGGCCGCAAGTCCCGGACCGAACACAGTGCAGGGAGCCGGGCTCCTAGCATCATAGTTATGTACGATGCTAGGAGTCCCTGCATCGCTGCAGGACAACTGTCCCGTACTGAAAACATGATTACAGTACGGGACAGTTGTCCTGCAGCGAGGCAGGGACTCCTAGCGTCGTACATAACTATGATGCTAGGAGCCCGGCTCCCTGCACTGTGTTCGGTCCGGTACTTGCGGCCGAAATACGTCCGTCAATTACGGACGTAATTAGTGTCTGTGCACATACCCTAAGGCTTAGATACAGGGCCCATGTGTGATACTGTCTGTGGGACCCTGTATCTAAGCCTACCACAAGGTAGGCTTAGATACAGGGTCCAGCAGACAGTAATCTTATACAGTATAAGATTACTGTGTGCTGGGGCCCTGTATCTAAACCTACAGTGTGGTAGGCTTAGATACAGGGCCCAGCAGACAGGATCACGCATGGGCCATGTATCTAAGCCTACCATGTGATTGGCTTAGATACAGGGCCCAGCAGACAGGATCACACAATCTGTGATCCTGTCTCATGGGGCCCCTAAGCCTGCTACATCGTAGGCTTAGGGGTTGTGCAGTCCCTAAACATTGATGGCCTATCCACAGGATAGGCCATCAATAGCTGATGTGTCTCCCGGGACCCGCAAATCAGCTGTTTTGAAGGGGCCGCAGCACTCGTACGAGAGCTGCTTCCCCTTCATTTCACTACTCGCTCACACTGTGAATCGCCGACACCGATTCACAGTGTGACCGGAATGAAGTGACAGGAATGAAGGGGAGCAGCTCTCGTACGAGTGCTGCGGCCCCTTCAAAACAGCTGATTGGCGGGTCCCGGGAGTCAGACCCCGCCAGTCAGGGCTAACCTTACCTTCCTCTTCGGCCGTGGCGGGAGTTCTGTCGTCTCGATGCTGTGCGCGGCGGCATAGCGCTGTGACGTCATGCGCTGCGCACAGCGCTTGACGTCAGGACCTCCGCTGCGATCCGGAACCAGGAAGGTAAGTAAAGTATGTTACTATAGTAACAGGGGCCCGCGGCCCAAGTTACTATAGTAACTTTTTATTGATGTGGTGCGGGGGGCCGTGGGCCCCCCTGGCTTCGGGGCCCGGTCGCAATTGCGACCGCTGCGACCCCTATAGCTACGCCAGTGCACTTAGTGTGATACCCAAAAATAATTAAATAAGAGTTACGTTGCTAGTAGGGCCCTAAAGAAACCCCAACAGCGAACACCCCTGCATACATTCATTGTCAGCATAAATGTGCAAACAGGTTAGCAATAAAGAAAAATAATAAAAATAATAATACATTCACGATTGTGGCGTGTTAACGGCAATCGACCTATATAGCCACCAGGTCTCCAACAGCAATCACCTGTGATACATAATGCAGACCTATTCAGTAATGACCATATGTAACTCCGCATACAATTGCTTCAGCTGATAAACACAATAACCATTGTAATTAGGCTCCGACAGCAGGCTGCAATTAAGAGACATTAAAAAGGGCATCACATCGGCTCCACAGGCCGACCATCATGACGCCTCATAGGAGAGGCAGGAGAACGACCTCGCCTGCGTGATCGTGGACGCGGCGGCGGGATGGGAACATAAGGCCAATCAGGGAGAGAGACTCTAGGCAAACGGAGAGCCTCGCAGAAATCTGGAACATCCCCCGGTTCACGAACACTCAGCAGTGCCCCGTTCCTGCGAACCTGCAATTGAAAGGGGTGACCCCAAGAGTAGGAGATCTCATGTTCTCTCAAGGCATCCAGCAAAGGACGTAGCACTCGGCGCTTGTCCAAAGTCATCCTGGACAAATCAGACAGTAGCTGGATCTTGACTCCCTGTAATAACACCTCGCCTTTATCCCGGGCCTTCCTCATGATCTGCTCCTTAAGAGAGAAAAAATGGACACGACATAGCACATCTCTAGGCCTATCAGGATCCGGGTTGCGCGGACCTAGAGTCCTGTGAGCTCTATCCAGCTCCGGAGGATCATCAGCAGGGCGCCCGAGTAAACAATTAAACAGAGACTGTAGAGCAGGAATAAGTTGACCCGGAGAGATATCCTCAGGAATGCCCCGCAGCCGAATATTATTACGGCGATTCCGATTCTCATGATCCTCAGCAAGATTAAATAATGTGTGGATCTGCTGAGAGTGCTGATCCAATCGGTCGGCATGAGAAACTTGTTGCTGAGTAATACTGGATACATCGCTTTCCATCCGCTGTACTTGATCGGACAATTGAGATAAATTGGTAGTAAGAGATTGTATTTCCGATTTATATGTCGTCTCCAGACGGTTTACATAACGTTCCATGTCCTGTTTAGTGGGCAATGCTGATAACTGCTGTCTCAAGCCCTGTAAATCATCCCCTAGGACAGCAGAACCCCCTATGTGAGAGGAGGGATGAACAGCCATATCTCTGGGAGAGGTAGAAGACAGCATTGCAGGCCCCCCGCACATGTGGGGAGGATAAGGGAGAAACCTGGCCGCCATGACAGGCACCACGTGACGAGCAATCCCGCGCAGGCAGCGCCATCTCAGCCCCAGAAGAGCTCGGCTCAATCCCATCCAGCAAGGAGGGAAACTGCCCCTGAGAGCCCGATATCGAGGGGAAGGCACTAGCGGTACCTGATGCAGCGACGCCGGCTGCAGATGATAGCTCCTCTGAAAGCGAAGTCCCGGCGCCATCACGCCTCCCCTCCAGCGGCGCCATCTTAGATGATGTTCCAGATGCAGCGTCGGTCAGAAATCTCTGGATAGAGCCGGCTGAAGACATCTGCCGTGTACAGTAAGGAGTCCCCGTGGAGGCCTTGGATTTCCTGACCATCAGGGTGATAGAATGATACTTATTAATGTGCTTATGAGTGGGTTAGGGAAGTGCAGGAACGGAGCTCTCAAGCAGCACGTCTGGTCAGCGCCATGTCCAAGCCACGCCCCCGTCATACACTTCTCTCCATTCATTTACACAGCACATCTTGATCTTACTAGATCTCTATGTACAGACACATACACACACTAATGTTACTCAAGTGTCCTGACAGTGAATAGACATCACTACCAGCCAGGACGTGATGTCTAATCACAATCCCGACACTTCAGTAACGTTTGAGTTTGACTTACAACACAGTTTATCGAGATCACGCTGGGCTGTCATTTACAGCGAGATCTCGTTGTGCTGTGCTGTAAATCCCACACAAACATTAGCGAAGTGTCAGGATTCTGAATAGACATCACGTCCTGGCTGGAGGTGATGTCTATTAGCTCTCAAGACACTTAAGTAACGTTAATGTGTGTGTATGTGGCTGCACATAGTGATCTAGTAAGATCACTATGTGCAGAGTAAATGAATGGAGAGAAGTGTATGGCGCTGATTGGTCAGCGTCATACACTTCTCTCCACAACGCCCACTTGGCTAAAATGTAAAACACGCCCAGTTGTCTATTAAGAAACTCATTAGCATAAATCTAAAATAGGTCATCACTCCGTCAAAAATAATCGTTTTTCTAAATAAAAAAACACTGCTGTAATCTACATTACAGCGCGGATCACATCATGTACAAGATAGGCCACTTATAATGTGGTGACAGAGCCTCTTTAAGTGTCTTTTAGAATATGTTGGAGATCTGGGCTCAGTGTAAGAAGATGTATTGCCCATAGTGTTTGCTAGTCGACTTTTCACTCACTAAAATCCAATGTAATTTAATCCGGCATTTGATAATCCAGAACGTCTGATGATCTGGCTCTTGTTTCCAGCACAAATCTGTATAATGTGGAACCAATGAAGAAATTCCTCTAAGGAAATGTTGTTCTGAAATAATGGAAAGGGTGAAGCTGGGCCCTGATGAGTGGGGGGCCGACATGCCACATTAGAGGACTCCAGTACTATACATGGACATGATAATTGGGGGTCCCTGATACAGATTTACATTGGGAGCTTCAAGTTATGACTGCTTACAAGTCAGTTTCATATACCTTTGTGTGTCGTCTGATAATCGAGCACCTATAAAGTCCCATTGATGCCAGATTAAAGGAATTTTCCGTACGTTGTGCACTACAGTCATGTAACATTGCTGCGTCCCTGAGGCGTCTTGTGAATATACAAGACTGTTCTGGAAACAAGTGCTGAATTATCAGATTTTCTGGATGATCGGAAGCCGGATTAAGGGAATTTCAGTGTATTTACATCACGTGCGCCGCGCGACCTGACTCATCTTTATTTTTATACAGACGTCAAATGACCTGGTTGTTGTAGTTTTATTCTTTATTATATGAAAGTTCCCACATATTAAATCCTTGTGTGAATGATGGGAATCCGAATCCCATATATGAGGCCGGCCCCGCAGAGAACAAGATTATGTAATATATTGATTATAGGCGTATGGATAGAGAACAGTCCAGCAGGCAGCGCAGTATTGTCTTGTCTCTATTGTGAAGCGATTTGGCGGCAGAATCAGGTTTTGTCGTGTACGGGTTGAACCCACGACTATTAGTAATAATGAAGCGGATCATATTGGTACATCGTGCCCCCTCCCCTCTCAGATCCGGTTATGCCGTGTCCATTCGTTGAACGGTTTCTTCCACCAGATCGCAGCGAGTTACGGTTTCGCTCAGGACGGCGGTGGTGCCCCGCAGGTAACGATAAGAAGCGAACCTGGGATGAGAGTAGGGAGAAGGATTATACGTAGACCATGCGACATTGGTACCATCTGATGGAGTGTCCGCAGCGGGGGCATGTATAGGGGACGGGGCAGGACATGTTCACATTATGGCTCATGGTATATTCACACCCAGGGTCGTACTGGCCCACCAGAAGATCCTGCGGTTGGCCCTGAAGATCCAGCAGAAGACCCCCCCATTGGGAGCTGACACCACACCAATCATAAGTGTAGAGCTAACCTGAGCCCCCGACCCATGGGCACCATAGCAGCCGTAGGGGCTGATTCTATGTACGCACTGCAGGGTTTTATGTAAGTTCTGCAGCTTTCTAATGTGCTTTGTACTTCAATTCTCATCATTTCCAAGATATCTGCTTGCTATCAGTGAATGGAGCATGCATAGTTGCAACCCATTATGTCAAGCTGAAAATGTGCGTTGCTTGTCACAGTCAGACGGTGTGATCAAGTTGTGGTGCATTGCCATGAAATTGTTATGGTAATCACAAATATAAACCGCGATTTGACTGCACCATGTGAATAGACCCTAGCAGAGTTAGGTCAGAACGGATTTTCATTTTCTGGATGTAAACAATTAATATTTCCATTCACTGCAAGCAAGCAGAAATCTTGAACTGGGTGAGGAGTTAGAGCTGATAGTATATTAGAAAGTTGCAGAACTTTTCATTATACAGTGATTAAAACATAAACCCTCCATTATGGACGATCCTTGTTCTCCCCCACAAGAGATTTCAGGGGACACTGCCACCATCAACATTACATTGTCAGCGAGGTAGCATTGATATGGGGGTACCCTATATATGTATATGGCCTCTTATATTATTTTACCTTTTTCCCTTGGCCTCCATTTCGGTGTAACCCCTTAATACCTGTGCCCCTCCACGTGTAATGACACAAAGATCCACGCCACTGCCGGAGCCAAGGTCACAGATGATGCCCGCCGTTATGGAGTCCGTGACTAGTTGCTTAGCGTCCTCCAGCTGAGAGAAGGTGGGAGTCAAATTAAATCTTACTGTCTGCATAGTGAATGAGTCTATTCACAGTATATGAGTCTATTCACACAGTGCGTCATATCGCAGCTTACTGCCACAAAGCAATAAACCACAATTTGACTGCATTGTGTGAATCGACCTATAAGGCCACTTGATCAATATTTCAGGCAAACCCCCTCCTTTGCGCAATAATGATCTACTAAAAATGCATTGAGCTCATTATTTGGCAGGTATGAAAGTGCCGCAGATGACCAACAGCAGCCACTATTGTTGTATAATCTGTGGTGTATGGCCAAATCACCCCGTTATACAGTGACATGACGGATAATGAGGTAATGTTGCCATTCAGGAGCCTGGGAAAGCTGGGCGGCAGTTCCTTGTGGCCATATTAATTGTCACTAAGAAATGACAGAAAAGAAGGATAACATCTTGATAGAAGAGGGCGGCTTTTTTGGGCTCCGCAGCTGCAGGGATATTACATTTCACATTGATGCCCACATTTATGGCCCCCTGTATTCTGTGAATGGAGAGAGCATAGGGGCTGCCATAAAGTGTGACCGGCCATGACAGCAGTTTTCACTTCCCTCCATTCACGGCCTGGATCCTGCGGACAATGCTGGCGGTGATTTGAGTTCTGGATATATATTAGGGACAAGCTTACAATATATTTCCCCTATAAACTACTTAGAGGGGCTCCATGAGGTGCTCCACTTTCACTGTACTTCACGTCTTATGAGGAATATATGGCTACCTACATGAAGTTATTACGCTCTCTCCTCCATGTCGGGTTTGACCATCAGACCCCAGACCATCACATTACCTCCACCATGCTTGACAGATGGCGTCAGGCACTCTTCCAGCATCTTTTCAGTTGTTCTGCGTCTCACAAATGTTCTTCTGTGCAGGGGCGTAGCTAAAGGCTCATGGGCCCCGATGCAAAAATTCTTATTGAGCCCCCCCCCCCCCCCCGCAAACTCTCCTAAGTGACCCATCAATGCAGCACTAGCAGCCGGGGCGTCACTAAGGCTGGGTTCACACACCCTATTTACGGACGTAATTCGGGCGTTTTAGCATTGAATTACGTCTGAAAATGCGGCTCAACAGCGTTGGCAAACATCTGCCCATTCATTTGAATGGGTCTTACGATGTTCTGTGCCGACGGTCATTTTTTTTACACGCCGCTGTCAAAAGGCGGCGCGTAAAAAAGACGCCCGCATCAAAGAAGTGCCTGTCACTTCTTCAGACGTAAATGGAGCCGTTTTCCATGGACTCCATGGAAAAACAGCTCCAATTACGTCCGTAATGGACGCAGCGAAAGACGCCTGTACTTGCTATTACGGCTGAAATTACGGTGCTGTTTTCTCCTGAAAACAGCACCGGAATTTCAGCCGTAATGGACGCTGCCGTATGAACATACCCTCAGGGCTTAAAATGTCAGGGGAAATAGCCCCAATACATATGTGTCCGCCCCCCAAAAAATGTGTGTATAGGAGACAGCATATCTATAGCACTACGACCCTATAAACTATGGATAGGATTAGATACATTGGCTGAGCAGACAGTATCACACATGATAGGATTAGATACAGTGGCTGAGCAGACAGTATCACACATGATAGGATTAGATACAGTGGCTGAGCAGACAGTATCACACATGATAGGATTAGATACAATGACTCAGCAGACAGTATCACACATGATAGGATTAGATACAGTGGCTCAGCAGACAGTACCACACATGATAGGATTAGATACAGTGGCTCAGCAGACAGTATCACACATGATAGGATTAGATACAGTGGCTGAGCAGACAGTATCACACATGATTAGATTAGATATAGGGCCCAGCAGACAGTATCACACATGATCGGATTAGATATAGGGCCCAGCAGACAGTATCACACATGATCGGATTAGATACAGTGGCTCGGAAGGCAGTATCACACATGATAGGATTAGATACAGCGGCTCAGCAGACAGTATCACACATGATAGTATTAGATACAGGTGCGTTTTGTGCGTTTGTGTTTTTTTACAGGTTCGGTTGTTGGACTTCGGATACGAGGACTTCAATGACGGCGTTTTTTTTATTCTCAATAAAATGGTTAATGAGGGTTGTTTTTTTATTTCAATAAAATATTTTTTCTATGTGCTTGTATCTTTTTAAACTTTATTATCACCGCCTAAGTAACGGCCGCTGGCTGATTGACAACCTCCATTACTAAGGCGGGGCTTAATGTTAGCAGGTGCAGAGTCCAACACTAACCCCCCATTATTACCCCGGTACTCACCGCCACCAGGGGTACTCGGAAGAGCCGGGTACGAACTAGTACCGACCATCTGCAGTGATGGTCAGGCACCGGGGCGGCCGCAGGCTGGTAGTATTAGGCTGGGGAAGGCCAAAAACAGTGGCACCTACCACCCTGGTAATGCTGCCTGCTGCTGCTGTGTTGTATCTGGCTGGATATGAAAATTGGGGGGGGACCCGCCATCAGTCTTTCCAATTATTTTTTATTTTTATTTTTTTAAATGACGTGGGGTCCCCCCCATTTTTCATAACCAGCCAGATACAATAAAGCAGCAGCAGGCTAGCATTACCAGGGTGGGAAGGGCCACTGTTTTTGGGCTTTCCCCTCTTGATACTACCAGCCTGCGGCCGCCCCAGTAGCCGACCATCACTACAGATGGTCAGGTACTGGATCGTACCCGGCTCTTCCCAGCACCCCTGGTGGCGGTGGGTACCGGGGTAATAATGGGGGTTAGTGTTAGCCTCTGCACCGGCTAACACTAAGCCCCGCCTTAGCAATGGATGCTGTCAATCAGCCGGAGGCCATTACTAAGGCGGTAGTAATATAGTTTAAAAAAAATCAAAGACATAGAAAAAATATTTTATTGAAATAAAAAAAAAACCCACACAACCCTCATCAACCATTTTATTGATAATAAAAAAAAAAGCCATCATCGAAGTAGTCCTGGAATCCGACGTAGTCCAATGACCAAACCTGTAAGAAAACACACAAAAAAACACGATTAGTAACACATGTGTTAGACTTAGATACAGAGCCCATGTGTGATACTGTCTGTGGGACCCTGTATCTAAGCCTACCACAAGTTAGGCTTAGATACAGGGTCCAGCAGACAGTAATCTTATAAAGTATAAGATTACTGTCTGCTGGACCCTGTATCTAAACCTACAGTGTGGTAGGCTTATATACAGGGCCCATCAGACAGGATCACACATGGGCCATGTATCTAAGCCTACGATGTGATTGGCTTAGATACAGGGCCCAGCAGACAGGATCACGCATGGGCCATGTATCTAAACCTACAGTGTGGTAGGCTTATATACAGGGCCCATCAGACAGGATCACACATGGGCCATGTATCTAAGCCTACCATGTGATTGGCTTAGATACAGGGCCCAGCAGACAGGATCACGCATGGGCCATGTATCTAAGCCTACCATGTGATTGGCTTAGATACATGGCCCAGCAGACAGGATCACGCATGGGCCATGTATCTAAGCCTACCATGTGATTGGCTTAGATACATGGCCCAGCAGACAGGATCACGCATGGGCCATGT
This sequence comes from Rhinoderma darwinii, assembly GCF_050947455.1. Lineage (NCBI taxonomy): Eukaryota > Metazoa > Chordata > Amphibia > Anura > Rhinodermatidae > Rhinoderma > Rhinoderma darwinii. The sequence goes on along the minus strand of NC_134690.1, from coordinate 309,074,418 downwards.
ATCTAAGCCTACCATGTGATTGGCTTACATACAGGGCCCAGCAGACAGGATCACACAATCTGTGATCCTGTCTCATGGGCCCTCTAAGCCTCCTAAATCGTAGGCTTAAAGGGGTTGTGCAGTCCCTAAACATTGATGGCCTATCCACAGTACAAATCCATCGGTATGATGTGCACGGCCAACTTCTTTTACATATAGCATGGTGCTGTAGGGCTTCAGGACTTGATCTGACAAGTCCAACCCTCCCATGTACCTATTGTAATCCAGGATGCAGTCTGGTTTGGGGGTCTCTGTACTGGTACCTCGTACTGGTACATGGGTACTGGTGTGGCCATGTATTGTTGTCAATACAAGGACATCTCTCTTGTCCTTGTACTTGACACACAATATGTTGCTGCTAGAATGTTCCCTGCTCTCACCCCTTCTGAGTGTTTGCCCAAGCAGAGTCTTAGGGAGGCCTCTCAGATTTCTTCTAGCAGTGCCGCATGACTGGAAGCGAGGCAGTTGAAGAGTGGGACGCTGGTATAAAAATAATCCAGGGACAGGTGGTAACCCTGGTCCAGCAGTGGGTGCACCAAATCCCACACAATTTTTGCATTAACTCCCAGTAAGCATTCTGGGGGCTGACTACTGGTTTCCTTCCCTTCATATATCCTAAACCTGTAGGTATACCCTGATGCACTTTCGCACAGCTTATACATCATCACGCCATACCTTGCCCTCTTACCCGGCAGGTACTCGCGGAATTGAACCCTCCCTTTAAAATGTACCAAGGACTCATCAATAGAAATACACTTCTTGGGGGTGTATGCTTGGTAAAACCGGGCACTGAAACGGTCTAATAGGGGTCTCCGTTTATACAAAAAGTCAAAACTGGGGTAATCTCGGGGTGGGCACGGCATATTATCAATATAATGTACGAAGAGAAGTATTGCCTAATTTATTTATTTTTTAGTTTACAGTTCAGTTTTGAAGTTGCATTGAGGGGCCCATATATTAGAAACCCCTATCAAACACCCCATTTTAGAAACTAGACCCCTCAAAGTATTCACAACAGCATTTAGAAAGTTTATGAACCCTTTATGTGTTTCACAGAAATTTAGAGCAAAGTAGAGGTGAAATGTACATTTTTTTTTTGTCAGAAAATCCTCTTTATACCATTTTTTTTATAACACAAAAGGTTTTATCAGAGAAACGCAACTCAATACTTAATACCCAGATTCTGCAGTTTTGAGAAATATCCCACATGTGGCCCTAGTGCGGTAATGGACTGAAGCACCGGTCTCAGAAGCAAAGGAGCACCTAGTGGATTTTGAGGAATCTTTTTTATTAGGCACCATGTCCGGTTTGAAGAGGTCTTGTGGTGCCAAAACAGTGGAAACCCCCGAAAAGTGACCCCATTTTGGAAACTAGACCCCTTGAGGAATTCATTGTAGTTTTCTTGGGCTTTTTGATCAGTTTTTATTCTATTTTTAGGTGGCGTGGTGACTAAAAAACAGCAATTCTACTATTGTTCTTTTACTCAATTTTTTTTACAGCGTTCACCGTGAGCTATAAATGACATATTCACTTTATTCTGCGGGGCGATACGATTACGGCGATACCAGGTGTTTATAGTTTTTTTTATGTCTTATAGCGTTTGCACAATAAAATACGTTTTGTAAAAAATCATTCACTTTTTGTGTTACCTTATTCTAAGAGCCAGAACTTTTTTATTTTTCCATCAATAAAGCCGTACGAGGACTTATTTTTTGCGTAATGAACTGTAGTTTCGATAAGTTACATTTTTAGGTACATGCGACTTTTTTCTCTCTTTTTATTCCATTATTTGGGAGGTGAAGTGACCAAACAATTGTGTTTCTGGTATGGTTTATTATTATTTTCTTTTACGGCGTTCACCGTGCGGCATAAATAATGAAATAATTTTGTAGTTCAGGCCGTTACGGACACGGCGATACCAATTATGTATAGTTTATTTATATATTTTTATTAATAATAAAGGACTGATAAGGTAAAAAGAGGGATTTTTACTTACTTTTATTTTCTTATTTTTACACATCTTTTTTTTACTTTTTTTTTTACTTTATTACTTTGTCCCACTAGGGGACTTGAGGGCAGGAGGCCCTGATCGCAATTCTAATACACTGCACTACATGCGTAGTGCAGTGTATTAGAGCTGTCAGCTACTCACTGATAGCAAGAAAAGTGGATCCTGACATTGTCAGGACCCACTAGGCTTCCGTCGATGGCATAACCGGACTCCATTGTTTGGTGTCCGGTTGAAATAGTCACCATCGCCGGCCGCTATCGTGTAGCAGGCCGGCGATGGCAGCTTAACCCCTAAAAAGCCGCGATCTCTATTGAATGCGACTTTTAAGGAGTTAATCAGCGGGGACACAGCGATCGGTCCCCGCTGTAGGAGCTGTGACAGCTGCTGTACGAGACAACAGCTGTCACAGCTCCTGTGTCGGGTGGACGGCCGAAACGGCCGTTACTCCCGAGACGTACTATTAGGTCATGGAGCGCGAACGATACAGCTACCATGACCTAATAATACGTCCAGTAGCGGGAAGGGGTTAATGAAGCTGCCAGTTGAGGACCTGTGAGGCGTCTATTTCTCAAACTAGAGACTCTAATGTACTTGTCTTGTTGCTCAGTTGAGCAGCGGGGCCTCCCACTTCTCTTTCTACTCTGGTTAGAGCCTGTTTGTGCTGTCCTCTGAAGGGAGTAGTACACATCGTTGTAGGACATCTTCAGTTTCTTGGCAATTTCTCGCATGGAATAGCCTTCATTTCTAAGAACAAGAATAGACTGTCGAGTTTCGCATGAAAGCTCTCTTTTTCAAGCCATTTGCAGAGTTTAATCGAACCCACAAATGTAATGCTCCAGATTCTCAACTAGCTCAAAGGAAGGTCAGTTTTATAGCTCCTCTAAACAGCAAAACTGTTTACAGCGGTGCTAACATAATTGCACAAGGGTTTTCAAGTGTTTTCTAATCATCCATTAGCCTTCTAACACAGTTAGCAAACACAATGTACCATTAGAACACTGGAGTGATGGTTGCTGGAAATGGGCCTCTATACACCTATGTAGATATTGCATTAAAAACCAGACGTTTGCCGCTAGAATAGTCATTTACCACATTAACAATGTATAGAGTGTATTTCTGATTAATTTAATGTTATCTTCATTGAAAAAAACTGTGCTTTTCTTTCAAAAATAAGGAAATTTCTAAGTGACCCTAAACTTTTGAACGGTAGCGTATATGTGTGTATGTGTATATATATATATATACACATGTGTGTGTTATATATATATATATATATATATATATATATAATGTGTGTGTGTATGTATATATATGTTTGTATATGTGTGTGTGCGTGTGTGTGTGTGTGATGTAGTGGAAAAAGGGAGGATCCCGTAAGGCGCTGCTGCGTGGCTGTTGAAGGAACTCAGCGATGGTAGACAAAACTATATAAATAAATATATGTTTATTGAAAAACATTAATAATAATGGCTACGCGTTTCAACGCTGTACTAGCGTCTTCCTCAGGCCGTTAAAATTACATACAAAAGAGGTTGCTTATATATCAACGGAAATCTAAGCACACAGGAAGGAAAAAAAAAAGGGGTCAAAAGGGGAAAGGTCAAAGAATGATTGTGACGTCATAAACAATTCTAAACAATTTTCCGATATAGATGTTATTTATGACGTCACAATCATTCTTTGACCTTTCCCCTTTTGACCCCTTTTTTTTCCTTCCTGTGTGCTTAGATTTCCGTTGATATATAAGCAACCTCTTTTGTATGTAATTTTATGGTCATAAAAATTACATGTGTGGACTACAAGACAAAAAAATCAATCGATCAGATTAAGCCAGAAAGAGTAAATGACAGCGTGCAACAAGACACAGGTAAGTGCTTTACCACAGATAACTGAACAAAGCTGTTATAACATCAGAAAGCTGTCATGTTTGCTGGCAACAGTTATAACAGCTTTGTTCAGTTATCTGTGGTAAAGCACTTACCTGTGTCTTGTTGCACGCTGTCATTTACTCTTTCTGGCTTAATCTGATCGATTGATTTTTTTGTCTTGTAGTCCACACATGTAATTTTTATGACCATACATCTGTTATCCCATGTCCTCTGCAATCGACAGACGTTTTATTTCATGCTCAGCATGATTCATTTTTTAATTGTGTTATATCGTTATATTCAATAAAATTTATACATTTTTTCTCATACGACTATGTGTTAATTGACCCTACAAGTTTATAGGTATCTCTATCAATCATTTAGGGCAATACACCAAGGTTACTTGGTTTCATTATGGGTCTAATATAAGATACAGTTACTTATACAGTATATAACCATACATATATATATATATTTCTAATATATCCTTCTAGACCTTCCCTGCATGTACCAGTAGGTTTATGTATGTCTGACTTTATCAGAGAATAACTCTGTGAAAGTTTTGAATATCCAAGTAATTCTGACATTGTTTTTTCGTCACATGTTGTACTTTATTTTAGTGGTAAAAGTAGACTGATACGATTTGCGGAAATTAATTAAAAAATAGAAGAAATTTTGTAAAAATTACCATTTTCCCCTATTTTTAACTGCAATATGTCACATATGTACATACATACTGTACAATTTTTTTAATTAAATATATATTTCTATCTCTTTACTCTATTTTGGCAGCACTTTTGAAAAAATAAAATAAATTTTCAGCAATTTAGAGGACTTACAAATTGAATAATAATTTTATACATTTTGAAGTACATTTTGTTTTCCTGCACCAAGCCAGGTTTTCAGAGGCTCATAGGTCTCAGAGTGATGGAAACCCCCACAAATGACCCCATTTAGAAAACTAGACCCATTAAGGTATTTACCTAAGGGTATAGTAAGTATTTTGACCCCACAGTTTTTTGCTAAATTTAATACATAGCAGGTGAAAAAAAAAAAATTTCACTTTTTTTCATAAAAGTATCAGTTTAAAGACCAATTTCTTTGTAAAGCGACCATGAGAATGAAGAAACACACCACAAAATATATCACCCTCTTTCTCCTGTTTTCAAAAATACCCACATTGTGGCCCTAATGCGCTGCCTGGACACACGGCAGGACCCAAAAGGAAGGGAACACCCGGAGGCTTTCAGGACTCATATTTTGGTTGAAAATGTTTTAGACCCCACTGTACATTTGGAGAGGCTTTGAGCTGCCAGAACGATAGAAACTCCCCATAAATGACCCCATTTAGAAAACTAGACCCCATAAGGTATTTATTTAGGGGTATAGTAATTACTTTGACCCCACAGTTTTTTGCTAAATTTAATGCATATCAGGTGAAAAAAATAATAATTTCACTTTTTTCATAAAAGTATCAGTTTGAAGACCGATTTCTTTGTAAAGCGACCATGAAAATGAAGAAACACACCCCAAAATCTATCACCCTCTTTCTCCTGTTTTCAAAAATACCCACATTATGGCCCTAATGCGTTGTTTGGACACACGGCAGGGCCCCAAAGGAAGGGAACACCCGGAGGCTTTCAGGACTCATATTTTGCTTGAAAATGTTTTAGGCCCCAATGTACATTTGGAGAAGCTTTGAGCTGCCAGAATGATAGAAACTCCCCATAAACGACCCCATTTCGAAAACTAGACCCCTTAAGGTATTTATCTAGGGGTATAGTTAGCATTTTGACAACACAGGTTTTTCGCTAAATATATTGAAATTAGTCTCTAAGAATTAAAATGTACTTTTTTTCTGAAACAACATAGAAATTTTTATTATTTACAAGGAATAACGAAGAAAATGCACCCCAACATTTGTAAAGCAATGTCTCCCGATTACGACAATACCCCATATGTGGTAATAAACTGCTGTTTGGACCCACAGCAGGGCTCAGAAGGGAAGGAGCGCCATTTGGATTTATGATTTTGCTGGAATGGTTTTCGGTGCCATGTCGCATTTGCAATGCACTGGAGGGACCAAAACAGTGGAAACCCACCAAAAGTGACCCCATTTTGGAAAAACCTTCAAGGAATTTTTCTAGGGGTATAGTGAGCATTTAGACCCCACGGGTCTTTTGCAGAGTTTATTAGAATTAGGGCGCGAAAATTAATATCAACATTTTTTCCACTAAAATGTTGCATTTTCTCATTTTCACAAGGGATAAAGGAGGAAAAAAACAACCATTTTTTTATAAAGCAATTTCTCCCGAGTACGGAAATACCCCACATGTGGTCATACGTTTTTTTCATTAGAAATGAGTTAACCCTTTCAGGACTGATCTATTTTTTGCTTTCATATTTTAGATTTTCACTCACCGCTTTCCAAGAGCCATAACTTTTTTATTTTTCCATCAATAGAGTGGTGTGAAGGCTTATTTGTTGCGGGACAATCTGTAGTTTTCATTGGTACCATTTTGGGGTACATGCGATTTTTTTTGATCACTTTTTATTCAATTTTTTTGCAATCCTGAGCAAAAAACAGGAATTCTGACACCGTTTTTTAGGTTTTCTTTTTGCGGCGTTCACCGTACGCTATAAATGACATTTTTACTTTATTCTGCTGGTTGGTCCGATTACGGCGATACCATATGTATATAAGTTTGGTCCTTTTTTTTAGCGTTTGCGCAATAAAATGACTTATTTATAAAAAAATAAATTTCTGTGTCACCATATTCTGAGAGCCGTAATTTTTAAATTTTTTAGTCAAAAAAGCTGTGTAAGGGCTTGTTTTTTGCGGGACGGATAGAAGTTTTTATTGGTACTATTTTCGGGTACATGCGACTTTTTGATCACTTTTTATTCTTTATTTAGGGAGCGGTGGTGACCCAAAAAATTGCGATTCTGTCGTAGTTTTTTATTGATTTTTTTTGGGGTGTTCATCGTGCGGGAAAAACAACATTATAGTTTTATAGTCGGGGTCGTTACGAACGCGGTGATACCAGATATGTGTACTTTTTTAACGTGTTCATTTTTTTTTCTATAATAAAAGTTTTATTATAGGAAAAAAAGCATTTAGTGTTTATAGAACTTATAACTTTTATTTTTACACTTTTTTTAAAACATTTTTATTACTTTTTTTTCTTGTCCCACTAGGGGACACTTAGTCTTGCAGCTTTGATCGCTGCTAGAGTACATTACACTACACACGTAGTGTAATGTACTCTAACTGTCATTGTGACGTGACTGTCACACTGACAGGAAGCAGAGGAGGAACGGCCGGAGGCTGTTCCTCCGAGGCTTCCGTGCATGGCAACCCGGAGGTCATTATCTGACCTCCGATTGCCGTGACAAGCATCGGTAGCCCCCACGATCACTTCGTGGGGGCTGCTGATGTGCTTCAAACCACTTAAATGCGGCGACGGCATTCCGTCGCCGCACTTAAGGGGTTAACTGCCGAAATCAGCGGCGATGGTCCGCTGTCCGGCAAGACTGATGTCTCAGCTGTCGGGGACAACTGTCAGCGCGGGTCTGTCACTCTGTGTTTACACAGAGTGACAGTTTGAAATGCGGACGAAAATGAACGTCATGGTGCGGGAACTAGCAGCCGACCATGACGTTCATTTTCGTCCTTGGTCGTTAAGGGGTTAAAGATTAAAGGTTCTCTTTAATCTGTGTCAATATTGCAGGATGCGATCAGGTGGCCCTGTAAATATAGGAGGTGTCCATTTGCAATAGAAATGAATGGATGAGTATTTTTATCTGCAATTATGGTCCGTAATGGAGTGTGAGGTGTGTGCCAATATACAGAGCTTTACTAGCCTATTCTGCTGCCTTAAAGGGAATTTGTCGCAAATTAAACTTTTTTTTTTTTAAGTGTTGTTACTTATTGCTATTATATTTTTTAAGTTTTTTGCTGTATTTTTTTTTTTCTTCCATATGGTGGAAAGTATTAAAAATTAAATAATAATTTGATATGTTTTCCTATCTTGGCCACCAGGGGGAGAACTTCCCAGAATTACAGCAAGGTGAATAAGGCAAAGCAACCTGACTCACAGCTGCCGTAAATGTGGGAGGGAATCTCACCCCCCCCCCCTCCCACAAGCCAGGAAAAGGTGTCTTCAAATTGCTAAGCAGTGTCCGGCAGCCATTTTGGGTGTGATTCTGCATCTGGCAGAAGTTATAGGAAACACCAAAAGGCTAAGTGTATGTTCACACGCTTACTAAACAAAGGGAAAACCGCTCCTGATTTTCAGCCATTTTTTAATCTAACTCACGTTTTTACGGCCGTTTTTGGAGCTGTTTTTCTATAAAGTCAATTAAAAACGGCTCCAAAAACGTCCCAAGAAGTGATGTACACTTCATTTTGGCGGGCATCTTTTTACGTGCCGGTTTTGGAAAACGACCACGTAAAAAACGCCCTGTCGGAACAGAACGCCGTATCTCCCATTGAAACCAATGGGCAGACGCTTGCAGGCGTCCTGCTTCCGATTTTTCAGCTGAAAACACTGCGTGTGAACATACCCTTAGAATGATGAAAGTGAAGAGAATGACTTTTCAGTTGACCGGTTCACACGCCGTGTATTTTTTGCACATTTTACGTGCCAAAAAGCACATTAAAAAAAATGCTTGATTACACTTGATTTTGCACAACTAGAGATTTATCGTTCGGGGGTCTGGGAAAGCTGGGTGACCACCATTACCCCCTCCTACTGGAGTGCGTTTGGGGATGTGACTAATGAACCTTTCACACTCCAGTAGGAGGGGTAATGGTGGTCACCCAGCTTTCCCAGACCCCTGAACGATAAATCTCTCTAGTTGTGCTGAGACTGAGAGGTTCATTAGTCACATTCCCAAACAGTCTCAGCACAACTAGAGAGATTTATCGTTCAGGGGTCTGGGAAAGCTGGGTGACCACCATTACCCTTCCTACTGGAGTGTGAGAGGTTCATTAGTCACATCCCCAAACAGTCTCAGCACAACTAGAGAGATTTATCGTTCAGCTCTTTCCCAGTACAGTTGCATCATGTGTCCTTCATACAAGGGGGGGGGGGGGCCCGTCGGGGGTCACGAAAGCGGGGGTCTGTGAGATAGAGAGTGGGACAAAAAGAGACACACACCTTACCTGCAGTGCAGCTGGTCTTCAGTATGGCGCCTGCTATCTCCCTGCAAACAGCTGCTCTGCTGTGTGACTCTGACCTGCGTCTGCGCAGTACAGAGACAGAGAGCAGAGTCAATGGAACGGCTCCCGTTCATTGACTCCTATGCCCTGTAACTGCCGTATTCCATCTCTGTATGCGTCGTTAATCGACACATACAGAGATAAAAAAAAAATGGCACCCCCATAGAGTAAAAGAAAGAAAAAAAAGAAAAAGAAAAAGTACAACACAAATAAATAAAATTTATTTTAATGACATACTAAAAGCAATATTATATAGAAAAAAATAATTTTGTGATCATCCTACCATTGTTAGGGATCTGCCAGGTACTTCATCTAGGTATACTCCTGGGATTAATCAATCCACACCTGAGGCCAGACCTGTTCGACTGACACCATCTCCCACCAACCAGGGTGGCAGGCTCAGGAGTGGGAGAGCCTATCGCGGCCTGGTCTGTCGGAGTTAGCTCCGCCCCCTGTCCTTTATTACCTGCCCTGTTCTCTCCCTCAGTGCTTGTAATTCTTTTGGATTCCTGGCCCCACTGCTGCTTGCTCCAGCCTGCTTCTGCCGTGCTTCTGCCTTGCTGCAGTTCTGCTTGACCTGCTTTGCTTTGCCCCTGGCTTGCTTCTGTCTCCGTGCCCGCTCGGGTGTACTCACTTCGTCCTGGTCCTGACTGTTGGTTCGCCGCTCCGTTTCCTCGTGGCGTTCCGTGGCTACTGCCCCTTCCCTTGCGTGTTCCCTGTTTGTTTTCCTGTGCACTTAGACAGCGTAGGGACCGCCGCCCAGTTGTACCTCGTTGCCTAGGGCGGGTCGTTGCAAGTAGGCAGGGACAGGGCGGTGGGTAGATTAGGGCTCACTTTCCCTTCACCTCCTTCCTGCCATTACATAATTACAAGCCCTTACCTAGTCTACCATTTCTCCTACGCTGACGCTATCATGGACCCCCTTGAGACCCTGACCCAGCAGATGCAGGGCCTCTCCCTACAGGTCCAGGCCCTGGCCCAAAGGGTCAATCAGGGTGACGCTGCTTTAGTAGTACCCCTCACCTCACCTCTAGAACCCGACCTCAAGTTACCTGACCGGTTTTCAGGGGACCGTAAGACGTTTCTCTCCTTCCGGGAGAGTTGCAGACTGTATTTCCGCCTAAAGCCCCACTCCTCAGGTTCCGAGAACCAGCGGGTGGGTATCATCATATCCCGACTCCAGGAAGGGCCCCAAGAGTGGGCCTTCTCCTTGGCTCCTGACGCCCCTGAACTTTCCTCTGTTGATCGTTTTTTCTCTGCCCTCGGACTCATTTACGACGAGACTGACAGGACTGCTTTAGCCGAGAGTCAGCTGGTGACCTTACGTCAGGGTAGGAGACCGGTTGAGGAATACTGTTCTGATTTTAGGAAGTGGTGCGTAGCTTCTCAGTGGAACGATCCGGCCCTAAGGTGCCAGTTTAGGTTAGGATTATCTGACGCCCTGAAGGATCTGCTGGTTAGCTACCCCTCGTCTGACTCCCTTGACCAGGTTATGGCCCTAGCAGTACGACTTGACCGACGTCTCAGGGAACGTCAGCTAGAACGCTTCAGTGTGCTCCCCTCTGACTTTTCTGCGATCCCCCCCGAGGTCCCGTCTCCTCGCCCCCCCACGGAGGACTCGGAGGTACCTATGCAACTCGGGGCCTCCATGTCCCCTCGACAACGTAGGGAGTTTCGCAGAATGAATGGTCTCTGCTTCTACTGTGGGGACGACAAGCATCTACTGAACACCTGTCCCAGGCGCAAGAATAAGAAGCCGGAAAACTTCCGCGCCTAAGTGATCATCGGGGAGGTCACTTGGGCGCACAGGTATTTCCCGTTAATGTGAAACGCAATAAAATTTTGCTTCCCTTTCAGGTCTCGTTTGCTGGCCGGTCTGCCACGGGCAGTGCTTTCGTGGATTCTGGCTCATCTGCTAATATCATGTCTGTGGAATTTGCTATGTCTCTAAAGATGCCTTGTATTGATTTACCTTATCCTATCCCTGTAGTAGGAATCGACTCAACTCCCCTTGCTATTGGTTATTTTACTCAGCATACTCCTGTTTTTGAACTCCTGGTTGGCTCCATGCATTTGGAGCAGTGCTCTGTACTGGTGATGCAGGGATTATCGTCTGATCTGGTTTTAGGCCTTCCCTGGTTGCAGTTGCATAATCCCACGTTTGATTGGAATACTGGGGATCTCACCAAATGGGGTAATGAATGTCTTATGTCATGTCTTTCTGTTAACTCTATTTCTCCCCGGGAGGAGGTAAACACGCTTCCTGAGTTTGTTCAGGACTTCGCCGATGTGTTTTCTAAGGAGGCCTCCGAGGTGTTGCCCCCCCATAGAGATTACGATTGCGCTATCGATTTGGTGCCTGGTGCCAAGCTTCCTAAGGGTAGGATATTTAATCTTTCATGTCCTGAACGTGAAGCTATGAGGGTGTATATCCAAGAATGCCTGGCCAAGGGTTTCATTCGCCCCTCGACTTCTCCTGTAGGTGCTGGCTTCTTCTTCGTGGGGAAGAAGGATGGTGGTCTTAGGCCGTGCATTGATTATCGTAACCTGAATAAGGTCACCGTAAGGAACCAGTACCCACTTCCTTTGATTCCGGATCTTTTTAATCAGGTTCAGGGAGCCCAATGGTTTTCTAAGTTCGATCTACGGGGGGCATATAACCTTATCCGCATCAAAGAGGGGGATGAGTGGAAAACTGCGTTCAACACACCCGAGGGTCATTTCGAATACCTGGTCATGCCCTTTGGGTTGTGTAATGCCCCTGCTGTCTTCCAGAATTTTATTAATGAAATCCTGAGAGAGTACCTGGGTAATTTTCTTGTTGTGTACCTTGATGACATACTGGTGTTTTCCAAGGACTGGTCCTCCCACGTGGAGCATGTCAGGAAGGTGCTCCAGGTCCTTCGGGAGAATAATCTGTTTGCTAAGACTGAAAAATGTGTCTTTGGGGTACAGGAGATACCATTTTTAGGGCAAATCCTCACTCCTCATGAATTCCGCATGGACCCTGCCAAGGTTCAAGCTGTGGCGGAATGGGTCCAACCTGTCTCCCTTAAGGCGTTACAGTGTTTTTTAGGGTTCGCCAACTATTACAGGAGATTTATTGCCAACTTCTCGGTCGTCGCTAAGCCTCTTACGGACCTTACCCGCAAGGGTGCTGATGTCCTCCATTGGCCCCCTGAGGCCGTCCAGGCCTTTGAGACTCTCAAGAAGTGCTTTATCTCGGCCCCCGTGCTGATTCAGCCCAACCAAGAGGAGCCATTTATTGTGGAGGTTGACGCTTCCGAGGTGGGAGTGGGGGCCGTCTTGTCCCAGGGTACCAGCTCCCTCACCCATCTCCGCCCCTGTGCTTACTTCTCTAGGAAGTTTTCGCCCACGGAGAGTAACTATGATATTGGCAACCGCGAACTTCTAGCCATTAAATGGGCTTTTGAGGAGTGGCGGCACTTCCTGGAGGGGGCCAGACACCAGGTAACGGTCCTTACGGATCACAAGAATCTGGTTTTCCTAGAATCGGCCCGGAGGCTTAATCCTAGACAAGCTCGGTGGGCACTATTCTTTACCAGATTTAATTTCTTGGTTACCTATAGGGCTGGGTCCAAGAATATTAAGGCTGATGCTCTGTCACGTAGTTTCATGGCCAATCCTCCTTCCGAGAAGGATCCTGCTTGTATTTTACCCCCTGGTATAATCGTCTCTGCCACGGATTCTGATTTAGCTTCTGATATCGCGGCTGATCAGGGTGCAGCTCCCGGGAACGTCCCTGGGGACAAACTGTTTGTTCCCCTGCAATACCGGCTGAGGGTACTCAGGGAAAACCATGACTCCGCTCTATCTGGTCATCCTGGCATCTTGGGCACCAAACACCTCATTACCAGAAACTATTGGTGGCCTGGGTTGCCTAAAGATGTTAGGGCTTACGTCGCCGCTTGTGAGGTTTGCGCTAGGTCCAAAACCCCTAGGTCCCGACCTGCGGGCCTACTACGTTCCTTGCCCATTCCCCAGAGACCTTGGACCCATATCTCCATGGATTTTATCACCGATTTGCCTCCATCTCAGGGCAAGTCGGTGGTGTGGGTGGTAGTCGACCGCTTCAGCAAGATGTGCCACTTTGTGCCCCTTAAGAAGCTACCTAACGCCAAGACGTTAGCTTCTTTGTTTGTGAAACACATCCTGCGTCTCCATGGGGCCCCAGTCAATATCGTTTCTGACAGAGGGGTACAATTTGTTTCCTTATTTTGGAGAGCTTTTTGTAAAAAGTTGGAGATTGATCTGTCCTTCTCCTCCGCCTTCCATCCCGAAACTAATGGCCAAACGGAAAGGACCAACCAATCCCTGGAACAATATTTAAGGTGTTTCATCTCTGACTGTCAATTCGATTGGGTCTCATTCCTTCCCCTTGCTGAATTTTCCCTGAATAACCGGGTCAGTAACTCGTCAGGGGTCTCCCCGTTTTTCTGTAATTTCGGGTTTAACCCAAGGTTCTCCTCCGTCTCCCCTGGTTGTTCCAATAATCCTGAGGTAGAGGATGTTCATCGGGAACTGTGCACTGTCTGGGCCCAGGTTCAGAAGAACCTAGAGGCGTCCCAGAGCGCACAAAAGATTCAGGCGGATAGTAGACGTTCTGCTAACCCCCGGTTTGTCGTCGGGGATTTGGTCTGGTTGTCGTCCAGGAACTTGCGCCTTAAGGTCCCGTCCAGGAAGTTTGCTCCCCGATTTATTGGACCTTATAAGATCATTGAAGTCCTCAACCCTGTATCCTTCCGTCTGGAGCTCCCCCCATCCTTTCGCATACATGACGTCTTCCATGCCTCCCTCCTTAAACGCTGCTCCCCGTCCTGGTCCCCCTCGAGGATACCTCCTGTTCCCGTTCTCACCCCTGAGGGGGTGGAATTCGAGGTGGCCAAGATTATGGACAGTAGGATGGTCCAGGGCTCCCTCCAGTACCTGGTCCATTGGAGAGGATACGGGCCGGAGGAGAGGACTTGGGTACCTGCCCGTGATGTTCACGCTGGGGTATTGATCAGGAGGTTCCACCTTCTCTTCCCCACTAAACCGGGTCCCCTTAGTAAGGGTCCGGTGGCCCCTCATAAAAGGGGGAGTACTGTTAGGGATCTGCCAGGTACTTCATCTAGGTATACTCCTGGGATTAATCAATCCACACCTGAGGCCAGACCTGTTCGACTGACACCATCTCCCACCAACCAGGGTGGCAGGCTCAGGAGTGGGAGAGCCTATCGCGGCCTGGTCTGTCGGAGTTAGCTCCGCCCCCTGTCCTTTATTACCTGCCCTGTTCTCTCCCTCAGTGCTTGTAATTCTTTTGGATTCCTGGCCCCACTGCTGCTTGCTCCAGCCTGCTTCTGCCGTGCTTCTGCCTTGCTGCAGTTCTGCTTGACCTGCTTTGCTTTGCCCCTGGCTTGCTTCTGTCTCCGTGCCCGCTCGGGTGTACTCACTTCGTCCTGGTCCTGACTGTTCGTTCGCCGCTCCGTTTCCTCGTGGCGTTCCGTGGCTACTGCCCCTTCCCTTGCGTGTTCCCTGTTTGTTTTCCTGTGCACTTAGACAGCGTAGGGACCGCCGCCCAGTTGTACCTCGTCGCCTAGGGCGGGTCGTTGCAAGTAGGCAGGGACAGGGCGGTGGGTAGATTAGGGCTCACTTTCCCTTCACCTCCTTCCTGCCATTACAACCATATATCCAACTTTACAGGTGTTTAGAAAGGTGCGGAGTAGAGAGGGAATATCACAACTGTTATCACCCCTCACTCCGGTTTTGGGTAACCCGGAATTTGGCCCAGGTGTTAAGGATCTGCCAGGCACAGCTTCGGGGTTAACTTCCAGAGGTAATCAGTCTTCACCTGAGTCTATCTCTCTGAGACTGACTCCAGCTTCCACCACTCAGGCTGGCAGGCTTAGGAGTGGGAGAGCCTATTGCAGCCTGGCCAGACTCAGCTAGCTCCCGCCCTCTGTCTATTTATACCTGCCTTTCCTGTTCCTCCTTGCTTGTGATTCTTTCCGTGTAGTTTCCTGGCCCAGCTACAGCTCCGAACAATTTGATCCTGCTCCATTCTGACCCTGGCTTTCTGACGACTCTTCTGCTCTGCGTTTTGTACCTCGTGCTCTCCTGGTTTGACTTGGCTCGTTCACCACTCTGTTGCTCACGGTGTTGCCGTGGGCAACTGCCCCTTTCCCTTTGCTTTATATTCCCTTGTATGTTTGTCTTGTGCACTTACTGAGCGTAGGAACCGCCGCCCAGTTGTACCCCGTCGCCTAGGGCGGGTCGTTGCAAGTAGGCAGGGACAGAGTGGCGGGTAGATTAGGGCTCGCTTGTCCGTTTCCCTACCCCTATCATTACATAATCACAAGCCCATATACCTAGTCTACCCTGGTCCCTGACACTACTATGGACCCCCTTGAGACCCTGGCTCAGCAAATGCAGGGTCTCTCCCTACAGGTCCAGGCCCTGGCTCAGAAGGTCAACCAGCCTGATGATACCTTGGTAGTTCCCCTCACCTCAACTCCTGAACCCCACCTCAAGTTGCCCGACCGGTTCTCAGGGGACCGGAGGGCTTTTCTCTCCTTTCGGGGAAGTTGCAGGCTTTACTTTCGGTTAAAGCCCCAGTCCTCAGGTTCTGAGAGCCAGCGAGTGGGTATAATTATGTCCCGGCTCCAGGACGGCCCCAAGAATGGGCCTTCTCCTTGGCTCCTGACGCCCCTGAACTTTCCTCCGTTGATCTTTTCTTCTCTCGGACTCATTTATGACGAGACTGACAAGACTGCCTTTGCCGAGAGTCAGCTGGTGACCTTACGTCAGGGTAAGAGACCTGTTGAGGAGTATTGTTCTGACTTTAGGAAGTGGTGCGTAGCTTCTCGGTGGAATGACCCTGCCTTAAGGTGCCAGTTTAGGTTGAGTCTGTCGAATGCCCTGAAAGACCTGCTAGTTAGTTATCCCTCTTCTGACTCCCTAGACCAGGTTATGGCTTTAGCGGTACGACTTGACCGACGTCTCAGGGAACGACAACGCGAACGTTTATGTGTTTTCTCCTCCGACTCCCCCATGATGCCTCCCGAGGTTCCGTCGCTTCGTTCTTCCCCGGAAGACTCAGAGGTACCTATGCAACTCGGGGCCTTCGTGTCCCCCCAACAACGTAGAGATTTCCGCAGGAAGAATGGTCTCTGCTTCTACTGTGGGGATGACAAGCATCAAGTGAACAACTGTCCTAAGCGTAAGAATGCAGCCGGAGAACTTCCGCGCCTAAGTGATCATCGGGGAGGTCACTTGGGCGCACAGGTATTTCCCGTAAATATGAAACGTAATAAGATCTTGCTTCCCTTTCAGGTCTCTTTTGGTGGTAGGTCTGCTACCGGCAGCGCCTTCGTGGATTCAGGGTCCTCTGCTAATATCATGTCTGTGGAATTTGCTATGTCTCTTGCTATGCCTTTGATTGATTTGCCTAAACCTGTCCCGGTAGTGGGTATCGACTCCACTCCTCTTGCTAATGGTTATTTTACACAGCATACCCCTGTTTTTGAACTCCTTGTTGGCTCCATGCATTTGGAGCAGTGCTCTGTACTGTTGATGCAGGGATTATCGTCCGATTTGGTTTTAGGCCTTCCCTGGTTGCAGTTGCATAATCCCACGTTTGACTGGAATACTGGGGAGCTAACCATGGGGTAATGAATGTTGTACGTCATGTTTTTCTGTTAATTCTATTTCTCCCCCTGAGGAGGTGAACACGCTACCTGAGTTTGTTCGGGACTTTGCTGATGTTTTCTCTAAGGAGGCCTCCGAAGTGTTACCTCCTCATAGAGAATACGATTGCGCTATCGAATTGGTACCAGGAGCTAAGCTTCCTAAGGGTAGGATATTTAATCTTTCTTGTCCCGAACGTGAAGCCATGAGAGAGTATATCCAGGAATGCCTGGCCAAGGGTTACATTCGCCCCTCTACTTCTCCGGTAGGTGCTGGCTTCTTCTTCGTAGGGAAGAAGGATGGTGGTCTTAGGCCATGCATTGACTACCGTAACCTGAATAAGGTCACTGTAAGGAACCAGTATCCCCTTCCTTTGATTCCTGATCTCTTTAATCAGGTTCAGGGGGCCCAATGGTTCTCTAAGTTTGATCTACGGGGGGCGCATAATCTTATCCGCATCAAAGAGGGGGATGAGTGGAAGACTGTGTTTAACACGCCCGAAGGTCATTTCGAATACCTCGTCATGCCCTTTGGGTTGTGTAATGCGCCGGCGGTCTTCCAGAATTTCATAAATGAGATTTTGAGAGATTACCTGGGGATATTTCTTGTAGTGTACCTTGATGACATACTGGTGTTTTCCAAGGACTGGCCCTCCCACATTGAGCATGTCAGGAAGGTGCTCCAGGTCCTTCGGGAAAACAAACTGTTTGCAAAAACCGAAAAATGTGTGTTTGGGGTACAGGAGATACCATTTTTGGGTCAACTCCTCACTCCTCATGAATTCCGCATGGACCCCGCCAAGGTTCAGGCTGTGGCGGAATGGGTCCAACTTGCCTCCCTGAAGGCGCTACAGTGTTTTTTGGGGTTTGCTAATTATTACAGGAGATTCATTGCTTTCTTCTCGGTCATCGCTAAGCCTCTTACGGACCTCACTCGCAAAGGTGCTGATCTCCTCCACTGGTCTCCAGAGGCTGTCCAGGCTTTTGAGGTCCTTAAGAAGTGCTTTATCTCGGCCCCGGTGCTGGTTCAGCCCAACCAAATGGAGCCATTTATCGTGGAAGTTGACGCATCCGAGGTGGGAGTGGGTGCTGTCTTGTCCCAGGGTACCAGGTCCCTCACCCATCTCCGCCCCTGTGCCTACTTCTCCAGGAAGTTTTCGCCCACTGAGAGTAACTATGATATTGGCAACCGCGAACTCTTAGCCATTAAATGGGCATTTGAAGAGTGGCGCCACTTCCTGGAGGGGGCTAGGCACCAGGTAACGGTCCTTACCGACCACAAGAATCTGGTTTTCCTAGAATCTGCCCGGAGGCTAAACCCGAGACAAGCTCGATCGGCGCTATTTTTTACCAGATTCAACTTTTTGGTTACCTATAGGGCTGGGTCTAAAAATATTAAGGCCGATGCACTGTCGCGTAGCTTCATGGCCAGCCCTCCTTCGGAGGAAGATCCTGCTTCTATTTTGCCTCCCGGTATAATCATTTCTTCTATTGATTCTGATTTAGTCTCTGAAATTGCAGCTGATCAAGGTTCAGCTCCCGGGAACCTTCCTGAGGACAAGCTGTTTGTTCCCCTGCAATACCGGCTAAGGGTACTTAGGGAAAATCATGACTCCGCACTATCTGGTCATCCAGGCATCCTGGGCACCAAACACCTCATTGCCAGAAACTATTGGTGGCCTGGGTTGCCTAAAGACGTTAAGGCCTACGTCGCCGCTTGTGAGGTTTGTGCTAGGTCCAAGACTCCCAGGTCCCGACCAGCGGGCTTACTACGTTCGTTGCCCATTCCCCAGAAACCTTGGACACATATCTCCATGGATTTTATCACCGATTTGCCTCCATCCCAAGGCAAGTCGGTGGTGTGGGTGGTAGTAGACCGCTTCAGTAAGATGTGCCACTTTGTGCCCCTCAAGAAACTACCCAACGCCAAGACGTTAGCTACCTTGTTTGTCAAACACATCCTGCGTCTCCATGGGGTCCCTGTAAATATTGTTTCGGACAGAGGGGTACAATTTGGTTCTTTGTTTTGGAGAGCCTTCTGTAAGAAGTTGGAGATTGATCTGTCCTTCTCCTCTGCTTTCCATCCTGAAACCAATGGCCAAACTGAGAGGACTAATCAATCTCTAGAACAATATTTAAGGTGTTTTATCTCTGACTGTCAATATGATTGGGTCTCATTCATTCCCCTCGCTGAATTTTCCCTTAATAACCGGGTCAGTAACTCGTCAGGGGTCTCCCCCTTTTTCTGTAATTTTGGGTTTAATCCACGGTTCTCCTCAGTTTCACCTGGTAGTTCCAACAATCCCGAGGTAGAGGTCGTTCATCGGGAACTGTGCACAGTCTGGGCCCAGGTTCAGAAGAACCTAGAGGCGTCCCAGAGCGTACAAAAAACTCAGGCTGATAGAAAACGTTCTGCTAACCCCTTGTTTATGGTCGGGGATCTGGTGTGGTTATCATCTAGGAACTTGCGTCTTAAGGTCCCGTCCAAGAAGTTTGCTCCCCGGTTTATTGGGCCGTATAACCTATAGCAGCTTGGCCAGACTCAGCTAGCTCCCGCCCTCTGTCTATTTATACCTGCCTTTCCTGTTCCTCCTTGCTTGTGATTCTTTCCGTGTGGTTTCCTGGCCCAGCTACAGCTCCGAACAATTTGATCCTGCTCCATTCTGACCCTGGCTTTCTGACGACTCTTCTGCTCTGCGTTTTGTACCTCGTGCTCTCCTGGTTTGACTTGGCTCGTTTGACCACTCTGTTGCTCACGGTGTTGCCGTGGGCAACTGCCCCTTTCCCTTTGCTTTATATTCCCTTGTATGTTTGTCTTGTGCACTTACTGAGCGTAGGGACCGCCGCCCAGTTGTACCCCGTCGCCTAGGGCGGGTCGTTGCAAGTAGGCAGGGACAGAGTGGCGGGTAGATTAGGGCTCACTTGTCCGTTTCCCTACCCCTATCATTACACCAGGTCTGTCAGATCAGACCTTTAAGATATGGGTACAGCAGGGGCATTTTAGAGTAAGTCATTTTTATAGGGGCAATGCATGGCTGCGTGCAGGGTCGCCATCAGGAATTTCAGGGCCCCCTACAGCTAAATTTTCTGGGCCCCCCTACCGTGGCACCGCCTGTTAAAGGTACTCCGTCCAGCACTATATCATGCTACCCAGGGCCGCCATCAGGGGGGGTATTATGGGTACTGATGGGAGAGGCCCGGCCAAACCTAATTGAAAGGGGGGCCCGGCAACTGCCGCGACTTGCCTTTGGTAGAAAAAAAACAGGCCCCTGCAATGGGGCCCGTTTTTTTCACCAAAAGAATGTCGTGAGCTGCGGGCCCCCCTTTCAATTAGGTTTGGCCGGGTCTCTCACATCAGTACCCATAATACCCCCCCTGATGGCGGCCCTGGGTAGCATGGGGGTCGTCATGGGGGCCGGCAAACACTGCCGCCCGTGCGACCGATCGCGCGCACCCGCAAACTCCCGCGCATGCGCACCCGCGACCGCCTGGAACCGCGCACCGAATTTTGAGGCAGATTTTGACCTGCCCACACTATCTTGCCGCGTTTTTTGCCCGCGGCAATTGAGGACAGCAGACAAAAAACTTAGGGAAAAATGCATTTTCTGCCTCCCATTGATTTCGATGGGAGGTCAGAGGCGGAACCGCGGCAAGAAAGGACGTGCTGCTTTTTCTTTTTTCCGCGACTGGCTCCCATTGATTTCAGATTAAATCAATGGGAGGCGGTTTTGGAAGTTGTTTGGTGCTGATTCTGATGCAGTGTCAGAGTCAATATCAAGGCCCAAAAACTCTGAACTGGGCCTTATTGTTAGGGCTTATTCAGACGAACGTGTAATACATCCGTGCAACGTGCGTGATTTTCACGCGCCTCGCACGGACCTATCTAACTCTACGGGGCCGTGCAGACTGTCAGTGAGTTTCATGCAGCGTGTGTCCGTGTGTCCGCTGCGTAAAACTCATGACATGTCCTATATTTGTACATTGTTCGCGCACCACGCACCCATTGAAGTCAATGGGTGCGTGAAAATCACGCCCAGCACTTCCGCAGCAGTATAAACTATGACTGAAAACAGAAAAGCACCACGTGCTACAAACATACAAACAGAGTGTCATGATGGCGGCTGCGCGAAAATCACGCAGCCACGCATCATACGCTGCTGCCACACGGAGCTGTTATGGACCTTTTGCATGCGCAAAATGCCACGTTTTTGCGCACGCAAAAAGCACACGCTCGTGTAAATCCGGCCTTAGGGTAGGAACACACTAGGCATGAACACTGCGGATTTTATGCAACACATTTTATTGTGGAAAATCTGCAGCGTATTACAGTCGCAGCAGAGTGGATGAGGTTTGAACAAATCTCATCCACACGCTGCAAAAATAATGGACCTGCAGTGTGGCTTTTGGCTTTTTAAGCCGCAGCATGTCAATTTATTCTGTAGAATCGCCGCTCCTCTGTTGCGGAAATGCTGCGGTTCTGCCGCAAAAATCACACATGAGAAAAAAAAAAGGCACTTTCTAAAATTATAAAAAAGTTTAGACTTGCCCCGGCCGTAGTCCTGGTGACGCGATCCTCTATTCTTAGCGCAGCCCGGCCTCCTGTCATGACGTTTCATCCCATGTGACTGCTGCAGCGGTCACATGGTCTACAGCGTCATCCCAGGAGGCGGGGCTACGTTCAGAAGAGAGATGCGTCACCAGGACTACGGGGCAAGTCTAAACTTTTTTTTCCCTGCAGGATTCCCGCAGCGGACAAGCCTCACGAAACCTGCGCCACTATTTGGTGCGGTTTTGCTGTCGGAATTCCCTGCGGCTACCGAGAGTTTTACTCAGCATATCCGCCTAGTGTGTTCCTACCCTTATGATGTCGCTCCTGGAGCTGCTGCCGGTCTCTAAATAGTCAGTTGGTCCAGTAGAATTTGGAATTATTTTTTTTTGTGAACCAGCTTAAAAAAATACAAAACTTTTGTGTTTTAGGGCCTGTTCACATCACCGTTCGCTTCCGTTCCGGGGTTCCGTCTGAGGTTTCCGTCGGGTGAACCCCGCAACGGAAAGTGAAAGTGACAGCACAGCTTCCGTCACCATTAGCGCAGTCGACTACGCTATTGATTCCGTCCGAAAACCTGCCGGAACGGTGACGAACGGAAACCATTAGCGATTTTTCCGTCACCATTGATCTCACTGGTGACGAAAACATCGCTAATGGTTTCCGTTCGTCACCATTCCGGCTTATCCGCCCCGGTAGCAGAAGGGAATTCTGCCCGCAAAACCGCACCAAATAGTGGCGCAGGTTTCGTGAGGCTTGTCCGCTGCGGGAATCCTGCAGGAAAAAAAAAGTTTAGACTTGCCCCGGCCGTAGTCCTGGTGACGCATCTCTCTCTTCTGAACGTAGCCCCGCCTCCTGGGATGACGCTGTAGACCATGTGACCGCTGCAGCAGTCACAATGGATGAAACGTCATGACAGGAGGCCGGGCTGCGCTAAGAATAGAGGATCGCGTCACCAGGACTACGGCCGGGGCAAGTCTAAACTTTTTTATAAATTTAAAAAAGTGCCTTTTTTTTTTTTCTCATGTGTGCTTTTTGCTGCAGAACCGCAGCATTTCCGCAACAGAGGAGCAGCGATTCCACAGAATACATTGACATGCTGCGGCTTAAAAAGCCAAAAGCCACACGGCAGGTCCATTTTTTTTGCAGCGTGTGAATGAGATTTGTTCAAACCTCATCCACTCTGCTGCGACTGTAATACGCTGCAGATTTTCCACAATAAAATGTGTTGCATAAAATCCGCAGTGTTCATGCCTAGTGTGTTCCTACCCTAAGGCCGGATTCACACAAGCGTGTGCTTCTTGCACGCGCAAAAAACGTGGCATTTTGCGCATGCAAAAGGTCCATAACAGCGCCGTGTGTCAGCAGCGTATGATGCGCGGCTGCGTGAGTTTTGCGCAGCCGCCATCATTATGACACTCTGTTTGTATGTTTGTAGCACGTGGTGCTTTTCTGTTTTCATTCATAGTTTATACTGCTGCGGAAGTGCTGGGCGTGATTTTCATGCTCCCATTGACTTCAATGGGTGCGTGATGCGCAAACCACGCACAAATATAGGACATGTCGTGAGTTTTACGCAGCGGACACACGCTGCGTGAAAATCACTGACGGTCTGCACGGCCCCATAGACTAACATAGGTCCGTGCGAGGCGCGTGAAAATCACGCACGTTGCACGGACGTATTACACGTTCGTCTGAATAAGCCCTAACAATAAGGCCCAGTTCACAGAGTTTTTGGGCCTTGATATTGACTCGGACACTGCGTCAGAATCAGCACCAAAAAACTTCCAAAACCGCCTCCAATTGATTTAATCTGAAATCAATGGCAGCCAGTCGCGGAAAAAAGAAAAAGCAGCACGTCCTTTCTTGCCGCGGTTCCGCCTCTGACCTCCCATCGAAATCAATGGGAGGCAGAAAATTCATTTTTCGCTGCGTTTTTTGTCTGCTGTCCTCAATCGGCGCGGGCAAAAAACGCAGCAAAAAACGCGGCAAGATAGTGTGGGCAAGTCAAAATCTGCCTCAAAATTCTTTAAGGAATTTTGAGGCAGATTTTTTTTTGCCTGCAAAATACTGTGTGAACAGGGCCATACATAAACAGCACTTTGAGATAATTTACTCACCGTGTCAGAAGAGCTGCTCCCACTCCAGTCCTCTTCCGGCGATGTCTTCCAGGCAAGGTCTTTGGTCCAGACGTCCAGTCCTTCACCTCCAGCCAGGCTCCAGGTAAGTTTTGTCCATGTGTGACCGCGGCTGCGCGTGCTTCGTTCGCTAGTGCGCGCGCGGGCGATCGTGGGTGCGCGCGCGGACGATCGCGGGTGCGCGCTTCCGGGCTTTCGCGGGTGCGTGCGGTCTCGAGTGCGGGCGTTAGTGGGTGCGCGCTCGCGACTGCGCACGTGCGGGAGTTTCCTTGTGCGCGCGATCGGTCGCGCGAGGGCGGTTTGACGGCCCCCCATGGGGAGGGGGCCCGCAGCAGCAGCAGCTCACGACATTCTTTTGGTGAAAAAAACGGGCCCCATTGCAAGGGCCCGTTTTTTCCTACCAAAAGAATGTCGCGGCAGTTGCCGGGCCCCCTTTCAGTTAGGTTTGGCCGGGCCCCTCACACCAGTACCCCTAATACCCCCTGATGGCGGCCCTGGCTGCGTGGAGAAGAGCTTTCCCAGCCAGAGGGTTATCCCGGACCCGTCCCAATGGCAGGCGTTATAATTGACTCATTACTTGTCAAGACTACCTACACCGGCTTCCTATGACCGAGCTCTATCTTCCTTTGAAACTTTGTGTTCTCAAACGGGGCATGTGAGACGGGCCCTGTCCAGTCTTTACTGCGTGCTGCTCACTCCTGCTGAGGATTTCATCCCACCATATATTACGAAATGGGAAAGAGATCTTCAGATTACTCTAAGGGTATGTTCACACGAGGGTGTCCGTTACGGCTGAAATTACGGGTATGTTTCAGCCTGAAAACATCCCCGTAATTTCAGCCGTACCGGCATGTGCAGGCGCTTGTACGCCGCGTCCATTACAGCCGTAATTAGCGCTGCTATTCATTGGAGTCAATGAATAACGGCTCCAATTACGGCCAAAGAAGTGACAGGTCACTTCTTTGACGCGGGCGTCTATTTACGCGCCGTCATTTGACAGCGGCGCGTAAATATACGCCTCGTGTGAACAGACAAACGTCTGCCCATTGCTTTCAATGGGCAGATATTTGTCAGCGCTATTGAGGCGCTATTTTCAGACGTAATTCGGGGCAAAAACGCCCGAATTACGTCCGTAAATAGGCCGTGTGAACATACCCAAACACAAGAGCAAAGGGAAAAGATCATGCTCCTCACACATAAGGCGTCTATTAGTAACGCCTATCAGGAAACCAGTTTTAAAATACTATCCCGTTGGTACAGAGTCCCACATGTGCTACATAAAATGTTCCCGGATGTTTCTCCTTTATGTTGGAGATGCGGCAGAGAAGAGGGAACGCTTTTACATATATTCTGGAGCTGTGAGAACCTTCGCACCTATTGGTCAGAGGTTCAAGATATCATTCTGGAGATCACAGGAATCTCGCTGGGAGATGATCCGGCATGGATTTTGCTGCACCACCACGATATACCTGTGGGGCGCTACAGGAAGATGTGAGACATTTGCTGAACGCAGCTAAGGCTTGTATTCTCGGGGGGTTGGAGATCCTCTGAGCCTCCTGTGACTAGACAATGGCTGGAGCGCATTCACGAAATTCGGAGAATGGAGGAGTTGCTCCATTCCGCACCCGAACGAGCAACGCAGTTTCAGAAAACCTGGTTATATTGGTTTGACTTCTGCAAGTCGGGCAGATACAAGAGGGCCATGGGTGAACTGATTAGTGGAGAACCAGGGAGCTCTTGAGTTCCCTGTGGTCTGTGATGTGCTGTGGGGGGGGGGGGGGGGAGAGAGTGAGGGGAGAACATCTCCCCTTCTCCCTCTTAAGATTTTCCCTATACCCCCCCCCCCTTCCTTTTGTCCTTCTACCCTTCGTTTACTTCCCTATTTGAATCAATCGTTACTAAGAATTGACTGAGATGTGGGTGATGGAGGGGCGGATGAGGGTGTAATGCTGGTATTCCTGTCTTGCTATACTAATGCTTGTAGTGTATTGATGGTACTATGTTGGGAGGACTTTGATTGCATATTTACTTATTGTTGTTGAAATATAGGTTGAAATGATCGGCCCTCATGGGCTTTTTCTGTACCCATGTCACCCCCTTTTCTTTTTCTGTATCCCCATTTCTTTTCTTGAAAATAAAAAATTTGAAATATAAAAAACAAAAAAAACAAAGGAGGAAACCCAGCGTCTGGTGATGTCCATGGGTTCCAGACTTCAGGCCATCATTGCCTGCAAAGGATTCTCTACAAAGTATTAAAAAAAACATTTATGGTAATGTTAATTTGTCCAATCACTTTTGATCACCTGAAATGAGGAGGTTGTGTAGAAAAATGGTGGCAATTCCTAAACTTTTCACAGGAGATTTTTGTTTAACCCCTTGAAATAAACCTGAAAGCTTCAACTTCAATTGCATCTCAGTTGTTTCATTTCAAATCCAATGTGGTGGCAGCAAAACCCAAATCATGAAGATTGTGTCACTGCCCAAATAATTCTGGAACCAACCCACACACCCACCCACACAGCAAACACTCTGAACAAGCATAGCTGCAGTGTAAAGAATGGGGGTGGGACAGAGCAAGAGTATTGAACTACAGCGAAGCTGGAGTCATTGATCATATCCAAGCCCTTATGAAGATTAGTCTAAAATGATGAAGATCAAAGTTATAATATACATTTTTTTTTTATTTGAAAAAATTAACAAATCTTCACAGAATAAAAACAGGAAGCGGATCATAAACTCAGCAGAACAATTAGAAGGTCGGCCAGATCAGGTTTCATTAGCGGTTGTGTCCAGCGTCTTTGTTAGCGGTTTTGTCCAGCAGTGCCACCTTGTGGTCATTTTCTGTGCTACATCCTGGACCCCTAAAACCCATTACATAGCTGGACAGAAAAACGACTGCACTACCACCCTGCAAACTGCAGCGGCAGCCATATTGGTGGTAACAACTTTCCCATGAACAGATAAAACAAAGAAAAAGCCTCCACTGTAACCAGTGTCAGGAGGGGGCGCTAAAGCCGGTTTACTCTTCCAAACTGGATCTTTTATGCAATGGTAAAACTTGTATTTCCCAATAGATTTTCTCCATTAATATAAAACTATTTACACGTGATCATTCTTCATCAAATCTTGAGAGATAAAACGGCAGCGTTATCACAGTTCATGCGGGATGCCTCGGATTCTCCGTGCGAGCTGCATGTCCTTCACAAAGAGAGTGCCCCTATTGGCCTGGTGACTGAAGAGGTAAGAATCTTCAAAGAGACTCACGAGGAAGTCCTCAGCTGACTGTGGATACAGAAGAGCATTAGTCCCTCTTAAAGTGACAGCACTCCCGGTATAATTTACTACACAGCTCGAAGGACTGATCAGATTTCACTTTTATGAGCTGTTAGCTAGAGTGATGGTGGGGGGGGGGGGGGTCTGGCCTCTGGAACTCCCACAATGCATCACAACCCCTCTGCAAATGTCCCGCTAGGGCATATGGATGTGTTAGAGGGGGCGGGGGCTGAGTAGTGAACAACTGCAAAGAGCAGCTCCCTCTCTGGTTGACCCATGCGTTACATGGACAGTGCATTGTATGAGATACTGACCTCTTGTAGCGCCATAAGTGCGGTGCTTTGCCAGTAGTAAAACACGCCGCGGGAATACTTCAGGCAGATCTCTCTCACCTGCAAGAATAAAAGGGGAATATCACTGACAATAAAGAGGAGCAGCCGCAGAGGACACATCCACTCACCAGGCGGAAAAACGGGGTTTTCTGAATGAGCAGATTGGTTGATTTTTGGTACTTTCTTATTTCCATCAGTGCACGGGCTCCTGGGCGGTAGCGTCTTCTTCGTTGTGTGCTCGGTCTGTGACTTGTTTCCCCACTACCTGTAAGAAAGAAATCCATAATCACAGCTGAAAATGAATCTCCCGCTACATGGAAATTCACTGTCTGGCCGGGTTCACACGTAGCGTAAACACGGCGGATTTTCTGCAACGGATTTCATTGCGGAAACTCCACAGCGTAATACAGAAGCAGAAGAGTGGAGGAGATTCAAACAAATCTCATCCAGACGCAGCCGAAAAAAACCCGCCAAACTTACCCAGATCTCTCTGCTCCTGCGTTCAACCCGGCCTCCAGGGATGATGTCTCATCCCATATGACTGCTGCAGAACATCAGAGGGACACGTCACCACGGCTACGGGTAAGTATGGTTTTTTTTCTACCTTCTATGGACATTCCAGCCGAAAAACTGCAGTTTTTCAGCCAGAATTACCTCCGGTGCCCAGGGCCAATACGCTGTGTACTTTTACGCCGCGTATCTGCCCTGTGTGAACATGGCCTATTACCTTAATGTCCCCCAAGGAACATCAGGTAAACAGATTTAAAACATAACATGCTACCTGCAGCCACCACTAGAGGGAGCTCATTGTATATGGTTGTACATTGAACTTGGTAACAAAACAGTATGCAGTGAGCTCCCTCTAGTGGTGGCTGCAGGGAGACAAAATTATACCATGTAACTGTCAACGCAGGAGATTTAGAGCTCCGTTTCAGAAAACTGTGCTCACACTGCTGTAAAACGACATTAAGAAATTAATCAGCACAGAATGTTGGACCTAAAAAGATATAAATGTGGACGTTCAAATTTTAGATACTTTTCTATGACTGATAATTTGGGGTCCATCAAGTCCCATTGATACCTGATTAAAGGGGTTGTACCACGAAAATAATTTTTCACCTATCCACAAGATAGGTGATAAATGCCGGATCGCTGCGGGTTGTTAACAAGAGTGCGGGTCCCAGAGGGTGGTCACTCAAGTCATTCTCTATGGCAGTGGTCCCCAACCTATTTTGCACCGAGGACCGGTTTGATGCAAGAACATTTTTGCGGGGACTGGCGGGGAGGGGGGGGGGGGTTGGGTGGAGGGGTTAGAGTCAGTTCACACATTGCGTAAATACGGCGTATACCTGTATTATAATGCGGAAAAATCGGCAGCATAATACAGTAGCAGCAAAGTGGATGAGATAAAACACGTCTCATCCACACGCTGCATAAACGGAGTAGAAAAAAGGCTCAGAAATTGACGTCACAACATCGCGCCTGCCTGCGCGGAGCCGCTCACGGCAGAGTGCATAATTGGGCAAGGAGCAGTCAAACTTGACTATTTCCGTCGATCCCATAGGGAATGAATAGAGCGGTCGGACTGCAGGTTGGAAATTCTTAGATCCCTCATTTCATAATATATCTTCATGGGTGTGAGCTGTGTTCTCAGATTCCCTTCCCAGAGCCATATAGTAACGTGCTTCCTGCAACCACCACTAGGGGGAGACGATTGTGCACATGCATACAGCTCCTGTTGTGCCTATATAAATCAGTCCTCAGTTTGCTCCCCCTAGTGGCGGCCTTGTGCTACAGAAATTTCGGTAAGTAACAGATTTTTACCTGCATAGAAACGAACCCTCTAAGATATAAAGCTGAGAAACGGATTACAATCTAGTATTACACGACCCGAGGTTATCTGGGATTCATTTTTAAAATAAAATATATAATGAGAGTGATAAGATGATCAAGGTGCAACTTTCTCTTACTTGGCGGAGATTGAGGAGGAGCTGCAGGTTTCTTCTGCGGCTGCGCCGACTTCCTGCGGGACAAGCTTTTCTGGGGTGGTTTTATGATGATGTAAAACGCTGCTGAGAGTCATACAATCAGTTAAGCGGATAAGAGACGGTGACAATTCAGCAGAATGACAGGTGACGTAGGATAAACTGAGCGGTTTTATACTGACTGATGCCACCAATGCAAGTGACAAGAAAGTGATGACATTGACGGTGAAGATATGAGATTGCCGGATGTCAGTAATTAACGCACGCTGCATCAATGCATACAATAGATCCTCGTGGCATCAATTACCAGAACAGCGACATCAATGATCTATTTAATAATGCGGCAACAGAAGAGCTACCCGCAGCAGATCCCGCAAGCAATGGGCAGATGTTTGCAGACGTAATGGAGCCGTCTTTTCAGGCGTGATTCGAGGCGTAAAACGCCTGAAAATAGGTCGTGTGCACAGAACCTTACAGAGAATCCGTAATCCAGACAAAGGTGGGAAATTTAAAACTGGAGCAAAGGAAAAGTGGAGCAGTCGTCATGGAAATGAAAGGCCGCAGCTGGAGGACGATGAGCTGCAACAATGCAGTACAAATATACAGAAATAAAACATCTAATAATCCATATGATCTCTAGACACGCAGCAGCGAAAATGTATAAAATCAACACACACGATAGACGAGGAGAAGAAACATTCAGTCGAGTGCGCAACTTTTCTTAGGACTCTCTGCTTTGTGCCGTTTCTCTGTTATTCCTCCTGGAAATGTAAGAATTGACAGCTGTGTGTTACCAGTTGGGGGTGTGTCCCTACACAAACTGCCAACGTCCAATCAGTGCTGACAGAGAGACTGTAGGGACACGACCTTTGATGAGGAGAATGGCAACACCAGGTTATCTATTAATACATACATTTCTAGGAGGAACCACAGAGGAATGGCACAAGCCAGAGATCTGAGAAAATACGCTCCAGAATAGTTATTTCATGGGGAATACAGGTATTTACTATAAGGGTATGTTCACACGCAGTGGTTTCAGACCTAATTCTGGCATTTTACGCCTCGAATTACGGCTGAAAAAACGCCCCTAATACGCCTACAAACATCTGCCCATTGCTTTCAATGGGAATTACGATGTTCTGTTCGCACGAGCCTTAAATTTACGTGTCGCTGTCAAAATACGGCGCGCAAAATGACGGCTCGTCAAAAGAAGTGCAGGACACTTTTTGGGACGTTTTTGGAGCCGTTTTCTCATAGACTCGTGAAAACAGCTCCAAAAACGGCTGTAAAAAACGCAGCGAAAAACGCGAGTCGTTAAAAAAACATCTGAAAATCAGGAGCTGTTTTCGCCTGAAAACAGCTCCGTATTTTCAGACGTTTTTGCTCACTGCGTGTGAACAGAGCCTTACAGACACGTCAGGAGAAGTGACGGCTCCTCTTTAATAATATTGTCTGTATCCTGTATAATTCATGAGGACGCACGTGCTGCCCGGCGTGATGTCAGCGTCACCGTATCTATCAATGATTATACACTGAACTCTAGAAAACTGCCAGATACACCAGGACGACTGTATACATCAGAGTTTCCCAACCTTTTCAGGCTCGAGGCACCCCAGGGAAAAAAAATAATTCTCAGGGCACCCCTACCAAAAATTGTTTACAAAACGACAAAAAATGGCGAAAAACAAGCAGTACACTCTTAGGTTATGTTCACACAACGTTTTTTTGTAAGGCAGAAACTAAAAGTCTGCCTCGAAATTCATTTACGAATTTTGAGGCAGATTTTGAATTGACAGCGCTGTTTGACTTTTTTTTATTTATTTTTTTCCCACATTTTTTTTAAGCCGTTGAAGCGAATGCAAAAACCGCAGACAAAAAAGCACCAAACGAGCGCCGCAGGTTTTTTCTGCCTCCTATTAATTTCAATGGGAGGTGAGAGGCGGAAACCACTTGAAGACTGTCAGCCCCCCACTCACAGTAATAACCGTCAGCCCCCCACTCCCAGTAATGACCGTCAGCCCCCCACTCCCAGTAATGACCGTCAGCCCCCCACTCCCAGTAATGACCGTCAGCCCCCCACTCCCAGTAATGACCGTCAGCCCCCCACTCCCAGTAATGACCGTCAGCCCCCCACTCCCAGTAATGACCGTCAGCCCCCCACTCCCAGTAATGACCGTCAGCCCCCCACTCCCAGTAATGACCGTCAGCCCCCCACTCACAGTAATGACCGTCAGCCCCCCACTCACAGTAATGACCGTCAGCCCCCCACTCACAGTAATGACCGTCAGCCCCCCACTCACAGTAATGACCGTCAGCCCCCACACACACAGTAATGACCGTCAGCCCCCCACTCACAGTAATGACCGTCAGCCCCGCACACACAGTAATGACCGTCAGCCCCCCCACTCCAGTAATGACCGTCAGCCCCCCCCACTCCCAGTAATGACCGTCAGCCCCGCACACACAGTAATGACCGTCAGCCCCCCACACAAAGTAATGACCGTCAGCCCCCCACTCACAGTACTGACCGTCAGCCCCCCACTCACAGTAATGACCGTCAGCCCCCCACTCCCAGTAATGACCGTCAGCCCCCCACACACAGTAATGACCGTCAGCCCCCGCACACACAGTAATGACCGTCAGCCCCCCCACTCACAGTACTGACCGTCAGCCCCCGCACACACAGTAATGACCGTCAGCCCCCCACTCACAGTAATGACCGTCAGCCCCCGCACACACAGTAATGACCGTCAGCCCCCCACTCACAGTAATGACCGTCAGCCCCCCACTCACAGTAATGACCGTCAGCCCCCCACTCACAGTAATGACCGTCAGCCCCCCCACTCCCAGTAATGACCGTCAGCCCCCCCACTCCCAGTAATGACCGTCAGCCCCCCCACTCCCAGTAATGACCGTCAGCCCCCCCACTCACAGTAATGACCGTCAGCCCCCGCACACACAGTAATGACCGTCAGCCCCCCACTCCCAGTAATGACCGTCAGCCCCCCACTCCCAGTAATGACCGTCAGCCCCCCACTCCCAGTAATGACCGTCAGCCCCCCCACTCACAGTAATGACCGTCAGCCCCCCCACTCACAGTAATGACCGTCAGCCCCCCCACTCACAGTAATGACCGTCAGCCCCCCCACTCACAGTAATGACCGTCAGCCCCCCCACTCACAGTAATGACCGTCAGCCCCCCACTCACAGTAATGACCGTCAGCCCCCCCACTCACAGTAATGACCGTCAGCCCCCCCACTCACAGTAATGACCGTCAGCCCCCCACTCACAGTAATGACCGTCAGCCCCCCCACTCACAGTAATGACCGTCAGCCCCCCCACTCCCAGTAATGACCGTCAGCCCCCCCCACTCCCAGTAATGACCGTCAGCCCCCCCACTCCCAGTAATGACGTCAGCCCCCCCACTCCCAGTAATGACGTCAGCCCCCCACTCCCAGTAATGACCGTCAGCCCCCCACTCCCAGTAATGACCGTCAGCCCCCCACTCCCAGTAATGACCGTCAGCCCCCCACTCACATTATAATGACCCCTCAGTAAAGCCACCATCAGCCTCCGTCCCCCCAGTAAAATGACCATCAGCCCCCTCCAGTAAAGCCACCATCAGCCTCAGTCCCCACGCCCCCCGATAAAATAACCATCTGCCCCTCTAGTAAAGGGACCATCACAGACAGAAAGTGTGATTACCCCTGGGGAAGGAATAAATAAGGAGGTATAAGAACAACAACTCCCAGCATGTCCAGGATGTTATGTGATATCAGAGAAAGTTTACAGGAGGAGGTATAAGAGGAGAGGACTACAACTCCCAGCATGTCCAGACTTAGTATGGGATATCAGAGGACATTATAGGGAGGAGGTATAAGAGAAGAGGACTACAACTCCCAGCATGTCCAGACTGTTATTATGGGATATCAGAGGACATTACAGGGAGGAGGTATAAGAGAAGAGAACTACAACTCCTAGCATGTCCAGGCTGTTATTATGGTATATCAGAGGACATTACAGGGAGGAGGTATAAGAGAAGAGGACTACAACTCCCAGCATGTCCAGACTGTTATTATGGTATATCAGAGGACATTACAGGGAGGAGGTATAAGAGGAGAGAACTACAACTCCCAGCATGTCCAGACTGTTATTATGGGATATCAGAGGACATTACAGGGAGGAGGTATAAGAGGAGAGGACTACAACTCCCAGCATGTCCAGACTGTTATTATGGGATATCAGAGGACATTACAGGGAGGAGGTATAAGAGGAGAGGACTACAACTCCTAGCATGTCCAGACTTAGTATGGGATATCAGAGGACATTACAGGGAGGAGGTATAAGAGGAGAGAACTACAACTCCTAGCATGTCCAGGCTGTTATTATGGGATATCAGAGGACATTACAGGGAGGAGGTAGAAGAGGAGAGGACTACAACTCCCAGCATGTCCAGGACGTTATTATGGGATATCAGAGGACATTACAGGGAGGAGGTAGAAGAGGAGAGGACTACAACTCCCAGCATGTCCAGGATGTTATTATGGGATATCAGAGGACATTACAGGGAGGAGGTAGAAGAGGAGAGGACTACAACTCCCAGCATGTCCAGGACGTTATTATGGGATATCAGAGGACATTACAGGGAGGAGGTATAAGAGGAGAGAACTACAACTACCCACATTCCCCTGGCTCCATTTCTCACACAACTGCTAAGAAAGTAAAGAAAACCGCACTTACCCTGCCCAGTGTTAATGGCTCCTCTCCCTCCGTCAGGCTTCTAGTGGGAAGCGGTGGGCGGTGCTTGTAACAGACGTCCGCGCGTCACGTCTGCTACAACGTCGGGGGCGGAGCTTGTAGCAAAAAAAAATAAAAAAAATGTAAACAAAATTTTTTTTTATTTTTTTTGTTGCCGTGGATGAGCCGCGGCACCCCTGAACAGCTCTCGGCACCCCGGTTGGGAACCACTGGTATAGATTATATAATAGCCCCACAATATAAAAGCCAAGAAAAACCAAAAGGCTCCCGCACTGCGTTCTTCCATGTTATGTATCGCCCCCTTGTGGCTAATAGAAGAAGTACACCAAATGTTCAAACCATCGCTAAAGCCAACAAAACTATATCCTGATGTTTGATCTCCCACAATCTATAATAATTATAATACACGATCACCGCGCGGTCTCAATGACGTCATCAAGACCTCGGGCTGTAAAGAAAAGCCTGTTTATACCCCTGGGTTCCAGGATGGGTCTATTTTAGGCTCGATGGGTTTCTATCAAGTTCTATAGAAAATGCTTAGAAACGTTGTGATATTAAAAAAAAAACCTTTTATTGACATTAAGACCCCTTTACCAATGCCGATAATCATACGAGCGCTTGTTTTCGATCACAGGCAGCGACGATCAGACGATAAACTGCACTCATTGGTCAGCTGATCACATTTTTTATGCGTCCCAAAAAATCGTCGTTGTCCACAGCGTACAAACAGGGGATGTGCTGCCGACAATACGTAAACTGTACGAGCACGGACCATCGTATTAACCATCGCTCATCCCCGTACAGCGTGCGTCGGCTCGTGTAAATGAGCGCCGACTCACTGGATACATCGTTGATCGTGCAAGTTCCATCTAGTGAAAAACTGTAAACAGGGAGGAGGGGGATGCAGCTGCAGTTTCTTATGCCCCACGCACGCGACCATATTTTTCATCAGTAATTACAGCAGGGACTCTCCCATAGAAGTCTATGGGCGCTTCCATAAATACGGGCGGCTATGGATACGCATCCGTACTCTGACCGTATTTATGGAAGCGTTGCTATGCAACATGCTGATGACATCATTTGCATCCTCCCTCTTTTTTTTTACGGATCCGTATATACCGATGCAATATGGACAGTTTTTCGGGATAGATGAAAATACGGTCGTGCGCATGGGGCCTTACTTGGTGTTGCAATTAGGGGGGAGGGGTAGCGGCTGGTACTTGCTAGTTATACTATTACTGATATACTCATTAAAGGGGTCTTCCCATCAGACACATTTATGACGTATCCATAGGATGTCAGATAGATGAGGGTCCCACCTCCGGCTTTGTCTGATCTGTTTCCGTAACTCCCATAGTAGTGAATGCGGGTCCCAGAGGTGGAACCCCAATCTACCTGACATTTATGACATATCTGCTCGTTTGCTCCGGTCACACGGAGCTATGGATAACACGGAGCTATGGATGACACGGAGCTATGGATGACACGGAGCTATGGATAACACGGAGCTATGGAAGACATGGAGCTATGGATAACACGGAGCTATGGATAACACGGAGCTATGGATAACACGGAGCTATGGATGACACGGAGCTATGGATAACACGGAGCTATGGATAACACGGAGCTATGGATAACACGGAGCTATGGATGACACGGAGCTATGGATGACACGGAGCTATGGATGACACGGAGCTATGGATAACACGGAGCTCTGTATAACACGGAGCTATGGATAACACGGAGCTATGGATGACACGGAGCTATGGATGACACGGAGCTATGGATAACACGGAGCTATGGATGACACGGAGCTATGGATAACACGGAGCTATGGATGACACGGAGCTATGGATGACACGGAGCTATGGATAACACGGAGCTATGGATGACACGGAGCTATGGATAACACGGAGCTATGGATAACACGGAGCTATGGATAACACGGAGCTATGGATAACACGGAGCTATGGATAACACGGAGCTATGGATAACACGGAGCTATGGATGACACGGAGCTATGGATAACACGGAGCTATGGATGACACGGAGCTATGGATGACACGGAGCTATGGATGACATGGAGCTATGGATAACACGGAGCTATGGATAACACGGAGCTATGGATAACACGGAGCTATGGATAACACGGAGCTATGGATAACACGGAGCTATGGATAACACGGAGCTATGGATAACACGGAGCTATGGATGAGGGCAAGCGGTCGTTACTCCGATCGCTCGTCCCCAAACGTTATTATCATGTCGGCAGCGCGTTTCTCTGTTTACACAGGGAGATGTGCTGCCGACAACAATAATATTTCACTTTTTTAAAACGATACGACCAGCAGATGATTGGGTGTTTGCTCGTTCATCTGCGGATCGCTGCCCTTTTTACAAAGCGCAATTATCAGCAACGAGCGTTATATGAACACTTGTCTGTCCGATAATCGTCCTGTGTAAAGAACATTTTAGGCTAAGTTCACACTGAGTTTTTTTGACGAGTTTTTTTTACGCGGAAACCGCGCCGCAAAACTCGTCAAAAACTGCCCTATAATGCCTCCCATTGATTTCAATGGGAGGCGTCGGCGTCTTTTTCCCGCGAGCAGTAAAACTGCCTCGCGAGAAAAAGAAGCGACATGCCCTATCTTTGGGCGTTTACGCCTCTGACCTCCCATTGACTTCAATGGGAGGAAGAGAAAGCGTATTTCGCGGTGTATTATGCCCGCGGCGCTCAATGGCCGCGGGCGAAAAACGCAGCAAAAATCGACGTGCAGGGAGAGGAAAATGTGCCTCAAACTTCCAAACGGAATTTTGAGGCAGATATTCCTCCTGCAAAAACTCTGTGTGAACATAGCCTTAGGCCTCATTTACACGAGCGTGTGCGTTTTGCGCAGGCTAAAAAACGCAGCGTTTTGCGTGCCAAAAGGCACTTGACAGCTCCGTGTGTCATCAGTGTATGATGCGCGGCTGCGTGATTTTCGCGCAGCCGCCATCATAGAGATGAGGCTAGTCGACGTCAGTCACTGTCCAGGGTGCTGAAAGAGTTAACTGATCGGCAGTAACTCTTTCAGCACCCTCGACAGTGAATTCCGATCACAATATACAGCAAACTGTGAATAAAAAAAAGACGTTCATACTTACCAAGAACTTCCTACTTCCTCCAGTCCGGTCTCCCGGCCGTTGCCTTGGTGACGCGTCCCTCTCTTGTCATCCGGCCCTACCTCCCTGGATGACGCGGCAGTCCATGTGACCGCTGCAGCCTGTGATTGGCTGCAGCCTGTGCTTGGCCTGTGATTGGCTGCAGCTGTCACTTGGACTGAATTGTCATCCCGGGAGGTCAGACTGGAGGAAGAAGCCGGGAGTTATCGGTAAGTCAGAACTTCTTTTTTTTTTTTACACGTTCATGTATATTGTGATCGGAAGTCACTGTCCAGGGTGCTGAACCAGTTTAACTCTTTCAGCACCGTGGACAGTGACTGTCTCCTGACGTCGCGTACCGGAAATTTTTTTGCCGGGTTCGGTCAAAACGAGTTCGGCCGAACCCGGTGAAGTTCGGTGCGCTCATCTCTAATTTGACACTCCGTTTGGATGTTTGTAAACAGAAAAGCACGTGGTGTTTTTCTGTTTACATTCATCCTTTTGACAGCTTTTGCGCGAATCACGCAGTTCGCACGGAAGTGCTTCCGTGCGGCATGCGTGGTTTTCACGCACCCATTGACTTAAATGGGTGCGTGATGCGCGAAAAACGCACGATTATAGAACATGTCGTGAGTTTTACGCAACGCACTCGCGCTGCGCAAAATTCACGCATTGTCTGCACTGCCCCATAGACTAATATAGGTGCGTACGACACGCATGAAAAGCATGCGCGTCGCACGCGTGTATATTACGCTCGTGTAAATGAGGCCTTAGACTCATGTCCTGGTTACTACACTTCAGTGGAAAGCTACCAGCAGTCGCCACTAGGGGGA
Organism: Rhinoderma darwinii; assembly: GCF_050947455.1. Classification (NCBI taxonomy): domain Eukaryota; kingdom Metazoa; phylum Chordata; class Amphibia; order Anura; family Rhinodermatidae; genus Rhinoderma; species Rhinoderma darwinii. The sequence goes on along the minus strand of NC_134690.1, from coordinate 309,036,584 downwards.
GCTACTGTAAATGTATTTATATTGTGCTAACTGACGTTAACCCCTTAGTCACCATCCCATTTTAGGCCCTAATGACCGAGCTATTTTATTCGTTTTTCTATAGTCGCATTCAAAGAGCTCTAACTTTTTTATTTTTTCAGCACCCCACAGGTGTCTCATATATTTTATTATAAATGGGCAGTGAAAATGAAAAATGACATTATTTTCCAATAAGACGCAGCATTAGTTAAAAAATGTTTCATTTTCTCAACAAATAAAGGAGAAAAAGCACCGTAACATTTGTAAAGCAACTTCTTCAGAGTAGGGAAATACCCCACACGTGGTCATAAACTGCTATTTGGACACACAGCAAGGCTCTAAAGGGAAGGAGCGCCATTTAGTATTTGGAGTGGAGATTTTATAAGATTCGTTTTTTGACACCATGTTGCATTGAGCTATAGTACCAGTACAGCGGTACCCCCCGAAAAATTACCCCATTTTGGAAACTAGATCCCTCAAAGAATTGATCTAGGGGTGTAGTGAGCATTTTGACCGCACAAGTGTTTTGCAAAAATGAGTAAACAATAGATGTTGCAGATTAAAAATGGCTTTTTTCCACAAATATGCCATTTCAGTGCCCAATGTGTTGTGCCCAGCTTGTACCACCGTAGACACACATCCCATAAATTGTTAAGCGGGTTCTCCAGAATACACCATATGTGGTCATAAATTGCCGTTTGGGTACACTGCCAGGCTCAGTTGGACCACCATTTGGCTTTTGAAGCGCAGATTTTGCTTGGTGTATTAGTGGTATTTCAGCTTATAATGTGGGGGCATATGTGAACTGGGCGGAGTACATCAGGGTATATGTAAGCTGTGCGGAGTACATCAGGGTATATGTAAGCTGGGCGGAGTACATCAGGGTATATGTAAGCTGTGCGGAGTACATCAGGGCATATGTAATATGTGAGGAGTACATCAGGGTATATGTAAGCTGTGCGTAGTACATCATTATATATGTAAGCTGTGCGGAGTACATCGGTATATGTAAGCTGTGCGGAGTACATCAGGGTATATGTAAGCTGGGCGGAGTACATCAGGGTATATGTAAGCTGGGCGGAGTACATCAGGGTATATGTAAGCTGTGCGGAGTACATCAGGGTATATGTAAGCTGTGCGGAGTACATCATTGTATATGTAAGCTGTGCGGAGTACATCAGGGTATATGTAAGGTGGGCGGAGTACATCAGGGTATATGTAATATGCGCAGGGTACATCAGGATATATGTAAACTGGGCGGAGTACATCAGGGTATATGTAAGCTGTGCGGAGTACATCAGGGTATATGTAAGCTGGGCGGAGTAAATCAGGGTATATGTAATATGCGCAGAGTACATCAGGATATATGTAAACTGGGGAGTACATCAGGGTATATGTAAGCTGTGCGGAGTACATCAGGGTATATGTTAGCTGGGTGGAGTGCATCAGGATATATGTAAACTGGGCGGAGTACATCAGGGTATATGTAATATGCGCGGAGTACATCAGGATATATGTAAACTGTGGAGTACATCAGGGTATATGTAATATGTGCGGGTACATCAGGATATATGTAAACTGTGGAGTACATCAGGGTATATGTAATATGCGCGGAGTACATCAGGATATATGTAAACTGTGGAGTACATCAGTGTATATGCAAGCTGTGAGGAGTACATCAGGGTATATGTAAGCCGTGCGGAGTACATCAGGGTATATGTAAGCTGGGCGGAGTACATCAGGGTATATGTAAGCTGTGCGGAGTACATCAGGGTATATGTAAGCTGGGCGGAGTACATCAGGGTATATGTAAGCTGGGCGGAGTACATCAGGGTATATGTTAGCTGGGTGGAGTACATCAGGATATATGTAAACTGTGCGGAGTACATCAGGGTATATGTAAGCTGGGCGGAGTACATCAGGGTATATGTAAGCTGGGCGGAGTACATCAGGGTATATGTTAGCTGGGTGGAGTACATCAGGGTATATGTAAGCTGTGCGGAGTACATCAGGGTATATGTAAGCTGGGCGGAGTACATCAGGGTATATGTAAGCTGGGCGGAGTACATCAGGGTATATGTTAGCTGGGTGGAGTACATCAGAGTATATGTAAGCTGGGCGGAGTACATCAGGGTATATGTTAGCTGGTTGGAGTGCATCAGGATATATGTAAACTGGGCGGAGTACATCAGGGTATATGTAATATGCGCGGAGTACATCAGGATATATGTAAACTGTGGAGTACATCAGGGTATATGTAAGCTGTGCGGAGTACATCAGGGTATATGTAAGCTGTGCGGAGTACATCAGGGTATATGTAAGCTGGGCGGAGTACATCAGGGTATATGTAAGCTGTGCGGAGTACATCAGGGTATATGTAAGCTGGGCGGAGTACATCATTGTATATGTAAGCTGGGCGGAGTACATCAGGATATATGTAAGCTGTGCGGAGTACATCAGGGTATATGTAAGCTGTGCGGAGTACATCAGGGTATATGTAAGCTGTGCGGAGTACATCAGGGTATATGTAAGCTGTGCGTAGCATAAATACGGTCAGAGTACGGATGCGTATCCATAGCCGCCCATATTTACGGAAGCGCCCATAGACTTCTTGGGAGAGTCCCTGCTGTAATTACTGATGAAAAATACGGTCGCGTGCGTGGGGCATAAGAAACTGCAGCTGCATCCCCCTCCTCCCTGTTTACAGTTTTTCACTAGATGGAACTTGCACGATCAACGATGTATCCAGTGAGTCGGCGCTCATTTACACGAGCCGACGCACGCTGTACAGGGATAAGCGATGGTTAATACGATGGTCCGTGCTCGTACAGTTTACGTATTGTCGGCAGCACATCCCGTTTGTACGCTGTGGACAACGAGGATTTTTTGGGACGCATAAAAGATGTGATCAGCTGACCAATGAGTGCAGTTTATCGTCTGATCGTCGCTGCCCGTGATCGAAAACAAGCGCTCGTATGATTATCGGCATTGGTAAAGGGGTCTTAATGTCAATAAAAGGTTTTTTTTTTATATCACAACGTTTCTAAGCATTTTCTATAGAACTTGATAGAAACCCATCGAGCCTAAAATAGACCCATCCTGGAACCCAGGGGTATAAACAGGCTTTTCTTTACAGCCGAGGTCTTGATGACGTCATTGAGACCGCGCGGTTATATTATTATTATAGATTGTGGGAGATCAAACATCAGGATATAGTTTTGTTGGCTTTAGCGATGGTTTGAACATTTGGTGTACTTCTTCTATTACCACAAGGGGGCGATACATAACATGGAAGAACGCAGTGCGGGAGCCTTTTGCTTTTTCTTGGCTTTTATATTTTGGGGCTATTATATAATCTATACCAGTGGTTCCCAACCGGGGTGCCGAGAGCTGTTCAGGGGTGCCGCGGCTCAACCACGGCAAAAAAAAAAAAATCACAATTTTTTTTAAAAATTTTTTTATTTTTTTTTGCTACAAGCTCCGCCCCCGACGTTGTAGCAGACGTGACGCGCGGACGTCTGTTACAAGCACCGCCCACCGCTTCCCACTAGAAGCCTGACGGAGGGAGAGGAGCCATTAACACTGGGCAGGGTAAGTGCGGTTTTCTTTACTTTCTTAGCAGTTGTGTGAGAAATGGAGCCAGGGGAATGTGGGTAGTTGTAGTTCTCTCCTCTTATACCTCCTCCCTGTAATGTCCTCTGATATCCCATAATAACGTCCTGGACATGCTGGGAGTTGTAGTCCTCTCCTCTTCTACCTCCTCCCTGTAATGTCCTCTGATATCCCATAATAACAGTCTGGACATGCTGGGAGTTGTAGTCCTCTCCTCTTCTACCTCCTCCCTGTAATGTCCTCTGATATCCCATAATAACGTCCTGGACATGCTGGGAGTTGTAGTCCTCTCCTCTTCTACCTCCTCCCTGTAATGTCCTCTGATATCCCATAATAACAGCCTGGACATGCTGGGAGTTGTAGTCCTCTCCTCTTCTACCTCCTCCCTGTAATGTCCTCTGATATCCCATAATAACGTCCTGGACATGCTGGGAGTTGTAGTCCTCTCCTCTTCTACCTCCTCCCTGTAATGTCCTCTGATATCCCATAATAACGTCCTGGACATGCTGGGAGTTGTAGTCCTCTTCTACCTTCTCCCTGTAATGTCCTCTGATATCCCATAATAACGTCCTGGACATGCTGGGAGTTGTAGTCCTCTCCTCTTATACCTCCTCCCTGTAATGTCCTCTGATATCCCATACTAAGTCTGGACATGCTGGGAGTTGTAGTTCTCTTCTCTTATACCTCCTCCCTGTAATGTCCTCTGATATCCCATAATAACAGCATGGACATGCTGGGAGTTGTAGTCCTCTCCTCTTATACCTCCTCCTGTAAACTTTCTCTGATATCACATAACATCCTGGACATGCTGGTAGTTGTTGTTCTTATACCTCCTTATTTATTCCTTCCCCAGGGGTAATCACACTTTCTGTCTGTGATGGTCCCTTTACTAGAGGGGCAGATGGTTATTTTATCGGGGGGCGGGGGGACTGAGGCTGATGGTGGCTTTACTGGAGGGGGCTGATGGTCATTTTACTGGGGGGACGGAGGCTGATGGTGGCTTTACTGAGGGGTCATTATAATGTGAGTGGGGGGCTGACGGTCATTACTGTGAGTGGGGGGCTGACGGTCATTACTGGGAGTGGGGGGCTGACGTCATTACTGGGAGTGGGGGGGCTGACGGTCATTACTGGGAGTGGGGGGGCTGACGGTCATTACTGGGAGTGGGGGGGCTGACGGTCATTACTGGGAGTGGGGGGCTGACGGTCATTACTGTGAGTGGGGGGCTGAAGGTCATTACTGGGAGTGGGGGGGCTGACGTCATTACTGGGAGTGGGGGGGCTGACGTCATTACTGGGAGTGGGGGGCTGACGGTCATTACTGGGAGTGGGGGGGCTGACGGTCATTACTGGGAGTGGGGGGGCTGACGGTCATTACTGTGAGTGGGGGGGCTGACGGTCATTACTGTGAGTGGGGGGCTGACGTCATTACTGGGAGTGGGGGGGCTGACGGTCATTACTGTGAGTGGGGGGTCTGACGGTCATTACTGTGAGTGGGGGGCTGACGGTCATTACTGTGAGTGGGGGGCTGACGGTCATTACTGGGAGTGGGGGGCTGACATCATTACTGTGAGTGGGGGGCTGACGGTCATTACTGGGAGTGGGGGGCTGACGGTCATTACTGTGAGTGGGGGGCTGACGGTACATTTTCGCTGCTGCGTGTCTAGAGATCATATGGATTATTAGATGTTTTATTTCTGTATATTTGTACTGCATTGTTGCAGCTCATCGTCCTCCAGCTGCGGCCTTTCATTTCCATGACGACTGCTCCACTTTTCCTTTGCTCCAGTTTTAAATTTCCCACCTTTGTCTGGATTACGGATTCTCTGTAAGGTTATGTGCACACGACCTATTTTCAGGCGTTTTACGCCTCGAATCACGCCTGAAAAGACGGCTCCATTACGTCTGCAAACATCTGCCCATTGCTTGCGGGATCTGCTGCGGGTAGCTCTTCTGTTGCCGCATTATTAAATAGATCATTGATGTCGCTGTTCTGGTAATTGATGCCACGAGGATCTATTGTATTCATTGATGCAGCGTGCGTTAATTACTGACATCCGGCAATCTCATATCTTCACCGTCAATGTCATCACTTTCTTGTCACTTGCATTGGTGGCATCAGTCAGTATAAAACCGCTCCGTTTATCCTACGTCACCTGTGATTCTGCTGAATTGTCACCGTCTCTTATCCGCTTAACTGATTGTATGACTCTCAGCAGCGTTTTACATCATCATGAAACCACCCCAGAAAAGCTCGTCCCGCAGGAAGTCGGCACAGCCGCAGAAGAAACCTGCAGCTCCTCCTCAATCTCCGCCAAGTAAGAGAAAGTTGCACCTTGATCATCTTATCACTCTCATTATATATTTTATTTTAAAAATGAATTCCAGATAACCTCGGGTCGTGTAATACTAGTTTGTAGTCCGTTTCTCAGCTTTATATCTTAGAGGGTTCGTTTCTATGCAGGTAAAAATCTGTTACATACAGAAATTTCTGTAGCACAAGGCCGCCACTAGGGGGAGCAAACTGAGGACTGATTTGTATAGGCACAACAGGAGCTGTATGCATGTGCACAATTGTCTCCCCCTAGTGGTGGTTGCAGGAAGCACGTTACTATATGGCCCTGGGAAGGGAATCTGAGAACACAGCTCACACCCATGAAGATATATTATGAAATGAGGGATCTAAGAATTTCCAACCTGCAGTCCGACCGCTCTATTCATTCCCTATGTGATCGACGGAAATAGTCAAGTTTGACTGCTCTTTGCCCAATTATGCACTCTGCCGTGAGCGGCTCCGCGCAGGCAGGCGCGATGTTGTGACGTCAATTTCTGAGCCTTTTTTCTACTCCGCTTATGCAGCGTGTGGATGAGACGTGTTTTATCTCATCCACTTTGCTGCTACTGTATTATGCTGCCGATTTTTCCGCATTATAATACAGGTATACGCCGTATTTACGCAATGTGTGAACTGACCCTAACCTCTCCAGCCACCCCCCCCCCCCCGCCAGTCCCCGCAAAAATGTTCTTGCATCAAACCGGTCCTCGGTGCAAAATAGGTTGGGGACCACTGCCATAGAGAATGACTTGAGTGACCACCACTCTGGGACCCGCACTCTTGTTAACAACCCGCAGCGATCCGGCATTTATCACCTATCTTGTGGATAGGTGAAAAATTATTTTCGTGGTACAACCCCTTTAATCAGGTATCAATGGGACTTGATGGACCCCAAATTATCAGTCATAGAAGAGTATCTAAAATTTGAACGTCCACATTTATATCCTTTTTAGGTCCAACATTCTGTGCTGATTAATTTCTTAATGTAGTTTTACAGCAGTGTGAGCACAGTTTTCTGAAACGGAGCTCTAAATCTCCTGCGTAGACAGTTACATGGTATAATTTTGTCTCCCTGCAGCCACCACTAGAGGGAGCTCACTGCATACTGTTTTGTTACCAAGTTCAATGTACAACCATATACAATGAGCTCCCTCTAGTGGTGGCTGCAGGTAGCATGTTCTGTTTTAAATCTGTTTACCTGATGTTCCTTGGGGGACATTAAGGTAATAGGCCATGTTCACACAGGGCAGATACGCGGCGTAAAAGTACACAGCGTATTGGCCCTGGGCTCCGGAGGTAATTCTGGCTGAAAAACTGCAGTTTTTCGGCTGGAATGTCCATAGAAGGTAGAAAAAAACCAAAAAAACCCATACTTACCCGTAGCCATGGTGACGTGTCCCTCTGATGTTCTGCAGCAGTCATATGGGATGAGACATCATCCCTGGAGGCCGGGTTGAACGCAGGAGCAGAGAGATCTGGGTAAGTTTGGCGGTTTTTTTCCGCTGCGTCTGGATGAGATTTGTTTGAATCTCCTCCACTCTTCTGCTTATGTATTACGCTGTGGAGTTTCCGCAATGAAATCCGTTGCAGAAAATCCGCCGTGTTTACCCTACGTGTGACCCCGGCCAGACAGTGAATTTCCATGTAGCGGGAGATTCATTTTCAGCTGTGATTATGGATTTCTTTCTTACAGGTAGAGGGGAAACAAGTCACAGACCGAGCACGCAACGAAGAAGACGTTACCGCCCAGGAGCCCGTGCGCTGATGGAAATAAGAAAGTACCAAAAATCAACCAATCTGCTCATTCAGAAAACCCAGTTTTTCCGCCTGGTGAGTGGATGTGTCCTCTGCGGCTGCTCCTCTTTATTGTCGGTGATATTCCCCTTTTATTCTTGCAGGTGAGAGAGATCTGCCTGAAGTATTCCCGCGGCGTGTTTTACTACTGGCAAAGCACCGCACTTATGGCGCTACAAGAGGTCAGTATCTCATACAATGCACTGTCCATGTAACACATGGGTCAACCAGAGAGGGAGCTGCTCTTTGCAGTGGTTCACTACTCAGCCCCCGCCCCCTCTAACACATCCATATGCCCTAGCGGGACATTTGCATAGGGGTTGTGATGCATTGTGGGAGTTCCAGAGGCCAGACCCCCCCCCCCCCCCCCACCATCACTCTAGCTAACAGCTCATAAAAGTGAAATCTGATCAGTCCTTCGAGCTGTGTAGTAAATTATACCGGGAGTGCTGTCACTTTAAGAGGGACTAATGCTCTTCTGTATCCACAGTCAGCTGAGGACTTCCTCGTGAGTCTCTTTGAAGATTCTTACCTCTTCAGTCACCAGGCCAATAGGGGCACTCTCTTTGTGAAGGACATGCAGCTCGCACGGAGAATCCGAGGCATCCCGTATGAACTGTGATAACGCTGCCGTTTTATCTCTCAAGATTTGATGAAGAATGATCACGTGTAAATAGTTTTATATTAATGGAGAAAATCTATTGGGAAATACAAGTTTTGCCATTGCATAAAAGATCCAGTTTGGAAGAGTAAACCGGCTTTAGCGCCCCCTCCTGACACTGGTTACAGTGGAGGTTTTTTCTTTGTTTTATCTGTTCATGGGAAAGTTGTTACAACCAATATGGCTGCCACTGCAGTTTGCAGGGTGGTAGTGCAGTCGTTTTTCTGTCCAGCTATGTAATGGGTTGTAGGGGTCCAGGATGTAGCACAGAAAATGACCACAAGGCGGCACTGCTGGACAAAACCGCTAACAAAGACGCTGGACACAACCGCTAATGAAACCTGATCTGGCCGACCTTCTAATTGTTCTGCTGAGTTTATGATCCGCTTCCTGTTTTTATTCTGTGAAGATTTGTTAATTTTTTAAATAAAAAAAAAATGTATATTATAACTTTGATCTTCATCATTTTAGACTAATCTTCATAAGGGCTTGGATATGATCAATGACTCCAGCTTCGCTGTAGTTCAATACTCTTGCTCTGTCCCACCCCCATTCTTTACACTGCAGCTATGCTTGTTCAGAGTGTTTGCTGTGTGTGTGGGTGGGTGTGTGGGTTGGGTCCAGAATTATTTGGGCAGTGACACAATCTTCATGATTTGGGTTTTGCTGCCACCACATTGGATTTGAAATGAAACAACTGAGATGCAATTGAAGTTGAAACTTTCAGGTTTATTTCAAGGGGTTAAACAAAAATCTCCTGTGAAAAGTTTAGGAATTGCCACCATTTTTCTACACAACCTCCTCATTTCAGGTGATCAAAAGTGATTGGACAAATTAACATTACCATAAATGTTTTTTTTAATACTTTGTAGAGAATCCTTTGCAGGCAATGATGGCCTGAAGTCTGGAACCCATGGACATCACCAGACGCTGGGTTTCCTCCTTTTTTTTTTTTTTTTTTTATATTTCAAATTTTTTATTTTCAAGAAAAGAAATGGGGATACAGAAAAAGAAAAGGGGGTGACATGGGTACAGAAAAAGCCCATGAGGGCCGATCATTTCAACCTATATTTCAACAACTATAAGTAAATATGCAATCAAAGTCCTCCCAACATACCGTGTTTCCCCGAAAGTAAGACAGTGTCTTACTTTCTTTTTATCCCCAAAAGCCCCACTATGTCTTACTTTCGGGGTATGTCTTATATTGGAAAAAAATTGTCGAATTTTTTTTTTTTTTTTTTTTCACAAACTTTATTTAACTGTTTTACATTTTTTTTTTTAGTCCCACCAGGGGACTTCACTATGCGATGTGCCGATCGCATATATAATGCTTTGGTATACTTAGTATACCGAAGCATTATTGCCTGTCAGTGTAAAACTGACAGGCAACCTATTAGGTCATGCCTCCGGCATCGCCTAACAGGCAGATGCTGAAGGCAGACCTGGGGGTCTTTGTTAGACCCCCGGCTGTCATGGAAACCCGACGGCGACCAGCGATTTGTTTGCGGGGGCGCCGATCGGGTGACAGAGGGAGCTCCCCCCTCTGTCAAACACATTAAATGCCGCTGTCACTATTGACAGCGGCATTTAATGGGTTAAACTGCCGGAATCGGCGCGCGCTTCGATTCCGGCAGTTGCAGCAGGAGCCAGGCTGTGTATAACAGCCGTGCTCCTGCCGCTGATGGAGACGTATGGAGAGGGGGGCGGCGCGGAAGTGGGCAGGAGGCGGCAATACCCCCGTGTTTCCCCGAAAGTAAGACATATGTCTTACTTTCGGGGTACGGCTTATATTAGCCGACCCCCCTGAAACCCCCGATACGTCTTACAATCGGGGGTGTCTTACTATCGGGGAAACACGGTAGTACCATCAATACACTACAAGCATTAGTATAGCAAGACAGGAATACCAGCATTACACCCTCATCCGCCCCTCCATCACCCACATCTCAGTCAATTCTTATTAACGATTGATTCAAATAGGGAAGTAAACGAAGGGTAGAAGGACAAAAGGAAGGGGGGGGGGTATAGGGAAAATCTTAAGAGGGAGAAGGGGAGATGTTCTCCCCTCACTCCCCCCCCCCCCCCCACAGCACATCACAGACCAGAGAGAACTCAAGAGCTCCCTGGTTCTCCACTAATCAGTTCACCCATGGCCCTCTTGTATCTGCCCGACTTGCAGAAGTCAAACCAATAGAACCAGGTTTTCTGAAACTGTGTTGCTCGTTCGGGTGCGGAATGGAGCAACTCCTCCATTCTCCGAATTTCGTGATTGCGCTCCAGCCATTGTCTAGTCACAGGAGGCTCAGAGGATCTCCAACCCCCCGAGAATACAAGCCTTAGCTGCGTTCAGCAAATGTCTCACTAACATCTTCCTGTAGCGCCCCACAGGTATATCGTGGTGGTGCAGCAAAATCCATGCTGGATCATCTCCCAGCGAGATTCCTGTGATCTCCAGAATGATATCTTGAACCTCTGACCAATAGGTGCGAAGGTTCTCACAGCTCCAGAATATATGTAAAAGCGTTCCCTCTTCTCTGCCGCATCGCCAACATAAAGGAGAAACATCCGGGAACATTTTATGTAGCACATGTGGGACTCTGTACCAACGGGATAGTATTTTAAAACTGGTTTCCTGATAGGCGTTACTAATAGACGCCTTATGTGTGAGGAGCATGATCTTTTCCCTTTGCTCTTGTGTTAGAGTAATCTGAAGATCTCTTTCCCATTTCGTAATATATGGTGGGATGAAATCCTCAGCAGGAGTGAGCAGCACGCAGTAAAGACTGGACAGGGCCCGTCTCACATGCCCCGTTTGAGAACACATAGTTTCAAAGGAAGATAGAGCTCGGTCATAGGAAGCCGGTGTAGGTAGTCTTGACAAGTAATGAGTCAACTGTAACGCCTGCCATTGGGACGCGTCCGGGAGACCCTCTGGCTGGGAACGCTCTTCTCGACGCAGCCAGGGCCGCCATCAGGGGGGTATTAGGGGTACTGGTGTGAAGGGCCCGGCCAAACCTAACTGAAAGGGTGGCCGGGCAACTGCCGTGACATTCTTTTGGTAGGAAAAAACGGGCCCCTGCAATGGGGCCCGTTTTTTTCACCAAAAGAATGTCGTGAGCTGCTGCGGGCCCCCTCCCCATGGGGGGGCCGTCAAACCGCCCGCGCGCGACCTATCGCGCGCACAAGGAAACTCCCGCGCATGCGCAGTCACGAGCGCGCACCCACGAACGGCCGCACTCGAGACCGCCGGTGCGCGCACCCGTGAACGAAGTTCGCGCAGCCACGGTCACACATGGACAAAACTTACCTGGAGCCTGGCTGGAGGTGAAGGACTGGACGTTTTGGAAGTTTTTTGGTGCTGATTCTGACGCAGTGTCCGAGTCAATATCAAGGCCCAAAAACTCTGTGAACTGGGCCTTATTGTTAGGGCTTATTCAGACGAACGTGTAATACGTCTGTGCAACGTGCGTGATTTTCACGCGCCTCGCACGGACCTATGTTAGTCTATGGGGCCGTGCAGACCGTCAGTGATTTTCACGCAGCGTGTGTCCGCTGCGTAAAACTCACGACATGTCCTATATTTGTGCGTGGTTGGCGCATCACGCACCCATTGAAGTCAATGGGAGCATGAAAATCACACCCAGCACTTCCACAGCAGTATAAACTATGAATAAAAACAGAAAAGCACCACGTGCTACAAACATACAAACAGAGTGTCATAATGATGGCGGCTGCGCAAAACTCACGCAGCCGCGCATCATACGCTGCTGACACACGGAGCTGTTATGGACCTTTTGCATGCGCAAAATGCCACGTTTTTTGCGCCTGCAAAAAGCACACGCTTGTGTGAATCCGGCCTTAGGGTAGGAACACACTAGGCATGAACACTGCGGATTTTATGCAACACATTTTATTGTGGAAACATTGAGATCAATGGTGACGGAAACATCGCTAATGGTTTCCGTTCGTCACCATTCCGGCAGGTTTTCGGACGGAATCAATAGCGTAGTCGACTGCGCTAAGGGTGACGGAAGCTGTGCTGTCACTTTCACTTTCCGTTGCGGGGTTCACCCGACGGAAACCTCAGACGGAACCCCGGAACGGAAGCGAACGGTGATGTGAACAGGCCCTAACACAAAAGTTTTGTATTTTTTTAAGCTGGTTCACAAAAAAAAAGAATTACAAATTCTACTGGACCAACTGCCTATTTAGAGACCGGCAGCAGCTCCAGGAGCGACATCATAAGGGTAGGAACACACTAGGCGGATATGCTGAGTAAAACTACACATGTTATCCGCCCCGGTAGCCGCAGGGAATTCCGACAGCAAAACCGCACCAAATAGTGGCGCAGGTTTCGTGAGGCTTGTCCGCTGCGGGAATCCTGCAGGGAAAAAAAAGTTTAGACTAGTCCTGGTGACGCATCTCTCTCTTCTGAACGTAGCCCCGCCTCCTGGGATGACGCTGTAGACCATGTGACCGCTGCAGCAGTCACATGGGATGAAACGTCATGACAGGAGGCCGGGCTGCGCTAAGAATAGAGGATCGTGTCACCAGGACTACGGCCGGGGCAAGTCTAAACTTTTTTATAAATTTAAAAAAGTGCCTTTTTTTTTCTCATGTGTGATTTTTGCGGCAGAACCGCAGCATTTCTGCAACAGAGGAGCGGCGATTCCACAGAATAAATTGACATGCTGCGGCTTAAAAAGCCAAAAGCCGCACTGCAGGTCCATTATTTTTGCAGCGTGTGGATGAGATTTGTTCAAACCTCATCCACTCTGCTGCGACTGTAATACGCTGCGGATTTTCCACAATAAAATGTGTTGCATAAAATCCGCAGTGTTCATGCCTAGTGTGTTCCTACCCTAAGGCCGGATTTACACGAGCGTGTGCTTTTTGCGTGCGCAAAAACGTGGCATTTTGCGCATGCAAAAGGTCCATAACAGCTCCGTGTGGCAGCAGCGTATGATGCGTGGCTGCGTGATTTTCGCGCAGCCGCCATCATTATGACACTGTTTGTATGTTTGTAGCACGTGGTTCTTTTCTGTTTTCAGTCATAGTTTATACTGCTGCGGAAGTGCTGGGCGTGATTTTCACGCACCCATTGACTTCAATGGGTGCGTGATGCGCGAACAATGCACAAATATAGGACATGTCGTGAGTTTTACGCAGCGGACACACGGACACACGCTGCATGAAACTCACTGACAGTCTGCACGGCCCCGTAGAGTTAGATAGGTCCGTGCGAGGCGCGTGAAAATCACGCACGTTGCACGGATGTATTACACGTTCGTCTGAATAAGCCCTAACAATAAGGCCCAGTTCAGAGTTTTTGGGCCTAGATATTGACTCGGACACTGCGTCAGAATCAGCACCAAACAACTTCCAAAACCGCCTCCCATTGATTTAATCTGAAATCAATGGGAGCCAGTCGCGGAAAAAAGAAAAAGCAGCACGTCCTTTCTTGCCGCGGTTCCGCCTCTGACCTCCCATCGAAATCAATGGGAGGCAGAAAATGCATTTTTCCCTACGTTTTTTGTCTGCTGTCCTCAATCGCCACGGGCAAAAAACGCGGCAAGATAGTGTGGGCAGGTAAAAATCTGCCTCAAAATTCGGTGCGCGGTTCCAGGCGGTTGCAGGTGCGCATGCGCGGGAGTTTGCGTGTGCGCGCGATCGTTCGCATGGGCGGCAGTGTTTGACGGCCCCCATGACGACCCCCATGCTACCCAGGGCCGCCATCAGGGGGGGTATTATGGGTACTGATGTGAGAGACCCGGCCAAACCTAATTGAAAGGGGGGCCCGCAGCTCACGACATTCTTTTGGTGAAAAAAACGGGCCCCATTGCAGGGGCCTGGTTTTTTTCTACCAAAGGCAAGTCGCGGCAGTTGCCGGGCCCCCCTTTCAATTAGGTTTGGCCGGACCTCTCACATCAGTACCCATAATACCCCCCCTGAAGGCGGCCCTGGGTAGCATGATATAGTGCTGGACGGAGTACCGTTAACAGGCGGTGCCACGGTAGGGGGGCCCAGAAAACTTAGCTGTAGGGGGCCCTGAAATTCCTGATGGCGACCCTGCACGCAGCCATGCATTGCCCCTATAAAAATGACTTACTCTAAAATGCCCCTGCTGTACCCATATCTTAAAGGTCTGATCTGACAGACCTGGTGTAATGATAGGGGTAGGGAAACGGACAAGTGAGCCCTAATCTACCCGCCACTCTGTCCCTGCCTACTTGCAACGACCCGCCCTAGGCGACGGGGTACAACTGGGCGGCGGTCCCTACGCTCAGTAAGTGCACAAGACAAACATACAAGGGAATATAAAGCAAAGGGAAAGGGGCAGTTGCCCACTGCAACACCGTGAGCAACAGAGTGGTGAACGAGCCAAGTCAAACCAGGAGAGCACGAGGTACAAAACGCAGAGCAGATGAGTCGTCAGAAAGCCAGGGTCAGAATGGAGCAGGATCAAATTGTTCGGAGCTGTAGCTGGGCCAGGAAACCACACGGAAAGAATCACAAGCAAGGAGGAACAGGAAAGGCAGGTATAAATAGACAGAGGGCTGGAGCTAGCTGAGTCTGGCCAGGCTGCGATAGGCTCTCCCACTCCTAAGCCTGCCAGCCTGAGTGGTGGAAGCTGGAGTCAGTCTCAGAGAGATAGACTCAGGTGAAGACTGATTACCTCTGGAAGTTAACCCCGAAGCTGTGCCTGGCAGATCCTTTACAGTACCCCCCCCCCTTTTATGAGGGGCCACCGGACCCTTTCTAAGTGGACCTGGTTTACTGGGGAAACGAAGGTGGAACTTCCTGACCAATACCCCAGCGTGAACATCCCGGGCGGGTACCCAAGTCCTCTCCTCAGGCCCGTATCCTCTCCAATGGACCAGGTACTGGAGGGAGCCTTGGACCATCTTGCTGTCCACAATCTTGGCCACCTCGAATTCCACCCCCTCAGGGGTGAGAACGGGAACAGGAGGTTTCCTCGTGGGAGCTAAGGACGGGGAGCAGCGTTTAAGGAGGGAGGCATGAAACACGTCGTGTATACGAAAAGATGGGGGTAACTCCAGCCGGAAGGAGACAGGATTTAGGACTTCAATGACCTTATACGGCCCAATAAACCGGGGAGCAAACTTCTTGGACGGGACCTTAAGACGCAAGTTCCTAGATGATAACCACACCAGATCCCCGACCATAAACAAGGGGTTAGCAGAACGTTTTCTATCAGCCTGAGTTTTTTGTACGCTCTGGGACGCCTCTAGGTTCTTCTGAACCTGGGCCCAGACTGTGCACAGTTCCCGATGAACGACCTCTACCTCGGGATTGTTGGAACTACCAGGTGAAACTGAGGAGAACCGTGGATTAAACCCAAAATTACAGAAAAAGGGGGAGACCCCTGACGAGTTACTGACCCGGTTATTAAGGGAAAATTCAGCGAGGGGAATGAATGAGACCCAATCATATTGACAGTCAGAGATAAAACACCTTAAATATTGTTCTAGAGATTGATTAGTCCTCTCAGTTTGGCCATTGGTTTCAGGATGGAAAGCAGAGGAGAAGGACAGATCAATCTCCAACTTCTTACAGAAGGCTCTCCAAAACAAAGAAACAAATTGTACCCCTCTGTCCGAAACAATATTTACAGGGACCCCATGGAGACGCAGGATGTGTTTGACAAACAAGGTAGCTAACGACTTGGCGTTGGGTAGTTTCTTGAGGGGCACAAAGTGGCACATCTTACTGAAGCGGTCTACTACCACCCACACCACCGACTTGCCTTGGGATGGAGGCAAATCGGTGATAAAATCCATGGAGATATGTGTCCAAGGTATCTGGGGAATGGGCAACGAACGTAGTAAGCCCGCTGGTCGGGACCTGGGAGTCTTGGACCTAGCACAAACCTCACAAGCGGCGATGTAGGCCTTAACGTCTTTAGGCAACCCAGGCCACCAATAGTTTCTGGCAATGAGGTGTTTGGTGCCCAGGATGCCTGGATGACCAGATAGTGCGGAGTCATGATTTTCCCTAAGTACCCTTAGCCGGTATTGCAGGGGAACAAACAGCTTGTCCTCAGGAAGGTTCCCGGGAGCTGAACCTTGATCAGCTGCAATTTCAGAGACTAAATCAGAATCAATAGAAGAAATGATTATACCGGGAGGCAAAATACAAGCAGGATCTTCCTCCGAAGGAGGGCTGGCCATGAAGCTACGCGACAGTGCATCGGCCTTAATATTTTTAGACCCAGCCCTATAGGTAACCAAAAAGTTGAATCTGGTAAAAAATAGCGCCCATCGAGCTTGTCTCGGGTTTAGCCTCCGGGCAGATTCTAGGAAAACCAGATTCTTGTGGTCGGTAAGGACCGTTACCTGGTGCCTAGCCCCTCCAGGAAGTGGCGCCACTCTTCAAATGCCCATTTAATGGCTAAGAGTTCGCGGTTGCCAATATCATAGTTACTCTCAGTGGGCGAAAACTTCCTGGAGAAGTAGGCACAGGGGCGGAGATGGGTGAGGGACCTGGTACCCTGGGACAAGACAGCACCCACTCCCACCTCGGATGCGTCAACTTCCACGATAAATGGCTCCATTTGGTTGGGCTGAACCAGCACCGGGGCCGAGATAAAGCACTTCTTAAGGACCTCAAAAGCCTGGACAGCCTCTGGAGACCAGTGGAGGAGATCAGCACCTTTGCGAGTGAGGTCCGTAAGAGGCTTAGCGATGACCGAGAAGTTAGCAATGAATCTCCTGTAATAATTAGCGAACCCCAAAAAACACTGTAACGCCTTCAGGGAGGCAGGTTGGACCCATTGCGCCACAGCCTGAACCTTGGCGGGGTCCATGCGGAATTCATGAGGAGTGAGGATTTGACCCAAAAATGGTATCTCCTGTACCCCAAACACACATTTTTCGGTTTTTGCAAACAGTTTGTTTTCCCGAAGGACCTGGAGCACCTTCCTGACATGCTCAATGTGGGAGGGCCAGTCCTTGGAAAACACCAGTATGTCAACAAGGTACACTACAAGAAATATCCCCAGGTAATCTCTCAAAATCTCATTTATGAAATTCTGGAAGACCGCCGGCGCATTATACAACCCAAAGGGCATGACGAGGTATTCGAAATGACCTTCGGGCGTGTTAAACGCAGTCTTCCACTCATCCCCCTCTTTGATGCGGATAAGGTTATACGCCCCCCGTAGATAAAACTTAGAGAACCATTGGGCCCCCTGAACCTGATTAAAGAGATCAGGAATCAAAGGAAGGGGATACTGGTTCCTTACAGTGACCTTATTCAGGTTACGGTAGTCAATTCATGGCCTAAGACCACCATCCTTCTTCCCTACGAAGAAGAAGCCAGCACCTACCGGAGAAGTAGAGGGGCGAATGTAACCCTTGGCCAGGCATTCCTGGATATACTCTCTCATGGCTTCACGTTCGGGACAAGAAAGATTAAATATCCTACCCTTAGGAAGCTTAGCTCCTGGTACCAATTCGATAGCGCAATCGTATTCTCTATGAGGAGGTAACACTTCGGAGGCCTCCTTAGAGAAAACATCAGCGAAGTCCCGAACAAACTCAGGTAGCGTGTTCACCTCCTCAGGGGGAGAAATAGAATTAACAGAAAAACATGACGTCAAACATTCATTACCCCATTTGGTAAGCTCCCCAGTATTCCAGTCAAACGTGGGATTATGCAACTGCAACCAGGGAAGGCCTAAAACCAAATCGGACGATAATCCCTGCATCAACAGTACAGAGAACTGCTCCAAATGCATGGAGCCAACAAGGAGTTCAAAAACAGGGGTATGCTGTGTAAAATAACCATTAGCAAGAGGAGTGGAGTCGATACCCACTACCGGGACAGGTTTAGGCAAATCAATCAAAGGCATAGCAAGAGACATAACAAATTCCACAGACATGATATTAGCAGAGGACCCTGAATCCACGAAGGCGCTGCCGGTAGCAGACCTACCACCAAAAGAGACCTGAAAGGGAAGCAAGATCTTATTACGTTTCATATTTACGGGAAATACCTGTGCGCCCAAGTGACCTCCCCGATGATCACTTAGGCGCGGAAGTTCTCTGGCTGCATTCTTACGCTTAGGACAGTTGTTCACTTGATGCTTGTCATCCCCACAGTAGAAGCAGAGACTATTCTTCCTGCGGAAATCTCTACGTTGTTGGGGGGACACGAAGGCCCCGAGTTGCATAGGTACCTCTGAGTCTTCCGGGGAAGAACGAAGCGACGGAACCTCGGGAGGCATCATGGGGGAGTCGGAGGAGAAAACACATAAACGTTCGCGTTGTCGTTCCCTGAGACGTCGGTCAAGTCGTACCGCTAAAGACATAACCTGGTCTAGGGAGTCAGAAGAGGGATAGCTAACTAGCAGGTCTTTCAGGGCATTCGACAGACCCAACCTAAACTGGCACCTTAAGGCAGGGTCATTCCACCGAGAAGCTACGCACCACTTCCTAAAGTCAGAACAATACTCCTCAACAGGTCTCTTACCCTGACGTAAGGTCACCAGCTGACTCTCGGCAAAGGCAGTCTTGTCAGTCTCGTCATAAATGAGTCCGAGAGCAGAAAAGAAAAGATCAACGGAGGAAAGTTCAGGAGCCAAGGAGAAGGCCCATTCTTGGGGCCCGTCCTGGAGCCGGGACATAATTATACCCACTCGCTGGCTCTCAGAACCTGAGGAGTGGGGCTTTAAGCGAAAGTAAAGCCTGCAACTCTCCCGAAAGGAGAGAAAAGCCCTCCGGTCCCCTGAGAACCGGTCGGGCAACTTGAGGTGGGGTTCAGGAGTTGAGGTGAGGGGAACTACCAAGGTAGCATCAGGCTGGTTGACCTTCTGAGCCAGGGCCTGGACCTGTAGGGAGAGACCCTGCATTTGCTGAGCCAGGGACTCAAGGGGGTCCATAGTAGTGTCAGGGACCAGGGTAGACTAGGTATATGGGCCTGTGATTATGTAATGATAGGGGTAGGGAAACGGACAAGCGAGCCCTAATCTACCCGCCACTCTGTCCCTGCCTACTTGCAACGACCCGCCCTAGGCGACGGGGTACAACTGGGTGGCGGTCCCTACGCTCAGTAAGTGCACAAGACAAACATACAAGGGAATATAAAGCAAAGGGAAAGGGGCAGTTGCCCACGGCAACACCGTGAGCAACAGAGTGGTGAACGAGCCAAGTCAAACCAGGAGAGCACGAGGTACAAAACGCAGAGCAGAAGAGTCGTCAGAAAGCCAGGGTCAGAATGGAGCAGGATCAAATTGTTCGGAGCTGTAGCTGGGCCAGGAAACCACACGGAAAGAATCACAAGCAAGGAGGAACAGGAAAGGCAGGTATAAATAGACAGAGGGCGGGAGCTAGCTGAGTCTGGCCAGGCTGCGATAGGCTCTCCCACTCCTAAGCCTGCCAGCCTGAGTGGTGGAAGCTGGAGTCAGTCTCAGAGAGATAGACTCAGGTGAAGACTGATTACCTCTGGAAGTTAACCCCGAAGCTGTGCCTGGCAGATCCTTTACACCTGGGCCAAATTCCGGGTTACCCAAAACCGGAGTGAGGGGTGATAACTGTTGTGATATTCCCTCTCTACTCCGCACCTTTCTAAACACCTGTAAAGTTGGATATATGGTAGGATGATCACAAAATTATTTTTTTCTATATAATATTGCTTTTAGTATGTCATTAAAATAAATTTTATTTATTTGTGTTGTACTTTTTCTTTTTTTTCTTTCTTTTACTCTATTGGGGCTGCCATTTTTTTTTTATCTCTGTATGTGTCCATTAACGACGCATACAGAGATGGAATACGGCAGCTACAGGGCATAGGAGTCAATGAACGGGAGCCGTTCCATTGACTCTGCTCTCTGTCTCTGTACTGCGCAGACGCAGGTCAGAGTCACACAGCAGAGCAGCTGTTTGCAGGGAGTTAGCAGGCGCCATACTGAAGACCAGCTGCACTGCAGGTAAGGTGTGTGTCTCTGTCTGTCCCACTCTCTATCTCACAGTCCCCCGCTCTCGTGACCCCCGACGGGCCCCCCCCCCCCCTTGTATGAAGCACACATGATGCAACTGTACTGGGAAAGCCCTGAACGATAAATCTCTCTAGTTGTGCTGAGACTGTTTGGGGATGTGACTAATGAACCTCTCACACTCCAGTAGGAGGGGTAATGGTGGTCACCCAGCTTTCCCAGACCCCTGAACGATAAATCTCTCGAGTTGTGCTGAGACTGTTTGGGAATGTGACTAATGAACCTCTCAGTCTCAGCACAACTAGAGAGATTTATCGTTCAGGGGTCTGGGAAAGCTGGGTGACCACCATTACCCCTCCTACTGGAGTGTGAAAGGTTCATTAGTCACATCCCCAAACACACTCCAGTAGGAGGGGGTAATGGTGGTCACCCAGCTTTCCCAGACCCCCGAACGATAAATCTCTAGTTGTGCAAAATCAAGTGTAATCAAGCATTTTTTTTAATGTGCTTTTTGGCACGTAAAATGTGCAAAAAATACACGGCGTGTGAACCGGTCAACTGAAAAGTCATTCTCTTCACTTTCATCATTCTAAGGGTATGTTCACACGCAGTGTTTTCAGCTGAAAAATCGGAAGCAGGACGCCTGCAAGCGTCTGCCCATTGATTTCAATGGGAGATACGGCGTTCTGTTCCGACAGGGCGTTTTTTACGTGGTCGTTTTCCAAAACCGGCACGTAAAAAGACGCCCGCCAAAATGAAGTGTACATCACTTCTTGGGACGTTTTTGGAGCCGTTTTTAATTGACTTTATAGAAAAACAGCTCCAAAAACGGCCGTAAAAACGTGAGTTAGATAAAAAAAAATGGCTGAAAATCAGGAGCGGTTTTCCCTTTGTTTAGTAAGCGTGTGAACATACACTTAGCCTTTTGGTGTTTCCTATAACTTCTGCCAGATGCAGAATCACACCCAAAATGGCTGCCGGACACTGCTTAGCAATTTGAAGACACCTTTTCCTGGCTTGTGGGAGGGGGGGTGAGATTCCCTCCCACATTTACGGCAGCTGTGGGTCAGGTTACTTTGCCTTATTCACCTTGCTGTAATTCTGGGAAGTTCTCCCCCTGGTGGCCAACATAGGAAAACATGTCAAATTATTATTTAATTTTTAATACTTTCCACCATATGGAAGAAAAAAAAAATAAAGCAAAAAACTTAAAAAATATAATAGCAATAAGTAACAACACTTAAAAAAAAAAAAGGTTTAATTCGCGACACATTCCCTTTAAGGCAGCAGAATAGGCTAGTAAAGCTCTGTATATTGGCACACACCTCACACTCCTTTACGGACCATAATTGCAGATAAAAATACTCATCCATTCATTTCTATTGCAAATGGACACCTCCTATATTTACAGGGCCACCTGATCGCATCCTGCAATATTGACACAGATTAAAGAGAACCTTTAATCTTTAAAGGGAAGGTGTCGCGCAAATTTTATTTTTTTTATATGTTATTGCTTTTAGTATGTTATTAAAATAAATTTTATTTATTTGTGTTTTTGTGTTGTACTTTTTTATTACTATTACTTTTACTTCACTTCACTATGTGGACTGCCATTTTATTTTCATCTCTGTATGTGTCGATTAACGACACATACAGAGATGGAATACGGCACATACATCCCCATAGAGAATGCGAACGGGAGCCGTTCCATTCACTATAGCGTACGCCGTCTGTGTGGGAACGGCACATGCGCCGCTCCCACACAGTCCAAAAGGAAGGTCTTCGGCCGAGCGACATCCGGCGCCATTTTCATGTGGACCGGAAGTCGCGGCCGGACAGTAAGATGACTACTTCCGGTCGCGGCTTCCGTCCATATGTTCAGAAGCAAGGACTAGGAGCGGACGGAGCGGCGGCGGCAGGAGCAGGTAAGTTATGTTTGTGTATGTTCGGGTTATACTGTATTTACCACTGTATCTAATCCTCCTACACTGTACATTCGCTCAAAAAATGGCGACACACAGTGTAGGAGGTTTGAACATTCAACCCCCTCCTTTCTCCTGGCACTAGCCAGGATAAAGGAGGGGGGATTGTTTGAGGACGCTAAAGCGAGTGTGTCTTCTCCAATTTTGCAGCATAAAGCAATGAGGTTGCTTTACCACATGCCAATGCTGCAATTTTGGGAATTGCTCCCTCTAGTGACCAGCACATGGAAATGTTATAAATTAGAATCTAATTTATAATATTTCCTGACTTGTGAAAAAATGTTAAAAAATTAGAACAATGTTTAATCATTTATATACTAACAGTTTAACTAAAAAAAAACATTTTTCTAGCGACACATTCCCTTTAAGCTAAAGAAATGCAGCTCGAGCGCGTTGAGATCTGGTGACTCGGTCATTGCAGAATATTCCACTTTTTTGCCTTATATACTCCTGGGTTGCTTTCGCAGAATGTTTTGGGTCATTGTTCATCTGTCCTGTGAAGCAACGTCCAATCACCTGCTGCATGTGGTTGAATCTGAGCAGAAAGTAAATCCCTGAACACTTCAGAATTCATCCAGCCGCTTCTGTCTTCAGTCACATCATCAACAAACACTAGTGACCCAGTGCCAGGCAGCCATGCATGCCCATGCCACCACACTGCCCCCGCCATGCCACCACATTGCTACACATGCTATACATGTGTTACACAGGATGTGGTGTGCTTTGGATCATGAGCCGTTCCGAGGATTCTCCATACTTTCTTCCTCCCATCATTCTGGTGCAGGTTGATCTTAGTTTCATGCTGTTCCAGAACTGGGCGGCTTCTTTACTTGTTGTTTGGTAAAGTCTAATCTGGCCTTTCTGAGGCTGATTAATGGTTTTCACCTTGTGAACCCTCTGTATTTGCTCTCATGAAGTCTTCTCTTTATGGTGGACTTAGATACTGATCCACCTACTTCCAGGAGAGTGTTCGTCACTTGGGTAGATGTTGTGAAGGGGTTTTCTTCACCATGGAAAGGATTCTGCGATCATCCACCACTCTTGTTTTACGTGGACGTCCAGGCCTTTTGGAGTTCCTGAGATCACCAGTGCGCTCTTTTTTTTTCTTTTTTTTTTTAACAATATACCAAACTGTTGATTTGGCCACTCCTGACATTTGTGCTTCTCTCTGATGGATTTCTTCATTTTTTTTCAGCCTAGTGATGGTCGGTTTCACTTGCATTGAGAGCTCCTTTCACCTCATGTTGTGGGTTCACAGCAACAGCTTCCAAATGCAAATCCCACACCTGGAATCAACTCCAGACCCTTTACCTGCTTAATTGGTGATGGAATAACGAGGGAATAGCCCATGCAGCCCATTAAATAGCCTATTGAGATAATTGTCCAATTACCTTTTGGTCCTTTGAAAAAGAGGCAGCTACATATTAAAGAGCTATAAGGGTATGTTCACACGGCCTATTTTGGGTATTTTTTCGGGCCGCATAACACATTGCCTTGTTGTGCCAATAAAGATTTTCTAGACCCGCTGTAAACCATTTTACCCGTAAGTCACAGGCTACAGCGGGGGTTCCCAACCAGTGGCTCATGAGCCACCTATTGCCTGCTGTATGGCTGACCATAGGAGTCCTTCGTAATGACCATGTGAATCGTCAATTTACATTGTTCCAGCAGAATGGGTGCTGGTCTCGGTGCAAGTCGCCTTAAAGAAATGACCACATCTAATGCTTGGCGGACTGGTCGTCACTTTTTAGTGCCAGTGTCATTTTTATTATTTCTAGTTTTGGAAGTAAAGCAGTTTTAGTAATAAAATACCACAAAAAAACCCCGGACCCTCACATACCTTGACCCCAGAAGCTGAGACGATAGATGGGGCCGTATTTCTGGGCCAGGCACATGAAATGTCGAGGAAGATCACTGCGCCCCAGATCCATCAGATTCCCGATGAAGGGCAGTGGTGCGGGACGCGGAGGGCGCTGGTTCTGGTCGAGTCCTGACAGGCGACACTTGGAGTGGGAACATCTTAAGTATAGAAAGAAGAGGACGACGAGGGCCGGCAGCAGCAGAGGGACCGTAGTGAAGCTGAAGACTTAGGCCTCATGCACACGACCGTAGCCATGTGCACGGCCGTGAATTTCGGGTCGGCCGGCTGCGGACTGTCAGCCACGAGCCGCCCGCAAATTGCGGGACATGCACATGGCCGCGGCCATTATTTTCAATGAGCCCGGATCGCAGAAGACAGCCGTAATAAGACAGGTCCGTTCTTTCTGCGGTGCGGGCTCCCGGGCCATGCACAGACCGTAAAAACTACGGTCGTGTGCATTGCCCCAGAAAAATGAATGGGGCCGCAATTCTCCCGTGGATTTTCGGGGGAATTGCGGCCGCAAAAGCACGTTCGTGTAGATGGGGCCTTAGGAGATGCTTGGTGTATATGTAGAGACAGGCGTAACCTTGAGGACAGGAAATATACAGAGGGAGGCATGGAGATTGATAGGAGAGGAGGCAGCGGACACAGGGTGAGCACTCAGTGTGGAGAAGACACATTTTATGCACAGCCATAAATTGAGTGGAGTTCCCCTTTAATAACCTCACCAGGTGGCAAGGCCCTGGCATGCTGGGAGTCGTAGTTTCACAACCGCTGGAGAGTCTCCGCTCTAGAGGATCACAAGCTTCAGGCTGCACATGCCCAGTACAGTGGACTCCTCAGCCTGGGATCAATGCAAGTCCATATTACATTGGCGGCAAGATTTGGGGGCTCTGAACTCCTCTCTACAGCAATCTACAAATTATATCACATCGCCTACAGGTCCTGCGCACTACATTGCCCAGGTGCTGTGCGGTTTATCTATAGGGTGGATGGGGCCCTTTAAATGATGGAGTTTCTATTCATAGCCCAAGATCCTGTGACCGTGACCTTCCCCTGTGTTTTATCGCTTCATCTAATGATTGACAGGACTGTACTGACCTTGGGCGCAGACGGAGGGTGAGCGGAGAATAAGTCAAGGAGAGATGAATGATGGATAAGACAAGTGAAACGAGGCCTCCGTGTGTGTGTAATGTAATATGCAGTGTTTGTGTGTGTGTGTGTGTGTGTATACACATACACATACACACACACACATTATACATACACATATATATATATATATATGTATATATATATATATATATATACAAACACACATATATATATACATATATACACACACATTATATATATATATATATATATTACATACACACACACATATACAGTATATACACACACACACATATACATATATAAGTATATATATATATATATATATATATATATATATATACATACACACACATACATATATATACACAAATACACTACCGTTCGAAAGTTTAGGGTCACTTAGAAATTTCCTTATTTTTGAAAGAAAAGCACAGTTTTTTTCAATGAAGATAACATTAAATTAATCAGAAATACACTCTGTACATTGTTAATGTGGTAAATGACTATTCTAGCTGCAAACGTCTGGTTTTTAATGCAATATCTACATAGGTGTATAGAGGCCCATTTCCAGCAATCATCACTCCAGTGTTCTAATGGTACATTGTGTTTGCTAACTGTGTTAGAAGGCTAATGGATGTTTAGAAAACACTTGAAAACCCTTGTGCAATTATGTTAGCACCGCTGTAAACAGTTTTGCTGTTTAGAGGAGCTATAAAACTGACCTTCCTTTGAGCTAGTTGAGAATCTGGAGCATTACATTTGTGGGTTTGATTAAACTCTGCAAATGGCTAGAAAAAGAGAGCTTTCATGCGAAACTCGACAGTCTATTCTTGTTCTTAGAAATTAAGGCTATTCCATGCGAGAAATTGCCAAGAAACTGAAGATGTCCTACAACGATGTGTACTACTCCCTTCAGAGGACAGCACAAACAGGCTCTAACCAGAGTAGAAAGAGAAGTGGGAGGCCCCGCTGCTCAACTGAGCAACAAGACAAGTACATTAGAGTCTCTAGTTTGAGAAATAGACGCCTCACAGGTCCTCAACTGGCAGCTTCATTAACCCCTTCCCGCTCCTGGACGTATTATTAGGTCATGGTAGCTGTATCGTTCGCGCTCCATGACCTAATAGTACGTCTCGGGAGTAACGGCAGTTTCGGCCGTCCACCCGACACATACAGGAGCTGTGACAGCTGATGTCTCGTACAGCAGCTGTCACAGCTCCTACAGCGGGAACCGATCGCTGTGTCCCCGCTGATTAACCCCTTAAAAGCCGCATTCAATAGAGATCGCGGCTTTTTAGGGGTTAAGCTGCCATCGCCGGCCTGCTACACGATAGCGGCCGGCGATGGTGACTATTTCAACCGGACACCAAACAATGGAGTCCGGTTATGCCATCGACGGAAGCCTAGTGGGTCCTGACAAAGTCAGGATCCACTTTGCTTGCTATCAGTGAGTAGCTGACAGCTCTAATACACTGCACTTCGCATGTAGTGCAGTGTATTAGAATTGCGATCAGGGCCTCCTGCCCTCAAGTCCCCTAGTGGGACAAAGTAATACAGTAAAAAAAAAAGTAAAAAAAAGATGTGTAAAAATAAGAAAATAGAAGTAAGTAAAAATCCCTCTTTTTACCTTATCAGTCCTTTATTATTAATAAAAATATATAAATAAACTATACATAATTGGTATCGCCGTGTCCGTAACGGCCTGAACTACAAAATTATTTCATTATTTATCCCGCACGGTGAACGCCGTAAAAGAAAATAATAATAAACCATACCAGAAACACAATTGTTTGGTCACTTCACCTCCCAAAAAATGGAATAAAAAGAGAGAAAAAAGTCGCATGTACCTAAAAATGTAACTTATCGAAACTACAGTTCGTTACGCAAAAAATAAGTCCTCGTACGGCTTTATTGATGGAAAAATAAAAAATTTCTGGCTCTTAAAATAAGGTAACACAAAAAGTGAATGATTTTTTACAAAACGTATTTTATTGTGCAAACGCTATAAGACATAAAAAAAACTATAAACATATGGTATCGCCATAATCGTATCGCCCCGCAGAATAAAGTGAATATGTCATTTATAGCTCACGGTGAACGCTGTAAAAAAAATAGAATAAAAGAACAATAG
This sequence comes from Rhinoderma darwinii, assembly GCF_050947455.1. NCBI lineage: Eukaryota > Metazoa > Chordata > Amphibia > Anura > Rhinodermatidae > Rhinoderma > Rhinoderma darwinii. The sequence goes on along the minus strand of NC_134690.1, from coordinate 309,009,116 downwards.
TAGAATTGCTGTTTTTTAGTCACCACGCCACCTAAAAATAGAATAAAAACTGATCAAAAAGCCCAAGAAAACTACAATGAATTCCTCAAGGGGTCTAGTTTCCAAAATGGGGTCACTTTTGGGGGGTTTCCACTGTTTTGGCACCACAAGACCTCTTCAAACCGGACATGGTGCCTAATAAAAAAGATTCCACAAAATCCACTAGGTGCTCCTTTGCTTCGGAGGCCGGTGCTTCAGTCCATTAAGGCACTAGGGCCATTTGTGGGATATTTCTCAAAACTGCAGAATCTGGGTATTAAGTATTGAGTTGCGTTTCTCTGATAAAACCTTTTGTGTTATAAAAAAAATGGTATAAAGAGGATTTTCTGACAAAAAAAAAATGTAAATTTCACCTCTACTTTGCTCTAAATTTCTGTGAAACACATAAAGGGTTCATAAACTTTCTAAATGCTGTTCTGAATACTTTGAGGGGTCTAGTTTCTAAAATGGGGTGTTTGATAGGGGTTTCTAATATATGGGCCCCTCAATGCAACTTCAAAACTGAACTGTAAACTAAAAAATAAATAAATTAGGCAATACTTCTCTTCTTATATTATACTGATAATGAGCCGTGCCCACCCCGAGATTACCCCAGTTTTGAATGTTTGTATAAACGGAGACCCCTATTAGACCGTTTCAGTGCCCGGTTTTCCCAAGCATACACCCCCAAGAACTGTATTTCTATTGATGAGTCCTTGGTACATTTTAAAGGGAGGGTTCAATTCCGCGAGTACCTGCCGGGTAAGAGGGCAAGGTATGGCGTGAAGATGTATAAGCTGTGCGAAAGTGCATCAGGGTATACCTACAGGTTTAGGATATATGAAGGGAAGGACACCAGTAGTCAGCCCCCAGAATGCTTACTGGGAGTTAATGCAAAAATTGTGTGGGATTTGGTGCACCCACTGCTGGACCAGGGTTACCACCTGTCCCTGGATTATTTTTATACCAGCGTCCCACTCTTCAACTGCCTCGCTTCCAGTCATGTGGCACTGCTAGAAGAAATCTGAGAGGCCTCCCTAAGACTCTGCTTGGGCAAACACTCAGAAGGGGTGAGAGCAGGGAACATTCTAGCAGCAACATATTGTGTGTCAAGTACAAGGACAAGAGAGATGTCCTTGTATTGACAACAATACATGGCCACACCAGTACCCATGTACCAGTACGAGGTACCAGTACAGAGACCCCCAAACCAGACTGCATCCTGGATTACAATAGGTACATGGGAGGGTTGGACTTGTCAGATCAAGTCCTGAAGCCCTACAGCGCCATGCTATATGTAAAAGAAGTTGGCCGTGCACATCATACCGATGGATTTGTACTGTGGATAGGCCATCAATGTTTAGGGGCTGCACAACCCCTTTAAGCCTACGATTTAGCAGGCTTAGAGGGCCCATGAGACAGGATCACAGATTGTGTGATCCTGTCTGCTGGGCCCTGTATGTAAGCCAATCACATGGTAGGCTTAGATACATGGCCCATGTGTGATCCTGTCTGCTGGGCCCTGTATCTAAGCCAATCACATGGTAGGCTTAGATACATGGCCCATGCGTGATCCTGTCTGCTGGGCCCTGTATCTAAGCCAATCACATGGTAGGCTTAGATACATGGCCCATGTGTGATCCTGTCTGATGGGCCCTGTATATAAGCCTACCACACTGTAGGTTTAGATACATGGCCCATGCGTGATCCTGTCTGCTGGGCCCTGTATCTAAGCCAATCACATGGTAGGCTTAGATACATGGCCCATGTGTGATCCTGTCTGATGGGCCCTGTATATAAGCCTACCACACTGTAGGTTTGGATACAGGGTCCAGCAGACAGTAATCTTATACTGTATAAGATTACTGTCTGCTGGACCCTGTATCTAAGCCTACCTTGTGGTAGGCTTAGATACAGGGTCCCACAGACAGTATCACACATGGGCCCTGTATCTAAGCCTAACACATGTGTTACTAATCGTGTTTTTTTGTGTGTTTTCTTACAGGTTTGGTCATTGGACTACGTCGGATTCCAGGACTACTTCGATGACGGCTTTTTTTTTTATTATCAATAAAATGGTTAATGAGGGTTGTGTGTGTTTTTTTTTTATTTCAATAAAATATTTTTTCTATGTCTTTGATTTTTTTTAAACTATATTACTACCGCCTTAGTAATGGCCGCCGGCTGATTGACAGCATCCATTGCTAAGGCGGGGCTTAGTGTTAGCCGGTGCAAAGGCTAACATTAACCCCCATTATTACCCCGGTACCCACCGCCACCAGGGGTGCTGGGAAGAGCCGGGTACGATCCAGTACCTGACCATCTGTAGTGATGGTCGGTTACTGGGGCGGCCGCAGGCTGGTAGTATCAGGAGGGGAAAGCCCAAAAACAGTGGCCCTTCCCACCCTGGTAATGCTAGCCTGCTGCTGCTTTATTGTATCTGGCTGGTTATGAAAAATGGGGGGGACCCCACGTCATTTAAAAAAATAAAATAAAAAATAATTGGAAAGACTGATGTCGGGTCCCCCCCCAATTTTCATAACCAGCCAGATACAACACAGCAGCAGCAGGCAGCATTACCAGGGTGGTAGGTGGCACTGTTTTTGGCCTTCCCCAGCCTAAGGCTGGGTTCACACGACCATGTTACGTCCGTAATGTACGGAACGTATTTCAGCCGGAAGACCCGGACCGAACACACTGCAGGGGGCCGGGCTCCTAGCATCATAGTGATGTACGACGCTAGGAGTCCCTGCCGCTGCGTGGAACTACTGTCCCGTACTGTAATCATGATTACAGTACGAGACAGTTGTCCTGCAGCGAGGCAGGGACTCCTAGCGTCGTACATCACTATGATGCTAGGAGCCCGGCCCCCTGCAGTGTGTTCAGTCCGGGTCTTCCGGCCGAAATACGTTCCTTACATTACAGACGTAACATGGTCGTGTGAACCCAGCCTAATACTACCAGCCTGCGGCCGCCCTGGTGCCTGACCGTCACTGCAGATGGTCGGGTACTGGTTCGTACCCGACTCTTCCGAGTACCGCTGGTGGCGGTGAGTACCGGGGTAATAATGGGGGGTTAGTGTTGGCCTCTGCACCTGCTAACATTAAGCCCCGCCTTAGTAATGGAGGTTGTCAATCAGCCAGCGGCCGTTACTAAGGCGGTGACAATAAAGTTTAAAAAGATACAAGCACATAGAAAAAATATTTTATTGAAATAAAAAAACACAACCCTCATTAACCATTTTATTGAGAATAAAAAAACGCCGTCATTGAAGTCCTCGTATCCGAAGTCCAACAACCGAACCTGTAAAAAAACACAAAAGCACAAAAATAATCAGTAACACATAAAGAAGCAAAATTATTATTCTTACCTTTCCTGGGTCCAACGCTGGAGCCGCAATGTCAGTGTGAAAGCAAAAATATTTTCCAAAGTGTTTTAGACTTAATGTATATCTTATATATTTATATCCTTATATGCTTGTACAAGTTAGTTATATTAGAAGGTAGATGCTCTGGGACTTTAAGGAGTAGGCCGTGTGCAAAGCACTACGCAGCAATAATAATAATTAAAATGGAGAATCATAGTGCGTGTGCAAAACACTACGCAGCAATAATAAGAATTAAAATGGAGAATCATAGTGCGTGTGCAAAACACTACGCAGCAATAATAAGAATTAAAATGGAGAATCAGTGCTGTGTGCAAAGCTACGCAGCAATAATTGGGAAGATGAGGGAACGGCCCCCCTAAGAGCCAATTAAGTTGTGGAACTTTATCTAAACTTTCTGACTCATTTGTTGTTGAAATTTTGTTATAAATATCCGTGCTGATAAGAATAAAGTAGAAGCATTTTCATACAGTAACGTGTCTGTGTGTTTTTGCTACTCCGAGCTGCTCGTATTCATAGGATGATTTTTTTAAAAGCTAATTTGGAGCTGGATGGAACTCAAGGCGTAGTGTATGCTAGAATTGCATTCACAGTTTATGGCGCCCGAACAGGGACTGCGGCACTAGGAGCCAGAGACCACCCGAACCAGGCAGAGGAGACCGGACGGGAACGTGTAGACCAAGAGCTGCAGCATAGTGTAAGAAGATTTGATTCTCACATTTTGCTCTGCATCTCCCCGTCTGGCCCCCCCTATTTTCGGATGACTAAGGCTCCACCTTAGGGAGTAAGGTATGAAGCCGCAGTTCCAGAACCCTGTACTCCCTTAGAAAGTAAGTGCCTGACTTCCATCTCAGTTTGTGTGAAAGAGGAAACTCCTGTTAGAAGTCAGTTTAGTTTGTTATACTTCTGATCTATTTTGTGTGTGTGTGCGTGTCGGAAAGGGCTGCTCAAAGAGGAAACTCCTGTTAGAAGTCAGTTTAAGTTATTTTTAGGGTTGAAAGGATACCCAGTTTAGTTAGTTTGATTTCTGGGGTGAAAGAGACCCAGAATAGTAGTTTAGTTTGATTTCTGGGGTGAAAGAGACCCAGAATAGTAGTTTAGTTTGATTTTTGGGGTGAAAGAGACCCAGAACACTTTGATTTTTGGGGTGAAAGAGACCCAGAACAATTAGACTTTTGGGGTGAAAGAGACCCAGAAGATTTTGGGGTGAAAGAGACCCAGAATAGTAGTATTAGACTTTTGGGGTGAAAGAGACCCAGAAGATTTTGGGGTGAAAGAGACCCAGAATAGTAGTATTAGATTTTTGGGGTTGAAAAGAGACCCAGTTTAGTTGTATTAGAAGTTGTTGGACTTGTCTAAATTTCAGTATAATAAAATAAAAGATAAAGAAACCCGGGAGTTTGCTGGTCTGATGGAGAGGTCTGGCTTTGCATCTGTGAATTACAAAAAACCGCGATAGGTAAGGAGCTTATTCTTACACCATTCACACATGTATTGCGTAAGCCTCAAAATTTAGCTGGCACTTTATCCAGCAGTGGTATGAAAGATGAATCCAAAAAGGTATGTTGAAACTTTCTGTGTAATGAAAGGTTGCAGAGGTGCGTACGTGATTTTGAACTGTTGATATGAAATACATGAGAGAATTTTTGCCAGCAATTATATTGTTAAAACGGAGGAAAAATAAAAAAAATTGTGAGAAGTGTAAGACCTCCCCCTTGGAATGCAGTGACGTAGCGCATGGCGGAGAGAAGTCGTAACTCACATGTGAAGTATTTGAAATGAAAGGATTGTAGCACCAAAAGCTATACCCCGGCAGTGAAGGGTTTGTAGATGTGTGAAATGAATGTGACTAACTCCTGTTTGATTCAATGGAGGTTTGTAAAGTATGTGAAGGCAAAAGAACACACTGTAAGGAAAAAGATTGTTGAAGAGGCTGGCAGCCGTACGATGGGAAGTTTGCATGTGATAAAGACAATGGTTTGTGGAATGTTGAGAAATGGAGTGGAGTGGCCAGGACAAGGCAGAAGTTAAAATGACAAAGCAGGTGATTACAGGTGGTGACAAGTAAGTTGATGTGAGAAAGAACAATTTGGAAAAAGGTGTAAATTTTGATAGGAGGAGTGAAGGAAACGGAGCAGCCGGGTACAATGCAGTGACTAATGTGGGTCAGAACAGGGGGAGTGTAACATGTGTGATGTGATGAGACATCTGTGTGATGTGTGGAGTGTAACATGTGTGATGTGATGTGACATCTGTGTGATGTGTGGAGTGTAACATGTGTAATGTGATGAGACATCTGTGTGATGTGTGGAGTGTAACATGTGTGATGTGATGAGACATCTGTGTGATGTGTGGAGTGTAACATGTGTGATGTGTGAGACATCTGTGTGATGTGTGTAATGTAACATGTCTGAAGTTTGAAACTAATGGCCACACTATAAAGAAGAACTATATTGTATGTTCTTATCTTGAACAGCAGTAATGTCTAAAATTCCTAGTGTTTTGTGTATGGGGTTAAAAATCCGAATGGAATGTTTCTTATCTTCGCGCACGCGCAGTTGTCTGTAACTACACCAAGCAAGAAAAATATAACAGCCGGCTGGATCTGTCTATAAAAAGATAAAAGTTACACTGCAGATTTATGTGTTATGATATAAGATTTAATGTTGGAATGTTTTGATGTTGATTCAAATTAATTAAACTACAGATATTGTGAGACACGGGGTTTTGAACATGTATGTGCCCCCACTGTTCCCTATTCTTATGTACAGCTTATTGGTTTGCAGTAATTAATATTACCAGATATATTATTTTCTGTGTTATTGAATAACTAATTACATTTGTCTTGTTTTGTTTTTGTTATCACACATGGGGCACGTGCTATAGTGCTGCCTAAATGTTATTTTTGAAAATGTGAGATGTTTTACAGGTAAATGGTTGCAGGTCATTTTAAAGATAAAATGTATTTTTGTCAGGAGAAAGTAATCTTTTTTGTTCCAGGCTGTTGTGTATTACAAGGGGTTAAAGGCATGGTGTCGCCCCAAAAACATGTTTTTTTTTTAAAATTTAAACATTTAGTGTGTGGGTGATAAAACATTGTTCAAATTTTTTTTATTTTTTTCGCGAGTCAGGAAATATTATAAATTTTTTCAAATTTATAATACTACCCATTTTTGGTCACTAGATGGAGCTGTTTGGAGCTAGTTCCCAAAATTGCAGCATTGCAACATTGGGTTAAAAGCTATCGCTCTAGTGAGCGCTCAGCATCCCCCCCTCCTTTATCCTGGCTAGTGCCGGGATAAACGAGGGGTTTGAAAGGTTTAACCTGCTACACTGTGCGTCGCCATTTTTTGAGGTAACCCACAGTGTAGTAGGTTTACATGCAGTAGTAAACACACACAAACACTAACATACATTGAAATCGCTTACCTGCTCCTGCCGCCGCGGCCCGTCCGCTCCCTTTGCTGCCGCTGTTCCATGTGCACTTGTCCGGAAGCCGCGACCGGAAGTAGTAATATTACTGTCCGGCCGCGACTTCCGGTCCACAGGAAAATGGCGCCGGACGGCGCCAATTTCGAATAGGACTGTGTGGGAGCGGCGCATGCGCAGTTCCCACACAGACGCCGTACACGGCAGTCAATGGGACGGGAGCCGTTCGCAGTCCCTATGGGACTGTGGCTGCCGTATTCCATGTCTGTGTGTGTCGTTAATCGACACACACAGAAATGGAACAAAAAATGGCAGCCCCCATAGGGAAAAAAAAGTGTGAAAAAAAGAAACAGTAAAACACAAACACACAAATGAAAATAAACGTTTATATTAAGGCACTAACATCTTTAACATATTAATAAAATATTTGTGATGACACTGTTCCTTTAAATTAGTGCCCCCCCCAATAGAGTGTTTAATCTCATTATGTTAATATGTAGTTTTGAACCCTGCTACATTATTTTCGCAGAGTCCAAATAGGAGGGAATGTTGAAGGGACTGATCAGGTAGTTTTTTTTTTTTTTTTTGTTCTCCTTTTTACAGGCAATTTTATAGCCCCTTCACAGCCAGAGGGAGCTATGCCAAGCACTGCCCTATCCCAGTGGCTGAGAAAGATTTCCCAATGTTGAAGGGACTGATCAGGTCGTTTTGTTTTGTGTTTTATTTTGTTTTGAATTAATGAATTTGGTTCTAGGAGATGTACAAAATGTGTATGAGCTTCAAGGACCATCCCCCTCCAGCATATTTACACAGGAGGCAGAGGTGACGTCACTCACAGATGAGTCTTTACAGATTTAGATGGGGAGAAGGAAAAAGAAAAAAAGAAAAATAAATTTTTTGTCGGAACATTGTTTATTTTATGCCAGATTTCAGTAACATATTTTGTTTGTTTTTGTATTAATCAGGTATTTACAGGACCTGGTGGGTGGGATGTACAAGTGTTCTGGATTATCAGATGAATGTGGAACAATAAAACTCCATCCTTTTGAAATGTTCTATCTATATGTGACATGGGTTTCCAATGTAAATTTGTAATAAAGAGATATTTTATCATACAGCATGTGTAGAACAGGATACGAGGCACAAGGTAAATTACCCAGAAACCACTCTCACCTTCTTGTTCATCTCAAGGAGCAGAGCTGGAGGTGCTCGCTGAGGCTGTAACCTGGCAGAAGGTAAGACGGCTGACATTTACACTGACTCTAGGTACGCTTTTGGCATCGCCCACAATTATGGGCCCATTGGTAGTAGGAACTTTATTGGATCATCGGGTAAGCCAATTGACAGAGCAAAAGAAGACAGACATGACAACAAGAGAATGTGCAGCCAGGAATCAGTAAATTGGCTTGTCCCTGGATACAATAATGCCACCACTAGGTTTGTAGCAGCCTGCATGATGTGCGCACGGCATGACATAGGTAAAACAGCAAAGGTACCTGTGAAAAGTGCAGCCCGGCCAGATTACCCGTCCCAGCGACTGCAGAACATACAACTACCCGAGGTAGAAGTGTATGACAATGTGCTCGTGTGTGTAGACCTGTTCTCAGGGAGGCCTGAAGCCCGGCCTGTATCGTCCCCACTGCAGAACTTGTGTGTAGCGACAGGGGAATAGTGTTCTCCAAAATATTGAACTGATGTTTGTACAATAAGATGTCAGCAGTTCTCCAAATGTTGTCCCAAATTTAGTTTGTTTAATAACTGTATTCAAGAAGTAAAAACTGTGGTTACGTTTTATGTAGAGTTCTAGACCAGCGTGCCTCAGTATTAGACTATAGGAGGCGTCAGATAAAGGTACAGAAATGGAATATTCCCATTTGAAAACATTTTTATTTATTCCTTTTTTTTTTGTTGTTGTTGGAAAGGAAAATTGTGAAAAGAAGATTGTGTGCAGTGTATGTGTGTATATATATATATATATATATATATATGTATGTATATATATATGTATATATATAAGAAGAAAAATGAGTTTGCATGTATCACTTCTAGTTATTGCTCAATGTGAACGTTTAATGTAAAGATGTTATTTGTTAATGTTTTTTTTCCCCTAATTGAATTATCTAATTAAGATCAATTAATGTTTATGCGATGAAAAAGTTTGTTCTCCACAGGAAGAGTCCAACTGGGAGCGGAAGGCGTGAGAACCAGATTCTGACAGAATGTGGACGGATAAGGGAACGTGAACCGGTAACACCCAAGGCACTCTTGATAGCACTTGTATTGATGGTGTATGACCTCACATATGCTCCAAGACTGCAAGGATCGATTTGGTCTAATTGGTATGTCCCAGGCTTTACAGCTGGTGCTGCTAAATTCTGTTAGAGCTGTTTGATTTGCCTACAGAACAGTCCTGGTAGACCGGTGCCAACCTTATCATACCCGCCTCCCACAAAGAGAACAGACCTTGAGAGGCCTTCCCATGCAATACAAATTAGAGTAGGAAAAATTGGTTTGCGACATTTGTCAGATAAACATGTGGAATCTGTGTATATTTTGGTGAGCTGGAAATGTTCCAGGCAATCAGCTCAGATCAAGGTACAAATCCTGCTGAAAAGAGTGACACCAAGTGCAAATGAAATGTACCCAATAATTACATATCTTCTAGGTGCCCTGTCCATTGGAGCAGAGAAGTTTTTCATATATAAAAGGTGTTTGTTTGTTTGATTTAGTTTAAGGGCCTGACATTGTTATTGTATGTACTTAGAACAACTTTTATAGTACGTAGATGTTATCACCAGATTAGTAACAATTGACAAGGGTTGGGGTTCCCCAGCAAGTGCCAGTAAACATGAACTAAAAGATTTTTAATACGATGAACTCCATTACTGAGATGTGGCAAACGCAGCCGGAGCCAGTACAACGCGTTTGTCATGAACTGACGGAAGTGTCACAATTCCAAGCAGCCGCCCAGACAAGTAAGAAGACAGCTGAGCGGAGGGTTTGTGGGGTCACAATAACACCCCACTAATCCGCCTACGTGGGATCTCACACCAGGCTCACAGCATGAGGTGTTGTGTATAGCCCGGTGACGTATACTAAGAGAGACGGTGTCTGACAGACGAGAAGGACCAAAGACATCAGCAAAGATCAAAGTAAAGACCAAAGACCTGAGTGAATCTGTCAGCAGTATCAAGAGTTTTAATAAGTAAGTGACTAGGAGGGGGTAATCATAAATACCCCATTGGACACCACTGTGCAGTCTGACTCCACAATTGTATGGGTTACCCTGAGGCCGACAGTCAGTGAAGAACAGAAGATAGAAGAGGATGATGATGATAATGATGATGTACAAGATTTGTCAATACACTAGTGGGACCCCATACCCAAACTGGACATTGGTGATGGCATCATATAAGTTGTGGCCCTATTTATATATAGTTTGAGTATTATAATCATAATATATAATTTCTGTAATTAAAATATGAGAAAAGGGAGGGTTTGTAAAGGACGGTTTATTTGCTTATATTCTCTGTATGAAATTACATTGTGAATTATCAAGCAGGATGCCGAATTACAAAGATATGTATGATGTGAAAGTGATTATGATAATGTTTAAATGATTTAGTTTTGTGCAGCAGCCATTTTGTCTGGAGTTCCCATCTTGGTTCTTTTGTAGTGAATAAGAAAGTCATTTCCTTTAACACAAGTTATGTTGATTTCATATGTTTTATCTTTGATTTTGGGCTCCCATATGAAGTTTGTAGAGAAAGAACAGGGAGTGAGAAGGGAGAGTGGCAAATATGCTTGTGGGAGAGCCTCCCCCATCTTACAGAAAATGTTTGTATATAGAGATAAAACCACAGAGTGTATGTATGGTTACGGAGGACCCAACACACTAAAACCTTTTTATTACAGGTACCCTTTTCTGGATGTACATTTAATGTTAGTTATATAGAATGGAAGAACCAGACTATTGTATTTCTCCCGGATTTGGATGAGATTGTAAGCACAGTATGGGTACCGGACCCATTGCCAACACTTAATATTAGTTTCCCCTTGGATGAGTTGAACAAAGTTCTAAAAGACGCAGAAGAGTTAAAAGAGATGGTTAGGAGACATAATGTTACACTACAAACAGTCAAAATGAATGCTGTTATAAGTGGGAAGACATTTAGGATCCCAGATTAAGGAGGACACGGCTCATCACTGGTATGATATATATGTACTGTACACAGGGTTTTCTGCCAGTTCAGTGTTAAGCTATTTATTCCAACTATTAATATGTATTATGATTGTTTTTGTTATTATGACTTGTTTTAATTGTTATGTGTTTTATAAGATACGGAGACCTCTCACAGCGAGGTCTCTGGAGATAAGTGACAGGTTTTTGTGAAATTAGAGGCAGGTAAAGATTACCAGACCTATAAAGTCACAAAAGGGGGGAAATGTGAAAGCAAAAATATTTTCCAAAGTGTTTTAGACTTAATGTATATCTTATATATTTATATCCTTATATGCTTGTACAAGTTAGTTATATTAGAAGGTAGATGCTCTGGGACTTTAAGGAGTAGGCCGTGTGCAAAGCACTACGCAGCAATAATAATAATTAAAATGGAGAATCATAGTGCGTGTGCAAAACACTACGCAGCAATAATAAGAATTAAAATGGAGAATCATAGTGCGTGTGCAAAACACTACGCAGCAATAATAAGAATTAAAATGGAGAATCAGTGCTGTGTGCAAAGCTACGCAGCAATAATTGGGAAGATGAGGGAACGGCCCCCCTAAGAGCCAATTAAGTTGTGGAACTTTATCTAAACTTTCTGACTCATTTGTTGTTGAAATTTTGTTATAAATATCCGTGCTGATAAGAATAAAGTAGAAGCATTTTCATACAGTAACGTGTCTGTGTGTTTTTGCTACTCCGAGCTGCTCGTATTCATAGGATGATTTTTTTAAAAGCTAATTTGGAGCTGGATGGAACTCAAGGCGTAGTGTATGCTAGAATTGCATTCACATCAGCGAGCTGAGCCCTGTATCTAATCCTATCATGTGTGATACTGTCTGCTGAGCCGCTGTATCTAATCCTATCATGTGTGATACTGCCTTCCGAGCCACTGTATCTAATCCGATCATGTGTGATACTGTCTGCTGGGCCCTATATCTAATCCGATCATGTGTGATACTGTCTGCTGGGCCCTATATCTAATCTAATCATGTGTGATACTGTCTGCTCAGCCACTGTATCTAATCCTATCATGTGTGATACTGTCTGCTGAGCCACTGTATCTAATCCTATCATGTGTGGTACTGTCTGCTGAGCCACTGTATCTAATCCTATCATGTGTGATACTGTCTGCTGAGTCATTGTATCTAATCCTATCATGTGTGATACTGTCTGCTCAGCCACTGTATCTAATCCTATCATGTGTGATACTGTCTGCTCAGCCACTGTATCTAATCCTATCATGTGTGATACTGTCTGCTCAGCCAATGTATCTAATCCTATCCATAGTTTATAGGGTCGTAGTGCTATAGATATGCTGTCTCCTATACACACATTTTTTGGGGGGCGGACACATATGTATTGGGGCTATTTCCCCTGACATTTTAAGCCCTGAGGGTATGTTCATACGGCAGCGTCCGTTACGGCTGAAATTACGGTGCTGTTTTCAGGAGAAAACAGCACCGTAATTTCAGCCGTAATAGCATGTGCAGGCGTCTTTCGCTGCGTCCATTACGGACGTAATTGGAGCTGTTTTTCCATGGAGTCCATGGAAAACGGCTCCATTTACGTCTGAAGAAGTGACAGGCACTTCTTTGATGCGGGCGTCTTTTTTACGCGCCGCCTTTTGACAGCGGCGCGCAAAAAAAATGACCGTTGGCACAGAACATCGTAAGACCCATTCAAATGAATGGGCAGATGTTTGCCAACGCTTTTGAGCATCATTTTCAGACGTAATTCAATGCTAAAACGCCCGAATTACGTCCGTAAATAGGGTGTGTGAACCCAGCCTTAGTGATGCCCCGGCTGCTAGTGCTGCATTGTTGGGTCACTTAGGAGAGTTTGCGGGGGGGGGCTCAATAAGAACTTTTGCATCGGGGCCCATGAGCCTTTAGCTACGCCCCTGCACAGAAGAAGATTTGTGAGACGCAGAACAACTGAAAAGATGCTGGAAGAGTGCCTGACGCCATCTGTCAAGCATGGTGGAGGTAATGTGATGGTCTGGGGTCTGATGGTCAAACCCGACATGGAGGAGAGAGCGTAATAACTTCATGTAGGTAGCCATATATTCCTCATAAGACGTGAAGTACAGTGAAAGTGAAGCCCCTCATGGAGCCCCTCTAAGTAGTTTATAGGGGAAATATATTGTAAGCTTGTCCCTAATATATATCCAGAACTCAAATCACCGCCAGCATCGTCCGCAGGATCCAGGCCGTGAATGGAGGGAAGTGAAAACTGCTGTGATGGCCGGTCACACTTTATGGCAGCCCCTATGCTCTCTCCATTCACAGAATACAGGGGGCCATAAATTTGGGCATCAATGTGAAATGTAATATCCCTGCAGCTGCGGAGCCCAAAAAAGCCGCCCTCTTCTATCAAGATGTTATCCTTTTCTGTCATTTCTTAGTGACAACTAATATGGCCACCAGGAACTGCCGCCCAGCTTTCCCAGGCTCCTGAATGGCAACATTACCTCATTATCCGTCATGTCACTGTATAACGGGGTGATTTGGCCATACACCACAGATTATACAACAATAGTGGCTGCTGTTGGTCATCTGCGGCACTTTCATACCTGCCAAATAATGAGCTCAATTCATTTTTAGTAGATCATTATTGCGCAAAGGAGGGGGTTTGCCTGAAATATTGATCAAGTGGCCTTATAGGTCGATTCACACAATGCAGTCAAATTGTGGTTTATTGCTTTGTGGCAGTAAACTGCGATATGACGCACTGTGTGAATAGACTCATATACTGTGAATAGACTCATTCACTATGCAGACAGTAAGATTTAATTTGACTCCCACATTCTCTCAGCTGGAGGACGCTAAGCAACTAGTCACGGACTCCATAACGGCGGGCATCATCTGTGACCTTGGCTCCGGCAGTGGCGTGGATCTTTGTGTCATTACACGTGGAGGGGCACAGGTATTAAGGGGTTACACCGAAATGGAGGCCAAGGGAAAAAGGTAAAATAATATAAGAGGCCATATACATATATAGGGTACCCCGATATCAATGCTACCTCGCTGACAATGTAATGTTGATGGCGGCAGTGTCCCCTGAAATCTCTTGTGGGGGAGAACAAGGATCGTTCATAATGGAGGGTTTATGTTTTAATCACTGTATAATGAAAAGTTCTGCAACTTTCTAATATACTATCAGCTCTAACTCCTCACCCATTTCAAGATTTCTGCTTGCTTGCAGTGAATGGAAATATTAATTGCTTACATCCAGAAAATGAAAATCCGTTCTGACAGAGCCTCTTTAAAGGAATAGTCCACCAAGGCTCTCTTTTTAGCTGAAAACGTTTCACACGCCCCTTTCTGAGTGACCAGCAAAGTCCCTGAATAACAGACGCCCTTTTATACAGTATAGCAGTCACTAATCCCCTTAAAGGGGCAGTCCACTATTAGCAAATAAATCTTATCCCTTGTATAGTCATTTCTCCATACAGTGGCATAACTGTAGGGGTCGCAGCGGTCGCAATTGCCCTCGGCCCCCCGCACGTCTATAAAATGTTACTATAGTACCTCCTGGGGCCTATGAAATAAACTACACGGGCCCCTGTTACTATAGTAACTGACAATATACTTATCCTCCTCGTTCCGTGCGCAGGGGAGATCCTGGCGTCTCTTCACGTCATGATGTCGCATCGCTGTGCGCAAAATCCCGACTCTGGATGGAGTCAGGACCTCCGCTGCGGTCGGAGCTGAAGAGGAGGGTAAGTATAATATTATTGCCTGCTGGGGCCCGGGTTGTCCAGTCCCTAAAAATGTATGGCCTATCCCCAGGATAGGCTATCAATAGCTGATGGGTCGGGGTCCGCCTGCCGGGACTCACGCCAATTAGCTGTTTTGAAGGGGGTGCAGCGCTCTCACTGCGGTGTGACGGCGATTCAGAAGTGACGGGAATGAAGGGGAAGCAGCGCTTTCACTATCTCTGCACCCCTTCCAATACAGCTGATTGGCGGAGGTCCCGGCAGGCGGACGCCATCTGTAGTGATGGCCGGCACCGGGGCGGCCGCAGGCTGGTAAAGTACAAAAACAGTGGCCCTTGCCACCCTGGTAATGCTCGGCTGCTGCTCTGTTGTATCTGGCTGGCTATAAAAATGTGGGGGGGAGGGGCCCACGTCGATCTAAAAAAATAAAATAAATAATAATTGGAAAAATCGATGTGGGGTTCCCCCATTTTTCATAACTGTTTCCCCCCCAGCTACGCCCCTGCCCAATATTCCAAAACATCTTCTCCATTTAATTCAAGGACAACTCTGATAAGACGGGCAGGACCTCCTGCCACCCTAAGCACCCCGGTGGCGAACGCCAGCGAGCAGCAGCTTTAGGTTGTCTAAATTGTTCTGTACAATAAAGTTTATTGGATAAAGAAAAAATGGCCAGCAGCTATTGGCCATCTATAGGTTCCGCCCCGTTTCCTAAGTAACAGCAGAGAGCGGACTGGACGTGGTCGGATGTTTAGATTCAAAGCGAGGAAAAAACGTGAGACCAAGCGGCCGCGGACAGCGACACCTGCAGGACCGGCGTGAGGTATTACCCGAGAGGAGAGGCGGTTTTCTCGTGTGTCGTGTGCTCGGCTGACAGGACGCACTCTTTCCGGTAATGACGTTCAGTAGTGGTCTGCTGCTATGTGGTACTATAACGCCCAGCATGTCTCTAGTCGCAGGTTGTTTATTCAGCAGTCTCTTCGCTATGGCCGACTATTAGCGGGTGCGCTCACTGCATACATGTGCGTACAGCTCCATTAACCCCTTAGTGACCAACAATACGCCTTTTTAACTTGCATTCTGCGGGGCGATACGATTATGGCGATACCATATGTTTATAGTTTTTTTTATGTCTTATAGCGTTTGCACAATAAAATACGTTTTGTAAAAAATCATTCACTTTTTGTGTTACCTTATTCTAAGAGCCAGAACTTTTTTATTTTTCCATCAATAAAGCCGTACGAGGACTTATTTTTTGCGTAACGAACTGTAGTTTCGATAATTTAAATTTTTAGGTACATGCGACTTTTTTCTCTCTTTTTATTCCATTTTTTGGGAGGTGAAGTGACCAAACAATTGTTTTTCTGGTATGGTTTATTATTATTTTCTTTTACGGCGTTCACCGTGCGGGATAAATAATGAAATAATTTTGTAGTTCAGGCCGTTACGGACACGGCGATACCAATTATGTATAGTTTATTTATATATTTTTATTAATAATAAAGGACTGATAAGGTAAAAAGAGGGATTTTTACTTACTTTTATTTTCTTATTTTTACAAATCTTTTTTTTACTTTTTTTTTTACTGTATTACTTTGTCCCACTAGGGGACTTGAGGGCAGGAGGCCCTGATCGCAATTCTAATACACTGCACTACATGCATAGTGCAGTGTATTAGAGCTGTCAGCTACTCGCTGATAGCAAGCAAAGTGGATCCTGACTTTGTCAGGACCCACTAGGCTTCCGTCGATGGCATAACCGGACTCCATTGTTTGGTGTCCGGTTGCCATAGTCACCATCGCCGGCCGCTATCGTGTAGCAGGCCGGCGATGGCAGCTTAACCCCTAAAAAGCCGCGATCTCTATTGAATGCGGCTTTTAAGGGGTTAATCAGCGGGGACACAGCGATCGGTCCCCGCTGTAGGAGCTGTTACAGCTGCTGTACGAGACATCAGCTGTCACAGCTCCTGTATGTGTCGGGTGGACGGCCGAAACGGCCGTTACTCCCGAGACGTACTATTAGGTCATGGAGCGCGAACGATACAGCTACCATGACCTAATAATACGTCCAGGAGCGGGAAGGGGTTAATGAAGCTGCCAGTTGAGGACCTGTGAGGCGTCTATTTCTCAAACTAGAGACTCTAATGTACTTGTCTTGTTGCTCAGTTGAGCAGCGGGGCCTCCCACTTCTCTTTCTACTCTGGTTAGAGCCTGTTTGTGCTGTCCTCTGAAGGAAGTAGTACACACCGTTGTAGGACATCTTCAGTTTCTTGGCAATTTCTCGCATGGAATAGCCTTCATTTCTAAGATCAAGAATAGACTGTCGAGTTTCGCATGAAAGCTCTCTTTTTCTAGCCATTTGCAGAGTTTAATCGAACCCACAAATGTAATGCTCCAGATTCTCAACTAGCTCAAAGGAAGGTCAGTTTTATAGCTCCTCTAAACAGCAAAACTGTTTACAGCAGTGCTAACATAATTGCACAAGGGTTTTCAAGTGTTTTCTAATCATCCATTAGCCTTCTAACACAGTTAGCAAACACAATGTACCATTAGAACACTGGAGTGATGGTTGCTGGAAATGGGCCTCTATACACCTATGTAGATATTGCATTAAAAACCAGACATTTGCCGCTAGAATAGTCATTTACCACATTAACAATGTATAGAGTGTATTTCTGATTAATTTAATGTTATCTTCATTGAAAAAACTGTGCTTTTCTGTCAAAAATAAGGACATTTCTAAGTGACCCTAAACTTTTGAACGGTAGCGTATATGTGTGTATGTGTATATATATATACACACACACATGTGTGTTATATATATATATATATATATATATATATATATATATAATGTGTGTGTGTGTATGTATATATATGTTTGTATATGTGTGTGTGTGTGTGTGTGTGTGTGTGATATATATATATATATATATATATAATGTGTGTGTATATGTATATATATGTGTTTGTATATATGTGTGTGTGTGTGTGTATATATACACACACATACACACACTGCATATTATATTACACACACTGAGGCCTCGTTTCATTTGTCTTATCCATCATTCATCTCCCCTTGACTTATTCTCCGCTCACCCTCCGTCTGCGTCCAAGGTCAGTACAGTCCTGTCATTCATTAGAACGTAAAGAGGTTGTGGAAAAAGGGAGGATCCCGTGAGGCACTGCTGCGTGGCTGTTGAAGGAACTCAGCGATGGTAGACAAAATGATATAAATAAATATATGTTTATTGAAAAACATTAATAATAATGGCTACGCGTTTCAACGCTGTACTAGCGTCTTCCTCAGGCCGTTAAAATTACATACAAAAGAGGTTGCTTATATATCAACGGAAATCTAAACACACAGGAAGGAAAAAAAAAAGGGGTCAAAAGGGGAAAGGTCAAAGAATGATTGTGACGTCATAAACAATTCTAAACAATTTTCCGATATAGATGTTATTTATGACGTCACAATCATTCTTTGACCTTTCCCCTTTTGACCCCTTTTTTTTCCTTCCTGTGTGCTTAGATTTCCGTTGATATATAAGCAACCTCTTTTGTATGTAATTTTAACGGCCTGAGGAAGACACTAGTACAGCGTTGAAACGCGTAGCCATTATTATTAATGTTTTTCAATAAACATATATTTATTTATATCATTTTGTCTACCATCGCTGAGTTCCTTCAACAGCCATGCAGCAGCGCCTCACGGGATCCTCCCTTTTTCCACTATCTCTTTACGTTCTAACTAGCGGTGACCACCTGGTTTACCGGTTTGGATCCTGGCAGCAGCACCTCTAATAATGCAGATCTTGTTGGGAATGTCAATGTTCGTGAAAACCTCGGTAACAGTGATCACAATATAGTTACATTTTACCTATACTGTAAAAAACAAACGCAGGCTGGGAGGGCAAAAACATTTAATTTTAAGAAAGCCAATTTCCCCAGGATGAGGGCTGCAATTCAGGATATAGACTGGGAAGAACTAATGTCAAATAATGGAACAAATGATAAATGGGAGATTTTCAAATCTACTTTGAGTTATTATAGTGCAAAATTTATTCCTACAGGTAATAAGTATAAACGACTCAAATTAAACCCCACATGGCTTACACCTTCTGTGAAAGGGGCAATACATGACAAAAAAAGGGCATTTAAAAAATACAAATCTGAGGGTACAGCTGTAGCCTTTGTAAAATATAAAGAGCTTAATAAAATCTGTAAAAATGTAATAAAATTAGCAAAAATACAAAATGAAAGGCAGGTGGCCAGGGATAGTAAAACAAATCCCAAAAAATTCTTCAAGCATATAAATGCAAAAAAGCCAAGGTCTGAACATGTAGGACCCCTAGATAATGGTAATGGGGAGTTGATCACAGGGGATCAAGAGAAGGCAGAGTTACTAAATGGGTTCTTTAGCTCTGTATATACAACTGAAGAAAGAGCAGCTGATGTAGCCGGTGCCAGTGCTGTTAATATATCAGTTGATATACTGAATTGGATGAATGTAGAGATGGTCCAAGCTAAATTAAATAAAATAAATGTACACAAGACCCCGGGACCAGATGGGTTACACCCTAGAATTCTTAAAGAGCTTAGTTCAGTTATTTCTGTCCCCCTTTTCATAATATTCAGAGAATCTCTAGTGACTGGTATAGTGCCAAGGGACTGGCGCAGGGCAAATGTGGTGCCTATTTTCAAAAAGGGCTCTAGGTCTTCCCCGGGTAATTATAGACCAGTAAGCTTAACATCCATCGTGGGGAAAATGTTTGAGGGGCTATTGAGGGACTATATACAGGATTATGCGACAATAAATAGCATTATAAGTGACAGCCAGCACGGTTTTACTAAGGACAGAAGTTGTCAAACTAACCTAATCTGTTTTTATGAAGAGGTGAGCAGAAGTCTAGACAGAGGGGCCGCTGTGGATTTAGTGTTTTTGGACTTTGCAAAGGCATTTGACACTGTCCCCCATAGACGCCTAATGGGTAAATTAAGGACTATAGGTTTAGAAAATATAGTTTGTAATTGGATTGAGAATTGGCTCAAGGACCGTATCCAGAGAGTTGTGGTCAATGATTCCTTCTCTGAATGGTCACCGGTTATAAGTGGTGTACCCCAGGGTTCAGTGCTGGGACCACTATTATTCAACATATTTATTAATGATATAGAGGAAGGGATTAATAGCACTATTTCTATTTTTGCAGATGACACCAAGCTATGTAATATAGTTCAGACTATGGAAGATGTTCATGAATTACAGGCAGATTTAAACAAACTAAGTGTTTGGGCGTCCACTTGGCAGATGAAGTTTAATGTAGATAAATGTAAAGTTATGCATCTGGGTACCAACAACCTGCATGCATCATATGTCCTAGGGGGCGCTACACTGGCGGATTCACTTGTTGAGAAGGATCTGGGTGTACTTGTAAATCATAAACTCAATAACAGCATGCAGTGTCAATCAGCTGCTTCAAAGGCCAGCAGGATATTGTCGTGTATTAAAAGAGGCATGGACTCACGGGACAGGGATGTAATAATGCCACTTTACAAAGCATTAGTGAGGCCTCATCTAGAATATGCAGTTCAGTTCTGGGCTCCAGTTCATAGAAAGGATGCCCTGGAGTTGGAAAAAATACAAAGAAGAGCAACGAAGCTAATAAGGGGCATGGAGAATTTAAGTTATGAGGAAAGATTGAAAGAATTAAACCTATTTAGCCTTGAAAAAAGACGACTAAGGGGGGACATGATTAACTTATATAAATATATTAATGGCACATACAAAAAATATGGTGAAATCGTGTTCCATGTAAAACCCCCTCAAAAAACAAGGGGGCACTCCCTCCGTCTGGAGAAAAAAAGGTTCAAGCTGCAGAGGCGACAAGGCTTCTTTACAGTAAGAACGGTGAATTTATGGAATAGCCTACCGCAGGAGCTGGTCACAGCAGGGACAGTAGATGGCTTTAAAAAAGGGTTAGATAATTTCCTAGAACAAAAAAATATTAGCTCCTATGTGTAGAAATTTTTCCTTCCCTTTTCCCGTCCCTTGGTTGAACTTGATGGACATGTGTCTTTTTTCAGCCGTACTAACTATGTAACTATGTAACCTGTGGACTTTTTCATTGCCTTTTCCAAGCACTATCGTGGTGAGCATAATAGACCACGTTCAATATTCTATTTAAACCCCATTGACCTGCACTATGTGGCGCCGTGCTTTTTGCTTTTCTGGTCATTCATTAGATGAAGCGATAAAAGACAGGGAAAGGTAACCTATTTTCAGACGTAAACAAGGCGTATAATGCCTCGTTTTACGTCTGAAAATAGGGCTACAATACGTCGGCAAACATCTGCCCATTCATTTTAATGTGTTTGCCGACGTGCTGTGCCGACGACCTGTCATTTACGCGTCGTCGTTTGACAGCTGTCAAACGACGACGCGTAAAATGACTGCCTCGTCAAAGAAGTGCAGGACACTTATTTGCAACGTAATTTGAGCCGTTCTTCATTGAAGTCAATGAAGAGCAGCTCAAGATTTACGAGCGTCACAGACGCCTCGCATAATGCGAGGAACTTTTACGTCTGAAACGACGCAGCTGTTTTCTCCTGAAAACAGTCTGTCTTTTCAGACATAAAAGGTAGCTAGCGTGTGCACATACCCTAAAGGTCTGAAATGCTGTAATTGCTGCAAATGGAGCATTCTTTGACGAAAGCAAAGTTTGAAGGAGAAAATTATTATTTCAAATAAAAATCATTATTTCTAACCTTGTCAATGTCTTGACTATATTTTCTAGTCATTTTGCAACTCATTTGATAAATATAAGCGTGAGTTTTCATGGAAAACACAAAATTGTCTGGGTGACCCCAAACTTTTGAACGGTCGTGTACGTACATTAGCGATGCTGAGTTTGTCAGCTGAGCAGAGCTGTAATGGCTACCATCACTAGTTGTCATCTGGAATCTATTTCCTGTGTTAGAGACCAAGATAATATAGGAATGGCAATAATTGTATAAATTAGTGATCATTTTTTTTTATGAGTCTAATATAATGTCTAATTTATGTAGTATTTGTCTCAAAAGCAAACAGACTTCTTTAGGCGATACTTAAACAATGAAAGAAATAGTACTTTACAGAGATCTTAGTAATATGAAGCTTCTACTGTCCAAAAGGAAAAAATCTATTCCTGCTTGAGTTTATTTTGTAGTATATTATAATGACACCAATGATAATATAATGCATTAAATTAGAAGAATATTTTTTTTGTTATACATGAACACCATGCAAATTCAGAAAGTTTAGTATGATAAATAACATGTACTACATACTAATAGCTACATTATGTAAATGCAGTACAAACTGAAACACAAATAATAATATAATAGTAGGCCCATAAATATATTTACATTAAATCAGAATCAGTCAAACACTTGAGGTTGACTTGGTAACAAAGTAGACCACATACAGTGACCATATTTTAACCAGGCAAGCATGCGGGTGGTACGATAGAACCTTTTCCTTTTAATTTTTTCAAAATGACATTAATGACATGTTATTATTTACTTAAATCACATAACTATTGTAGAGTGCCTGTGATTATTATTATGTTTATTTAATTTTTACTTAATAGAGAAAAGAGAAGAAATGAATAGAAATAGTGCAGATTTGTAATTTTATGACTTCCATTAAAGGGGTTGCCTCTTGATAACAATCTCCTTCTATATATCCTATTAGCGTGAATAGAGTCGGCCTTAGGATAGATGATGTCCCATGCAAAATTATCTTTCGGCGGTCCACCCCATCATAAATGCCCCATAAATAAGTATAATGCCACCACACAGTGTAATGCCCTATATAGTGCCCCCACATAGTATAATGCCCCTTTAGTGCCCCACACACAGTAGAATGCTCCTTTAGTGCCCCCATACAGTATAATAATATTTAATATATATTATTCAAGAACACAGTATTTTGTCCCCTAATGCTGCCCACACAGTATTATGCCCCCTAAGTGTCACACAGTATATTGCTCCCTGTAGTGCCCCTACACTGTATAATATGTCCGCCTAGTGGCCTCCATACAGTATAATGCCCACCTCCCCTGGCTGCCACACACAGCCACGCCCCCTTGTAGATAGTGTCCCCCTGTAGATAGTGCCCCCGTACCTGTCCCCGTAGACAGTGCCATAATCCCCCACCTTCACCTTGTAGGCAGTGCCACACAGCCCCCTGTAGGTAGTGCCACACAGCCCCTGTAGGTAGTGCAACACAGCCCCCTTGTAGGTAGTGCCACACAGCCCCCTTGTAGGTAGTGCCCCACAGCCCCCTTGTAGGTAGTGCCCCACAGCCCCCTTGTAGGTAGTGCCCCACAGCCCCCTTGTAGGTAGTGCCACACAGCCCCCTTGTAGGTAGCACCCCCCTTCTGTAGATAGCGGCACTATAGCTCCCTGAAGGAGCGGAATCCCCCTGTGGCTGAGGTTTCCGTTCCTGGATGGAGAGCTTGATGTCTCTGTCCATATATGGAAAGTGACATCAGGGGCAACTCCTGAAGCGGAATCCCCATCCACAGCGTTGACGACACTGTGACCGGGGATTCCACTCCATGAGAAGCTCCTGACGTCTCTGTCCTTTTATTGACAGTGACGTCAGGAGCTTCACCTGGAGCCAAATCACTGCGCCAGCAACCCTGTAGGCGGGGATTCCACTTCACGAGTTGCCCCTGATGTCACTGTCCATATAATCCCCGGCCACAGGGGGATTCCGCTCCTTCAGGGAGCTACAGTGGAGCTATGTACAGGAAGGGGGGGTGCTATATACAGGAAGGTGGGGTGGGGGGTGCCATCTACAGAGGCTGCAAAAAATCCCCTTCTCCTCCCATGCACTGCACGCTGTGAGGAGGAGGAGAGAAAGCATGGCCGTGGTTCAGAGGAATGTTGCGGCACCCTTGAAGTGTTCTCGCGGCACCCTGGTTGGGAACCACTGGCCTAGTAGATAGAAGAGTAGGGAGATAACATGGGGGTGCCGTGCAGGCGGGAGGCACGTGCACCCTCATGCCTGGTGTTGCCGCTAGTAGCCGCTTTGGCTGCTACAACGATAGTGACGCCACTGACCGAAGAAGCGACCGGACGGAAATGCAGCTGCTGATTCGCCAGGCCCGGGTGCTTCTGAAACACAAGCAGGGGAATGGAGACCTGTGCAATGGCACAGGTCGCACACCCATAAGGTCGGCCCTGAGCATGAATAGACCTAGAGGGGTTTCCTAGTTCCTGGTAACCCCCCTCTGAGAAGCTCATGAGAAAATAGAGCATAGAGACCTGACCTATATAAGTAATATAAGTATATTAAAAACCGCAGTTAAAAAAAAAACTTGGTGTGAATGAGGCCTAAAGGGCTTTTACACTCACATGAAGATCACTGGGAGAATATAGACATGTAGCCTTATCTTTTTTTGTATACACTACCGTTCAAAACTTTGGGGTAACTCACGCTTATATTTATCAAATGAGTTGCAAAATGACTAGAAAATATAGTCAAGACATTGAGAAAGGTTAGAAATAATGATTTTTATTTGAAATAATAATTTTCTCCTTCAAACTTTGCTTTTGTCAAAGAATGCTCCATTTGCAGCAATTACAGCATTGCAGACCTTTGGCATTCTAGCTTTTAATTTGCTGAGGTAATTGGGAGAAATTTCACCCCATGCTTCCAGAATGCCCTCCCACAAGTTGGATTGGCTTGATGGGCAGTTCTTGCGTACCATACGGTCAAGCTGCTCCCACAACAGCTCTATGGGGTTGAGATCTGGTGACTGCGCTGGCCACTCCATTACAGATAGAATACCAGCTGCCTGCTTCTTCCCTAAATAGTTCTTGCATAATTTGGAGGTGTGCTTTGGGTCATTGTCCTGTTGTAGGATGAAATTGGCTCCAATCAAGCGCTGTCCACAGTGTAAGGCATGGCGTTGCAAAATGGAGTGATAGCCTTCCTAATTCAAAATCCCTTTTACCTTGTACAAATCTCCCACTTTACCAGCACCAAAGCAACCCCAGACAATCACATTACCTCCACCATGCTTGACAGATGGCATCAGGCACTCTTCCAGCATCTTTTCAGTTGTTCTGCGTGTCACAAATGTTCTTCTGTGTGATCCAAACACCTCAAACTTCGATTCGTCTGTCCATAACACTTTTTTCCAATCTTCCTTTGTCCAATGTCTGTGTGCTTTTGCCCATATTATTCTTTTCCTTTTATTAGCCAGTCTCAGATATGGCTTTTTCTTTGCCACTCTGCCCTGCAGGCCAACATCCCGGAGTCGCCTCTTCACTGTAGACGTTGACACTGGCGTTTGTTTTGCGGGTACTATTTAATGAAGCTGCCATTTGAGGACCTGTGAGGTGTCTATTTCTCAAACTAGAGACTCTAATGTACTTGTCTTGTTGCTCAGTTGTGCAGCGTGGCCTCCCACTTCTCTGTCTACTCTGGTTAGAGCCTGTGTGTGCTGTACTCTGAAGGGAGTAGTACACACCGTTGTAGGAAATCTTCAGTTTCTTGGCAATTTCTCGCATGGAATAGCCTTCATTTCTAAGAACAAGAATAGACTGTCGAGTTTCACATGAAAGTTCTCTTTTTCTAGCCATTTTGAGAGTTTAATCGAACCCACAAATGTAATGCTTCAGATTCTCAACTAGCACAAAGGAAGATCAGTTTTATATCTCCTCTAAACAGCAAAATTGTTTACAGCGGTGCTAACATAATTGCACAAGGGTTTTCAAGTGTTTTCTAATCATCCATTAGCCTTCTAACACAGTTAGCAAACACAATGTACCATTAGAACACTGGAGTGATGGTTGCTGGAAATGGGCCTCTATACACCTATGTAGATATTGCATTAAAAACCAGACATTTGCAGCTAGAATAGTCATTTACCACATTAACAATGTATAGAGTGTATTTCTGATTAATTTAATGTTATCTTCATTGAAAAAAACTGCTTTTCTTTCAAAAATAAGGAAATTTCTAAGTGACCCTAAACTTTCGAACGGTAGTGTATTTGTGTATATGTATATGTAATGATAGGGGTAGGGAAACGGACAAGTGAGCCCTAATCTACCCGCCACTCTGTCCCTGCCTACTTGCAACGACCCGCCCTAGGCGACGGGGTACATCTGGGCGGCGGTCCCTACGCTCAGTAAGTGCACGAGACAAACACAAGGGAATATAAAGCAAAGGGAAAGGGGCAGTTGCCCACGGCAACACCGTGAGCAACAGAGTGGTGAACGAGCCAAGTCAAACCAGGAGAGCACGAGTTACCAAACGCAGAGCAGAAGAGTAGTCAGAAAGCCAGGGTCAGTATGGAGCAGGATCAAATAGTAGGAGCTGTAGCTGGGCCAGGAAACCACACGGAAAGAATCACAAGCACGGAGGAACAGGAAAGGCAGGTATAAATAGACAGAGGGCGGGAGCTAGCTGAGTCTGGCCAGGCTGCGATAGGCTCTCCCACTCCTAAGCCTGCTAGCCTGAGTGGTGGAAGGTGGAGTCAGTCTCAGAGAGATAGACTCAGGTGAAGACTGATTACCTCTGGAAGTTAACCCCGAAGCTGTGCCTGGCAGATCCTTTACAGTACCCCCCCCCTTTTATGAGGGGCCACCGGACCCTTTCTAAGTGGACCTGGTTTACTGGGGAAACGAAGGTGGAACTTCCTGACCAATACCCCAGCGTGAACATCCCGGTCGGATACCCAAGTCCTCTCCTCAGGCTCGTATCCTCTCCAATGGACCAGGTACTGGAGGGAGCCTTGGACCATCTTGCTGTCCACAATCTTGGCCACCTCGAATTCCATCCCCTCAAGGGTGAGAACGGGAACAGGAGGTTTCCTCGAGGGAGCCAAGGACGGGGAGCAGGGTTTAAGGAGGGAGGCATGAAACACGTCGTGTATACGAAAAGATGGGGGTAACTCCAGCCGGAAGGAGACAGGATTGAGGACTTCAATGACCTTATACGGCCCAATAAACCGGGGAGCAAACTTCTTGGACGGGACCTTAAGACGCAAGTTCCTAGACGATAACCACACCAGATCCCCGACCATAAACAAGGGGTTAGCAGAACGTTTTCTATCAGCCTGAGTTTTTTGTACGCTCTGGGACGCCTCTAGGTTCTTCTGAACCTGGGCCCAGACTGTGCACAGTTCCCGATGAACGACCTCTACCTCGGGATTGTTGGAACTACCAGGTGAAACGGAGGAGAACCGTGGATTAAACCCAAAATTACAGAAAAAGGGGTAGACCCCTGACAAGTTACTGACCCGGTTATTAAGGGAAAATTCAGCGAGGGGAATGAATGAGACCCAATCATATTGACAGTCAGAGATAAAACACCTTAAATATTGTTCTAGAGATTGATTAGTCCTCTCAGTTTGGCCATTGGTTTCAGGATGGAAAGCAGAGGAGAAGGACAGATCAATCTCCAACTTCTTACAGAAGGCTCTCCAAAACAAAGAAACAAATTGTACCCCTCTGTCCGAAACAATATTGACAGGGACCCCATGGAGACGGAGGATGTGTTTGACAAACAAGGTAGCTAACTTCTTGGCGTTGGGTAGTTTCTTGAGGGGCACAAAGTGGCACATCTTACTGAAGCGGTCTACTACCACCCACACCACCGACTTGCCTTGGGATGGAGGCAAATCGGTGATAAAATCCATGGAGATATGTGTCCAAGGTCTCTGGGGAATGGGCAACGAACGTAGTAAGCCTGCTGGTCGGGACCTGGGAGTCTTGGACCTAGCACAAACCTCACAAGCGGCGACGTAGGCCTTGACATCTTTAGGCAACCCAGGCCACCAATAGTTTCTGGCAATGAGGTGTTTGGTACCCAGGATGCCTGGATGACCAGATAGTGCGGAGTCATGATTTTCCCTAAGTACCCTTAGCCGGTATTGCAGGGGAACAAACAGCTTGTCCTCAGGAAGGTTCCCGGGAGCTGAACCTTGATCAGCTGCAATTTCAGAGACTAAATCAGAATCAATAGAAGAAATGATTATACCGGGAGGCAAAATACAAGCAGGATCTTCCTCCGAAGGAGGGCTGGCCATGAAGCTACGCGACAGTGCATCGGCCTTAATATTTTTAGACCCAGCCCTATAGGTAACCAAAAAGTTGAATCTGGTAAAATATAGCGCCCATCGAGCTTGTCTCGGGTTTAGCCTCCGGGCAGATTCTAGGAAAACCAGATTCTTGTGGTCGGTAAGGACCGTTACCTGGTGCCTAGCCCCCTCCAGGAAGTGGCGCCACTCTTCAAATGCCCATTTAATGGCTAAGAGTTCGCGGTTGCCAATATCATAGTTACTCTCAGTGGGCGAAAACTTCCTGGAGAAGTAGGCACAGGGGCGGAGATGGGTGAGGGACCTGGTACCCTGGGACAAGACAGCCCCCACTCCCACCTCGGATGCGTCAACTTCCACGATAAATGGCTCCATTTGGTTGGGCTGAACCAGCACCGGGGCCGAGATAAAGCACTTCTTAAGGACCTCAAAAGCCTGGACAGCCTCTGGAGACCAGTGGAGGAGATCAGCACCTTTGCGAGTGAGGTCCGTAAGAGGCTTAGCGATGACCGAGAAGTTAGCAATGAATCTCCTGTAATAATTAGCGAACCCCAAAAAACACTGTAACGCCTTCAGGGAGGCAGGTTGGACCCATTCCGCCACAGCCTGAACCTTGGCGGGGTCCATGCGGAATTCATGAGGAGTGAGGATTTGACCCAAAAATGGTGTCTCCTGTTCCCCAAACACACATTTTTCGGTTTTTGCAAACAGTTTGTTTTCCCGAAGGACCTGGAGCACCTTCCTGACATGCTCAATGTGGGAGGGCCAGTCCTTGGAAAACACCAGTATGTCATCAAGGTACACTACAAGAAATATCCCCAGGTAATCTCTCAAAATCTCATTTATGAAATTCTGGAAGACCGCCGGCGCATTACACAACCCAAAGGGCATGACGAGGTTTTCGAAATGACCTTCGGGCGTGTTAAACGCAGTCTTCCACTCATCCCCCTCTTTGATGCGGATAAGGTTATACGCCCCCCGTAGATAAAACTTAGAGAACCATTGGGCCCCCTGAACCTGATTAAAGAGATCAGGAATCAAAGGAAGGGGATACTGGTTCCTTACAGTGACCTTATTCAGGTTACAGTAGTCAATGCATGGCCTAAGACCACCATCCTTCTTCCCTACGAAGAAGAAGCCAGCACCTACCGGAGAAGTAGAGGGGCGAATGTAACCCTTGGCCAGGCATTCCTGGATATACTCTCTCATGGCTTCACGTTCGGGACAAGAAAGATTAAATATCCTACGCTTAGGAAGCTTAGCTCCTGGTACCAATTCGATAGCGCAATCGTATTCTCTATGAGGAGGTAACACTTCGGAGGCCTCCTTAGAGAAAACATCAGCGAAGTCCCGAACAAACTCAGGTAGCGTGTTCACCTCCTCAGGGGGAGAAATAGAATTAACAGAAAAACATGACGTCAAACATTCATTACCCCATTTGGTAAGCTCCCCAGTATTCCAGTCAAACGTGGGATTATGCAACTGCAACCAGGGAAGGCCTAAAACCAAATCGGACGATAATCCCTGCATCAACAGTACAGAGCACTGCTCCAAATGCATGGAGCCAACAAGGAGTTCAAAAACAGGGGTATGCTGTGTAAAATAACCATTAGCAAGAGGAGTGGAGTCGATACCCACTACCGGGACAGGTTTAGGCAAATCAATCAAAGGCATAGCAAGAGACATAGCAAATTCCACAGACATGATATTAGCAGAAGACCCTGAATCCACGAAGGCACTGCCGGTAGCAGACCTACCACCAAAAGAGACCTGAAAGGGAAGCAAGATCTTATTACGTTTCATATTTACGGGAAATACCTGTGCGCCCAAGTGACCTCCCCGATGATCACTTAGGCGCGGAAGTTCTCCGGCTGCATTCTTACGCTTAGGACAGTTGTTCACTTGATGCTTGTCATCCCCACAGTAGAAGCAGAGACCATTCTTCCTGCGGAAATCTCTGCGTTGTTGGGGGGACACGAAGGCCCCGAGTTGCATAGGTACCTC
Organism: Rhinoderma darwinii; assembly: GCF_050947455.1. Classification (NCBI taxonomy): domain Eukaryota; kingdom Metazoa; phylum Chordata; class Amphibia; order Anura; family Rhinodermatidae; genus Rhinoderma; species Rhinoderma darwinii. The sequence goes on along the minus strand of NC_134690.1, from coordinate 308,979,235 downwards.
TGAGTCTTCCGGGGAAGAACGAAGCAACGGAACCTCGGGAGGCATCATGGGGGAGTCGGAGGAGAAAACACATAAACGTTCGCGTTGTCGTTCCCTGAGACGTCGGTCAAGTCGTACCGCTAAAGCCATAACCTGGTCTAGGGAGTCAGAAGAGGGATAGCTAACTAGCAGGTCTTTCAAGGCATTCGACAGACCCAACCTAAACTGACACCTTAAGGCAGGGTCATTCCACCGAGAAGCTACGCACCACCTCCTAAAGTCAGAACAATACTCCTCAACAGGTCTCTTACCCTGACGTAAGGTCACCAGCTGACTCTCGGCAAAGGCAGTCTTGTCAGTCTCGTCATAAATGAGTCCGAGAGCAGAAAAGAAAAGATCAACGGAGGAAAGTTCAGGGGCGTCAGGAGCCAAGGAGAAGGCCCATTCTTGGGGCCCGTCCTGGAGCCGGGACATAATTATACCCACTCACTGGCTCTCAGAACCTGAGGAGTGGGGCTTTAAGCGAAAGTAAAGCCTGCAACTCTCCCGAAAGGAGAGAAAAGCCCTCCGCTCCCCTGAGAACCGGTCGGGCAACTTGAGGTGGGGTTCAGGAGTTGAGGTGAGGGGAACTACCAAGGTAGCATCAGGCTGGTTGACCTTCTGAGCCAGGGCCTGGACCTGTAGGGAGAGACCCTGCATTTGCTGAGCCAGGGTCTCAAGGGGGTCCATAGTAGTGTCAGGGACCAGGGTAGACTAGGTATATGGGCTTGTGATTATGTAATGATAGGGGTAGGGAAACGGACAAGTGAGCCCTAATCTAGACGCCACTCTGTCCCTGCCTACTTGCAACGACCCGCCCTAGGCGACGGGGTACAACTGGGCGGCGGTCCCTACGCTCAGTAAGTGCACGAGACAAACATACAAGGGAATATAAAGCAAAGGGAATGGGGCAGTTGCCCACGGCAACACCGTGAGCAACAGAGTGGTGAACGAGCCAAGTCAAACCAGGAGAGCACGAGGTACCAAACGCAGAGCAGAAGAGTAGTCAGAAAGCCAGGGTCAGTATGGAGCAGGATCAAATAGTAGGAGCTGTAGCTGGGCCAGGAAACCACACGGAAAGAATCACAAGCAAGGAGGAACAGGAAAGGCAGGTATAAATAGACAGAGGGCGGGAGCTAGCTGAGTCTGGCCAGGCTGCGATAGGCTCTCCCACTCCTAAGCCTGCCAGCCTGAGTGGTGGAAGCTGGAGTCAGTCTCAGAGAGATAGACTCAGGAAGTTAACCCCGAAGCTGTGCCTGGCAGATCCTTTACAATATATATGTATGTGTGTATATATATATATATATATATATATATATATATATACTTATATATGTATATGTGTGTGTGTGTGTGTGTGTGTATATACTGTATATGTGTGTGTGTGCGTGTGTGTGTGTGTAATATATATATATATATATACACAGTGAAGGAAATAAGTATTTGATCCCTTGCTGATTTTGTAAGTTTGCCCACTGTCAAAGACATGAACAGTCTAGAATTTTTAGGCTAGGTTAATTTTACCAGTGAGAGATAGATTATATAAAAAAAAAAAAAAAGAAAATCACATAGTCAAAATTATATATATTTATTTGCATTGTGCACAGAGAAATAAGTATTTGATCCCTTTGGCAAACAAGACTTAATACTTGGTGGCAAAACCCTTGTTGGCAAGCACAGCAGTCAGACGTTTTTTGTAGTTGATGATGAGGTTTGCACACATGTTAGATGGAATTTTGGCCCACTCCTCTTTGCAGATCATCTGTAAATCATTAAGATTTCGTGGCTGTCGCTTGGCAACTCGGATCTTCAGCTCCCTCCATAAGTTTTCGATGGGATTAAGGTCTGGAGACTGGCTAGGCCACTCCATGACCTTAATGTGCTTCTTTTTGAGCCACTCCTTTGTTGCCTTGGCTGTATGTTTCGGGTCATTGTTGTGCTGGAAGACCCAGCCACGAGCCATTTTTAATGTCCTGGTGGAGGGAAGGAGGTTGTCACTCAGGATTTGACGGTACATGTCTTTTATACAGGTGACCATTTAAGACAGCTGTCTTTAATGCAGGCACCAAGTTGATTTGGAGCGTGTAACTGGTCTGGAGGAGGCTGAACTCTTAATGGTTGGTAGGGGATCAAATACTTATTTCTCTGTGCACAATGCAAATAAATATATATAATTTTGACTATGTGATTTTCTGTTTTTTTTAAAATATAATCTATCTCTCACTGGTAAAATTAACCTAGCCTAAAAATTGTAGACTGTTCATGACTTTGACAGTGGGCAAACTTACAAAATCAGCAAGGGATCAAATACTTATTTCCTTCACTGTATATATATATATAATGTGTGTGTATATATGTATATATATATGTGTGTTTGTATATATATATATATATATATATATATATATGTGTGTATGTATAATGTGTGTGTGTATGTGTATACACACACACACAAACACTGCATATTACATTACACACACGGAGGCCTCGTTTCATTTGTCTTATCCATCATTCATCTCTCCTTGACTTATTCTCCGCTCACCCTCCGTCTGCGCCCAAGGTCAGTACAGTCCTGTCATTCATTAGATGAAGCGATAAAACACAGGGGAAGGTCACGGTCACAGGATCTTGGGCTGTGAATAGAAACTCCATCATTTAAAGGGCCCCATCCACCCTATAGATAAACCGCACAGCACCTGGGCAATGTAGTGCACAGGACCTGTAGGCGATGTGATATAATTTGTAGATTGCTTGTAGAGAGGAGTTCAGAGCCCCCAAATCTTGCCGCCAATGTAATTTGGACTTGCAGTGATCCCAGGCTGAGGATTCCACTGTACTGGGAATGTGCAGCCTGAAACTTGTGATCCTCTAGAGCGGAGACTCTCCAGCGGTTGTGAAACTACGACTCCCAGCATGCCAGGGCCTTGCCACCTGGTGAGGTTATTAAAGGGGAACTCCACTCAATTTATGGCTGTGCATAAAATGTGTCTTCTCCACACTGAGTGCTCACCCTGTGTCCGCTGCCTCCTCTCCTATCAATCTCCATGCCTCCCTCTGTATATTTCCTGTCCTCAAGGTTACGCCTGTCTCTACATATACACCCAGCATCTCCTAAGGCCCCATCTACACGAACGTGCTTTTGCGGCCGCAATTCCCCCGAAAATGCACGGGACAATTGCGGCCCCATTCATTTTTCTGGGGCAATGCACACGACCGTAGTTTTTACGGTCTGTGCATGGCCCGGGAGCCCGCACCGCAGAAAGAACGGACCTGTCTTATTACGGCTGTCTTCTGCGGTCCAGGCTCATTGAAAATAATGGCCGCGGCCATGTGCATGTCCCGCGATTTGCGGGCGGCTCGTGGCTGACAGTCCGCAGCCGGCCGACCCGAAATTCACATGGCTACGGTCGTGTGCATGAGGCCTAAGTCTTCAGCTTCACTATGGTCCCTCTGCTGCTGCCGGCCCTCGTCGTCCTCTTCTTTCTATACTTAAGATGTTCCCACTCCAAGTGTCGCCTGTCAGGACTCGACCAGAACCAGCGCCCTCCGCGTCCCGCACCACTGCCCTTCATCGGGAATCTGATGGATCTGGGGCGCAGTGATCTTCCTCAACATTTCATGCGCCTGGCCCAGAAATACGGCCCCATCTATTGTCTCAGCTTCTGGGGTCAAGGTATGTGAGGGTCCGGGGTTTTTTTGTGGTATTTTATTACTAAAACTGCTTTACTTCCAAAACTAGAAATAATAAAAATGACACTGGCGCTAAAAAAGTGACGACCAGCGCGCCAAGCATTAGATGTGGTCACTTCTTTAAGGCGACTTGCACCGAGACCAGCACCCATTCTGCTGGAACAATGTAAATTGACGATTCACATGGTCATTACGAAGGACTCCTATGGTCAGCCATACAGCAGGCAATAGGAGGCTCATGAGCCACTGGTTGGGAACCTCCGCTGTAGCCTGTGACTTACGGGTAAAATGGTTTACAGTGGGTCTAGAAAATCTTTATTGGCACAACAAGGCAATGTGTTATGCGGGCCGAAAAAATACCCAAAATAGGCCGTGTGAACATACCCTTATAGCTCTTTAATATGTAGCTGCCTCTTTTTCAAAGGACCAAAAGGTAATTGGACAATTATCTCAATAGGCTATTTAATGGGCTGCATGGGTTATTCCCTCGTTATTCCATAACCAATTAAGCAGGTAAAGGGTCTGGAGTTGATTCCAGGTGTGGGATTTGCATTTGGAAGCTGTTGCTGTGAACCCACAACATGAGGTGAAAGGAGCTCTCAATGCAAGTGAAACCGACCATCGCTAGGCTGAAAAAAAATGAAGAAATCCATCAGAGAGAAGCAGAAATGTCAGGAGTGGCCAAATCAACAGTTTGGTATATTCTTAAAAAAAAGAAGAAAAAAAAAAGAGCGCACTGGTGATCTCAGGAACTCCAAAAGGCCTGGACGTCCACGTAAAACAAGAGTGGTGGATGATCGCAGAATCCTTTCCATGGTGAAGAAAACCCCTTCACAACATCTACCCAAGTGACGAACACTCTCCTGGAAGTAGGTGGATCAGTATCTAAGTCCACCATAAAGAGAAGACTTCATGAGAGCAAATACAGGGAGTTCACAAGGTGAAAGCCATTAATCAGCCTCAGAAAGGCCAGATTAGACTTTACCAAACAACAAGTAAAGAAGCCGCCCAGTTCTGGAACAGCATGAAACTAAGATCAACCTGCACCAGAATGATGGGAGGAAGAAAGTATGGAGAAGGCTCGGAACGGCTCATGATCCAAAGCACACCACATCCTGTGTAACACAAGTATAGCATGGGTAGCAATGTGGTGGCATGGCGGGGGCAGTGTGGTGGCATGGGCATGCATGGCTGCCTGGCACTGGGTCACTATTTTTTGTTGATGATGTGACTGAAGACAGAAGCGGCCGGATGAATTCTGAAGTGTTCAGGGATTTACTTTCTGCTCAGATTCAACCACATGCAGCAGGTGATTGGACGTCGCTTCACAGGACAGATGGACAATGACCCAAAACATTCTGCGAAAGCAACCCAGGAGTATATAAGGCAAAAAAGTGGAATATTCTGCAATGACCGAGTCACCAGATCTCAACCCGATCGAGCTGCATTTCTTTAGCTTAAAGGGAATGTGTCGCTACAAAAATTATTATTTTTTTTTTTAGTTAAACTGTTAGTATATAAATGATTAAACATTGTTCTAATTTTTTAACATTTTTTCACAAGTCAGGAAATATTATAAATTAGATTCTAATTTATAACATTTCCATGTGCTGGTCACTAGAGGGAGCAATTCCCAAAATTGCAGCATTGGCATGTGGTAAAGCAACCTCATTGCTTTATGCTGCAAAATTGGAGAAGACACACTCGCTTTAGCGTCCTCAAACAATCCCCCCTCCTTTATCCTGGCTAGTGCCAGGAGAAAGGAGGGGGTTGAATGTTCAAACCTCCTACACTGTGTGTCGCCATTTTTTGAGCGAATGTACAGTGTAGGAGGATTAGATACAGTGGTAAATACTCAGTATAACACGAACATACACAAACATAACTTACCTGCTCCTGCCGCCGCCGCTCCTAGTCCTTGCTTCTGAACATATGGACGGAAGCCGCGACCGGAAGTAGTCATCTTACTGTCCGGCCGCGACTTCCGGTCCACATGAAAATGGCGCCGGATGTCGCTCGGCGGAAGACCTTCCTTTTGGACTGTGTGGGAGCGGCGCATGTGCCGCTCCCACACAGACGGCGTACGCTATAGTGAATGGAACGGCTCCCGTTCGCATTCTCTATGGGGATGTATGTGCCGTATTCCATCTCTGTATGTGTCGTTAATCGACACATACAGAGATGAAAATAAAATTGCAGCCCACATAGTGAAGTGAAGTAAAAGTAATAGTAATAAAAAAGTACAACACAAAAACACAAATAAATAAAATTTATTTTAATAACATACTAAAAGCAATAACATATAAAAAAAAAATATTTGCGCGACACCTTCCCTTTAAAGATTAAAGGTTCTCTTTAATCTGTGTCAATATTGCAGGATGCGATCAGGTGGCCCTGTAAATATAGGAGGTGTCCATTTGCAATAGAAATGAATGGATGAGTATTTTTATCTGCAATTATGGTCCGTAATGGAGTGTGAGGTGTGTGCCAATAAACAGAGCTTTACTGGCCTATTCTGCTGCCTTAAAGGGAATGTGTCGCGAATTAAACCTTTTTTTTTTAAGTGTTGTTACTTATTGCTATTATATTTTTTACGTTTTTTGCTGTATTTTTTTTTCTTCCATATGGTGGAAAGTATTAAAAATTAAATAAAATGTTTTCATTGACTCCTATGCCCTGTAGCTGCCGTATTCCATCTCTGTATGCGTCGTTAATCGACACATACAGAGATAAAAAAAAATGGCAGCCCCCATAGAGTAAAAGAAAGAAAAAAAAGAAAAAGAAAAAGTACAACACAAATAAATAAAATTTATTTTAATGACATACTAAAAGCAATATTATATAGAAAAAAATAATTTCGTGATCATCCTACCATATATCCAACTTTACAGGTGTTTAGAAAGGTGCGGAGTAGAGAGGGAATATCACAACTGTTATCACCCCTCACTCCGGTTTTGGGTAACCCGGAATTTGGCCCAGGTCTGTCAGATCAGACCTTTAAGATATGGGTACAGCAGGGGCATTTTAGAGTAAGTCATTTTTATAGGGGCAATGCATGGCTGCATGGAGAAGAGCTTTCCCAGCCAGAGGGTCTCCCGGACGCGTCCCAATGGCAGGCTGTAATGGCAGGAAGGAGGTGAAGGGAAAGTGAGCCCTAATCTACCCACCGCCCTGTCCCTGCCTACTTGCAACGACCCGCCCTAGGCGACGAGGTACAACTGGGCGGCGGTCCCTACGCTGTCTAAGTGCACAGGAAAACAAACAGGGAACACGCAAGGGAAGGGGCAGTAGCCACGGAACGCCACGAGGAAACGGAGCGGCGAACCAACAGTCAGGACCAGGACGAAGTGAGTACACCCGAGCGGGCACGGAGACAGAAGCAAGCCAGGGGCAAAGCAAAGCAGGTCAAGCAGAACTGCAGCAAGGCAGAAGCACGGCAGAAGCAGGCTGGAGCAAGCAGCAGTGGGGCCAGGAATCCAAAAGAATTACAAGCACTGAGGGAGAGAACAGGGCAGGTAATAAAGGACAGGGGGCGGAGCTAACTCCGACAGACCAGGCCGCGATAGGCTCTCCCACTCCTGAGCCTGCCACCCTGGTTGGTGGGAGATGGTGTCAGTCGAACAGGTCTGGCCTCAGGTGTGGATTGATTAATCCCAGGAGTATACCTAGATGAAGTACCTGGCAGATCCCTAACAGTACTCCCCCTTTTATGAGGGGCCACCGGACCCTTACTAAGGGGACCCGGTTTAGTGGGGAAGAGAAGGTGGAACCTCCTGATCAATACCCCAGCGTGAACATCACGGGCAGGTACCCAAGTCCTCTCCTCCGGCCCGTATCCTCTCCAATGGACCAGGTACTGGAGGGAGCCCTGGACCATCCTACTGTCCATAATCTTGGCCACCTCGAATTCCACCCCCTCAGGGGTGAGAACGGGAACAGGAGGTATCCTCGAGGGGGACCAGGACGGGGAGCAGCGTTTAAGGAGGGAGGCATGGAAGACGTCATGTATGCGAAAGGATGGGGGGAGCTCCAGACGGAAGGATACAGGGTTGAGGACTTCAATGATCTTATAAGGTCCAATAAATCGGGGAGCAAACTTCCTGGACGGGACCTTAAGGCGCAAGTTCCTGGACGACAACCAGACCAAATCCCCGACGACAAACCGGGGGTTAGCAGAACGTCTACTATCCGCCTGAATCTTTTGTGCGCTCTGGGACGCCTCTAGGTTCTTCTGAACCTGGGCCCAGACAGTGCACAGTTCCCGATGAACATCCTCTACCTCAGGATTATTGGAACAACCAGGGGAGACGGAGGAGAACCTTGGGTTAAACCCGAAATTACAGAAAAACGGGGAGACCCCTGACGAGTTACTGACCCGGTTATTCAGGGAAAATTCAGCAAGGGGAAGGAATGAGACCCAATCGAATTGACAGTCAGAGATGAAACACCTTAAATATTGTTCCAGGGATTGGTTGGTCCTTTCCGTTTGGCCATTAGTTTCGGGATGGAAGGCGGAGGAGAAGGACAGATCAATCTCCAACTTTTTACAAAAAGCTCTCCAAAATAAGGAAACAAATTGTACCCCTCTGTCAGAAACGATATTGACTGGGGCCCCATGGAGACGCAGGATGTGTTTCACAAACAAAGAAGCTAACGTCTTGGCGTTAGGTAGCTTCTTAAGGGGCACAAAGTGGCACATCTTGCTGAAGCGGTCGACTACCACCCACACCACCGACTTGCCCTGAGATGGAGGCAAATCGGTGATAAAATCCATGGAGATATGGGTCCAAGGTCTCTGGGGAATGGGCAAGGAACATAGTAGGCCCGCAGGTCGGGACCTAGGGGTTTTGGACCTAGCGCAAACCTCACAAGCGGCGACGTAAGCCCTAACATCTTTAGGCAACCCAGGCCACCAATAGTTTCTGGTAATGAGGTGTTTGGTGCCCAAGATGCCAGGATGACCAGATAGAGCGGAGTCATGGTTTTCCCTGAGTACCCTCAGCCGGTATTGCAGGGGAACAAACAGTTTGTCCCCAGGGACGTTCCCGGGAGCTGCACCCTGATCAGCCGCGATATCAGAAGCTAAATCAGAATCCGTGGCAGAGACGATTATACCAGGGGGTAAAATACAAGCAGGATCCTTCTCGGAAGGAGGATTGGCCATGAAACTACGTGACAGAGCATCAGCCTTAATATTCTTGGACCCAGCCCTATAGGTAACCAAGAAATTAAATCTGGTAAAGAATAGTGCCCACCGAGCTTGTCTAGGATTAAGCCTCCGGGCCGATTCTAGGAAAACCAGATTCTTGTGATCCGTAAGGACCGTTACCTGGTGTCTGGCCCCCTCCAGGAAGTGCCGCCACTCCTCAAAAGCCCATTTAATGGCTAGAAGTTCGCGGTTGCCAATATCATAGTTACTCTCCGTGGGCGAAAACTTCCTAGAGAAGTAAGCACAGGGGCGGAGATGGGTGAGGGAGCTGGTACCCTGGGACAAGACGGCCCCCACTCCCACCTCGGAAGCGTCAACCTCCACAATAAATGGCTCCTCTTGGTTGGGCTGAATCAGCACGGGGGCCGAGATAAAGCACTTCTTGAGAGTCTCAAAGGCCTGGACGGCCTCAGGGGGCCAATGGAGGACATCAGCACCCTTGCGGGTAAGGTCCGTAAGAGGCTTAGCGACGACCGAGAAGTTGGCAATAAATCTCCTGTAATAGTTGGCGAACCCTAAAAAACACTGTAACGCCTTAAGGGAGGCAGGTTGGACCCATTCCGCCACAGCTTGAACCTTGGCAGGGTCCATGCGGAATTCATGAGGAGTGAGGATTTGCCCTAAAAATGGTATCTCCTGTACCCCAAAGACACATTTTTCAGTCTTAGCAAACAGATTATTCTCCCGAAGGACCTGGAGCACCTTCCTGACATGCTCCACGTGGGAGGACCAGTCCTTGGAAAACACCAGTATGTCATCAAGGTACACAACAAGAAAATTACCCAGGTACTCTCTCAGGATTTCATTAATAAAATTCTGGAAGACAGCAGGGGCATTACACAACCCAAAGGGCATGACCAGGTATTCGAAATGACCCTCGGGTGTGTTGAACGCAGTTTTCCACTCATCCCCCTCTTTGATGCGGATAAGGTTATATGCCCCCCGTAGATCGAACTTAGAAAACCATTGGGCTCCCTGAACCTGATTAAAAAGATCCGGAATCAAAGGAAGTGGGTACTGGTTCCTTACGGTGACCTTATTCAGGTTACGATAATCAATGCACGGCCTAAGACCACCATCCTTCTTCCCCACGAAGAAGAAGCCAGCACCTACAGGAGAAGTCGAGGGGCGAATGAAACCCTTGGCCAGGCATTCTTGGATATACACCCTCATAGCTTCACGTTCAGGACATGAAAGATTAAATATCCTACCCTTAGGAAGCTTGGCACCAGGCACCAAATCGATAGCGCAATCGTAATCTCTATGGGGGGGCAACACCTCGGAGGCCTCCTTAGAAAACACATCGGCGAAGTCCTGAACAAACTCAGGAAGCGTGTTTACCTCCTCCCGGGGAGAAATAGAGTTAACAGAAAGACATGACATAAGACATTCATTACCCCATTTGGTGAGATCCCCAGTATTCCAATCAAACGTGGGATTATGCAACTGCAACCAGGGAAGGCCTAAAACCAGATCAGACGATAATCCCTGCATCACCAGTACAGAGCACTGCTCCAAATGCATGGAGCCAACCAGGAGTTCAAAAACAGGAGTATGCTGAGTAAAATAACCATTAGCAAGGGGAGTTGAGTCGATTCCTACTACAGGGATAGGATAAGGTAAATCAATACAAGGCATCTTTAGAGACATAGCAAATTCCACAGACATGATATTAGCAGATGAGCCAGAATCCACGAAAGCACTGCCCGTGGCAGACCGGCCAGCAAACGATACCTGAAAGGGAAGCAAAATTTTATTGCGTTTCACATTAACGGGAAATACCTGTGCGCCCAAGTGACCTCCCCGATGATCACTTAGGCGCGGAAGTTTTCCGGCTTCTTATTCTTGCGCCTGGGACAGGTGTTCAGTAGATGCTTGTCGTCCCCACAGTAGAAGCAGAGACCATTCATTCTGCGAAACTCCCTACGTTGTCGAGGGGACATGGAGGCCCCGAGTTGCATAGGTACCTCCGAGTCCTCCGTGGAGGGGCGAGGAGACGGGACCTCGGGGGGGATCGCAGAAAAGTCAGAGGGGAGCACACTGAAGCGTTCTAGCTGACGTTCCCTGAGACGTCGGTCAAGTCGTACTGCTAGGGCCATAACCTGGTCAAGGGAGTCAGACGAGGGGTAGCTAACCAGCAGATCCTTCAGGGTGTCAGATAATCCTAACCTAAACTGGCACCTTAGGGCCGGATCGTTCCACTGAGAAGCTACGCACCACTTCCTAAAATCATAACAGTATTCCTCAACCGGTCTCCTACCCTGACGTAAGGTCACCAGCTGACTCTCGGCTAAAGCAGTCCTGTCAGTCTCGTCGTAAATGAGTCCGAGGGCAGAGAAAAAACGATCAACAGAGGAAAGTTCAGGGGCGTCAGGAGCCAAGGAGAAGGCCCACTCTTGGGGCCCTTCCTGGAGTCGGGATATGATGATACCCACCCGCTGGTTCTCGGAACCTGAGGAGTGGGGCTTTAGGCGGAAATACAGTCTGCAACTCTCCCGGAAGGAGAGAAACGTCTTACGGTCCCCTGAAAACCAGTCAGGTAACTTGAGGTCGGGTTCTAGAGGTGAGGTGAGGGGTACTACTAAAGCAGCGTCACCCTGATTGACCCTTTGGGCCAGGGCCTGGACCTGTAGGGAGAGGCCCTGCATCTGCTGGATCAGGGTCTCAAGGGGGTCCATGATAGCGTCAGCGTAGGAGAAATGGTAGACTAGGTAAGGGCTTGTAATTATGTAATGGCAGGAAGGAGGTGAAGGGAAAGTGAGCCCTAATCTACCCACCGCCCTGTCCCTGCCTACTTGCAACGACCCGCCCTAGGCGACGAGGTACAACTGGGCGGCGGTCCCTACGCTGTCTAAGTGCACAGGAAAACAAACAGGGAACACGCAAGGGAAGGGGCAGTAGCCACGGAACGCCACGAGGAAACAGAGCGGCGAACCAACAGTCAGGACCAGGACGAAGTGAGTACACCCGAGCGGGCACGGAGACAGAAGCAAGCCAGGGGCAAAGCAAAGCAGGTCAAGCAGAACTGCAGCAAGGCAGAAGCACGGCAGAAGCAGGCTGGAGCAAGCAGCAGTGGGGCCAGGAATCCAAAAGAATTACAAGCACTGAGGGAGAGAACAGGGCAGGTAATAAAGGACAGGGGGCGGAGCTAACTCCGACAGACCAGGCCGCGATAGGCTCTCCCACTCCTGAGCCTGCCACCCTGGTTGGTGGGAGATGGTGTCAGTCGAACAGGTCTGGCCTCAGGTGTGGATTGATTAATCCCAGGAGTATACCTAGATGAAGTACCTGGCAGATCCCTAACACAGGCGTTACAATTGACTCATTACTTGTCAAGACTACCTACACCGGCTTCCTATGACCGAGCTCTATCTTCCTTTGAAACTTTGTGTTCTCAAACGGGGCATGTGAGACGGGCCCTGTCCAGTCTTTACTGCGTGCTGCTCACTCCTGCTGAGGCTTTCATCCCACCATATATTACGAAATGGGAAAGAGATCTTCAGATTACTCTAACACAAGAGCAAAGGGAAAAGATCATGCTCCTCACACATAAGGCGTCTATTAGTAACGCCTATCAGGAAACCAGTTTTAAAATACTATCCCGTTGGTACAGAGTCCCACATGTGCTACATAAAATGTTCCCGGATGTTTCTCCTTTATGTTGGAGATGCGGCAGAGAAGAGGGAACGCTTTTACGTATATTCTGGAGCTGTGAGAACCTTCGCACCTATTGGTCAGAGGTTCAAGATATCATTCTGGAGATCACAGGAATCTCGCTGGGAGATGATCCGGCATGGATTTTGCTGCACCACCACGATATACCTGTGGGGCGCTACAGGAAGATGTTAGTGAGACATTTGTTGAACGCAGCTAAGGCTTGTATTCCGGGGGGTTGGAGATCCTCTGAGCCTCCTGTGACTAGACAATGGCTGGAGCGCATTCACGAAATTCGGAGAATGGAGGAGTTGCTCCATTCCGCACCCGAACGAGCAACGCAGTTTCAGAAAACCTGGTTCTATTGGTTTGACATCTGCAAGTCGGACAGATACAAGAGGGCCATGGGTGAACTGATTAGTGGAGAACCAGGGAGCTCTTGAGTTCTCTCTGGTCTGTGATGTGCTGTGGGGGGGGGGGAGAGAGTGAGGGGAGAACATCTCCCCTTCTCCCTCTTAAGATTTTCCCTATACCCCCCCCCCTTCCTTTTGTCCTTCTACCCTTCGTTTACTTCCCTATTTGAATCAATCGTTACTAAGAATTGACTGAGATGTGGGTGATGGAGGGGCGGATGAGGGTGTAATGCTGGTATTCCTGTCTTGCTATACTAATGCTTGTAGTGTATTGATGGTACTATGTTGGGAGGACTTTGATTGCATATTTACTTATTGTTGTTGAAATATAGGTTGAAATGATCGGCCCTCATGGGCTTTTTCTGTACCCATGTCACCCCCTTTTCTTTTTCTGTATCCCCATTTCTTTTCTTGAAAATAAAAAATTTGAAATATAAAAAACAAAAAAAACAAAGGAGGAAACCCAGCGTCTGGTGATGTCCATGGGTTCCAGACTTCAGGCCATCATTGCCTGCAAAGGATTCTCTACAAAGTATTAAAAAAAACATTTATGGTAATGTTAATTTGTCCAATCACTTTTGATCACCTGAAATGAGGAGGTTGTGTAGAAAAATGGTGGCAATTCCTAAACTTTTCACAGGAGATTTTTGTTTAACCCCTTGAAATAAACCTGAAAGTTTAAACTTCAATTGCATCTCAGTTGTTTCATTTCAAATCCAATGTGGTGGCAGCAAAACCCAAATCATGAAGATTGTGTCACTGCCCAAATAATTCTGGAACCAACCCACACACCCACCCACACAGCAAACACTCTGAACAAGCATAGCTGCAGTGTAAAGAATGGGGGTGGGACAGAGCAAGAGTATTGAACTACAGCGAAGCTGGAGTCATTGATCATATCCAAGCCCTTATGAAGATTAGTCTAAAATGATGAAGATCAAAGTTATAATATACATTTTTTTTTTATTTGAAAAAATTAACAAATCTTCACAGAATAAAAACAGGAAGCGGATCATAAACTCAGCAGAACAATTAGAAGGTCGGCCAAATCAGGTTTCATTAGCGGTTGTGTCCAGCGTCTTTGTTAGCGGTTTTGTCCAGCAGTGCCGCCTTGTGGTCATTTTCTGTGCTACATCCTGGACCCCTATAACCCATTACATAGCTGGACAGAAAAACGACTGCACTACCACCCTGCAAACTGCAGCGGCAGCCATATTGGTTGTAACAAAGAAAAAAACTCCACTGTAACCAGTGTCAGGAGGGGGCGCTAAAGCCGGTTTACTCTTCCAAACTGGATCTTTTATGCAATGGTAAAACTTGTATTTCCCAATAGATTTTCTCCATTAATATAAAACTATTTACACGTGATCATTCTTCATCAAATCTTGAGAGATAAAACGGCAGCGTTATCACAGTTCATACGGGATGCCTCGGATTCTCCGTGCGAGCTGCATGTCCTTCACAAAGAGAGTGCCCCTATTGGCCTGGTGACTGAAGAGGTAAGAATCTTCAAAGAGACTCACGAGGAAGTCCTCAGCTGACTGTGGATACAGAAGAGCATTAGTCCCTCTTAAAGTGACAGCACTCCCGGTATAATTTACTACACAGCTCGAAGGACTGATCAGATTTCACTTTTATGAGCTGTTAGCTAGAGTGATGGTGGGGGGGGAGGGGGGGTCTGGCCTCTGGAACTCCTACAATGCATCACAACCCCTATGCAAATGTCCCGCTAGGGCATATGGATGTGTTAGAGGGGGCGGGGGCTGAGTAGTGAACCACTGCAAAGAGCAGCTCCCTCTCTGGTTGACCCATGCGTTACATGGACAGTGCATTGTATGAGATACTGACCTCTTGTAGCGCCATAAGTGCGGTGCTTTGCCAGTAGTAAAACACGCCGCGAGAATACTTCAGGCAGATCTCTCTCACCTGCAAGAATAAAAGGGGAATATCACCGACAATAAAGAGGAGCAGTCGCAGAGGACACATCCACTCACCAGGCGGAAAAACTGGGTTTTCTGAATGAGCAGATTGGTTGATTTTTGGTACTTTCTTATTTCCATCAGTGCACGGGCTCCTGGGCGGTAGCGTCTTCTTCGTTGTGTGCTCGGTCTGTGACTTGTTTCCCCTCTACCTGTAAGAAAGAAATCCATAATAACAGCTGAAAATGAATCTCCCGCTACATGGAAATTCACTGTCTGGCCGGGGTCACACGTAGGGTAAACACGGCGGATTTTCTGCAACCGATTTCATTGCGGAAACTCCACAGTGTAATACAGAAGCAGAAGAGTGGAGGAGATTCAAACAAATCTCATCCAGACGCAGCGGAAAAAAACCCGCCAAACTTACCCAGATCTCTCTGCTCCTGGGTTCAACCCGGCCTCCAGGGATGATGTCTCATCCCATATGACTGCTGCAGAACATCAGAGGGACACGTCACCATGGCTACGGGTAAGTATGGATTTTTTTCTACCTTCTATGGACATTCCAGCCGAAAAACTGCAGTTTTTCAGCCAGAATTACCTCCGGTGCCCAGGGCCAATACGCTGTGTACTTTTACGCCGCGTATCTGCCCTGTGTGAACATGGCCTATTACCTTAATGTCCCCCAAGGAACATCAGGTAAACAGATTTAAAACATAACATGCTACCTGGATTAGTCCTATTGATACCTGATTAAAGGGGTTGTACCACGAAAATAATTTTTCACCTATCCACAAGATAGGTGATAAATGCCGGATCGCTGCGGGTTGTTAACAAGAGTGCGGGTCCCAGAGGGTGGTCACTCAAGTCATTCTCTATGGCAGTGGTCCCCAACCTATTTTGCACCGAGGACCGGTTTGATGCAAGAACATTTTTGCGGGGACTGGCGGGGGGGGGGGGGGGGGGTGGGTGGAGGGGTTAGAGTCAGATCACGCATTACGTAAATACGGCGTATACCTGTATTATAATGCGGAAAAATCGGCAGCATAATACAGTAGCAGCAAAGTGGATGAGATAAAACACGTCTCATCCACACGCTGCATAAACGGAGTAGAAAAAAGGCTCAGAAATTGACGTCACAACATCGCGCCTGCCTGCGCGGAGCCGCTCACGGCAGAGTGCATAATTGGGCAAGGAGCAGTCAAACTTGACTATTTCCGGCGATGCCATAGGGAATGAATAGAGCGGTCGGACTGCAGGTTGGAAATTCTTAGATCCCTCATTTCATAATATATCTTCATGGGTGTGAGCTGTGTTCTCAGATTCCCTTCCCAGAGCCATATAGTAACGTGCTTCCTGCAACCACCACTAGGGGGAGACGATTGTGCACATGCATACAGCTCCTGTTGTGCCTATATAAATCAGTCCTCAGTTTGCTCCCCCTAGTGCTACAGAAATTTCTGTATGTAACAGATTTTTACCTGCATAGAAACGAACCCTCTAAGATATAAAGCTGAGAAACGGATTACAATCTAGTATTACACGACCCGAGGTTATCTGGAATTCATTTTTAAAATAAAATATATAATGAGAGTGATAAGATGATCAAGGTGCAACTTTCCCTTACTTGGCGGAGATTGAGGAGGAGCTGCAGGTTTCTTCTGCGGCTGCGCCGACTTCCTGCGGGACAAGCTTTTCTGGGGTGGTTTCATGATGATGTAAAACGCTGCTGAGAGACATACAATCAGTTAAGCGGATAAAAGACGGTGACAATTCAGCAGAATCACAGGTGACGTAGGATAAACTGAGCGGTTTTATACTGACTGATGCCACCAATGCAAGTGACAAGAAAGTGATGACATTGACGGTGAAGATATGAGATTGCCGGATGTCAGTAATTAACGCACGCTGCATCAATGCATACAATAGATCCTCGTGGCATCAATTACCAGAACAGCGACATCAATGATCTATTTAATAATGCGGCAACAGAAGAGCTACCCGCAGCAGATCCCGCAAGCAATGGGCAGATGTTTGCAGACGTAATGGAGCCGTCTTTTCAGGCGTGATTCGAGGCGTAAAACGCCTGAAAATAGGTCGTGTGCACATAACCTTACAGAGAATCCGTAATCCAGACAAAGGTGGGAAATTTAAAACTGGAGCAAAGGAAAAGTGGAGCAGTCGTCATGGAAATGAAAGGCCGCAGCTGGAGGACGATGAGCTGCAACAATGCAGTACAAATATACAGAAATAAAACATCTAATAATCCATATGATCTCTAGACACGCAGCAGCGAAAATGTATAAAATCAACACACACGATAGACGAGGAGAAGAAACATTCAGTCGAGAGTGCAACTTTTCTTAGGACTCTCTGCTTTGTGCCGTTTCTCTGTTATTCCTCCTGGAAATGTAAGAATTGACAGCTGTGTGTTACCAGTTGGGGGTGTGTCCCTACAAACTGACAACGTCCAATCAGTGCTGACAGAGAGACTGTAGGACCTTTGATGAGGAGAATGGCAACACCAAGTTATCTATTAACTCCTTAATGACCGGGCATGTTTGTACCTTAATGACCAAGCCAGATTTGTCAAATCTGGTATGTCTGACTTTATCAGAGAATAACTCTGTGAAAGTTTTGAATATCCAAGTAATTCTGACATTGTTTTTTCGTCACATGTTGTACTTTATTTTAGTGGTAAAAGTAGACTGATACGATTTGCGGAAATTAATTAAAAAATAGAGAAATTGAAGAAATTTTGTAAAAATTATAATTTTTCCCTATTTTTAACTGCAATATGTGACATATGTACATACATACTGTACAATTTTTTTAATTAAATATATTGTAAAGGATCTGCCAGGCACAGCAGGGTTAACTCCCAGAACTAATCAGTCAGCACCTGAGAATACATCCCTGAGACTGACTCCTGCTTCCACCATTCAGGCTGGCAGGCTTAGGAGTGGGAGAGCCTATCGTAACCTGGCCAGACTCAGCTAGCTCCCGCCCTCGGTCTATTTAAGCCTGCACTTCCTGTCCCTCGGTGCTTGTTATTGCTTTTGTTTCTTTCCTTGTGGTTCCTGGCCCAGCTACAGCTCCTGCTATTTTTGATCCTGCTCCATACCGACCCTGGCTTACCGACTACTCTTCTGCTTTTCGTTTTGTACCTCGCACACTCCTGGCTTGACTCGGCTCGTTCACCACTCTGGTTGCTCACGGTGTTGCCGTGGGCAACGGCCCCTTTTCCTTGCATGTTTGTCGTGTTTGTCGTGCACTTACTTAGCGCAGGGACCGCCGCCCAGTTGTACCCCGTCGCCTAGGGCGGGTTGTTGCAAGTAGGCAGGGACAGAGTGGCGGGTAGATTAGGGCTCACTTGTCCGTCTCCCTACCCCCTGCCATTACATATATATTTCCATCTCTTTACTCTATTTTGGCAGCACTTTTGAAAAAAATTTTTTTTTTTTGAGCAATTTGGAGGACTTACAAATTTAGTAATCATTTTATACATTTTGAAGTACATTTTGTTTTCCTGCACCAAGCCAGGTTTTCAGAGGCTCATAGGTGTCAGAATGGTGGAAACCCCCACAAGTGATCCCATTTTGAAAACTACACCCCTTAAGGTATTTATTAAGGGGTGTTGTAAGTATTTTGACCCCACAGTTTTTTTGTAAGAATTCATGCAAAGCAGGCGTAAAAAAATATAATTTCACTTTTTTCATAAAAGTATCACTTTGAAGACCGATTTCTGTGTAAAACGACCATGAGAATGAAGAAACACACCCCAAAATCTATCACCCTGTTTCTCCTGTTTTCAAAAATGCCCCCATTGTGACCCTAATGCATTGCTTGGACACACGACAGGGCCCGAAAGGGAGGGAGCACCCGGAGGCTTTCAGGACTCATATTTTGCTTGAAAATGTTTTAGGCCCCACTGTACATTTGGAGAGGTTTTGAGCTACCAGAGCGATAGAATCTCCCCATAAATGACCCCATTTAGAAAACTAGACCCCTTAAGGTATTTATCTAGGGGTGTAGTGCGTACTTTGACCCCACAGTTTTTTGCTAAATTTAATGCATAGCAGGTGAAAAAAAAACAAAAAACACTTTTTTCATAAAAGTATCACTTTGAAGACCGATTTCTGTGTAAAACGACCATGAGAATGAAGAAACACACCCCAAAATATATCACCCTGTTTCTCCTGTTTTCAAAAATGCCCCCATTGTGACCCTAATGCATTGCTTGGACACACGACAGGGCCCGAAAGGGAGGGAGCACCCGGAGGCTTTCAGGACTCATATTTTGCTTGAAAATGTTTTAGGCCCCACTGTACATTTGGAGAGGCTTTGAGCTGCCAGAACGATAGAAACTCCCCATAAACGACCCCATTTAGAAAACTAGACCCCATAAGGTATTTATTTAGGGGTATAGTAAGTATTTTGACCCCACAGTTTTTTGCTAAATTTAATGCATATCAGGTGAAAAAAAAATATAATTTCACTTTTTTCATAAAAGTATTTGTTTGAAGACCGATTTCTTTGTAAAGCGAACATGAAAATTAAGAAACACACCCCAAAATCTATCACCCTCTTTCTCCTGTTTTCAAAAATACCCACATTGTGGCCCTAATGCGTTGTTTGGACACACGGCAGGGCCCCAAAGGAAGGGAGCACCCGGAGGCTTTCAGGACTCATATTTTGCTTGAAAATGTTTTAGGCCCCACTGTACATTTGGAGAAGCTTTGAGCTGCCAGAACGATAGAAACTGCCCATAAACGACCCCATTTCGAAAACTAGACCCCATAAGGTATTTATCTAGGGGTATAGTAAGTATTTTGACCACACAGGTTTTTCGCTAAATATATTGGAATTAGTCTGTAAAAATTACAATTTACTTTTTTTCTGAAACAACATAGAAATTTTTATTTACAAGGAATAACGAAGAAAATGCACCCCAACATTTGTAAAGCAATGTCTCCCGATTACGACAATACCCCATATGTGGTAATAAACTGCTGTTTGGACCCACAGCAGGGCTCAGAAGGGAAGGAGCGCCATTTGGATTTATGATTTTGCTGGAATGGTTTTCGGTGCCATGTCGCATTTGCAATGCACTGGAGGGACCAAAACAGTGGAAACCCCCCAAAAGTGACCCCATTTTGGAAAAACCTTCAAGGAATTTTTCTAGGGGTATAGTGAGCATTTAGACCCCACAGGTCTTTTGCAGAGTTTATTAGAATTAGGGCGCGAAAATTAATATCAACATTTTTTCCACTAAAATGTTGCATTTTCTCATTTTCACAAGGGATAAAGGAGGAAAAAAACAACCATTTTTTATAAAGCAATTTCTCCCGAGTACAGAAATACCCAACATGTTGTCATACGTTTTTTTCATTAGAAATGAATTAACCCTTTCAGGACTGATCCAGTTTTTGCTTTCTGATTTTAGATTTTCCCTCCCCGCTTTCCAAGAGCCATAACTTTTTTATTTTTCCATCAATAGAGCGGTGTGAGGGCTTATTTGTTGCGGGACAATCTGTAGTTTTCATTGGTACCATTTTGGGGTACGTGCGTTTTTTTTTTTATCACTTTTTGTTAATTTTTTTTGCAATCCTGAGCAAAAAACAGGAATTCTGACACCGTTTTTTAGGTTTTCTTTTTGCGGCGCTCACCGTACGCTATAAATGACATTGTTACTTTATTCTGCGGGTCGGTACGATTACGGCGATACCATATGTATATAGGTTTGTTCCTTTTTTTTTGCGTTTGCACAATAAAATGACTTATTTATAAACAAAAAAAATTTCTGTGTCACCATATTCTGAGAGCCATAATTTTTTTATTTTTTAGTCAAAAAAGCTGTGTAAGGGCTTGTTTTTTGCGGGACGGATAGAAGTTTTTATTGGTATTATTTTCGGGTACATGCGACTTTTTGATCACTTTTTATTCTTTATTGAGGGAGCGGTTGTGACCAAAAAAATTGTGATTCTGTCGTCGTTTTTTATTGATTTTTTTTGGGGTGTTCATCGTGCGGGGAAAATAACATTACAGTTTTATAGTCGGGGTCGTTACGAACGCGGTGATACAAAATATGTGTACTTTTTTAACGTGTTCATTTTTTTTCTATAATAAAAGACTTATTATAGGAAAAAAAGCATTTTGTGTTTATAGAACTTATAACTTTTATTTTTACACTTTTTTTAAAACATTTTTATTACTTTTTTTTACTTTTTTTACTTGTCCCACTAGGGGACACTTAGTCTTGCAGCTTTGATCGCTGCTAGAGTACATTACACTACACACGTAGTGTAATGTACTCCAACTGTCATTGTGACGTGACTGTCACACTGACAGGAAGCAGAGGAGGAACGGCCGGAGGCTGTTCCTCCGAGGCTTCCGTACATGGCAACCCGGAGGTCATTATCTGACCTCCGATTGCCGTGACAAGCATCGGTAGCCCCCACGATCACTTCGTGGGGGCTGCCGATGTGCTTCAAACCACTTAAATGCGGCGACGGCAATCCGTCGCCGCACTTAAGGGGTTAACTGCCGAAAGCAGCGGCGATGGTCCGCTGTCCGGCGAGACTGATGTCTCAGCTGTCTAGGACAGCTGTCAGCGCGCGTCTGTCACTCTGTGTTTACACAGAGTGACAGTTTGAAATGCGGACGAAAATGCACGTCCTGGTGCGGGAACTAGCAGCCGACCAGGACGTGCATTTTCGTCCTTGGTCGTGAAAGGGTTAATACATACATTTCAGGAGAAATGTCGGCTCCTCTTTAATAATATTGTCTGTATCCTGTATAATTCATGAGGACGCACGTGCTGCCCGGCGTGATGTCAGCGTCACCGTATCTATCAATGATTATACACTGAACTCTAGAAAACTGCCAGATACACCAGGACGACTGTATACATCAGAGTTTCCCAACCTTTTCAGGCTCGAGGCACCCCAGGGAAAAAAAATAATTCTCAGGGCACCCCTACCAAAAATTGTTTACAAAACGACAAAAAATGGCGAAAAACAAGCAGTACACTCTTAGGTTATGTTCACACAACGTTTTTTTGTAAGGCAGAAACTAAAAGTCTGCCTCGAAATTCATTTACGAATTTTGAGGCAGATTTTGAATTGACAGCGCTGTTTGACTTTTTTTTATTTATTTTTTTCCCACATTTTTTTTAAGCCGTTGAAGCGAATGCAAAAACCGCAGACAAAAAAGCACCAAACGAGCGCCGCAGGTTTTTCTGCCTCCTATTAATTTCAATGGGAGGTGAGAGGCGGAAACCACTTGAAGACCGTCAGCCCCCCACTCACAGTAATAACCGTCAGCCCCCCACTCCCAGTAATGACCGTCAGCCCCCCACTCCCAGTAATGACCGTCAGCCCCCCACTCCCAGTAATGACCGTCAGCCCCCCACTCACACAGTAATGACCGTCAGCCCCCACTCCCAGTAATGACCGTCAGCCCCCCACTCCCAGTAATGACCGTCAGCCCCCCACTCCCAGTAATGACCGTCAGCCCCCCACTCACACAGTAATGACCGTCAGCCCCCACTCCCAGTAATGACCGTCAGCCCCCCACTCCCAGTAATGACCGTCAGCCCCCCACTCCCAGTAATGACCGTCAGCCCCCCACTCCCAGTAATGACCGTCAGCCCCCCCACTCCCAGTAATGACCGTCAGCCCCCCACTCCCAGTAATGACCGTCAGCCCCCCCACTCACAGTAATGACCGTCAGCCCCCCACTCCCAGTAATGACCGTCAGCCCCCCACTCACAGTAATGACCGTCAGCCCCCCACTCACAGTAATGACCGTCAGCCCCCCACTCACAGTAATGACCGTCAGCCCCCCACTCACAGTAATGACCGTCAGCCCCCCACTCACAGTAATGACCGTCAGCCCCCCACTCCCAGTAATGACCGTCAGCCCCCCACTCACAGTAATGACCGTCAGCCCCCCCACTCCCAGTAATGACCGTCAGCCCCCCACTCACAGTAATGACCGTCAGCCCCCCCACTCCCAGTAATGACCGTCAGCCCCCCACTCACAGTAATGACCGTCAGCCCCCCACTCCCAGTAATGACCGTCAGCCCCCCACTCCCAGTAATGACCGTCAGCCCCCACTCACAGTAATGACCGTCAGCCCCCCACTCACAGTAATGACCGTCAGCCCCCCACTCACATTATAATGACCCCTCAGTAAAGCCACCATCAGCCTCCGTCCCCCCAGTAAAATGACCATCAGCCCCCTCCAGTAAAGCCACCATCAGCCTCAGTCCCCCCGCCCCCCGATAAAATAACCATCTGCCCCTCTAGTAAAGGGACCATCACAGACAGAAAGTGTGATTACCCCTGGGGAAGGAATAAATAAGGATGTATAAGAACAACAACTCCCAGCATGTCCAGGATGTTATGTGATATCAGAGAAAGTTTACAGGAGGAGGTATAAGAGGAGAGGACTACAACTCCCAGCATGTCCAGACTTAGTATGGGATATCAGAGGACATTACAGGGAGGAGGTATAAGAGAAGAGGACTACAACTCCCAGCATGTCCAGACTGTTATTATGGGATATCAGAGGACATTACAGGGAGGAGGTATAAGAGGAGAGAACTACAACTCCTAGCATGTCCAGGCTGTTATTATGGGATATCAGAGAGGACATTACAGGGAGGAGGTAGAAGAGGAGAGGACTACAACTCCCAGCATGTCCAGACTGTTATTATGGGATATCAGAGGACATTACAGGGAGGAGGTATAAGAGGAGAGGACTACAACTCCCAGCATGTCCATGCTGTTATTATGGGATATCAGAGGACATTACAGGGAGGAGGTATAAGAGGAGAGAACTACAACTCCTAGCATGTCCAGGCTGTTATTATGGGATATCAGAGAGGACATTACAGGGAGGAGGTAGAAGAGGAGAGGACTACAACTCCCAGCATGTCCAGACTGTTATTATGGGATATCAGAGGACATTACAGGGAGGAGGTATAAGAGGAGAGGACTACAACTCCCAGCATGTCCAGGACGTTATTATGGGATATCAGAGCACATTACAGAGAGGAGGTATAAGAGGAGAGAACTACAACTCCCAGCATGTCCAGGCTGTTATTATGGGATATCAGAGGACATTACAGGGAGGAGGTATAAGAGGAGAGGACTACAACTACCCACATTCCCCTGGCTCCATTTCTCACACAACTGCTAAGAAAGTAAAGAAAACCCACTTACCCTGCCCAGTGTTAATGGCTCCTCTCCCTCCGTCAGGCTTCTAGTGGGAAGCGGTGGGCGGTGCTTGTAACAGACATCCGCGCGTCACGTCTGCTACAACGTCGGGGGCGGAGCTTGTACCAAAAAAAAAAAATAAAAATGTAAAAAAAAAATTCGTTTTTTTTTTTTTTTTTTTTGCCGTGGATGAGCCGCGGCACCCCTGAACAGCTCTCGGCACCCCGGTTGGGAACCACTGGTATAGATTATATAATAGCCCCACAATATAAAAGCCAAGAAAAACCAAAAGGCTCCCGCACTGCGTTCTTCCAGGTTATGTATCGCCCCCTTGTGGCTAATAGAAGAAGTACACCAAATGTTCAAACCATCGCTAAAGCCAACAAAACTATATCCTGATGTTTGATCTCCCACAATCTATAATAATTATAATACACGATCACCGCGCGGTCTCAATGACGTCATCAAGACCTCGGGCTGTAAAGAAAAGCCTGTTTATACCCCTGGGTTCCAGGATGGGTCTATTTTAGGCTCGATGGGTTTCTATCAAGTTCTATAGAAAATGCTTAGAAACGTTGTGATATTAAAAAAAAACCTTTTATTGACATTAAGACCCCTTTACCAATGCCGATAATCATACGAGCGCTTGTTTTCGATCACAAGCAGCGACGATCAGACGATAAACTGCACTCATTGGTCAGCTGATCACATCTTTTATGCGTCCCAAAAAATCCTCGTTGTCCACAGCGTACAAACAGGGGATGTGCTGCCGACAATACGTAAACTGTACGAGCACGGACCATCGTATTAACCATCGCTCATCCCCGTACAGCGTGCGTCGGCTCGTGTAAATGAGCACCGAGTCACTGGATACATCGTTGATCGTGCAAGTTCCATCTAGTAAAAAACTGTAAACAGGGAGGAGGGGGATGCAGCTGCAGTTTCTTATGCCCCACGCACGCGACCGTATTTTTCATCAGTAATTACAGCAGGGACTCTCCCATAGAAGTCTATGGGCGCTTCCATAAATATGGGTGGCTATGGATACGCATCCATACTCTGACCATATATATGGAAGCGTTGCTATGCAACATGCTGATGACATCATTTGCATCCTCCCTCTTTTTTTTACGGATCCGTATATACCGATGCAATATGGACAGTTTTTCGGGATAGATGAAAATACGGTCGTGTGCATGGGGCCTTACTTGGTGTTGCAATGAGGGGGGAGGGGTAGCGGCTGGTACTTGCTAGTTATACTATTACTGATATACTCATTAAAGGGGTCTTCCCATCAGACACATTTATGACGTATCCATAGGATGTCAGATAGATGAGGGTCCCACCTCCGGCTTTGTCTGATCTGTTTCCGTAACTCCCATAGTAGTGAATGCGGGTCCCAGAGGTGGAACCCCAATCTACCTGACATTTATGACATATCTGCTCGTTTGCTCCGGTCACACGGAGCTATGGATAACACGGAGCTATGGATGACACGGAGCTATGGATGACACGGAGCTATGGATAACACGGAGCTATGGATAACACGGAGCTATGGATAACACGGAGCTATGGATAACACGGAGCTATGGATGAGGGCGAGCGGTCGTTACTCCGATCGCTCGTCCCCAAACGTTATTATCATGTCGGCAGCGCGTTTTTCTGTTTACACAGGGAGATGCGCTGCCGACAACAATAATATTTCACTTTTTTAAAACGATACGACCAGCAGATGATTGGGTGTTTGCTCGTTCATCTGCGGATTGCTGCCCTTTTTACAAAGCGCAATTATCAGCAACGAGCGTTATATGAACACTTGTCTGCCCGATAATCGTCCTGTGTAAAGAACATTTTAGGCTAAGTTCACAATGAGTTTTTTGACGAGTTTTTTTTTCGCGGAAACCGCGCCGCAAAACTCGTCAAAAACTGCCCTATAATGCCTCCCATTGATTTCAATGGGAGGCGTCGGCGTCTTTTTCCCGCGAGCAGTAAAACTGCCTCGCGAGAAAAAGAAGCGACATGCCCTATCTTCGGGCGTTTATGCCTCTGACCTCCCATTGACTTCAATGGGAGGCAGAGAAAGCGTATTTCGCGGTGTATTATGCCCGCGGCGCTCAATGGCCGCCGGCGAAAAACGCAGCGAAAATCGGCGTGCAGGGAGAGGAAAATGTGCCTCAAACTTCCAAACGGAATTTTGAGGCAGATATTCCTCCTGCAAAAAACTCTGTGTGAACATAGCCTTAGACTCATGTCCTGGTTACTACACTTCAGTGGAAAGCTACCAGCAGTCGCCACTAGGGGGAGATACTGTAAATGTATTTATATTGTGCTAACTGACGTTAACCCCTTAGTGACCATCCCATTTTAGGCCCTAATGACCGAGCTATTTTATTTGTTTTTCTATAGTCGCATTCAAAGAGCTCTAACTTTTTTATTTTTTCAGCACCCCACAGGTGTCTCATATATTTTATTAGAAATGAGCAGTGAAAATGAAAAATGACATTATTTTCCAATAAGACGCAGCATTAGTTAAAAATGTTTCATTTTCTCAACAAATAAAGGAGAAAAAGCACCGTAACATTTGTAAAGCAACTTCTTCAGAGTAGGGAAATACCCCACACGTGGTCATAAACTGCTATTTGGACACACAGCAAGGCTCTAAAGGGAAGGAGCGCCATTTAGTATTTGGAGTGGAGATTTTATAAGATTAGTTTTTTGACACCATGTTGCATTGAGCTATAGTACCAGTACAGTGGTACCCCCCGAAAAATTACCCCATTTTGGAAACTAGATCCCTCAAAGAATTGATCTAGGGGTGTAGTGAGCATTTTGACCGCACAAGTGTTTTGCAAAAATGAGTAAACAATAGATGTTGCAGATTGAAAATGGCTTTTTCCACAAATATGCCATTTCAGTGCCCAATGTGTTGTGCCCAGCTTGTACCACCGTAGACACACATCCCATAAATTGTTAAGCGGGTTCTCCAGAATACACCATATGTGGTCATAAATTGCCGTTTGGGTACACTGCCAGGCTCAGTTGGACCACCATTTGGCTTTTGAAGCGGAGATTTTGCTTGGTGTATTAGTGGTATTTCAGCTTATAATGTGGGGGCATATGTGAACTGGGCGGAGTACATCAGGGTATATGTAAGCTGTGCGGAGTACATCAGGGTATATGTAAGCTGGGCGGAGTACATCAGGGTATATGTAAGCTGGAAGAGAAAGGAGTTGTTCCAGCGCTGTATGAAGTGGTTAAAATGGAAGCAGGTTTTCAAGTTTAATTGTATTCAATTAAAATAGTCCAGAAGAATAGTCCAATGTGAGGGTAAGCGGGCGGTAATGTCCTCAAAAGCCTACGCGTTTCGGATGCTCCTGCATCCTTAGTCTTGGCTGTGGTGTCTGTTTTTGAATAGCGCGCGTTGTCTCGTATTTATCCCGGTTTGTATAGTACAGCTGATTGCTGAGTGCGTTCCACTGTTGTTATCCCTGTGGAACGCAAGCCGGAAGTAAGAATGGTTGCTGCCCATTCTGTTATTTGTGTTTTCACTTGCGTATTCTCAACTGGTGACAGCATTAATATCGTGATCTAGAATATAGGGTTATGTAAGTTCAACCTAGCCTGAGTGTGTTATATATTTCAGATAGCGTTTTGTTGTGTGGAATGGAAACTATATCGACGGAAGACGCCGTCACTTTGCCTATTCGTTATTGTCCAGATAGCTATCTCACAGACGATGGTGCACATAAGATTGGTAAGTATTTATTTATTTCTAGAATTTCAAACAAATTACTTGGGCAAAGTTGGTGTGCATAGTCCTATAGGTGTCAAAGTATTATACTTTGAATTTATAAGATGATGTATTTTATACTGTCAATAATGGTACGCTGTTGTTGTTATATATTGTGATGATTGAATGTAGAATTTAGGCAGTGTTGTTTAATCGATGTTAAATTCTGGCTTAACGAAGGACAGAGACAGGCGCTTACTTTTGATGATGAGGATGTGACCAGGGAGGGAGGTGAGGGTAGGACAACAACTGGAGCAAAAAATGGTTAAAAACCTAATTGGTGATTGTGACTAACGAAAAAGTGGTTTAAAAAATATGAACAGTGATGTACATGGCAAAAAGCACATGTTATGCATGTACAGGCTGTAAATATGCGGGCAAGGAGTCCTGGAGTAATATGGTAATAGATGGTCTTCAATAATATATTATTTTGTTGAAATTTTTATTATTATTATAGTTGTTATTGTTTGTCTTGGTCTTGGTAACTACGAGGGGGGGCTAGGAGATCTATATATTAATACTGGAACATTAGGTCTCTTCTAAGATTTAGGCCATCTGGATATCTAGTTTTTAATCTGTAAATCCAAAATGCCTCCCTCAGGTGGGTTTTATGTTTAAGGTCACCTCCCCTTTTTGGGGGGTAGATTTTTTCAATAGCGTAGCAACGTAAATTTTTTGTGTTACGGTTGTGTTGTACAATAAAATGTTTTGATACATTGGAGATGTTAGTGATATTAATATTTCTCACGTAACTAAGGTGTTCAAGAATTCTTGTTTTCAGTTTTCTGTTTGTACAACCCACGTATTTTAGTTGACATTCAGTACATTCTATGACGTAGATTACGGATTTGCTGTTACAATTGATATAATTCTGGATGCTGTATGTATCTGTTTGTGTAGAGTTACTGAAAGTTTTAGTTGGATGGGCAAAAGAGCAAGTCTTACATGGATGTTGCCCACATCTGTAGAAGCCTTTTGTTTCTAGCCATGTTGTTTTAACATTTTCGTTTGGTGTGAACAGTGACGGAGACAGCACGCTGCCCAAAGAGGGTGCCTTTCTTGCCACGATACGACAACCTTTGGCCAAGATGGAACGTAGACCGTCATCCTCTTGTAGGATAGGTAAGTTATTGGTGACTAATTTTTTGATTTGCATAAACTGGTTACTCTGTTGTAGGATTAAAGTAGGTTGGGTGTCCTTCGATTGAATTTTAGGATTTGTTTTGGTATGTTTATTGTTATATGCGAGTAAATCAGTTCTGGGTATTTTGGTCATACAGAACCGGACTCCGCTGACGGCCTGTCAGAAGATGATAATTTAACAACTCGCCCACACTCTACCCACAGAACACAAAACCAAAGTTATCAGTCAAAAAACGAGGTAGGAGGGGGGGCAGGAAGCACAAATCGAATAAATCAAGATTTCAATCGTTGCCTGCGCCCCCGGAAATTCCAACAGTACTAGAATTGAACGTCACCAACTTATCCTCCTTCACTCTAACCACGGCACAAACTGAAGTTTTATCCTTGGGTCTTAATTTTGCTCCAAAAAATAATTTCAACCTTTTCAATACGCTATTGGACATTAACAAATTTATTCGTAATTTGACTGTAAAGAAACATTTCCTTGGGCAGGAGACCCTCCCTCTGGACGATGTTCCAACCTCATCTCCCCCTACCACATCTGTTGAAGAGTGCGTCCCTCCAGCTCATCCGCCACCTAGTCTTGAACAATTCTCCTTTCAAGAATTTACCACCTTAGCAGCTCTGGATCACCTACGTACGGAAACCTACAATCAAACGGTGACCACAGCCCCAAACTTTCGTACTTCCAACCCCAAGTTCTACCCAACGAACTCTAGAACTGATTCGATGGACCGTTTCCAAACGGTAATGGAAAAAGAATTACAAAACTTGGTGGACAGTCTCAAATTTCAATACCCAATAACAAATATGACGATCCAGCACAAACAAGCGGTTAAGTCGTTACACGACAACAAAGACATAGTGATAAAAATGGCGGATAAAGGAGGCAGTGTTACTGTAATGAATAAGAACGATTATAAACAATCCATTACTAAACTGCTATGTGACAAAACAACCTATAAAATACTGGAGAACAACCCAGTAGACAACATAAAAAATCGCATGAACAAACTCTTAAATGATGGCCAAAGAGGAGGTTTCATGAATAAAAAACAAGCAGAATTTATTCTTGTTGATCAACCCATTACGCCAATTTTTCATGCGCTTCCAAAAACTCACAAGCTGATTTTTCCACCACCAATGAGACCCATTGTCTCAGGTATAGGTTCAATTTTAGAACGATTGTCGGAATGGCTAGATACACTACTGCAACCTTTAGCACAAACAGCCCCGGGATTTTTAAAGGATACTAAAAATGTCCTTAATTCACTATGCAACAAAAAATGGGAGAAAAATTACACTTGGCTCACGTGCGATGTCGTGTCTTTATACACTTCTATTCCACATCACATTGCTTATGCCGCCCTTGACTACCACTTAACCAAACATAGTTTGTATGACAAAAATTTCCAAGTGTTCATTTTGGAAGTATTAATGTTTCTAATGACCAATAATTACTTTCTATTTGACACAAAATATTACCTCCAACTCAAGGGCGTATCCATGGGAGCCAAGTTCTCTCCATCGATAGCCAATTTAGTCATGTCCTGGTGGGAACAGTCCTACATTTTTTCTACCGATAATACATATGGCCACTGCATTGAATGGTATGGGAGGTATATTGACGATATTTTACTAATCTGGAAAGGAGACACTGACACTATCCCGGCCTTTGTAGAAACCCTCAATCAAAATCACTGCAACCTTAAATTCACCTACAAATTTGATAGCACTGATATCGTATTTCTAGATCTTGAATTAAACGGAAAAGAGGGACAAACAATCTCTACCCAGACTCACCGAAAACCTACCTCCTCAATTAATATCCTTCATGCAACAAGCAATCATTCAATGCAGACCATAAAAGCCATACCTGTGGGAGAGCTGCATCGTGCCAAAAGGAATTGTACCTCCCAAAGTCAGTTTGAAGTTGAACAAAAGGCAATCAAAACCAGACTCAGAGCAAGAGGTTATCCCACATGGTCACTCAATAGAGCAAGTGAAATTATGACCAAAATACCCAGAACTGATTTACTCGCATATAACAATAAACATACCAAAACAAATCCTAAAATTCAATCGAAGGACACCCAACCTACTTTAATCCTACAACAGAGTAACCAGTTTATGCAAATCAAAAAATTAGTCACCAATAACTTACCTATCCTACAAGAGGATGACGGTCTACGTTCCATCTTGGCCAAAGGTTGTCGTATCGTGGCAAGAAAGGCACCCTCTTTGGGCAGCGTGCTGTCTCCGTCACTGTTCACACCAAACGAAAATGTTAAAACAACATGGCTAGAAACAAAAGGCTTCTACAGATGTGGGCAACATCCATGTAAGACTTGCTCTTTTGCCCATCCAACTAAAACTTTCAGTAACTCTACACAAACAGATACATACAGCATCCAGAATTATATCAATTGTAACAGCGAATCCGTAATCTACGTCATAGAATGTACTGAATGTCAACTAAAATACGTGGGTTGTACAAACAGAAAACTGAAAACAAGAATTCTTGAACACCTTAGTTACGTGAGAAATATTAATATCACTAACATCTCCAATGTATCAAAACATTTTATTGTACAACACAACCGTAACACAAAAAATTTACGTTGCTACGCTATTGAAAAAATCTACCCCCCAAAAAGGGGAGGTGACCTTAAACATAAAACCCACCTGAGGGAGGCATTTTGGATTTACAGATTAAAAACTAGATATCCAGATGGCCTAAATCTTAGAAGAGACCTAATGTTCCAGTATTAATATATAGATCTCCTAGCCCCCCCTCGTAGTTACCAAGACCAAGACAAACAATAACAACTATAATAATAATAAAAATTTCAACAAAATAATATATTATTGAAGACCATCTATTACCATATTACTCCAGGACTCCTTGCCCGCATATTTACAGCCTGTACATGCATAACATGTGCTTTTTGCCATGTACATCACTGTTCATATTTTTTAAACCACTTTTTCGTTAGTCACAATCACCAATTAGGTTTTTAACCATTTTTTGCTCCAGTTGTTGTCCTACCCTCACCTCCCTCCCTGGTCACATCCTCATCATCAAAAGTAAGCGCCTGTCTCTGTCCTTCGTTAAGCCAGAATTTAACATCGATTAAACAACACTGCCTAAATTCTACATTCAATCATCACAATATATAACAACAACAGCGTACCATTATTGACAGTATAAAATACATCATCTTATAAATTCAAAGTATAATACTTTGACACCTATAGGACTATGCACACCAACTTTGCCCAAGTAATTTGTTTGAAATTCTAGAAATAAATAAATACTTACCAATCTTATGTGCACCATCGTCTGTGAGATAGCTATCTGGACAATAACGAATAGGCAAAGTGACGGCGTCTTCCGTCGATATAGTTTCCATTCCACACAACAAAACGCTATCTGAAATATATAACACACTCAGGCTAGGTTGAACTTACATAACCCTATATTCTAGATCACGATATTAATGCTGTCACCAGTTGAGAATACGCAAGTGAAAACACAAATAACAGAATGGGCAGCAACCATTCTTACTTCCGGCTTGCGTTCCACAGGGATAACAACAGTGGAACGCACTCAGCAATCAGCTGTACTATACAAACCGGGATAAATACGAGACAACGCGCGCTATTCAAAAACAGACACCACAGCCAAGACTAAGGATGCAGGAGCATCCGAAACGCGTAGGCTTTTGAGGACATTACCGCCCGCTTACCCTCACATTGGACTATTCTTCTGGACTATTTTAATTGAATACAATTAAACTTGGAAACCTGCTTCCATTTTAACCACTTCATACAGCGCTGGAACAACTCCTTTCTCTTCCTCTGTACCTCAACGTGTGCCGACACGAGATTCCGGGCGCTGCTGAGACACACATCCGTAGTGTCAGGTGAGCTGGAGGATTCCTCCCCCCTCTTCTTCTATTTATATGTAAGCTGTGCGGAGTACATCAGGGTATATGTAATATGTGAGGAGTACATCAGGGTATATGTAAGCTGTGCGTAGTACATCATTATATATGTAAGCTGTGCGGAGTACATCGGTATATGTAAGCTGTGCGGAGTACATCAGGGTATATGTAAGCTGTGCGGAGTACATCGGTATATGTAAGCTGTGCGGAGTACATCAGGGTATATGTAATATGCGCAGAGTACATCAGGATATATGTAAGCTGTGTGTAGTACATCAGGATATATGTAAACTGTGGAGTACATCAGGGTATATGTAAGCTGGGTGGAGTACATCAGGGCATATGTAAACTGGGCGGAGTACATCATTATTGTAACGTCTATGGCCACGGCCCGTCGATCGGTCGTTAACCCCGACGGCCGTGGCCATGGACAGCTTACCTGCCTCCAGCGTCGTCCCCCAGTCAGGCGCCGGCACTCTCTTCTAGATTCTGAGTGTCTCCGGCGGGTGCGCGCGCCCGCGCGTGCACGGCCTTAAAGGGCCAGTGCGCGCGTTTTTGTAAAAAGCTGTAATCTGGCCCAGGATGCCCTGGGCTATAAAAAGGGCTCTGCCCTCTTGCCGTTTGCCAGAGCGTTGTTAGTTTTCCCGTTGTTCGTCTTGCTTATGGTCTCCCAGTGTCTTCCAGCCTCCCAGTGTACCTTGCTCCTGTATTCTGTATCCCGTATCCAGTTCCTGTGCCTACCAGCGTCAAGTGTCTTCTGCCACGCCAAGTGTCATCTGCCACGCCAAGTATCTTCTGCCACGCCAAGTGTCTTCTGCCACGCCAAGTGTCTTCTGCCACGCCAAGTGTCATCTGCCACGCCAAGTGTCATCTGCCACGCCAAGTGTCTTCCGCTTCATCGGATACTGCCCGCCACGTCTGGCGCCACCTGCCGCATCTGCCTCCATCCGTGCTGTAGGGGTTTCATTCGTAAATCTTCATCCCCGGCCGGAGCAGGGTTCTTCTTTGTTAAAAAGAAAGATGGATCATTACGACCTTGCATCGACTACCGAGGCCTAAACCAGATCACGGTAAAGAACAGGTATCCTCTGCCTTTAATTTCTGAACTGTTTGATCGCATACGGGGGGCAAAAAGTTTTTCTAAACTGGACCTGCGGGGGGCCTATAATCTGATCCGGATTCGTCGAGGTGACAAGTGGAAGACTGCCTTTAATACTCGTGATGGGCATTACGAATACTTAGTCATGCCCTTCGGCCTGTGTAACGCTCCCGCAGTATTCCAAGAATTTGTCAATGACATTTTTCGTGATCTCCTGTATGTTTGTGTTGTGGTGTACCTCGATGACATTCTGATTTTTTCCCCAGACCCAGTAACTCATCAAAGTCATGTCCGCCAGGTGTTGCTCCGTCTAAGAGAGAATCGACTTTACGCCAAATTGGAGAAGTGTGTGTTCGAGAAGAAGTCTCTATCCTTCCTGGGCTATATTATCTCAGATCAGGGTCTCAAGATGGATCCCCAGAAGGTAAAGGCCGTCCAGGAGTGGCCACGCCCCCAAGGCTTAAGGGCCATCCAACGCTTTCTAGGATTCACCAACTTTTACCGACTCTTCATCCCCCAACTTCTCATCTTTGACAGCACCTATTTCCACCCTCACTAAGAAAGGTATGAATGCCAAGATGTGGACTCCGGAGGCTGAAGCCGCATTTGAATCCTTAAAGAAAGCCTTCACATCTGCCTCCATTCTGCACCATCCGGACGTATCCTTACAGTTTTCGTTAGAGGTGGACGCCTCCTCAGTGGGTGCTGGTGCACTGTTGTTCCAGAAAAGACCGAAAGGCAAGGCCGTGGTATGCGGCTACTATTCCAAGCTGTTTTCTCCCGCAGAGCGTAACTACTCGATTGGGGACCGGGAGTTACTGGCCATCAAACTGGCTCTGCAGGAGTGGAGACACCTACTGGAAGGCGCGGTTCACCCTATCCTGAACTTCACGGATCACAAGAATTTGACCTACCTATAGACGGCCCAGCGGTTGAATCCTCGTCAAGCCAGGTGGTCATTGTTCTTTGCTCGGTTCCGGTTCGAACTCCACTACCGTCCCGCCGACAAGAATGTGAGGGCCGATGCCTTGTCTAGATCTTTCGAAACCGAGGACTCCATGGAATCTCCACAAAATATCATTGACCCATCCTGTATCTTCTCTGTGAATCCCCTGCAAGTTAGAGACATTCCTCTGGGTAGGACTTTTGTGCGTCTGGTTGACCGAGGAAGAATTCTTTGCTGGGGTCACAGCTCTAAGCTGGCAGGTCACGCGGGTGCTCGTAAGACCCAAGATTTAATCACCCGTCAGTTCTGGTGGCCCACGCTGCCCAAAGATGTCATGGACTTTGTCTCCTCTTGCAGAGTCTGTGCAGCAAATAAAGTTGCTCACTCCAGACCTGCGGGCCTGCTCCAACCACTGCCTGTGCCCGTTGCTCCGTGGCAACATGTCGCTATGGACTTCGTCACGGATCTTCCCCCTTCTGCGAGTTGCAGTGTGATCTGGGTGGTGGTGGATCGATTTTCCAAGATGGCTCACTTCATCCCGTTGACCGCTCTGCCGTCTGCTACGCGGTTGGCTGACCTCTTCATACAGCACATCTTCCGTCTGCATGGATTGCCCCTGCATATTGTCTCGGACAGAGGTGTCCAGTTCACCTCGAAGTTTTGGAGAGCACTCTGCGGGCTCCTTGGTGTGAAATTGGACTTCTCTTCGGCTTATCATCCCCAGTCCAACGGGCAAGTCGAGAGAGTTAACCAGGTTATGGAGAACTACCTACGTCACTTTGTGTCCAGGCACCATGATGATTGGGTGCAGTTGCTCCCGTGGGCAGAGTTCTCCTATAACAACCACACCAGTGAGTCGACCACATCCAGTCCATTTTTCATCGTCTACGGCCAACATCCTCGTATACCTCTTCCTGTTTCTACAATGTCCCAGGTGCCTGCAGCCGACTCCACCTTCAGGGACTTTCTACAGATATGGCAACAGACCCGATCTTCTATCCTCTTGGCGGTGGACCGCATGAAGAGAAAGGCAGATACAAGAAGACGGGTTCCTCCGCAGTTCCTTCCAGGGACTAAAGTCTGGCTGTCCTCTAGGAATATCCGGCTGAAGGTGCCGTCATGCAAATTTGCCCCGAGGTTCCTTGGTCCCTTTGAAGTCCTGCTACAAATTAACCCGGTATCCTACAAGCTGCGGCTCCCCCCCACTCTCAGGATTCCTAACTCCTTTCACGTCTCCCTGCTAAAACCGGTGGTCCTGAACCGCTACTCCAGGACTCCTAGTACCACAGTGGTTCCTGCCGGTCCATCTGGGACTTTCGAGGTAAAGGAGATTCTGGCTACCAAGAAGGTGGGAGGAAGGACATTTTATTTGGTGGACTGGAGGGGGTTCGGCCCAGAAGAGTGGTCTTGGGAGCCAGAGGAGAACATCGATGCCCCTGTTCTTGTGAGGAAGTTTCTCTCTCGCTCTGGTCCCAAGAAGAGGGGGCGTAAGAGGGGGGATACTGTAACGTCTATGGCCACGGCCCGTCGATCGGTCGTTAACCCCCACGGCCGTGGCCATGGACAGCTTACCTGCCTGCAGCGTCGTCACCCAGTCAGGCGCCGGCACTCTCTTCCGGATTCCGAGTGTCTCCGGCGGGTGCCAGTGCGCGCGTTTTTGTAAAAAGCTGTAATCTGGCCCAGGCTATAAAAAGGGCTCTGCCCTCTTGCCCTTTGCCAGTTTGTTTTCCCGTTGTTCGTCTTGCTTATGGTCTCCCAGTGTCTTCCAGCCTCCCAGTGTACCTTGCTCCTGTATTCCGTATCCCGTATCCAGTTCCTGTGCCTACCAGCGTCAAGTGTCTTCTGCCACGCCAAGTGTCATCTGCCACGCCAAGTGTCTTCTGCCACGCCAAGTGTCTTCTGCCACGCCAAGTGTCATCTGCCACGCCAAGTGTCATCTGCCACGCCAAGTGTCTTCCGCTTCATCGGATACTGCCCGCCACGTCTTGCGCCACCTGTCACACCTGCCTCCATCCGTGCTGTAGCCACAGCCACCGCCGGGACTATTTCAGGTACCCAAAGCATTACTGTCTGCCATTGACTTCCGCATAGACTGTGACCTGGTCAGCTGCCTCCCCGCTACGGCGGTGCGGCCTAGTGGGTCCACATACCCTGTGTCCGTGACAATTATATATGTAAGCTGGGCGGAGTACATCAGGGTATATGTAATCTGGGCGGAGTACATCAGGATATATGTAAACTGGGCGGAGTACATCAGGGCATATGTAAGCTGGGCGGAGTACATCAGGGTATATGTAAGCCGGGCGGAGTACATCAGGGCATATTTAAGCTGGGCGGAGTACATCAGGGTATATGTAAGCTGGGCGGAGTACATCAGGGCATATGTAAGCTGGGCGGAGAACATCCGGGTATATGTAAGCTGGGCGAAGTACATCAGGGTATATGTAAGCTGGGCGGAGTACATCAGGGCATATGTAAGCTGGGCGGAGTACATCAGGGTATATGTAAGCTGGGCGGAGTACATCAGGGTATATGTAAGCTGTGCGGAGTACATCAGGGTATATGTAAGCTGGGCGGAGTACATCAGGGTATATGTAATATGCGCGGAGTACATCAGGATATATGTAAGCTGTGCGTAGTACATCAGGATATATGTAAACTGTGTAGTACATCAGGGTATATGTAAGCTGTGCGGAGTACATCAGGGTATATGTTAGCTGGGTGGAGTGCATCAGGATATATGTAAGCTGTGCGGAGTACATCAGGGTATATGTTAGCTGGGTGGAGTGCATCAGGATATATGTAAACTGGGCGGAGTACATCAGGGTATATGTAAACTGTGCGGAGTACATCAGGGCATATGTAAGCTGGGCGGAGTACATCAGGGTATATGTAAGCCGGGCGGAGTACATCAGGGCATATTTAAGCTGGGCGGAGTACATCAGGGTATATGTAAGCTGGGTGGAGTACATCAGGGCATATGTAAGCTGGGCGGAGAACATCCGGGTATATGTAAACTGGGCGAAGTACATCAGGGTATATGTAAGCTGGGCGGAGTACATCAGGGCATATGTAAGCCGGGCGGAGTACATCAGGGTATATGTAAGCTGGGCGGAGTACATCAGGGTATATGTAAGCTGTGCGGAGTACATCAGGGTATATGTAAGCTGGGCGGAGTACATCAGGGTATATGTAATATGCGCGGAGTACATCAGGATATATGTAAGCTGTGCGTAGTACATCAGGATATATGTAAACTGTGTAGTACATCAGGGTATATGTAAGCTGTGCGGAGTACATCAGGGTATATGTTAGCTGGGTGGAGTGCATCAGGATATATGTAAGCTGTGCGGAGTACATCAGGGTATATGTTAGCTGGGTGGAGTGCATCAGGATATATGTAAACTGGGCGGAGTACATCAGGGTATATGTAAACTGTGCGGAGTACATCAGGGTATATGTAATATGCGCAGAGTACATCAGGATATATGTAAACTGTAGAGTACATCAGGATATATGTAATATGTGCGGGTACATCAGGCTATATGCAAGCTGTGAGGAGTACATCAGGGTATATGTAAGCTGTGCGGAGTACATCAGGGTATATGTAAGCTGGGCGGAGTACATCAGGGCATATGTAAGCTGTGCGGAGTACATCATTGTATATGTAAGCTGGGCGGAGTACATCATTGTATATGTAAGCTGGGCGGAGTACATCAGGGTATATGTAAGCTGGGCGGAGTACATCAGGGTATATGTAAGCTGGGCGGAGTACATCAGGGCATATGTAAACTGGGCGGAGTACATCAGGGTATATGTAAGCTGGGCGGAGTACATCAGGGTATATGTAAGCTGGGCGGCGTACATCAGGGTATATGTTAGCTGGGCGGAGTACATCAGGGCATAATAGGATGATGTAATAATGGGGTGAATGAATAATCCATGGATTGGTGTGGTACGCTTTGAACCAATCCTTTATACACAGGCCGGGTTTATTGGGTATTATGCAAAATATCTGTGCTCCAGTATTGCCTAATCTTTGACTTCTTCACTAGCCCTATAAGCCGCACAAGGCCCTAAAGTTTCCTCATCTCCGATGCATCTACAGGGTCCACCTGTGGGGTCCAGCAAATGACGATGTGGGATATTTAGTGAAATTCTACTGGACCTAAAAAATTAGTCTGGGTCGTCATTTAGCATCATTGCGTTTTGAGAGCCATAACGTGTTATTTTTCTGAGCGGTGTGAGGGCGCGTTTTTTGTGGAACGAGCTGTAATTTTTATTGGTTCCATTTTGGGGTACATGCGATTTTTTTATCACTATGTATTCCATTTTTTGGGAGATGAGGAAACAACAAAACAGCAATTCTAGCACTTTTCTTTGTTTTTTTTTACAGTGTTCACCGTGCAGTATAAACAACATGTTAACTTTATTCTGTGGGGCGATACGATTACAGCGACACCAAATTTATATCGTTTTTTTACGTTTCACTACGTTCCCACAATAAAAATACTCTTTTCTAAAAAAATCATGTTTTAGTGTCGCCATTTTCTGACAGCCATAACTTTTTTATTTTTTAGTTGATATCGCTGCGGGACGGCTTCTTTTATGCGTGACGAACTGTAGTTTCTATTGGTACCATATTGCGTTACTTGCAACTTTTTGATCACTTTTTATTAAAAAAATTTTGAGACAAGATGACCAAAAACTAAAATGCTGTCATTGTTTTTTATTAAAAATGTTTACGGTGTTCACCGTGCGGTGAAAATAATGTGATATTTTTATAGATCAGGCCGTTCCGAACGCGGCAATACCTATTATGTATAGGTTTTTTTCATATTTTAATTTTTTTTCTAATAAAGAAGTTGATCAGGGAAACAGGGCAAGTGTTGTTTTTATTATTTATTTATTATTTATTAACTTTTATTTATTTATTTTTCTTTCACATTTTTTTTTACATTTTTTACTTTTTCTTTTACATTGACCTGGGGACTTGAAGATCTGGTCTTCTGATCCCCGGTACGATACACTGCACTACTTATGTAGTGCAGTGCATCGTAACTGTCATTCTTCATTTGACAGTTAGCGTATTAGGTCGTGCCTCGGGCAGGACCTAATAGGCTACCATACCTGGGCAACCAGGAAGCCTAGTAACGGCTTCCCGGTTGCAATAGCAACTATCGCCACCCGCGATCCATCGCGGGGCGCGCGGGGGGTACAGAGGGAGCTCCCTCCCTCTGTCAACCACTTCAATGCGGCGGACGTCATTGACAGCCGCATTGAGGGGGTTAAATGGCTGCGATCGGCGGTAACAGCCATCGCAGCCATTGCAGCGGCATGTCAGCTGTGTATAACAGCTGACAGCCGCTGAAGATAAAGCGCGCACAGCTCCTGTGCTTGCTTTATCTGCAGGGCGTAACTGTACGCCCGTCTGCGGGAAATCACTTTGATTTCGGACGTACAGTCACGCCCAATCGCGGGAAGGGGTTAATAATCTTTATTTCACATTTATTACTTATTTCATTAGTCCCACTAGGGGACTTTACTTGTGCGATCTTCAGATCGCTGCTATAATACTTTGGTATACTTCGTATACCAGAGCATTATTGCCTGTCAGTGTAAATCTGACAGGCAATCTATTAGGACGTGCCTCCGGCGCGTCCTAACAGGCATATGTCCAGGGCAGAACGGGGGGCTTTTATCAAGCCCACGGCTGCCATGACAACCCTTCGGAGACCCGCGATTGCATTTGCGGGCCGCCGATGGGTGAACAAGTTAAATGCCGCGGTCACTATTGGCGGCATTTAACGGGTTAAACGGCCGCGATCGAAGTCAACTTCTATCGCGGGCATTTTAGCAGGAGCTCGGCTGTCATCAGACAGCTGAGCCCCAACTCCAGCCTGCACGGGAGACACGTGCAGGACTTAGACTAGGCGAACGTGAAAAGGTGTCAGCCTAGCCTAAGGCCCCTTAGTGACGAACGTGAAAAGGCGTAAGCCTAGCCTAAGGCCCCTTAGTGATGAACGTGAAAAGGAGTATTGTTGGTCACTAAGGGGTTAATGGAGCTGTACGCACATGTATGCAGTGAGCCCACCCGCTAATAGTCGGCCATAGCGAAGAGACTGCTGAATAAACAACCTGCGACTAGAGACATGCTGGGCGTTATAGTACCACATATCAGCAGACCACTACTGAACGTCATTACCGGAAAGAGCGCGTCCTGTCAGCGGAGCACACGACACACGAGAAAACCGCCTCTCCTCTCGGGTAATACCTCACGCCGGTCCTGCAGGTGTCGCTGTCCACGTCCGCTTGGTCTCACGTTTTTTCCTCACTTTGAATCTAAACATCTGACCACGTCCAGTCCGCTCTCTGCTGTTACTTAGGAAACGGGGCGGAACCTATAACTGGCCAATAGCTGCTGGCCATTTTTTCTTTAATCAATAAACTTTATTGTACAGAACAATTTAGACAACCTAAAGCTGCTGCTCGCTGGCGTTTGCCACCGGGGTGCTTAGGGTGGCAGGAGGTCCTGCCCGTCTTATCAGAGTTGTTCTTGAATTAAATGGAGAAGATGTTTTGGAATATTGGGCAGGGGCGTAGCTGGGGGGAAACATTATGAAAAATGGGGGAACCCTACATCGATTTTTCCAATTATTATTTTTTTTATTTTTTTAGATCGACGTGGGCCCCTCCCCCCCACATTTTTATAGCCAGCCAGATACAACAGAGCAGCAGCCGAGCATTACCAGGGTGTGAAGGGCCACTGTTTTTGTACTTTACCAGCCTGCGGCCGCCCCGGTGCCGGCCATCACTACAGATGGGGTCCACCTGCCTGGACCTCCGCCAATCAGTTGTATTGGAGGGGGTGCAGCGATAGTGAGAGCGCTGCTTCCCCTTCATTCCGGTCACTTCTGAATCGCCGTCACACCGCAGTGAGAGCGCTGCACCCCCTTCAAAACAGCTGATTGGCGGGGGTCCCGGCAGGCGGACCCCGACCCATCAGTTATTGATAGCCTATCCTGGGGATAGGCCATACATTTTTAGGGACTGGACAACCCGGGCCCCAGCAGGCAGTAATAGTATACTTACCCTCCTCTTCAGCTCCAGCCGCAGCGGAGGTCCTGACTCCATCCAGAGTCGGGATGTTGCGCACAGCGATGCGACGTCATGACGTGAAGAGACGCCAGGATCTCCCCTGCGCTCGGAACGAGGAGGATAAGTATATTGTCAACTACTATAGTAACAGGGGCACGTGTAGTTTATTTCATAGGCCCCAGGAGGTACTATAGTAACATTTTATAGATGTGGTGCGAGGGGCCGCAGGCAATTGTGGCAGCTGCGACCCCTATAGTTATGCCACTGTATGGAGAAATGACTATACAAGGGATAAGATTTATTTGCTAATAGTGGTGTCAGGGATCATTACTATGTATATTGTTTGAAAAATATTATCCTCACACATATGTATATACATTTCAGTTCTTTGTGTAATATACTGACATATATAACAAGTTCTTTGTTCATGTCGGACACACCTATGGAAGACACCGCCCCCTGGAATGCAAGAAGAGTGAGTCTGAAAAACTGGTGGGGGCTTGGGCACTCCTACATCTCTGGGGAGGAGGCATGTGTCTCTTTCTGTGTTTCTTTGTTCTGAATAAAAAGTTTTCAGTCTTCCTCCTGGCTGAGAGAGGGAAGCTGTGTACCAAACATATTTGGCTGGTTTACTTCTTCCAGGCATGCCTTCAGCTTTCAATTTACAGAGGTGGTTATTCGGTGTGAAATACGGACTTGACATTTGGCGCCCGAACGTGGGGCCTCACTCGAGGAAATATCAAAATCCGGACAATCGACAAGCACAGGGTGAAACAGAGGACTCAAAGTTGCCCACTGAAGGAATTTGATCACCTCCGCAACACGGTAAGCGAGTTAATTTTATGAATCTTCGACTTATCTGTGTTAGTGGACAGTCTTGTGGCGATCTGTAGAACCCTTTTGTTGATTTCCTGGATTATCTCAGGCGACAGAGGTGATATTTTCCGCTGTGAGGTCAAAAAAACCTGTGAGACCTTAGTCGCGCTCGACTAACCATCGTCTGGGTAATTAGGGACTAGATAGAAAATACGCGGACACAATATAGATGTGTGATAAGTCGTGGATAGTATTATAACCTGTCCTATACGCGGGCACATGGGGTGCAATGATGCACTGATAAGACGTGTGATAAGACGTGAGACAGGTGCACGCGGGGTGCAATGCAAAACACTGATAAGTCGTGTGATAAGGCATACGCGGGGTGTATAAACTGAAAAAAAAACAAAAAACACTGATAAGTCGTGTGATAAGGCATACGCGGGGTGTATGAAAAAAAAACAAAAAAAACAACCTGTTAAGTTGTGTGATAAGTCGTGGGTAATATATATATATATATATATATATATATATATATATATATATATATATATATATATATTAACCATGTCAGAGAGTTATAGACCGAAGATTGTTATATAAATTACGTGTATAATATAGACTGTTAGAATGGATGGTTTATGGTCCATATTCAAATCATCAGGATCACCCGATCCTATTCATGATTTGGTGAAGTGAATGTAAGTTAGGAATAAGAAAGATATTGTATGTTATAGGTATTAGAAAACACAGGACCAGCCGACGCCCGGTAATGGTGTCCGTACCTCATGTTGAGTGTGTCCTCATTGTGGGTGGGAAATCCCCCCCCCCTCACAGCTGCGCACTGTGTTTCCAATGGGAGAGGCTGCCCCCCACCACCCACCCCTGATGTGGCCACGCCCGGCCCAACCAAATCAGTATGAAATAATCGCCTTGTTAATTTTGTCATTTTTAGTGTCTTTCCTATTTTTAGGTTCCATGCTAGACGCTGTTCACTGATGAAGCAACACGTCATCATAATATAGAGATGGTGGCCGACAGATTGGATACTGTTACATATTATGTGGTTGATGTTTTGAATATAGATAATTCCTATACAATGGTGTGATGAATGATTGCAGATACGTATGTTGTTTTCCCGGCATTCAAAGTGTTAAGATTGTGAGACTAGACGCTGTTAGAAGCTGTGAGTGTGTGACCCCCCCGCCTCCCCCCTGTAGTATGCTGTGTTTGGGAGGAGGAGGGGGGCTGACTGGGT
Organism: Rhinoderma darwinii; assembly: GCF_050947455.1. Taxonomy (NCBI): domain Eukaryota; kingdom Metazoa; phylum Chordata; class Amphibia; order Anura; family Rhinodermatidae; genus Rhinoderma; species Rhinoderma darwinii. The sequence continues at coordinate 308,935,010 of NC_134690.1, read as the reverse complement.
GCAGTCTGCAGGGCTGATGAGACAAAGGATTTCAGTATGCACTGCTGAGAGATATATATATATATCAGTGATGTCTACAAACCTAAATAAATTTCTTCTCTTTGCGCATGCGCTGTTGTTTATAAAAGTTACGATATTTATGTGTTGTGATGTGATCAGATTTCATGTGTTTTGATGTTAATTCAGATGTATTAAGCTATAGATACTGTGAGATACGGGGGGGGGGGTTTGAAAATGTATGTGCCCCCACCGTTCCCTATTTTTATATACAGTTTATTGGTTTGCAGTAATTAATGTTATCAGATATAATATTTTCACATTATAATGATTTCACACATGAGTTATGTCATTGTAAAGATAAAATGTATTTTCGTCAGGAAAAAGTCATTTTTGTTTCAGGCTGTTGTACATTACAGGGGGTTAAACTAGTGCCCGACTTTGTTATGTTGAGATGTAGTTTTGAACTCTGCTACATTACTTTCGCAGAGTCCACAAAGGGGGGAATGGTGAAGGGACTGATCAGGTACAATTTTGGTTTGTTTTGAATTAATTAATTTGGTTTCAGGAGATCTAAAAATGTGTAAGAGACCCCAATGAGTAATCCAGATTAAATGTGTATGAGAGTAACCTAAATGTTGAGGTTTTTCTGTGTAGATGGTTCCAGATCTTTCCAGAACAGTAAATATGGCACTGGGTAAGCTGTGCTGTAGTCTCCATCCAATATGAGGTATTGTGTAAAAGACCATCCCCCTCCAGCAAATTTACACAGGAGGCAGAGGTAACGTCACCCACACGAGTCTTTATGAATTTAGATGGGGGAGAAGGCAAAACAAAAATTGTCTGGACATTGTTAATTTGATGTAAAGTTTTTAGGAATTTCTTTTATTTTTTATTTGTCTTTGTATTAATCAAGTATTTGCAGAACCTGATAAAAGTGAGATTCTCAAAGTGTTCTGGATTATCAGATGAGTGTGGAGAAGTGTATAACATTTAGTTTTATTTTAGAGGATGAAGACGCCACCCCTTTGAGATGTTCTATCTATATGCGACATGGGTTTCTAATGTAAATTTGTAATAAAGAGATTTTATTATACAGTATGTACAAGACAGGATACGAGGCACCAGGTAAATTAACCAGAAACCACTCTCACCTTCTTGTTCATCTCAAGGAGCGGAGCTGGAGGTGCTCGCTGAGGCTTGTAACCTGGCAAAAGGTAAGACGGCCGACATTTACACTGACTCTAGGTACGCTTTTGGCATCGCCCACAATTATGGGCCCATTGGTAGTAGGAACTTTATTGGATCATCGGGTAAGCCAATTGAGAGAGCGAGAGAAGACAGACCTGACAACAAGGGTATGTGCAGCCAGGTGTCAGTAAATTGGCTTGTCCCTGGATACAATAATGCCACCACTAGGTTTGAAGCAGCCGGCATGATGTGCGTACGGCATGACATAGGTAAAACAGCAAAGGTACCTGTGAAAAGTGCAGCCCGGCCAGATTACCAGTTCCAGCGACTGCAGAACATACAACTACCCGAGGTAGAAGTGTATGACAATGTGCTCGTGTGTGTAGACTTGTTCTCAGGGGGGCCTGAAGCCCGGCCTGTATCTTCCCCACTGCAGATGTTGTGTGTAAGTGACGGGGGAACAATGTTATCCCAAGTATTGACCTGATGTTTGTACAATAAGATATCAGCAGTTCTCCAGATGTTATCCCAAAGTTAGTTTGTTTAATAACTGTATTTAAGAAGTGTTGTGGGAATATTAAATACTGAGGTTAAGTTTTATGTAAAGTTCTAGACCAGCCTTAGCATTGGACTATTAGAGTCATGCGTCAGATAAAAGGTACAGAAGCGGAATATTCCCATTCGAAAACATTTTTATTTGTTTCTTTTTATTTTTGTTGTGAAAGGGAAATTTTAGAGCAGAGAATTCTGTGCAGTGTATATATGTGTATGTATAGATATATATATATAAAGGAAAGAGAAATCAGTTTGTAGGTATCAGTTTTAGTTACTGACCAGTGTGAACGTTTAACATAAATCTGTCATTGTTTATGTTTTTCTTCAAGTTAATTATCTGATTAAGATCAATTACTGATTAGGCTATGAAAAGCTTGTTCTCTACAGGAAGAGTCCAACTGGGAGCGGAAGGCGTGAGAACCAGATTCTAACAGAATGTGGACGGATAAGGGAATGTGAACCGGTAACACCCAAGGCACTCTTGATGGCTTTTGCATTGATGGTGTATGACCTCACATATGCCCCAAGACTGCAAGGATCGATTTGGTAAGATCTAATTGGTATGTCCCAGGTTTTACAGCTGTTGCTGCTAAATTCTGTTAGAGCTGTTTGATTTGCCTACAGAACAGTCCTGGCAGACCGGTGCCAACCTTATCATACCCGCCTCCCACAAAGAGAACCGACCTTGAGAGGCCTTCCCAGGTAGAACGAACCAGATTAGAGTAAGAAAAAATTGGTTTGAGACACTTGTCAAATAAACATGTGGAATCTGTGTATGTTTCTGTGAGGTGGAGATGTTCTAGGCAATCAGCTGAGATCAAGGTACAAATCCTGCTGAAAGAGTATCACCAAGTGCAAATGAAGTACCCAATAATTACACATCTTCTAGGTGCCATGTCCATTGTAACAGAGAAGTTTTTTTTTTGTTTTTTTCCTTATATAAAGGTGTTTGATGTCGTTTAAGGGCCTGACATTATTGTATGTACTTAGAACAACGTTTATAGTGTATGCGGATGATGTTATCACCAGATTAGTATTTATTTTAACAATTGACAAGAGTTGGGGGTCCCCAGCAAGTGCCAGTAAATATGAACTAAGAGACTTTTAATATGATGAACTCCATCACTGAGATGCGGCAGGCGCAGCCTGAGCCACTACAACGCGTTTATCATGAACAGACGGCAGTGTCACAATTCTAAGCGGCCGCCCAGACAAGTAACTTGCCAGAGAAAGAGTACAGATGCGGAGGGTTCGTGATAGTCACAATACAACTCCACTAATCCGCCTACGTGGGATCTCACCCCAGGCTCACAGCATGAGGTGCTATGTACAGCCTGATGACGTAAACTAAAGGAGACGGTGTCGGACAGATGAGAAGGATCAAACCAAGTCCTGATGACATCAGCAAAGATCAAAGTAAAGACCAAAGACCTGAGTGAATCCGTCAGCAGGATCAAGTATTTTGATAAGTAAGTGACTAGGAGGGGGTAATAATAACTCCCCCACTGGACACCAACGTAGTCTGACTCCACAATTGTGTGGGTTACCCTGAGGGTGACAGTCAGTGAAGAGCAGAAGACAGGAGAAGAAGAAGACGATGGTGTACAGGACTGGCAATGAACTGATGGGACCCAAAACCTGAGGGTGATAGCATTATGATTATTAGTTGAGGCCCTATTGTTCATAATGTCTGAGGTTTATAATTATAATGTGTGTAAATATGCCACGGTGCTGCAAATTACAATCTGAGGAGTTTTATGTGGAGGTGTGAGGTGAAGATCACTGTGCTGCCCATGACCTGTCATATCTGCAGGGGTAAAGTCCCATTAGGACAGTAAGTGACAGTGCGACAATTATTACTGTTAATAAAAATGTAGACCGGATTAATTATATATATATATATTACAACCAGCAGCGGTTTGTAGATTATATCAAGACAACCATCCTGTATCCAGAGGAGAATAGGGAAAGTTAGGACCACTCCGACACCTTGGAAGTCCAGGTACAAAGGGGGGTTACTCATCAGGAGTAGTTCGTCTCAAGCTGGTGAAGAAATCCAAAACCCCTACCCGCCTGGTTCGAGTGGTCAGTGATAGGTTGCTAGGCAAGACTCAGGGATAGAGTAATAATATTTTTAGGGGGGACTGTCAGGGATCATTACTATGTATATTGTTTGAAAAATATTATCCTCACACATATGTATATACATTTCAGTTCTTTGTGTAATATACTGACATATATAACAAGTTCTTTGTTCATGTCGGACACACCTATGGAAGACACCGCCCCCTGGAATGCAAGAAGAATGAGTCTGAGAAACTGGTGGGGGCTTGGGCACTCCCACATCTCTGGGGAGGAGGCATGTGTCTCTTTCTGTGTTTCTTTGTTCTGAATAAACATTTTCAGTCTTCCTCCTGGCTGAGAGAGGGAAGCTGTGTACCAAACATATTTGGCTGGTTTACTTCTTCCAGGCATGCCTTCAGCTTTCAATTTACAGAGGTGGTTATTCGGTGTGAAATACGGACTTGACATTGGACTGCCCCTTTAAGGGGATTAGTGACTGCTATACTGTATAAAAGGGGCGTCTGTTATTCAGGGACTTTGCTGGTCACCCAGAAAGGGGTGTGTGAAACGTTTTCAGCTAAAAAGAGAGCCTTGGTGGACTATTCCTTTAAACAGGCTCTGTCACCACATTATAAGTGGTCTATCTTGTACATGATGTGATCGGCGCTGTAATGTAGATTACAGCAGTTTTTTATTTAGAAAAGCAATCATTTTTGACAGAGTTATGACCTATTTTAGCTTTATGCTAATGAGTTTCTCAATTGACAACTGGGTGTGTTTTACTATATGACCAAGTGGGCGTTGTGGAGAGAAGTGTATGACGCTGACCAATCAGTGACCAATCAGTGTCATACACTTCTCTCTTTTTTTTTTTCTTTATCAAAGATTTTTATTTTTGAGAATATACACAACATAACAGCATATACATGGTTTCATACATTTGCAAAATTCACACACAGTGCAATATAACCACTTCAATATCACCTAACATATGCAAAGACATAGAACAGTAGAAGGAGGCAACCTCCTAGTCAGTAAGCAAAAACGAAATAAAAATGCAGTGAAAATAACAATATCAAAAGTGCAGCAAAGATAGTGCATTATTTAGGGAAACCAGTCCCCACAGGTGGATGACAATTATCGCATAAAAGTGCACATTATACGACAGACTAACACAGACACAAGACAACAAAGGGAAACACATACGGACATAGCACGCAAAAGGTAGACTTGATATAGGTATTCAAAAAAGGCCATCCAGCCAGAGAGGTAAATCATCACCACCCCGGAATCCACACCACACTGCCCAGGTGCGGACAAAGAGCTCAGCTTTACCCTGATCAGCAGACATCAACTCCTCCATCCTCATAATTCCGTTCACCTCCGTCACCCATTCCTTCAGGGAAGGCACAGTGCTAGATTTCCAATGACGAGGAATCACTGCTCTTGCTGCAGTTAAAAAATGCCGAAAGACACTCTTTTTGAGGTGTGAGAGTGATCCCGGAACCATGGAAAGTAAACCAATGGAGGCCGAGGTCTGAACCTCAGTATGACAAAGTTTATTACCGAGATCAAAAATCTTTCCCCAAAAGGGACGAAGTTTGGGACAATCCCACCAAATGTGCAGCATGGTTCCAGGAGCCTCCCCACACCTCCAGCACTCATCAGGTACATCAGGGAATATCCTATGCAGCAAAGAAGGACAGCGATACCATCTAGTGAGAATCTTATAATTTTTTTCCTGAGCAAAGCACGAGGTCGGTAGCTTATGCGCCAGGAAGAAAGATGTGCCCCACTCCTCAGCAGAGTGTCTAGTCCCCAATTCCTCATCCCATGCGGTAGTGAATGTCAGCTGAGAGTAATCGTATTTAGGTAGAAGGATCCTGTGTAAAAAGGACAGCACATGAGAGGGGGCAGTGGTCAACAACAAGTAGTGTTCCAGAGGAGTCTTATCCTGCAGCAAAGCACAACGGTCGCCCATTGAAAAAAGATAGGAGTACAACTGAAAATAGGACCACCAAACCGGACGTCCCCCCGGGCAGGCCCCAGAGACCTCAGACTGTGACAATATTGTACCCTCAGGTGTAAGAGTCTTAGCCAAGAAACCACCGTCCTGTCTCTCCCAACAGAGGAATGTGTCCACACCCACCGCCGGAGGGAAGGAAGGATCATCAAACAGAGGAGTTAGAGGACCTGGAGGGTGAACAATGTCCATCGTAGCAATGATCCGCTCCCAGACTAAAAGAAACTGACGTGTGAGGGAAGGCAGAGAAGATGTAGGCCGCTGAGAAGCAGACAACCAAGGCAGAGACGACAGTGCAATGGGAGACATAGCCTTCTCAATGCGCACCCATTGCTTACCCGCACCTGAGCGGAACCAGTCTACCAATCGCATCAGTAACGCAGCTTGGTGGTAGCGTTTAAAATCCGGCAATCCTGCCCCCCCCTCCATTTTCGGTCGACTAAGGACAGTAAAACGAACACGAGGCTTAGAGGAGCCCCAAACAAATTTAGTTATGGCCCTATGCAATATTTGGAAGAAGCTCGTTGGAATTATGATAGGGACGGTTTGGAATATGTAAAGGAATTTGGGTAGGATGTCCATTTTTACCGCGTTAATGCGCCCAAACCACGATATGCGACTCCCACCATACGCCATTAAATCCTTCAAGGTGCGCTGCAGGATGGGTGTGTAATTTAGAGCGAACAAATCCGACTGGTGTATGGGAATTTGCACCCCCAGATATTTTAGAGATTTAGATTGCCATTTGAACGGGAAAACTCGAGCGAGATGGGTGGCTAAGGCAGTATCGAGAGATATATTCAATGCCTCCGATTTGGAATAATTGACTTTGAAATTGCTCACATGGCCAAACCGCTCAAATTCCCCGGTCAAAGATGGCAAGGAAACCATGGGAGTCGTAATGTATACCAGGAGATCATCGGCATACAATGCTAATTTGTGATGTTTTGCGCCAACACAGACACCATTAACATTAGGGTTGTTCCGCAGTGCCACGGCCAGGTGTTCCATGACCAAAACATAGAGTAAAGGTAAGAGTGGGCACCCCTGCCTCGTGCCATTAGAAATAGACAAAGATTCAGATAACAGACCATTAACTCGAACCCGTGCCGTAGGCCCATGATATAATGCCATAATCCTATCCACCATAATGGCGCCTAGGCCAACCTGTGTCAGGGCACTGCGGAGAAACACCCAATGTACCCTGTCAAATGCTTTTTCCGCATCGACCGAGAGTAAACACATCGGTATCTTATGGGATTGGCAGTATGATGTTAAAAGTAGGGTCTTGTTAGTGTTGTCCCGTGCTTCTCTACCACGCACAAACCCCACCTGGTCATCTGTGACCAAATCGTGTAAGAGAGGCGAGAGTCGAGAGGCCAGCAACTTCGCAAAAATCTTAACGTCAACATTTATCAATGATATTGGTCGGAAGTTTGCGCACGCCGTCGGATCTTTGCCCGGTTTTGGTAAAAGGGTAATATGAGCCTCAAGGGATTGGGGTGCAAAGGGACATGAGGAAGACACTGAATTAAAAACTTTCGTCAAGAACGGAGCCAATTGATCCTTAAATGTCTTGTAGAATTTATTATTAAACCCATCGGGTCCTGGACTTTTGCCCAAGGGGGAATCTCCAATAGCGCGCTCCACCTCCGTTTCCAGAAAATCTTCCTCAAGTCCCAAAGCCTCCCCGTCCCCCAGGGACGGTAGCGCAGTGTCGTGCACATAACGGTCTATTTTATCACGCAACGCATCCGCCTGCATATCCTGAAAATGGCCTTTAAGATTGTATAATGCCGAGTAATACTGTCTGAAGCAATCAGTGATGCCCACCGGATCATGAACCTCACCGCCCGAAGGAGAAGTAATTTTAGGGATATATGACGCCTGGGTGCGAGGATGTAGTATCCGTGCCAGAGACCTGCCACATTTATCTGCAAATTCGTACAAGTGTTTTCGCATACGGTCCCTGAATCGAGCGTGTGACTGGTCTATCAAAGACCGCAAGGATTCTCTCGCTGCAGTAAGTTCCGCAAATATCTGTGAGGAAAGCACTCGCTTATGACGGGATTCAAGGTCCCGTATCTGAGCAAGGAGCCGCGTAATGGCCACCCCTTTTTCCCGCTTCAAACGAGCCCCATGCTGGATCAGGACTCCCCTGACTACACACTTTAGCGCCTCCCACTGTAACGGTAATGGGGTGGTGTCACGTGTATGTACCTCAAAAAACCGTTTAGCGAGTCCTTAAGAGCTGACACACACACTGAGTCACCCAATAGATTATCGTTAAGTTTCCAAGATTGGAAATTGGGTACTGAACTAGGAAACGTAAGTGTCAGAAATACAGGGGAATGATCTGACCAAACCATAGGGCCCACCTCAGAAATAGGATGCCAGGTAAGAATACGGTGGCTAATAAGAATGGCGTCCAATCTACTATACATATTGTGTAGCGGGGAGAAGTAAGTGTATTCTCTTGCCTGAGGATGCAGGATCCTCCACACGTCAATCAATTGCATGGAATGCATCACAGTTTTCAAGGCTCCCAAGTGGGACTTCGGAACCGCTGACCTGCCCGAGGAGGTGTCAAGCCTGGCATCGAACGTCAGGTTAAAATCACCGCCCACAATCAAAACTCCCTCCGTGAACTCCTCCAATTTCCGCAAATACCTGCAGCACACTCGCGCCTGATCCTGATTGGGGAGGTACAAATTAGCTAAGGTGAACAGCTTATTCCGAATGGACAGTTTAAGAAACACATAACGACCACCCGGGTCAACCAGAACGTCTACCAGTTTATGAAAGAGTGACTTGTGGATACAAATACTAGCACCCTTGGACTTGGATTCCGGGTTGGTACTGTGGAACCAGACTGGATAATAACGATTTGTAAACTGTGGGGTGTGGCCCACCTGAAAATGAGTCTCCTGTAAAAACAGGATATTCACACGTTCTTTGTGCATGTTGTACAATATCTGCGAACGCTTTTCGGGGACATTAAGCCCTCTAGCATTAAAGGTACAGATTTTCAGCTGCGCCATTTCCAACGCACGTATGTCTAGCAAATCAAGAAATGTGCTACAACAGTGAAGAGAAGGACAAGACAGACAAGGAAGGGAGACACGACAACGAGGACAAACAAGCGGGTGAACAAGCACCCACTCCTTGATCTAATCAAGGAGAAACAATCCAATATACACCGGATATAACCAGTGAAACCCTAAGAGGAGGAGTGTCAGGACAAGGTCTAGCCAGTGCCCCGCACCCCCCAACCCAGCAAATTTTATATAGCAAATAACGATATAACACACAAGAAAGGAAAACCAAGGCACTTAGTGTGATACCCAAAAATAATTAAATAAGAGTTACGTTGTTAGTAGGGCCCTAAAGAAACCCCAACAGCGAACACCCCTGCATACATTCATTGTCAGCATAAATGTACAAACAGGTTAGCAATAAAGAAAAATAATAAAAATAATAATACATTCACGATTGTGTCGTGTTAACGGCAATCGACCTATATAGCCACCAGGTCTCCAACAGCAATCACCTGTGATACATAATGCAGACCTATTCAGTAATGACCATATGTAACTCCGCATACAATTGCTTCAGCTGATAAACACAATAACCATTGTAATTAGGCTCCGACAGCAGGCTGCAATTAAGAGACATTAAAAAGGGCATCACATCGGCTCCACAGGCCGACCATCATGACGCCTCATAGGAGAGGCAGGAGAACGACCTCGCCTGCGTGATCGTGGACGCGGCGGCGGGATGGGAACATAAGGCCAATCAGGGAGAGAGACTCTAGGCAAACGGAGAGCCTCGCAGAAATCTGGAACATCCCCCGGTTCACGAACACTCAGCAGTGCCCCGTTCCTGCGAACCTGCAATTGAAAGGGGTGACCCCAAGAGTAGGAGATCTCATGTTCTCTCAAGGCATCCAGCAAAGGACATAGCACTCGGCGCTTGTCCAAAGTCATCCTGGACAAATCAGACAGTAGCTGGATCTTGACTCCCTGTAATAACACCTCGCCTTTATCCCGGGCCTTCCTCATGATCTGCTCCTTAAGAGAGAAAAAATGGACACGACATAGCACATCTCTAGGCCTATCAGGATCCGGGTTGCGCGGACCTAGAGTCCTGTGAGCTCTATCCAGCTCCAGAGGATCATCAGCAGGGCGCCCGAGTACAGAATTAAACAGAGACTGTAGAGCAGGAATAAGTTGACCCGGAGAGATATCCTCAGGAATGCCCCGCAGCCGAATATTATTACGGCGATTCCGATTCTCATGATCCTCAGCAAGATTAAATAATGTGTGGATCTGCTGAGAGTGCTAATCCAATCAGTCGGCATGAGAAACTTGTTGCTGAGTAATACTGGATACATCGCTTTCCATCCGCTGTACTTGATCGGACAATTGAGATAAATTGGTAGTAAGAGATTGTATTTCCGATTTATATGTCGTCTCCAGACGGTTTACATAACGTTCCATGTCCTGTTTAGTGGGCAATGCTGATAACTGGTGTCTCAAGCCCTGTAAATCATCCCCTAGGACAGCAGAACCCCCTATGTGAGAGGAGGGATGAACAGCCATATCTCTGGGAGAGGTAGAAGACAGCATTGCAGGCCCCCGCACATGAGGGGAGGATAAGGGAGAAACCCAGCCGCCATGACAGGCACCACGTGGCGAGCAGTCCCGCGCAGGCAGCGCCATCTCAGCCCCAGAAGAGCTCGGCTCAATCCCATCCAGCAAGGAGGGAAACTGCCCCTGAGCGCCCGATATCGAGGGGAAGGCACTAGCGGTACCTGATGCAGCGACGCCGGCTGCAGATGATAGCCCCTCTGAAAGCGAAGTCCCGGCGCCATCACACCTCCCCTCCAGCGGCGCCATCTTAGATGATGTTCCAGATGCAGCGTCGGTCAGAAATCTCTGGATAGAGCCGGCTGAAGACATCTGCCATGTACAGTAAGGAGTCCCCGTAGAGGCCTTGGATTTCCTGACCATCAGGGTGATAGAATGATACTTATTAATGTGCTTATGAGTGGGTTAGGGAAGTGCAGGAACGGAGCTCTCAAGCAGCACGTCTGGTCAGCGCCATGTCCAAGCCACGCCCCCGTCATACACTTCTCTCCATTCATTTACACAGCACATCTTGATCTTACTAGATCTCTATGTGCAGACACATACACACACTAATGTTACTCAAGTGTCCTGACAGTGAATAGACATCACTACCAGCCAGGACGTGATGTCTAATCACAATCCCGACACTTCAGTAACGTTTGAGTTTGACTTACAACACAGTTTATCGAGATCACGCTGGGCTGTCATTTACAGCGAGATCTCGTTGTGCTGTGCTGTAAATCCCACACAAACATTAGCGAAGTGTCAGGATTCTGAATAGACATCACGTCCTGGCTGGAGGTGATGTCTATTCGCTCTCAAGACACTTCAGTAACGTTAATGTGTGTGTATGTGGCTGCACATAGTGATCTAGTAAGATCACTATGTGCAGAGTAAATGAATGGAGAGAAGTGTATGGCGCTGATTGGTCAGCGTCATACACTTCTCTCCACAACGCCCACTTGGCTAAAATGTAAAACACGCCCAGTTGTCTATTAAGAAACTCATTAGCATAAATCTAAAATAGGTCATCACTCCGTCAAAAATAATCGTTTTTCTAAATAAAAAAACACTGCTGTAATCTACATTACAGCGCGGATCACATCATGTACAAGATAGGCCACTTATAATGTGGTGACAGAGCCTCTTTAAGTGTCTTTTAGAATATGTTGGAGATCTGGGATCAGTGTAAGAAGATGTATTGCCCATAGTGTTTGCTAGTCGACTTTTCACTCACTAAAATCCAATGTAATTTAATCCGGCATTTGATAATCCAGAAAGTCTGATGATCTGGCTCTTGTTTCCAGCATAAATCTGTATAATGTGGAACCAATGAAGAAATTCCTCTAAGGAAATGTTGTTCTGAAATAATGGAAAGGGTGAAGCTGGGCCCTGAGGAGTGGGGGGCCGACATGCCACATTAGAGGACTCCAGTACTATACATGGACATGATAATTGGGGGTCCCTGATACAGATTTACATTGGGAGCTTCAAGTTATGACTGCTTACAAGTCAGTTTCATATACCTTTGTGTGTCGTCTGATAATCGAGCACCTATAAAGTCCCATTGATGCCAGATTAAAGGAATTTTCCGTACGTTGTGCACTACAGTCATGTAACATTGCTGCGTCCCTGAGGCGTCTTGTGAATATACAAGACTGTTCTGGAAACAAGTGCTGAATTATCAGATTTTCTGGATGATCGGAAGCCGGATTAAGGGAATTTCAGTGTATTTACATCACGTGCGCCGCGCGACCTGACTCATCTTTATTTTTATACAGACGTCAAATGACCTGGTTGTTGTAGTTTTATTCTTTATTATATGAAAGTTCCCACATATTAAATCCTTGTGTGAATGATGGGAATCCGAATCCCATATATGAGGCCGGCCCCGCAGAGAACAAGATTATGTAATATATTGATTATAGGCGTATGGATAGAGAACAGTCCAGCAGGCAGCGCAGTATTGTCTTGTCTCTATTGTGAAGCGATTTGGCGGCAGAATCAGGTTTTGTCGTGTACGGGTTGAACCCACGACTATTAGTAATAATGAAGCGGATCATATTGGTACATCGTGCCCCCTCCCCTCTCAGATCCGGTTATTCCGTGTCCATTCGTTGAACGGTTTCTTCCACCAGATCGCAGCGAGTTACGGTTTCGCTCAGGACGGCGGTGGTGCCCCGCAGGTAACGATAAGAAGCGAACCTGGGATGAGAGTAGGGAGAAGGATTATACGTAGACCGTGCGACATTGGTACCATCTGATGGAGTGTCCGCAGCGGGGGCATGTATAGGGGACGGGGCAGGACATGTTCACATTATGGCTCATGGTATATTCACACCCAGGGTCGTACTGGCCCACCAGAAGATCCTGCGGTTGGCCCTGAAGATCCAGCAGAAGACCCCCCATTGGGAGCTGACACCACACCAATCATAAGTGTAGAGCTAACCTGAGCCCCCGACCCATGGGCACCATAGCAGCCGTAGGGGCTGATTCTATGTACGCACTGCAGGGTTTTATGTAAGTTCTGCAGCTTTCTAATGTGCTTTGTACTTCAATTCTCATCATTTCCAAGATATCTGCTTGCTATCAGTGAATGGAGCATCCGAGCATGCATAGTTGCAACCCATTATGTCAAGCTGAAAATGTGCGTTGCTTGTCACAGTCAGACGGTGTGATCAAGTTGTGGTGCATTGCCATGAAATTGTTATGGTAATCACAAATATAAACCGCGATTTGACTGCACCATATGAATAGACCCTAGCAGAGTTAGGTCAGAACGGATTTTCATTTTCTGGATGTAAACAATTAATATTTCCATTCACTGCAAGCAAGCAGAAATCTTGAACTGGGTGAGGAGTTAGAGCTGATAGTATATTAGAAAGTTGCAGAACTTTTCATTATACAGTGATTAAAACATAAACCCTCCATTATGCACGATCCTTGTTCTCCCCCACAAGAGATTTCAGGGGACACTGCCGCCATCAACATTACATTGTCAGCGAGGTAGCATTGATATGGGGGTACCCTATATATGTATATGGCCTCTTATATTATTTTACCTTTTTCCCTTGGCCTCCATTTCGGTGTAACCCCTTAATACCTGTGCCCCTCCACGTGTAATGACACAAAGATCCACGCCACTGCCGGAGCCAAGGTCACAGATGATGCCCGCCGTTATGGAGTCCGTGACTAGTTGCTTAGCGTCCTCCAGCTGAGAGAAGGTGGGAGTCAAATTAAATCTTACTGTCTGCATAGTGAATGAGTCTATTCACAGTATATGAGTCTATTCACACAGTGCGTCATATCGCAGCTTACTGCCACAAAGCAATAAACCACAATTTGACTGCATTGTGTGAATCGACCTATAAGGCCACTTGATCAATATTTCAGGCAAACCCCCTCCTTTGCGCAATAATGATCTACTAAAAATGAATTGAGCTCATTATTTGTCAGGTATGAAAGTGCCGCAGATGACCAACAGCAGCCACTATTGTTGTATAATCTGTGGTGTATGGCCAAATCACCCCGTTATACAGTGACATGACGGATAATGAGGTAATGTTGCCATTCAGGAGCCTGGGAAAGCTGGGCGGCAGTTCCTGGTGGCCATATTAGTTGTCACTAAGAAATGACAGAAAAGAAGGATAACATCTTGATAGAAGAGGGCGGCTTTTTTGGGCTCCGCAGCTGCAGGGATATTACATTTCACATTGATGCCCACATTTATGGCCCCCTGTATTCTGTGAATGGAGAGAGCATAGGGGCTGCCATAAAGTGTGACCGGCCATGACAGCAGTTTTCACTTCCCTCCATTCACGGTCTGGATCCTGCAGACGATGCTGGCGGTGATTTGAGTTCTGGATATATATTATGGACAAGCTTACAATATATTTCCCCTATAAACTACTTAGAGGGGCTCCATGAGGGGCTTCACTTTCACTGTACTTCACGTCTTATGAGGAATATATGGCTACCTACATGAAGTTATTACGCTCTCTCCTCCATGTCGGGTTTGACCATCAGACCCCAGACCATCACATTACCTCCACCATGCTTGACAGATGGCGTCAGGCACTCTTCCAGCATCTTTTCAGTTGTTCTGCGTCTCACAAATCTTCTTCTGTGCAGCTAAAGGCTCATGGGCCCCGATGCAAAAATTCTTATTGAGCCCCCCCCCCCCCCCCCCGCAAACTCTCCTAAGTGACCCAACAATGCAGCACTAGCAGCCGGGGCGTCACTAAGGCTGGGTTCACACACCCTATTTACGGACGTAATTCGGGCGTTTTAGCATTGAAATACGTCTGAAAGTGCGGCTCAACAGCGTTGGCAAACATCTGCCCATTCATTTGAATGGGTCTTACGATGTTCTGTGCCGACGGTCATTTTTTTTACACGCCGCTGTCAAAAGGCGGCGCGTAAAAAAGACGCCCGCATCAAAGAAGTGCCTGTCACTTCTTCAGACGTAAATGGAGCCGTTTTCCATGGACTCCATGGAAAAACAGCTCCAATTACGTCCGTAATGGACGCAGCGAAAGACGCCTGCACATGCTATTACGGCTGAAATTACGGTGCTGTTTTCTCCTGAAAACAGCACCGTAATTTCAGCCGTAACGGACGCTGCCGTATGAACATACCCTCAGGGCTTAAAATGTCAGGGGAAATAGCCCCAATACATATGTGTCCGCCCCCCAAAAAATGTGTGTATAGGAGACTATGGATAGGATTAGATACATTGGCTGAGCAGACAGTATCACACATGATAGGATTAGATACAGTGGCTGAGCAGACAGTACCACACATGATAGGATTAGATACAGTGGCTCAGCAGACAGTATCACACATGATAGGATTAGATACAGTGGCTGAGCAGACAGTATCACACATGATTAGATTAGATATAGGGCCCAGCAGACAGTATCACACATGATCGGATTAGATATAGGGCCCAGCAGACAGTATCACACATGATCGGATTAGATACAGTGGCTCGGAAGGCAGTATCACACATGATAGGATTAGATACAGCGGCTCAGCAGACAGTATCACACATGATTGGATTAGATACAGGTGCGTTTTGTGCGTTTGTGTTTTTTTACAGGTTCGGTTGTTGGACTTCGGATACGAGGACTTCAATGACGGCGTTTTTTTTATTCTCAATAAAATGGTTAATGAGGGTTGTGTTTTTTTATTTCAATAAAATATTTTTTCTATGTGCTTGTATCTTTTTAAACTTTATTATC
This sequence comes from Rhinoderma darwinii, assembly GCF_050947455.1. NCBI lineage: Eukaryota > Metazoa > Chordata > Amphibia > Anura > Rhinodermatidae > Rhinoderma > Rhinoderma darwinii. The sequence goes on along the minus strand of NC_134690.1, from coordinate 308,919,306 downwards.
ACCGCCTTAGTAACGGCCGCTGGCTGATTGACAACCTCCATTACTAAGGCGGGGCTTAATGTTAGCAGGTGCAGAGTCCAACACTAACCCCCCATTATTACCCCGGTACTCACCGCCACCAGGGGTACTCGGAAGAGCCGGGTACAAACTAGTACCGACCATCTGCAGTGATGGTCAGGCACTGGGGCGGCCGCAGGCTGGTAGTATTAGGCTGGGGAAGGGCAAAAACAGTGGCACCTACCACCCTGGTAATGCTGCCTGCTGCTGCTGTGTTGTATCTGGCTGGATATGAAAATTGGGGGGGGGACCCGCCATCAGTCTTTCCAATTATTTTTAATTTTTATTTTTTTGAATGACGTGGGGTCCCCCCCATTTTTCATAACCAGCCAGATACAATAAAGCAGCAGCAGGCTAGCATTACCAGGGGGGGAAGGGCCACTGTTTTTGGGCTTTCCCCTCCTGATACTACCAGCCTGCGGCCGCCCCAGTAGCCGACCATCACTACAGATGGTCAGGTACTGGATCGTACCCGGCTCTTCCCAGCACCCCTGGTGGCGGTGGGTACCGGGGTAATAATGGGGGTTAGTGTTAGCCTCTGCACCGGCTAACACTAAGCCCCGCCTTAGCAATGGATGCTGTCAATCAGCCGGCGGCCATTACTAAGGCGGTCATAATATAGTTTAAAAAAAATCAAAGACATAGAAAAAATATTTTATTGAAATAAAAAAAAAACCCACACAACCCTCATCAACCATTTTATTGATAATAAAAAAAAAGCCATCATCGAAGTAGTCCTGGAATCCGACGTAGTCCAATGACCAAACCTGTAAGAAAACACACAAAAAAACACGATTAGTAACACATGTGTTAGGCTTAGATACAGGGCCCATGTGTGATACTGTCTGTGGGACCCTGTATCTAAGCCTACCACAAGGTAGGCTTAGATACAGGGTCCAGCAGACAGTAATCTTATACAGTATAAGATTACTGTCTGCTGGACCCTGTATCTAAACCTACAGTGTGGTAGGCTTATATACAGGGCCCATCAGACAGGATCACACATGGGCCATGTATCTAAGCCTACGATGTGATTGGCTTAGATACAGGGCCCAGCAGACAGGATCACGCATGGGCCATGTATCTAAACCTACAGTGTGGTAGGCTTATATACAGGGCCCATCAGACAGGATCACACATGGGCCATGTATCTAAGCCTACCATGTGATTGGCTTAGATACAGGGCCCAGCAGACAGGATCACGCATGGGCCATGTATCTAAGCCTACCATGTGATTGGCTTAGATACATGGCCCAGCAGACAGGATCACGCATGGGCCATGTATCTAAGCCTACCATGTGATTGGCTTACATACAGGGCCCAGCAGACAGGATCACACAATCTGTGATCCTGTCTCATGGGCCCTCTAAGCCTGCTAAATCGTAGGCTTAAAGGGGTTGTGCAGTCCCTAAACATTGATGGCCTATCCACAGTACAAATCCATCGGTATGATGTGCACGGCCAACTTCTTTTACATATAGCATGGCGCTGTAGGGCTTCAGGACTTGATCTGACAAGTCCAACCCTCCCCTGTACCTATTGTAATCCAGGATGCAGTCTGGTTTGGGGGTCTCTGTACTGGTACCTCGTACTGGTACATGGGTACTGGTGTGGCCATGTATTGTTGTCAATACAAGGACATCTCTCTTGTCCTTGTACTTGACACACAATATGTTGCTGCTAGAATGTTCCCTGCTCTCACCCCTTCTGAGTGTTTGCCCAAGCAGAGTCTTAGGGAGGCCTCTCAGATTTCTTCTAGCAGTGCCGCATGACTGGAAGCGAGGCAGTTGAAGAGTGGGACGCTGGTATAAAAATAATCCAGGGACAGGTGGTAACCCTGGTCCAGCAGTGGGTGCACCAAATCCCACACAATTTTTGCATTAACTCCCAGTAAGCATTCTGGGGGCTGACTACTGGTGTCCTTCCCTTCATATATCCTAAACCTGTAGGTATACCCTGATGCACTTTCGCACAGCTTATACATCTTCACGCCATACCTTGCCCTCTTACCCGGCAGGTACTCGCGGAATTGAACCCTCCCTTTAAAATGTACCAAGGACTCATCAATAGAAATACACTTCTTGGGGGTGTATGCTTGGGAAAACCGGGCACTGAAACGGTCTAATAGGGGTCTCCGTTTATACAAAAAGTCAAAACTGGGGTAATCTCGGGGTGGGCACGGCATATTATCAATATAATGTACGAAGAGAAGTATTGCCTAATTTATTTATTTTTTAGTTTACAGTTCAGTTTTGAAGTTGCATTGAGGGGCCCATATATTAGAAACCCCTATCAAACACCCCATTTTAGAAACTAGACCCCTCAAAGTATTCACAACAGCATTTAGAAAGTTTATGAACCCTTTATGTGTTTCACAGAAATTTAGAGCAAAGTAGAGGTGAAATGTACATTTTTTTTTTGTCAGAAAATCCTCTTTATACCATTTTTTTTATAACACAAAAGGTTTTATCAGAGAAACGCAACTCAATACTTAATACCCAGATTCTGCCGTTTTGAGAAATATCCCACATGTGGCCCTAGTGCGGTAATGGACTGAAGCACCGGTCTCCGAAGCAAAGGAGCACCTAGTGGATTTTGAGGAATCTTTTTTATTAGGCACCATGTCCGGTTTGAAGAGGTCTTGTAGTGCCAAAACAGTGGAAACCCCCCAAAAGTGACCCCATTTTGGAAACTAGACCCCTTGAGGAATTCATTGTAGTTTTCTTGGGCTTTTTGATCAGTTTTTATTCTATTTTTAGGTGGCGTGGTGACTAAAAAACAGCAATTCTACTATTGTTTTTATTCTATTTTTTTTACAGCGTTCACCGTGAGCTATAAATGACATATTCACTTTATTCTGCGGGGCGATACGATTACGGCGATACCAGATGTTTATAGTTTTTTTTATGTCTTATAGCGTTTGCACAATAAAATACGTTTTGTAAAAAATCATTCACTTTTTGTGTTACCTTATTCTAAGAGCCAGAACTTTTTTATTTTTCCATCAATAAAGCCGTACGAGGACTTATTTTTTGCGTAACGAACTGTAGTTTCGATAAGTTAAATTTTTAGGTACATGCGACTTTTTTCTCTCTTTTTATTCCATTATTTGGGAGGTGAAGTGACCAAACAATTGTGTTTCTGGTATGGTTTATTATTATTTTCTTTTACGGCGTTCACCGTGCGGCATAAATAATGAAATAATTTTGTAGTTCAGGCCGTTACGGACACGGCGATACCAATTATGTATAGTTTATTTATATATTTTTATTAATAATAAAGGACTGATAAGGTAAAAAGAGGGATTTTTACTTACTTTTATTTTCTTATTTTTACACATCTTTTTTTTACTTTTTTTTTTTACTTTATTACTTTGTCCCACTAGGGGACTTGAGGGCAGGAGGCCCTGATCGCAATTCTAATACACTGCACTACATGCGTAGTGCAGTGTATTAGAGCTGTCAGCTACTCACTGATAGCAAGCAAAGTGGATCCTGACTTTGTCAGGACCCACTAGGCTTCCGTCGATGGCATAACCGGACTCCATTGTTTGGTGTCCGGTTGAAATAGTCACCATCGCCGGCCGCTATCGTGTAGCAGGCCGGCGATGGCAGCTTAACCCCTAAAAAGCCGCGATCTCTATTGAATGCGGCTTTTAAGGAGTTAATCAGCGGGGACACAGCGATCGGTCCCCGCTGTAGGAGCTGTGACAGCTGCTGTACGAGACATCAGCTGTCACAGCTCCTGTATGTGTCGGGTGGACGGCCGAAACGGCCGTTACTCCCGAGACGTACTATTAGGTCATGGAGCGCGAACGATACAGCTACCATGACCTAATAATACGTCCAGGAGCGGGAAGGGGTTAATGAAGCTGCCAGTTGAGGACCTGTGAGGCGTCTATTTCTCAAACTAGAGACTCTAATGTACTTGTCTTGTTGCTCAGTTGTGCAGCGTGGCCTCCCACTTCTCTTTCTACTCTGGTTAGAGCCTGTGTGTGCTGTCCTCTGAAGGGAGTAGTACACACCGTTGTAGGAAATCTTCAGTTTCTTGGCAATTTCTCGCATGGAATAGCCTTCATTTCTAAGAACAAGAATAGACTGTCGAGTTTCGCATGAAAGCTCTCTTTTTCAAGCCATTTGCAGAGTTTAATCGAACCCACAAATGTAATGCTCCAGATTCTCAACTAGCTCAAAGGAAGGTCAGTTTTATAGCTCCTCTAAACAGCAAAACTGTTTACAGCGGTGCTAACATAATTGCACAAGGGTTTTCAAGTGTTTTCTAATCATCCATTAGCCTTCTAACCCAGTTAGCAAACACAATGTACCATTAGAACACTGGAGTGATGGTTGCTGGAAATGGGCCTCTATACACCTATGTAGATATTGCATTAAAAACCAGACGTTTGCAGCTAGAATAGTGATTTACCACATTAACAATGTATAGAGTGTATTTCTGATTAATTTAATGTTATCTTCATTGAAAAAAACTGTGCTTTTCTTTCAAAAATAAGGAAATTTCTAAGTGACCCTAAACTTTTGAACGGTAGCGTATATGTGTGTATGTTTATATATATATACACATGTGTGTGTTATATATATATATATATATAATGTGTGTGTGTGTGTATGTATATATATGTTTGTATATGTGTGTGTGCGTGTGTGTGTGTGTGATATATATATATATATATAATGTGTGTGTATATGTATATATATGTGTTTGTATATATGTGTGTGTGTGTGTGTATATATACACACACATACACACACTGCATATTATATTACACACACTGAGGCCTCATTTCATTTGTCTTATCCATCATTCATCTCCCCTTGACTTATTCTCCGCTCACCCTCCGTCTGCGTCCAAGGTCAGTACAGTCCTGTCATTCATTAGAATGTAAAGAGGTAGTGGAAAAAGGGAGGATCCCGTAAGGCGCTGCTGCGTGGCTGTTGAAGGAACTCAGCGATGATAGACAAAATTATATAAATAAATATATGTTTATTGAAAAACATTAATAATAATGGCTACGCGTTTCAACGCTGTACTAGCGTCTTCCTCAGGCCGTTAAAATTACATACAAAAGAGGTTGCTTATATATCAACGGAAATCTAAGCACACAGGAAGGAAAAAAAAAAGGGGTCAAAAGGGGAAAGGTCAAAGAATGATTGTGACGTCATAAACAATTCTAAACAATTTTCCGATATAGATGTTATTTATGACGTCACAATCATTCTTTGACCTTTCCCCTTTTGACCCCTTTTTTTTCCTTCCTGTGTGCTTAGATTTCCGTTGATATATAAGCAACCTCTTTTGTATGTAATTTTAACGGCCTGAGGAAGACGCTAGTACAGCGTTGAAACGCGTAGCCATTATTATTAATGTTTTTCAATAAACATATTTATTTATATAATTTTGTCTACCATCGCTGAGTTCCTTCAACAGCCATGCAGCAGCGCCTCACGGGATCCTCCCTTTTTCCACTACCTCTTTACGTTCTAACTAGCGGTGACCACCTGGTTTACCGGTTTGGATCCTGGCAGCAGCACCTGTGGACTTTTTCATTGCCTTTTCCAAGCACTATCGTGGTGAGCATAATAGACAACGTTCAATATTCTATTTAAACCCCATTGACCTGCACTATGTGGCGCCGTGCTTTTTGCTTTTCTGGTCATTCATTAGGGTATGTGCACACACACTAATTACGTCCGTAATTGACGGACGTAATTCGGCCGCAAGTCCCGGACCGAACACAGTGCAGGGAGCCGGGCTCCTAGCATCATAGTTATGTACGATGCTAGGAGTCCCTGCCTCTCCGTGGAACTACTTGTCCCGTACTGAAAACATGATTACAGTACGGGACAGTTGTCCTGCAGCGAGGCAGGGACTCCTAGCATCGTACATAAGTATGATGCTAGGAGCCCGGCTCCCTGCACTGTGTTCGGTCCGGGACTTGCGGCCGAAATACGTCCGTCAATTACGGACGTAATTAGTGTGTGTGCACATACCCTTAGATGAAGCGATAAAACACAGGGGAAGGTAACCTATTTTCAGACGTAAACAAGGCGTATAATGCCTCATTTTACGTCTGAAAATAGGGCTACAATACGTCGGCAAACATCTGCCCATTCATTTGAATGGGTTTGCCGACGTGCTGTGCCGACGACCTGTCATTTACGCGTCGTCGTTTGACAGCTGTCAAACGACGACGCGTAAAATGACTGCCTCGTCAAAGAAGTGCAGGACACTTATTTGCAACGTAATTTGAGCCGTTCTTCATTGAAGTCAATGAAGAGCAGCTCAAGATTTACGAGCGTCACAGACGCCTCGCATAATGCGAGGAACTTTTACGTCTGAAACGACGCAGCTGTTTTCTCCTGAAAACAGTCTGTCTTTTCAGACGTAAAAGGTAGCTAGCGTGTGCACATATCCTAAAGGTCTGCAATGCTGTAATTGCTGCAAATGGAGCATTCTTTGACGAAAGCAAAGTTTGAAGGAGAAAATTATTATTTCAAATAAAAATCATTATTTCTAACCTTGTCAATGTCTTGACTATATTTTCTAGTCATTTTGCAACTCATTTGATAAATATAAGCGTCAGTTTTCATGGAAAACACAAAATTGTCTGGGTGACCCCAAACTTTTGAACGGTCGTGTACGTACATTAGCGATGCTGAGTTTGTCAGCTGAGCAGAGCTGTAATGGCTACCATCACTAGTTGTCATCTGGAATCTATTTCCTGTGTTAGAGACCAAGATAATATAGGAAAGGCAATAATTGTATAAATTAGTGATCATTTTTTTTATGAGTCTAATATAATGTCTAATTTATGTAGTATTTGTCTCAAAAGCAAACAGACTTCTTTAGGCGATACTTAAACAATGAAAGAAATAGTGCTTTACAGAGATCTTAGTAATTTGAAGCTTCTACTGTCCAAAAGGAAAAAATCTATTCCTGCTTGAGTTTATTTTGTAGTATATTATAATGACACCAATGATAATATAATGCATTAAATTAGAAGAATATTTTTTTTGTTATACATGAACACCATGCAAATTCAGAAAGTTTAGTATGATAAATAACATGTACTACATACTAATAGCTACATTATGTAAATGCAGTACAAACTGAAACACAATTCATGCAAGCCTTCAGTTATAATAGTAGGCCCATAAATATATTTACATTAAATCAGAATCAGTCAAACACTTGAGGTTGACTTGGTAACAAAGTAGACCACATACAGTGACCATATTTTAACCAGGCAAGCATGCGGGTGGTACGCTAGAACCTTTTCCTTTTAATTTTTTCAAAATGACATTAATGACTTGTTATTATTTACTTAAATCACATAACTATTGTAGAGTGCCTGTGATTATTATTATGTTTATTTAATTTTTACTTAATAGAGAAAAGAGAAGAAATGAATAGAAATAGTGCAGATTTGTAATTTTATGTCTTCCATTAAAGGGGTTGCCTCTTGATAACAATCTCCTTCTGTATATCCTATTAGCGTGAATAGAGTCGGCCTTAGGATAGATGATGTCCCATGCGAAATTATCTTTCGGCGGTCCACCCCATCATAAATGCCCCATAAATAAGTATAATGCCACCACACAGTGTAATGCCCTATATAGTGCCCCCACATAGTATAATGCCCCTTTAGTGCCCCACACACAGTAGAATGCTCCTTTAGTGCCCCCATACAGTATAATAATATTTAATATATATTATTCAAGAACACAGTATTTTGTCCCCTAATGCTGCCCACACAGTATTATGCCCCCTAAGTGTCACACAGTATATTGCTCCCTGTAGTGCCCCTACACTGTATAATATGTCCGCCTAGTGGCCTCCATACAGTATAATGCCCACCTCCCCTGGCTGCCACACACAGCCACCCCCCTTGTAGATAGTGTCCCCCTGTAGATAGTGCCCCCGTACCTGTCCCTGTAGACAGTGCCATAATCCCCCACCTTCACCTTGTAGGCAGTGCCACACAGCCCCCTGTAGGTAGTGCCACACAGCCCCTGTAGGTAGTGCCACACAGCCCCCTTGTAGGTAGTGCCACACAGCTCCCTTGTAGGTAGTGCCCCACAGCCCCCTTGTAGGTAGTGCCCCACAGCCCCCTTGTAGGTAGTGCCACACAGCCCCCTTGTAGGTAGCACCCCCCTTCTGTAGATAGCGGCACTATAGCTCCCTGAAGGAGCGGAATCCCCCTGTGGCTGAGGTTTCCGTTCCTGGATGGAGAGCTTGATGTCTCTGTCCAGTGACATCAGGGGCAACTCCTGAAGCGGAATCCCCATCCACAGCGTTGACGACACTGTGACCGGGGATTCCACTCCATGAGAAGCTCCTGACGTCTCTGTCCTTTTATTGACAGTGACGTCAGGGGCTTTGCCTGGAGCCAAATCACTGCGCCAGCAACCCTGTAGGCGGGGATTCCACTTCACGAGTTGCCCCTGATGTCACTGTCCATATAATCCCCGGCCACAGGGGGATTCCGCTCCTTCAGGGAGCTACAGTGGAGCTATGTACAGGAAGGGGGGGGGGTGCTATATACAGGAAGGTGGGGTGGGGGGTGCCATCTACAGAGGCTGCAAAAAATCCCCTTCTCCTCCCATGCACTGCACGCTGTGAGGAGAGAAAGCATGGCCGTGGTTCAGAGGAATGTTGCGGCACCCTGGTTGCGGTGTTCTCGCGGCACCCTGGTTGGGAACCACTGGCCTAGTAGATAGAAGAGCAGGGAGATAACATGGGGGTGCCGTCCAGGCGGGAGGCACCTGCACCCTCATGCCCGGTGTTGCCGCTAGTAGCCGCTTTGGCTGCTACAACGATAGTGACGCCACTGACCGAAGAAGCGACCGAACGGAAATGCAGCTGCTGATTCGCCAGGCCCGGGTGCTTCTGAAACACAAGCAGGGGAATGGAGACCTGTGCAATGGCACAGGTCGCACACCCATAAGGTCGGCCCTGAGCATGAATAGACCTAGAGGGGTTTCCTAGTTCCTGGTAACCCCCCTCTGAGAAGCTCATGAGAAAGTAGAGCATAGAGACCTGACCTATATAAGTAATATAAGTATATTAAAAACCGCAGTTAAAAAAAAACTTGGTGTGAAAGAGGCCTAAAGGGCTTTTACACTCACATGCAGATCACTCGGAGAATATAGACATGTAGCCTTATCTTTTTTTGTATACACTACCGTTCAAAAGTTTGGGGTAACTCACGCTTATATTTATCAAATGAGTTGCAAAATGACTAGAAAATATAGTCAAGACATTGAGAAAGGTTAGAAATAATGATTTTTATTTGAAATAATAATTTTCTCCTTCAAACTTTGCTTTTGTCAAAGAATGCTCCATTTGCAGCAATTACAGCATTGCAGACCTTTGGCATTCTAGCTGTTAATTTGCTGATGTAATCGGGAGAAATTTCACCCCATGCTTCCAGGAGGCCCTCCCACAAGTTGGATTGGCTTGATGGGCACTTCTTGCGTACCATACGGTCAAGCTGCTCCCACAACAGCTCTATGGGGTTGAGATCTGGTGACTGCGCTGGCCACTCCATTACAGATAGAATACCAGCTGCCTGCTTCTTCCCTAAATAGTTCTTGCATAATTTGGAGGTGTGCTTTGGGTCATTGTCCTGTTGTAGGATGAAATTGGCTCCAATCAAGCGCTGTCCACAGGGTATGGCATGGCGTTGCAAAATGGAGTGATAGCCTTCCTTATTCAAAATCCCTTTTACCTTGTACAAATCTCCCACTTTACCAGCACCAAAGCAACCCCAGACAATCACATTACCTCCACCATGCTTGACAGATGGCATCAGGCACTCTTCCAGCATCTTTTCAGTTGTTCTGCGTGTCACAAATGTTCTTCTGTGTGATCCAAACACCTCAAACTTCGATTCGTCTGTCCATAACACTTTTTTCCAATCTTCCTTTGTCCAATGTCTGTGTGCTTTTGCCCATATTATTCTTTTCCTTTTATTAGCCAGTCTCAGATATGGCTTTTTCTTTGCCACTCTGCCCTGCAGGCCAGCATCCCGGAGTCGCCTCTTCACTGTAGACGTTGACACTGGCGTTTGTTTTGCGGGTACTATTTAATGAAGCTGCCAGTTGAGGACCTGTGAGGTGTCTAGTTCTCAAACTAGAGACTCTAATGTACTTGTCTTGTTGCTCAGTTGTGCAGCGTGGCCTCCCACTTCTCTTTCTACTCTGGTTAGAGCCTGTGTGTGCTGTCCTCTGAAGGGAGTAGTACACACCGTTGTAGGAAATCTTCAGTTTCTTGGCAATTTCTCGCATGGAATAGCCTTCATTTCTAAGAACAAGAATAGACTGTCGAGTTTTACATGAAAGTTCTCTTTTTTTAGCCATTTTGAGAGTTTAATCGAACCCACAAATGTAATGCTTCAGATTCTCAACTAGCACAAAGGAAGATCAGTTTTATATCTCCTCTAAACAGCAAAATTGTTTACAGCGGTGCTAACATAATTGCACAAGGGTTTTCAAGTGTTTTCTAATCATCCATTAGCCTTCTAACACAGTTAGCAAACACAATGTACCATTAGAACACTGGAGTGATGGTTGCTGGAAATGGGCCTCTATACACCTATGTAGATATTGCATTAAAAACCAGACGTTTGCAGGTAGAATAGTCATTTACCACATTAACAATGTATAGAGTGTATTTCTGATTAATTTAATGTTATCTTCATTGAAAAAAACTGTGCTTTTCTTTCAAAAATAAGGAAATTTCTAAGTGACCCTAAACTTTCGAACGGTAGTGTATTTGTATATATATATATATATATATATATATATATATATATATATATATATATATATATATATATATGTATGTGTGTATATATATATATACTTATATATGTATACTTATATATGTATATGTGTGTGTGTGTATATACTGTATATGTGTGTGTGTGTATGTAATATATATATATATATATATATATATATAAAATGTGTGTGTATATATGTATATATATGTGTGTTTGTATATATATATATATGTGTGTATGTATAATGTGTGTGTGTGTGTATGTGTATGTGTATACACACACACACACACACACACACAAACACTGCATATTACATTACACACACGGAGGCCTCGTTTCATTTGTCTTATCCATCATTCATCTCTCCTTGACTTATTCTCCGCTCACCCTCCGTCTGCGCCCAAGGTCAGTACAGTCCTGTCATTCATTAGATGAAGCGATAAAACACAGGGGAAGGTCACGGTCACAGGATCTTGGGCTGTGAATAGAAACTCCATCATTTAAAGGGCCCCATCCACCCTATAGATAAACCGCACAGCACCTGGGCAATGTAGTGCGCAGGACCTGTAGGCGATGTGATATAATTTGTGGATTGCTGTAGAGAGGAGTTCAGAGCCCCCAAATCTTGCCGCCAATGTAATTTGGACTTGCAGTGATCCCAGGCTGAGGAGTCCACTGTACTGGGCATGTGCAGCGGTTGTGAAACTACGACTCCCAGCATGCCAGGGCCTTGCCACCTGGTGAGGTTATTAAAGGGGAACTCCACTCAATTTATGGCTGCGCATAAAATGTGTCTTCTCCACAATGAGTGCTCACCCTGTGTCCGCTGCCTCCTCTCCTATCAATCTCCATGCCTCCCTCTGTATATTTCCTGTCCTCAAGGTTACGCCTGTCTCTACATATACACCCAGCATCTCCTAAGGCCCCATCTACACGAACGTGCTTTTGCGGCCGAAATTCCCCCGAAAATCCACGGGAGAATTGCGGCCCCATTCATTTTTCTGGGGCAATGCACACGACCGTAGTTTTTACGGTCTGTGCATGGCCCGGGAGCCCGCACCGCAGAAAGAACGGACCTGTCTTATTACGGCTGTCTTCTGCGATCCGGGCTCATTGAAAATAATGGCCGCGGCCATGTGCATGTTCCGCGATTTGCGGGCGGCTCGTGGCTGACAGTCCGCACCCGGCCGACCCAAAATTCACGGCCGTGCACATGGCTACGGTCGTGTGCATGAGGCCTAAGTCTTCAGCTTCACTATGGTCCCTCTGCTGCTGCCGGCCCTCGTCGTCCTCTTCTTTCTATACTTAAGATGTTGCCACTCCAAATGTCGCCTGTCAGGACTCGACCAGAACCAGCGCCCTCCGCGTCCCGCACCACTGCCATTTATCGGGAATCTGATGGATCTGGGGCGCAGTGATCTTCCTCGACATTTCATGCGCCTGGCCCAGAAATACGGCCCCATCTATCGTCTCAGCTTCTGGGGTCAAGGTATGTGAGGGTCCGGGGTTTTTTTGTGGTATTTTATTACTAAAACTGCTTTACTTCCAAAACTAGAAATAATAAAAATGACACTGGCACTAAAAAAGTGACGACCAGTGTGCCAAGCATTAGATGTGGTCACTTCTTTAAGGCGACTTGCACCGAGACCAGCACCCATTCTGCTGGAACAATGTAAATTGACGATTCACATGGTCATTACGAAGGACTCCTATGGTCAGCCATACAGCAGGCAATAGGTGGCTCATGAGCCACTGGTTGGGAACCCCGCTGTAGCCTGTGACTTACGGGTAAAATGGTTTACAGCGGGTCTAGAAAATCTTTATTGGCACAACAAGGCAATGTGTTATGCGGCCCGAAAAAATACCCAAAATAGGCCGTGTGAACATACCCTTATAGCTCTTTAATATGTAGCTGCCTCTTTTTCAAAGGACCAAAAGGTAATTGGACAATTATCTCAATAGGCTATTTAATGGGCTGCATGGGCTATTCCCTCGTTATTCCATCACCAATTAAGCAGGTAAAGGGTCTGGAGTTGATTCCAGGTGTGGGATTTGCATTTGGAAGCTGTTGCTGTGAACCCACAACATGAGGTGAAAGGAGCTCTCAATGCAAGTGAAACCGACCATCGCTAGGCTGAAAAAAAATGAAGAAATCCATCAGAGAGAAGCACAAATGTCAGGAGTGGCCAAATCAACAGTTTGGTATATTCTTAAAAAAAAAAAGAGCGCACTGGTGATCTCAGGAACTCCAAAAGGCCTGGACGTCCACGTAAAACAAGAGTGGTGGATGATCGCAGAATCCTTTCCATGGTGAAGAAAACCCCTTCACAACATCTACCCAAGTGACGAACACTCTCCTGGAAGTAGGTGGATCAGTATCTAAGTCCACCATAAAGAGAAGACTTCATGAGAGCAAATACAGAGGGTTCACAAGGTGAAAACCATTAATGAGCCTCAGAAAGGCCAGATTAGACTTTACCAAACAACAAGTAAAGAAGCCGCCCAGTTCTGGAACAGCATGAAACTAAGATCAACCTGCACCAGAATGATGGGAGGAAGAAAGTATGGAGAAGGCTCGGAACGGCTCATGATCCAAAGCACACCACATCCTGTGTAATACATGTATAGCATGTGTAGCAATGTGGTGGCATGGCGGGGGCAGTGTGGTGGCATGGGCATGCATGGCTGCCTGGCACTGGGTCACTAGTGTTTGTTGATGATGTGACTGAAGACAGAAGCGGCCGGATGAATTCTGAAGTGTTCAGGGATTTACTTTCTGCTCAGATTCAACCACATGCAGCAGGTGATTGGACGTTGCTTCACAGGACAGATGGACAATGACCCAAAACATTCTGCGAAAGCAACCCAGGAGTATATAAGGCAAAAAAGTGGAATATTCTGCAATGACCGAGTCACCAGATCTCAACGCGATCGAGCTGCATTTCTTTAGCTTAAAGGGAATGTGTCGCTAGAAAAATGTTTTGTTTTTTTTTTTAGTTAAACTGTTAGTATATAAATGATTAAACATTGTTCTAATTTTTTAACATTTTTTCGCAAGTCAGGAAATATTATAAATTAGATTCTAATTTATAACATTTCCATGTGCTGGTCACTAGAGGGAGCAATTCCCAAAATTGCAGCATTGGCATGTGGTAAAGCAACCTCATTGCTTTATGCTGCAAAATTGGAGAAGACACACTCGCTTTAGCGTACTCAAACAATCCCCCCTCCTTTATCCTGGCTAGTGCCAGGAGAAAGGAGGGGGTTGAATGTTCAAACCTCCTACACTGTGTGTCGCCATTTTTTGAGCAAATGTACAGTGTAGGAGGATTAGATACAGTGGTAAATACACAGTATAACACGAACATACACAAACATAACTTACCTGCTCCTGCCGCCGCCGCTCCGTCCGCTCCTAGTCCTTGCTTCTGAACATATGGACGGAAGCCGCGACCGGAAGTAGTCATCTTACTGTCCGGCCGCGACTTCCGGTCCACATGAAAATGGCGCCGGATGTCGCTCGGCCGAAGACCTTCCTTTTGGACTGTGTGGGAGCGGCGCATGTGCCGTTCCCACACAGACGGCGTACGCTATAGTGAATGGAACGGCTCCCGTTCGCATTCTCTATGGAGATGTATGTGCCGTATTCCATCTCTGTATGTGTCGTTAATCGACACATACAGAGATGAAAATAAAATGGCAGCCCACATAGTGAAGTGAAGTAAAAGTAATAGTAATAAAAAAGTACAACACAAAAACACAAATACATAAAATGTATTTTAATAACATACTAAAAGCAATAACATATAAAAAAAATTAAATCTGCGCGACACCTTCCCTTTAAAGATTAAAGGTTCTCTTTAATCTGTGTCAATATTGCAGGATGCGATCAGGTGGCCCTGTAAATATAGGAGGTGTCCATTTGCAATAGAAATGAATGGATGAGTATTTTTATCTGCAATTATGGTCCGTAATGGAGTGTGAGGTGTGTGCCAATATACAGAGCTTTACTAGCCTATTCTGCTGCCTTAAAGGGAATGTGTCGCGAATTAAACCTTTTTTTTTTTAAGTGTTGTTACTTATTGCTATTATATTTTTTAAGTTTTGTTATGGAATAAATATATGTATAATGTATCTGAGACCTGAAAGAGTGCAATGCTGAAGAGAAAACATGTATTAGAATATATTCGGGGGAAAGGTAATGGAATAGATTTGCAGACATTCTGTAGATAGTAGAAATTGGGGCCCTACAAGGAAATACCAGACACAAAGGAGTCTGTTTGATGTTTGATCTTTGATCTTTGATCTTTGATCTTTGATCTTTGAGTTCTGTGCATACCGCCAAGATAAGATAAGGACCAGAAACCAGATTAACAACTAGAGATAAGAACAATGTACATTGTGACATAAATCACAAGGGAAGAAACCACAAGAATGTAAATGATTAATGGGTGTCTGCACGTAGTCATGTGATATTTTTACTATATAAACTCTGTGTCTCTGCAAATAAAGTCAGAAGTATTTTTACCTTGAGAAACGTCTCAGTGTATCTGTTGCTTCTCCGAGCTCGCCCCCCCCCCACCTGATTTGAACCTGCATGGAGATCAAGGCGTAACGTGACCTCATTGCGATCACAGAAATTGGCGCCCGAACAGGGACTTGACCAGAAGGACGGCACCCCACCTAGGGGATCTCCCGGGACTTGAATGGCGACCACCCGGACGAAGGAACGTGCAGACCACTGCTGCAGCAAGGTAAGAAGACTTAATTCTTACAAACTCTGCTCTGCACCTTCCTGTCTGGTAGGTCACCTTCCCGGTAGTACTCCTGAGGAATAGAGGGGCCACATGAGGGTATTTTTAGTGTAAAAATCTGGTCAAGTCTATATGTAATCCTACCCTCAGGATAAAGTGCCTGATCTCCATGACAGTATTTGTATGAATGTTGTAGAAACCCAGTTTTGTGTCACAAATGCATTTTAGAATAAGGAAATTGTTTTTGGAAAAAAACTTCCGATAATCCGGCAAAATACCGAAAATGTGTGTACAGCATTGAGGTACTTGCGGGGATTATCATGCACTGATTTTCAGCTCAAAATTCCAAAATTTTCTGCAATCCGATAATCCGGCATGTCAAATGAACAGCTTGATTTTACGTTTTCCTTATTATTTGGATCAGGAATATTTGTCATATTACTGTTATGGTGTGGAGGATATCTCTTTGAGTGGTGTTTAAAGTGAATAAGAAGAAAGTAAGCTAGTTATAAAAGGAATTTAATTCTCTGGCCAGAGTAGAAGGTTTAAAAGGGTTTTGAGGGGATAAGTAACTGTATAAAATAGGTGAGAAAGGTAGTGTGGGACTTTCCCTAACAGCCAATAGCCATAGTGTTTGTTAGTGAAGATAAAAACTGAGAGAGAAGGGTAAGAGTCCCCTCCATCATAGCAGGGCTATGGGAAACAGTCACGGCAAACGAGAGTTTGAGGTATGGCATATGGGTGAGCAAGCACCTGTTAAAAGGGTGTAAGCTTACTAGGGGATCGTAAATCCAGAAATTCACCTATCAGGAAAACTACCCCCTACATAACTTAGGGTCTGCCTATAGGCGACCACTTATAACTAGACAATGGGGAACTGGTGTCCCTATTAAGTACGGAGACTAGAAACTGTCTAAAACAGATGAGAATGGAATTCGTCTGTCAGCTAGAATCTGTAATAAGAGTAAGTACGGAAACTAGAAACTGTATAAAACAGATGAGAATGGAATTCATCTGTCAGTAGCTAGAATCTGTAACAAGAGTACGAGATGAGCACCCCAAAGGACAAACCGCCAAACAGGTAGTAGCAGAAAGAGAAGGTAAAAAGGCAACGCAGGGAATAAAAAAAAAATAAAAAAAATTCATGAAAGCATGTGGTCTAGAATCCCATGGACGCAGAAAAATGGAATGAATGTTGTGACACAAAACGTGGATGGTTGAAAGATAAAAAGTTACAGGGGAAAGCAGAAGCATGGAGAAAAGTGTCAGAAGAAGTAGTACGAGGAGGTTGTCAGAGGAAATTCATATTTTATAAAGTAAAGTTTAAAGCAAAGGAAGTGATAGAAGTAGTAGCTGTTTTAATGTTGCAAATGACCTTATAGTAAATTCCCATATGGTATAATTTAGAATCAACTAGAGTGATAAGAGAAGGGGGAGGTGAAGAACAGCTGCTAGTGAGATAAGAAATGTAATCTTGTTCTTGAAATGAATGGACACAACATTGAATGCTGATATAGATATTTTGTATGACTTTGTGTCATTTTGTGGATTGAATCAGGAAAAGTGATAAATGTAATAATGTATAAGCAGTCCTTCACAGCCAAACCACCAGACACCTCTGTCTTATATGATGAGACCCTTGATCCTGTCATACATTCTGCACAGAGTGCAGAGTTGCTTGCCCTGATCAAGGCATGAAAACTGGCAGAGGGAAAAAGAGGAGGGCGGCTCCAAGCCGCAGATTGGGCAAAAGGTATACTGGAGAACAAAGGGAAGTTGGAAGGTAGAAAGTTGATGAAAAGTGCTTTAGAGGGATTTGCAGAAGAGGAAGTTAGGAATAAGAAATGTATTGTTTGTATTAGAAAACAGGACCAGCCGACGCCCGGTAATGGCGTCCGTACCTCATGTTGAGTGTGTCCTCATTGTTGGTGGGAAACCCCCTGCGCACTGTTTCCAAGGGGAGAGGCTGCCCCCCCCCCCCTGCCCCTGATGTGGCCACGCCCGGCCCAACCAAATCAGTATGAAATAATCACCTTGTTAATTTTGTCATTTGTAGTGTTTTTTCTATTTACAGAAGTTCCAGTCTAGTTCACTGATGAAACAACACGTAATTATAATATAGAGATGGTGGCCGTCAGATTGTACGGTTAAACATTAACGTAGATAATTCCTGTACAATGGTGTGATGAATGATTGCAGATACGTATGTTGTTTTGCCGGCATTGAAAGTGTTAAGATTGTGAGAAGTTGTGAGAAATGAGTTTGTGACCCCCCTCCCTCCCCTGTAGTGTGCTGTGTTTGGGGAAGTGTGCTGTGTTTGGGAGGAGGAGGAGGGGGGCTGACTGGGTGCAGTCTGCAGGGCTGATGAGACAAAGGGATTTCAATATGCACTGCTGAGAGATATATATATATGTAATGTCTACAAACCTAAATACATTTCTTCTCTTTTGCGCAAGCGCTGTTGGTTATAAAAGTTACGATATTTATGTGTTATGATGTGATCAGATTTCATGTGTTTTGATAATTCAGATGTATTAAACTACAGATACTGTGAGACACGGGGGTTTTGAAAATGTATGTGCCCCCACCGTTATACTGTTTATTGGTTTGCAGTAATTAATGTTATCAGAGATAATATTTTCTGTTTTATTGAATAACTAACTACAATTGTTCTATTTTTGATTTCACACATGAGTTATGTCATTGTAAAGATCAAATGTTTGTCAGGAAAAAGTCATTTTTGTTTCAGGCTGTTGTACATTACAGGGGGTTAAACTAGTGTTATGTTGAGATGTAGTTTTGGACTCTGCTACATTACTCTCGCAGAGTCCACAAAGGGGGGAAGGGTGAAGGAACTGATCAGGTACAATTTTGGTTTATGTGTAAGAGACCATCCCCCTCCAGCAAAGTTACACAGGAGGCGAGGTGACATCACTCACACGAGTCTTTATGGATTTAGATGAGGGAGAAGGCAAAACAAAACTTGTCTGGACATTGTTAATTTGATGTAAAGTTTTTGGGAATGTTTTATTTTTATTTGTTTTTGTATTAATCAAGTATTTGTAGAACCTGATAAAAGTGAGATTCTCAAAGTATTTTGGATTATCAGCTGAATGAGGAGGAGTTGTGTTTGGTAGCGGCTTGTGACACCAATCCATGGAGTACCTCTACGCAAGCATATACTTTGTACTGTACTGAACAAAATGGACATGCCACTGCGGTTCTCACACAAAGTCATGGACCACAGCAGCGCCCGGTAGCATGTTATTCAGCTAGACTAGACCCTGTGGCCCGAGGTTCCCCATCATGTGTGAGAGCTATCATTGCTGTAAATTCAATGTTAGACAAGGCCTCAGATTTGGTCCTAGCATTTCCAGTCCAAGTGTTTGCACCACATGATATTACTGCTATTCTTACTCAAATACAGCCGAAGCATTTGTCAACTGCAAGACATTTGAGATTAACCTGTGCTCTTCTTCTTCCTGAGCAGGTTACTTTACACCGCTGTACTACATTGAACCCAGCTACCTTACTGCCTTTGGAGCAAGGGGGAGAAGACGTAGGTAAAGTATGGTCACAATTTTTGCCTGAAACTGATGAACATGATTGTATGGCCCTTATGGCCCAGGAAACAGTGGGGTTCGCACATGTAAAAGATACCCCACTCCAAAACCCAGACCTAATACTCTTTGTGGATGGTTCAAGGTATTGTGTAGAAGGATCTTTTCTTACAGGATATGCAGTAACCACCGAAGATGTAGTCCTAGAAGCAGCCTCCTTACCAGCGTCCCGCTCAGCACAAGAAGCGGAGCTTAAGGCCCTGGCAGCAGCATGCCAACATGCAGAAGGAAAGACAGCAAATATATACACTGACTCTCGATATGCTTTTGGGATTGCACACGATTATGGCCCCATATGGAGGGCAAGACAATTTTTGACCTCTGCAGGTACACCTGAAAAGAATGCAGACTTTGTAAAATACTTGATGGAGACCCTGATGTTACCCACAGAAGTAGCAGTAGTAAACATTAAAAGCTCACACTAAGGTGAGTTCACCAGAGACAAAAGGGGAAATGCCCTGGCAGACGAAGCAGCACAGAAGCTACCCGTGTTAGCAGCCGTATATCAGATAAAAGATCCAGAGGAAACAAGACCAGCTGTAAGCCCGGAACTACGGCAAAAACTTCAAGGACAAGCAACAGAAGAAGAAAAAGACAAGTGGACGGCCCAAGGAGCAACGCTACGAAAAGATGGCCTCTGGCAGTGCCAGAATAAGCTGTGCCTGCCTAAGACAATGTTCCCAATGATGGCCCAAATAACACATGGAGAGACACACCAGTCAAAAACGGCAATGATGGACTTGGTTAACAAAACCTGGTATGCTCCAGGGTTTAGTGTGATGGCCAGCAGTTTTACACAAGGATGCATGATCTGTGCAACACATAATATTGGAAGAACTGTAAAAGTACCACAGAAGTACACACCCAGACCTATATATCCGTTCCAGAGACTGCAGATAGACTATATTCAACTACCCAAAGTCGGTACCTATGAGTATGTGCTTGTTTGTATTGATCTCTTTTCAGGATGGCCAGAAGCTTTTCCAGTCACCAAAGCTACAGCCGTAGCCACAGCAAAGAAACTGATCAACGAGGTGGTGTGCAGATATGGAGTTCCAGAGATGATCGAGAGCGACAGAGGAACTCATTTTACGGGTGAAATCATGAACTATGTGTTGTCAGCTCTAGGCATAAGTCAAGCCCTACATACACCATACCATCCACAGAGCAGTGGGAAGGTTGAGAGACTAAATGGGACTCTCAAATTGAAAATCCAAAAAGCAATGGTAGAAACCGGGAAACCATGGACCGAGTGTCTACCATTAGCCTTGTTCTCAGTAAGATACACGCCCACAAAAAGAACAGGTCTCAGCCCATATGAGATCTTATTCGGCTCCCAGATTAGGATGTTATTTTCCACAGGTGCTCCAAATGCAGTATGGTAGACTAACAGATTATGTATAAACGCTGAACAAACAATTGACCAAGGTGTATGCACAAGTCTTTGCTTCCATTCCAGGTCCTGATTCAGTTGACGTATAAGCTAGAACCAGGAGATTGGGTCGTTGTCAAAAGACACGTGAGGAAAAGTCTAGACCCAAGATTTGATGGTCCTTTTCAAGTCCTACTCGTTACAAGCACCTCAGTGAAGCTCGAAGGAAAGGCAAGCTGGATTCACGCCAGTCATTGTAAAAAGGTTCTTCAGCCAGAAGAATGAAGATCTTTGCGGTTGTTGCGGCGGTTGTTGCGTGTGCTCTTATACAAAAAGGCAGAACTGCTACTCCTGTACACGTAATCAGTACAGAATCACTGGAGTGTTATACTACAAATGTGACTACAACCGAAGGGACTTGGAGAAAAGGACCACAAGGAGGGACTGTGTACCTTCACATAGACAAAACAGCCAACATTAGCATACAAGAAGAGACGGCTGTTGTTTTGTTGTTATGAACCAGATTTACAGTATCTATAGAAATATACAACCAGTAAAAATAGAAATGAAATGATAAATAAGATTTATGAAAGATGCAACAAGGAGAGGCTCAACTCTACGATTGTAATAAAAGAAACTGATGGGATGATATTATGTATGAATAATAGCCAAATAAGAAATAGAAGATATTTTGTATTCTTGATAACAATTTTAAGAGATAGTTTTAAGCCACATATAACAGTACAAAGTCTGGAAAGAATCCCACACACTTGTAAGAGCGCTGTAACCCAACAGCAGAGAAAGAATGTACACTTCAATATTTCCTTCCCTGAATCCCCCAGCTGTCATAGACAAAAAAGAGAATGGTATGACACGCTATGAGGAGGGGTAGGAACGGGATTAGGAGTATTGAATGGTATACAGGTAGAAACAGTTATGAACAAATTAAACTCAGTGGAGATGACACATCTACTGCATTAAGGATAGGTGCGTCATGGTTACCTACTACCTTTGCCATACAACAGAAAGGGTTAACTATAGATGAACTGTTTTTAAATGTTTTTAATGAAAATATGCTAACCGAATATAGAACATTACAGAATGTATCAACTTTTGTAAATTGGACAGTATGTACGCTTAAAACGATGTGGCAACAAGAACAGATGAATAATTTTAAGAATAAATTGTTTAGTAGTCATGTTAGGCAATGGACAGACATTCTGCCCGTAGGAGAGAGAAATGATACGTGGTTATTGTTACAGCCTGAGTATACTGAGTGTACACCTAGATGGTGTGCAGGAAGACTAATAGCATTCAATGTGAAAAATCCTACTCTATTATGCAAGTTTATTGTTATGCCAATGGTAATGATTGATCCGGTGACATTATTAGGACAGTATTGGATGCCAGAAATAAAAGGAACACACATAGACTCTCAAAATAAGACAAGGAATATAGATTTGTGCCAGTTAACAGAGCAAGGATATGTATGTAATCAGCAGTCAGGGATATATGAACCCTGTCTAATGCAGCACCAGGATAATGTATGCGCACTCACTATAATCCCACAAGCTAACCTACAGGTTTATATTGAAGTAGGTCCACAGCATGTATGTTTAATAACTAACGACAAGCAGACCCTTAGCCAGTTTAATCTCATAGGACCATTTTCAGGATGTCTATACAATGTGACGCATTTGACTTGGGGGAACCAAACTATAGTGTTCCTGCCTACTTTAGAAGAAATAATGTCCACTGTATGGGTACCTGAACCTTTGCCCTATGGAAATTTTAGTTTGCCACTGGAAGAGTTAAAACAAGTGTTACAAAAGTCTAAAGACGTAAAGAAATTGATAGCAGCCCATAATGTAACTCTAAGTAAAGTGAAAGTATTGGCTACAATAGCAGCTAGGGAAGTAATAAATTTATCGTCAGCAATAAAAGATGCCAGTGCCCATCACTGGTATGACGTTTTTACAGGATTTTCCCCCACTGCCACTAAGATATTGCACGTGTTATTCCAACCCTTGATATGTTTCATGATATTGTTTATATTGCTTACATGTTTCAATTGTTATGCATTTTGCAAAATAAGGGAAGCATTCAATCAGAGGCCTATACATTATGATGAAAGAATGTTGTGAGATTACCCCACCTACATACCTGTGTGAATCAAGTGAAGAAATGGATCGAAGCCTTGCTATCAGGAGATAGAAGTAGCATTGGAATTTAGGTGTTGGTAAAATCACAAAAGGAGGGATTGTTATGGAATAAATATATGTATAATGTATCTGAGACCTGAAAGAGTGCAATGCTGAAGAGAAAACATGTATTAGAATATATTCGGGGGAAAGGTAATGGAATAGATTTGCAGACATTCTGTAGATAGTAGAAATTGGGGCCCTACAAGGAAATACCAGACACAAAGGAGTCTGTTTGATGTTTGATCTTTGATCTTTGATCTTTGATCTTTGATCTTTGAGTTCTGTGCATACCGCCAAGATAAGATAAGGACCAGAAACCAGATTAACAACTAGAGATAAGAACAATGTACATTGTGACATAAATCACAAGGGAAGAAACCACAAGAATGTAAATGATTAATGGGTGTCTGCACGTAGTCATGTGATATTTTTACTATATAAACTCTGTGTCTCTGCAAATAAAGTCAGAAGTATTTTTACCTTGAGAAACGTCTCAGTGTATCTGTTGCTTCTCCGAGCTCGCCCCCCCCCCACCTGATTTGAACCTGCATGGAGATCAAGGCGTAACGTGACCTCATTGCGATCACAGTTTTTTGCTGTATTTTTTTTTTTCTTCCATATGGTGAAAAGTATTAAAAATTAAATAATAATTTGACATGTTTTCCTATGTTGGCCACCAGGGGGAGAACTTCCCAGAATTACAGCAAGGTGAATAAGGCAAAGCAACCTGACTCACAGCTGCCGTAAATGTGGGAGGGAATCTCACCCCCCCCCCCCTCCCACAAGCCAGGAAAAGGTGTCTTCAAATTGCTAAGCAGTGTCCGGCAGCCATTTTGGGTGTGATTCTGCATCTGGCAGAAGTTATAGGAAACACCAAAAGGCTAAGTGTATGTTCACACGCTTACTAAACAAAGGGAAAACCGCTCCTGATTTTCAGCCATTTTTTAATCTAACTCAAGTTTTTACGGCCGTTTTTGGAGCTGTTTTTCTATAAAGTCAATTAAAAACGGCTCCAAAAACGTCCCAAGAAGTGATGTACACTTCATTTTGGCGGGCATCTTTTTACGTGCCGGTTTTGGAAAACGACCACGTAAAAAACGCCCTGTCGGAACAGAACGCCGTATCTCCCATTGAAACCAATGGGCAGACGCTTGCAGGCGTCCTGCTTCCGATTTTTCAGCTGAAAACACTGCGTGTGAACATACCCTTAGAATGATGAAAGTGAAGAGAATGACTTTTCAGTTGACCGGTTCACACGCCGTGTATTTTTTGCACATTTTACGTGCCAAAAAGCACATTAAAAAAAATGCTTGATTACACTTGATTTTGCACAACTAGAGATTTATCGTTCGGGGGTCTGGGAAAGCTGGGTGACCACCATTACCCCCTCCTACTGGAGTGTGTTTGGGGATGTGACTAATGAACCTTTCACACTCCAGTAGGAGGGGTAATGGTGGTCACCCAGCTTTCCCAGACCCCTGAACGATAAATCTCTCTAGTTGTGCTGAGACTGAGAGGTTCATTAGTCACATTCCCAAACAGTCTCAGCACAACTAGAGAGATTTATCGTTCAGGGGTCTGGGAAAGCTGGGTGACCACCATTACCCCTCCTACTGGAGTGTGAGAGGTTCATTAGTCACATCCCCAAACAGTCTCAGCACAACTAGAGAGATTTATCGTTCAGGGCTTTCCCAGTACAGTTGCATCATGTGTGCTTCATACAAGGGGGGGGGGGCCCGTCGGGGGTCACGAGAGCGGGGGTCTGTGAGATAGAGAGTGGGACAGACAGAGACACACACCTTACCTGCAGTGCAGCTGGTCTTCAGTATGGCGCCTGCTAACTCCCTGCAAACAGCTGCTCTGCTGTGTGACTCTGACCTGCGTCTGCGCAGTACAGAGACAGAGAGCAGAGTCAATGGAACGGCTCCCGTTCATTGACTCCTATGCCCTGTAACTGCCGTATTCCATCTCTGTATGCGTCGTTAATCGACACATACAGAGATAAAAAAAAAATGGCAGCCCCCATAGAGTAAAAGAAAGAAAAAAAAGAAAAAGAAAAAGTACAACACAAATAAATAAAATTTATTTTAATGACATACTAAAAGCAATATTATATAGAAAAAAATAATTTTGTGATCATCCTACCATATATCCAACTTTACAGGTGTTTAGAAAGGTGCGGAGTAGAGAGGGAATATCACAACTGTTATCACCCCTCACTCCGGTTTTGGGTAACCCGGAATTTGGCCCAGGTGTAAAGGAACTGCCAGGCACAGCTTCGGGGTTAACTTCCAGAGGTAATCAGTCTTCACCTGAGTCTATCTCTCTGAGACTGACTCCAGCTTCCACCACTCAGGCTGGCAGGCTTAGGAGTGGGAGAGCCTATCGCAGCCTGGCCAGACTCAGCTAGCTCCCGCCCTCTGTCTATTTATACCTGCCTTTCCTGTTCCTCCTTGCTTGTGATTCTTTCCGTGTGGTTTCCTGGCCCAGCTACAGCTCCGAACAATTTGATCCTGCTCCATTCTGACCCTGGCTTTCTGACGACTCTTCTGCTCTGCGTTTTGTACCTCGTGCTCTCCTGGTTTGACTTGGCTCGTTCACCACTCTGTTGCTCACGGTGTTGCCGTGGGCAACTGCCCCTTTCCCTTTGCTTTATATTCCCTTGTATGTTTGTCTTGTGCACTTACTGAGCGTAGGGACCGCCGCCCAGTTGTACCCCGTCGCCTAGGGCGGGTCGTTGCAAGTAGGCAGGGACAGAGTGGCGGGTAGATTAGGGCTCGCTTGTCCGTTTCCCTACCCCTATCATTACATAATCACAAGCCCATATACCTAGTCTACCCTGGTCCCTGACACTACTATGGACCCCCTTGAGACCCTGGCTCAGCAAATGCAGGGTCTCTCCCTACAGGTCCAGGCCCTGGCTCAGAAGGTCAACCAGCCTGATGCTACCTTGGTAGTTCCCCTCACCTCAACTCCTGAACCCCACCTCAAGTTGCCCGACCGGTTCTCAGGGGACCGGAGGGCTTTTCTCTCCTTTCGGGGAAGTTGCAGGCTTTACTTTCGCTTAAAGCCCCACTCCTCAGGTTCTGAGAGCCAGCGAGTGGGTATTATTATGTCCCGGCTCCAGGACGGGCCCCAAGAATGGGCCTTCTCCTTGGCTCCTGACGCCCCTGAACTTTCCTCCGTTGATCTTTTCTTCTCTCGGACTCATTTATGACGAGACTGACAAGACTGCCTTTGCCGAGAGTCAGCTGGTGACCTTACGTCAGGGTAAGAGACCTGTTGAGGAGTATTGTTCTGACTTTAGGAAGTGGTGCGTAGCTTCTCGGTGGAATGACCCTGCCTTAAGGTGCCAGTTTAGGTTGGGTCTGTCGAATGCCCTGAAAGACCTGCTAGTTAGTTATCCCTCTTCTGACTCACTAGACCAGGTTATGGCTTTAGCAGTACGACTTGACCGACGTCTCAGGGAACGACAACGCGAACGTTTATGTGTTTTCTCCTCCGACTCCCCCATGATGCCTCCCGAGGTTCCGTCGCTTCGTTCTTCCCCGGAAGACTCAGAGGTACCTATGCAACTCGGGGCCTTCGTGTCCCCCCAACAACGTAGAGATTTCCGCAGGAAGAATGGTCTCTGCTTCTACTGTGGGGATGACAAGCATCAAGTGAACAACTGTCCTAAGCGTAAGAATGCAGCCGGAGAACTTCCGCGCCTAAGTGATCATCGGGGAGGTCACTTGGGCGAACAGGTATTTCCCGTAAATATGAAACGTAATAAGATCTTGCTTCCCTTTCAGGTCTCTTTTGGTGGTAGGTCTGCTACCGGCAGCGCCTTCGTGGATTCAGGGTCCTCTGCTAATATCATGTCTGTGGAATTTGCTATGTCTCTTGCTATGCCTTTGATTGATTTGCCTAAACCTGTCCCGGTAGTGGGTATCGACTCCACTCCTCTTGCTAATGGTTATTTTACACAGCATACCCCTGTTTTTGAACTCCTTGTTGGCTCCATGCATTTGGAGCAGTGCTCTGTACTGTTGATGCAGGGATTATCGTCCGATTTGGTTTTAGGCCTTCCCTGGTTGCAGTTGCATAATCCCACGTTTGACTGGAATACTGGGGTGCTTACCAAATGGGATAATGAATGTTTGACGTCATGTTTTTCTGTTAATTCTATTTCTCCCCCTGAGGAGGTGAACACGCTACCTGAGTTTGTTCGGGACTTTGCTGATGTTTTCTCTAAGGAGGCCTCCGAAGTGTTACCTCCTCATAGAGAATACGATTGCGCTATCGAATTGGTACCAGGAGCTAAGCTTCCTAAGGGTAGGATATTTAATCTTTCTTGTCCCGAACGTGAAGCCATGAGAGAGTATATCCAGGAATGCCTGGCCAAGGGTTACATTCGCCCCTCTACTTCTCCGGTAGGTGCTGGCTTCTTCTTCGTAGGGAAGAAGGATGGTGGTCTTAGGCCATGCATTGACTACCGTAACCTGAATAAGGTCACTGTAAGGAACCAGTATCCCCTTCCTTTGATTCCTGATCTCTTTAATCAGGTTCAGGGGGCCCAATGGTTCTCTAAGTTTGATCTACGGGGGGGCGTATAATCTTATCCGCATCAAAGAGGGGGATGAGTGGAAGACTGTGTTTAACACGCCCGAAGGTCATTTCGAATACCTCGTCATGCCCTTTGGGTTGTGTAATGCGCCGGCGGTCTTCCAGAATTTCATAAATGAGATTTTGAGAGATTACCTGGGGATATTTCTTGTAGTGTACCTTGATGACATACTGGTGTTTTCCAAGGACTGGCCCTCCCACATTGAGCATGTCAGGAAGGTGCTCCAGGTCCTTCGGGAAAACAAACTGTTTGCAAAAACCGAAAAATGTGTGTTTGGGGTACAGGAGATACCATTTTTGGGTCAAATCCTCACTCCTCATGAATTCCGCATGGACCCCGCCAAGGTTCAGGCTGTGGCGGAATGGGTCCAACTTGCCTCCCTGAAGGCGCTACAGTGTTTTTTGGGGTTCGCTAATTATTACAGGAGATTCATTGCTAACTTCTCGGTCATCGCTAAGCCTCTTACGGACCTCACTCGCAAAGGTGCTGATCTCCTCCACTGGTCTCCAGAGGCTGTCCAGGCTTTTGAGGTCCTTAAGAAGTGCTTTATCTCGGCCCCGGTGCTGGTTCAGCCCAACCAAATGGAGCCATTTATCGTGGAAGTTGACGCATCCGAGGTGGGAGTGGGTGCTGTCTTGTCCCAGGGTACTAGGTCCCTCACCCATCTCCGCCCCTGTGCCTACTTCTCCAGGAAGTTTTCACCCACTGAGAGTAACTATGATATTGGCAACCGCGAACTCTTAGCCATTAAATGGGCATTTGAAGAGTGGCGCCACTTCCTGGAGGGGGCTAGGCACCAGGTAACGGTCCTTACCGACCACAAGAATCTGGTTTTCCTAGAATCTGCCCGGAGGCTAAACCCGAGACAAGCTCGATGGGTGCTATTTTTTACCAGATTCAACTTTTTGGTTACCTATAGGGCTGGGTCTAAAAATATTAAGGCCGATGCACTGTCGCGTAGCTTCATGGCCAGCCCTCCTTCGGAGGAAGATCCTGCTTGTATTTTGCCTCCCGGTATAATCATTTCTTCTATTGATTCTGATTTAGTCTCTGAAATTGCAGCTGATCAAGGTTCAGCTCCCGGGAACCTTCCTGAGGACAAGCTGTTTGTTCCCCTGCAATACCGGCTAAGGGTACTTAGGGAAAATCATGACTCCGCACTATCTGGTCATCCAGGCATCCTGGGCACCAAACACCTCATTGCCAGAAACTATTGGTGGCCTGGGTTGCCTAAAGACGTTAAGGCCTACGTCGCCGCTTGTGAGGTTTGTGCTAGGTCCAAGACTCCCAGGTCCTGACCAGCGGGCTTACTACGTTCGTTGCCCATTCCCCAGAAACCTTGGACACATATCTCCATGGATTTTATCACCGATTTGCCTCCATCCCAAGGCAAGTCGGTGGTGTGGGTGGTAGTAGACCGCTTCAGTAAGATGTGCCACTTTGTGCCCCTCAAGAAACTACCCAACGCCAAGACGTTAGCTACCTTGTTTGTCAAACACATCCTGCGTCTCCATGGGGTCCCTGTAAATATTGTTTCGGACAGAGGGGTACAATTTGTTTCTTTGTTTTGGAGAGCCTTCTGTAAGAAGTTGGAGATTGATCTGTCCTTCTCCTCTGCTTTCCATCCTGAAACCAATGGCCAAACTGAGAGGACTAATCAATCTCTAGAACAATATTTAAGGTGTTTTATCTCTGACTGTCAATATGATTGGGTCTCATTCATTCCCCTCGCTGAATTTTCCCTTAATAACCGGGTCAGTAACTCGTCAGGGGTCTCCCCCTTTTTCTGTAATTTTGGGTTTAATCCACGGTTCTCCTCAGTTTCACCTGGTAGTTCCAACAATCCCGAGGTAGAGGTCGTTCATCGGGAACTGTGCACAGTCTGGGCCCAGGTTCAGAAGAACCTAGAGGCGTCCCAGAGCGTACAAAAAACTCAGGCTGATAGAAAACGTTCTGCTAACCCCTTGTTTATGGTCGGGGATCTGGTGTGGTTATCATCTAGGAACTTGCGTCTTAAGGTCCCGTCCAAGAAGTTTGCTCCCCGGTTTATTGGGCCGTATAACCTATCGCAGCCTGGCCAGACTCAGCTAGCTCCCGCCCTCTGTCTATTTATACCTGCCTTTCCTGTTCCTCCTTGCTTGTGATTCTTTCCGTGTGGTTTCCTGGCCCAGCTACAGCTCCGAACAATTTGATCCTGCTCCATTCTGACCCTGGCTTTCTGACGACTCTTCTGCTCTGCGTTTTGTACCTCGTGCTCTCCTGGTTTGACTTGGCTCGTTCACCACTCTGTTGCTCACGGTGTTGCCGTGGGCAACTGCCCCTTTCCCTTTGCTTTATATTCCCTTGTATGTTTGTCTTGTGCACTTACTGAGCGTAGGGACCGCCGCCCAGTTGTACCCCGTCGCCTAGGGCGGGTCGTTGCAAGTAGGCAGGGACAGAGTGGCGGGTAGATTAGGGCTCACTTGTCCGTTTCCCTACCCCTATCATTACACCAGGTCTGTCAGATCAGACCTTTAAGATATGGGTACAGCAGGGGCATTTTAGAGTAAGTCATTTTTATAGGGGCAATGCATGGCTGCGTGCAGGGTCGCCATCAGGAATTTCAGGGCCCCCTACAGCTAAATTTTCTGGGCCCCCCTACCGTGGCATCGCCTGTTAAAGGTACTCCGTCCAGCACTATATCATGCTACCCAGGGCCGCCATCAGGGGGGGTATTATGGGTACTGATGTGAGAGGCCCGGCCAAACCTAATTGAAAGGGGGGCCCGGCAACTGCCGCGACTTGCCTTTGGTAGAAAAAAAACAGGCCCCTGCAACGGGGCCCGTTTTTTTCACCAAAAGAATGTCGTGAGCTGCGGGCCCCCCTTTCAATTAGGTTTGGCCGGGTCTCTCACATCAGTACCCATAATACCCCCCCTGATGGCGGCCCTGGGTAGCATGGGGGTCGTCATGGGGGCCGGCAAACACTGCCGCCCGTGCGACCGATCGCGCGCACCCGCAAACTCCCGCGCATGTACACCCGCGACTGCCTGGAACCGCGCACCGAATTTTGAGGCAGATTTTGACCTGCCCACACTATCTTGCCGCGTTTTTTGCCCGCGGCGATTGAGGACAGCAGACAAAAAACGAAGGGAAAAATGCATTTTCTGCCTCCCATTGATTTCGATGGGAGGTCAGAGGCGGAACCGCGGCAAGAAAGGACGTGCTGCTTTTTCTTTTTTCCGCGACTGGCTCCCATTGATTTCAGATTAAATCAATGGGAGGCGGTTTTGGAAGTTGTTTGGTGCTGATTCTGACGCAGTGTCCGAGTCAATATCAAGGCCCAAAAACTCTGAACTGGGCCTTATTGTTAGGGCTTATTCAGACGAACGTGTAATACATCCGTGCAACGTGCGTGATTTTCACGCGCCTCGCACGGACCTATCTAACTCTACGGGGCCGTGCAGACTGTCAGTGAGTTTCATGCAGCGTGTGTCCGTGTGTCCGCTGCGTAAAACTCATGACATGTCCTATATTTGTGCATTGTTCGCGCATCACGCACCCATTGAAGTCAATGGGTGCGTGAAAATCACGCCCAGCACTTCCGCAGCAGTATAAACTATGACTGAAAACAGAAAAGCACCACGTGCTACAAACATACAAACAGAGTGTCATAATGATGGCGGCTGCGCGAAAATCACGCAGCCACGCATCATACGCTGCTGCCACACGGAGCTGTTATGGACCTTTTGCATGCGCAAAATGCCACGTTTTTGCGCACGCAAAAAGCACACGCTCGTGTAAATCCGGCCTTAGGGTAGGAACACACTAGGCATGAACACTGCGGATTTTATGCAACACATTTTATTGTGGAAAATCCGCAGCGTATTACAGTCGCAGCAGAGTGGATGAGGTTTGAACAAATCTCATCCACACGCTGCAAAAATAATGGACCTGCAGTGCGGCTTTTGGCTTTTTAAGCCGCAGCATGTCAATTTATTCTGTAGAATCGCTGCTCCTCTGTTGCGGAAATGCTGCGGTTCTGCCGCAAAAATCACACATGAGAAAAAAAAAAGGCACTTTTTAAAATTATAAAAAAGTTTAGACTTGCCCCGGCCGTAGTCCTGGTGACGCGATCCTCTATTCTTAGCGCAGCCCGGCCTCCTGTCATGACGTTTCATCCCATGTGACTGCTGCAGCGGTCACATGGTCTACAGCGTCATCCCAGGAGGCGGGGCTACGTTCAGAAGAGAGAGATGCGTCACCAGGACTACGTCCGGGGCAAGTCTAAACTTTTTTTTCCCTGCAGGATTCCCGCAGCGGACAAGCCTCACGAAACCTGCGCCACTATTTGGTGCGGTTTTGCTGTCGGAATTCCCTGCGGCTACCGGGAGTTTTACTCAGCATATCCGCCTAGTGTGTTCCTACCCTTATGATGTCGCTCCTGGAGCTGCTGCCGGTCTCTAAATAGGCAGTTGGTCCAGTAGAATTTGGAATTATTTTTTTTTGTGAACCAGCTTAAAAAAATACAAAACTTTTGTGTTAGGGCCTGTTCACATCACCGTTCGCTTCCGTTCTGGGGTTCCGTCTGAGGTTTCCGTCGGGTGAACCCCGCAACGGAAAGTGAAAGTGACAGCACAGCTTCCGTCACCATTAGCGCAGTCGACTACGCTATTGATTCCGTCCGAAAACCTGCCGGAACGGTGACGAACGGAAACCATTAGCGATGTTTCCGTCACCATTGATCTCAATGGTGACGAAAACATCGCTAATGGTTTCCGTTCGTCACCATTCCGGCTTATCCGCCCCGGTAGCCGAAGGGAATTCTGCCCGCAAAACCGCACCAAATAGTGGCGCAGGTTTCGTGAGGCTTGTCCGCTGCGGGAATCCTGCAGGAAAAAAAAAGTTTAGACTTGCCCCGGCCGTAGTCCTGGTGACGCATCTCTCTCTTCTGAACGTAGCCCCGCCTCCTGGGATGACGCTGTAGACCATGTGACCGCTGCAGCAGTCACATGAGATGAAACGTAATGACAGGAGGCCGGGCTGCGCTAAGAATAGAGGATCGCGTCACCAGGACTACGGCCGGGGCAAGTCTAAACTTTTTTATAAATTTAAAAAAGTGCCTTTTTTTTTTTTCTCATGTGTGCTTTTTGCGGCAGAACCGCAGCATTTCCGCAACAGAGGAGCAGCGATTCCACAGAATACATTGACATGCTGCGGCTTAAAAAGCCAAAAGCCACACGGCAGGTCCATTTTTTTTGCAGCGTGTGAATGAGATTTGTTCAAATCTCATCCACTCTGCTGCGACTGTGATACGCTGCGGATTATCCACAATAAAATGTGTTGCATAAAATCCGCAGTGTTCATGCCTAGTGTGTTCCTACCCTAAGGCCGGATTCACACAACCGTGTGCTTTTTGCACGCGCAAAAAACGTGGCATTTTGCGCATGCAAAAGGTCCATAACAGCTCCGTGTGTCAGCAGCGTATGATGCGCGGCTGCGTGAGTTTTGCGCAGCCGCCATCATTATGACACTCTGTTTGTATGTTTGTAGCACGTGGTGCTTTTCTGTTTTCATTCATAGTTTATACTGCTGCGGAAGTGCTGGGCGTGATTTTCATGCTCCCATTGACTTCAATGGGTGCGTGATGCGCCAACCACGCACAAATATAGGACATGTCGTGAGTTTTACGCAGCGGACACACGCTGCGTGAAAATCACTGACGGTCTGCACGGCCCCATAGACTAACATAGGTCCGTGCGAGGCGCGTGAAAATCACGCACGTTGCACGGATGTATTACACGTTCGTCTGAATAAGCCCTAACAATAAGGCCCAGTTCACAGAGTTTTTGGGCCTTGATATTGACTCGGACACTGCGTCAGAATCAGCACCAAACAACTTCCAAAACCGCCTCCAATCGATTTAATCTGAAATCAATGGGAGCCAGTCGCGGAAAAAAGAAAAAGCAGCAAGTCCTTTCTTGCCGCGGTTCCGCCTCTGACCTCCCATCGAAATCAATGGGAGGCAGAAAATTCATTTTTCGCTGCGTTTTTTGTCTGCTGTCCTCAATCGGCGCGGGCAAAAAACGCAGCAAAAAACGCGGCAAGATAGTGTGGGCAAGTCAAAATCTGCCTCAAAATTCTTTAAGGAATTTTGAGGCAGATTTTTTTTTGCCTGCAAAATACTGTGTGAACAGGGCCATACATAAACAGCACTTTGAGATAATTTACTCACCGTGTCAGAAGAGCTGCTCCCACTCCAGTCCTCTTCCGGCGATGTCTTCCAGGCGAGGTCTTCGGTCCAGACGTCCAGTCCTTCACCTCCAGCCAGGCTCCAGGTAAGTTTTGTCCATGTGTGACCGCGGCTGCGCGTGCTTCGTTCGCTAGTGCGCGCGCGGACGATCGATCGCGGGTGCGCGCTTCCGGGCTTTCGCGGGTGCGCGCGGTCTCGAGTGCGGGCGTTCGTGGGTGCGCGCTCGCGACTGCGCACGCGCGGGAGTTTCCTTGTGCGCGCGATCGGTCGCGCGCGGGCGGTTTGACGGCCCCCCATGGGGAGGGGGCCCGCAGCAGCTCACGACATTCTTTTGGTGAAAAAAACGGGCCCCATTGCAAAGGCCCGTTTTTTCCTACCAAAAGAATGTCGCGGCAGTTGCCGGGCCCCCTTTCAGTTAGGTTTGGCCGGGCCCCTCACACCAGTACCCCTAATACCCCCTGATGGCGGCCCTGGCTGCGTGGAGAAGAGCTTTCCCAGCCAGAGGGTTATCCCGGACCCGTCCCAATGGCAGGCGTTACAATTGACTCATTACTTGTCAAGACTACCTACACCGGCTTCCTATGACCGAGCTCTATCTTCCTTTGAAACTTTGTGTTCTCAAACGGGGCATGTGAGACGGGCCCTGTCCAGTCTTTACTGCGTGCTGCTCACTCCTGCTGAGGATTTCATCCCACCATATATTACGAAATGGGAAAGAGATCTTCAGATTACTCTAAGGGTATGTTCACACGAGGGCGTCCGTTACGGCTGAAATTACGGGTATGTTTCAGCCTGAAAACATCCCCGTAATTTCAGCCGTACCGGCATGTGCAGGCGCTTGTACGCCGCGTCCATTACAGCCGTAATTAGCGCTGCTATTCATTGGAGTCAATGAATAACGGCTCCAATTACGGCCAAAGAAGTGACAGGTCACTTCTTTGACGCGGGCGTCTATTTACGCGCCGTCATTTGACAGCGGCGTGTAAATATACGCCTCGTGTGAACAGACAAACGTCTGCCCATTGCTTTCAATGGGCAGATGTTTGTCAGCGCTATTGAGGCGCTATTTTCAAACGTAATTCGGGGCAAAAACGCCCGAATTACGTCCGTAAATAGGCCGTGTGAACATACCCAAACACAAGAGCAAAGGGAAAAGATCATGCTCCTCACACATAAGGCGTCTATTAGTAACGCCTATCAGGAAACCAGTTTTAAAATACTATCCCGTTGGTACAGAGTCCCACATGTGCTACATAAAATGTTCCCGGATGTTTCTCCTTTATGTTGGAGATGCGGCAGAGAAGAGGGAACGCTTTTACATATATTCTGGAGCTGTGAGAACCTTCGCACCTATTGGTCAGAGGTTCAAGATATCATTCTGGAGATCACAGGAATCTCGCTGGGAGATGATCCGGCATGGATTTTGCTGCACCACCACGATATACCTGTGGGGCGCTACAGGAAGATGTTAGTGAGACATTTGTTGAACCAGCTAAGGCTTGTATTCTGGGCGGTTGGAGATCCTCTGAGCCTCCTGTGACTAGACAATGGCTGGAGCGCATTCACGAAATTCGGAGAATGGAGGAGTTGCTCCATTCCGCACCCGAACGAGCAACGCAGTTTCAGAAAACCTGGTTCTATTGGTTTGACTTCTGCAAGTCGGACAGATACAAGAGGGCCATGGGTGAACTGATTAGTGGAGAACCAGGGAGCTCTTGAGTTCCCTGTGGTCTGTGATGTGCTGTGGGGGGGGGGAGAGTGAGGGGAGAACATCTCCCCTTCTCCCTCTTAAGATTTTCCCTATACCCCCCCCCTTCCTTTTGTCCTTCTACCCTGTCTACCCTTCGTTTACTTCCCTATTTGAATCAATCGTTACTAAGAATTGACTGAGATGTGGGTGATGGAGGGGCGGATGAGGGTGTAATGCTGGTATTCCTGTCTTGCTATACTAATGCTTGTAGTGTATTGATGGTACTATGTTGGGAGGACTTTGATTGCATATTTACTTATTGTTGTTGAAATATAGGTTGAAATGATCGGCCCTCATGGGCTTTTTCTGTACCCATGTCACCCCCTTTTTTTTTCTGTATCCCCATTTCTTTTCTTGAAAATAAAAAATTTGAAATATAAAAAACAAAAAAAACAAAGGAGGAAACCCAGCGTCTGGTGATGTCCATGGGTTCCAGACTTCAGGCCATCATTGCCTGCAAAGGATTCTCTACAAAGTATTAAAAAAAACATTTATGGTAATGTTAATTTGTCCAATCACTTTTGATCACCTGAAATGAGGAGGTTATGTAGAAAAATGGTGGCAATTCCAAAACTTTTCACAGGAGATTTTTGTTTAACCCCTTGAAATAAACCTGAAAGCTTCAACTTCAATTGCATCTCAGTTGTTTCATTTCAAATCCAATGTGGTGGCAGCAAAACCCAAATCATGAAGATTGTGTCACTGCCCAAATAATTCTGGACCCAACCCACACACCCACCCACACAGCAAACACTCTGAACAAGCATAGCTGCAGTGTAAAGAATGGGGGTGGGACAGAGCAAGAGTATTGAACTACAGCGAAGCTGGAGTCATTGATCATATCCAAGCCCTTATGAAGATTAGTCTAAAATGATGAAGATCAAAGTTATAATATACATTTTTTTTTATTTGAAAAAATTAACAAATCTTCACAGAATAAAAACAGGAAGCGGATCATAAACTCAGAAGAACAATTAGAAGGTCGGCCAGATCAGGTTTCATTAGCGATTGTGTCCAGCGTCTTTGTTAGCGGTTTTGTCCAGCAGTGCCGCCTTGTGGTCATTTTCTGTGCTACATCCTGGACCCCTACAACCCATTACATAGCTGGACAGAAAAACGACTGCACTACCACCCTGCAAACTGCAGTGGCAGCCATATTGGTTGTAACAACTTTCCCATGAACAGATAAAACAAAGAAAAAACCTCCACTGTAACCAGTGTCAGGAGGGGGCGCTAAAGCCGGTTTACTCTTCCAAACTGGATCTTTTATGCAATGGTAAAACTTGTATTTCCCAATAGATTTTCTCCATTAATATAACACTATTTACACGTGATCATTCTTCATCAAATCTTGAGAGATAAAACGGCAGCGTTATCACAGTTCATACGGGATGCCTCGGATTCTCCGTGCGAGCTGCATGTCCTTCACAAAGAGAGTGCCCCTATTGGCCTGGTGACTGAAGAGGTAAGAATCTTCAAAGAGACTCACGAGGAAGTCCTCAGCTGACTGTGGATACAGAAGAGCATTAGTCCCTCTTAAAGTGACAGCACTCCCGGTATAATTTACTACACAGCTCGAAGGACTGATCAGATTTCACTTTTATGAGCTGTTAGCTAGAGTGATGGTGGGGGGGGGGGGAGGGTCTGGCCTCTGGAACTCCCACAATGCATCACAACCCCTATGCAAATGTCCCGCTAGGGCATATGGATGTGTTAGAGGGGGCGGGGGCTGAGTAGTGAACAACTGCAAAGAGCAGCTCCCTCTCTGGTTGACCCATGCGTTACATGGACAGTGCATTGTATGAGATACTGACCTCTTGTAGCGCCATAAGTGCGGTGCTTTGCCAGTAGTAAAACACGCCGCGGGAATACTTCAGGCAGATCTCTCTCACCTGCAAGAATAAAAGGGGAATATCACTGACAATAAAGAGGAGCAGCCGCAGAGGACACATCCACTCACCAGGTGGAAAAACGGGGTTTTCTGAATGAGCAGATTGGTTGATTTTTGGTACTTTCTTATTTCCATCAGTGCACGGGCTCCTGGGCGGTAGCGTCTTCTTCGTTGTGTGCTCGGTCTGTGACTTGTTTCCCCACTACCTGTAAGAAAGAAATCCATAATCATAGCTGAAAATGAATCTCCCGCTACATGGAAATTCACTGTCTGGCCGGGTTCACACGTAGGGTAAACACGGCGGATTTTCTGCAACCGATTTCATTGCGGAAACTCCACAGCGTAATACAGAAGCAGAAGAGTGGAGGAGATTCAAACAAATCTCATCCAGACGCAGCGGAAAAAAACCCGCCAAACTTACCCAGATCTCTCTGCTCCTGGGTTCAACCCGGCCTCCAGGGATGATGTCTCATCCCATATGACTGCTGCAGAACATCAGAGGGACACGTCACCATGGCTACGGGTAAGTATGGGTTTTTTTCTACCTTCTATGGACATTCCAGCCGAAAAACTGCAGTTTTTCAGCCAGAATTACCTCCGGTGCCCAGGGCCAATACGCTGTGTACTTTTACGCCGCGTATCTGCCCTGTGTGAACATGGCCTATTACCTTAATGTCCCCCAAGGAACATCAGGTAAACAGATTTAAAACATAACATGCTACCTGCAGCCACCACTAGAGGGAGCTCATTGTATATGGTTGTACATTGAACTTGGTAACAAAACAGTATGCAGTGAGCTCCCTCTAGTGGTGGCTGCAGGGAGACAAAATTATACCATGTAACTCTCTACGCAGGAGATTTAGAGCTCCGTTTCAGAAAACTGTGCTCACACTGCTGTAAAACGACATTAAGAAATTAATCAGCACAGAATGTTGGACCTAAAAAGGATATAAATGTGGACGTTCAAATTTTAGATACTTTTCTATGACTGATAATTTGGGGTCCATCAAGTCCCATTGATACCTGATTAAAGGGGTTGTACCACGAAAATAATTTTTCACCTATCCACAAGATAGGTGATAAATGCCGGATCGCTGCGGGTTGTTAACAAGAGTGCGGGTCCCAGAGTGGTGGTCACTCAAGTCATTCTCTATGGCAGTGGTCCCCAACCTATTTTGCACCGAGGACCGGTTTGATGCAAGAACATCTTTGCGGGGACTGGTGGGGGGGGGGGGTGGAGGGGTTAGAGTCAGTTCACACATTGCGTAAATACGGCGTATACCTGTATTATAATGCGGAAGAATCGGCAGCATAATACAGTAGCAGCAAAGTGGATGAGATAAAACACGTCTCATCCACACGCTGCATAAACGGAGTAGAAAAAAGGCTCAGAAATTGACGTCACAACATCGCGCCTGCCTGCGCGGAGCCGCTCACGGCAGAGTGCATAATTGGGCAAGGAGCAGTCAAACTTGACTATTTCCGTCGATCCCATAGGGAATGAATAGAGCGGTCGGACTGCAGGTTGGAAATTCTTAGATCCCTCATTTCATAATATATCTTCATGGGTGTGAGCTGTGTTCTCAGATTCCCTTCCCAGAGCCATATAGTAACGTGCTTCCTGCAACCACCACTAGGGGGAGACGATTGTGCACATGCATACAGCTCCTGTTGTGCCTATATAAATCAGTCCTCAGTTTGCTCCCCCTAGTGGCGGCCTTGTGCTACAGAAATTTCGGTAAGTAACAGATTTTTACCTGCATAGAAACGAACCCTCTAAGATATAAAGCTGAGAAACGGATTACAATCTAGTATTACACGACCCGAGGTTATCTGGAATTCATTTTTAAAATAAAATATATAATGAGAGTGATAAGATGATCAAGGTGCAACTTTCTCTTACTTGGCGGAGATTGAGGAGGAGCTGCAGGTTTCTTCTGTGGCTGCGCCGACTTCCTGCGGGACGAGCTTTTCTGGGGTGGTTTCATGATGATGTAAAACGCTGCTGAGAGTCATACAATCAGTTAAGCGGATAAGAGACGGTGACAATTCAGCAGAATGACAGGTGACGTAGGATAAACGGAGCGGTTTTATACTGACTGATGCCACCAATGCAAGTGACAAGAAAGTGATGACATTGACGGTGAAGATATGAGATTGCCGGATGTCAGTAATTAACGCACGCTGCATCAATGAATACAATAGATCCTCGTGGCATCAATTACCAGAACAGCGACATCAATGATCTATTTAATAATGCGGCAACAGAAGAGCTACCCGCAGCAGATCCCACAAGCAATGGGCAGATGTTTGCAGACGTAATGGAGCCGTCTTTTCAGGCGTGATTCGAGGCGTAAAACGCCTGAAAATAGGTCGTGTGCACAGAACCTTACAGAGAATCCGTAATCCAGACAAAGGTGGGAAATTTAAAACTGGAGCAAAGGAAAAGTGGAGCAGTCGTCATGGAAATGAAAGGCCGCAGCTGGAGGACGATGAGCTGCAACAACGCAGTACAAATATACAGAAATAAAACATCTAATAATCCATATGATCTCTAGACACGCAGCAGCGAAAATGTATAAAATCAACACACACGATAGACGAGGAGAAGAAACATTCAGTCGAGTGCGCAACTTTTCTTAGGACTCTCTGCTTTGTGCCGTTTCTCTGTTATTCCTCCTGGAAATGTAAGAATTGACAGCTGTGTGTTACCAGTTGGGGGTGTGTCCCTACACAAACTGACAACGTCCAATCAGTGCTGACAGAGAGACTGTAGGGACACGACCTTTGATGAGGAGAATGGCAACACCAAGTTATCTATTAATACATACATTTCTAGGAGGAACCACAGAGGAATGGCACAAGCCAGAGATCTGAGAAAATACGCTCCAGAATAGTTATTTCATGGGGAATACAGGTATTTACTATAAGGGTATGTTCACATGCAGTGGTTTCAGACCTAATTCTGGCATTTTACGCCACGAATTACGGCTGAAAAAACGCCCCTAATACGCCTACAAACATCTGGCCATTGCTTTCAATGGGAATTACGATGTTCTGTTCGCACGAGCCTTAAATTTACGTGTCGCTGTCAAAATACGGCGCGCAAAATGACGGCTCGTCAAAAGAAGTGCAGGACACTTTTTGGGACGTTTTTGGAGCCGTTTTCTCATGGACTCGTGAAAACAGCTCCAAAAACGGCTGTAAAAAACGCAGCGAAAAACGCGAGTCGTTAAAAAAACATCTGAAAATCAGGAGCTGTTTTCGCCTGAAAACAGCTCCGTATTTTCAGACGTTTTTGCTCACTGCGTGTGAACAGAGCCTTACAGACACGTCAGGAGAAGTGACGGCTCCTCTTTAATAATATTGTCTGTATCCTGTATAATTCATGAGGACGCACGTGCTGCCCGGCGTGATGTCAGCGTCACCGTATCTATCAATGATTATACACTGAACTCTAGAAAACTGCCAGATACACCAGGACGACTGTATACATCAGAGTTTCCCAACCTTTTCAGGCTCGAGGCACCCCAGGGAAAAAAAATAATTCTCAGGGCACCCCTACCAAAAATTGTTTACAAAACGACAAAAAATGGCGAAAAACAAGCAGTACACTCTTAGGTTATGTTCACACAACGTTTTTTTGTAAGGCAGAAACTAAAAGTCTGCCTCGAAATTCATTTACGAATTTTGAGGCAGATTTTGAATTGACAGCGCTGTTTGACTTTTTTTTATTTATTTTTTTCCCACATTTTTTTTAAGCCGTTGAAGCGAATGCAAAAACCGCAGACAAAAAAGCACCAAACGAGCGCCGCAGGTTTTTTCTGCCTCCTATTAATTTCAATGGGAGGTGAGAGGCGGAAACCACTTGAAGACCGTCAGCCCCCCACTCACAGTAATGACCGTCAGCCCCCCACTCCCAGTAATGACCGTCAGCCCCCCACTCCCAGTAATGACCGTCAGCCCCCCACTCACAGTAATGACCGTCAGCCCCCCACTCCCAGTAATGACCGTCAGCCCCCCACTCACAGTAATGACCGTCAGCCCCCCACTCACAGTAATGACCGTCAGCCCCCCACTCCCAGTAATGACCGTCAGCCCCCCACTCCCAGTAATGACCGTCAGCCCCCCACTCACAGTAATGACCGTCAGCCCCCCACACACAGTACTGACCGTCAGCCCCCCACTCACAGTAATGACCGTCAGCCCCCCACTCACAGTACTGACCGTCAGCCCCCGCACACACAGTAATGACCGTCAGCCCCCCCACTCACAGTAATGACCGTCAGCCCCCGCACACACAGTAATGACCGTCAGCCCCCCACTCACAGTAATGACCGTCAGCCCCCCACTCACAGTAATGACCGTCAGCCCCCCACTCCCAGTAATGACCGTCCAGCCCCCCACTCCCAGTAATGACCGTCAGCCCCCCACACACAGTAATGACCGTCAGCCCCCCACTCCCAGTAATGACCGTCAGCCCCCCACTCACAGTAATGACCGTCAGCCCCCCACTCACAGTAATGACCGTCAGCCCCCCACTCAAAGTAATTACCGTCAGCCACCCACTCACAGTAATGACCGTCAGCCCCCCCTCACAGTAATGACCGTCAGCCCCCCCACTCACAGTAATGACCGTCAGCCCCCCCACTCACAGTAATGACCGTCAGCCCCCCCACTCACAGTAATGACCGTCAGCCCCCCCACTCACAGTAATGACCGTCAGCCCCCCACTCACAGTAATGACCGTCAGCCCCCGCACACACAGTAATGACCGTCAGCCCCCCCACTCACAGTACTGACCGTCAGCCCCCGCACACACAGTAATGACCGTCAGCCCCCCACTCCCTGTAATGACCGTCAGCCCCCACTCACAGTAATGACCGTCAGCCCCCGCACACACAGTAATGACCGTCAGCCCCCCACTCACAGTAATGACCGTCAGCCCCCCACTCACAGTAATGACCGTCAGCCCCCCACTCCCAGTAATGACCGTCAGCCCCCCACTCCCAGTAATGACCGTCAGCCCCCCACACACAGTAATGACAGTCCAGCCCCCCCACTCACAGTAATGACCGTCAGCCCCCCACTCCCAGTAATGACCGTCAGCCCCCCACTCACAGTAATGACCGTCAGTCCCCGCACACACAGTAATGACCGTCAGCCCCCCCACTCACAGTAATGACCGTCAGCCCCCCACTCACAGTAATGACCGTCAGCCCCCCATTCCCAGTAATGACCGTCAGCCCCCCACTCCCAGTAATGACCGTCAGCCCCCCACTCCCAGTAATGACCGTCAGCCCCCCACACACAGTAATGACCGTCCAGCCCCCCCACTCACAGTAATGACCGTCAGCCCCCCACTCACAGTAATGACAGTCAGCCCCCCCACTCACAGTAACGACCGTCAGCCCCCCCACTCACAGTAACGACCGTCAGCCCCCCACTCCCAGTAACGACCGTCAGCCCCCCACACACAGTAACGACCGTCAGCCCCCCACACACAGTAACGACCGTCAGCCCCCCACACACAGTAATGACCGTCAGCCCCCCACTCACAGTAATGACCGTCAGCCCCCCACTCACAGTAATGACCGTCAGCCCCCCACTCACAGTAATGACCGTCAGCCCCCCACTCACAGTAATGACCGTCAGCCCCCCACTCACAGTAATGACCGTCAGCCCCCCCCACTCACAGTAATGACCGTCAGCCCCCCCACTCACAGTAATGACCGTCAGCCCCCCCACTCACAGTAATGACCGTCAGCCCCCCCACTCACAGTAATAACCGTCAGCCCCCCCACTCACAGTAATGACCGTCAGCCCCCCCACTCACAGTAATGACCGTCAGCCCCCCACTCACAGTAATGACCGTCAGCCCCCCCACTCACAGTAATGACCGTCAGCCACCCACTCCCAGTAATGACCGTCAGCCCCCCACTCACAGTAATGACCGTCAGCCCCCCACTCCCAGTAATGACCGTCAGCCCCCCACTCCCAGTAATGACCGTCAGCCCCCCACTCACAGTAATGACCGTCAGCCCCCCACTCCCAGTAATGACCGTCAGCCCCCCACTCACAGTAATGACCGTCAGCCCCCCACTCACAGTAATGACCGTCAGCCCCCCACTCCCAGTAATGACCGTCAGCCCCCCACTCCCAGTAATGACCGTCAGCCCCCCACTCACAGTAA
Organism: Rhinoderma darwinii; assembly: GCF_050947455.1. Taxonomy (NCBI): domain Eukaryota; kingdom Metazoa; phylum Chordata; class Amphibia; order Anura; family Rhinodermatidae; genus Rhinoderma; species Rhinoderma darwinii. The sequence goes on along the minus strand of NC_134690.1, from coordinate 308,875,821 downwards.
TGACCGTCAGCCCCCCACACACAGTACTGACCGTCAGCCCCCCACTCACAGTAATGACCGTCAGCCCCCCACTCACAGTACTGACCGTCAGCCCCCGCACACACAGTAATGACCGTCAGCCCCCCCACTCACAGTAATGACCGTCAGCCCCCGCACACACAGTAATGACCGTCAGCCCCCCACTCACAGTAATGACCGTCAGCCCCCCACTCACAGTAATGACCGTCAGCCCCCCACTCCCAGTAATGACCGTCAGCCCCCCACTCCCAGTAATGACCGTCAGCCCCCCACACACAGTAATGACCGTCAGCCCCCCACTCCCAGTAATGACCGTCAGCCCCCCACTCACAGTAATGACCGTCAGCCCCCCACTCACAGTAATGACCGTCAGCCCCCCACTCAAAGTAATTACCGTCAGCCACCCACTCACAGTAATGACCGTCAGCCCCCCCTCACAGTAATGACCGTCAGCCCCCCCACTCACAGTAATGACCGTCAGCCCCCCCACTCACAGTAATGACCGTCAGCCCCCCCACTCACAGTAATGACCGTCAGCCCCCCCACTCACAGTAATGACCGTCAGCCCCCCACTCACAGTAATGACCGTCAGCCCCCGCACACACAGTAATGACCGTCAGCCCCCCCACTCACAGTACTGACCGTCAGCCCCCGCACACACAGTAATGACCGTCAGCCCCCCACTCCCTGTAATGACCGTCAGCCCCCACTCACAGTAATGACCGTCAGCCCCCGCACACACAGTAATGACCGTCAGCCCCCCACTCACAGTAATGACCGTCAGCCCCCCACTCACAGTAATGACCGTCAGCCCCCCACTCCCAGTAATGACCGTCAGCCCCCCACTCCCAGTAATGACCGTCAGCCCCCCACACACAGTAATGACAGTCCAGCCCCCCCACTCACAGTAATGACCGTCAGCCCCCCACTCCCAGTAATGACCGTCAGCCCCCCACTCACAGTAATGACCGTCAGTCCCCGCACACACAGTAATGACCGTCAGCCCCCCCACTCACAGTAATGACCGTCAGCCCCCCACTCACAGTAATGACCGTCAGCCCCCCATTCCCAGTAATGACCGTCAGCCCCCCACTCCCAGTAATGACCGTCAGCCCCCCACTCCCAGTAATGACCGTCAGCCCCCCACACACAGTAATGACCGTCCAGCCCCCCCACTCACAGTAATGACCGTCAGCCCCCCACTCACAGTAATGACAGTCAGCCCCCCCACTCACAGTAACGACCGTCAGCCCCCCCACTCACAGTAACGACCGTCAGCCCCCCACTCCCAGTAACGACCGTCAGCCCCCCACACACAGTAACGACCGTCAGCCCCCCACACACAGTAATGACCGTCAGCCCCCCACACACAGTAATGACCGTCAGCCCCCCACTCACAGTAATGACCGTCAGCCCCCCACTCACAGTAATGACCGTCAGCCCCCCACTCACAGTAATGACCGTCAGCCCCCCACTCACAGTAATGACCGTCAGCCCCCCACTCACAGTAATGACCGTCAGCCCCCCCACTCACAGTAATGACCGTCAGCCCCCCCACTCACAGTAATGACCGTCAGCCCCCCCACTCACAGTAATGACCGTCAGCCCCCCCACTCACAGTAATAACCGTCAGCCCCCCCACTCACAGTAATGACCGTCAGCCCCCCCACTCACAGTAATGACCGTCAGCCCCCCACTCACAGTAATGACCGTCAGCCCCCCCACTCACAGTAATGACCGTCAGCCACCCACTCCCAGTAATGACCGTCAGCCCCCCACTCACAGTAATGACCGTCAGCCCCCCACTCACAGTAATGACCGTCAGCCCCCCCACTCACAGTAATGACCATCAGCCCCCCCACTCACAGTAATGACCGTCAGTCCCCCCACTCCCAGTAATGACGTCAGCCCCCCCACTCCCAGTAATGACGTCAGACCCCCACTCCCAGTAATGACCGTCAGCCCCCCACTCCCAGTAATGACCGTCAGCCCCCCACTCCCAGTAATGACCGTCAGCCCCCCACTCACATTATAATGACCCCTCAGTAAAGCCACCATCAGCCTCCGTCCCCCCAGTAAAATGACCATCAGCCCCCTCCAGTAAAGCCACCATCAGCCTCAGTCCCCCCGCCCCCCGATAAAATAACCATCTGCCCCTCTAGTAAAGGGACCATCACAGACAGAAAGTGTGATTACCCCTGGGGAAGGAATAAATAAGGAGCTATAAGAACAACAACTCCCAGCATGTCCAGGATGTTATGTGATATCAGAGAAAGTTTACAGGAGGAGGTATAAGAGGAGAGGACTACAACTCCCAGCATGTCCAGACTTAGTATGGGATATCAGAGGACATTATAGGGAGGAGGTATAAGAGAAGAGGACTACAACTCCCAGCATGTCCAGACTGTTATTATGGGATATCATAGGACATTACAGGGAGGAGGTATAAGAGGAGAGGACTACAACTCCTAGCATGTCCAGGACGTTATTATGGGATATCAGAGGACATTACAGGGAGGAGGTATAAGAGAGGACTACAACTCCCAGCATGTCCAGAACGTTATTATGGGATATCAGAGGACATTACAGGGAGGAGGTATAAGAGGAGAGGACTACAACTCCTAGCATGTCCAGGACGTTATTATGGGATATCAGAGGACATTACAGGGAGGAGGTAGAAGAGGAGAGGACTACAACTCCCAGCATGTCCAGGCTGTTATTATGGGATATCAGAGGACATTACAGGGAGGAGGTATAAGAGGAGAGGACTACAACTCCCAGCATGTCCAGGACGTTATTATGGGATATCAGAGGACATTACAGGGAGGAGGTAGAAGAGGAGAGAACTACAACTCCCAGCATGTCCAGGACGTTATTATGGGATATCAGAGGACATTACAGGGAGGAGGTATAAGAGGAGAGGACTACAACTCCCAGCATGTCCAGGCTGTTATTATGGGATATCAGAGGACATTACAGGGAGGAGGTATAAGAGGAGAGAACTACAACTACCCACATTCCCCTGGCTCCATTTCTCACACAACTGCTAAGAAAGTAAAGAAAACCGCACCTACCCTGCCCAGTGTTAATGGCTCCTCTCCCTCCGTCAGGCTTCTAGTGGGAAGCGGTGGGCGGTGCTTGTAACAGACGTCCGCGCGTCACGCCTGCTACAACGTCGGGGGCGGAGCTTGTAGCAAAAAATAAATAAAAAAAATGTAAAAAAAATGTTTTTTTTTGCCGTGGATGAGCCGCGGCACCCCTGAACAGCTCTCGGCACCCCGGTTGGGAACCACTGGTATAGATTATATAATAGCCCCACAATATAAAAGCCAAGAAAAACCAAAAGGCTCCCGCACTGCGTTCTTCCAGGTTATGTATCGCCCCCTTGTGGCTAATAGAAGAAGTACACCAAATGTTCAAACCATCGCTAAAGCCAACAAAACTATATCCTGATGTTTGATCTCCCACAATCTATAATAATAATATAACCGCGCGGTCTCAATGACGTCATTAAGACCTCGGGCTGTAAAGAAAAGCCTGTTTATACCCCTGGGTTCCAGGATGGGTCTATTTTAGGCTCGATGGGTTTCTATCAAGTTCTATAGAAAATGCTTAGAAACGTTGTGATATAAAAAAAAACACCTTTTACATTAAGACCCCTTTACCAATGCCGATAATCATACGAGCGCTTGTTTTCGATCACGGGCAGCGACGATCAGACGATAAATAGCACTGATTGGTCAGCTGATCACATTTTTTATGCGTCCCAAAAAATCCTCGTTGTCCACAGCGTACAAACAGGGGATGTGCTGCCGACAATACGTAAAATGTACGAGCACGGACCATCGTATTAACCATCGCTCATCCCCGTACAGCGTGCGTCGGCTCGTGTAAATGAGCGCCGACTCACTGGATACATCGTTGATCGTGCAAGTTCCATCTAGTGAAAAACTGTAAACAGGGAGGAGGGGGATGCAGCTGCAGTTTCTTATGCCCCACGCACGCGACCATATTTTTCATCAGTAATTACAGCAGGGACTCTCCCATAGAAGTCTATGGGCGCTTCCGTAAATACGGGCGGCTATGGATACGCATCCGTACTCTGACCGTATTTATGGAAGCGTTGCTATGCAACATGCTGATGACATCATTTGCATCCTCCCTCTTTTTTTTTACGGATCCTTATATACCGATGCAATATGGACAGTTTTTTGGGATAGATGAAAATACGGTCGTCTGCATGGGGCCTTACTTGGTGTTGCAATGAGGGGGGAGGGGTAGCGGCTGGTACTTGCTAGTTATACTATTACTGATATACTCATTAAAGGGGTCTTCCCATCAGACACATTTATGACGTATCCATAGGATGTCAGATAGATGAGGGTCCCACCTCCGGCTTTGTCTGATCTGTTTCCGTAACTCCCATAGTAGTGAATGCGGGTCCCAGAGGTGGAACCCCAATCTACCTGACATTTAGGACATATCTGCTCGTTTGCTCCGGTCACACGGAGCTATGGATAACACGGAGCTATGGATGACACGGAGCTATGGCTAACACGGAGCTATGGATGACACGGAGCTATGGATGACACGGAGCTATGGATGACACGGAGCTATGGATGACACGGAGCTATAGATAACACGGAGCTATGGATGACACGGAGCTATAGATAACACGGAGCTATGGATAACACGGAGCTATGGATAACACGGAGCTATGGATAACACGGAGCTATGGATGACACGGAGCTATGAATAACACGGAGCTATAGATAACACGGAGCTATGGATAACACGGAGCTATGGATAACACGGAGCTATGGATGACACGGAGCTATGGATAACACGGAGCTATGGATAACACGGAGCTATGGATAACACAGAGCTATGGATGACACGGAGCTATGGATGACACGGAGCTATGGATGACAAGGAGCTATGGATGACACGGAGCTATGGATAACACGGAGCTATGGATAACACGGAGCTATGGATAACACGGAGCTATGGATAACACGGAGCTATGGATAACACGGAGCTATGGATGACACGGAGCTATGGATAACACGGAGCTATGGATGACACGGAGCTATGGATAACACGGAGCTATGGATAACACGGAGCTATGGATGACACGGAGCTATGGATGACACGGAGCTATGGATAACACGGAGCTATGGATGACACGGAGCTATGGATAACACGGAGCTATGGATAACACGGAGCTATGGATAACACGGAGCTATGGATGACACGGGGCTATGGATGACACGGAGCTATGGATAACACGGAGCTATGGATAACACGGAGCTATGGATAACACGGAGCTATGGATGACACGGAGCTATGGATAACACGGAGCTATGGATAACACGGAGCTATGGATAACACGGAGCTATGGATGACACGGAGCTATGGATGACACGGAGCTATGGATGACACGGAGCTATGGATGACACGGAGCTATGGATGACACGGAGCTATGGATAACACGGAGCTATGGATAACACGGAGCTATGGATAACACGGAGCTATGGATAACACGGAGCTATGGATGACACGGAGCTATGGATGACACGGAGCTATGGATGACACGGAGCTATGGATAACACGGAGCTATGGATAACACGGAGCTATGGATGACACGGAGCTATGGATGACACGGAGCTATGGATAACACGGAGCTATGGATTACACGGAGCTATGGATAACACGGAGCTATGGATAACACGGAGCTATGGATGAGGGCGAGCGGTCGTTATTCCGATCGCTCGTCCCCAAACATTATTATCATGTCGGCAGCGCGTTTTTCTGTTTACACAGGGAGATGCGCTGCCGACAACAATAATATTTCACTTTTTTAAAACGATACGACCAGCAGATGATTGGGTGTTTGCTCGTTCATCTGCGGATCGCTGCCCTTTTTACAAAGCGCAATTATCAGCAACGAGCGTTATATGAACACTTGTCTGCCCGATAATCGTCCTGTGTAAAGAACATTTTAGGCTAAGTTCACACTGAGTTTTTTGACGAGTTTTTTTTTTGCGGAAACCGCGCCGCAAAACTCGTCAAAAACTGCCCTATAATGCCTCCCATTGATTTCAATGGGAGGCGTCGGCGTCTTTTTCCCGCGAGCAGTAAAACTGCCTCGCGAGAAAAAGCGACATGCCCTATCTTTGGGCGTTTACGCCTCTGACCTCCCATTGACTTCAATGGGAGGCAGAGAAAGCGTATTTCACGGTGTATTATGCCTGCGGCGCTCAATGGCCGCGGGCGAAAAACGCCGCGAAAATCGGCGTGCAGGGAGAGGAAAATGTGCCTCAAACTTCCAAACGGAATTTTGAGGCAGATATTCCTAATGCAAAAAACTCTGTGTGAACATAGCCTTAGGCCTCATTTACACGAGCGTGTGCGTTTTGTGCAGGCAAAAAAACGCAGCGTTTTGCGTGCCAAAAGGCACTTGACAGCTCCGTGTGTCATCAGTGTATGATGCGCGGCTGCGTGATTTTCACGCAGCCGCCATCATAGAGATGAGGCTAGTCGACGTCAGTCACTGTCCAAGGTGCTGAAAGAGCTAACTGATCGGCAGTAACTCTTTCAGCACCCTCGACAGTGAATTCCGATCACAATATACAGCAAACTGTGAATAAAAAAAAGACGTTCATACTTACCAAGAACTTCCTACTTCCTCCAGTCCGGTCTCCCGGCCGTTGCCTTTGTGACGCGTCCCTCTCTTGTCATCCGGCCCCACCTCCCTGGATGACGCGGCAGTCCATGTGACCGCTGCAGCCTGTGATTGGCTGCAGCCTGTGCTTGGCCTGTGATTGGCTGCAGCTGTCACTTGGACTGAATTGTCATCCCGGGAGGTCAGACTGGAGGAAGAAGACGGGAGTTATCGGTAAGTCAGAACTTCTTTTTTTTTTTTACGCGTTCATGTATATTGTGATCGGAAGTCACTGTCCAGGGTGCTGAACCAGTTTAACTCTTTCAGCACCGTGGACAGTGACTGTCTCCTGACGTCGCGTACCGGAAATTTTTTTGCCGGGTTCGGTCAAAACGAGTTCGGCCGAACCCGGTGAAGTTCGGTGCGCTCATCTCTAATTTGACACTCCGTTTGGATGTTTGTAAACAGAAAAGCACGTGGTGCTTTTCTGTTTACATTCATCCTTTTGACAGCTCTTGCGCGAATCACGCAGTTCGCACGGAAGTGCTTCCGTGCGGCATGCGTGGTTTTCACGCACCCATTGACTTCAATGGGTGCGTGATGCGCGAAAAACGCACGATTATAGAACATGTCGTGAGTTTTACGCAACGCACTCGCGCTGCGCAAAATTCACGCATTGTCTGCACTGCCCCATAGAGTAATATAGGTGCGTACGACACGCATGAAAAGCATGCGTGTCGCACGCGCATATATTACGCTCGTGTAAATGAGGCCTTAGACTCATGTCCTGGTTACTACACTTCAGTGGAAAGCTACCAGCAGTCGCCACTAGGGGGAGCTACTGTAAATGTATTTATATTGTGCTAACTGACGTTAACCCCTTAGTGACCATCCCATTTTAGGCCCTAATGACCAAGCTATTTTATTCGTTTTTCTATAGTCGCATTCAAAGAGCTCTAACTTTTTTATTTTTTCAGCACCCCACAGGTGTCTCATATATTTTATTAGAAATGGGCAGTGAAAATGAAAAATGACATTATTTTCCAATAAGACGCAGCATTAATTAAAAAAATTTCATTTTCTCAACAAATAAAGGAGAAAAAGCACCGTAACATTTGTAAAGCAACTTCTTCAGAGTAGGGAAATACCCCACACGTGGTCATAAACTGCTATTTGGACACACAGCAAGGCTCTAAAGGGAAGGAGCGCCATTTAGTATTTGGAGTGGAGATTTTATAAGATTCGTTTTTTGACACCATGTTGCATTGAGCTATAGTACCAGTACAGTGGTACCCCCCGAAAAATTACCCCATTTTGGAAACTAGATCCCTCAAAGAATTGATCTAGGGGTGTAGTGAGCATTTTGACCGCACAAGTGTTTTGCAAAAATGAGTAAACAATAGATGTTGCAGATTAAAAATGGCTTTTTTCCACAAATATGCCATTTCAGTGCCCAATGTGTTGTGCCCAGCTTGTACCACCGTAGACACACATCCCATAAATTGTTAAGCGGGTTCTCCAGAATATACCATATGTGGTCATAAATTGCCGTTTGGGTACACTGCCAGGCTCAGTTGGACCACCATTTGGCTTTTGAAGCGCAGATTTTGCTTGGTGTATTAGTGGTATTTCAGCTTATAATGTGGGGGCATATGTGAACTGGGCGGAGTACATCAGGGTATATGTAAGCTGTGCGGAGTACATCAGGGTATATGTAAGCTGGGCGGAGTACATCAGGGTATATGTAAGCTGTGCGGAGTACATCAGGGCATATGTAAGCTGTGCGGAGTACATCAGGGTATATGTAAGCTGGGCGGAGTACATCAGGGCATATGTAAGCTGTGCGGAGTACATCAGGGTATATGTAAGCTGTGCGGAGTACATCAGTGTATATGTAAGCTGGGCGGAGTACATCAGGGTATATGTAAGCTGTGCGGAGTAAATCAGGGTATATGTAAGCTGTGTGTAGTACATCAGGGTATATGTAAGCTGGGCGGAGTACATCAGGATATATGTAAGCTGTGCGGAGTACATCAGGGTATATGTAAGCTGGGCGGAGTACATCAGGGTATATGTAAGCTGTGCGGAGCACATCAGGGTATATGTAATATGTGAGGAGTACATCAGGGTATATGTAAGCTGGGCGGAGTACATCAGGGTATATGTAAGCTGTGCGGAGTACATCAGGGTATATGTAATATGTGAGGAGTACATCAGGGTATATGTAAACTGTGGAGTACATCAGGGTATATGTAATATGTGCGGGTACATCAGGCTATATGCAAGCTGTGAGGAGTACATCAGGGTATATGTAAGCTGTGCGGAGTACATCAGGGTATATGTAAGCTGGGCGGAGTACATCAGGGTATATGTAAGCTGGGCGGAGTACATCAGGGTATATGTTAGCTGGGTGGAGTGCATCAGGATATATGTAAACTGGGCGGAGTACATCAGGGTATATGTAATATGTGCGGAGTACATCAGGGTATATGTAAGCTGTGCGGAGTACATCAGGGTATATGTAAGCTGTGCGGAGTACATCAGGGTATATGTAAGCTGTGCGGAGTACATCAGGGTATATGTAAGCTGTGCGGAGTACATCAGGGTATATGTAAGCTGTGCGGAGTACATCAGAGTATATGTAAGCTGTGCGGAGTAAATCAGGGTATATGTAATATGCGCAGAGTACATCAGGATATATGTAAACTGGGGAGTACATCAGGGTATATGTAAGCTGTGCGGAGTACATCAGGATATATGTTAGCTGGGTGGAGTGCATCAGGATATATGTAAACTGGGCGGAGTACATCAGGGTATATGTAAGCTGTGCGGAGCACATCAGGGTATATGTAATATGTGAGGAGTACATCAGGGTATATGTACGCTGGGCGGAGTACATCAGGGTATATGTAAGCTGTGCGGAGTACATCAGGGTATATGTAATATGTGAGGAGTACATCAGGGTATATGTAAGCTGTGCGGAGTACATCAGGGTATATGTAAGCTGGGCGGAGTACATCAGGGTATATGTAAGCTGTGCGGAGTACATCAGGGTATATGTAATATGTGAGGAGTACATCAGGGTATATGTAAGCTGTGCGGAGTACATCAGGGTATATGTAAGCTGTGCGGAGTACATCGGTATATGTAAGCTGTGCGGAGTAAATCAGGGTATATGTAATATGCGCAGAGTACATCAGGATATATGTAAACTGGGGAGTACATCAGGGTATATGTAAGCTGTGCGGAGTACATCAGGGTATATGTTAGCTGGGTGGAGTGCATCAGGATATATGTAAACTGGGCGGAGTACATCAGGGTATATGTAAGCTGTGCGGAGTACATCAGGGTATATGTAAGCTGTGCGGAGTAAATCAGGGTATATGTAATATGCGCAGAGTACATCAGGATATATGTAAACTGGGGAGTACATCAGGGTATATGTAAGCTGTGCGGAGTACATCAGGATATATGTTAGCTGGGTGGAGTGCATCAGGATATATGTAAACTGGGCGGAGTACATCAGGGTATATGTAAGCTGTGCGGAGTACATCAGGGTATATGTAATATGCGCAGAGTACATCAGGATATATGTAAACTGGGGAGTACATCAGGGTATATGTAAGCTGTGCGGAGTACATCAGGGTATATGTTAGCTGGGTGGAGTGCATCAGGATATATGTAAGCTGGGCGGAGTACATCAGGATATATGTAATATGCGCAGAGTACATCAGGGTATATGTAAGCTGTGTGTAGTACATCAGGGTATATGTAATATGCGCGGAGTACATCAGGATATATGTAAACTGTGGAGTACATCAGGATATATGTAAACTGTGGGGTACATCAGGGTATATGTAATATGTGCGGGTACATCAGGCTATATGCAAGCTGTGAGGAGTACATCAGGGTATATGTAAGCCGTGCGGAGTACATCAGGGTATATGTTAGCTGGGTGGAGTGCATCAGGATATATGTAAACTGGGCGGCAGGGGCGTAACTAGGAAAGACTGGGCCCCATAGCAAACTTTTGACTGGGGCCCCCCCTCCCCTGGGTGTCACACAACCCCCCCCCCCTTGTAGATAGTGCCTTTTTTTACAGCCCCCCCTGTAGATAACGCCATACAGCCCCCCCTCTGTAGATAGCGCCATACAGCCCCCTGCAGATAACGCCATACAGCCCCCCCCTGTAGAGAACACCATACACCCCCCCCCCCTGTAGAGAACGCCATACAGCCCCCCCCTGTAGGGAACGCCATACAGCCCCCCCCTGTAGAGAACGCCATGCAGCCCCCCCCCCTGTAGGGAACGCCATACAGCTCCCTCCCTGTAGGAAACGCCATACAGTCACCCCCCCCCCCTGTAGGGAACGCCATACAGCGTCCCCCCCCTGTAGGGAACGCCATACACCGTCCCCCCTCCCAAAAAAATGCGACCTACAGTGTGCCGTACAAGATACATGTATCCCCTATCCACAGGATCTCCACAGGACATGTATCCCCTCTCCACAGGATAGGGGATACATGAGTGATCGCTGGCAGCGATAGGGAGAACGGGGGACTGAAAGTCCCCTGAAGTTCTCCATGACTAACCTCTGACTTCCGGCGTCTGCGCAGCTCAATAAAAATGAAAGGAGCGCTGGTCACGCATGCGCACAAGCGCGACCGGCGCTCCATTCATTTCTACGGAGCTGCCGACACAGACCCCGGAAGTCCGAGGTTTGTGATAGAGAACTTCAGGGGACTTTCAGTCCCCCGTTCTCCCTATCAATGCCAGCGATCACACATGTATCCCCTATCCTGTGTATATCCTGTGGAGAGGGGATACATGTCCTGTGGAGAGGGGGGGGGGATACATGTCTTTTTGCTCTATTTTGCGCCTTCAGGACCAGACACCGTTTAGCCATTTTTAGCACGTGTTCGTTAAACGGCTATAACTTTTTTATTTGTTGGGCTAACGACGTGATTTTTGCAACGTTTTTTCCATAGACAATGCAGGTTTCATTTTTTTATCGTTTTTATACACACCTTTTTTGCTATTTTAGAATTTTTATTCATAAACTTTGAAAATAATAGTAAAAAAATAAGCTTTTTACGTTTCAGCTATTTTTTTGGGTAATAACATAGTTTTACCCTAAAATAGACCTTTTATTTGTGATCGCCATTGTCTACCGTAAATTTTTATATATTACATGTCTATATTAGGGTAATTGGGTCAGCGCTAGCGTTACAACAATGATTGGCGGGGGGGAACGTTTTTTTTGGGGTGGGTATTTTATGTGTATTTATTATTTACATTTTTTTTGCACTTTACTTTATTATTTTTTTATTACTATGGTCTGTCCCTCAAAGGTCAAAAAAGACCTTTGGGGAACTTTATATATTTTTTTTCTTTCTTTTACACCATGTTTTTCCACTGTAACTGGAGCTGCACAGCAGCCCCAGTTACAGGGGAAATCAGCCCTCTCATAGTGACGTTTGTCACTAATAGGGCTGTGCTGGGTCTAGTAAGACCCAGCAACAGTCTGCCACTAACGGCACCCGGCGATCATGTGACCAGTCACATGATCACCGGGAGGAATAGAGACAGCGCCGCTGCTGCTGCTGTTTCTATTCCTATACACAGCGTTCATTGAACGCTGTGTAAGAAGACATCGGAGAAGACAGAAGCAGCGAAAGCTGCTTCTATCCTCTCCTCAGGGTCCCCGGCAGTCACTGACAGCCGGAGACCCGACATTCAGCTGCCCGATCGCGCGGGCAGCAAGTTAAAACCCGAGCCGTAGAAAGTTTATGGCTCGGGTTTTAAGGACCCTGACCGCTGGCCGTAAAAATACAGCCAGCGGTCGGGAACCAGTTAATGGCAGAGCGGGGAGATACCTCCCTGCTCTGCCGTAGTGTTCAGTGGTGTCCCGCTGTAGCAGCCATAGCGGCTGCTAGCGGAGCCTCCGGCCATGGTGGGGGCTCGTGCCGGCGGGCGACACGGGCCCCCTCATGCCGCGGGCCCCGTAGCAGCCGCTACTGCTGCTACGGCGGTAGTTACGCCACTGCTGGGCGGAGTACATCAGGATATATGTAAACTGGGCGGAGTACATCAGGGTATATGTAAGCTGTGCGGAGTACATCAGGGTATATGTAATATGCGCGGAGTACATCAGGATATATGTAAACTGTGGAGTACATCAGGGTATATGTAAGCTGTGCGGAGTACATCAGGGTATATGTAATATGCGCGGAGTACATCAGGATATATGTAAGCTGTGCGGAGTACATCAGGGTATATGTAAGCTGTGGAGTACATCAGGATATATGTAAGCTGGGCGGAGTACATCAGGGTATATGTAAGCTGTGCGGAGTACATCAGGGTATATGTAATATGCGCGGAGTACATCAGGATATATGTAAACTGTGGAGTACATCAGGGTATATGTAAGCTGTGCGGAGTACATCAGGGTATATGTAAGCTGTGCGGAGTACATCAGGGTATATGTAAGCTGTGAGGAGTACATCAGGGTATATGTAAGCTGTGCGGAGTACATCAGGGTATATGTAAGCTGTGCGGAGTACATCAGGCTATATGCAAGCTGTGAGGAGTACATCAGGGTATATGTAAGCTGTGCGGAGTACATCAGGGTATATGTAATATGTGAGGAGTACATCAGGGTATATGTAAGCTGTGCGGAGTACATCAGGGTATATGTAATATGTGAGGAGTACATCAGGGTATATGTAAGCTGTGCGGAGTACATCAGGGTATATGTAATATGTGAGGAGTACATCAGGGTATATGTAAGCTGGGCGGAGTACATCAGGATATATGTAAGCTGTGCGGAGTACATCAGGGTATATGTAAGCTGGGCGGAGTACATCAGGATATATGTAAGCTGTGCGTAGCATAAATACGGTCAGAGTACGGATGCGTATCCATAGCCGCCCATATTTACGGAAGCGCCCATAGACTTCTATGGGAGAGTCCCTGCTGTAATTACTGATGAAAAATACGGTCGCGTGCGTGGGGCATAAGAAACTGCAGCTGCATCCCCCTCCTCCCTGTTTACAGTTTTTCACTAGATGGAACTTGCACGATCAACGATGTATCCAGTGACTCGGTGCTCATTTACACGAGCCGACGCACGCTGTACGGGGATGAGCGATGGTTAATACGATGGTCCGTGCTCGTACAGTTTACGTATTGTCGGCAGCACATCCCCTGTTTCTACGCTGTGGACAACGAGGATTTTTTGGGACGCATAAAAGATGTGATCAGCTGACCAATGAGTGCAGTTTATCGTCTGATCGTCGCTGCCCGTGATCGAAAACAAGCGCTCGTATGATTATCGGCATTGGTAAAGGGGTCTTAATGTCAATAAAAGGTTTTTTTTTTTATATCACAACGTTTCTAAGCATTTTCTATAGAACTTGATAGAAACCCATCGAGCCTAAAATAGACCCATCCTGGAACCCAGGGGTATAAACAGGCTTTTCTTTACAGCCGAGGTCTTGATGACGTCATTGAGACCGCGCGGTGATCGTGTATTATAATTATTATAGATTGTGGGAGATCAAACATCAGGATATAGTTTTGTTGGCTTTAGCGATGGTTTGAACATTTGGTGTACTTCTTCTATTAGCCACAAGGGGGCGATACATAACCTGGAAGAACGCAGTGCGGGAGCCTTTTGGTTTTTCTTGGCTTTTATATTGTGGGGCTATTATATAATCTATACCAGTGGTTCCCAACCGGGGTGCCGAGAGCTGTTCAGGGGTGCCGCGGCTCATCCACGGCAAAAAAAAAACAAAAAAATCGAATTTTTTTTTGACATTTTTTTTTTTTTTTTGCTACAAGCTCCGCCCCCGACGTCGTAGCAGACGTGACGCGCGGACGTCTGTTACAAGCACCGCCCACCGCTTCCCACTAGAAGCCTGACGGAGGGAGAGGAGCCATTCAAACTGGGCATGGTAAGTGCGGTTTTCTTTACTTTCTTAGCAGTTGTGTGAGAAATGGAGCCAGGGGAATGTGGGTAGTTGTAGTTCTCTCCTCTTATACCTCCTCCCTGTAATGTCCTCTGATATCCCATAATAACAGCCTGGACATGCTGGGAGTTGTAGTTCTCTCCTCTTCTACCTCCTCCCTGTAATGTCCTCTGATATCCCATAATAACGTCCTGGACATGCTGGGAGTTGTAGTCCTCTCCTCTTCTACCTCCTCCCTGTAATGTCCTCTGATATCCCATAATAACGTCCTGGACATGCTGGGAGTTGTAGTCCTCTCTTCTACCTTCTCCCTGTAATGTCCTCTGATATCCCATAATAACAGCCTGGACATGCTAGGAGTTGTAGTTCTCTCCTCTTATACCTCCTCACTGTAATGTCCTCTGATATCCCATAATAACAGCCTGGACATGCTAGGAGTTGTAGTCCTCTTCTCTTATACATCCTCCCTGTAATGTCCTCTGATATCCCATACTAAGTCTGGACATGCTAGGAGTTGTAGTCCTCTCCTCTTATACCTCCTCCGTGTAATGTCCTCTGATATCCCATAATAACAGCCTGGACATGCTAGGAGTTGTAGTTCTCTCCTCTTAAACCTCCTCACTGTAATGTCCTCTGATATCCCATAATAACAGCCTGGACATGCTAGGAGTTGTAGTCCTCTTCTCTTATACATCCTCCCTGTAATGTCCTCTGATATCCCATAATAACGTCCTGGACATGCTGGTAGTTGTAGTCCTCTCCTCTTCTACCTCCTCCCTGTAATGTCCTCTGATATCCCATAATAAGGGGGGATTCACACGAGCGTGATTTGGCAGCGTGTAGGCCGCGTGGTTTTCGCGCGGCACGCAATGCCCTATAGAAGTCTATGGGGCAGTACACACAGTCCGTGTATTTTGCGCAGCGTTTGTTCGCTGCGCAAAATACGCGACAGGTTCAATAACTCTGCGTATTTCACGCATCACGCACCCATTGAAGTCAATGGGTGCGTGAAAACCAGGCAGGTCGCACGGAATCTCTTCCGTGCGAACCGACTGAAAAAGCGCACGAGCTGTCAAAAGGATGAATGGAAACAGAAAAGCACCACGTGCTTTTCTGTTTCCAAGCATCCAAACGGAGTGTCTTTGCGAGGAGCGAACCCCGACAACCGAAGCTAACTTCACCGGGTTCGGCCAAACTCGTTTTGGCCGAACTCGGCAAAAAAATTTCCGGCCCGCGACGTCGGGAGACATTCACTGTGCATGGTGCTGAAAGAGTGAGGGTATGTGCACACACACTAATTACGTCCGTAATTGACGGACGTATTTCGGCCGCAAGTCCCGGACCGAACACAGTGCAGGGAGCCGGGCTCCTAGCATCATACTTATGTACGATGCTAGGAGTCCCTGCCTCGCTGCAGGACAACTGTCCCGTACTGAAAACATGATTACAGTACGGGACAGTTGTCCTGCAGCGAGGCAGGGACTCCTAGCATCGTACATAAGTATGATGCTAGGAGCCCGGCTCCCTGCACTGTGTTCGGTCCGGGACTTGCGGCCAAAATACGTCCGTCAATTACGGACGTAATTAGTGTGTGTGCACATACCCTTAAACTGTTTCAGCACCATGGACAGTGACTTGCGATCCCAAAATACATGAACCTGTAAAAAAAAACGAAGTTCTAACTTACCGATTACTCCTGTCTCCTTCCTGCAGTCCGACCTCCCGGGATGACACTTCAGTTCAAGTGACAGCTCCAGCCAATCACAGGCCAAGCACAGGCTGCAGCCAATCACAGGCTGCAGCGGTCACTTGGACTGCCGCGTCATCCAGGGAGGTGGGGCCCGATGTCAAGAGAGGCGCGTCACCAAGGCAACGGCCGGGAAGTTCTCGGTAAGTAGGAACTTTATCTTTTTTTTTTACAGGTTTTTCGCTGTTGTGTTCGGCATTCACTGTCGAGGGTGCTGAAAGATTTAGCTCTTTCAGCACCTTGGACAGTGACGGGCGTCGACAAGCCTCATCTCTATGATGCCGGCTGCGCGAAAATCACGCAGCCGCGCATCAGACACGCATGACACACGCAGCTGTCAAATGGTTTGCGCGCGCAAAAACGCAACGTTCGTGTGAATCTGCCCTAACAGTCTGGACATGCTGGGAGTTGTAGTCCTCTTCTCTTATACCTCCTCCCTGTAATGTCCTCTGATATCCCATACTAAGTCTGGACATGCTGGGAGTTGTAGTCCTCTCCTCTTATACCTCCTCCTGTAAACTTTCTCTGATATCACATAACATCCTGGACATGCTGGGAGTTGTTGTTCTTATACATCCTTATTTATTCCTTCCCCAGGGGTAAGCACACTTTCTGTCTGTGATGGTCCCTTTACTAGAGGGGCAGATGGTTATTTTATCGGGGGGCGGGGGGACTGAGGCTGATGGTGGCTTTACTGGAGGGGGCTGATGGTCATTTTACTGGGGGGACGGAGGCTGATGGTGGCTTTACTGAGGGGTCATTATAATGTGAGTGGGGGGCTGACGGTCATTACTGTGAGTGGGGGGCTGACGGTCATTACTGTGAGTGGGGGGCTGGCGGTCATTACTGGGAGTGGGGGGCTGACGGTCATTACTGGGAGTGGGGGGGCTGACGGTCATTACTGGGAGTGGGGGGGGGCTGACGGTCATTACTGGGAGTGGGGGGCTGACGGTCATTACTGGGAGTGGGGGGCTGACGGTCATTACTGTGAGTGGGGGGCTGACGGTCATTACTGGGTGTGGGGGGCTGACAGTCATTACTGGGAGTGGGGGGCTGACGGTCATTACTGGGAGTGGGGGGCTGACGGTCATTACTGGGAGTGGGGGGCTGACGGTCATTACTGGGAGTGGGGGGCTGACGGTCATTACTGGGAGTGGGGGGGCTGACGGTCATTACTGGGAGTGGGGGGCTGACGGTCATTACTGGGTGTGGGGGGCTGACGTCATTACTGGGAGTGGGGGGGCTGACGGTCATTACTGGGAGTGGGGGGGCTGACGGTCATTACTGGGAGTGGGGGGCTGACGGTCATTACTGTGAGTGGGGGGGCTGACGGTCATTACTGTGAGTGGGGGGGCTGACGGTCATTACTGTGAGTGGGGGGCTGACGGTCATTACTGGGAGTGGGGGGCTGACGGTCATTACTGGGAGTGGGGGGGCTGACGGTCATTACTGTGAGTGGGGGGCTGACGGTACATTTTCGCTGCTGCGTGTCTAGAGATCATATGGATTATTAGATGTTTTATTTCTGTATATTTGTACTGCGTTGTTGCAGCTCATCGTCCTCCAGCTGCGGCCTTTCATTTCCATGACGACTGCTCCACTTTTCCTTTGCTCCAGTTTTAAATTTCCCACCTTTGTCTGGATTACGGATTCTCTGTAAGGTTCTGTGCACACGACCTATTTTCAGGCGTTTTACGCCTCGAATCACGCCTGAAAAGACGGCTCCATTACGTCTGCAAACATCTGCCCATTGCTTGCGGGATCTGCTGCGGGTAGCTCTTCTGTTGCCGCATTATTAAATAGATCATTGATGTCGCTGTTCTGGTAATTGATGCCACGAGGATCTATTGTATTCATTGATGCAGCGTGCGTTAATTACTGACATCCGGCAATCTCATATCTTCACCGTCAATGTCATCACTTTCTTGTCACTTGCATTGGTGGCATCAGTCA
Source organism: Rhinoderma darwinii (assembly GCF_050947455.1). Classification (NCBI taxonomy): domain Eukaryota; kingdom Metazoa; phylum Chordata; class Amphibia; order Anura; family Rhinodermatidae; genus Rhinoderma; species Rhinoderma darwinii. The sequence goes on along the minus strand of NC_134690.1, from coordinate 308,857,469 downwards.
GTATAAAACCGCTCAGTTTATCCTACGTCACCTGTGATTCTGCTGAATTGTCACCGTCTCTTATCTGCTTAACTGATTGTATGACTCTCAGCAGCGTTTTACATCATCATGAAACCACCCCAGGAAAGCTCGTCCCGCAGGAAGTCGGCGCAGCCGCAGAAGAAACCTGCAGCTCCTCCTCAATCTCCGCCAAGTAAGAGAAAGTTGCACCTTGATCATCTTATCACTCTCATTATATATTTTATTTTAAAAATGAATTCCAGATAACCTCGGGTCGTGTAATACTAGATTGTAATCCGTTTCTCAGCTTTATATCTTAGAGGGTTCGTTTCTATGCAGGTAAAAATCTGTTACATACAGAAATTTCTGTAGCACAAGGCCGCCACTAGGGGGAGCAAACTGAGGACTGATTTATATAGGCACAACAGGAGCTGTATGCATGTGCACAATCGTCTCCCCCTAGTGGTGATTGCAGGAAGCACGTTACTATATGGCCCTGGGAAGGGAATCTGAGAACACATCTCACACCCATGAAGATATATTATGAAATGATGGATCTAAGAATTTCCAACCTGCAGTCCGACCGCTCTATTCATTCCCTATGGGATCGACGGAAATAGTCAAGTTTGACTGCTCCTTGCCCAATTATGCACTCTGCCGTGAGCGGCTCCGCGCAGGCAGGCGCGATGTTGTGACGTCAATTTCTGAGCCTTTTTTCTACTCCGTTTATGCAGCGTGTGGATGAGACGTGTTTTATCTCATCCACTTTGCTGCTACTGTATTATGCTGCCGTTTTTTTCCGCATTATAATACAGGTATATGCCGTATTTACGTAATGTGTGAACTGACTCTAACCCCTCCACCCCCCGCCAGTCCCCGCAAAAATGTTCTTGCATCAAACCGGTCCTCGGTGCAAAATAGGTTGGGGACCACTGCCATAGAGAATGACTTGAGTGACCACCACTCTGGGACCCGCACTCTTGTTAACAACCCGCAGCGATCCGGCATTTATCACCTATCTTGTGGATAGGTGAAAAATTATTTTCGTGGTACAACCCCTTTAATCAGGTATCAATGGGACTTGATGGACCCCAAATTATCAGTCATAGAAAAGTATCTAAAATTTGAACGTCCACATTTATATCCTTTTTAGGTCCAACATTCTGTGCTGATTAATTTCTTAATGTCGTTTTACAGCAGTGTGAGCACAGTTTTCTGAAACGGAGCTCTAAATCTCCTGCGTAGACAGTTACATGGTATAATTTTGTCTCCCTGCAGCCACCACTAGAGGGAGCTCACTGCATACTGTTTTGTTACCAAGTTCAATGTACAACCATATACAATGAGCTCCCTCTAGTGGTGGCTGCAGGTAGCATGTTATGTTTTAAATCTGTTTACCTGATGTTCCTTGGGGGACATTAAGGTAATAGGCCATGTTCACACAGGGCAGATACGCGGCGTAAAAGTACACAGCGTATTGGCCCTGGGCACCGGAGGTAATTCTGGCTGAAAAACTGCAGTTTTTCGGCTGGAATGTCCATAGAAGGTAGAAAAAAATCCATACTTACCCGTAGCCATGGTGACGTGTCCCTCTGATGTTCTGCAGCAGTCATATGGGATGAGACATCATCCCTGGAGGCCGGGTTGAACCCAGGAGCAGAGAGATCTGGGTAAGTTTGGCGGGTTTTTTTCCGCTGCGTCTGGATGAGATTTGTTTGAATCTCCTCCACTCTTCTGCTTCTGTATTACGCTGTGGAGTTTCCGCAATGAAATCGGTTGCAGAAAATCCGCCGTGTTTACCCTACGTGTGACCCCGGCCAGACAGTGAATTTCCATGTAGCGGGAGATTCATTTTCAGCTGTTATTATGGATTTCTTTCTTACAGGTAGAGGGGAAACAAGTCACAGACCGAGCACACAACGAAGAAGACGCTACCGCCCAGGAGCCCGTGCGCTGATGGAAATAAGAAAGTACCAAATATCAACCAATCTGCTCATTCAGAAAACCCAGTTTTTCCGCCTGGTGAGTGGATGTGTCCTCTGCGACTGCTCCTCTTTATTGTCGGTGATATTCCCCTTTTATTCTTGCAGGTGAGAGAGATCTGCCTGAAGTATTCTCGCGGCGTGTTTTACTACTGGCAAAGCACCGCACTTATGGCGCTACAAGAGGTCAGTATCTCATACAATGCACTGTCCATGTAACGCATGGGTCAACCAGAGAGGGAGCTGCTCTTTGCAGTGGTTCACTACTCAGCCCCCGCCCCCTCTAACACATCCATATGCCCTAGCGGGACATTTGCATAGGGGTTGTGATGCATTGTGGGAGTTCCAGAGGCCAGACCCCCCCCCCCCCCACCATCACTCTAGCTAACAGCTCATAAAAGTGAAATCTGATCAGTCCTTCGAGCTGTGTAGTAAATTATACCGGGAGTGCTGTCACTTTAAGAGGGACTAATGCTCTTCTGTATCCACAGTCAGCTGAGGACTTCCTCGTGAGTCTCTTTGAAGATTCTTACCTCTTCAGTCACCAGGCCAATAGGGGCACTCTCTTTGTGAAGGACATGCAGCTCGCACGGAGAATCCGAGGCATCCCGTATGAACTGTGATAACGCTGCCGTTTTATCTCTCAAGATTTGATGAAGAATGATCACGTGTAAATAGTTTTATATTAATGGAGAAAATCTATTGGGAAATACAAGTTTTACCATTGCATAAAAGATCCAGTTTGGAAGAGTAAACCGGCTTTAGCGCCCCCTCCTGACACTGGTTACAGTGGAGGTTTTTTCTTTGTTTTATCTGTTCATGGGAAAGTTGTTACAACCAATATGGCTGCCACTGCAGTTTGCAGGGTGGTAGTGCAGTCGTTTTTCTGTCCAGCTTTGTAATGGGTTATAGGGGTCCAGGATGTAGCACCGAAAATGACCACAAGGTGGCACTGCTGGACAAAACCGCTAAAAAAAGACACTGGACACAACCGCTAATGAAACCTGATCTGGCCGACCTTCTAATTGTTCTGCTGAGTTTATGATCCGCTTCCTGTTTTTATTCTGTGAAGATTTGTTAATTTTTTCAAATTAAAAAAAAATGTATATTATAAGTTTGATCTTCATCGTTTTAGACTAATCTTCATAAGGGCTTGGATATGATCAATGACTCCAGCTTCGCTGTAGTTCAATACTCTTGCTCTGTCCCACCCCCGATCTAAAGTAGGATAAGGAGAAAAGAGCCACGGCGCCACTTGGTATGGATCAAAGAAGGTGAGGTGAGAATAGGAGGAAATATATATGCTCACCGTGTGGTTTAAAAGAGTTCAGCGCTGGAGTCCACGGGGTAGCTGCTGCCAGATCCGAGCCGGTCACCGAGGTGACCGCTTGGGTACGAGAGATGCAGGTAAAAACAATTGGATCTATATCGGCGCTGCTGCTTAATGTGGACAAGGTAAGTATCCTGAAGTCAAGTTAGAGTTTATAAAAACTGTTTAATCGCAACGCGTTTCAGCGCCGAACTGGCGCTTTCATCAGGCATAGGGATACAGGAAAAAAGACACATGTTTATATAGGGCCAGTTCAGATTAGACAATTAGGTAAAAAAAACGCGAAAAAACATCAGCAGGTCAAAGTTCAGATTGCACGATCTAATATAATATAATATGAGTAAAGGTTTTAATGAATACATAAGGGGCGATTAAAAAGAGTATAAATAATAAAAGACTGTACGTCCTATCAAAGATTGATTTTGGAACGGAGTAAGTTAAAACCATGTGCAATGTATATAGGACCGGTATCATTCAATTACTAGAAACATTAGTTTCTAGATCTTATCCACATTTGATATTGAGTTTCACTCACCCTCCGCCCGATCTCCATATTTCAGTTCGGTTTAGCAGAGACATCGTCGGTCCCGTCTGAGCATTTCATCCGTCCTTCGCGCAATGCGGTTCACCATGCGTTCCATTTCATTTTGGAGCACCTCGGCTTCCGTAACACCTCTGGTTCCCGAGGCAACGTGTAAACATTGTAAATATCATACAGTACTACTTCCCAAACACAACACATAACATAAACACATTAATAAAATCACGTCTACTCACCCCTATCTCCCGATGGCATTAACTAATGTTTCTAGTAATTGAATGATACCGGTCCTATATACATTGCACATGGTTTTAACTTACTCCGTTCCAAAATCAATCTTTGATAGGACGTACAGTCTTTTATTATTTATACTCTTTTTAATCGCCCCTTATGTATTCATTAAAACCTTTACTCATATTATATTATATTAGATCGTGCAATCTGAACTTTGACCTGCTGATGTTTTTTCGCGTTTTTTTTACCTAATTGTCTAATCTGAACTGGCCCTATATAAACATGTGTCTTTTTTCCTGTATCCCTATGCCTGATGAAAGCGCCAGTTCGGCGCTGAAACGCGTTGCGATTAAACAGTTTTTATAAACTCTAACTTGACTTCAGGATACTTACCTTGTCCACATTAAGCAGCAGCGCCGATATAGATCCAATTGTTTTTACCTGCATCTCTCTGTCCCACCCCCATTCTTTACACTGCAGCTATGCTTGTTCAGAGTGTTTGCTGTCTGGGTGGGTGTGTGGGTTGGTTCCAGAATTATTTGGGCAGTGACACAATCTTCATGATTTGGGTTTTGCTGCCACCACATTGGATTTGAAATGAAACAACTGAGATGCAATTGAAGTTTAAACTTTCAGGTTTATTTCAAGGGGTTAAACAAAAATCTCCTGTGAAAAGTTTAGGAATTGCCACCATTTTTCTACACAACCTCCTCATTTCAGGTGATCAAAAGTGATTGGACAAATTAACATTACCATAAATGTTTTTTTTAATACTTTGTAGAGAATCCTTTGCAGGCAATGATGGCCTGAAGTCTGGAACCCATGGACATCACCAGACGCTGGGTTTCCTCCTTTGTTTTTTTTGTTTTTTATATTTCTAATTTTTTATTTTCAAGAAAAGAAATGGGGATACAGAAAAAGAAAAGGGGGTGACATGGGTACAGAAAAAGCCCATGAGGGCCGATCATTTCAACCTATATTTCAACAACAATAAGTAAATATGCAATCAAAGTCCTCCCAACATAGTACCATCAATACACTACAAGCATTAGTATAGCAAGACAGGAATACCAGCATTACACCCTCATCCGCCCCTCCATCACCCACATCTCAGTCAATTCTTAGTAACGATTGATTCAAATAGGGAAGTAAACGAAGGGTAGAAGGACAAAAGGAAGGGTGGGGGGGTATAGGGAAAATCTTAAGAGGGAGAAGGGGAGATGTTCTCCCCTCACTCTCCCCCCCCCCCCCCCACAGCACATCACAGACCAGAGAGAACTCAAGAGCTCCCTGGTTCTCCACTAATCAGTTCACCCATGGCCCTCTTGTATCTGCCCGACTTGCAGAAGTCAAACCAATAGAACCAGGTTTTCTGAAACTGCGTTGCTCGTTCGGGTGCGGAATGGAGCAACTCCTCCATTCTCCGAATTTCGTGAATGCGCTCCAGCCATTGTCTAGTCACAGGAGGCTCAGAGGATCTCCAACCGCCCAGAATACAAGCCTTAGCTGCATTCAACAAATGTCTCACTAACATCTTCCTGTAGCGCCCCACAGGTATATCGTGGTGGTGCAGCAAAATCCATGCCGGATCATCTCCCAGCGAGATTCCTGTGATCTCCAGAATGATATCTTGAACCTCTGACCAATAGGTGCGAAGGTTCTCACAGCTCCAGAATATATGTAAAAGCGTTCCCTCTTCTCTGCCGCATCTCCAACATAAAGGAGAAACATCCGGGAACATTTTATGTAGCACATGTGGGACTCTGTACCAACGGGATAGTATTTTAAAACTGGTTTCCTGATAGGCGTTACTAATAGACGCCTTATGTGTGAGGAGCATGATCTTTTCCCTTTGCTCTTGTGTTAGAGTAATCTGAAGATCTCTTTCCCATTTCGTAATATATGGTGGGATGAAATCCTCAGCAGGAGTGAGCAGCACGCAGTAAAGACTGGACAGGGCCCGTCTCACATGCCCCGTTTGAGAACACAAAGTTTCAAAGGAAGATAGAGCTCGGTCATAGGAAGCCGGTGTAGGTAGTCTTGACAAGTAATGAGTCAATTGTAACGCCTGCCATTGGGACGCGTCCGGGAGACCCTCTGGCTGGGAAAGCTCTTCTCCACGCAGCCAGGGGCGTATTAGGGGTACTGGTGTGAGGGGCCCGGCCAAACCTAACTGAAAGGGGGGCCCGGCAACTGCCGCGACATTTTTTTGGTAGGAAAAAACGGGCCCCTGCAATGGGGCCCGTTTTTTTCACCAAAAGAATGTCGTGAGTTGCTGCGGGCCCCCTCCCCATGGGGTGCCGTCAAACCGCGCGCGCGCGACCGATCGCGCGCACAAGGAAACTCCCGCGCGTGCGCAGTCGCGAGCGCGCACCCACGAACGCCCGCACTCGAGACCGCCCGCACGCGCACCAGCGAAAGCCCGGAAGCACGCACCCGCGATCGCCCGCGCGCGCACCCGCGAACGGAGCACGCGCAGCCGCGGTCACACATGGACAAAACTTACCTGGAGCCTGGCTGGAGGTGAAGGACTGGACGTCTGGACCGAAGACCTCGCCTGGAAGACATCGCCGGAAGAGGACTGGAGTGGGAGCAGCTCTTCTGACACGGTGAGTAAATTATCTCAAAGTGCTGTTTATGTATGGCCCTGTTCACACAGTATTTTGCAGGCAAAAAAAATCCGCCTCAAAATTCCTTAAAGAATTTTGAGGCAGATTTTGACTTGCCCACACTATCTTGTCGCGTTTTTTTGCCGCGTTTTTTGCCCGCGGCGATTGAGGACAACAGACAAAAAACGCAACGAAAAATGAATTTTTTTGCCTCCCATTGATTTCGATGGGAGGTCAGAGGCGGAACCGCGGCAAGAAAGGACTTGCTGCTTTTTCTTTTTTCCGCGACTGGCTCCCATTGATTTCAGATTAAATCAATTGGAGGCGGTTTTGGAAGTTGTTTGGTGCTGATTCTGACGCAGTGTCCGAGTCAATATCAAGGCCCAAAAACTCTGTGAACTGGGCCTTATTGTTGGGGCTTATTCAGACGAACGTGTAATACGTCCGTGCAACGTGCGTGATTTTCACGCGCCTCGTACGGACCTATGTTAGTCTATGGGGCCGTGCAGACCGTCAGTGATTTTCACGCAGCGTGTGTCCGTGTGTCCGCTGCGTAAAACTCACGACATGTCCTATATTTGTGCGTGGTTGGCGCATCACGCACCCATTGAAGTCAATGGGTGCGTGAAAATCACGCCCAGCACTTCCGCAGCAGTATAAACTATGACTGAAAACAGAAAAGCACCACGTGCTACAAACATACAAACAGAGTGTCATAATGATGGCGGCTGCGCAAAACTCACGCAGCCGCGCATCATACGCTGCTGACACACGAAGCTGTTATGGACCTTTTGCATGCGCAAAATGCCACGTTTTTTGCGCGTGCAAGAAGCACACGCTTGTGTGAATCCGGCCTTAGGGTAGGAACACACTAGGCATGAACACTGCGGATTTTATGCAACACATTTTATTGTGGAAAATCCGCAGCGTATTACAGTCGCAGCAGAGTGGATGAGATATGAACAAATCTCATTCACACGCTGCAAAAAAAATGGACCTGCAGTGCGGCTTTTGGCTTTTTAAGCCGCAGCATGTCAATTTATTCTGTGGAATCGCTGCTCCTCTGTTGCGGAAATGCTGCGGTTCTGCCGCAAAAATCACACATGAGAAAAAAAAAAGGCACTTTCTAAAATTATAAAAAAGTTTAGACTTGCCCCGGCCGTAGTCCTGGTGACGCGATCCTCTATTCTTAGCGCAGCCCGGCCTCCTGTCATGACGTTTCATCCCATGTGACTGCTGCAGCGGTCACATGGTCTACAGCGTCATCCCAGGAGACGGGGCTACGTTCAGAAGAGAGAGATGCGTCACCAGGACTACGGCCGGGGCAAGTCTAAACTTTTTTTTTCCTGCAGGATTCCTGCAGCGGACAAGCCTCACGAAACCTGCGCCACTATTTGGTGCGGTTTTGCGGGCAGAATTCCCTTCGGCTACCGGGGCGGATAAGCTGTGTAGTTTTACTCAGCATATCCGCCTAGTGTGTCCCTTATGATGTCGCTCCTGGAGCTGCTGCCTGTCTCTAAATAGGCAGTTGGTCCAGTAGAATTTGGAATTTATTTATTTTTGTGAACCAGCTTAAAAAAATACAAAACTTTTGTGTTAGGGCCTGTTCACATCACCGTTCGCTTCCATTCCGGGGTTCCGTCTGAGGTTTCCGTCGGGTGAACCCCGCAACGGAAAGTGAAAGTGACAGCACAGTTTCCGTCACCCTTAGCGCAGTCGACTACGCTATTGATTCCGTCCGAAAACAAGCCGGAATGGTGACGAACGGAAACCATTAGCGATGTTTCCGTCACCATTGAGATAAACGGTGACGGAAACATCGCTAATGGTTTCCGTTCGTCACCGTTCCGGCAGGTTTTCGGACGGAATCAATAGCGTAGTCGACTGCGCTAATGGTGACGGAAGCTGTGCTGTCACTTTTACTTTCCGTTGCGGGGTTTACCCGACGGAAACCTCAGACGGAACTCCGGAACGGAAGCGAACGGTGATGTGAACAGGCCCTAACACAAAAGTTTTGTATTTTTTTAAGCTGGTTCACAAAAAAAAATAATTCCAAATTCTACTGGACCAACTGCCTATTTAGAGACCGGCAGCAGCTCCAGGAGCGACATCATAAGGGTAGGAACACACTAGGCGGATATGCTGAGTAAATCTACACAGCTTATCCGCCCCGGTAGCCGCAGGGAATTCCGACAGCAAAACCGCACCAAATAGTGGCGCAGGTTTCGTGAGGCTTGTCCGCTGAGGGAATCCTGCAGGGAAAAAAAAGTTTAGACTTGCCCCGGACGTAGTCCTGGTGATGCATCTCTCTCTTCTGAACGTAGCCCCGCCTCCTGGGATGACGCTGTAGACCATGTGACCGCTGCAGCAGTCACATGGGATGAAACGTCATGACAGGAGGCCGGGCTGCGCTAAGAATAGAGGATCGCGTCACCAGGACTACGGCCGGGGCAAGTCTAAACTTTTTTATAAATTTAAAAAAGTGCCTTTTTTTTTTTTCTCATGTGTGATTTTTGCGGCAGAACCGCAGCATTTCCGCAACAGAGGAGCGGCGATTCCACAGAATAAATTGACATGCTGCGGCTTCAAAAGCCAAAAGCCGCACTGCAGGTCCATTATTTTTGCAGCGTGTGGATGAGATTTGTTCAAACCTCATCCACTCTGCTGCGACTGTAATACGCTGCGGATTTTCCACAATAAAATGTGTTGCATAAAATCCGCAGTGTTCATGCCTAGTGTGTTCCTACCCTAAGGCCGGATTTACACGAGCGTGTGCTTTTTGCGTGCGCAAAAACGTGGCATTTTGCGCATGCAAAAGGTCCATAACAGCTCCGTGTGGCAGCAGCGTATGATGCGTGGCTGCGTGATTTTCGCGCAGCCGCCATCATTATGACACTCTGTTTGTATGTTTGTAGCACGTGGTGCTTTTCTGTTTTCAGTCATAGTTTATACTGCTGCGGAAGTGCTGGGCGTGATTTTCACGCACCCATTGACTTCAATGGGTGCGTGATGCGCGAACAATGCACAAATATAGGACATGTCGTGAGTTTTACGCAGCGGACACACGGACACACGCTGCATGAAACTCACTGACAGTCTGCACGGCCCCGTAGAGTAACATAGGTCCGTGCGAGGCGCGTGAAAATCACGCACGTTGCACGGATGTATTACACGTTCGTCTGAATAAGCCCTAACAATAAGGCCCAGTTCAGAGTTTTTGGGCCTTGATATTGACTCTGACACTGCGTCAGAATCAGCACCAAACAACTTCCAAAACCGCCTCCCATTGATTTAATCTGAAATCAATGGGAGCCAGTCGTGGAAAAAAGAAAAAGCAGCACGTCCTTTCTTGCCGCGGTTCCGCCTCTGACCTCCCATCTAAATCAATGGGAGGCAGAAAATGCATTTTTCCCTACGTTTTTTGTCTGCTGTCCTCAATCGCCGCGGGCAAAAAACGCGGCAAGATAGTGTGGGCAGGTCAAAATCTGCCTCAAAATTCGGTGCGCGGTTCCAGGCGGTCGCGGGTGCGCATGCGCGGGAGTTTGCGGGTGCGCGCGATCGGTCGCACGGGCGGCAGTGTTTGACGGCCCCCATGACGACCCCCATGCTACCCAGGGCCGCCATCAGGGGGGGCATTATGGGTACTGATGTGAGAGACCCGGCGAAACCGAATTGAAAGGGGGCCCGCAGCTCACGACATTCTTTTGGTGAAAAAAACGGGCCCCATTGCAGGGACCTGTTTTTTTTCTACCAAAGGCAAGTCGCGGCAGTTGCCGGGCCCCCCTTTCAATTAGGTTTGGCCGGGCCTCTCACATCAGTACCCATAATACCCCCCCTGATGGCGGCCCTGGGTAGCATGATATAGTGCTGGACGGAGTACCGTTAACAGGCGGTGCCACGGTAGGGGGGCCCAGAAAATTTAGCTGTAGGGGGCCCTGAAATTCCTGATGGCGACCCTGCACGCAGCCATGCATTGCCCCTATAAAAATGACTTACTCTAAAATGCCCCTGCTGTACCCATATCTTAAAGGTCTGATCTGACAGACCTGGGCCAAATTCCGGGTTACCCAAAACCGGAGTGAGGGGTGATAACAGTTGTGATATTCCCTCTCTACTCCGCACCTTTCTAAACACCTGTAAAGTTGGATATATGGTAGGATGATCACAAAATTATTTTTTTCTATATAATATTGCTTTTAGTATGTCATTAAAATAAATGTTATTTATTTGTGTTGTACTTTTTCTTTTTTTTCTTTCTTTTACTCTATGGGGGCTGCCATTTTTTTTTTATCTCTGTATGTGTCGATTAACGACGCATACAGAGATGGAATACGGCAGCTACAGGGCATAGGAGTCAATGAACGGGAGCCGTTCCATTGACTCTGCTCTCTGTCTCTGTACTGCGCAGACGCAGGTCAGAGTCACACAGCAGAGCAGCTGTTTGCAGGGAGATAGCAGGCGCCATACTGAAGACCAGCTGCACTGCAGGTAAGGTGTGTGTCTCTGTCTGTCCCACTCTCTATCTCACAGACCCCCGCTCTCGTGACCCCCGACGGGCCCCCCCCCCCCCTTGTATGAAGGACACATGATGCAACTGTACTGGGAAAGCCCTGAACGATAAATCTCTCTAGTTGTGCTGAGACTGTTTGGGGATGTGACTAATGAACCTCTCACACTCCAGTAGGAGGGGTAATGGTGGTCACCCAGCTTTCCCAGACCCCTGAACGATAAATCTCTCTAGTTGTGCTGAGACTGTTTGGGAATGTGACTAATTAACCTCTCAGTCTCAGCACAACTAGAGAGATTTATCGTTCAGGGGTCTGGGAAAGCTGGGTGACCACCATTACCCCTCCTACTGGAGTGTGAAAGGTTCATTAGTCACATCCCCAAACACACTCCAGTAGGAGGGGGTAATGGTGGTCACCCAGCTTTCCCAGACCCCCGAACGATAAATCTCTAGTTGTGCAAAATCAAGTGTAATCAAGCATTTTTTTTAATGTGCTTTTTGGCACGTAAAATGTGCAAAAAATACACGGCGTGTGAACCGGTCAACTGAAAAGTCATTCTCTTCACTTTCATCATTCTAAGGGTATGTTAACAGGCAGTGTTTTCAGCTGAAAAGTCGGAAGCAGGACGCCTGCAAGCGTCTGCCCATTGGTTTCAATGGGAGATACGGCGTTCTGTTCCGACAAGGCGTTTTTTACGTGGTCGTTTTCCAAAACCGGCACGTAAAAAGACGCCCGCCAAAATGAAGTGTACATCACTTCTTGGGACGTTTTTGGAACCGTTTTTAATTGACTTTATAGAAAAACAGCTCCAAAAACGGCCGTAAAAACGTGAGTTAGATTAAAAAATGGCTGAAAATCAGGAGCAGTTTTCCCTTTGTTTAGTAAGCGTGTGAACATACACTTAGCCTTTTGGTGTTTCCTATAACTTCTGCCAGATGCAGAATCACACCCAAAATGGCTGCCGGACACTGCTTAGCAATTTGAAGACACCTTTTCCTGGCTTGTGGGAGGGGGGGGTGAGATTCCCTCCCACATTTACGGCAGCTGTGAGTCAGGTTGCTTTGCCTTATTCACCTTTCTGTAATTCTGGGAAGTTCTCCCCCTGGTGGCCAACATGGGAAAACATGTCAAATTATTATTTAATTTTTAATACTTTTCACCATATGGAAGAAAAAAAAAATATAGCAAAAAAAGTAAAAAATATAATAGCAATAAGTAACAACACTTAAAAAAAAAAGGTTTAATTCGCGACACATTCCCTTTAAGGCAGCAGAATAGGCTAGTAAAGCTCTGTATATTGGCACACACCTCACACTCCATTACGGACCATAATTGCAGATAAAAATACTCATCCATTCATTTCTATTGCAAATGGACACCTCCTATATTTACAGGGCCACCTGATCGCATCCTGCAATATTGACACAGATTAAAGAGAACCTTTAATCTTTAAAGGGAAGGTGTCGCGCAAATTTATTTATTTTTTTTATATGTTATTGCTTTTAGTATGTTATTAAAATACATTTTATTTATTATGTTTTTGTGTTGTACTTTTTTATTACTTTTACTTCACTTCACTATGTGGGCTGCCATTTTATTTTCATCTCTGTATGTGTCGATTAACGACACATACAGAGATGGAATACGGCACATACATCCCCATAGAGAATGCGAACGGGAGCCGTTCCATTCACTATAGCGTACGCCGTCTGTGTGGGAACGGCACATGCGCCGCTCCCACACAGTCCAAAAGGAAGGTCTTCGGCCGAGCGACATCCGGCGCCATTTTCATGTGGACCGGAAGTCGCGGCCGGACAGTAAGATGATTACTTCCGGTCGCGGCTTCCGTCCATTTGTTCAGAAGCAAGGACTAGGAGCGGACGGAGCGGCGGCGGCAGGAGCAGGTAAGTTATGTTTGTGTATGTTCGTGTTATACTGTGTATTTACCACTGTATCTAATCCTCCTACACTGCACATTCGCTCAAAAAATGGCGACACACAGTGTAGGAGGTTTGAACATTCAACCCCCTCCTTTCTCCTGGCACTAGCCAGGATAAAGGAGGGGGGATTGTTTGAGGACGCTAAAGCGAGTGTGTCTTCTCCAATTTTGCAGCATAAAGCAATGAGGTTGCTTTACCACATGCCAATGCTGCAATTTTGGGAATTTCTCCCTCTAGTGACCAGCACATGGAAATGTTATAAATTAGAATCTAATTTATAATATTTCCTGACTTGTGAAAAAATGTTAAAAAATTAGAACAATGTTTAATCATTTATATACTAACAGTTTAACTAAAAAAAAACAAAACATTTTTCTAGCGACACATTCCCTTTAAGCTAAAGAAATGCAGCTCGATCGCGTTGAGATCTGGTGACTCGGTCATTGCAGAATATTCCACTTTTTAGCCTTATATACTCCTGGGTTGCTTTCGCAGAATGTTTTGGGTCATTGTCCATCTGTCCTGTGAAGCAACGTCCAATCACCTGCTGCATGTGGTTGAATCTGAGCAGAAAGTAAATCCCTGAACACTTCAGAATTCATCCGGCCGCTTCTGTCTTCAGTCACATCATCAACAAACACTAGTGACCCAGTGCCAGGCAGCCATGCATGCCCATGCCACCACACTGCCCCCGCCATGCCACCACATTGCTACACATGCTATACATGTGTTACACAGGATGTGGTGTGCTTTGGATCATGAGCCGTTCCGAGGCTTCTCCATACTTTCTTCCTCCCATCATTCTGGTGCAGGTTGATCTTAGTTACATGCTGTTCCAGAACTGGGCGGCTTCTTTACTTGTTGTTTGGTAAAGTCTAATCTGGCCTTTCTGAGGCTGATTAATGGTTTTCACCTTGTGAACCCTCTGTATTTGCTCTCATGAAGTCTTCTCTTTATGGTGGACTTAGATACTGATCCACCTACTTCCAGGAGAGTGTTCGTCACTTGGGTAGATGTTGTGAAGGGGTTTTCTTCACCATGGAAAGGATTCTGCAATCATCCACCACTCTTGTTTTACGTGGACGTCCAGGCCTTTTGGAGTTCCTGAGATCACCAGTGTGCTCTTTTTTTTTGTTTTGTTTTTTAAGAGTATACCAAACTGTTGATTTGGCCACTCCTGACATTTGTGCTTCTCTCTGATGGATTTCTTCATTTTTTTTCTGCCTAGCGATGGTCGGTTTCACTTGCATTGAGAGCTCCTTTCACCTCATGTTGTGGGTTCACAGCAACAGCTTCCAAATGCAAATCCCACACCTGGAATCAACTCCAGACCCTTTACCTGCTTAATTGGTGATGGAATAACGAGGGAATAGCCCATGCAGCCCATTAAATAGTCTATTGAGATAATTGTCCAATTACCTTTTGGTCCTTTGAAAAAGAGGCAGCTACATATTAAAGAGCTATAAGGGTATGTTCACACGGCCTATTTTGGGTATTTTTTCGGCCCGCATAACACATTGCCTTGTTGTGCCAATAAAGATTTTCTAGACCCGCTGTAAACCATTTTACCCGTAAGTCACAGGCTACAGCGGGGGTTCCCAACCAGTGGCTCATGAGCCACCTATTGCCTGCTGTATGGCTAACCATAGGAGTCCTTCGTAATGACCATGTGAATCGTCAATTTACATTGTTCCAGCAGAATGGGTGCTGGTCTCGGTGCAAGTCTCCTTAAAGAAGTGACCACATCTAATGCTTGGCGCACTGGTCGTCACTTTTTTAGTGCCAGTGTCATTTTTATTATTTCTAGTTTTGGAAGTAAAGCAGTTTTAGTAATAAAATACCACAAAAAAACCCCGGACCCTCACATACCTTGACCCCAGAAGCTGAGACGATAGATGGGGCCGTATTTCTGGGCCAGGCGCATGAAATGTCGAGGAAGATCACTGCGCCCCAGATCCATCAGATTCCCGATGAAGGGCAGTGGTGCGGGACGCGGAGGGCGCTGGTTCTGGTCGAGTCCTGACAGGCGACATTTGGAGTGGGAACATCTTAAGTATAGAAAGAAGAGGACGACGAGGGCCGGCAGCAGCAGAGGGACCATAGTGAAGCTGAAGACTTAGGCCTCATGCACACGACCGTAGCCATGTGCACGGCCGTGAATTTCGGGTCGGCCGGCTGCGGACTGTCAGCCACGAGCCGCCCGCAAATCGCGGGACATGCACATGGCCGCGGCCATTATTTTCAATGAGCCCGGACCGCAGGAGACAGCCGTAATAAGACAGGTCCGTTCTTTCTGCGGTGCGGGCTCCCGGGCCATGCGCAGACCGTAAAAACTACGGTCGTGTGCATTGCCCCAGAAAAATGAATGGGGCCGCAATTCTCCCGTGGATTTTCGGGGGAATTGCGGCCGCAAAAGCACGTTCGTGTAGATGGGGCCTTAGGAGATGCTGGGTGTATATGTAGAGACAGGCGTAACCTTGAGGACAGGAAATATACAGAGGGAGACATGGAGATTGATAGGAGAGGAGGCAGCGTACACAGGGTGAGCACTCAGTGTGGAGAAGACACATTTTATGCACAGCCATAAATTGAGTGGAGTTCCCCTTTAATAACCTCACCAGGTGGCAAGGCCCTGGCATGCTGGGAGTCGTAGTTTCACAACCGCTGGAGAGTCTCCGCTCTAGAGGATCACAAGCTTCAGGCTGCACATGCCCAGTACAGTGGACTCCTCAGCCTGGGATCACTGCAAGTCCAAATTACATTGGCGGCAAGATTTGGGGGCTCTGAACTCCTCTCTACAGCAATCTACAAATTATATCACATCGCCTACAGGTCCTGCGCACTACATTGCCCAGGTGCTGTGCGGTTTATCTATAGGGTGGATGGGGCCCTTTAAATGATGGAGTTTCTATTCACAGCCCAAGATCCTGTGACCGTGACCTTCCCCTGTGTTTTATCGCTTCATCTAATGAATGACAGGACTGTACTGACCTTGGGCGCAGACGGAGGGTGAGCGGAGAATAAGTCAAGGAGAGATGAATGATGGATAAGACAAATGAAACGAGGCCTCCGTGTGTGTAATGTATTATGCAGTGTTTGTGTGTGTGTGTGTGTATACACATACACATACACACACACACATTATACATACACACACATATATATATATATATATATATATATATATATACAAACACACATATATATACATATATACACACATTATATATATATATATATATATATATTACATACACACACACACATATACAGTATATACACACACATATACATATATAAGTATATATATATATATATACACACATACATATATATATATATATATATATATATATATATATATATATATATATATATATATATACACAAATACTCTACCGTTCGAAAGTTTAGGGTCACTTAGAAATTTCCTTATTTTTGAAAGAAAAGCACAGTTTTTTTCAATGAAGATAACATTAAATTAATCAGAAATACACTCTATACATTGTTAATGTGGTAAATGACTATTCTAGCTGCAAATGTCTGGTTTTTAATGCAATATCTACATAGGTGTATAGAGACCCATTTCCAGCAACCATCACTCCAGTGTTCTAATGGTACATTGTGTTTGCTAACTGTGTTAGAAGGCTAATGGATGATTAGAAAACACTTGAAAACCCTTGTGCAATTATGTTAGCACCGCTGTAAACAATTTTGCTGTTTAGAGGAGATATAAAACTGATCTTCCTTTGTGCTAGTTGAGAATCTGAAGCATTACATTTGTGGGTTCGATTAAACTCTCAAAATGGTAAAAAAAAGAGAACTTTCATGTGAAACTCGACAGTCTATTCTTGTTCTTAGAAATGAAGGCTATTCCATGCGAGAAATTGCCAAGAAACTGAAGATTTCCTACAACGGTGTGTACTACTCCCTTCAGAGGACAGCACACACAGGCTCTAACCAGAGTAGAAAGAGAAGTGGGAGGCCACGCTGCACAACTGAGCAACAAGACAAGTACATTAGAGTCTCTAGTTTGAGAAATAGACACCTCACAGGTCCTCAACTGGCAGCTTCATTAAATAGTACCCGCAAAACAAACGCCAGTGTCAACGTCTACAGTGAAGAGGCGACTCCGGGATGCTGGCCTGCAGGGCAGAATGGCAAAGAAAAAGCCATATCTGAGACTGGCTAATAAAAGGAAAAGAATAATATGGGCAAAAGCACACAGACATTGGACAAAGGAAGATTGGAAAAAAGTGTTATAGACAGACGAATCGAAGTTTGAGGTGTTTGGATCACACAGAAGAACATTTGTGACACGCAGAACAACTGAAAAGATGCTGGAAGAGTGCCTGATGCCATCTGTCAAGAATGGTGGAGGTAATGTGATTGTCTGGGGTTGCTTTGGTGCTGGTAAAGTGGGAGATTTGTACAAGGTAAAAGGGATTTTGAATAAGGAAGGCTATCACTCCATTTTGCAACGCCATGCCATACCCTGTGGACAGCGCTTGATTGGAGCCAATTTCATCCTACAACAGGACAATGACCCAAAGCACACCTCCAAATTATGCAAGAACTATTTAGGGAAGAAGCAGGCAGCTGGTATTCTATCTGTAATGGAGTGGCCAGCGCAGTCACCAGATCTCAACCCCATAGAGCTGTTGTGGGAGCAGCTTGACCGTATGGTACGCAAGAAGTGCCCATCAAGCCAATCCAACTTGTGGGAGGGACTTCTAGAAGCATGGGGTGAAATTTCTCCCAATTACCTCAGCAAATTAACAGCTAGAATGCCAAAGGTCTGCAATGCTGTAATTGCTGCAAATGGAGCATTCTTTGACAAAAGCAAAGTTTGAAGGAGAAAATTATTATTTCAAATAAAAATCATTATTTCTAACCTTTCTCAATGTCTTGACTATATTTTCTAGTCATTTTGCAACTCATTTGATAAATATAAGCGTGAGTTACCCCAAACTTTTGAACGGTAGTGTATACAAAAAAAGATAAGGCTACATGTCTATATTCTCCCAGTGATCTGCATGTGAGTGTAAAAGCCCTTTAGGCCTCTTTCACACCAAGTTTTTTTTTAACTGCGGTTTTTAATATACTTATATTAATTATATAGGTCAGGTCTCTATGCTCTATTTTCTCATGAGCTTCTCAGAGGGGGGTTACCAGGAACTAGGAAACCCCTCTAGGTCTATTCATGCTCAGGGCCGACCTTATGGGTGTGCGACCTGTGCCATTGCACAGGTCTCCATTCCCCTGCTTGTGTTTCAGAAGAACCCGGGCCTGGCGAATCAGCAGCTGCATTTCCGTCCGGTCGCTTCTTCGGTCAGTGGCGTCACTATCGTTGTAGCAGCCAAAGCGGCTACTAGCGGCAACACCGGGCATGAGGGTGCACGTGCCTCCCGCCTGGACGGCCCCCCCTTGTTATCTCCCTGCTCTTCTATCTACTAGGCCAGTGGTTCCCAACCAGGGTGCCGCGAGAACACTTCAAGGGTGCCGCAACATTCCTCTGAACCACGGCCATGCTTTCTCTCCTCACAGCGTTCAGTGCATGGGAGGAGAAGGGGATTTTTTTGCAGCCTCTGTAGATGGCACCCCCCACCCCACCTTCCTGTATATAGCACCCCCCCCTTCCTGTACATAGCTCCACTGTAGCTCCCTGAAGGAGCGGAATCCCCCTGTGGCCGGGGATTATATGGACAGTGACATCAGGGGCAACTCGTGAAGTGGAATCCCCGCCTACAGGGTTGCTGGCGCAGTGATTTGGCTCCAGGCGAAGCCCCTGACGTCACTGTCAATAAAAGGACAGAGACGTCAGGAGCTTCTCATGGAGTGGAATCCCCGGTCACAGTGTCGTCAACGCTGTGGATGGGGATTCCGCTTCAGGAGTTGCCCCTGATGTCACTGGACAGAGACATCAAGCTCTCCATCCAGGAACGGAAACCTCAGCCACAGGGGGATTCCGCTCCTTCAGGGAGCTATAGTGCCGCTATCTACAGAAGGGGGGTGCTACCTACAAGGGGGCTGTGTGGCACTACCTACAAGGGGGCTGTGTGGCACTACCTACAAGGGGGCTGTGGGGCACTACCTACAAGGGGGCTGTGGGGCACTACCTACAAGGGGGCTGTGTGGCACTACCTACAAGGGGGCTGTGTGGCACTACCTACAGGGGCTGTGTGGCACTACCTACAGGGGGCTGTGTGGCACTGCCTACAAGGTGAAGGTGGGGGATTATGGCACTGTCTACAGGGACAGGTACGGGGGCACTATCTACAGGGGGACACTATCTACAAGGGGGGGTGGCTGTGTGTGGCAGCCAGGGGAGGTGGGCATTATACTGTATGGAGGCCACTAGGCGGACATATTATACAGTGTAGGGGCACTACAGGGAGCAATATACTGTGTGACACTTAGGGGGCATAATACTGTGTGGGCAGCATTAGGGGACAAAATACTGTGTTCTTGAATAATATATATTAAATATTATTATACTGTATGGGGGCACTAAAGGAGCATTCTACTGTGTGTGGGGCACTAAAGGGGCATTATACTATGTGGGGGCACTATATAGGGCATTACACTGTGTGGTGGCATTATACTTATTTATGGGGCATTTATGATGGGGTGGACCGCCGAAAGATAATTTCGCATGGGACATCATCTATCCTAAGGCCGACTCTATTCACGCTAATAGGATATACAGAAGGAGATTGTTATCAAGAGGCAACCCCTTTAATGGAAGACATAAAATTACAAATCTGCACTATTTCTATTCATTTCTTCTCTTTTCTCTATTAAGTAAAAATTAAATAAACATAATAATAATCACAGGCACTCTACAATAGTTATGTGATTTAAGTAAATAATAACATGTCATTAATGTCATTTTGAAAAAATTAAAAGGAAAAGGTTCTATCGTACCACCCGCATGCTTGCCTGGTTAAAATATGGTCACTGTATGTGGTCTACTTTGTTACCAAGTCAACCTCAAGTGTTTGACTGATTCTGATTTAATGTAAATATATTTATGGGCCTACTATTATAACTGAAGGCTTGCATGAATTGTGTTTCAGTTTGTACTGCATTTACATAATGTAGCTATTAGTATGTAGTACATGTTATTTATCATACTAAACTTTCTGAATTTGCATGGTGTTCATGTATAACAAAAAAAATATTCTTCTAATTTAATGCATTATATTATCATTGGTGACATTATAATATACTACAAAATAAACTCAAGCAGGAATAGATTTTTTCCTTTTGGACAGTAGAAGCTTCAAATTACTAAGATCTCTGTAAAGCACTATTTCTTTCATTGTTTAAGTATCGCCTAAAGAAGTCTGTTTGCTTTTGAGACAAATACTACATAAATTAGACATTATATTAGACTCATAAAAAAAATGATCACTAATTTATACAATTATTGCCTTTCCTATATTATCTTGGTCTCTAACACAGGAAATAGATTCCAGATGACAACTAGTGATGGTAGCCATTACAGCTCTGCTCAGCTGACAAACTCAGCATCGCTAATGTACGTACACGACCGTTCAAAAGTTTGGGGTCATCCAGACAATTTTGTGTTTTCCATGAAAACTCACGCTTATATTTATCAAATGAGTTGCAAAATGACTAGAAAATATAGTCAAGACATTGATAAGGTTAGAAATAATGATTTTTATTTGAAATAATAATTTTCTCCTTCAAACTTTGCTTTCATCAAAGAATGCTCCATTTGCAGCAATTACAGCATTTCAGACCTTTAGGGTATGTGCACACGCTAGCTACGTTTTACGTCTGAAAAGACAGACTGTTTTCAGGAGAAAACAGCTGCGTCGTTTCAGACGTAAAAGTTCCTCGCATTATGCGAGGCGTCTGTGACGCTCGTAAATCTTGAGCTGCTCTTCATTGACTTCAATTAAGAACGGCTCAAATTACGTTGCAAATAAGTGTCCTGCACTTCTTTGACGAGGCAGTCATTTTACGCGTCGTCGTTTGACAGCTGTCAAACGACGACGCGTAAATGACAGGTCGTCGGCACAGCACGTCGGCAAACCCATTCAAATGAATGGGCAGATGTTTGCCGACGTATTGTAGCCCTATTTTCAGACGTAAAATGAGGCA
Source organism: Rhinoderma darwinii (assembly GCF_050947455.1). NCBI lineage: Eukaryota > Metazoa > Chordata > Amphibia > Anura > Rhinodermatidae > Rhinoderma > Rhinoderma darwinii. Next base: position 308,836,192 of record NC_134690.1, on the reverse strand, counting down.
TTATACGCCTTGTTTACGTCTGAAAATAGGTTACCTTCTCCTGTCTTTTATCGCTTCATCTAATGAATGACCAGAAAAGCAAAAAGCACGGCGCCACATAGTGCAGGTCAATGGGGTTTAAATAGAATATTGAACGTGGTCTATTATGCTCACCACGATAGTGCTTGGAAAAGGCAATGAAAAAGTCCACAGGTGCTGCTGCCAGGATCCAAACCGGTAAACCAGGTGGTCACCGCTAGTTAGAACGTAAAGAGGTAGTGGAAAAAGGGAGGATCCCGTGAGGCGCTGCTGCATGGCTGTTGAAGGAACTCAGCGATGGTAGACAAAATGATATAAATAAATATATGTTTATTGAAAAACAATAATAATGGCTACGCGTTTCAACGCTGTACTAGCGTCTTCCTCAGGCCGTTAAAATTACATACAAAAGAGGTTGCTTATATATCAACGGAAATCTAAGCACACAGGAAGGAAAAAAAAGGGGTCAAAAGGGGAAAGGTCAAAGAATGATTGTGACGTCATAAATAACATCTATATCGGAAAATTGTTTAGAATTGTTTATGACGTCACAATCATTCTTTGACCTTTCCCCTTTTGACCCCTTTTTTTACACTTAGTACTGACACCCCATGTACTATTCACAGCACTGACCCCTATTCATCACATTTATTTTATTTATTTATTTTTATTACATTATTACACAGTTCTGACACTTTCATACATACATATTTATTTTTTACCATCCATTCACACCCTAGCACTACACTGACACACATTTATCGCACACCTTTGAGCACTTAGTCCGCCACTCCCCTCAAGACTAGTGGGAGGGGCTATCACTATTTAATGCACACTCCTTCTGCAGCATTCTTTGACCCGTCTGCGTCCTGATGGGAATGGGTTTTCACCCACCCACCTACCTAGTGAGTATGGCCTTTTTTGTGGTTTTGATATTTATGTCCCATTTTTTCTGTTTGTGTTTTACATTTTAGCCAAGTGGGCGTTGTGGAGAGAAGTGTATGACGCTGACCAATCAGCGCCATACACTTCTCTCCATTCATTTACTCTGCACATAGTGATCTTACTAGATCACTATGTGCAGCCACATACACACACATTAACGTTACTGAAGTGTCTTGAGAGCTAATAGACATCACCTCCAGCCAGGACGTGATGTCTATTCAGAATCCTGACACTTCGCTAATGTTTGTGTGGGATTTACAGCACAGCACAACGAGATCTCGCTGTAAATGACAGCCCAGCGTGATCTCGATAAACTGTGTTGTAAGTCAAACTCAAACGTTACTGAAGTGTCGGGATTGTGATTAGACATCACGTCCTGGCTGGTAGTGATGTCTATTCACTGTCAGGACACTTGAGTAACATTAGTGTGTGTATGTGTCTGTACATAGAGATCTAGTAAGATCAAGATGTGCTGTGTAAATGAATGGAGAGAAGTGTATGACGGGGGCGTGGCTTGGACATGGCGCTGACCAGACGTGCTGCTTGAGAGCTCCGTTCCTGCACTTCCCTAACCCACTCATAAGCACTCATAATATGTATCATTCTATCACCCTGATGGTCAGGAAATCCAAGGCCTCCACGGGGACTCCTTACTGTACACGGCAGATGTCTTCAGCCGGCTCTATCCAGAGATTTCTGACCGACCCTGCATCTGGAACATCATCTAAGATGGCGCCGCTGGAGGGGAGGCGTGATGGCGCCGGGACTTCGCTTTCAGAGGGGCTATCATCTGCAGCCGGCGTCGCTGCATCAGGTACCGCTAGTGCCTTCCCCTCGATATCGGGCTCTCAGGGGCAGTTTCCCTCCTTGCTGGATGGGATTGAGCCGAGCTCTTCTGGGGCTGAGATGGCGCTGCCTGCGCGGGACTGCTCGCCACGTGGTGCCTGTCATGGCGGCCAGGTTTCTCCCTTATCCTCCCCACATGTGCGGGGGCCTGCAATGCTGTCTTCTACCTCTCCCAGAGATATGGCTGTTCATCCCTCCTCTCACATAGGGGGTTCTGCTGTCCTAGGGGATGATTTACAGGGCTTGAGACAGCAGTTATCAACATTGCCCACTAAACAGGACATGGAACGTTATGTAAACCGTCTGGAGACGACATATAAATCGGAAATACAATCTCTTACTACCAATTTATCTCAATTGTCCGATCAAGTACAGCGGATGGAAAGCGATGTATCCAGTATTACTCAGCAACAAGTTTCTCATGCCGACCGATTGGATCAGCACTCTCAGCAGATCCACACATTATTTAATCTTGCTGAGGATCATGAGAATCGGAATCGCCGTAATAATATTCGGCTGCGGGGCATTCCTGAGGATATCTCTCCGGGTCAACTTATTCCTGCTCTACAGTCTCTGTTTAATTCTTTACTCGGGCGCCCTGCTGATGATCCTCCGGAGCTGGATAGAGCTCACAGGACTCTAGGTCCGCGCAACCCGGATCCTGATAGGCCTAGAGATGTGCTATGTCGTGTCCATTTTTTCTCTCTTAAGGAGCAGATCATGAGGAAGGCCCGGGATAAAGGCGAGGTGTTATTACAGGGAGTCAAGATCCAGCTACTGTCTGATTTGTCCAGGATGACTTTGGACAAGCGCCGAGTGCTACGTCCTTTGCTGGATGCCTTGAGAGAACATGAGATCTCCTACTCTTGGGGTCACCCCTTTCAATTGCAGGTTCGCAGGAACGGGGCACTGCTGAGTGTTCGTGAACCGGGGGATGTTCCAGATTTCTGCGAGGCTCTCCGTTTGCCTAGAGTCTCTCTCCCTGATTGGCCTTATGTTCCCATCCCGCCGCCGCGTCCACGATCACGCAGGCGAGGTCGTTCTCCTGCCTCTCCTATGAGGCGTCATGATGTTCGGCCTGTGGAGCCGATGTGATGCCCTTTTTAATGTCTCTTAATTGCAGCCTGCTGTCGGAGCCTAATTACAATGGTTATTGTGTTTATCAGCTGATGCAATTGTATGCGGAGTTACATATGGTCATTACTGAATAGGTCTGCATTATGTATCACAGGTGATTGCTGTTGGAGACCTGGTGGCTATATAGGTCGATTGCCGTTAACACGCCACAATCGTGAATGTATTATTATTTTTATTATTTTTCTTTATTGCTAACCTGTTTGCACATTTATGCTGGCAATGAATGTATGCAGGGGTGTTCGCTGTTGGGGTTTCTTTAGGGCCCTACTAACAACGTAACTCTTATTTAATTATTTTTGGGTATCACACTAAGTGCCTTGGTTTTCCTTTCTTGTGTGTTATATCGTTATTTGCTATATAAAATTTTCTGGGTTGGGGGGTGCGGGGCACTGGCTAGACCTTGTCCTGACACTCCTCCTCTTAGGGTTTCACTGGTTATATCCGGTGTATATTGGATTGTTTCTCCTTGATTAGATCAAGGAGTGGGTGCTTGTTCACCCGCTTGTTTGTCCTCGTTGTCGTGTCTCCCTTCCTTGTCTGTCTTGTCCTTCTCTTCACTGTTGTAGCACATTTCTTGATTTGCTAGACATACGTGCGTTGGAAATGGCGCAGCTGAAAATCTGTACCTTTAATGCTAGATGGCTTAATGTCCCCGAAAAGCGTTCGCAGATATTGTACAACATGCACAAAGAACGTGTGAATATCCTGTTTTTACAGGAGACTCATTTTCAGGTGGGCCACACTCCACAGTTTACAAATCGTTATTATCCAGTCTGGTTCCACAGTACCAACCCGGAATCCAAGTCCAAGGGTGCTAGTATTTGTATCCACAAGTCACTCTCTCATAAACTGGTAGACGTTCTGGTTGACCCGGGTGGTCGTTATGTGTTTCTTAAACTGTCACTGTATAACGGGGTGATTTGGCCATACACCACAGATTATACAACAATAGTGGCTGCTGTTGGTCATCTGTGGCACTTTCATACCTGCCAAATAACAAATCGCGGTTTATATTTGTGATTACCATAACAATTTCATGGCAATGCACCACAACTTGATCACACCGTCTGACTGTGACAAGCAACGCACATTTTCAGCTTGACATAATGGGTTGCAACTATGCATGCTCCATTCACTGATAGCAAGCAGATATCTTGGAAACAGTGGCGTAACTACCGCGGTAGCAGCAGTAGCGGCTGCTACGGGGCCCGGGGCTTGAGGGGGCCCGGTGGCGCCGCTAGCAGCCGTTATGGCTACTACAGCGGTAGCGTCGCTACTGTGGGGCCCGCGACGCCGAGCCTTACACAGGCCATCTCATGCCTGTAGGTGTCGCTAGCACCGGAGGGGGCCCCAGTGCTAGCGGCAGCCAAATACATGAATGGCCGGGCATGTTCCGTGCCTGACCATCCAGTGCCTTACAATGACACTGATTGGCTAGCGGCGCGATGACATCATCGCGCCGCTTCCATGCTTGGAAGGTGCTGATTGGCGGGGCAAGTCATTCTGCCCCGCCAATCAGCGTCATTGAAGGACGCTCATTCAGCTCCTGCAGACATGCTCAGAAGAGAGCATGTCTGCATCGCCAGTGAACAGCGTGGGAACCGGAGAATGTGAGTATGTCAAGTTTTTGTTTTTTTTCCCTCATAAAAATGTGAATGGCATTATCTATGGGGGGGGGGGGGGGGTCATCTTTATGTGGGCTATTATATATAGGGGGTCTATATGTGGGGCAGTAGCTACAGGGGGGGTCTATATGTGGGGGTGTGGGCCATTATATACAGGGGGCTCTATATGTGGGCCATTATATACAGGGGGGTCTATATGTGGGGGTGTGGGCCACTATATACAGGGGGCTCTATATGTGGGCCATTATATACAGGGGGCTCTATATGTGGGCCACTATATACAGGGGGGTCCATATGTGGGCCACTATATACAGGGGGGGTCTATATGTGGGCCACTATATACAGGGGGGTCTATATGTGGGACACTATATACAGGGGTGGGTTACCTGTGGGGCACTAGCAACAGGGTGGCTATATGTAGTGCACAGTCTACAGGGGTGGGCTATATGTGGGACACTATATACAGGGGGAGCTATATGTGAGACACTATGTACAGAGGTGGGCTATACGTGGAGCACTAACTATAGGGGAAGCTATATGTAGGGCAGCACGGTGGCTCAGTGGTTAGCACTATTGCCTTGCAGCTCTGGAGTCCATATGTGGGCACTATCTACAGGGGCTTCTATGTAGGTCACTATCTACAGGGGACATGTTGTGTGTTTGTGACAGTTATATTTAGATGTGTTGAGAATTTTAACTTCGTTTTATAGGTGCAGAAATGTTTTAAAAGTGAGAAGCTGAAGACATCTAAACGGAAAACTGCAGAAATGGGTCATGGCCGGGAGAAATCCATCATAGATGTCTGAACCGGAGGGAGAAGAAAAGAACTAGAATCTGAGACGTCACCGGTGAGTCACTTAATGTAAATGTTTATTCTGCCTCTAATCAGTAATGTAGTCACTGTATGATCTGCAGCGAGATGATGGTGATAGGATTTTTTTTGTGAAACCGCATCTCCCAGCATATCCTTACCATTGTTCCGGCCATGCTGGGAGCTGTAGTTTTACGCCGTACAAACTTATACGCAGTGGCGTAACTACCGCTATAGCAGCCGTAGCGACTTCTACAGGGCCTGCAGCATGAGGGGGCCCGTGCCACCCGCCGGCACGGCCCCTCCCATGGCCGCAGGCTCCGCTAGCAGCCACTATGGCTGCTACAGCGCGACGCCACTGAAGGGGTTGTTCCTACATAAGACATGTATCCCCTATCCACAGGATAGGGGATACATGTGTGATCGCTGGCAGCGATGAGGAGAACGGGGGACCGAAAGTCCCCCCTAAGTTCTCCATGACAAACCTCGGACTTCCGGGGTCTGTGTCGGCAGCTCCGTAGAAATGAATGGAGCGCCGGTCGCGCTTGTGCGCATGTGTGACCAGCGCTCCTTTCATTTTTATTGAACTGCGCAGACGCCGGAAGTCCGAGGTTAGTCATGGAGAACTTCGGGGGACTTTCGGTCCCCCGTTCTCCTTATCGCTGCCAGCGATCACACATGTATCCCCTATCCTGTGGATAGGGGATGCATGTCTTTTGTAGGACAAACTATAGGACGTTTTTTTTTGGGGGGGGGGGCTATATAGCGTTATCTACAGGGGGGGCTGTATGGCGTTATCTACAGGGGGGCTGTATGGCGTTATCTACAGGGGGGCTGTATGGCGTTATCTGCAGGGGCTGTGTATGGTGCTATCTATAGGGGGGCGCTGTGTGGTGGAATCTATAGGGAGGCACTATCTACAAGGGGGGGGGGGTTGTGTGATACCCAGCAGAGGGGGGGCCCCAGTCAAAAGTTTGCTATGGGGCCCAGTCTTTCCTAGTTACGCCCCTGCTTGGAAATGATGAGAATTGAAGTACAAAGCACATTAGAAAGCTGCAGAACTTACATAAAACCCTGCAGTGCGTACATAGAATCAGCCCCTACGGCTGCTATGGTGCCCATGGGTCGGGGGCTCAGGTTAGCTCTACACTTATGATTGGTGTGGTGTCAGCTCCCAATGGGGGGGTCTTCTGCTGGATCTTCAGGGCCAACCGCAGGATCTTCTGGTGGGCCAGTACGACCCTGGGTGTGAATATACCATGAGCCATAATGTGAACATGTCCTGCCCCGTCCCCTATACATGCCCCCGCTGCGGACACTCCATCAGATGGTACCAATGTCGCATGGTCTACGTATAATCCTTCTCCCTACTCTCATCCCAGGTTCGCTTCTTATCGTTACCTGCGGGGCACCACCGCCGTCCTGAGCGAAACCGTAACTCGCTGCGATCTGGTGGAAGAAACCGTTCAACGAATGGACACGGCATAACCGGATCTGAGAGGGGAGGGGGCACGATGTACCAATATGATCCGCTTCATTATTACTAATAGTCGTGGGTTCAACCCGTACACGAAAAAACCTGATTCTGCCGCCAAATCGCTTCACAATAGAGACAAGACGATACTGCGCTGCCTGCTGGACTGTTCTCTATCCATACGCCTATAATCAATATATTACATAATCTTGTTCTCTGCGGGGCCGGCCTCATATATGGGATTCGGATTCCCATCATTCACACAAGGATTTAATATGTGGGAACTTTCATATAATAAAGAATAAAACTACAACAACCAGGTCATTTGACGTCTGTATAAAAATAAAGATGAGTCAGGTCGCGCGGCGCACGTGATGTAAATACACTGAAATTCCCTTAATCCGGCTTCCGATCATCCAGAAAATCTGATAATTCAGCACTTGTTTCCAGAACAGTCTTGTATATTCACAAGACGCCTCAGGGACGCAGCAATGTTACATGACTGTAGTGCACAACGTACGGAAAATTCCTTTAATCTGGCATCAATGGGACTTTATAGGTGCTCGATTATCAGACGACACACAAAGGTATATGAAACTGACTTGTAAGCAGTCATAACTTGAAGCTCCCAATGTAAATCTGTATCAGGGACCCACAATTATCATGTCCATGTATAGTACTGGAGTCCTCTAATGTGGCATGTCGGCCCCCCACTCCTCAGGGCCCAGCTTCACCCTTTCCATTATTTCAGAACAACATTTCCTTAGAGGAATTTCTTCATTGGTTCCACATTATACAGATTTGTGCTGGAAACAAGAGCCAGATCATCAGACGTTCTGGATTATCAAATGCCGGATTAAATTACATTGGATTTTAGTGAGTGAAAAGTCGACTAGCAAACACTATGGGCAATACATCTTCTTACACTGATCCCAGATCTCCAACATATTCTAAAAGACACTTAAAGAGGCTCCGTCACCACATTATAAGTGGCCTATCTTGTACATGATGTGATCCGCGCTGTAATGTAGATTACAGCAGTGTTTTTTTATTTAGAAAAACGATTATTTTTGACGGAGTGATGACCTATTTTAGATTTATGCTAATGAGTTTCTTAATAGACAACTGGGCGTGTTTTACATTTTAGCCAAGTGGGCGTTGTGGAGAGAAGTGTATGACGCTGACCAATCAGCGCCATACACTTCTCTCCATTCATTTACTCTGCACATAGTGATCTTACTAGATCACTATGTGCAGCCACATACACACACATTAACGTTACTGAAGTGTCTTGAGAGCTAATAGACATCACCTCCAGCCAGGACGTGATGTCTATTCAGAATCCTGACACTTCGCTAATGTTTGTGTGGGATTTACAGCACAGCACAACGAGATCTCGCTGTAAATGACAGCCCAGCGTGATCTCGATAAACTTTGTTGTAAGTCAAACTCAAACGTTACTGAAGTGTCGGGATTGTGATTAGACATCACGTCCTGGCTGGTAGTGGTCTATTCACTGTCAGGACACTTGAGTAACATTAGTGTGTGTATGTGTCTGCACATAGAGATCTAGTAAGATCAAGATGTGCTGTGTAAATGAATGGAGAGAAGTGTATGACGGGGGCGTGGCTTGGACATGGCGCTGACCAGACGTGCTGCTTGAGAGCTCCGTTCCTGCACTTCCCTAACCCACTCATAAGCACATTAATAAGTATCATTCTATCACCCTGATGGTCAGGAAATCCAAGGCCTCCACGGGGACTCCTTACTGTACACGGCAGATGTCTTCAGCCGGCTCTATCCAGAGATTTCTGACCGACGCTGCATCTGGAACATCATCTAAGATGGCGCCGCTGGAGGGGAGGCGTGATGGCGCCGGGACTTCGCTTTCAGAGGGGCTATCATCTGCAGCCGGCGTCGCTGCATCAGGTACCGCTAGTGCCTTCCCCTCGATATCGGGCTCTCAGGGGCAGTTTCCCTCCTTGCTGGATGGGATTGAGCCGAGCTCTTCTGGGGCTGAGATGGCGCTGCCTGCGCGGGACTGCTCGCCACGTGGTGCCTGTCATGGCGGCCAGGTTTCTCCCTTATCCTCCCCACATGTGCGGGGGCCTGCAATGCTGTCTTCTACCTCTCCCAGAGATATGGCTGTTCATCCCTCCTCTCACATAGGGGGTTCTGCTGTCCTAGGGGATGATTTACAGGGCTTGAGACAGCAGTTATCAGCATTGCCCACTAAACAGGACATGGAACGTTATGTAAACCGTCTGGAGACGACATATAAATCGGAAATACAATCTCTTACTACCAATTTATCTCAATTGTCCGATCAAGTACAGCGGATGGAAAGCGATGTATCCAGTATTACTCAGCAACAAGTTTCTCATGCCGACCGATTGGATCAGCACTCTCAGCAGATCCACACATTATTTAATCTTGCTGAGGATCATGAGAATCGGAATCGCCGTAATAATATTCGGCTGCGGGGCATTCCTGAGGATATCTCTCCGGGTCAACTTATTCCTGCTCTACAGTCTCTGTTTAATTCTTTACTCGGGCGCCCTGCTGATGATCCTCCGGAGCTGGATAGAGCTCACAGGACTCTAGGTCCGCGCAACCCGGATCCTGATAGGCCTAGAGATGTGCTATGTCGTGTCCATTTTTTCTCTCTTAAGGAGCAGATCATGAGGAAGGCCCGGGATAAAGGCGAGGTGTTATTACAGGGAGTCAAGATCCAGCTACTGTCTGATTTGTCCAGGATGACTTTGGACAAGCGCCGAGTGCTACGTCCTTTGCTGGATGCCTTGAGAGAACATGAGATCTCCTACTCTTGGGGTCACCCCTTTCAATTGCAGGTTCGCAGGAACGGGGCACTGCTGAGTGTTCGTGAACCGGGGGATGTTCCAGATTTCTGCGAGGCTCTCCGTTTGCCTAGAGTCTCTCTCCCTGATTGGCCTTATGTTCCCATCCCGCCGCCGCGTCCACGATCACGCAGGCGAGGTCGTTCTCCTGCCTCTCCTATGAGGCATCATGATGGTCGGCCTGTGGAGCCGATGTGATGCCCTTTTTAATGTCTCTTAATTGCAGCCTGCTGTCGGAGCCTAATTACAATGGTTATTGTGTTTATCAGCTGAAGCAATTGTATGCGGAGTTACATATGGTCATTACTGAATAGGTCTGCATTATGTATCACAGGTGATTGCTGTTGGAGACCTGGTGGCTATATAGGTCGATTGCCGTTAACACGCCACAATCGTGAATGTATTATTATTTTTATTATTTTTCTTTATTGCTAACCTGTTTGCACATTTATGCTGACAATGAATGTATGCAGGGGTGTTCGCTGTTGGGGTTTCTTTAGGGCCCTACTAACAACGTAACTCTTATTTAATTATTTTTGGGTATCACACTAAGTGCCTTGGTTTTCCTTTCTTGTGTGTTATATCGTTATTTGCTATATAAAATTTGCTGGGTTGGGGGGTGCGGGGCACTGGCTAGACCTTGTCCTGACACTCCTCCTCTTAGGGTTTCACTGGTTATATCCGGTGTATATTGGATCGTTTCTCCTTGATTAGATCAAGGAGTGGGTGCTTGTTCACCCGTTTGTTTGTCCTCGTTGTCGTGTCTCCCTTCCTTGTCTGTCTTGTCCTTCTCTTCACTGTTGTAGCACATTTCTTGATTTGCTAGACATACGTGCGTTGGAAATGGCGCAGCTGAAAATCTGTACCTTTAATGCTAGAGGGCTTAATGTCCCCGAAAAGCGTTCGCAGATATTGTACAACATGCACAAAGAACGTGTGAATATCCTGTTTTTACAGGAGACTCATTTTCAGGTGGGCCACACTCCACAGTTTACAAATCGTTATTATCCAGTCTGGTTCCACAGTACCAACCCGGAATCCAAGTCCAAGGGTGCTAGTATTTGTATCCACAAGTCACTCTCTCATAAACTGGTAGACGTTCTGCTTGACCCGGGTGGTCGTTATGTGTTTCTTAAACTGTCCATTCGGAATAAGCTGTTCACCTTAGCTAATTTGTACCTCCCCAATCAGGATCAGGCGCGAGTGTGCTGCAGGTATTTGCGGAAATTGGAGGAGTTCACGGAGGGATTTTTGATTGTGGGCGGTGATTTTAACCTGACGTTCGATGCCAGGCTTGACACCTCCTCGGGCAGGTCAGCGGTTCCGAAGTCCCACTTGGGAGCCTTGAAAACTGTGATGCATTCCATGCAATTGATTGACGTGTGGAGGATCCTGCATCCTCAGGCAAGAGAATACACTTACTTCTCCCCGCTACACAATATGTATAGTAGATTGGACGCCTTTCTTATTAGCCACCATTTGCTTACCTGGCATCCTATTTCTGAGGTGGGCCCTATGGTTTGGTCGGATCATTCCCCTGTATTTCTGACACTTACGTTTCCTAGTTCAGTACCCAATTTCCAATCTTGGAAACTTAACGATAATCTATTGTGTGACTCAGTGTGTGTGTCAGCTCTTAAGGACTCGCTAAACGGTTTTTTGAGGTACATACACGTGACACCACCCCATTACCATGGTAGGAACAGAAGAGTTTGGATCCAGCGTAGATTTAAGAGGTAAAATGGAACAATGTTCCAAGTTTAATGAGAAAAAATATATATATATTTTTCTTTTTTAAAAAAGAGAGAAAAATCACCAGGATGAGAATTTAAAAGATGTGCAGTCCTGGTCGTGTAAGGGAAAGATATCCTATAGTAGGTAGAGCCTACGCGTTTCAAACGCTACACGCGTCCTTAGTCATGACTAAGGACGCGTGTAGCGTTTGAAACGCGTAGGCTCTACCTACTATAGGATATCTTTCCCTTACACGACCAGGACTGCACATCTTTTAAATTCTCATCCTGGTGATTTTTCTCTCTTTTTTAAAAAAGAAAAATATATATATATTTTTTCTCATTAAACTTGGAACATTGTTCCATTTTACCTCTTAAATCTACGCTGGATCCAAACTCTTCTGTTCCTACCATTGTCTACAAATCGTGTGCCGACACGAGGATCCGTGCCAGATGACACAAATCTGCTATATAAGGTGAGCTGGAGGTCGCTATTGTTCTACATTTTGTTTAACCACCCCATTACCGTTACAGTGGGAGGCGCTAAAGTGTGTAGTCAGGGGAGTCCTGATCCAGCATGGGGCTCGTTTGAAGCGGGAAAAAGGGGTGGCCATTACGCGGCTCCTTGCTCAGATACGGGACCTTGAATCCCGTCATAAGCGAGTGCTTTCCTCACAGATATTTGCGGAACTTACTGCAGCGAGAGAATCCTTGCGGTCTTTGATAGACCAGTCACACGCTCGATTCAGGGACCGTATGCGAAAACACTCGTACGAATTTGCAGATAAATGTGGCAGGTCTCTGGCACGGATACTACATCCTCGCACCCAGGCGTCATATATCCCTAAAATTACTTCTCCTTCGGGCGGTGAGGTTCATGATCCGGTGGGCATCACTGATTGCTTCAGACAGTATTACTCGGCATTATACAATCTTAAAGGCCATTTTCAGGATATGCAGGCGGATGCGTTGCGTGATAAAATAGACCGTTATGTGCACGACACTGCGCTACCGTCCCTGGGGGACGGGGAGGCTTTGGGACTTGAGGAAGATTTTCTGGAAACGGAGGTGGAGCGCGCTATTGGAGATTCCCCCTTGGGCAAAAGTCCAGGACCCGATGGGTTTAATAATAAATTCTACAAGACATTTAAGGATCAATTGGCTCCGTTCTTGACCAAAGTTTTTAATTCAGTGTCTTCCTCATGTCCCTTTGCACCCCAATCCCTTGAGGCTCATATTACCCTTTTACCAAAACCGGGCAAAGATCCGACGGCGTGCTCAAACTTCCGACCAATATCATTGATAAATGTTGACGTTAAGATTTTTGCGAACTTGCTGGCCTCTCGACTCTCGCCTCCCTTACACGATTTGGTCACAGATGACCAGGTGGGGTTTGTGCGTGGTAGAGAAGCACGGGACAACACTAACAAGACCCTACTTTTAACATCATACTGCCAATCCCATAAGATACCGATGTGTTTACTCTCGGTCGATGCGAAAAAAGCATTTGACAGGGTACATTGGGTGTTTCTCCGCAGTGCCCTGACACAGGTTGGCCTAGGCGCCATTATGGTGGATAGGATTATGGCATTATATCATGGGCCTACGGCACGGGTTCGAGTTAATGGTCTGTTATCTGAATCTTTGTCTATTTCTAATGGCACGAGGCAGGGGTGCCCACTCTCACCTTTACTCTATGTTTTGGTCATGGAACACCTGGCCGTGGCACTGCGGAACAACCCTAATGTTAATGGTGTCTGTGTTGGCGCAAAACATCACAAATTAGCATTGTATGCCGATGATCTCCTGGTATACATTACGACTCCCATGGTTTCCTTGCCATCTTTGACTGGGGAATTTGAGCGGTTTGGCCATGTGAGCAATTTCAAAGTCAATTATTCCAAATCGGAGGCATTGAATATATCTCTCGATACTGCCTTAGCCACCCATCTCGCTCGAGTTTTCCCGTTCAAATGGCAATCTAAATCTCTAAAATATCTGGGGGTGCAAATTCCTATACACCAGTCGGATTTGTTTGCTCTAAATTACACACCCATCCTGCAGCGCACCTTGAAGGATTTAATGGCGTATGGTGGGAGTCGCATATCGTGGTTTGGGCGCATTAACGCTGTAAAAATGGACATCCTACCCAAATTCCTTTACATATTCCAAACCGTCCCTATCATAATTCCAACGAGCTTCTTCCAAATATTGCATAGGGCCATAACTAAATTTGTTTGGGGCTCCTCTAAGCCTCGTGTTCGTTTTACTGTCCTTAGTCGACCGAAAATTGAGGGGGGTGGGGCAGGATTGCCGGATTTTAAATGCTACCACCAAGCTGCGTTACTGATGCGATTGGTAGACTGGTTCCAGGTGCGTGTAAGCAATGGGTGCGCATTGAGAAGGCTATGTCTCCCATTGCACTGTCGTCTCTGCCTTGGTTGTCTGCTTCTCAGCGGCCTACATCTTCTCTGCCTTCCCTCACACGTCAGTTTCTTGTAGTCTGGGAGCGGATCATTGCTACGATGGACATTGTTCACCGTCCAGGTCCTCTAAATCCTCTGTTTGATGATCCTTCCTTCTCTCCGGCGGTGGGTGTGGACACATTCCTCTGTTGGGAGAGACAGGACGGTGGTTTCTTGGCTAAGACTCTTACACCTGAGGGTACAATATTGTCACAGTCTGAGGTCTCTGGGGCCTGCCCGGGGGGACGTCCGGTTTGGTGGTCCTATTTTCAGTTGTGCTCCTATCTTTTTTCAATGGGCGACCGTTGTGCTTTGCTGCAGGATAAGACTCCTCTGGAACACTACTTGTTGTTGACCACTGCCCCCTCTCATGTGCTGTCCTTTTTACACAGGATCCTTCTACCTAAATACGATTACTCTCAGCTGACATTCACTACCGCATGGGATGAGGAATTGGGGACTAGACACTCTGCTGAGGAGTGGGGCACATCTTTCTTCCTGGCGCATAAGCTACCGACCTCGTGCTTTGCTCAGGAAAAAAATTATAAGATTCTCACTAGATGGTATCGCTGTCCTTCTTTGCTGCATAGGATATTCCCTGATGTACCTGATGAGTGCTGGAGGTGTGGGGAGGCTCCTGGAACCATGCTGCACATTTGGTGGGATTGTCCCAAACTTCGTCCCTTTTGGGGAAAGATTTTTGATCTCGGTAATAAACTTTGTCATACTGAGGTTCAGACCTCGGCCTCCATTGGTTTACTTTCCATGGTTCCGGGATCACTCTCACACCTCAAAAAGAGTGTCTTTCGGCATTTTTTAACCGCAGCAAGAGCAGTGATTCCTCGTCATTGGAAATCTAGCACTGTGCCTTCCCTGAAGGAATGGGTGACGGAGGTGAACGGAATTATGAGGATGGAGGAGTTGATGTCTGCTGATCAGGGTAAAGCTGAGCTCTTTGTCCGCACCTGGGCAGTGTGGTGTGGATTCCGGGGTGGTGATGATTTACCTCTCTGGCTGGATGGCCTTTTTTGAATACCTATATCAAGTCTACCTTTTGTGTGCTATGTCCGTATGTGTTTCCCTTTGTTGTCTTGTGTCTGTGTTAGTCTGTCGTATAATGTGCACTTTTATGCGATAATTGTCATCCACCTGTGGGGACTGGTTTCCCTAAATAATGCACTATCTTTGCTGCACTTATGATATTGTTATTTTCACTGCATTTTTATTTCGTTTTTGCTTACTGACTAGGAGGTTGCCTCCTTCTACTGTTCTATGTCTTTGCATATGTTAGGTGATATTGAAGTGGTTATATTGCACTGTGTGTGAATTTTGCAAATGTATGAAGCCATGTATATGCTGTTATGTTGTGTATATTCTCAAAAATAAAAATCTTTGATAAAGAAAAAAAAAAAGAGAGAAGTGTATGACCTGATTGGTCACTGATTGGTCAGCGTCATACACTTCTCTCCACAACGCCCACTTGGTCATATAGTGAAACACACCCAGTTGTCAATTGAGAAACTCATTAGCATAAAGCTAAAATAGGTCATAACTCTGTAAAAAATGATTGCTTTTCTAAATAAAAAAACTGCTGTAATCTACATTACAGCGCCGATCACATCATGTACAAGATAGACCACTTATAATGTGGTGACAGAGCCTGTTTAAAGGAATAGTCCACCAAGGCTCCCTTTTTAGCTGAAAACGTTTCACACGCCCCTTTCTGGGTGACCAGCAAAGTCCCTGAATAACAGACGCCCCTTTTATACAGTATAGCAGTCACTAATCCCCTTAAAGGGGCAGTCCAATGTCAAGTCCGTATTTCACACCGAATAACCACCTCTGTAAATTGAAAGCTGAAGGCATGCCTGGAAGAAGTAAACCAGCCAAATATGTTTGGTACACAGCTTCCCTCTCTCAGCCAGGAGGAAGACTGAAAATGTTTATTCAGAACAAAGAAACACAGAAAGAGACACATGCCTCCTCCCCAGAGATGTGGGAGTGCCCAAGCCCCCACCAGTTTCTCAGACTCACTCTTCTTGCATTCCAGGGGGCGGTGTCTTCCATAGGTGTGTCCGACATGAACAAAGAACTTATTATATATGTCAGTATATTACACAAAGAACTGAAAGGTATATACATATGTGTGAGGATAATATTTTTCAAACAATATACATAGTAATGATCCCTGACAGTCCCCCCTAAAAATATTATTACTCTATCCCTGAGTCTTGCCTAGCAACCTATCACTGACCACTCGAACCAGGCGGGTAGGGGTTTTGGATTTCTTCACCAGCTTGAGACGAGCTACTCCTGATGAGTAACCCCCCTTTGTACCTGGACTTCCAAGGTGTCGGAATGGTCCTAACTTTCCCTATTCTCCTCTGGATACAGGATGGTTGTCTTGATATAATCTACAAACCGCTGCTGGTTGTAATATATATATATATAATTAATCCGGTCTACATTTTTATTAACAGTAATAATTGTCGCACTGTCATTTACTGTCCTAATGGGACTTTACCCCTGCAGATATGACAGGTCATGGGCAGCACAGTGATCTTCACCTCACACCTCCACATAAAACTCCTCAGATTGTAATTTGCAGCACCGTGGCATATTTACACACATTATAATTATAAACCTCAGACATTATGAACAATAGGGCCTCAACTAATAATCATAATGCTATCACCCTCAGGTTTCGGGTCCCATCAGTTCATTGCCAGTCCTGTACACCATCGTCTTCTTCTTCTCCTGTCTTCTGCTCTTCACTGACTGTCACCCTCAGGGTAACCCACACAATTGTGGAGTCAGACTACGTTGGTGTCCAGTGGGGGAGTTATTATTACCCCCTCCTAGTCACTTACTTATCAAAATACTTGATCCTGCTGACGGATTCACTCAGGTCTTTGGTCTTTACTTTGATCTTTTCTGATGTCATCAGGACTTGGTTTGGTCCTTCTCATCTGTCCGACACCGTCTCCTTTAGTTTACGTCATCAGACTGTACATAGCACCTCATGCTGTGAGCCTAGGGTGAGATCCCACGTATGCGGATTAGTGGAGTTGTATTGTGACTATCACGAACCCTCCGCATCTGTACTCTTTCTCTGGCAAGTTACTTGTCTGGGCGGCCGCTTAGAATTGTGACACTGCCGTCTGTTCATGATAAACGCGTTGTAGTGGCTCAGGCTGCGCCTGCCGCATCTCAGTGATGGAGTTCATCATATTAAAAGTCTCTTAGTTCATATTTACTGGCACTTGCTGGGGACCCCCAACTCTTGTCAATTGTTAAAATAAATACTAATCTGGTGATAACATCATCCGCATACACTATAAACGTTGTTCTAAGTACATACAATAATGTCAGGCCCTTAAACGACATCAAACACCTTTATATAAGGAAAAAAACAAAAAAAAACTTCTCTGTTACAATGGACATGGCACCTAGAAGATGTGTAATTATTGGGTACTTCATTTGCACTTGGTGATACTCTTTCAGCAGGATTTGTACCTTGATCTCAGCTGATTGCCTAGAACATCTCCACCTCACAGAAACATACACAGATTCCACATGTTTATTTGACAAGTGTCTCAAACCAATTTTTTCTTACTCTAATCTGGTTCGTTCTACCTGGGAAGGCCTCTCAAGGTCGGTTCTCTTTGTGGGAGGCGGGTATGATAAGGTTGGCACCGGTCTGTCTGGACTGTTCTGTAGGCAAATCAAACAGCTCTAACAGAATTTAGCAGCAACAGCTGTAAAACCTGGGACATACCAATTAGATCTTACCAAATCGATCCTTGCAGTCTTGGGGCATATGTGAGGTCATACACCATCAATGCAAAAGCCATCAAGAGTGCATTGTTTGTTACCGGTTCACATTCCTTTATCCGTCCACATTCTGTTAGAATCTGGTTCTCACGCCTTCCGCTCCCAGTTGGACTCTTCCTGTGGAGAACAAGCTTTTCATAGCCTAATCAGTAATTGATCTTAATCAGATAATTAACTTGAAGAAAAACATAAACAATGACAGATTTATGTTAAACGTTCAAACTGGTCAGTAACTAAAACTGATACCTACAAACTGATTTCTCTTTCCTTTATATATATATCTATACATACACATATATACACTGCACAGAATTCTCTGCTCTAAAATTTCCCTTTCACAACAAAAATAAAAAGAAACAAATAAAAATGTTTTCGAATGGGAATATTCCGCTTCTGTACCTTTTATCTGACGCATGACTCTAATAGTCCAATGCTAAGGCTGGTCTAGAACTTTACATAAAACTTAACCTCAGTATTTAATATTCCCACAACACTTCTTAAATACAGTTATTAAACAAACTAACTTTGGGATAACATCTGGAGAACTGCTGATATCTTATTGTACAAACATCAGGTCAATACTTGGGATAACATTGTTCCCCCGTCACTTACACACAACATCTGCAGTGGGGAGGATACAGGCCGGGCTTCAGACCCCCCTGAGAACAGGTCTACACACACGAGCACATTGTCATACACTTCTACCTCGGGTAGTTGTATGTTCTGCAGTCGCTGGAACTGGTAATCTGGCCGGGCTGCACTTTTCACAGGTACCTTTGCTGTTTTACCTATGTCATGCCATACGCACATCATGCCGGCTGCTTCAAACCTAGTGGTGGCATTATTGTATCCAGGGACAAGCCAATTTACTGACACCTGGCTGCACATACCCTTGTTGTCAGGTCTGTCTTCTCTCACTCTCTCAATTGGCTTACCCGATGATCCAATAAAGTTCCTACTACCAATGGGCCCATAATTGTGGGCGATGCCAAAAGCGTACCTAGAGTCAGTATAAATGTCGGCCGTCTTACCATTTGCCAGGTTACAAGCCTCAGCGAGCACCTCCAGCTCCGCTCCTTGAGATGAACAAGAAGGTGAGAGTGGTTTCTGGGTAATTTACCTGGTGCCTCGTATCCTGTCTTGTACATACTGTATAATAAAATCTCTTTATTACAAATTTACATTAGAAACCCATGTCGCATATAGATAGAACATCTCAAAGGGGTGGCGTCTTCATCCTCTAAAATAAAACCAAATGTTATACACTTCTCCACACTCATCTGATAATCCAGAACACTTTGAGAATCTCACTTTTATCAGGTTCTGCAAATACTTGATTAATACAAAGACAAATAAAAAATAAAAGAAATTCCTAAAAACTTTACATCAAATTAACAATGTCCAGACAATTTTTGTTTTGCCTTCTCCCCCATCTAAATCCATAAAGACTCGTGTGGGTGACGTCACCTCTGCCTCATGTGTAAATTTGCTGGAGGGGGATGGTCTTTTACACAATACCTCATATTGGATGGAGACTACAGCACAGCTTACCCAGTGCCGTATTTACTGTTCTGGAAAGATCTGGAACCATCTACACAGAAAAACCTCAACATTTAGGTTACTCTCATACACATTTAATCTGGATTACTCATTGGGGTCTCTTACACATTTTTAGATCTCCTGAAACCAAATTAATTAATTCAAAACAAACCAAAATTGTACCTGATCAGTCCCTTCACCATTCCCCCCTTTGTGGACTCTACGAAAGTAATGTAGCAGAGTTCAAAACTACATCTCAACATAAAAAAGTCGGGCACTAGTTTAACCCCCTGTAATGTACAACAGCCTGAAACAAAAATGACTTTTTCCTGACGAAAATACATTTTATCTTTACAATGACATAACTCATGTGTGAAATCATTATAATGTGAAAATATTATATCTGATAACATTAATTACTGCAAACCAATAAACTGTATATAAAAATAGGGAACGGTGGGGGCACTGTGACACTATTTACAGTGGGCACTGGCACTATGTGGGCAATGTGGCACTATCTACAGTGGTATTGCATCACTATCTACATGGGCACTGTGGTGTTTTCAGGGGGGTGGGACAAAAAAAACTTAAATATAATTCATCCATTTTTTTAACGTCCATGAAAAACGGATGGCAAATGGCGGTGAAAAACGGTGTCAGACGGCCAGGAAACGAATTAATATTTTGAGACACATGGATGCAAAACAGCCATGTAAAACTGACAGTTGATCCGTTGTTGACTGTCATTGTTTTCACGGTCGGTCGTGTGTATATAGCCCTCCTCACAGCGATCCAGGGTGACTAATTGTTACAGAGCTCTACGGTGTGTGTGTGTATATATATATATATATATATATATATATATATATATATATATATATATATATATAATTTTTTTATTTATGTGATTTGTCTGCTCATAAGAAAAATTTAAAAACACTGAACTAATCTAGAAAATTAAAGCCTTATAAGTCTTGTAAAAAAAAACATAATGAAATTAATTGGGATATTCAAAGCAGTTCCAAAGATATTATCGTTTAAAGAAGTGCATATCAAAAATGGAAAATTTGACCAGGACACAGAGGCATCAATGACCCTTGGTCATGAAAGGGTTAATGGGTCGCACATTCAATTACCCAGAGTAGCAACATATAAGTGGCCCTAGAAAAGCAGTTTTCTCCATACTGGAAGAGCGCTAATTTTCATAAAATGCATTTACACCTGGGCAGTCCTCTTGGAATACAGGATTTAGAAGCCGATTGGTCAATTATATGACCTCACATACTATGCTAAGCTACACAGAAGCTGATTGGTCAGAGCCCTCACTGCAGCTCAAAACTTTAGACTCCTTCAGACACAAGTCACCCTTTGAGGTTGGGTACACTGTGGAACCTGCCTCAAAATCCATACCAAAATCTGCAAATTTTGTTGTTGATTTTAGTGTGCAATTTAGCTGCCGATTTCATTCATAGCAATGGATAGTGCCGCCACACCCCCCCCCCCCCCCTGCAAATCACAACCCCACCACAGTAGATAGTGCCTGGACTGACTCTAGGAGCAGAATCCCCAGTGTCAGATCGCACTGGCCGGGGATTCCGCTTCTAGAGAGCCCCTGACGGCACTGTCCATTTGGACATTGTCGTTAGTGGCTCTCTCTAGGAGCGGAATCCCCGGCCGTCACTCTGTCGGGGATTCCGCTACTGGAGAAGCGCCTGGTGTCACAATCCATATATGGACAGAGACATCAGGGGCTTCCTATAGGTGTGGAATCTTCGGCCAGAGGGATTCCGCTTCTACAGGGAGCTACAGTGGTGCTAATTACAGAAAGGGTAGTGCCATATACAGGGGGGGGGGTGCTATCTGCAGCGGGAATATTGCTAAAATACAGGGGGGAATGTTGCCAAGTATAGGGCGGTGGCGATATCTACAGGGGGGGGGTGGCACTATCTACATGGGTATTGTGGCATTATATTGGCACCATCTAAAGGGAACA
The DNA here is from genome assembly GCF_050947455.1 of Rhinoderma darwinii. Lineage (NCBI taxonomy): Eukaryota > Metazoa > Chordata > Amphibia > Anura > Rhinodermatidae > Rhinoderma > Rhinoderma darwinii. The sequence goes on along the minus strand of NC_134690.1, from coordinate 308,814,914 downwards.
CTGGCGCTATCTACATGGGCACTGTGTGGCACTATGTGGGCATTATCTACAGGGAGAACTGTGACTCTCCGAAAGTAATGTAGAAGAGTTCAAAACTACATCTCAACATAACAAAGTCGGGCACCAGTTTAACCCCCTGTAATGTACAACAGCCTGAAACAAAAATGAGTTTTTCCTGACGAAAATACATTTTATCTTTACAATGACATAACTCATGTGTGAAATCATTATAATGTGAAAATATTATATCTGATAACATTAATTACTGCAAACCAATAAACTGTATATAAAAATAGGGAACGGTGGGGGCACATACATTTTCAAACCCCCCCCCCCGTGTCTCACAGTATCTATAGCTTAATACATCTGAATTAACATCAGAACACATGAAATCTGATCACATCACAACACATAAATATCGTAACTTTTATAAACAACAGCGCATGCGCAAAGAGAAGAAATTTATTTAGGTTTGTAGACATCACTGATATATATATATCTCTCAGCAGTGCATACTGAAATCCTTTGTCTCATCAGCCCTGCAGACTGCACCCAGTCAGCCCCCCTCCTCCTCCCAAACACAGCATACTACAGGGGGGAGGCGGGGGGGTCACACACTCACAGCTTCTAACAGCGTCTAGTCTCACAATCTTAACACTTTCAATGCCGGCAAAACAACATAGGTATCTGCAATCATTCATCACACCATTGTATAGGAATTATCTATATTCAAAACATCAACCACATAATCTGTAACAGTATCCAATCTGTCGGCCACCATCTCTATATTATGATGACGTGTTGCTTCATCAGTGAACAGCGTCTAGCATGGAACCTAAAAATAGGAAAGACACTAAAAATGACAAAATTAACAAGGCGATTATTTCATACTGATTTGGTTGGGCCGGGCGTGACCACATCAGGGGTGGGTGGTGGGGGGCAGCCTCTCCCATTGGAAACACAGTGCGCAGCTGTGAGGGGGGGGGGTTTCCCACCCACAATGAGGACACACTCAACATGAGGTACGGACACCATTACCGGGCGTCGGCTGGTCCTGTGTTTTCTAATACCTATAACATACAATACCTTTCTTATTCCTAACTTCCATTCACTTCACCAAATCATGAATAGGATCGGGTGATCCTGATGATTTGAATATGGACCATAAACCATCCATTCTAACAGTCTATATTATACACGTAATTTATATAACAATCTTCGGTCTATAACTCTCTGACATGGTTAATATATATATATATATATATATATATTACCCACGACTTATCACACAACTTAACAGGTTTTTTTTTTTGTTTTTTTTTCATACACCCCGCGTATGCCTTATCACACGACTTATCAGTGTTTTGCATTGCACCCCGCTTGCACCTGTCTCACGTCTTATCACACGTCTTATCAGTGCATCATTGCACCCTGTGTGCCCGCGTATAGGACAGGTTATAATACTATCCACGACTTATCACACATCTATATTGTGTCCGCGTATTTTCTATCTAGTCCCTAATTACCCAGACGATTTTTAGTCGAGCGCGACTAAGGTCTCACAGGTTTTTTTGACCTCACAGCGGAAAATATCACCTCTGTCGCCTGAGATAATCCAGTAAATCAACAAAAGGGTTCTACAGATCGCCACAAGACTGTCCACTAACACAGATAAGTCGAAGATTCATAAAATTAACTTGCTTACCGTGTTGCGGAGGTGATCAAATTCCTTCAGTGGGCAACTTTGAGTCTTCAGTTTCACCCTGTGATTGTCGATTGTCCGGATTTTGATATTTCCTCGAGTGAGGCCCCACGTTCGGGCGCCAAATGTCAAGTCCGTATTTCACACCGAATAACCACCTCTGTAAATTGAAAGCTGAAGGCATGCCTGGAAGAAGTAAACCAGCCAAATATGTTTGGTACACAGCTTCCCTCTCTCAGCCAGGAGGAAGACTGAAAACTTTTTATTCAGAACAAAGAAACACAGAAAGAGACACATGCCTCCTCCCCAGAGATGTGGGAGTGCCCAAGCCCCCACCAGTTTCTCAGACTCACTCTTCTTGCATTCCAGGGGGCGGTGTCTTCCATAGGTGTGTCCGACATGAACAAAGAACTTGTTATATATGTCAGTATATTACACAAAGAACTGAAATGTATATACATATGTGTGAGGATAATATTTTTCAAACAATATACATAGTAATGATCCCTGACACCACTATTAGCAAATAAATCTTATCCCTTGTATAGTCATTTCTCCATACAGTGGCATAACTATAGGGGTCGCAGCTGCCACAATAGCCCGCGGCCCCTCGCACCACATCTATAAAATGTTACTATAGTACCTCCTGGGGCCTATGAAATAAACTACACATGCCCCTGTTACTATAGTAACTGACAATATACTTATCCTCCTCGTTCCGAGCGCAGGGGAGATCCTGGCGTCTCTTCACGTCATGACGTCGCATCGCTGTGCGCAACATCCCGACTCTGGATGGAGTCAGGACCTCCGCTGCGGCTGGAGCTGAAGAGGAGGGTAAGTATACTATTACTGCCTGCTGGGGCCCGGGTTGTCCAGTCCCTAAAAATGTATGGCCTATCCCCAGGATAGGCTATCAATAACTGATGGGTCGGGGTCCGCCTGCCGGGACCCCCGCCAATCAGCTGTTTTGAAGGGGGTGCAGCGCTCTCACTGCGGTGTGACGGCGATTCAGAAGTGACCGGAATGAAGGGGAAGCAGCGCTCTCACTATCGCTGCACCCCCTCCAATACAACTGATTGGCGGAGGTCCAGGCAGGCGGACCCCATCTGTAGTGATCACCGGCACCGGGGCAGCCGCAGGCTGGTAAAGTACAAAAACAGTGGCCCTTCCCACCCTGGTAATGCTCGGCTGCTGCTCTGTTGTATCTGGCTGGCTATAAAAATGTGGGGGGGAGGGGCCCACGTCGATCTAAAAAAATAAAAAAAATAATAATTGGAAAAATCGATGTGGGGTTCCCCCATTTTTCATAATGTTTCCCCCCAGCTACGCCCCTGCCCAATATTCCAAAACATCTTCTCCATTTAATTCAAGGACAACTCTGATAAGACGGGCAGGACCTCCTGCCACCCTAAGCACCCCGGTGGCGAACGCCAGCGAGCAGCAGCTTTAGGTTGTCTAAATTGTTCTGTACAATAAAGTTTATTGAATAAAGAAAAAATGGCCAGCAGCTATTGGCCAGTTATAGGTTCCGCCCCGTTTCCTAAGTAACAGCAGAGAGCGAACTGGACGTGGTCAGATGTTTAGATTCAAAGTGAGGAAAAAACGTGAGACCAAGCGGCCGCGGACAGCGACACCTGCAGGACCGGCGTGAGGTATTACCCGAGAGGAGAGGCGGTTTTCTCGTGTGTCGTGTGCTCCGCTGACAGGACGCACTCTTTCCGGTAATGACGTTCAGTAGTGGTCTGCTGCTATGTGGTACTATAACGCCCAGCATGTCTCTAGTCGCAGGTTGTTTATTCAGCAGTCTCTTCGCTATGGCCGACTATTAGCGGGTGGGCTCACTGCATACATGTGCGTACAGCTCCATTAACCCCTTAGTGACCAACAATACGCCTTTTCACGTTCATCACTATGGAGCCTTAGGCTAGGCTGACGCCTTTTCACGTTCGTCACTAAGGGGCCTTAGGCTAGGCTGACACCTTTTCACGTTCGCCTAGTCTAAGTCCTGCACGGGTCTCCCGTGCAGGCTGGAGTCGGGGCTCAGCTGTCTGATGACAGCCGAGCTCCTGCTCCAATGCCCGCGATAGAAGTTGACTTCGATCGCGGCCGTTTAACCCGTTAAATGCCGCCAATAGTGACCGCGGCATTTAACTTGTTCACCCATCGGCGGCCCGCAAATGCAATCGCGGGTCTCCGAAGGGTTGTCATGGCAGCCGTGGGCTTGATAAAAGCCCCCAGTTCTGCCCTGGACATATGCCTGTTAGGACGCGCCGGAGGCACGTCCTAATAGATTGCCTGTCAGATTTACACTGACAGGCAATAATGCTCTGGTATACGAAGTATACCAAAGTATTATAGCATTGATCTGAAGATCGCACAGTAAAGTCCCCTAGTGGGACTAATAAAATAAGTAATAAATGTGAAATAAAGATTATTAACCCCTTCCCGCGATTGGGCGTGACTGTACGTCCGAAATCAAAGTGATTTCCCGCAGACGGGCGTACAGTTACGCCCTGCAGATAAAGCAAGCACAGGAGCTGTGCGCGGTTTATCTTCAGCGGCTGTCAGCTGTTATACACAGCTGACATGCCGCTGCAATGGCTGCGATGGCTGTTACCGCCGATCGCAGCCATTTAACCCCTTCAATGCGGCGGTCAATGACGTCCGCCGCATTGAAGTGGTTGACAGAGGGAGGGAGCTCCCTCTGTACCCCCCGCGCGCCCCGCGATGGATCGCGGGTGGCGATAGTTGCTATGGCAACCAGGAAGCCGTTACTAGGCTTCCTGGTTGCCCAGGTATGGTAGCCTATTAGGTCCTGCCCGAGGCACGACCTAATACGCTAACTGTCAAATGAAGAATGACAGTTACGATGCACTGCACTACATAAGTAGTGCAGTGTATCGTACCGGGGATCAGAAGACCAGATCTTCAAGTCCCCAGGTCAATGTAAAAGAAAAAGTAAAAAATGTAAAAAAAAATGTAAAAGAAAAATAAATAAATAAACGTTAATAAATAATAAATAAATAATAAAAACAACACTTGCCCTGTTTCCCTGATCAACTTCTTTATTAGAAAAAAAATAAAAATATGAAAAAAACCTATACATAATAGGTATTGCCGCGTTCGGAACGGCCTGATCTATAAAAATATCACATTATTTTTACCGCACGGTGAACACCGTAAACATTTTTAATAAAAAACAATGACAGCATTTTAGTTTTTGGTCATCTTGTCTCAAAATTTTTTTAATAAAAAGTGATCAAAAAGTTGCAAGTAACGCAATATGGTACCAATAGAAACTACAGTTCGTCACGCATAAAAGAAGCCGTCCCGCAGCGATATCAACTAAAAAATAAAAAAGTTATGGCTGTCAGAAAATGGCGACACTAAAACATGATTTTTTTAGAAAAGAGTATTTTTATTGTGGGAACGTAGTGAAACGTAAAAAAACGATATAAATTTGGTGTCGCTGTAATCGTATCGCCCCACAGAATAAAGTTAACATGTTGTTTATACTGCACGGTGAACACTGTAAAAAAAAAACAAAGGAAAGTGCTAGAATTGCTGTTTTGTTGTTTCCTCATCTCCCAAAAAATGGAATAAATAGTGATAAAAAAATCGCATGTACCCCAAAATGGAACCAATAAAAATTACAGCTCGTTCCACAAAAAACGCGCCCTCACACAGCTCAGAAAAATAACACGTTATGGCTCTCAAAACGCAATGATGCTAAATGACGACCCAGACTAATTTTTTAGGTCCAGTAGAATTTCACTAAATATCCCACATCGTCATTTGCTGGACCCCACAGGTGGACCCTGTAGATGCATCGGAGATGAGGAAACTTTAGGGCCTTGTGCGGCTTATAGGGCTAGTGAAGAAGTCAAACATTAGGCAATACTGGAGCACAGATATTTTGCATAATACCCAATAAACCCGGCCTGTGTATAAAGGATTGGTTCAAAGCGTACCACACCAATCCATGGATTATTCATTCACCCCATTATTACATCATCCTATTATGCCCTGATGTACTCCGCCCAGCTAACATATACCCTGATGTACGCCGCCCAGCTTACATATACCCTGATGTACTCCGCCCAGCTTACATATACCCTGATGTACTCCGCCCAGTTTACATATGCCCTGATGTACTCCGCCCAGCTTACATATACCCTGATGTACTCCATCCAGCTTACATATACAATGATGTACTCCGCCCAGCTTACATATACAATGATGTACTCCGCACAGCTTACATATGCCCTGATGTACTCCGCCCAGCTTACATATACCCTGATGTACTCCGCACAGCTTACATATACCCTGATGTACTCCTCACAGCTTGCATATAGCCTGATGTACCCGCACATATTACATATATCCTGATGTACTCTACAGTTTACATATATCCTGATGTACTCCGCGCATATTACATATACCCTGATGTACTCCGCACAGCTTACATATACCCTGATGTACTCCGCCCAGTTTACATATATCCTGATGCACTCCACCCAGCTAACATATACCCTGATGTACTCCGCACAGCTTACATATATCCTGATGCACTCCACCCAGCTAACATATACCCTGATGTACTCCGCACAGCTTACATATACCCTGATGTACTCCACAGTTTACATATATCCTGATGTACTACGCACAGCTTACATATATCCTGATGTACTCCGCGCATATTACATATACCCTGATGTACTCCGCCCAGCTTACATATACCCTGATGTACTCCGCACAGTTTACATATACCCTGATGTACTCCGCCCAGCTTACATATACCCTGATGTACTCCGCCCAGCTTACATATGCCCTGATGTACTCCGCCCAGCTTACATATACCCTGATGTACTTCGCCCAGCTTACATATACCCGGATGTTCTCCGCCCAGCTTACATATGCCCTGATGTATTCCGCCCAGCTTACATACACCCTGATGTACTCCGCCCAGCTTAAATATGCCCTGATGTACTCCGCCCGGCTTACATATACCCTGATGTACTCCGCCCAGCTTACATATGCCCTGATGTAATCCGCCCAGCTTACATATATCCTGATGTGCTCCGCCCAGATTACATATACCCTGATGTACTCCGCCCAGCTTACATATATAATTGTCACGGACACAGGGTATGTGGACCCACTAGGCCGCACCGCCGTAGCGGGGAGGCAGCTGACCAGGTCACAGTCTATGCGGAAGTCAATGGCAGACAGTAATGCTTTGGGTACCTGAAATAGTCCCGGCGGTGGCTGTGGCTACAGCACGGATGGAGGCAGATGTGACAGGTGGCGCCAGACGTGGCGGGCAGTATCCGATGAAGCGGAAGACACTTGGCGTGGCAGATGACACTTGGCGTGGCAGAAGACACTTGGCGTGGCAGAAGACATTTGGCGTGGCAGAAGACACTTGGCGTGGCAGATGACACTTGGCGTGGCAGAAGACACTTGACGCTGGTAGGCACAGGAACTGGATACGGGATACGGAATACAGGAGCAAGGTACACTGGGAGGCTGGAAGACACTGGTAGACCATAAGTAAGATGAACAACGGGAAAACTAACTGGCAAAGGGCAAGAGGGCAGAGCCCTTTTTATAGCCTGGGCCAGATTACAGCTTTTTACAAAAATGCGCGCACTGGCCCTTTAAGGCCGTGCACGCGCGGGCGCGCGCACCCGCCGGAGACACTCAGAATCTGGAAGAGAGTGCCGGCGCCTGACTGGGGGACGACGCTGGAGGCAGGTAAGCTGTCCATGGCCACGGCCGTCGGGGTTAACGACCGATCGACGGGCCGTGACCATAGACGTTACAATAATGATGTACTCCGCCCAGTTTACATATGCCCTGATGTACTCCGCCCAGCTTACATATACCCTGATGTACTCTGCCCAGCTTACATATACCCTGATGTACTCCACAGTTTACATATACCCTGATGTACTCCGCACAGCTTACATATACCGATGTACTCCGCACAGCTTACATATATAATGATGTACTACGCACAGCTTACATATACCCTGATGTACTCCTCACATATTACATATACCCTGATGTACTCCGCACAGCTTACATATACCCTGATGTACTCCGCCCAGCTTACATATACCCTGATGTACTCCGCACAGCTTACATATACCCTGATGTACTCCGCCCAGTTCACATATGCCCCCACATTATAAGCTGAAATACCACTAATACACCAAGCAAAATCTGCGCTTCAAAAGCCAAATGGTGGTCCAACTGAGCCTGGCAGTGTACCCAAACGGCAATTTATGACCACATATGGTGTATTCTGGAGAACCCGCTTAACAATTTATGGGATGTGTGTCTACGGTGGTACAAGCTGGGCACAACACATTGGGCACTGAAATGGCATATTTGTGGAAAAAGCCATTTTCAATCTGCAACATCTATTGTTTACTCATTTTTGCAAAACACTTGTGCGGTCAATATGCTCACTACACCCCTAGATCAATTCTTTGAGGGATCTAGTTTCCAAAATGGGGTAATTTTTCGGGGGGTACCACTGTACTGGTACTATAGCTGTAAAGGATCTGCCAGGTACTACATCTGGGTATACTCCCAGGATTAATCAGTCGACACCTGAGGCCAGACCTCTGAGACTGACACCTGCTCCCACCAATCAGGGTGGCAGGCTCAGGAGTGGGAGAGCCTATCGCGGCCTGGTCAGTCAGAGTTAGCTCCGCCCCCTGTCCATTTATACCTGCTGTTTTCTCTTCCTCCTTGCTTGTTATTCTTTTTGGATTCCTGGCCCCACTGCTGCCTTGCTCCAGCCTGCTTCTGCCGTGCTTCTGCTTTGCTTCAGTTCCGTTTATCCTGCGTTGCTCTACCCCTGGCTTGCTTCTGCTCCGTGCTCCCGTTTGTATACTCCACTACTTCCTGATCCTGACTGGCTCATTAACCCTCCGTTTCCTCGCGGCGTTCCGTGGGCTACTGTATTCCCTTGCGTGTTCCCTGTTTGTCTCCCTTGCACTTAGACAGCGTAGGGACCGCCGCCAAGTTGTACCCCGTCGCCTAGGGCGGGTCGTTGCAAGTAGGCAGGGACAGGGCGGTGGGTAGATTAGGGCTCACTTGTTCCCTTCACCTCCTTCCTGCCATTACATAATAACAAGCGCTAATAACAAGCCCTTACCTAGTCTACCATTTCTTCTACGCTGACGTTATCATGGACCCCCTTGAGACCCTGACCCAGCAGATGCAGGGCCTCTCCCTACAGGTCCAGGCCCTGGCTCAGAGGGTCAATCAGTCTGACGCTGCCTTTGTAGTACCCCTCACCTCACCTTTAGAACCCAACCTCAAGTTACCTGACCGGTTCTCAGGGGACCGTAAGACTTTTCTCTCCTTCCGGGAGAGTTGCAGACTTTATTTCTGCCTAAGACCTCACTCCTCAGGTTCCGAGAACCAGCGGGTGGGTATCATTATATCCCGACTCCAGGAAGGGCCCCAAGAGTGGGCCTTCTCCTTGGCTCCTGACGCCCCTGAACTTTCCTCCGTTGATCGGTTTTTCTCTGCCCTCGGTCTCATTTACGACGAGACTGACAGGACTGCCTTAGCCGAGAGTCAGCTGGTGACCTCTCCTGGTGGGAGACCTGTTGAGGAATACTGTTCTGATTTTAGAAAGTGGTGCGTAGCTTCTCGGTGGAACGACCCGGCCCTAAAGTGCCAGTTTAGGTTAGGATTATCTGACACCCTGAAGGATCTGCTGGTTAGCTACCCCTCGTCTGACTCCCTAGACCAGGTTATGGCCCTAGCAGTACGACTTGACCGACGTCTCAGGGAACGTCAGCTTGAACGTTTCAATGTTTTCCCCTCTGACTGCCCTGCGATTCCCCCCGAGGTCCCGTCTCCTCGCTCTTCCACGGAGGACTCGGAGGTACCTATGCAACTCGGGGCCTCCATGTCCCCTCCACAACGTAGAGAGTTTCGCAGGAAGAATGGTCTCTGCTTCTATTGTGGGGACGACAAGCATCTACTGAACACCTGTCCCAGGCGCAAGAATAAGCAGCCGGAAAACTTCCGCGCCTAAGTGATCATCGGGGAGGTCACTTGGGCGCACAGGTATTTCCCGTTAATACTAAACGCAATAAGATTTTGCTTCCCTTTCAGGTCTCGTTTGCTGGCCGGTCTGCCACTGGCAGTGCCTTCGTGGATTCGGGCTCATCTGCTAATATCATGTCTGTGGAATTTGCTATGTCTCTAAAAATGCCATTTATTGATTTACCTTATCCTATCCCTGTAGTAGGTATCGACTCCACTCCTCTTGCTAATGGTTATTTTACTCAGCATACTCCTGTTTTTGAACTCCGTGTTGGCTCCATGCATTTGGAGCAGTGCTCTGTACTGGTGATGCAGAGATTATCGTCCGATCTGGTATTAGGTCTTCCCTGGTTGCAGCTGCATAATCCCAATTGCCGGATGTCATGTCTTTCGGTTAACTCTATTTCTCCCCGGGAGGCGGTAAACTCGCTTCCTGAGTTTGTTCAGGACTTCGCTGATGTGTTTTCTAAGGAGGCCTCCGAGGTGTTGCCCCCTCATAGAGATTACGATTGCGCCATCGATTTGGTGCCTGGTGCCAAGCTTCCTAAGGGGAGGATATTTAATCTTTCATGTCCTGAACGTAAAGCTATGAGGGAGTATATCCAAGAATGCCTGGCCAAGGGTTTCATTCGCCCCTCGACTTCTCCTGTAGGTGCTGGCTTCTTTTTCATGGGGAAGAAGGATGGTGGTCTTAGGCCGTGCATTGATTATCGGAACTTGAATAAGGTCACAGTAAGGAACCAGTATCCCCTTCCTTTGATTCCGGATCTTTTTAATCAGGTTCAGGGGGCCCAATGGTTCTCTAAGTTCGATCTACGGGGGGCATATAACCTTATCCGCATCAAAGAGGGGGATGAGTGGAAAACTGCGTTCAACACGCCCGAAGGTCATTTCGAATACCTAGTCATGCCCTTTGGGTTGTGTAATGCCCCTGCCGTCTTCCAGAATTTTATTAATGAAATTCTGAGAGATTACCTGGGTAATTTTCTTGTAGTGTACCTTGATGACATACTGGTGTTTTCCAAGGACTGGTCCTCCCACGTGGAGCATGTCAGGAAGGTCCTCCAGGTCCTTCGGGAAAATAATCTGTTTGCGAAGACCGAAAAATGTGTGTTTGGGGTACAGGAGATACCATTTTTAGGTCAAATCCTCACTCCTCATGAATTCCGCATGGACCCTGCCAAGGTTCAGGCTGTGGCGGAATGGGTCCAACCTGCCTCCCTGAAGGCGCTACAGTGTTTTTTGGGGTTCGCTAACTATTACAGGAGATTTATTGCCAACTTCTCGGTCGTCGCTAAGCCTCTTACGGACCTCACTCGCAAGGGTGCTGATGTCCTCCATTGGCCCCCTGAGGCCGTCCAGGCTTTTGAGACCCTCAAGAAGTGCTTTATCTCGGCCCCCGTGCTGGTTCAGCCCAACCAAAGGGAGCCATTTATTGTGGAGGTTGACGCGTCCGAGGTGGGAGTGGGGGCCGTCTTGTCCCAGGGTACCAGCTCCCTCACCCATCTCCGCCCCTGTGCTTACTTCTCTAGGAAGTTTTCGCCCACGGAGTGTAACTATGATATTGGCAACCGCAAACTTTTAGCCATTAAATGGGCTTTTGAAGAGTGGCGTCACTTCTTGGAGGGGGCCAGACTCCAGGTAACGGTCCTTACTGACCACAAGAATCTGGTTTTCCTAGAATCTGCCCGGAGGCTTAATCCTAGACAAGCTCGTTGGGCACTGTTCTTTACCAGATTTAATTTCTTGGTTACCTATAGGGCTGGGTCCAAAAATATTAAGGCTGATGCACTGTCACGTAGTTTCATGGCTAATCCTCCTTCTGAGAAGGATCCTGCTTGTATTTTACCCCCTGGTATAATTGTTTCTGCCACTGATTCTGACAGCCTCTGACATCGCAGCTGATCAAGGTTCAGCTCCCGGGAACCTCCCTGGGGACAAACTGTTTGTCCCCCTGCAATACCGGCTAAGGGTACTCAGGGAAAACCATGACTCCGCTCTATCTGGTCATCCTGGCATCTTGGGTACCAAACTCCTCATTACCAGAAACTATTGGTGGCCTGGGTTGCCTAAAGACGTTAGGGCTTACGTCGCCGCTTGTGAGGTCTGTGCTAGGTCCAAGACCCCTAGGTCCCGACCTGCGGGCTTACTACGTTCCTTGCCCATTCCCCAGAGACCTTGGACCCATATCTCCATGGATTTTATCACCGATTTGCCTCCATCTCAGGGCAAGTCGGTGGTGTGGGTGGTAGTAGACCGCTTCAGCAAGATGTGCCACTTTGTGCCCCTTAAGAAACTACCTAACGCCAAGACGTTAGCTTCTTTGTTTGTGAAACACATTCTGCGTCTCCACGGGGCCCCGGTCAATATAGTTTCGGACAGAGGGGTACAATTTGTTTCCTTATTTTGGAGAGCTTTTTGTAAAAAGTTGGAGATTGATCTATCCTTCTCCTCCGCCTTCCATCCCGAAACTAATGGCCAAACGGAAAGGACTAACCAATCCCTGGAACAATATTTCTGACTGTCAATTTGATTGGGTCTCATTCCTTCCCCTCGCCGAATTTTCCCTGAATAACCTGGTCAGTAACTCGTCAGGGGTCTCCCCGTTTTTCTGTAATTTCGGGTTTAATCCTAGGTTCTCCTCCGTTTCCCCTGGTTGTTCCAATAATCCCGAGGTAGAGGACGTTCATCGGGAACTGTGCACAGTCTGGGCCCAGGTTCAGAAGAACCTAGAGGCGTCCCAGAGCGTACAAAAGATTCAGGCTGATTGTAGACGTTCTGCTAACCCCCGGTTTGTCGTCGGGGATCTGGTGTGGTTGTCGTCAAGGAACTTGCGCCTTAAGGTCCCGTCCAGGAAGTTTGCTCCCCGATTTATTGGACCTTATAAGGTCATTGAAGTCCTCAACCCTGTATCCTTCCGTCTGGAGCTGCCCCCATCCTTTCGCATACACGACGTCTTCCATGCCTCCCTCCTGAAACGCTGCTCCCCGTCCTGGTCCCCCTCGAGGAAACCTCCTGTTCCCGTTCTCACCCCTGAGGGGGTGGAATTCGAGGTGGCCAAGATTGTAGGATGATCCAGGGCTCCCTCCAGTACCTGGTCCATTGGAGAGGATACGGGCCGGAGGAGAGGACTTGGGTACCTGCTCGAGATGTTCACGCTGGGGTATTGATAAGGAGGTTCCACCTTCTCTTCCCCACTAAACCGGGTCCTCTTAGTAAGGGTCCGGTGGCCCCTCATAAAAGGGGGAGTACTGTAAAGGATCTGCCAGGTACTACATCTGGGTATACTCCCAGGATTAATCAGTCGACACCTGAGGCCAGACCTCTGAGACTGACACCTGCTCCCACCAATCAGGGTGGCAGGCTCAGGAGTGGGAGAGCCTATCGCGGCCTGGTCAGTCAGAGTTAGCTCCGCCCCCTGTCCATTTATACCTGCCGTTTTCTCTTCCTCCTTGCTTGTTATTCTTTTTGGATTCCTGGCCCCACTGCTGCCTTGCTCCAGCCTGCTTCTGCTTTGCTTCAGTTCCGTTTATCCTGCGTTGCTCTACCCCTGGCTTGCTTCTGCTCCGTGCTCCCGTTTGTATACTCCACTACTTCCTGATCCTGACTGGCTCATTAACCCTCCGTTTCCTCGCGGCGTTCCGTGGGCTACTGTATTCCCTTGCGTGTTCCCTGTTTGTCTCCCTTGCACTTAGACAGCGTAGGGACCGCCGCCAAGTTGTACCCCGTCGCCTAGGGCGGGTCGTTGCAAGTAGGCAGGGACAGGGCGGTGGGTAGATTAGGGCTCACTTGTTCCCTTCACCTCCTTCCTGCCATTACAATAGCTCAATGCAACATGGTGTCAAAAAACGAATCTTATAAAATCTCCACTCCAAATACTAAATGGCGCTCCTTCCCTTTAGCGCCTTGCTGTGTGTCCAAATAGCAGTTTATGACCACGTGTGGGGTATTTCCCTACTCTGAAGAAGTTGCTTTACAAATGTTACGGTGCTTTTTCTCCATTATTTGTTGAGAAAATGAAAAAATTTTAACTAATGCTGCGTCTTATTGGAAAATAATGTCATTTTTCATTTTCACTGCCCATTTCTAATAAAATATATGAGACACCTGTGGCGTGCTGAAAAAATAAAAAAGTTAGAGCTCTTTGAATGCGACTATAGAAAAACGAATAAAATAGCTCGGTCATTAGGGCCTAAAATGGGATGGTCACTAAGGGGTTAACGTCAGTTAGCACAATATAAATACATTTACAGTAGCTCCCCCTAGTGGCGACTGCCGGTAGCTTTCCACTGAAGTGTAGTAACCAGGACATGAGTCTAAGGCTATGTTCACACAGAGTTTTTTGCAGGAGGAATATCTGCCTCAAAATTCCGTTTGGAAGTTTGAGGCACATTTTCCTCTCCCTGCACGCCGATTTTCGCTGCGTTTTTCGCCCGCGGCCATTGAGCGCCGCGGGCATAATACACCGCGAAATACGCTTTCTCTGCCTCCCATTGAAGTCAATGGGAGGTCAGAGGCATAAACGGCCGAAGATAGGGCATGTCGCTTCTTTTTCTCGCGAGGCATTATAGGTCAGTTTTTGACGAGTTTTGCGGCGCGGTTTCCGCGTAAAAAAAAGTCGTCAAAAAACTCAGTGTGAACTTAGCCTAAAATGTTCTTTACACAGGACGATTATCGGGCAGACAAGTGTTCATATAACGCTCGTTGCTGATAATTGCGCTTTGTAAAAAGGGCAGCGATCCGCAGATGAACGAGCAAACACCCAATCATCTGCTGGTCGTATCGTTTTAAAAAAGTGAAATATTATTGTTGTCGGCAGCGCATCTCCCTGTGTAAACAGAAAAACGCGCTGCCGACATGATAATAACGTTTGGGGACGAGCGATCGGAGTAACGACCGCTCGCCCTCATCCATAGCTCCGTGTTATTCATAGCTCCGTGTTATCCATAGCTCCGTGTTATCCATAGCTCCGTGTTATCCATAGCTCCGTGTTATCCATAGCTCCGTGTTATCCATAGCTCCGTGTTATCCATAGCTCCGTGTTATCCATAGCTCCGTGTTATCCATAGCTCCGTGTCATCCATAGCTCCGTGTTATCCATAGCTCCGTGTTATCCATAGCTCCGTGTTATCCATAGCTCCGTGTTATCCATAGCTCCGTGTTATCCATAGCTCCGTGTTATCCATAGCTCCGTGTCATCCATAGCTCCGTGTCATCCATAGCTCCGTGTCATCCATAGCTCCGTGTCATCCATAGCTCCGTGTTATCCATAGCTCCGTGTTATCCATAGCTCCGTGTTATCCATAGCTCCGTGTCATCCATAGCTCCGTGTTATCCATAGCTCCGTGTTATCCATAGCTCCGTGTCATCCATAGTTCCGTGTTATCCATAGCTCCGTGTTATCCATAGCTCCGTGTCATCCATAGCTCCGTGTCATCCATAGCTCCGTGTCATCCATAGCTCCGTGTCATCCATAGCTCCGTGTCATCCATAGCTCCGTGTTATCCATAGCTCCGTGTCATCCATAGCTCCGTGTTATCCATAGCTCCGTGTCATCCATAGCTCCGTGTTATCCATAGCTCCGTGTTATCCATAGCTCCGTGTCATCCATAGCTCCGTGTTATCCATAGCTCCGTGTTATCCATAGCTCCGTGTTATCCATAGCTCCGTGTTATCCATAGCTCCGTGTTATCCATAGCTCCGTGTCATCCATAGCTCCGTGTCATCCATAGCTCCGTGTCATCCATAGCTCCGTGTCATCCATAGCTCTGTGTCATCCATAGCTCCGTGTCATCCATAGCTCCGTGTTATCCATAGCTCCGTGTTATCCATAGCTCCGTGTTATCCATAGCTCCGTGTGACCGGAGCAAACGAGCAGATATGTCATAAATGTCAGGTAGATTGGGGTTCCACCTCTGGGACCCGCATTCACTACTATGGGAGTTACGGAAACAGATCAGACAAAGCCGGAGGTGGGACCCTCATCTTTCTGACATCCTATGTATACGTCATAAATGTGTCTGATGGGAAGACCCCTTTAATGAGTATATCAGTAATAGTATAACTAGCAAGTACCAGCCGCTACCCCTCCCCCCTAATTGCAACACCAAGTAAGGCCCCATGCACACGACCGTATTTTCATCTATCCCGGAAAACTGTCCATATTGCATCGGTATATACGGATCCGTAAAAAAAAAGAGGGAGGATGCAAATGATGTCATCAGCATGTTGCATAGCAACGCTTCCATAAATATGGTCAGAGTACGGATGCGTATCCATAGCCGCCCATATTTACGGAAGCGCCCATAGACTTCTATGGGAGAGTCCCTGCTGTAATTACTGATGAAAAATACGGTCGCGTGCGTGGGGCATAAGAAACTGCAGCTGCATCCCCCTCCTCCCTGTTTACAGTTTTTCACTAGATGGAACTTGCACGATCAACGATGTATCCAGTGACTCGGTGCTCATTTACACGAGCCGACGCACGCTGTACGGGGATGAGCGATGGTTAATACGATGGTCCGTGCTCGTACAGTTTACGTATTGTCGGCAGCACATCCCATTTGTACGCTGTGGACAACGAGGATTTTTTGGGATGCATAAAAGATGTGATCAGCTGACCAATGAGTGCAGTTTATCGTCTGATCGTCGCTGCCTGTGATCGAAAACAAGCGCTCGTATGATTATCGGCATTGGTAAAGGGGTCTTAATGTCAATAAAAGTTTTTTTTTTAATATCACAACGTTTCTAAGCATTTTCTATAGAACTTGATAGAAACCCATCGAGCCTAAAATAGACCCATCCTGGAACCCAGGGGTATAAACAGGCTTTTCTTTACAGCCGAGGTCTTGATGACGTCATTGAGACCGCGCGGTTATATTATTATTATAGATTGTGGGAGATCAAACATAAGGATATAGTTTTGTTGGCTTTAGCGATGGTTTGAACATTTGGTGTACTTCTTCTATTAGCCACAAGGGGGCGATACATAACCTGGAAGAACGCAGTGCGGGAGCCTTTTGGTTTTTCTTGGCTTTTATATTGTGGGGCTATTATATAATCTATACCAGTGGTTCCCAACCGGGGTGCCGAGAGCTGTTCAGGGGTGCCGCGGCTCATCCACGGCAAAAAAAAAAAAAAGAATCAAATTTTTTTTTGACATTTTTTTTTTTTTTGCTACAAGCTCCGCCCCCGACGTTGTAGCAGGCGTGACGCGCGGACGTCTGTTACAAGCACCGCCCACCGCTTCCCACTAGAAGCCTGACGGAGGGAGAGGAGCCATTAACACTGGGCAGGGTAAGTGCGGTTTTCTTTACTTTCTTAGCAGTTGTGTGAGAAATGGAGCCAGGGGAATGTGGGTAGTTGTAGTTCTCTCCTCTTATACCTCCTCCCTGTAATGTCTTCTGATATCCCATAATAACAGTCTGGACATGCTGGGAGTTGTAGTCCTCTCCTCTTATACCTCCTCCCTGTAATGTCCTCTGATATACCATAATAACAGTCTGGACATGCTGGGAGTTGTAGTCCTCTCCTCTTATACCTCCTCCCTGTAATGTCCTCTGATATCCCATAATAACAGCCTGGACATGCTGGGAGTTGTAGTTCTCTCCTCTTATACCTCCTCCCTGTAATGTCCTCTGCTATCCCATAATAACAGCCTGGACATGCTAGGAGTTGTAGTCCTCTCCTCTTATACCTCCTCCCTGTAATGTCCTCTGATAACCCATAATAACAGCCTGGACATGCTGGGAGTTGTAGTTCTCTCCTCTTATACCTCCTCCCTGTAATGTCCTCTGATATCCCATAATAACATTCTGGACATGCTTGGAGTTGTAGTTCTCTCCTCTTATACCTCCTCCCTGTAATGTCCTCTGATATCCCATAATAACGTCCTGGACATGCTGGGAGTTGTAGTCCTCTCCTCTTATACCTCCTCCCTGTAATGTCCTTTGATATCCCATAATAACAGCATGGACATGCTGGGAGTTGTAGTCCTCTCCTCTTATACCTCCTCCCTGTAATGTCCTCTGATATCCCATAATAACAGCCTGGACATGCTAGGAGTTGTAGTTCTCTCCTCTTATACCTCCTCCCTGTAATGTCCTCTGATATCCCATAATAACAGTCTGGACATGCTGGGAGTTGTAGTCCTCTCCTCTTCTACCTCCTCCCTGTAATGTCCTCTCTGATATCCCATAATAACAGCCTGGACATGCTAGGAGTTGTAGTTCTCTCCTCTTATACCTCCTCCCTGTAATGTCCTCTGATATCCCATAATAACAGCCTGGACATGCTGGGAGTTGTAGTCCTCTTCTCTTATACCTCCTCCCTGTAATGTCCTCTGATATCCCATACTAAGTCTGGACATGCTGGGAGTTGTAGTCCTCTCCTCTTATACCTCCTCCCTGTAATGTCCTCTGATATCCCATACTGTCTGGACATGCTGGGAGTTGTAGTCCTCTCCTCTTATACCTCCTCCTGTAAACTTTCTCTGATATCACATAACATCCTGGACATGCTGGGAGTTGTTGTTCTTATACATCCTTATTTATTCCTTCCCCAGGGGTAATCACACTTTCTGTCTGTGATGGTCCCTTTACTAGAGGGGCAGATGGTTATTTTATCGGGGGGCGGGGGGACTGAGGCTGATGGTGGCTTTACTGGAGGGGGCTGATGGTCATTTTACTGGGGGGACGGAGGCTGATGGTGGCTTTACTGAGGGGTCATTATAATGTGAGTGGGGGGCTGACGGTCATTACTGTGAGTGGGGGTGCTGACGGTCATTACTGGGAGTGGGGGTGCTGACGGTCATTACTGGGAGTGGGGGGGCTGACGGTCTTTACTGGGAGTGGGGGGGCTGACGGTCATTACTGGGAGTGGGGGGGGGCTGACGGTCATTACTGGGAGTGGGGGGCTGACGGTCATTACTGTGAGTGGGGGGGCTGACGGTCATTACTGTGAGTGGGGGGCTGACGGTCATTACTGGGAGTGGGGGGCTGACGGTCATTACTGGGAGTGGGGGGGCTGACGGTCATTACTGGGAGTGGGGGGCTGACGGTCATTACTGGGTGTGAGGGGCTGACGTCATTACTGGGAGTGGGGGGGCTGACGGTCATTACTGGGAGTGGGGGGGCTGACGGTCATTACTGGGAGTGGGGGGCTGACGGTACATTTTCGCTGCTGCGTGTCTAGAGATCATATGGATTATTAGATGTTTTATTTCTGTATATTTGTACTGCATTGTTGCAGCTCATCGTCCTCCAGCTGCGGCCTTTCATTTCCATGACGACTGCTCCACTTTTCCTTTGCTCCAGTTTTAAATTTCCCACCTTTGTCTGGATTACGGATTCTCTGTAAGGTTCTGTGCACACGACCTATTTTCAGGCGTTTTACGCCTCGAATCACGCCTGAAAAGACGGCTCCATTACGTCTGCAAACATCTGCCCATTGCTTGCGGGATCTGCTGCGGGTAGCTCTTCTGTTGCCGCATTATTAAATAGATCATTGATGTCGCTGTTCTGGTAATTGATGCCACGAGGATCTATTGTATTCATTGATGCAGCGTGCGTTAATTACTGACATCCGGCAATCTCATATCTTCACCGTCAATGTCATCACTTTCATTGGTGGCATCAGTCAGTATAAAACCGCTCAGTTTATCCTACGTCACCTGTGATTCTGCTGAATTGTCACCGTCTCTTATCCGCTTAACTGATTGTATGACTCTCAGCAGCGTTTTACATCATCATGAAACCACCCCAGAAAAGCTTGTCCCGCAGGAAGTCGGCGCAGCCGCAGAAGAAACCTGCAGCTCCTCCTCAATCTCCGCCAAGTAAGAGAAAGTTGCACCTTGATCATCTTATCACTCTCATTATATATTTTATTTTAAAAATGAATTCCAGATAACCTCGGGTCGTGTAATACTAGATTGTAATCCGTTTCTCAGCTTTATATCTTAGAGGGTTCGTTTCTATGCAGGTAAAAATCTGTTACATACAGAAATTTCTGTAGCACAAGGCCGCCACTAGGGGGAGCAAACTGAGGACTGATTTATATAGGCACAACAGGAGCTGTATGCATGTGCACAATCGTCTCCCCCTAGTGGTGGTTGCAGGAAGCACGTTACTATATGGCTCTGGGAAGGGAATCTGAGAACACAGCTCACACCCATGAAGATATATTATGAAATGAGGGATCTAAGAATTTCCAACCTGCAGTCCGACCGCTCTATTCATTCCCTATGGGATCGCCGGAAATAGTCAAGTTTGACTGCTCCTTGCCCAATTATGCACTCTGCCGTGAGCGGCTCCGCGCAGGCAGGCGCGATGTTGTGACGTCAATTTCTGAGCCTTTTTTCTACTCCGTTTATGCAGCGTGTGGATGAGACGTGTTTTATCTCATCCGCTTTGCTGCTACTGTATTATGCTGCCGATTTTTCCGCATTATAATACAGGTATATGCCGTATTTACGTAATGTGTGAACTGACTCTAACCCCTCCACCCACCCCCCCCCCCACCCGCCAGTCCCAGCAAAAATGTTCTTGCATCAAACCGGTCCTCGGTGCAAAATAGGTTGGGGACCACTGCCATATAGAATGACTTGAGTGACCACCACTCTGGGACCCGCACTCTTGTTAACAACCCGCAGCGATCCGGCATTTATCACCTATCTTGTGGATAGGTGAAAAATTATTTTCGTGGTACAACCCCTTTAATCAGGTATCAATAGGACTTGATGGACCCCAAATTATCAGTCATAGAAAAGTATTTAAAATTTGAACGTCCACATTTATATCATTTTTTGGTCCAACATTCTGTGCTGATTAATTTCTTAATGTCGTTTTACAGCAGTTGGAGCACAGTTTTCTGAAACGGAGCTCTAAATCTCCTGCGTAGACAGTTACATGGTATAATTTTGTCTCCCTGCAGCCACCACTAGAGGGAGCTCACTGCATACTGTTTTGTTACCAAGTTCAATGTACAACCATATACAATGAGCTCCCTCTAGTGGTGGCTGCAGGTAGCATGTTATGTTTTAAATCTGTTTACCTGATGTTCCTTGGGGGACATTAAGGTAATAGGCCATGTTCACACAGGGCAGATACGCGGCGTAAAAGTACACAGCGTATTGGCCCTGGGCACCGGAGGTAATTCTGGCTGAAAAATTGCAGTTTTTCGGCTGGAATGTCCATAGAAGGTAGAAAAAAACCCATACTTACCCGTAGCCATGGTGACGTGTCCCTCTGATGTTCTGCAGCAGTCATATGGGATGAGACATCATCCCTGGAGGCCGGGTTGAACGCAGGAGCAGAGAGATCTGGGTAAGTTTGGCGGGTTTTTTTCCGCTGCGTCTGGATGAGATTTGTTTGAATCTCCTCCACTCTTCTGCTTCTGTATTACGCTGTGGAGTTTCCGCAATGAAATCGGTTGCAGAAAATCCGCCGTGTTTACGCTACGTGTGAACCCGGCCAGACAGTGAATTTCCATGTAGCGGGAGATTCATTTTCAGCTATGATTATGGATTTCTTTCTTACAGGTAGTGGGGAAACAAGTCACAGACCGAGCACACAACGAAGAAGACGCTACCGCCCAGGAGCCCGTGCACTGATGGAAATAAGAAAGTACCAAAAATCAACCAATCTGCTCATTCAGAAAACCCCGTTTTTCCGCCTGGTGAGTGGATGTGTCCTCTGCGGCTGCTCCTCTATATTGTCGGTGATATTCCCCTTTTATTCTTGCAGGTGAGAGAGATCTGCCTGAAGTATTCCCGCGGCGTGTTTTACTACTGGCAAAGCACCGCACTTATGGCGCTACAAGAGGTCAGTATCTCATACAATGCACTGTCCATGTAACGCATGGGTCAACCAGAGAGGGAGCTGCTCTTTGCAGTGATTCACTACTCAGCCCCCGCCCCCTCTAACACATCCATATGCCCTAGCGGGACATTTGCATAGGGGTTGTGATGCATTGTGGGAGTTCCAGAGGCCAGACCCCCCCCCCCCCCACCAGCACTCTAGCTAACAGCTCATAAAAGTGAAATCTGATCAGTCCTTCGAGCTGTGTAGTAAATTATACCGGGAGTGCTGTCACTTTAAGAGGGACTAATGCTCTTCTGTATCCACAGTCAGCTGAGGACTTCCTCGTGAGTCTCTTTGAAGATTCTTACCTCTTCAGTCACCAGGCCAATAGGGGCACTCTCTTTGTGAAGGACATGCAGCTCGCACGGAGAATCCGAGGCATCCCGCATGAACTGTGATAACGCTGCCGTTTTATCTCTCAAGATTTGATGAAGAATGATCACGTGTAAATAGTTTTATATTAATGGAGAAAATCTATTGGGAAATACAAGTTTTACCATTGCATAAAAGATCCAGTTTGGAAGAGTAAACCGGCTTTAGCGCCCCCTCCTGACACTGGTTACAGTGGAGGCTTTTTCTTTGTTTTATATGTTCATGGGAAAGTTGTTACAACCAATATGGCTGCCGCTGCAGTTTGCAGGGTGGTAGTGCAGTAGTTTTTCTGTCCAGCTATGTAATGGGTTATAGGGGTCCAGGATGTAGCACAGAAAATGACCACAAGGCGGCACTGCTGGACAAAACCGCTAACAAAGACGCTGGACACAACCGCTAATGAAACCTGATTTGGCCGACCTTCTAATTGTTCTGCTGAGTTTATGATCCGCTTCCTGTTTTTATTCTGTGAAGATTTGTTAATTTTTTCAAATAAAAAAAAAATGTATATTATAACTTTGATCTTCATCATTTTAGACTAATCTTCATAAGGGCTTGGATATGATCAATAACTCCAGCTTCGCTGTAGTTCAATACTCTTGCTCTGTCCCACCCCCATTCTTTACACTGCAGCTATGCTTGTTCAGAGTGTTTGCTGTGTGGGTGGGTGTGTGGGTTGGGTCCAGAATTATTTGGGCAGTGACACAATCTTCATGATTTGGGTTTTGCTGCCACCACATTGGATTTGAAATGAAACAACTGAGATGCAATTGAAGTTGAAACTTTCAGGTTTATTTCAAGGGGTTAAACAAAAATCTCCTGTGAAAAGTTTAGGAATTGCCACCATTTTTCTACACCACCTCCTCATTTCAGGTGATCAAAAGTGATTGGACAAATTAACATTACCATAAATGTTTTTTTTAATACTTTGTAGAGAATCCTTTGCAGGCAATGATGGCCTGAAGTCTGGAACCCATGGACATCACCAGACGCTGGGTTTCCTCCTTTGTTTTTTTTGTTTTTTTATATTTCAAATTTTTTATTTTCAAGAAAAGAAATGGGGATACAGAAAAAGAAAAGGGGGTGACATGGGTACAGAAAAAGCCCATGAGGGCCGATCATTTCAACCTATATTTCAACAACAATAAGTAAATATGCAATCAAAGTCCTCCCAACATAGTACCATCAATACACTACAAGCATTAGTATAGCAAGACAGGAATACCAGCATTACACCCTCATCCGCCCCTCCATCACCCACATCTCAGTCAATTCTTAGTAATGATTGATTCAAATAGGGAAGTAAACGAAGGGTAGAAGGACAAAAGGAAGGGGGGGGGTATAGGGAAAATCTTAAGAGGGAGAAGGGGAGATGTTCTCCCCTCACTCTCCCCCCCCCCCCCCACAGCACATCACAGACCACAGGGAACTCAAGAGCTCCCTGGTTCTCCACTAATCAGTTCACCCATGGCCCTCTTGTATCTGTCCGACTTGCAGAAGTCAAACCAATAGAACCAGGTTTTCTGAAACTGCGTTGCTCGTTCGGGTGCGGAATGGAGCAACTCCTCCATTCTCCGAATTTCGTGAATGCGCTCCAGCCATTGTCTAGTCACAGGAGGCTCAGAGGATCTCCAACCCCCCGGAATACAAGCCTTAGCTGCGTTCAGCAAATGTCTCACTAACATCTTCCTGTAGCGCCCCACAGGTATATCGTGGTGGTGCAGCAAAATCCATGCCGGATCATCTCCCAGCGAGATTCCTGTGATCTCCAGAATGATATCTTGAACCTCTGACCAATAGGTGCGAAGGTTCTCACAGCTCCAGAATATATGTAAAAGCGTTCCCTCTTCTCTGCCGCATCTCCAACATAAAGGAGAAACATCCGGGAACATTTTATGTAGCACATGTGTGACTCTGTACCAACGGGATAGTATTTTAAAACTGGTTTCCTGATAGGCGTTACTAATAGACGCCTTATGTGTGAGGAGCATGATCTTTTCCCTTTGCTCTTGTGTTAGAGTAATCTGAAGATCTCTTTCCCATTTCGTAATATATGGTGGGATGAAATCCTCAGCAGGAGTGAGCAGCACGCAGTAAAGACTGGACAGGGCCCGTCTCACATGCCCCGTTTGAGAACACAAAGTTTCAAAGGAAGATAGAGCTCGGTCATAGGAAGCCGGTGTAGGTAGTCTTGACAAGTAATGAGTCAATTGTAACGCCTGCCATTGGGACGCGTCCGGGAGACCCTCTGGCTGGGAAAGCTCTTCTCCATGCAGCCATGCATTGCCCCTATAAAAATGACTTACTCTAAAATGCCCCTGCTGTACCCATATCTTAAAGGTCTGATCTGACAGACCTGGGCCAAATTCCGGGTTACCCAAAACCGGAGTGAGGGGTGACAACAGTTGTGATATTCCCTCTCTACTCCGCACCTTTCTAAACACCTGTAAAGTTGGATATATGGTAGGATGATCACTAAATTATTTTTTTCTATATAATATTGCTTTTAGTATGTCATTAAAATAAATTTTATTTATTTGTGTTGTACTTTGTCTTTTTCTTTTTTTCTTTCTTTTACTCTATGGGGGCTGCCATTTTTTTTTTATCTCTGTATGTGTCGATTAACGACGCATACAGAGATGGAATACGGCAGCTACAGGGCATAGGAGTCAATGAAAATATGTGAAATTATTATTTAATTTTTAA
The DNA here is from genome assembly GCF_050947455.1 of Rhinoderma darwinii. Classification (NCBI taxonomy): domain Eukaryota; kingdom Metazoa; phylum Chordata; class Amphibia; order Anura; family Rhinodermatidae; genus Rhinoderma; species Rhinoderma darwinii. Next base: position 308,790,200 of record NC_134690.1, on the reverse strand, counting down.
TACTTCCCACCATATGGAAGAAAAAAAAATACAGCAAAAAACGTAAAAAATATAATAGCAATAAGTAACAACACTTAAAAAAAAAAAGGTTTAATTCGCGACACATTCCCTTTAAGGCAGCAGAATAGGCTAGTAAAGCTCTGTATATTGGCACACACCTCACACTCCATTACGGACCATAATTGCAGATAAAAATACTCATCCATTCATTTCTATTGCAAATGGACACCTCCTATATTTACAGGGCCACCTGATCGCATCCTGCAATATTGACACAGATTAAAGAGAATCTTTAATCTTTAAAGGGAAGGTGTCGCGCAAATATTTTTTTTTTATATGTTATTGCTTTTAGTATGTTATTAAAATAAATTTTATTTATTTGTGTTTTTGTGTTGTACTTTTTTATTACTATTACTTTTACTTCACTTCACTATGTGGGCTGCAATTTTATTTTCATCTCTGTATGTGTCGATTAACGACACATACAGAGATGGAATACGGCACATACATCCCCATAGAGAATGCGAACGGGAGCCGTTCCATTCACTATAGCGTACGCCGTCTGTGTGGGAGCGGCACATGCGCCGCTCCCACACAGTCCAAAAGGAAGGTCTTCCGCCGAGCGACATCCGGCGCCATTTTCATGTGGACCGGAAGTCGCGGCCGGACAGTAAGATGACTACTTCCGGTCGCGGCTTCCGTCCATATGTTCAGAAGCAAGGACTAGGAGCGGACGGAGCGGCGGCGGCAGGAGCAGGTAAGTTATGTTTGTGTATGTTCGTGTTATACTGAGTATTTACCACTGTATCTAATCCTCCTACACTGTACATTCGCTCAAAAAATGGCGACACACAGTGTAGGAGGTTTGAACATTCAACCCCCTCCTTTCTCCTGGCACTAGCCAGGATAAATGAGGGGGGATTGTTTGAGGACGCTAAAGCGAGTGTGTCTTCTCCAATTTTGCAGCATAAAGCAATGAGGTTGCTTTACCACATGCCAATGCTGCAATTTTGGGAATTGCTCCCTCTAGTGACCAGCACATGGAAATGTTATAAATTAGAATCTAATTTATAATATTTCCTGACTTGTGAAAAAATGTTAAAAAATTAGAACAATGTTTAATCATTTATATACTAACAGTTTAACTAAAAAAAAAAAAAAATTATTTTTCTAGCGACACATTCCCTTTAAGCTAAAGAAATGCAGCTCGATCGGGTTGAGATCTGGTGACTCGGTCATTGCAGAATATTCCACTTTTTTGCCTTATATACTCCTGGGTTGCTTTCGCAGAATGTTTTGGGTCATTGTCCATCTGTCCTGTGAAGCGACGTCCAATCACCTGCTGCATGTGGTTGAATCTGAGCAAAAAGTAAATCCCTGAACACTTCAGAATTCATCCGGCCGCTTCTGTCTTCAGTCACATCATCAACAAACACTAGTGACCCAGTGCCAGGCAGCCATGCATGCCCATGCCACCACACTGCCCCCGCCATGCCACCACATTGCTACACATGCTATACATGTATTACACAGGATGTGGTGTGCTTTGGATCATGAGCCGTTCCGAGCCTTCTCCATACTTTCTTCCTCCCATCATTCTGGTGCAGGTTGATCTTAGTTTCATGCTGTTCCAGAACTGGGCGGCTTCTTTACTTGTTGTTTGGTAAAGTCTAATCTGGCCTTTCTGAGGCTGATTAATGGTTTTCACCTTGTGAACTCCCTGTATTTGCTCTCATGAAGTCTTCTCTTTATGGTGGACTTAGATACTGATCCACCTACTTCCAGGAGAGTGTTCGTCACTTGGGTAGATGTTGTGAAGGGGTTTTGTTCACCATGGAAAGGATTCTGCGATCATACACCACTCTTGTTTTACGTGGACGTCCAGGCCTTTTGGAGTTCCTGGGATCACCAGTTTTTTTTTTCTTCTTTTTTTTAAGAATATACCAAACTGTTGATTTGGCCACTCCTGACATTTGTGCTTCTCTCTGATGGATTTCTTCATTTTTTTTCAGCCTAGCGATGGTCGGTTTCACTTGCATTGAGAGCTCCTTTCACCTCATGTTGTGGGTTCACAGCAACAGCTTCCAAATGCAAATCCCACACCTGGAATCAACTCCAGACCCTTTACCTGCTTAATTGGTTGTGGAATAACGAGGGAATAACCCATGCAGCCCATTAAATAGCCTATTGAGATAATTGTCCAATTACCTTTTGGTCCTTTGAAAAAGAGGCAGCTACATATTAAAGAGCTATAAGGGTATGTTCACACGGCCTATTTTGGGTATTTTTTCGGCCCGCATAACACATTGCCTTGTTGTGCCAATAAAGATTTTCTAGACCCGCTGTAAACCATTTTACCCGTAAGTCACAGGCTACAGCGGGGGTTCCCAACCAGTGGCTCATGAGCCACCTATTGCCTGCTGTATGGCTGACCATAGGAGTCCTTCGTAATGACCATGTGAATCGTCAATTTACATTGTTCCAGCAGAATGGGTGCTGGTCTCGGTGAAAGTCGCCTTAAAGAAGTGACCACATCTAATGCTTGGCGCGCTGGTCGTCACTTTTTTAGCGCCAGTGTCATTTTTATTATTTCTAGTTTTGGAAGTAAAGCAGTTTTAGTAATAAAATACCACAAAAAAACCCCGGACCCTCACATACCTTGACCCCAGAAGCTGAGACAATAGATGGGGCCGTATTTCTGGGCCAGGCGCATGAAATGTCGAGGAAGATCACTGCGCCCCAGATCCATCAGATTCCCGATGAAGGGCAGTGGTGCGGGACGCGGAGGGCGCTGGTTCTGGTCGAGTCCTGACAGGCGACACTTGGAGTGGGAACATCTTAAGTATAGAAAGAAGAGGACGACGAGGGCCGGCAGCAGCAGAGGGACCATAGTGAAGCTGAAGACTTAGGCCTCATGCACACGACCGTAGCCATGTGAATTTCGGGTCGGCCGGCTGCGGACTGTCAGCCACGAGCCGCCCGCAAATCGTGGGACATGCACATGGCCGCGGCCATTATTTTCAATGAGCCCGGACCGCAGAAGACAGCCGTAATAAGACAGGTCCGTTCTTTCTGCGGTGCAGGCTCCCGGGCCATGCACAGACCGTAAAAACTACGGTCGTGTGCATTGCCCCAGAAAAATGAATGGGGCCGCAATTCTCCCGTGGATTTTCGGGGGAATTGCGGCCGCAAAAGCACGTTCGTGTAGATGGGGCCTTAGGAGATGCTGGGTGTATATGTAGAGACAGGCGTAACCTTGAGGACAGGAAATATACAGAGGGAGGCATGGAGATTGATAGGAGAGGAGGCAGCGGACACAGGGTGAGCACTCAGTGTGGAGAAGACACATTTTATGCACAGCCATAAATTGAGTGGAGTTCCCCTTTAATAACCTCACCAGGTGGCAAGGCCCTGGCATGCTGGGAGTCGTAGTTTCACAACCGCTGGAGAGTCTCCGCTCTAGAGGATCACAAGCTTCAGGCTGCACATTCCCAGTACAGTGGAATCCTCAGCCTGGGATCACTGCAAGTCCAAATTACATTGGCGGCAAGATTTGGGGGCTCTGAACTCCTCTCTACAAGCAATCTACAAATTATATCACATCGCCTACAGGTCCTGTGCACTACATTGCCCAGGTGCTGTGCGGTTTATCTATAGGGTGGATGGGGCCCTTTAAATGATGGAGTTTCTATTCACAGCCCAAGATCCTGTGACCGTGACCTTCCCCTGTGTTTTATCGCTTCATCTAATGAATGACAGGACTGTACTGACCTTGGGCGCAGACGGAGGGTGAGTGGAGAATAAGTCAAGGAGAGATGAATGATGGATAAGACAAATGAAACGAGGCCTCCGTGTGTGTAATGTAATATGCAGTGTTTGTGTGTGTGTGTGTGTGTGTGTGTGTGTGTGTGTGTGTATACACATACACACACATTATACATACACACATATATATATATATATATATATATATATATATATACAAACACATATATATACATATATACACACACATATATATATATATATTACATACACACACATATACAGTATATACACACACACACACACACATATACATATATAAGTATATATATATATATACACATATATATATATATATATATATATACACAAATACACTACCGTTCGAAAGTTTAGGGTCACTTAGAAATTTCCTTATTTTTGAAAGAAAAGCAGTCTTTTTCAGTGAAGATAACATTAAATTAATCAGAAATACACTCTATACATTGTTAATGTGGTAAATGACTATTCTACCTGCAAACGTCGTGTTTTTAATGCAATATCTACATAGGTGTATAGAGGCCCATTTCCAGCAACCATCACTCCAGTGTTCTAATGGTACATTGTGTTTGCTAACTGTGTTAGAAGGCTAATGGATGATTAGAAAACACTTGAAAACCCTTGTGCAATTATGTTAGCACCGCTGTAAACAATTTTGCTGTTTAGAGGAGATATAAAACTGATCTTCCTTTGTGCTAGTTGAGAATCTGAAGCATTACATTTGTGGGTTCGATTAAACTCTCAAAATGGCTAGAAAAAGAGAACTTTCATGTGAAACTCGACAGTCTATTCTTGTTCTTAGAAATGAAGGCTATTCCATGCGAGAAATTGCCAAGAAACTGAAGATTTCCTACAACAGTGTGTACTACTCCCTTCAGAGGACAGCACAAACAGGCTCTAACCAGAGTAGAAAGAGAAGTGGGAGGCCACGCTGCACAACTGAGCAACAAGACAAGTACATTAGAGTCTCTAGTTTGAGAAATAGACACCTCACAGGTCCTCAAATGGCAGCTTCATTAAATAGTACCCGCAAAACAAACGCCAGTGTGATGGTCTGGGGTTGCTTTGGTGCTGGTAAAGTGGGAGATTTGTACAAGGTAAAAGGGATTTTGAATAAGGAAGGCTATCACTCGATTTTGCAACGCCATGCCATACCCTGTGGACAGCGCTTGATTGGAGCCAATTTCATCCTACAACAGGACAATGACCCAAAGCACACCTCCAAATTATGCAAGAACTATTTAGGGAAGAAGCAGGCAGCTGGTATTCTATCTGTAATGGAGTGGCCAGCGCAGTCACCAGATCTCAACCCCATAGAGCTGTTGTGGGAGCAGCTTGACCGTATGGTACGCAAGAAGTGCCCATCAAGCCAATCCAACTTGTGGGAGGGACTTCTAGAAGCATGGGGTGAAATTTCTCCCAATTACCTCAGCAAATTAAGAGCTAGAATGCCAAAGGCCTGCAATGCTGTAATTGCTGCAAATGGAGCATTCTTTGACAAAAGCAAAGTTTGAAGGAGAAAATTGTTATTTCAAATAAAAATCATTATTTCTAACCTTTCTCAATGTCTTGACTATATTTTCTAGTCATTTTGCAACTCATTTGATAAATATAAGCGTGAGTTACCCCAAACTTTTGAACGGTAGTGTATACAAAAAAAGATAAGGCTACATGTCTATATTCTCCGAGTGATCTGCATGTGAGTGTAAAAGCCCTTTAGGCCTCTTTCACACCAAGTTTTTTTTTTAACTGCGGTTTTTAATATACTTATATTACTTATATAGGTCAGGTCTCTATGCTCTATTTTCTCATGAGCTTCTCAGAGGGGGGTTACTAGGAACTAGGAAACCCCTCTAGGTCTATTCATGCTCAGGGCAGACCTTATGGGTGTGCGACCTGTGCCATTGCACAGGTCTCCATTCCCCTGCTTGTGTTTCAGAAGCACCCGGGCCTGGCGAATCAGCAGCTGCATTTCCGTCCGGTCGCTTCTTCGGTCAGTGGCGTCACTATCGTTGTAGCAGCCAAAGCGGCTACTAGCGGCAACACCGGGCATGAGGGTGCACGTGCCTCCCGCCTGGACGGCACCCCCATGTTATCTCCCTTCTCTTCTATCTACTAGGCCAGTGGTTCCCAACCAGGGTGCCGCGAGAACACTTCAAGGGTGCCGCAACATTCCTCTGAACCACGGCCATGCTTTCTCTCCTCCTCCTCACAGCGTGCAGTGCATGGGAGGAGAAGGGGATTTTTTGCAACCTCTGTAGATGGCACCCCCCACCACACCTTCCTGTATATAGCACCCCTCCTTCCTGTACATAGCTCCACTGTAGCTCCCTGAAGGAGCGGAATCCCCCTGTGGCCGGGGATTATATGGACAGTGACATCAAGCTCTCCATCCAGGAACGGAAACCTCAGCCACAGGGGGATTCCGCTCCTTCAGGGAGCTATAGTGCCGCTATCTACAGAAGGGGGGTGCTACCTACAAGGGGGCTGTGTGGCACTACCTACAAGGGGGCTGTGGGGCACTACCTACAAGGGGGCTGTGTGGCACAACCTACAAGGGGGCTGTGTGGCACTACCTACAGGGGCTGTGTGGCACTACCTACAGGGGGCTGTGTGGCACTGCCTACAATGTGAAGGTGGGGGATTATGGCACTGTCTACACGGACAGGTACGGGGGCACTATCTACAGGGGGACACTATCTAGAAGGGGGGGTGGCTGTGTGTGGCAGTCGGGAGGTGGGCATTATACTGTATGGAGGCCACTAGGCGGACATATTATACAGTGTAGGGGCACTACAGGGAGCAATATACTGTGTGACACTTAGGGGGCATAATACTGTGTGGGCAGCATTAGGGGACAAAATACTGTGTTCTTGAATAATATATATTAAATATTATTATACTGTATGGGGGCACTAAAGGAGCATTCTACTGTGTGTGGGGCACTAAAGGGGCATTATACTATGTGGGGGCACTATATAGGGCATTACACTGTGTGGTGGCATTATACTTATTTATGGGGCATTTATGATGGGGTGGACCGCCGAAAGATAATTTCGCATGGGACATCATCTATCCTAAGGCCGACTCTATTCACGCTAATAGGATATACAGAAGGAGATTGTTATCAAGAGGCAACCCCTTTAATGGAAGACATAAAATTACAAATCTGCTCTATTTCTATTCATTTCTTCTCTTTTCTCTATTAAGTAAAAATTAAATAAAAATAATAATAATCACAGGCACTCTACAATAGTTATGTGATTTAAGTAAATAATAACATGTCATTAATGTCATTTTGAAAAAATTAAAAAGAAAAGGTTCTATCGTACCACCCGCATGCTTGCCTGGTTAAAATATGGTCACTGTATGTGGTCTACTTTGTTACCAAGTCAACCTCAAGTGTTTGACTGATTCTGATTTAGGCTGGGTTCACACGTGGCGGAATTTCACTTGAATTCCGCTGCGGACACTCCGCAGCGTTAATCCGCAGCGGAGCCGTTTCTCCATTGACTTCCACTTCTATTTAGAAGTGTTCGTTTAGACGATGCGTAAAATTCCGCTGCGGAGCATAGGCTGCGGAGCGGAATTTGGTGTCCGCAGCATGCTCTGTCTGTTGTGGAGCAGTGGCGGACTGGTTGCGGACTCATGGCGGAATTTCTCCATTAACTTCAATGGAGATTCTAAATTCCGCAATGAAGTCCGCAGCTGTCATGCACATGTCATGTGTGCTGCGGATGCGTCTTGCTTTTTGGACATGACATTTCTTCATTCTGGCTGGACCTATGTATTTCTAGGTCTACAGCCAGACTGAGGAAGTCAATGGGGCTCCCGTAATTACGGGAGCGTTGCTAGGAGACGTCAGTAAATAGTCACTGTCCAGGGTGCTGAAAGAGTTAAGCGATCGGCAGTAACTGTTTCTGCACCCTGGACAGTGACTACCGATCCCAATATACAGCAACCTGTAAAAAAATTGAAGTTCATACTTACCGAGAACTCCCTGCTTCTGTCTCCAGTCCGGCTTCTCAGGATGACGTTTCAGTGTAAGTGACGGCTGCAGCCAATCACAGGCTGCAGCGGTCACATGGACTGACGCGTCATCCAGGGAGGTCGGGCTGGATGCCGAAAGAGGGACGCGTCACCAAGACAACGGCCGGTAAGTATGAAAGTCGTTTACTTTCACTAGGGAAAGTGCTGTCCCTTCTCTCTATCCTGCACTGATAATAGAGAGAAGGGAAGCACTTTTCCCGCAGTCCGCAGCAGCTAGTCCGCATCAATTTACTGCACATTTTGGGCAGATCCGCAGCCGTAATCCGCAACCCGGATTAGGTGCGCATTGATGCGGACAGTTGCGGAGGAATTCCGCCACGTGGGGGCATGCCCTTAATGTAAATATATTTATGGGCCTACTATTATATTATTATTTGTGTTTCAGTTTGTACTGCATTTACATAATGTAGCTATTAGTATGTAGTACATGTTATTTATCATACTAAACTTTCTGAATTTGCATGGTGTTCATGTATAACAAAAAAAATATTCTTCTAATTTAATGCATTATATTATCATTGGTGTCATTATAATATACTACAAAATAAACTCAAGCAGGAATAGATTTTTTCCTTTTGGACAGTAGAAGCTTCATATTACTAAGATCTCTGTAAAGCACTATTTCTTTCATTGTTTAAGTATCGCCTAAAGAAGTCTGTTTGCTTTTGAGACAAATACTACATAAATTAGACATTATATTAGACTCATAAAAAAAATGATCACTAATTTATACAATTATTGCCTTTCCTATATTATCTTGGTCTCTAACACAGGAAATAGATTCCAGATGACAACTAGTGATGGTAGCCATTACAGCTTTGCTCAGCTGACAAACTCAGCATCGCTAATGTACGTACACGACCGTTCAAAAGTTTGGGGTCACCCAGACAATTTTGTGTTTTCCATGAAAACTCACGCTTATATTTATTAAATGAGTTGCAAAATGACTAGAAAATATAGTCAAGACATTGACAAGGTTAGAAATAATGATTTTTATTTGAAATAATAATTTTCTCCTTCAAACTTTGCTTTCGTCAAAGAATGCTCCATTTGCAGCAATTACAGCATTTCAGACCTTTAGGGTATGTGCACACGCTAGCTACCTTTTACGTCTGAAAAGACAGACTGTTTTCAGGAGAAAACAGCTGCGTCGTTTCAGACGTAAAAGTTCCTTGCATTATGCGAGGCGTCTGTGACGCTCGTAAATCTTGAGCTGCTCTTCATTGACTTCAATGAAGAACGGCTCAAATTACGTTGCAAATAAGTGTCCTGCACTTCTTTGACGAGGCAGTCATTTTACGCGTCGTCGTTTGACAGCTGTTAAACGACAACGCGTAAATGACAGGTCGTCGGCACAGCACGTCGGCAAACCCATTCAAATGAATGGGCAGATGTTTGCCGACGTATTGTAGCCCTATTTTCAGACGTAAAACGAGGCATTATACGCCTTGTTTACGTCTGAAAATAGGTTACCTTTCCCTGTCTTTTATCGCTTCATCTAATGAATGACCGGAAAAGCAAAAAGCACGGCGCCACATAGTGCAGGTCAATGGGGTTTAAATAGAATATTGAACGTGGTCTATTATGCTCACCATGATAGTGCTTGGAAAAGGCAATGAAAAAGTCCACAGGTGCTGCTGCCAGGATCCAAACCGGTAAACCAGGTGGTCACCGCTAGTTAGAACGTAAAGAGGTAGTGGAAAAAGGGAGGATCCCGTGAGGCGCTGCTGCATGGCTGTTGAAGGAACTCAGCGATGGTAGACAAAATGATATAAATAAATATATGTTTATTGAAAAACATTAATAATAATGGCTACGCGTTTCAACGCTGTACTAGCGTCTTCCTCAGGCCGTTAAAATTACATACAAAAGAGGTTGCTTATATATCAACGGAAATCTAAGCACACAGGAAGGAAAAAAAAGGGGTCAAAAGGGGAAAGGTCAAAGAATGATTGTGACGTCATAAATAACATCTATATCGGAAAATTGTTTAGAATTGTTTATGACGTCACAATCATTCTTTGACCTTTCCCCTTTTGACCCCTTTTTTTTTTCCTTCCTGTGTGCTTAGATTTCCGTTGATATATAAGCAACCTCTTTTGTATGTAATTTTAACGGCCTGAGGAAGACGCTAGTACAGCGTTGAAACGCGTAGCCATTATTATTAATGTTTTTCAATAAACATATATTTATTTATATAATTTTGTCTACCATCGCTGAGTTCCTTCAACAGCCACGCAGCAGCGCCTTACGGGATCCTCCCTTTTTCCACTACCTCTTTACATTCTAATGAATGACAGGACTGTACTGACCTTGGACGCAGACGGAGGGTGAGCGGAGAATAAGTCAAGGGGAGATGAATGATGGATAAGACAAATGAAATGAGGCCTCAGTGTGTGTAATATAATATGCAGTGTGTGTATGTGTGTGTATATATACACACACACACACATATATACAAACACATATATATACATATACACACACATTATATATATATATATATATATATATATATATCACACACACACACACGCACACACACATATACAAACATATATACATACACACACACACACACATTATATATATATATATAACACACACATGTGTATATATATATAAACATACACACATATACGCTACCGTTCAAAAGTTTAGGGTCACTTAGAAATTTCCTTATTTTTGAAAGAAAAGCACAGTTTTTTTCAATGAAGATAACATTAAATTAATCAGAAATACACTCTATACATTGTTAATGTGGTAAATCACTATTCTAGCTGCAAACGTCTGGTTTTTAATGCAATATCTACATAGGTGTATAGAGGCCCATTTCCAGCAACCATCACTCCAGTGTTCTAATGGTACATTGTGTTTGCTAACTGTGTTAGAAGGCTAATGGATGATTAGAAAACACTTGAAAACCCTTATGCAATTATGTTAGCACCGCTGTAAACAGTTTTGCTGTTTAGAGGAGCTATAAAACTGACCTTCCTTTGAGCTAGTTGAGAATCTGGAGCATTACATTTGTGGGTTCGATTAAACTCTGCAAATGGCTTGAAAAAGAGAGCTTTCATGCGAAACTCGACAGTCTATTCTTGTTCTTAGAAATGAAGGCTATTCCATGCGAGAAATTGCCAAGAAACTGAAGATTTCCTACAACGGTGTGTACTACTCCCTTCAGAGGACAGCACACACAGGCTCTAACCAGAGTAGAAAGAGAAGTGGGAGGCCACGCTGCACAACTGAGCAACAAGACAAGTACATTAGAGTCTCTAGTTTGAGAAATAGACGCCTCACAGGTCCTCAACTGGCAGCTTCATTAACCCCTTCCCGCTCCTGGACGTATTATTAGGTCATGGTAGCTGTATCGTTCGCGCTCCATGACCTAATAGTACGTCTCTGGAGTAACGGCCGTTTCGGCCGTCCACCCGACACATACAGGAGCTGTGACAGCTGATGTCTCGTACAGCAGCTGTCACAGCTCCTACAGCGGGGACCGATCGCTGTGTCCCCGCTGATTAACTCCTTAAAAGCCGCATTCAATAGAGATCGCGGCTTTTTAGGGGTTAAGCTGCCATCGCCGGCCTGCTACACGATAGCGGCCGGCGATGGTGACTATTTCAACTGGACACCAAACAATGGAGTCCGGTTATGCCATCGACGGAAGCCTAGTGGGTCCTGACAAAGTCAGGATCCACTTTGCTTGCTATCAGTGAGTAGCTGACAGCTCTAATACACTGCACTACGCATGTAGTGCAGTGTATTAGAATTGCGATCAGGGCCTCCTGCCCTCAAGTCCCCTAGTGGGACAAAGTAATAAAGTAAAAAAAAAAAGTAAAAAAAAGATGTGTAAAAATAAGAAAATAAAAGTAAGTAAAAATCCCTCTTTTTACCTTATCAGTCCTTTATTATTAATAAAAATATATAAATAAACTATACATAATTGGTATCGCCGTGTCCGTAACGGCCTGAACTACAAAATTATTTCATTATTTATGCCGCACGGTGAACGCCGTAAAAGAAAATAATAATAAACCATACCAGAAACACAATTGTTTGGTCACTTCACCTCCCAAATAATGGAATAAAAAGAGAGAAAAAAGTTGCATGTACCTAAAAATGTAACTTATCGAAACTACAGTTCGTTACGCAAAAAATAAGTCCTCGTACGGCTTTATTGATGGAAAAATAAAAAAGTTCTGGCTCTTAGAATAAGGTAACACAAAAAGTGAATGATTTTTTACAAAACGTATTTTATTGTGCAAACGCTATAAGACATAAAAAAAACTATAAACATCTGGTATCGCCATAATCGTATCGCCCCGCAGAATAAAGTGAATATGTCATTTATAGCTCACGGTGAACGCTGTAAAAAAAATAGAATAAAAACAATAGTAGAATTGCTGTTTTTTAGTCACCACGCCACCTAAAAATAGAATAAAAACTGATCAAAAAGCCCAAGAAAACTACAATGAATTCCTCAAGGGGTCTAGTTTCCAAAATGGGGTCACTTTTGGGGGGTTTCCACTGTTTTGGCACCACAAGACCTCTTCAAACCGGACATGGTGCCTAATAAAAAAGATTCCTCAAAATCCACTAGGTGCTCCTTTGCTTCGGAGACCGGTGCTTCAGTCCATTACCGCACTAGGGCCATTTGTGGGATATTTCTCAAAACTGCAGAATCTGGGTATTAAGTATTGAGTTGCGTTTCTCTGATAAAACCTTTTGTGTTATAAAAAAAAATGGTATAAAGAGGATTTTCTGACAAAACAAAAATGTAAATTTCACCTCCACTTTGCTCTAAATTTCTGTGAAACACATAAAGGGTTCATAAACTTTCTAAATGCTGTTGTGAATACTTTGAGGGGTCTAGTTTCTAAAATGGGGTGTTTGATAGGGGTTTCTAATATATGGGCCCCTCAATGCAACTTCAAAACTGAACTGTAAACTAAAAAATAAATAAATTAGGCAATACTTCTCTTCTTACATTATACTGATAATGAGCCGTGCCCACCCCGAGATTACCCCAGTTTTGACTGTTTGTATAAACGGAGACCCCTATTAGACCGTTTCAGTGCCCGGTTTCCCCAAGCATACACCCCCAAGAAGTGTATTTCTATTGATGAGTCCTTGGTACATTTTAAAGGGAGGGTTCAATTCCGCGAGTACCTGCCGGGTAAGAGGGCAAGGTATGGTGTGAAGATGTATAAGCTGTGCGAAAGTGCATCAGGGTATACCTACAGGTTTAGGATATATGAAGGGAAGGAAACCAGTAGTCAGCCCCCAGAATGCTTACTGGGAGTTAATGCAAAAATTGTGTGGGATTTGGTGCACCCACTGCTGGACCAGGGTTACCACCTGTCCCTGGATTATTTTTATACCAGCGTCCCACTCTTCAACTGCCTCGCTTCCAGTCATGCGGCACTGCTAGAAGAAATCTGAGAGGCCTCCCTAAGACTCTGCTTGGGCAAACACTCAGAAGGGGTGAGAGCAGGGAACATTCTAGCAGCAACATATTGTGTGTCAAGTACAAGGACAAGAGAGATGTCCTTGTATTGACAACAATACATGGCCACACCAGTACCCATGTACCAGTACGAGGTACCAGTACAGAGACCCCCAAACCAGACTGCATCCTGGATTACAATAGGTACATGGGAGGGTTGGACTTGTCAGATCAAGTCCTGAAGCCCTACAGCGCCATGCTATATGTAAAAGAAGTTGGCCGTGCACATCATACCGATGGATTTGTACTGTGGATAGGCCATCAATGTTTAGGGACTGCACAACCCCTTTAAGCCTACGATTTAGCAGGCTTAGAGGGCCCATGAGACAGGATCACAGATTGTGTGATCCTGTCTGCTGGGCCCTGTATGTAAGCCAATCACATGGTAGGCTTAGATACATGGCCCATGCGTGATCCTGTCTGCTGGGCCATGTATCTAAGCCAATCACATGGTAGGCTTAGATACATGGCCCATGCGTGATCCTGTCTGCTGGGCCCTGTATCTAAGCCAATCACATGGTAGGCTTAGATACATGGCCCATGTGTGATCCTGTCTGATGGGCCCTGTATATAAGCCTACCACACTGTAGGTTTAGATACATGGCCCATGCGTGATCCTGTCTGCTGGGCCCTGTATCTAAGCCAATCACATCGTAGGCTTAGATACATGGCCCATGTGTGATCCTGTCTGATGGGCCCTGTATATAAGCCTACCACACTGTAGGTTTAGATACAGGGTCCAGCAGACAGTAATCTTATACTGTATAAGATTACTGTCTGCTGGACCCTGTATCTAAGCCTACCTTGTGGTAGGCTTAGATACAGGGTCCCACAGACAGTATCACACATGGGCCCTGTATCTAAGCCTAACACATGTGTTACTAATCGTGTTTTTTTGTGTGTTTTCTTACAGGTTTGGTCATTGGACTACGTCGGATTCCAGGACTACTTCGATGATGGCTTTTTTTTTTATTATCAATAAAATGGTTGATGAGGGTTGTGTGGGTTTTTTTTTTATTTCAATAAAATATTTTTTCTATGTCTTTGATTTTTTTTAAACTATATTACTACCGCCTTAGTAATGGCCGCTGGCTGATTGACAGCATCCATTGCTAAGGCGGGGCTTAGTGTTAGCCGGTGCAGAGGCTAACACTAACCCCCATTATTACCCCGGTACCCACCGCCACCAGGGGTGCTGGGAAGAGCCGGGTACGATCCAGTACCTGACCATCTGTAGTGATGGTCGGCTACTGGGGCGGCCGCAGGCTGGTAGTATCAGGAGGGGAAAGCCCAAAAACAGTGGCCCTTCCCCCCCTGGTAATGCTAGCCTGCTGCTGCTTTATTGTATCTGGCTGGTTATGAAAAATGGGGGGGACCCCACGTCATTCAAAAAAATAAAAATAAAAAATAATTGGAAAGACTGATGGCGGGTCCCCCCCCCCAATTTTCATATCCAGCCAGATACAACACAGCAGCAGCAGGCAGCATTACCAGGGTGGTAGGTGCCACTGTTTTTGGCCTTCCCCAGCCTAATACTACCAGCCTGCGGCCGCCCCGGTGCCTGACCATCACTGCAGATGGTCGGTACTAGTTTGTACCCGGCTCTTCCGAGTACCCCTGGTGGCGGTGAGTACCGGGGTAATAATGGGGGGTTAGTGTTGGACTCTGCACCTGCTAACATTAAGCCCCGCCTTAGTAATGGAGGTTGTCAATCAGCCAGCGGCCGTTACTAAGGCGGTGATAATAAAGTTTAAAAAGATACAAGCACATAGAAAAAATATTTTATTGAAATAAAAAAACAACCCTCATTAACCATTTTATTGAGAATAAAAAAAACGCCGTCATTGAAGTCCTCGTATCCGAAGTCCAACAACCGAACCTGTAAAAAAACACAAACGCACAAAACGCACCTGTATCTAATCCAATCATGTGTGATACTGTCTGCTGAGCCGCTGTATCTAATCCTATCATGTGTGATACTGCCTTCCGAGCCACTGTATCTAATCCGATCATGTGTGATACTGTCTGCTGGGCCCTATATCTAATCTAATCATGTGTGATACTGTCTGCTCAGCCACTGTATCTAATCCTATCATGTGTGATACTGTCTGCTGAGCCACTGTATCTAATCCTATCATGTGTGGTACTGTCTGCTGAGCCACTGTATCTAATCCTATCATGTGTGATACTGTCTGCTGAGTCATTGTATCTAATCCTATCATGTGTGATACTGTCTGCTCAGCCACTGTATCTAATCCTATCATGTGTGATACTGTCTGCTCAGCCACTGTATCTAATCCTATCATGTGTGATACTGTCTGCTCAGCCAATGTATCTAATCCTATCCATAGTCTCCTATACACACATTTTTTGGGGGGCGGACACATATGTATTGGGGCTATTTCCCCTGACATTTTAAGCCCTGAGGGTATGTTCATACGGCAGCGTCCGTTACGGCTGAAATTACGGTGCTGTTTTCAGGAGAAAACAGCACCGTAATTTCAGCCGTAATAGCATGTGCAGGCGTCTTTCGCTGCGTCCATTACGGACGTAATTGGAGCTGTTTTTCTATGGAGTCCATGGAAAACGGCTCCATTTACGTCTGAAGAAGTGACAGGCACTTCTTTGATGCGGGCGTCTTTTTTACGCGCCGCCTTTTGACAGCGGCGAGTAAAAAAAATGACCGTCGGCACAGAACATCGTAAGACCCATTCAAATGAATGGGCAGATGTTTGCCAACGCTGTTGAGCCGCACTTTCAGACGTATTTCAATGCTAAAACGCCCGAATTACGTCCGTAAATAGGGTGTGTGAACCCAGCCTTAGTGACGCCCCGGCTGCTAGTGCTGCATTGTTGGGTCACTTAGGAGAGTTTGCGGGGGGGGGGGGCGGGCTCAATAAGAATTTTTGCATCGGGGCCCATGAGCCTTTAGCTACGCCCCTGCACAGAAGAAGATTTGTGAGACGCAGAACAACTGAAAAGATGCTGGGAGAGTGCCTGACGCCATCTGTCAAGCATGGTGGAGGTAATGTGATGGTCTGGGGTCTGATGGTCAAACCCGACATGGAGGAGAGAGCGTAATAACTTCATGTAGGTAGCCATATATTCCTCATAAGACGTGAAGTACAGTGAAAGTGAAGCCCCTCATGGAGCCCCTCTAAGTAGTTTATAGGGGAAATATATTGTAAGCTTGTCCCTAATATATATCCAGAACTCAAATCACCGCCAGCATTGTCCGCAGGATCCAGGCCGTGAATGGAGGGAAGTGAAAACTGCTGTCATGGCCGGTCACACTTTATGGCAGCCCCTATGCTCTCTCCATTCACAGAATACAGGGGGCCATAAATGTGGGCATCAATGTGAAATGTAATATCCCTGCAGCTGCGGAGCCCAAAAAAGCCGCCCTCTTCTATCAAGATGTTATCCTTCTTTTCTGTCATTTCTTAGTGACAACTAATATGGCCACCAGGAACTGCCGCCCAGCTTTCCCAGGCTCCTGAATGGCAACATTACCTCATTATCCGTCATGTCACTGTATAACGGGGTGATTTGGCCATACACCACAGATTATACAACAATAGTGGCTGCTGTTGGTCATCTGCGGCACTTTCATACCTGACAAATAATGAGCTCAATTCATTTTTAGTAGATCATTATTGCGCAAAGGAGGGGGTTTGCCTGAAATATTGATCAAGTGGCCTTATAGGTCGATTCACACAATGCAGTCAAATTGTGGTTTATTGCTTTGTGGCAGTAAGCTGCGATATGACGCACTGTGTGAATAGACTCATATACTGTGAATAGACTCATTCACTATGCAGACAGTAAGATTTAATTTGACTCCCATCTTCTCTCAGCTGGAGGACACTAAGCAACTAGTCACGGACTCCATAACGGCGGGCATCATCTGTGACCTTGGCTCCGGCAGTGGCGTGGATCTTTGTGTCATTACACGTGGAGGGGCACAGGTATTAAGGGGTTACACCGAAATGGAGGCCAAGGGAAAAAGGTAAAATAATATAAGAGGCCATATACATATATAGGGTACCCCCATATCAATGCTACCTCGCTGACAATGTAATGTTGATGGCGGCAGTGTCCCCTGAAATCTCTTGTGGGGGAGAACAAGGATCGTGCATAATGGAGGGTTTATGTTTTAATCACTGTATAATGAAAAGTTCTGCAACTTTCTAATATACTATCAGCTCTAACTCCTCACCCAGTTCAAGATTTCTGCTTGCTTGCAGTGAATGGAAATATTAATTGTTTACATCCAGAAAATGAAAATCCGTTCTGACCTAACTCTGCTAGGGTCTATTCACATGGTGCAGTCAAATCGCGGTTTATATTTGTAATTACCATAACAATTTCATGGCAATGCACCACAACTTGATCACACCGTCTGACTGTGACAAGCAACGCACATTTTCAGCTTGACATAATGGGTTGCAACTATGCATGCTCCATTCACTGATAGCAAGCAGATATCTTGGAAATGATGAGAATTGAAGTACAAAGCACATTAGAAAGCTGCAGAACTTACATAAAACCCTGCAGTGCGTACATAGAATCAGCCCCTACGGCTGCTATGGTGCCCATGGGTCGGGGGCTCAGGTTAGCTCTACACTTATGATTGGTGTGGTGTCAGCTCCCAATGGGGGGGTCTTCTGCTGGATCTTCAGGGCCAACCGCAGGATCTTCTGGTGGGCCAGTACGACCCTGGGTGTGAATATACCATGAGCCATAATGTGAACATGTCCTGCCCCGTCCCCTATACATGCCCCCGCTGCGGACACTCCATCAGATGGTACCAATGTCGCACGGTCTACGTATAATCCTTCTCCCTACTCTCATCCCAGGTTCGCTTCTTATCGTTACCTGCGGGGCACCACCGCCGTCCTGAGCGAAACCGTAACTCGCTGCGATCTGGTGGAAGAAACCGTTCAACGAATGGACACGGAATAACCGGATCTGAGAGGGGAGGGGGCACGATGTACCAATATGATCCGCTTCATTATTACTAATAGTCGTGGGTTCAACCCGTACACGACAAAACCTGATTCTGCCGCCAAATCGCTTCACAATAGAGACAAGACAATACTGCGCTGCCTGCTGGACTGTTCTCTATCCATACGCCTATAATCAATATATTACATAATCTTGTTCTCTGCGGGGCCGGCCTCATATATGGGATTCGGATTCCCATCATTCACACAAGGATTTAATATGTGGGAACTTTCATATAATAAAGAATAAAACTACAACAACCAGGTCATTTGACGTCTGTATAAAAATAAAGATGAGTAAGGTCGCGCGGCGCACGTGATGTAAATACACTGAAATTCCCTTAATCCGGCTTCCGATCATCCAGAAAATCTGATAATTCAGCACTTGTTTCCAGAACAGTCTTGTATATTCACAAGACGCCTCAGGGACGCAGCAATGTTACATGACTGTAGTGCACAACGTACGGAAAATTCCTTTAATCTGGCATCAATGGGACTTTATAGGTGCTCGATTATCAGACGACACACAAAGGTATATGAAACTGACTTGTAAGCAGTCATAACTTGAAGCTCCCAATGTAAATCTGTATCAGGGACCCCCAATTATCATGTCCATGTATAGTACTGGAGTCCTCTAATGTGGCATGTCGGCCCCCCACTCCTCAGGGCCCAGCTTCACCCTTTCCATTATTTCAGAACAACATTTCCTTAGAGGAATTTCTTCATTGGTTCCACATTATACAGATTTGTGCTGGAAACAAGAGCCAGATCATCAGACTTTCTGGATTATCAAATGCCGGATTAAATTACATTGGATTTTAGTGAGTGAAAAGTCGACTAGCAAACACTATGGGCAATACATCTTCTTACACTGATCCCAGATCTCCAACATATTCTAAAAGACACTTAAAGAGGCTCTGTCACCACATTATAAGTGGCCTATCTTGTACATGATGTGATCCGCGCTGTAATGTAGATTACAGCAGTGTTTTTTTATTTAGAAAAACGATTATTTTTGACGGAGTGATGACCTATTTTAGATTTATGCTAATGAGTTTCTTAATAGACAACTGGGCGTGTTTTACATTTTAGCCAAGTGGGCGTTGTGGAGAGAAGTGTATGACGCTGACCAATCAGCGCCATACACTTCTCTCCATTCATTTACTCTGCACATAGTGATCTTACTAGATCACTATGTGCAGCCACATACACACACATTAACGTTACTGAAGTGTCTTGAGAGCGAATAGACATCACCTCCAGCCAGGACGTGATGTCTATTCAGAATCCTGACACTTCGCTAATGTTTGTGTGGGATTTACAGCACAGCACAACGAGATCTCGCTGTAAATGACAGCCCAGCGTGATCTCGATAAACTGTGTTGTAAGTCAAACTCAAACGTTACTGAAGTGTCGGGATTGTGATTAGACATCACGTCCTGGCTGGTAGTGATGTCTATTCACTGTCAGGACACTTGAGTAACATTAGTGTGTGTATGTGTCTGCACATAGAGATCTAGTAAGATCAAGATGTGCTGTGTAAATGAATGGAGAGAAGTGTATGACGGGGGCGTGGCTTGGACATGGCGCTGACCAGACGTGCTGCTTGAGAGCTCCGTTCCTGCACTTCCCTAACCCACTCATAAGCACATTAATAAGTATCATTCTATCACCCTGATGGTCAGGAAATTCAAGGCCTCCACGGGGACTCCTTACTGTACACGGCAGATGTCTTCAGCCGGCTCTATCCAGAGATTTCTGACCGACGCTGCATCTGGAACATCATCTAAGATGGCGCCGCTGGAGGGGAGGTGTGATGGCGCCGGGACTTCGCTTTCAGAGGGGCTATCATCTGCAGCCGGCGTCGCTGCATCAGGTACCGCTAGTGCCTTCCCCTTGATATCGGGCTCTCAGGGGCAGTTTCCCTCCTTGCTGGATGGGATTGAGCCGAGCTCTTCTGGGGCCGAGATGGCGCTGCCTGCGCGGGACTGCTCGCCACGTGGTGCCTGTCATGGCGGCCGGGTTTCTCCCTTATCCTCCCCTCATGTGCGGGGGCCTGCAATGCTGTCTTCTACCTCTCCCAGAGATATGGCTGTTCATCCCTCCTCTCACATAGGGGGTTCTGCTGTCCTAGGGGATGATTTACAGGGCTTGAGACACCAGTTATCAGCATTGCCCACTAAACAGGACATGGAACGTTATGTAAACCGTCTGGAGACGACATATAAATCGGAAATACAATCTCTTACTACCAATTTATCTCAATTGTCCGATCAAGTACAGCGGATGGAAAGCGATGTATCCAGTATTACTCAGCAACAAGTTTCTCATGCCGACTGATTGGATTAGCACTCTCAGCAGATCCACACATTATTTAATCTTGCTGAGGATCATGAGAATCGGAATCGCCGTAATAATATTCGGCTGCGGGGCATTCCTCAGGATATCTCTCCGGGTCAACTTATTCCTGCTCTACAGTCTCTGTTTAATTCTGTACTCGGGCGCCCTGCTGATGATCCTCTGGAGCTGGATAGAGCTCACAGGACTCTAGGTCCGCGCAACCCGGATCCTGATAGGCCTAGAGATGTGCTATGTCGTGTCCATTTTTTCTCTCTTAAGGAGCAGATCATGAGGAAGGCCCGGGATAAAGGCGAGGTGTTATTACAGGGAGTCAAGATCCAGCTACTGTCTGATTTGTCCAGGATGACTTTGGACAAGCGCCGAGTGCTATGTCCTTTGCTCGATGCCTTGAGAGAACATGAGATCTCCTACTCTTGGGGTCACCCCTTTCAATTGCAGGTTCGCAGGAACGGGGCACTGCTGAGTGTTCGTGAACCGGGGGATGTTCCAGATTTCTGCGAGGCTCTCCGTTTGCCTAGAGTCTCTCTCCCTGATTGGCCTTATGTTCCCATCCCGCCGCCGCGTCCACGATCACGCAGGCGAGGTCGTTCTCCTGCCTCTCCTATGAGGCGTCATGATGGTCGGCCTGTGGAGCCGATGTGATGCCCTTTTTAATGTCTCTTAATTGCAGCCTGCTGTCGGAGCCTAATTACAATGGTTATTGTGTTTATCAGCTGAAGCAATTGTATGCGGAGTTACATATGGTCATTACTGAATAGGTCTGCATTATGTATCACAGGTGATTGCTGTTGGAGACCTGGTGGCTATATAGGTCGATTGCCGTTAACACGCCACAATCGTGAATGTATTATTATTTTTATTATTTTTCTTTATTGCTAACCTGTTTGTACATTTATGCTGACAATGAATGTATGCAGGGGTGTTCGCTGTTGGGGTTTCTTTAGGGCCCTACTAACAACGTAACTCTTATTTAATTATTTTTGGGTATCACACTAAGTGCCTTGGTTTTCCTTTCTTGTGTGTTATATCGTTATTTGCTATATAAAATTTGCTGGGTTGGGGGGTGCGGGGCACTGGCTAGACCTTGTCCTGACACTCCTCCTCTTAGGGTTTCACTGGTTATATCCGGTGTATATTGGATTGTTTCTCCTTGATTAGATCAAGGAGTGGGTGCTTGTTCACCCGCTTGTTTGTCCTCGTTGTCGTGTCTCGCTTCCTTGTCTGTCTTGTCCTTCTCTTCACTGTTGTAGCACATTTCTTGATTTGCTAGACATACGTGCGTTGGAAATGGCGCAGCTGAAAATCTGTACCTTTAATGCTAGAGGGCTTAATGTCCCCGAAAAGCGTTCGCAGATATTGTACAACATGCACAAAGAACGTGTGAATATCCTGTTTTTACAGGAGACTCATTTTCAGGTGGGCCACACCCCACAGTTTACAAATCGTTATTATCCAGTCTGGTTCCACAGTACCAACCCGGAATCCAAGTCCAAGGGTGCTAGTATTTGTATCCACAAGTCACTCTCTCATAAACTGGTAGACGTTCTGGTTGACCCGTCCCATTCACGTCCGTGTACGGCGTCTGTGTGGGAACTGCGCATGCGCCGCTCCCACACAGTCCTATTCGAAATTGGCGCCGTCCGGCGCCATTTTCCTGTGGACCGGAAGTCGCGGCCGGACAGTAATATTACTACTTCCGGTCGCGGCTTCCGGACTTGTGCACATGGAACAGCGGCAGCAAAGGGAGCGGACGGGCCGGAGGGAGCCGCGGCGGCAGGAGCAGGTAAGAGATTTCAATGTATGTTAGTGTTTGTGTGTGTTTACTACTGTATGTAAACCTACTACACTGTGGGTTACCTCAAAAAATGGCGACACACAGTGTAGGAGGTTAAACCTTTCAAACCCCTCGTTTATCCCGGCACTAGCCAGGATAAAGGAGGGGGGGATGCTGAGAGCTCACTAGAGCGAGAGCTTTTAACCCAATGTTGCAATGCTGCAATTTTGGGAACTAGCTCCATCTAGTGACCAAAAATGGGTAGTATTATAAATTAGAAAAAATTTATAATATTTCCTGACTCGCGAAAAAAAATAAAAAATTTGAACAATGTTTAATCACCCACACACTAAATGTTTAAATTTTAAAAAAAAAACATGTTTTTCGGGCAACACCATGCCTTTAAGGACTCGCTAAACGGTTTTTTGAGGTACATACACGTGACACCACCCCATTACCGTTACAGTGGGAGGCGCTAAAGTGTGTAGTCAGGGGAGTCCTGATCCAGCATGGGGCTCGTTTGAAGCGGGAAAAAGGGGTGGCCATTACGCGGCTCCTTGCTCAGATACGGGACCTTGAATCCCGTCATAAGCGAGTGCTTTCCTCACAGATATTTGCGGAACTTACTGCAGCGAGAGAATCCTTGCGGTCTTTGATAGACCAGTCACACGCTCGATTCAGGGACCGTATGCGAAAACACTTGTACGAATTTGCAGATAAATGTGGCAGGTCTCTGGCACGGATACTACATCCTCGCACCCAGGCGTCATATATCCCTAAAATTACTTCTCCTTCGGGCGGTGAGGTTCATGATCCGGTGGGCATCACTGATTGCTTCAGACAGTATTACTCGGCATTATACAATCTTAAAGGCCATTTTCAGGATATGCAGGCGGATGCGTTGCGTGATAAAATAGACCGTTATGTGCACGACACTGCGCTACCGTCCCTGGGGGACGGGGAGGCTTTGGGACTTGAGGAAGATTTTCTGGAAACGGAGGTGGAGTGCGCTATTGGAGATTCCCCCTTGGGCAAAAGTCCAGGACCCGATGGGTTTAATAATAAATTCTACAAGACATTTAAGGATCAATTGGCTCCGTTCTTGACGAAAGTTTTTAATTCAGTGTCTTCCTCATGTCCCTATGCACCCCAATCCCTTGAGGCTCATATTACCCTTTTACCAAAACCGGGCAAAGATCCGACGGCGTGCGCAAACTTCCGACCAATATCATTGATAAATGTTGACTTATCATTGTTAAATATCATTGTTAAATGTTAAGATTTTTGCGAAGTTGCTGGCCTCTCGACTCTCGCCTCTCTTACACGATTTGGTCACAGATGACCAGGTGGGGTTTGTGCGTGGTAGAGAAGCACGGGACAACACTAACAAGACCCTACTTTTAACATCATACTGCCAATCCCATAAGATACCGATGTGTTTACTCCCGGTCGATGCGGAAAAAGCATTTGACAGGGTACATTGGGTGTTTCTCCGCAGTGCCCTGACACAGGTTGGCCTAGGCGCCATTATGGTGGATAGGATTATGGCATTATATCATGGGCCTACGGCACGGGTTCGAGTTAATGGTCTGTTATCTGAATCTTTGTCTATTTCTAATGGCACGAGGCACGGGTGCCCACTCGCACCTTTACTCTATGTTTTGGTCATGGAACACCTGGCCGTGGCACTGCGGAACAACCCTAATGTTAATGGTGTCTGTGTTGGCGCAAAACATCACAAATTAGCATTGTATGCCGATGATCTCCTGGTATACATTACGACTCCCATGGAATTTAAGCGGTTTGGCCATGTGAGCAATTTCAAAGTCAATTATTCCAAATCGGAGGCATTGAATATATCTCTCGATACTGCCTTAGCCACCCATCTCGCTCGAGTTTTCCCGTTCAAATGGCAATCTAAATCTCTAAAATATCTGGGGGTGCAAATTCCCATACACCAGTCGGATTTGTTCGCTCTAAATTACACACCCATCCTGCAGCGCACCTTGAAGGATTTAATGGCGTATGGTGGGAGTCGCATATCGTGGTTTGGGCGCATTAACGCGGTAAAAATGGACATCCTACCCAAATTCCTTTACATATTCCAAACCGTCCCTATCATAATTCCAACGAGCTTCTTCCAAATATTGCATAGGGCCATAACTAAATTTGTTTGGGGCTCCTCTAAGCCTCGTGTTCGTTTTACTGTCCTTAGTCGACCGAAAATGGAGGGGGGGGGCAGGATTGCCGGATTTTAAACGCTACCACCAAGCTGCGTTACTGATGCGATTGGTAGACTGGTTCCGCTCAGGTGCGGGTAAGCAATGGGTGCGCATTGAGAAGGCTATGTCTCCCATTGCACTGTCGTCTCTGCCTTGGTTGTCTGCTTCTCAGCGGCCTACATCTTCTCTGCCTTCCCTTACACGTCAGTTTCTTGTAGTCTGGGAGCGGATCATTGCTACGATGGACATTGTTCACCGTCCAGGTCCTCTAACTCCTCTGTTTGATGATCCTTCCTTCCCTCCGGCGGTGGGTGTGGACACATTCCTCTGTTGGGAGAGACAGGACGGTGGTTTCTTGGCTAAGACTCTTACACCTGAGGGTACAATATTGTCACGGTCTGAGGTCTCTGGGGCCTGCCCGGGGGGACGTCCGGTTTGGTGGTCCTATTTTCAGTTGTACTCCTATCTTTTTTCAATGGGCGACTGTTGTGCTTTGCTGCAGGATAAGACTCCTCTGGAACACTACTTGTTGTTGACCACTGCCCCCTCTCATGTGCTGTCCTTTTTACACAGGATCCTTCTACCTAAATACGATTACTCTCAGCTGACATTCACTACCGCATGGGATGAGGAACTGGGGACTAGACACTCTGCTGAGGAGTGGGGCACATCTTTCTTCCTGGCGCATAAGCTACCGACCTCGTGCTTTGCTCAGGAAAAAAAATATAAGATTCTCACTAGATGGTATCGCTGTCCTTCTTTGCTGCATAGGATATTCCCTGATGTACCTGATGAGTGCTGGAGGTGTGGGGAGGCTCCTGGAACCATGCTGCACATTTGGTGGGATTGTCCCAAACTTCGTCCCTTTTGGGGAAAGATTTTTGATCTCGGTAATAAACTTTGTCATACTGAGGTTCAGACCTCGGCCTCCATTGGTTTACTTTCCATGGTTCCGGGATCACTCTCACACCTCAAAAAGAGTGTCTTTCGGCATTTTTTAACCGCAGCAAGAGCAGTGATTCCTCGTCATTGGAAATCTAGCACTGTGCCTTCCCTGAAGGAATGGGTGACGGAGGTGAACGGAATTATGAGGATGGAGGAGTTGATGTCTGCTGATCAGGGTAAAGCTGAGCTCTTTGTCCGCACCTGGGCAGTGTGGTGTGGATTCCGGGGTGGTGATGATTTACCTCTCTGGCTGGATGGCCTTTTTTGAATACCTATATCAAGTCTACCTTTTGCGTGCTATGTCCGTATGTGTTTCCCTTTGTTGTCTTGTGTCTGTGTTAGTCTGTCGTATAATGTGCACTTTTATGCGATAATTGTCATCCACCTGTGGGGACTGGTTTCCCTAAATAATGCACTATCTTTGCTGCACTTATGATATTGTTATTTTCACTGCATTTTTATTTCGTTTTTGCTTACTGACTAGGAGGTTGCCTCCTTCTACTGTTCTATGTCTTTGCATATGTTAGGTGATATTGAAGTGGTTATATTGCACTGTGTGTGAATTTTGCAAATGTATGAAACCATGTATATGCTGTTATGTTGTGTATATTCTCAAAAATAAAAATCTTTGATAAAGAAAAAAAAAAAGAGAGAAGTGTATGACACTGATTGGTCACTGATTGGTCAGCGTCATACACTTCTCTCCACAACGCCCACTTGGTCATATAGTAAAACACACCCAGTTGTCAATTGAGAAACTCATTAGCATAAAGCTAAAATAGGTCATAACTCTGTCAAAAATGATTGCTTTTCTAAATAAAAAACTGCTGTAATCTACATTACAGCGCCGATCACATCATGTACAAGATAGACCACTTATAATGTGGTGACAGAGCCTGTTTAAAGGAATAGTCCACCAAGGCTCTCTTTTTAGCTGAAAACGTTTCACACGCCCCTTTCTGGGTGACCAGCAAAGTACCTGAATAACAGACGCCCCTTTTATACAGTATAGCAGTCACTAATCCCCTTAAAGGGGCAGTCCAATGTCAAGTCCGTATTTCACACCGAATAACCACCTCTGTAAATTGAAAGCTGAAGGCATGCCTGGAAGAAGTAAACCAGCCAAATATGTTTGGTACACAGCTTCCCTCTCTCAGCCAGGAGGAAGACTGAAAATGTTTATTCAGAACAAAGAAACACAGAAAGAGACACATGCCTCCTCCCCAGAGATGTGGGAGTGCCCAAGCCCCCACCAGTTTCTCAGACTCATTCTTCTTGCATTCCAGGGGGCGGTGTCTTCCATAGGTGTGTCCGACATGAACAAAGAACTTGTTATATATGTCAGTATATTACACAAAGAACTGAAATGTATATACATATGTGTGAGGATAATATTTTTCAAACAATATACATAGTAATGATCCCTGACAGTCCCCCCTAAAAATATTATTACTCTATCCCTGAGTCTTGCCTAGCAACCTATCACTGACCACTCGAACCAGGCGGGTAGGGGTTTTGGATTTCTTCACCAGCTTGAGACGAGCTACTCCTGATGAGTAACCCCCCTTTGTACCTGGACTTCCAAGGTGTCGGAGTGGTCCTAACTTTCCCTATTCTCCTCTGGATACAGGATGGTTGTCTTGATATAATCTACAAACCGCTGCTGGTTGTAATATATATATATATATAATTAATCCGGTCTACATTTTTATTAACAGTAATAATTGTCGCACTGTCACTTACTGTCCTAATGGGACTTTACCCCTGCAGATATGACAGGTCATGGGCAGCACAGTGATCTTCACCTCACACCTCCACATAAAACTCCTCAGATTGTAATTTGCAGCACCGTGGCATATTTACACACATTATAATTATAAACCTCAGACATTATGAACAATAGGGCCTCAACTAATAATCATAATGCTATCACCCTCAGGTTTCGGGTCCCATCAGTTCATTGCCAGTCCTGTACACCATCGTCTTCTTCTTCTCCTGTCTTCTGCTCTTCACTGACTGTCACCCTCAGGGTAACCCACACAATTGTGGAGTCAGACTACGTTGGTGTCCAGTGGGGGAGTTATTATTACCCCCTCCTAGTCACTTACTTATCAAAATACTTGATCCTGCTGACGGATTCACTCAGGTCTTTGGTCTTTACTTTGATCTTTGCTGATGTCATCAGGACTTGGTTTGATCCTTCTCATCTGTCCGACACCGTCTCCTTTAGTTTACGTCATCAGGCTGTACATAGCACCTCATGCTGTGAGCCTGGGGTGAGATCCCACGTAGGCGGATTAGTGGAGTTGTATTGTGACTATCACGAACCCTCCGCATCTGTACTCTTTCTCTGGCAAGTTACTTGTCTGGGCGGCCGCTTAGAATTGTGACACTGCCGTCTGTTCATGATAAACGCGTTGTAGTGGCTCAGGCTGCGCCTGCCGCATCTCAGTGATGGAGTTCATCATATTAAAAGTCTCTTAGTTCATATTTACTGGCACTTGCTGGGGACCCCCAACTCTTGTCAATTGTTAAAATAAATACTAATCTGGTGATAACATCATCCGCATACACTATAAACGTTGTTCTAAGTACATACAATAATGTCAGGCCCTTAAACGACATCAAACACCTTTATATAAGGAAAAAAACAAAAAAAAAACTTCTCTGTTACAATGGACATGGCACCTAGAAGATGTGTAATTATTGGGTACTTCATTTGCACTTGGTGATACTCTTTCAGCAGGATTTGTACCTTGATCTCAGCTGATTGCCTAGAACATCTCCACCTCACAGAAACATACACAGATTCCACATGTTTATTTGACAAGTGTCTCAAACCAATTTTTTCTTACTCTAATCTGGTTCGTTCTACCTGGGAAGGCCTCTCAAGGTCGGTTCTCTTTGTGGGAGGCGGGTATGATAAGGTTGGCACCGGTCTGCCAGGACTGTTCTGTAGGCAAATCAAACAGCTCTAACAGAATTTAGCAGCAACAGCTGTAAAACCTGGGACATACCAATTAGATCTTACCAAATCGATCCTTGCAGTCTTGGGGCATATGTGAGGTCATACACCATCAATGCAAAAGCCATCAAGAGTGCCTTGGGTGTTACCGGTTCACATTCCCTTATCCGTCCACATTCTGTTAGAATCTGGTTCTCACGCCTTCCGCTCCCAGTTGGACTCTTCCTGTGGAGAACAAGCTTTTCATAGCCTAATCAGTAATTGATCTTAATCAGATAATTAACTTGAAGAAAAACATAAACAATGACAGATTTATGTTAAACGTTCACACTGGTCAGTAACTAAAACTGATACCTACAAACTGATTTCTCTTTCCTTTATATATATATCTATACATACACATATATACACTGCACAGAATTCTCTGCTCTAAAATTTCCCTTTCACAACAAAAATAAAAAGAAACAAATAAAAATGTTTTCGAATGGGAATATTCCGCTTCTGTACCTTTTATCTGACGCATGACTCTAATAGTCCAATGCTAAGGCTGGTCTAGAACTTTACATAAAACTTAACCTCAGTATTTAATATTCCCACAACACTTCTTAAATACAGTTATTAAACAAACTAACTTTGGGATAACATCTGGAGAACTGCTGATATCTTATTGTACAAACATCAGGTCAATACTTGGGATAACATTGTTCCCCCGTCACTTACACACAACATCTGCAGTGGGGAAGATACAGGCCGGGCTTCAGGCCCCCCTGAGAACAAGTCTACACACACGAGCACATTGTCATACACTTCTACCTCGGGTAGTTGTATGTTCTGCAGTCGCTGGAACTGGTAATCTGGCCGGGCTGCACTTTTCACAGGTACCTTTGCTGTTTTACCTATGTCATGCCGTACGCACATCATGCCGGCTGCTTCAAACCTAGTGGTGGCATTATTGTATCCAGGGACAAGCCAATTTACTGACACCTGGCTGCACATACCCTTGTTGTCAGGTCTGTCTTCTCTCGCTCTCTCAATTGGCTTACCCGATGATCCAATAAAGTTCCTACTACCAATGGGCCCATAATTGTGGGAGATGCCAAAAGCGTACCTAGAGTCAGTGTAAATGTCGGCCGTCTTACCTTTTGCCAGGTTACAATCCTCAGCGAGCACCTCCAGCTCCGCTCCTTGAGATGAACAAGAAGGTGAGAGTGGTTTCTGGGTAATTTACCTGGTGCCTCGTATCCTGTCTTGTACATACTGTATAATAAAATCTCTTTATTACAAATTTACATTAGAAACCCATGTCGCATATAGATAGAACATCTCAAAGGGGTGGCGTCTTCATCCTCTAAAATAAAACTAAATGTTATACACTTCTCCACACTCATCTGATAATCCAGAACACTTTGAGAATCTCACTTTTATCAGGTTCTGCAAATACTTGATTAATACAAAGACAAATAAAAAATAAAAGAAATTCCTAAAAACTTTACATCAAATTAACAATGTCCAGACAATTTTTGTTTTGCCTTCTCCCCCATCTAAATCCATAAAGACTCGTGTGGGTGACGTTACCTCTGCCTCCTGTGTAAATTTGCTGGAGGAGGATGGTCTTTTACACAATACCTCATATTGGATGGAGATTACAGCACAGCTTACCCAGTGCCATATTTACTGTTCTGGAAAGATCTGGAACCATCTACACAGAAAAACCTCAACATTTAGGTTACTCTCATACACATTTAATCTGGATTACTCATTGGGGTCTCTTACACATTTTTAGATCTCCTGAAACCAAATTAATTAATTCAAAACAAACCAAAATTGTACCTGATCAGTCCCTTCACCATTCCCCCCTTTGTGGACTCTGCAAAAGTAATGTAGCAGAGTTCAAAACTACATCTCAACATAACAAAGTCGGGCACTAGTTTAACCCCCTGTAATGTACAACAGCCTGAAACAAAAATGACTTTTTCCTGACGAAAATACATTTTATCTTTACAATGACATAACTCATGTGTGAAATCATTATAATGTGAAAATATTATATCTGATAACATTAATTACTGCAAACCAATAAACTGTATATAAAAATAGGGAACGGTGGGGGCACATACATTTTCAAACCCCCCCCCCCCGTGTCTATCTATCTATAGCTTAATACATCTGAATTAACATCAAAACACATGAAATCTGATCACATCACAACACATAAATATCGTAACTTTTATAAACCACAGCGCATGCGCAAAGAGAAGAAATTTATTTAGGTTTGTAGACATCACTGATATATATATATCTCTCAGCAGTGCATACTGAAATCCTTTGTCTCATCAGCCCTGCAGACTGCACCCAGTCAGCCCCCCTCCTCCTCCCAAACACAGCATACTACAGGGGGGAGGCGGGGGGGTCACACACTCACAGCTTCTAACAGCGTCTAGTCTCACAATCTTAACACTTTGAATGCCGGGAAAACTACATACGTATCTGCAATCATTCATCACACCATTGTATAGGAATTATCTATATTCAAAACATCAACCACATAATCTGTAACAGTATCCAATCTGTCGGCCACCATCTCTATATTATGATGACGTGTTGCTTCATCAGTGAACAGCGTCTAGCATGGAACCTAAAAATAGGAAAGACACTAAAAATGACAAAATTAACAAGGCGATTATTTCATACTGATTTGGTTGGGCCGGGCGTGGCCACATCAGGGGTGGGTGGTGGGGGGCAGCCTCTCCCATTGGATACACAGTGCGCAGCTGTGAGGGGGGGGGTTTCCCACCCACAATGAGGACACACTCAACATGAGGTACGGACACCATTACCGGGCGTCGGCTGGTCCTGTGTTTTCTAATACCTATAACATACAATACCTTTCTTATTCCTAACTTCCATTCACTTCACCAAATCATGAATAGGATCGGGTGATCCTGATGATTTGAATATGGACCATAAACCATCCATTCTAACAGTCTATATTATACACGTAATTTATATAACAATCTTCGGTCTATAACTCTCTGACATGGTTAATATATATATATATATATATATATATATATATATATATATATATATATATATATATATATTACCCACGACTTATCACACAACTTAACAGGTTGTTTTTTTTGGGTTTTTTTCATACACCCCGCGTATGCCTTATCACACGACTTATCAGAGTTTTTTGTTTTTTTTTCAGTTTATACACCCCGCGTATGCCTTATCACACGACTTATCAGTGTTTTGCATTGCACCCCGCGTGCACCTGTCTCACGTCTTATCAGTGCATCATTGCACCCCGTGTGCCCGCGTATAGGACAGGTTATAATACTATCCACGACTTATCACACATCTATATTGTGTCCGCGTATTTTCTATCTAGTCCCTAATTACCCAGACGATGGTTAGTCGAGCGCGACTAAGGTCTCACAGGTTTTTTTGACCTCACAGCGGAAAATATCACCTCTGTCGCCTGAGATAATCCAGGAAATCAACAAAAGGGTTCTACAGATCGCCACAAGACTGTCCACTAACACAGATAAGTCGAAGATTCATAAAATTAACTCGCTTACCGTGTTGCGGAGGTGATCAAATTCCTTCAGTGGGCAACTTTGAGTCCTCTGTTTCACCCTGTGATTGTCGATTGTCCGGATTTTGATATTTCCTCGAGTGAGGCCCCACGTTCGGGCGCCAAATGTTAAGTCCGTATTTCACACCGAATAACCACCTCTGTAAATTGAAAGCTGAAGGCATGCCTGGAAGAAGTAAACCAGCCAAATATGTTTGGTACACAGCTTCCCTCTCTCAGCCAGGAGGAAGACTGAAAATATTTTATTCAGAACAAAGAAACACAGAAAGAGACACATGCCTCCTCCCCAGAGATGTAGGAGTGCCCAAGCCCCCACTAGTTTTTCAGACTCACTCTTCTTGCATTCCAGGGGGCGGTGTCTTCCATAGGTGTGTCCGACATGAACAAAGAACTTGTTATATATGTCAGTATATTACACAAAGAACTGAAATGTATATACATATGTGTGAGGATAATATTTTTCAAACAATATACATAGTAATGATCCCTGACACCACTATTAGCAAATAAATCTTATCCCTTGTATAGTCATTTCTCCATACAGTGGCATAACTATAGGGGTCGCAGCTGCCACAATTGCCTGCGGCCCCTCGCACCACATCTATAAAATGTTACTATAGTACCTCCTGGGGCCTATGAAATAAACTACACGTGCCCCTGTTACTATAGTAGTTGACAATATACTTATCCTCCTCGTTCCGAGCGCAGGGGAGATCCTGGCGTCTCTTCACGTCATGACGTCGCATCGCTGTGCGCAACATCCCGACTCTGGATGGAGTCAGGACCTCCGCTGCGGCTGGAGCTGAAGAGGAGGGTAAGTATACTATTACTGCCTGCTGGGGCCCGGGTTGTCCAGTCCCTAAAAATGTATGGCCTATCCCCAGGATAGGCTATCAATAACTGATGGGTCGGGGTCCGCCTGCCGGGACCCCCGCCAATCAGCTGTTTTGAAGGGGGTGCAGCGCTCTCACTGCAGTGTGACGGCGATTCAGAAGTGACCGGAATGAAGGGGAAGCAGCGCTCTCACTATCGCTGCACCCCCTCCAATACAACTGATTGGCGGAGGTCCAGGCAGGTGGACCCCATCTGTAGTGATGGCCGGCACCGGGGCGGCCGCAGGCTGGTAAAGTACAAAAACAGTGGCCCTTCACACCCTGGTAATGCTCGGCTGCTGCTCTGTTGTATCTGGCTGGCTATAAAAATGTGGGGGGGAGGGGCCCACGTCGATCTAAAAAAATAAAAAAAATAATAATTGGAAAAATCGATGTAGGGTTCCCCCATTTTTCATAATGTTTCCCCCCAGCTACGCCCCTGCCCAATATTCCAAAACATCTTCTCCATTTAATTCAAGAACAACTCTGATAAGACGGGCAGGACCTCCTGCCACCCTAAGCACCCCGGTGGCAAACGCCAGCGAGCAGCAGCTTTAGGTTGTCTAAATTGTTCTGTACAATAAAGTTTATTGATTAAAGAAAAAATGGCCAGCAGCTATTGGCCAGTTATAGGTTCCGCCCCGTTTCCTAAGTAACAGCAGAGAGCGGACTGGACGTGGTCAGATGTTTAGATTCAAAGTGAGGAAAAAACGTGAGACCAAGCGGACGTGGACAGCGACACCTGCAGGACCGGCGTGAGGTATTACCCGAGAGGAGAGGCGGTTTTCTCGTGTGTCGTGTGCTCCGCTGACAGGACGCGCTCTTTCCGGTAATGACGTTCAGTAGTGGTCTGCTGATATGTGGTACTATAACGCCCAGCATGTCTCTAGTCGCAGGTTGTTTATTCAGCAGTCTCTTCGCTATGGCCGACTATTAGCGGGTGGGCTCACTGCATACATGTGCGTACAGCTCCATTAACCCCTTAGTGACCAACAATACTCCTTTTCACGTTCATCACTAAGGGGCCTTAGGCTAGGCTTACGCCTTTTCACGTTCGTCACTAAGGGGCCTTAGGCTAGGCTGACACCTTTTCACGTTCGCCTAGTCTAAGTCCTGCACGGGTCTCCCGTGCAGGTTGGAGTCGGGGCTCAGCTGTCTGATGACAGCCGAGCTCCTGCTAAAATGCCCGCGATAGAAGTTGACTTCGATCGCGGCCGTTTAACCCGTTAAATGCCGCCAATAGTGACCGCGGCATTTAACTTGTTCACCCATCGGCGGCCCGCAAATGCAATCGCGGGTCTCCGAAGGGTTGTCATGGCAGCCGTGGGCTTGATAAAAGCCCCCCGTTCTGCCCTGGACATATGCCTGTTAGGACGCGCCGGAGGCACGTCCTAATAGATTGCCTGTCAGATTTACACTGACAGGCAATAATGCTCTGGTATACGAAGTATACCAAAGTATTATAGCAGCGATCTGAAGATCGCACAGTAAAGTCCCCTAGTGGGACTAATGAAATAAGTAATAAATGTGAAATAAAGATTATTAACCCCTTCCCGCGATTGGGCGTGACTGTACGTCCGAAATCAAAGTGATTTCCCGCAGACGGGCGTACAGTTACGCCCTGCAGATAAAGCAAGCACAGGAGCTGTGCGCGCTTTATCTTCAGCGGCTGTCAGCTGTTATACACAGCTGACATGCCGCTGCAATGGCTGCGATGGCTGTTACCGCCGATCGCAGCCATTTAACCCCCTCAATGCGGCTGTCAATGACGTCCGCCGCATTGAAGTGAAGATGGATCGCGGGTGGCGATAGTTGCTATTGCAACCGGGAAGCCGTTACTAGGCTTCCTGGTTGCCCAGGTATGGTAGCCTATTAGGTCCTGCCCGAGGCACGACCTAATACGCTAACTGTCAAATGAAGAATGACAGTTACGATGCACTGCACTACATAAGTAGTGCAGTGTATCGTACCGGGGATCAGAAGACCAGATCTTCAAGTCCCCAGGTCAATGTAAAAGAAAAAGTAAAAAATGTAAAAAAAAATGTGAAAGAAAAATAAATAAATAAAAGTTAATAAATAATAAATAAATAATAAAAACAACACTTGCCCTGTTTCCCTGATCAACTTCTTTATTAGAAAAAAAATTAAAATATGAAAAAAACCTATACATAATAGGTATTGCCGCGTTCGGAACGGCCTGATCTATAAAAATATCACATTATTTTTACCGCACGGTGAACACCGTAAACATTTTTAATAAAAAACAATGACAGCATTTTAGTTTTTGGTCATCTTGTCTCAAAATTTTTTTAATAAAAAGTGATCAAAAAGTTGCAAGTAACGCAATATGGTACCAATAGAAACTACAGTTCGTCACGCATAAAATAAGCCGTCCCGCAGCGATATCAACTAAAAAATAAAAAAGTTATGGCTGTCAGAAAATGGCGACACTAAAACATGATTTTTTTAGAAAAGAGTATTTTTATTGTGGGAACGTAGTGAAACGTAAAAAAACGATATAAATTTGGTGTCGCTGTAATCGTATCGCCCCACAGAATAAAGTTAACATGTTGTTTATACTGCACGGTGAACACTGTAAAAAAAAACAAAGAAAAGTGCTAGAATTGCTGTTTTGTTGTTTCCTCATCTCCCAAAAAATGTAATACATAGTGATAAAAAAATCGCATGTACCCCAAAATGGAACCAATAAAAATTACAGATCGTTCCACAAAAAACGCGCCCTCACACCGCTCAGAAAAATAACACGTTATGGCTCTCAAAACGCAATGATGCTAAATGACGACCCAGACTAATTTTTTAGGTCCAGTAGAATTTCACTAAATATCCCACATCGTCATTTGCTGGACCCCACAGGTGGACCCTGTAGATGCATCGGAGATGAGGAAACTTTAGGGCCTTGTGCGGCTTATAGGGCTAGTGAAGAAGTCAAAGATTAGGCAATACTGGAGCACAGATATGTTGCATAATACCCAATAAACCCGGCCTGTGTATAAAGGATTGGTTCAAAGCGTACCACACCAATCCATGGATTATTCATTCACCCCATTATTACATCATCCTATTATGCCCTGATGTACTCCGCCCAGCTAACATATACCCTGATGTACGCCACCCAGCTTACATATACCCTGATGTACTCCGCCCAGCTTACATATACCCTGATGTACTCCGCCCAGTTTACATATGCCCTGATGTACTCCGCCCAGCTTACATATACCCTGATGTACTCCGCCCAGCTTACATATACCCTGATGTACTCCGCCCAGCTTACATATACAATTATGTACTCCGCCCAGCTTACATATACAATGATGTACTCCGCACAGCTTACATATGCCCTGATGTACTCCGCCCAGCTTACATATACCCTGATGTACTCCGCACAGCTTACATATACCCTGATGTACTCCTCACAGCTTGCATATAGCCTGATGTACCCGCACATATTACATATATCCTGATGTACTCTACAGTTTACATATATCCTGATGTACTCTGCGCATATTACATATACCCTGATGTACTCCGCACAGTTTACATATACCCTGATGTACTCCGCCCAGTTTACATATATCCTGATGCACTCCACCCAGCTAACATATACCCTGATGTACTCCGCACAGCTTACATATATCCTGATGCACTCCACCCAGCTAACATATACCCTGATGTACTCCGCACAGCTTACATATACCCTGATGTACTACACAGTTTACATATATCCTGATGTACTACGCACAGCTTACATATATCCTGATGTACTCCGCACATATTACATATACCCTGATGTACTCCGCCCAGCTTACATATACCCTGATGTACTCCGCACAGCTTACATATACCCTGATGTACTCCGCCCAGCTTACATATACCCTGATGTACTCCGCCCGGCTTACATATGCCCTGATGTACTCCGCCCAGCTTACATATACCCTGATGTACTTCGCCCAGTTTACATATACCCGGATGTTCTCCGCCCAGCTTACATATGCCCTGATGTACTCCACCCAGCTTACATATACCCTGATGTACTCCGCCCAGCTTAAATATGCCCTGATGTACTCCGCCCGGCTTACATATACCCTGATGTACTCCGCCCAGCTTACATATGCCCTGATGTACTCCGCACAGTTTACATATACCCTGATGTACTCCGCCCAGTTTACATATATCCTGATGCACTCCACCCAGCTAACATATACCCTGATGTACTCCGCACAGCTTACATATATCCTGATGCACTCCACCCAGCTAACATATACCCTGATGTACTCCGCACAGCTTACATATACCCTGATGTACTACACAGTTTACATATATCCTGATGTACTACGCACAGCTTACATATATCCTGATGTACTCCGCGCATATTACATATACCCTGATGTACTCCGCCCAGCTTACATATACCCTGATGTACTCTGCACAGCTTACATATACCCTGATGTACTCCGCCCAGCTTACATATACCCTGATGTACTCCGCCCAGCTTACATATGCCCTGATGTACTCCGCCCAGCTTACATATACCCTGATGTACTTCGCCCAGCTTACATATACCCTGATGTACTCCGCCCAGCTTAAATATGCCCTGATGTACTCCGCCCGGCTTACATATACCCTGATGTACTCCGCCCAGCTTACATATGCCCTGATGTACTCCGCCCAGCTTACATATATCCTGATGTACTCCGCCCAGATTACATATACCCTGATGTACTCCGCCCAGCTTACATATATAATTGTCACGGACACAGGGTATGTGGACCCACTAGGCCGCACCGCCGTAGCGGGGAGGCAGCTGACCAGGTCACAGTCTATGCGGAAGTCAATGGCAGACAGTAATGCTTTGGGTACCTGAAATAGTCCCGGCGGTGGCTGTGGCTACAGCACGGATGGAGGCAGATGTGACAGGTGGCGCAAGACGTGGCGGGCAGTATCCGATGAAGCGGAAGACACTTGGCGTGGCAGATGACACTTGGCGTGGCAGATGACACTTGGCATGGCAGAAGACACTTGGCGTGGCAGAAGACACTTGGCGTGGCAGGTGACACTTGGCGTGGCAGAAGACACTTGACGCTGGTAGGCACAGGAATTGGATACGGGATACGGAATACAGGAGCAAGGTACACTGGGAGGCTGGAAGACACTGGGAGACCATAAGCAGGACGAACAACGGGAAAACTAACTGGCAAAGGGCAAGAGGGCAGAGCCCTTTTTATAGCCTGGGCCAGATTACAGCTTTTTACAAAAACGCGCGCACTGGCACCCGCCGGAGACACTCGGAATCCGGAAGAGAGTGCCGGCGCCTGACTGGGTGACGACGCTGCAGGCAGGTAAGCTGTCCATGGCCACGGCCGTCGGGGTTAACGACCGATCGTCGGGCCGTGGCCATAGACTTTACAGTATCCCCCCTCTTACGCCCCCTCTTCTTGGGACCAGAGCGAGAGAGAAACTTCCTCACAAGAACAGGGGCATCGATGTTCTCCTCTGGCTCCCAAGACCTCTCTTCTGGGCCGAACCCCCTCCAGTCCACCAAATAAAATGTCCTTCCTCCCACCTTCTTGGTAGCCAGAATCTCCTTTACCTCGAAAGTCCCAGATGGACCGGCAGGAACCACTGTGGTACTAGGAGTCCTGGAGTAGCGGTTCAGGACCACCGGTTTTAGCAGGGAGACGTGAAAGGAGTTAGGAATCCTGAGAGTGGGGGGAGCCGCAGCTTGTAGGATACCGGGTTAATTTGTAGCAGGACTTCAAAGGGACCAAGGAACCTCGGGGGAAATTTGCATGACGGCACCTTCAGCCGGATATTCCTAGAGGACAGCCAGACTTTAGTCCCTGGAAGGAACTGCGGAGGAACCCGTCTTCTTGTATCTGCCTTTCTCTTCATGCGGTCCACCGCCAAGAGGATAGAAGATCGGGTCTGTTGCCATATCTGTAGAAAGTCCCTGAAGGTGGAGTCGGCTGCAGGCACCTGGGACATTGTAGAAACAGGAAGAGGTATACGAGGATGTTGGCCGTAGACGATGAAAAATGGACTGGATGTGGTCGACTCACTGGTGTGGTTGTTATAGGAGAACTCTGCCCACGGGAGCAACTGCACCCAATCATCATGGTGCCTGGACACAAAGTGACGTAGGTAGTTCTCCATAACCTGGTTAACACTCTCGACTTGCCCGTTGGACTGGGGATGATAAGCCGAATAGAAGTCCAATTTCACACCAAGGAGCCCGCAGAGTGCTCTCCAAAACTTCGAGGTGAACTGGACACCTCTGTCCGAGACAATATGCAGGGGCAATCCATGCAGACGGAAGATGTGCTGTATGAAGAGGTCAGCCAACCGCGTAGCAGACGGCAGAGCGGTCAACGGGATGAAGTGAGCCATCTTGGAAAATCGATCCACCACCACTCAGATCACACTGCAACTCGCAGAAGGGGGAAGATCCGTGACGAAGTCCATAGCGACATGTTGCCACGGGGCAACGGGCACAGGCAGTGGTTGGAGCAGGCCCGCAGGTCTGGAGTGAGCAACTTTATTTGCTGCACAGACTGTGCAAGAGGAGACAAAGTCCATGACATCTTTGGGCAGCGTGGGCCACCAGAACTGACGGGTGATTAAATCTTGGGTCTTACGAGCACCCGCGTGACCTGCCAGCTTAGAGCTGTGACCCCAGCAAAGAATTCTTCCTCGGTCAACCAGACGCACAAAAGTCCTACCCAGAGGAATGTCTCTAACTTGCAGGGGATTCACAGAGAAGATACAGGATGGGTCAATGATATTTTGTGGAGATTCCATGGAGTCCTCGGTTTCGAAAGATCTAGACAAGGCATCGGCCCTCACATTCTTGTCGGCGGGACGGTAGTGGAGTTCGAACCGGAACCGAGCAAAGAACAATGACCACCTGGCTTGACGAGGATTCAACCGCTGGGCCGTCTATAGGTAGGTCAAATTCTTGTGATCCGTGAAGATCAGGATAGGGTGAACCGCGCCTTCCAGTAGGTGTCTCCACTCCTGCAGAGCCAGTTTGATGGCCAGTAACTCCCGGTCCCCAATCGAGTAGTTACGCTCTGCGGGAGAAAACAGCTTGGAATAGTAGCCGCATACCACGGCCTTGCCTTTCGGTCTTTTCTGGAACAACAGTGCACCAGCACCCACTGAGGAGGCGTCCACCTCTAACGAAAACTGTAAGGATACGTCCGGATGGTGCAGAATGGAGGCAGATGTGAAGGCTTTCTTTAAGGATTTAAATGCGGCTTCAGCCTCCGGAGTCCACATCTTGGCATTCATACCTTTCTTAGTGAGGGTGGAAATAGGTGCTGTCAAAGATGAGAAGTTGGGGGATGAAGAGTCGGTAAAAGTTGGTGAATCCTAGAAAGCGTTGGATGGCCCTTAAGCCTTGGGGGCGTGGCCACTCCTGGACGGCCTTTACCTTCTGGGGATCCATCTTGAGACCCTGATCTGAGATAATATAGCCCAGGAAGGATAGAGACTTCTTCTCGAACACACACTTCTCCAATTTGGCGTAAAGTCGATTCTCTCTTAGACGGAGCAACACCTGGCGGACATGACTTTGATGAGTTACTGGGTCTGGGGAAAAAATCAGAATGTCATCGAGGTACACCACAACACAAACATACAGGAGATCACGAAAAATGTCATTGACAAATTCTTGGAATACTGCGGGAGCGTTACACAGGCCGAAGGGCATGACTAAGTATTCGTAATGCCCATCACGAGTATTAAAGGCAGTCTTCCACTTGTCACCTCGACGAATCCGGATCAGATTATAGGCCCCCCGCAGGTCCAGTTTAGAAAAACTTTTTGCCCCCCGTATGCGATCAAACAGTTCAGAAATTAAAGGCAGAGGATACCTGTTCTTTACCGTGATCTGGTTTAGGCCTCGGTAGTCGATGCAAGGTCGTAATGATCCATCTTTCTTTTTAACAAAGAAGAACCCTGCTCCGGCCGGGGATGAAGATTTACGAATGAAACCCCTCTCCAGGTTCTCCTTGATGTAAGCCAACATGGACTGGGTCTCTGGCAAGGAGAGAGGATAAACTCTACTACGAGGGGGAGACGATTCCGGGACCAGGTTGATTGGGCAGTCATATGCCCGGTGTGGCGGCAAGGTCTCGGCCTCCTTTTTATTGAAGACATCGCCGAACATGGAGAAACAGAGGGGCAAACCTGCCAACGACTGAAGAGGAGCGGGCTGTGGCGACTGGATGTGACTCAGACAGCGGTCAAGACACTTCGGGCCCCACTGGAGAACCTCTCCAGAGTTCCAATCCAGGACGGGGGCGTGCAGACGAAGCCAAGGCAACCCCAGCAGCATGGGGTTGACGGCCTTGGACAGGACGAACAGAGAGATGATCTCAGCATGAAGGGCTCCCACTTGGAGTTTCAACGGCTTGGTTATGGACACAACTGGGTCTGGTAATGGCAGTCCATCCACCGAGGCAACGATCAACGGCCTTTCAAGCGGGATAGTGGGCAACTGTAGGAGATCCACAAGATCCTGGCAGATGAAGTTGGCTGCAGAGCCGGAGTCCAGATATGCGGAGACCTGATGAGACCTCTCGCCTGCAATGATGGTTACAGGGATAAATAGTTTGGAGGAGAGTTCTTGCTTCAATGTGTTGACGCCCAGGGTTGTCTCTCCAACCAAGCCTAGGCGCTGGGGTTTTTTGGCTTGTGAGGACACAGACGCACGACGTGGCCAGCGAGGCCGCAATATAAGCACAGTCCAGAGCTGCGCCTGCGCTGTTTCTCCTGGACCGATAATTTTAGTCGGTCAACTTACAACGGAACCTCGGGCAAAGCGGTAGAAGCAGGCAAGAGGGGTTGCTGAAAGTTGGGCGCCAGTCTAGGGCGCCGGCGCTCCTGACGAACCTCATGGGATCTCTCCCTCAGCTTTATGTCAACCCGAGTGGCAAGCAGAATCAAGTCATCCAACGCGGGAGGCAGGTCTCGAGCAGCCAGTTCGTCCTTGATCTCGGGCGACAGGCCATGCCAATAGGATGCCACAAATGCCTCATTGTTCCAGGATAGGTCTCCTGCCAGGGTCCGGAAATGAATAGTATACTCGCCCACGGAGTTGTCCTCTTGGCGAAGGTTGAAGATGGCAGTGGCGGCTGATGAGACTTGCCCTGGCTCCTCAAAAACGGTTCAGAAAATCCGTGCGAACTCCTGGAAGTCTCGGGTCTCGGATCCCTGACGTTCCCAGATAGGGTTAGCCCATGCCAGGGCCTTGCCGGTCAGGAGGGAGATGATAAATGCGATCTTGGATCCATCTGACGGAAATGCCCGAGAGTGCAGGGTAAAATGAATGTGGCATTGGTTCAGGAACCCCCGACAAGCACTGGCGTCTCCATCGAACCGAGAGGGCAATGGCAGCGAGAACCGAGGGTCCGTACAGGAACTGCCAGGAGGAGCAACAGGAGGTTCGGTTTGAGGAACTTGCATAGAAGCAGGAATGGAGGCAACTAGCGTCCCTAGCTGCTTCGCCATAGAGTCCATGGCCACGAGGAGCTGGTCCTGCCTAGCTCGGAGATCCAGCAGATCCGCCTGCATGGCTTGGGAGGGTGACAAGCCCTTGAATTGGCCAGCGGGGTCCATGGCCAGAGCGTACTGTCACGGACACAGGGTATGTGGACCCACTAGGCCGTTCCGCCGTAGCGGGGAGGCAGCTGACCAGGTCACAGTCTATGCGGAAGTCAATGGCAGACAGTACTGCTTTGGGTACCTGAAATAGTCCCGGCGGTGGCTGTGGCTACAGCACGGATGGAGGCAGATGCGGCAGGTGGCTCCAGACGTGGCGGGCAGTATCCGATGAAGCGGAAGACACTTGGCGTGGCAGATGACACTTGGCGTGGCAGATGACACTTGGCGTGGCAGAAGACACTTGGCGTGGCAGAAGACACTTGGCGTGGCAGAAGACACTTGGCGTGGCAGATGACACTTGACGCTGGTAGGCACAGGAACTGGATACGGGATACGGAATACAGGAGCAAGGTACACTGGGAGGCTGGAAGACACTGGGAGACCATAAGCAAGACGAACAACGGGAAAACTAACAACGCTCTGGCAAAGGGCAAGAGGGCAGAGCCCTTTTTAAAGCCCAGGGCATCCTGGGCCAGATTACATCTTTTTACAAAAACGCGCGCACTGGCCCTTTAAGGCCGTGCACGCGCGGGCGCGCGCACTCGCCGGAGACACTCAGAATCTAGAAGAGAGTGCCGGCGCCTGACTGGGGGACGACGCTGGAGGCAGGTAAGCTGTCCATGGCCACGGCCGTCGGGGTTAACGACCGATCGACGGGCCGTGGCCATAGACGTTACAATAATGATGTACTCCGCCCAGTTTACATATGCCCTGATGTACTCCACCCAGCTTACATATACCCTGATGTACTCCACAGTTTACATATATCCTGATGTACTACACACAGCTTACATATATCCTGATGTACTCTGCGCATATTACATATACCCTGATGTACTCCGCACAGCTTACATATACCGATGTACTCCGCACAGCTTACATATACCCTGATGTACTCCGCACAGCTTACATATACCGATGTACTCCGCACAGCTTACATATATAATGATGTACTACGCACAGCTTACATATACCCTGATGTACTCCTCACATATTACATATACCCTGATGTACTCCGCACAGCTTACATATACCCTGATGTACTCCGCCCAGCTTACATATACCCTGATGTACTCCGCACAGCTTACATATACCCTGATGTACTCCGCCCAGTTCACATATGCCCCCACATTATAAGCTGAAATACCACTAATACACCAAGCAAAATCTGCGCTTCAAAAGCCAAATGGTGGTCCAACTGAGCCTGGCAGTGTACCCAAACTGCAATTTATGACCACATATGGTGTATT
Organism: Rhinoderma darwinii; assembly: GCF_050947455.1. NCBI lineage: Eukaryota > Metazoa > Chordata > Amphibia > Anura > Rhinodermatidae > Rhinoderma > Rhinoderma darwinii. The sequence continues at coordinate 308,746,154 of NC_134690.1, read as the reverse complement.
CTGGAGAACCCGCTTAACAATTTATGGGATGTGTGTCTACGGTGGTACAAGCTGGGCACAACACATTGGGCACTGAAATGGCATATTTGTGGAAAAAGCCATTTTCAATCTGCAACATCTATTGTTTACTCATTTTTGCAAAACACTTGTGCGGTCAAAATGCTCACTACACCCCTAGATCAATTCTTTGAGGGATCTAGTTTCCAAAATGGGGTAATTTTTCGGGGGGTACCACTGTACTGGTACTATAGCTCAATGCAACATGGTGTCAAAAAACTAATCTTATAAAATCTCCACTCCAAATACTAAATGGCGCTCCTTCCCTTTAGAGCCTTGCTGTGTGTCCAAATAGCAGTTTATGACCACGTGTGGGGTATTTCCCTACTCTGAAGAAGTTGCTTTACAAATGTTACGGTGCTTTTTCTCCTTTATTTGTTGAGAAAATGAAAATTTTTAACTAATGCTGCGTCTTATTGGAAAATAATGTCATTTTTCATTTTCACTGCCCATTTCTAATAAAATATATGAGACACCTGTGGGGTGCTGAAAAAATAAAAAAGTTAGAGCTCTTTGAATGCGACTATAGAAAAACGAATAAAATAGCTCGGTCATTAGGGCCTAAAATGGGATGGTCACTAAGGGGTTAACGTCAGTTAGCACAATATAAATACATTTACAGTATCTCCCCCTAGTGGCGACTGCCGCTAGCTTTCCACTGAAGTGTAGTAACCAGGACATGAGTCTAAGGCTATGTTCACACAGAGTTTTTTGCAGGAGGAATATCTGCCTCAAAATTCCGTTTGGAAGTTTGAGGCACATTTTCCTCTCCCTGCACGCCGATTTTCGCTGCGTTTTTCGCCCGCGGCCATTGAGCGCCGCGGGCATAATACACTGCGAAATACGCTTTCTCTGCCTCCCATTGAAGTCAATGGGAGGTCAGAGGCATAAACGCCCGAAGATAGGGCATGTCGCTTCTTTTTCTCACGAGGCAGTTTTACTGCTCGCGGGAAAAAGACGCCGACGCCTCCCATTGAAATCAATGGGAGGCATTATAGGGCAGTTTTTGACGAGTTTTGCGGCGCGGTTTCCGCGAAAAAAAAACTCGTCAAAAAACTCAGTGTGAACTTAGCCTAAAATGTTCTTTACACAGGACGATTATCGGGCAGACAAGTGTTCATATAACGCTCGTTGCTGATAATTGCGCTTTGTAAAAAGGGCAGCAATCCGCAGATGAACGAGCAAACACCCAATCATCTGCTGGTCGTATCGTTTTAAAAAAGTGAAATATTATTGTTGTCGGCAGCGCATCTCCCTGTGTAAACAGAAAAACGCGCTGCCGACATGATAATAACGTTTGGGGACGAGCGATCGGAGTAACGACCGCTCGCCCTCATCCATAGCTCCGTGTTATCCATAGCTCCGTGTTATCCATAGCTCCGTGTTATCCATAGCTCCGTGTCATCCATAGCTCCGTGTTATCCATAGCTCCGTGTTATCCATAGCTCCGTGTCATCCATAGCTCCGTGTTATCCATAGCTCCGTGTTATCCATAGCTCCGTGTCATCCATAGCTCCGTGTTATCCATAGCTCCGTGTTATCCATAGCTCCGTGTCATCCATAGCTCCGTGTCATCCATAGCTCCGTGTTATCCATAGCTCCGTGTTATCCATAGCTCCGTGTCATCCATAGCTCCGTGTTATCCATAGCTCCGTGTCATCCATAGCTCCGTGTTATCCATAGCTCCGTGTTATCCATAGCTCCGTGTTATCCATAGCTCCGTGTTATCCATAGCTCCATGTTATCCATAGCTCCGTGTCATCCATAGCTCCGTGTTATCCATAGCTCCGTGTTATCCATAGCTCCGTGTTATCCATAGCTCCGTGTCATCCATAGCTCCGTGTCATCCATAGCTCCGTGTTATCTATAGCTCCGTGTTATCCATAGCTCCGTGTTATCCATAGCTCCGTGTTATCCATAGCTCCGTGTCATCCATAGCTCCGTGTTATCCATAGCTCCGTGTCATCCATAGCTCCGTGTTATCCATAGCTCCGTGTTATCCATAGCTCCGTGTCATCCATAGCTCCGTGTTATCCATAGCTCCGTGTTATCCATAGCTCCGTGTTATCCATAGCTCCGTGTTATCCATAGCTCCGTGTTATCCATAGCTCCGTGTCATCCATAGCTCCGTGTCATCCATAGCTCCGTGTTATCCATAGCTCCGTGTTATCCATAGCTCCGTGTTATCCATAGCTCCGTGTTATCCATAGCTCCGTGTTATCCATAGCTCCGTGTTATCCATAGCTCCGTGTTATCCATAGCTCCGTGTTATCCATAGCTCCGTGTTATCCATAGCTCCGTGTTATCCATAGCTCCGTGTCATCCATAGCTCCGTGTTATCCATAGCTCCGTGTTATCCATAGCTCCGTGTCATCCATAGCTCCGTGTCATCCATAGCTCCGTGTTATCCATAGCTCCGTGTGACCGGAGCAAACGAGCAGATATGTCATAAATGTCAGGTAGATTGGGGTTCCACCTCTGGGACCCGCATTCACTACTATGGGAGTTACGGAAACAGATCAGACAAAGCCGGAGGTGGGACCCTCATCTATCTGACATCCTATGGATACGTCATAAATGTGTCTGATGGGAAGACCCCTTTAATGAGTATATCAGTAATAGTATAACTAGCAAGTACCAGCCGCTACCCCTCCCCCCTCATTGCAACACCAAGTAAGGCCCCATGCACACGACCGTATTTTCATCTATCCCGAAAAACTGTCCATATTGCATCGGTATATACGGATCCGTAAAAAAAAGAGGGAGGATGCAAATGATGTCATCAGCATGTTGCATAGCAACGCTTCCATAAATATGGTCAGAGTACGGATGCGTATCCATAGCCACCCATATTTACGGAAGCGCCCATAGACTTCTATGGGAGAGTCCCTGCTGTAATTACTGATGAAAAATACGGTCGCGTGCGTGGGGCATAAGAAACTGCAGCTGCATCCCCCTCCTCCCTGTTTACAGTTTTTCACTAGATGGAACTTGCACGATCAACGATGTATCCAGTGAGTCGGCGCTCATTTACACGAGCCGACGCACGCTGTACGGGGATGAGCGATGGTTAATACGATGGTCCGTGCTCGTACAGTTTACGTATTGTCGGCAGCACATCCCCTGTTTGTACGCTGTGGACAACGAGGATTTTTTGGGACGCATAAAAGATGTGATCAGCTGACCAATGAGTGCAGTTTATCGTCTGATCGTCGCTGCTTGTGATCGAAAACAAGCGCTCGTATGATTATCGGCATTGGTAAAGGGGTCTTAATGTCAATAAAAGGTTTTTTTTTAATATCACAACGTTTCTAAGCATTTTCTATAGAACTTGTTAGAAACCCATCGAGCCTAAAATAGACCCATCCTGGAACCCAGGGGTATAAACAGGCTTTTCTTTACAGCCCGAGGTCTTGATGACGTCATTGAGACCGCGCGGTGATCGTGTATTATAATTATTATAGATTGTGGGAGAGCAAACATCAGGATATAGTTTTGTTGGCTTTAGCGATGGTTTGAACATTTGGTGTACTTCTTCTATTAGCCACAAGGGGGCGATACATAACCTGGAAGAACGCAGTGCGGGAGCCTTTTGGTTTTTCTTGGCTTTTATATTGTGGGGCTATTATATAATCTATACCAGTGGTTCCCAACCGGGGTGCCGAGAGCTGTTCAGGGGTGCCGCGGCTCATCCACGGCAAAAAAAAAAAAAATAATCGAATTTTTTTTTGACATTTTTTTTTTTTTTTGCTACAAGCTCCGCCCCCGACGTTGTAGCAGGCGTGACGCGCGGACGTCTGTTACAAGCACCGCCCACAGCTTCCCACTAGAAGCCTGACGGAGGGAGAGGAGCCATTAACACTGGGCAGGGTAAGTGCGGTTTTCTTTACTTTCTTAGCAGTTGTGTGAGAAATGGAGCCAGGGGAATGTGGGTAGTTGTAGTTCTCTCCTCTTATACCTCCTCCCTGTAATGTCCTCTGATATCCCATAATAACAGTCTGGACATGCTGGGAGTTGTAGTCCTCTCCTCTTCTACCTCCTCCCTGTAATGTCCTCTGATATCCCATAATAACGTCCTGGACATGCTGGGAGTTGTAGTCCTCTCCTCTTATACCTCCTCCCTGTAATGTCCTCTGATATCCCATAATAACGTCCTGGACATGCTGGGAGTTGTAGTCCTCTCCTCTTATACCTCCTCCCTGTAATGTCCTCTGATATCCCATAATAACAGTCTGGACATGCTGGGAGTTGTAGTTCTCTCCTCTTATACCTCCTCCCTGTAATGTCCTCTGATATCCCATAATAACAGTCTGGACATGCTGGGAGTTGTAGTCCTCTCCTCTTATACCTCCTCCCTGTAATGTCCTCTGATATCCCATAATAACAGCCTGGACATGCTAGGAGTTGTAGTCCTCTCCTCTTATACCTCCTCCCTGTAATGTCCTTTGATATCCCATAATAACAGCCTGGACATGCTGGGAGTTGTAGTTCTCTCCTCTTATACCTCCTCCCTGTAATGTCCTCTGATATCCCATAATAACAGCCTGGACATGCTGGGAGTTGTAGTCCTCTCCTCTTATACCTCCTCCCTGTAATGTCCTCTGATATCCCATAATAACAGCCTGGACATGCTGGGAGTTGTAGTTCTCTCCTCTTATACCTCCTCCCTGTAATGTCCTCTGATATCCCATAATAACAGCATGGACATGCTGGGAGTTGTAGTCCTCTCCTCTTATACCTCCTCCCTGTAATGTCCTCTGATATCCCATAATAACAGCCTGGACATGCTAGGAGTTGTAGTTCTCTCCTCTTATACCTCCTCCCTGTAATGTCCTCTGATATCCCATAATAACAGTCTGGACATGCTGGGAGTTGTAGTCCTCTCCTCTTCTACCTCCTCCCTGTAATGTCCTCTCTGATATCCCATAATAACAGCCTGGACATGCTAGGAGTTGTAGTTCTCTCCTCTTATACCTCCTCCCTGTAATGTCCTCTGATATCCCATAATAACAGCCTGGACATGCTGGGAGTTGTAGTCCTCTTCTCTTATACCTCCTCCCTGTAATGTCCTCTGATATCCCATACTAAGTCTGGACATGCTGGGAGTTGTAGTCCTCTCCTCTTATACCTCCTCCTGTAAACTTTCTCTGATATCACATAACATCCTGGACATGCTGGTAGTTGTTGTTCTTATACCTCCTTATTTATTCCTTCCCCAGGGGTAATCACACTTTCTGTCTGTGATGGTCCCTTTACTAGAGGGGCAGATGGTTATTTTATCGGGGGGCGGGGGGACTGAGGCTGATGGTGGCTTTACTGAGGGGTCATTATAATGTGAGTGGGGGGCTGACGGTCATTACTGTGAGTGGGGGGCTGACGGTCATTACTGGGAGTGGGGGGCTGACGGTCATTACTGGGAGTGGGGGGCTGACGGTCATTACTGGGAGTGGGGGGCTGACGGTCATTACTGTGAGTGGGGGGCTGACGGTCATTACTGGGAGTGGGGGGCTGACGGTCATTACTGGGAGTGGGGGGGCTGACGGTCATTACTGGGAGTGGGGGGCTGACGGTTATTACTGTGAGTGGGGGGCTGACGGTCATTACTGTGAGTGGGGGGGCTGACGGTCATTACTGGGAGTGGGGGGCTGACGGTCATTACTGGGAGTGGGGGGCTGACGGTCATTACTGGGAGTGGGGGGCTGACGGTCATTACTGTGAGTGGGGGGCTGACGGTCATTACTGGGAGTGGGGGGCTGACGGTCATTACTGTGAGTGGGGGGCTGACGGTCATTACTGGGAGTGGGGGGCTGACGGTCATTACTGTGTGTGCGGGGGCTGACGGTCAGTACTGTGAGTGGGGGGGCTGACGGTCAGTACTGTGTGTGGGGGGCTGACGGTCATTACTGGGAGTGGGGGGCTGACGGTCATTACTGTGAGTGGGGGGCTGACGGTCATTACTGGGAGTGGGGGGCTGACGGTCATTACTGTGAGTGGGGGGCTGACGGTCATTACTGGGAGTGGGGGGCTGACGGTCATTACTGGGAGTGGGGGGCTGACGGTCATTACTGTGAGTGGGGGGCTGACGGTCATTACTGTGAGTGGGGGGCTGACGGTCATTACTGGGAGTGGGGGGCTGACGGTCATTACTGTGAGTGGGGGGCTGACGGTCTTCAAGTGGTTTCCGCCTCTGATCTCCCATTGAAATTAATAGGAGGCAGAAAAAACCTGCGGCGCTCGTTTGGTGCTTTTTTGTCTGCGGTTTTTGCATTCGCTTCAACGGCTTAAAAAAAATGTGGGAAAAAAATAAATAAAAAAAAGTCAAACAGCGCTGTCAATTCAAAATCTGCATCAAAATTCGTAAATGAATTTCGAGGCAGACTTTTAGTTTCTGCCTTACAAAAAAACGTTGTGTGAACATAACCTAAGAGTGTACTGCTTGTTTTTCGCCATTTTTTGTCGTTTTGTAAACAATTTTTGGTAGGGGTGCCCTGAGAATTATTTTTTTTCCCTGGGGTGCCTCGAGCCTGAAAAGGTTGGGAAACTCTGATGTATACAGTCGTCCTGGTGTATCTGGCAGTTTTGTAGAGTTCAGTGTATAATCATTGATAGATACGGTGACGCTGACATCACGCCGGGCAGCACGTGCGTCCTCATGAATTATACAGGATACAGACAATATTATTAAAGAGGAGCCGACATTTCTCCTGAAATGTATGTATTAACCCTTTCACGACCAAGGACGAAAATGCACGTCCTGGTCGGCTGCTAGTTCCCGCACCAGGACGTGCATTTTCGTCCGCATTTCAAACTGTCACTCTGTGTAAACACAGAGTGACAGACGCGCGCTGACAGCTGTCCTAGACAGCTGAGACATCAGTCTCGCCGGACAGCGGACCATCGCCGCTGCTTTCGGCAGTTAACCCCTTAAGTGCGGCGACGGATTGCCGTCGCCGCATTTAAGTGGCTTGAAGCACATCGGCAGCCCCCACGAAGTGATCGTGGGGGCTACCGATGCTTGTCACGGCAATCGGAGGTCAGATAATGACCTCCGGGTTGCCATGCACGGAAGCCTCGGAGGAACAGCCTCCGGCCGTTCCTCCTCTGCTTCCTGTCAGTGTGACAGTCACGTCACAATGACAGTTGGAGTACATTACACTACGTGTGTAGTGTAATGTACTCTAGCAGCGATCAAAGCTGCAAGACTAAGTGTCCCCTAGTGGGACAAGTAAAAAAAGTAAAAAAAAGTAATAAAAATGTTTTAAAAAAAGTGTAAAAATAAAAGTTATAAGTTCTATAAACACAAAATGCTTTTTTTCCTATAATAAGTCTTTTATTATAGAAAAAAAATGAACACGTTAAAAAAGTACACATATTTTGTATCACCGCGTTCGTAACGACCCCAACTATAAAACTGTAATGTTATTTTCCCCGCACGATGAACACCCCAAAAAAAATCAATAAAAAACGACGACAGAATCACAATTTTTTTGGTCACAACCGCTCCCTAAATAAAGAATAAAAAGTGATCAAAAAGTCGCATGTACCCGAAAATAATACCAATAAAAACTTCTATCCGTCCCGCAAAAAACAAGCCCTTACACAGCTTTTTTGACTAAAAAATAAAAAAATTATGGCTCTCAGAATATGGTGACACAGAAATTTTTTTTGTTTATAAATAAGTCATTTTATTGTGCAAACGCTAAAAAAAAGGAACAAACCTATATACATATGGTATCGCCGTAATCGTACCGACCCGCAGAATAAAGTAACAATGTCATTTATAGCGTACGGTGAGCGCCGCAAAAAGAAAACCTAAAAAACGGTGTCAGAATTCCTGTTTTTTGCTCAGGATTGCAATAAAAATTAACAAAAAGTGATAAAAAAAAAAACGCACGTACCCCAAAATGGTACCAATGAAAACTACAGATTGTCCCGCAACAAATAAGCCCTCACACCGCTCTATTGATGGAAAAATAAAAAAGTTATGGCTCTTGGAAAGCGGGGAGGGAAAATCTAAAATCAGAAAGCAAAAACTGGATCAGTCCTGAAAGGGTTAATTCATTTCTAATGAAAAAAACGTATGACCACATGTGGGGTATTTCTGTACTCGGGAGAAATTGCTTTATAAAAAATGGTTGTTTTTTTCCTCCTTTATCCCTTGTGAAAATGAGAAAATGCAACATTTTAGTGGAAAAAATGTTGATATTAATTTTCGCGCCCTAATTCTAATAAACTCTGCAAAAGACCCGTGGGGTCTAAATGCTCACTATACCCCTAGAAAAATTCCTTGAAGGTTTTTCCAAAATGGGGTCACTTTTGGGGGGTTTCCACTGTTTTGGTCCCTCCAGTGCATTGCAAATGCGACATGGCACCGAAAACCATTCCAGCAAAATCATAAATCCAAATGGCGCTCCTTCCCTTCTGAGCCCTGCTGTGGGTCCAAACAGCAGTTTATTACCACATATGGGGTATTGTCGTAATCGGGAGACATTGCTTTACAAATGTTGGGGTGCATTTTCTTCGTTATTCCTTGTAAATAAAAATTTCTATGTTGTTTCAGAAAAAAAGTAAATTGTAATTTTTACAGACTAATTCCAATATATTTAGCGAAAAACCTGTGTGGTCAAAATACTTACTATACCCCTAGATAAATACCTTAAGGGGTCTAGTTTTCGAAATGGGGTCGTTTATGGGCAGTTTCTATCGTTCTGGCAGCTCAAAGCTTCTCCAAATGTACAGTGGGGCCTAAAACATTTTCAAGCAAAATATGAGTCCTGAAAGCCTCCAGGTGCTCCCTTCCTTTGGGGCCCTGCCGTGTGTCCAAACAACGCATTAGGGCCACAATGTGGGTATTTTTGAAAACAGGAGAAAGAGGGTGATAGATTTTGGGGTGTGTTTCTTAATTTTCATGTTCGCTTTACAAAGAAATCGGTCTTCAAACAAATACTTTTATGAAAAAGGTGAAATTATATTTTTTTTTCACCTGATATGCATTAAATTTAGCAAAAAACTGTGTGGTCAAAATACTTACTATACCCCTATATAAATACCTTATGGGGTCTAGTTTTCTAAATGGGGTCGTTTATGGGGAGTTTCTATCGTTCTGGCAGCTCAAAGCCTCTCCAAATGTACAGTGGGGTCTAAAACATTTTCAAGCAAAATATGAGTCCTGAAAGCCTCCGGGTGCTCCCTCCCTTTCGGGCCCTGTCGTGTGTCCAAGCAATGCATTAGGGTCACAATGGGGGCATTTTTGAAAACAGGAGAAACAGGGTGATATATTTTGGGGTGTGTTTCTTCATTCTCATGGTCGTTTTACACAGAAATCGGTCTTCAAAGTGATACTTTTATGAAAAAAGTGTTTTTTGTTTTTTTTTCACCTGCTATGCATTAAATTTAGCAAAAAACTGTGGGGTCAAAGTACGCACTACACCCCTAGATAAATACCTTAAGGGGTCTAGTTTTCTAAATGGGGTCATTTATGGGGAGATTCTATCGCTCTGGTAGCTCAAAACCTCTCCAAATGTACAGTGGGGCCTAAAACATTTTCAAGCAAAATATGTGTCCTGAAAGCCTCCGGGTGCTCCCTCCCTTTCGGGCCCTGTCGTGTGTCCAAGCAATGCATTAGGGTCACAATGGGGGCATTTTTGAAAACAGGAGAAACAGGGTGATAGATTTTGGGGTGTGTTTCTTCATTCTCATGGTCGTTTTACACAGAAATCGGTCTTCAAAGTGATACTTTTATGAAAAAAGTGAAATTATATTTTTTTACGCCTGCTTTGCATGAATTCTTACAAAAAAACTGTGGGGTCAAAAGACTTACAACACCCCTTAATAAATACCTTAAGGGGTGTAGTTTTCAAAATGGGATCACTTGTGGGGGTTTCCACCATTCTGACACCTATGAGCCTCTGAAAACCTGGCTTGGTGCAGGAAAACAAAATGTACTTCAAAATGTATAAAATGATTACTAAATTTGTAAGTCCTCCAAATTGCTCAAAAAAAAAAAATTTTTTTCAAAAGTGCTGCCAAAATAGAGTAAAGAGATGGAAATATATATTTAATTAAAAAAATTGTACAGTATGTATGTACATATGTCACATATTGCAGTTAAAAATAGGGAAAAATGATAATTTTTACAAAATTTCTTCAATTTCTCTATTTTTTAATTAATTTCCGCAAATCGTATCAGTCTACTTTTACCACTAAAATAAAGTACAACATGTGACGAAAAAACAATGTCAGAATTACTTGGATATTCAAAACTTTCACAGAGTTATTCTCTGATAAAGTCAGACATACCAGATTTGACAAATCTGGCTTGGTCATTAAGGTACAAACATGCCCGGTCATTAAGGAGTTAATAGATAACTTGGTGTTGCCATTCTCCTCATCAAAGGTCGTGTCCCTACAGTCTCTCTGTCAGCACTGATTGGACGTTGTCAGTTTGTAGGGATACACCCCCAACTGGTAACACACAGCTGTCAATTCTTACATTTCCAGGAGGAATAACAGAGAAACGGCACAAAGCAGAGAGTCCTAAGAAAAGTTGCGCACTCGACTGAATCTTTCTTCTCCTCGTCTATCGTGTGTGTTGATTTTATACATTTTCGCTGCTGCGTGTCTAGAGATCATATGGATTATTAGATGTTTTATTTCTGTATATTTGTACTGCGTTGTTGCAGCTCATCGTCCTCCAGCTGCGGCCTTTCATTTCCATGACGACTGCTCCACTTTTCCTTTGCTCCAGTTTTAAATTTCCCACCTTTGTCTGGATTACGGATTCTCTGTAAGGTTCTGTGCACACGACCTATTTTCAGGCGTTTTACGCCTCGAATCACGCCTGAAAAGACGGCTCCATTACGTCTGCAAACATCTGCCCATTGCTTGCGGGATCTGCTGCGGGTAGCTCTTCTGTTGCCGCATTATTAAATAGATCATTGATGTCGCTGTTCTGGTAATTGATGCCATGAGGATCTATTGTATTCATTGATGCAGCGTGCGTTAATTACTGACATCCGGCAATCTCATATCTTCACCGTCAATGTCATCACTTTCTTGTCACTTGCATTGGTGGCATCAGTCAGTATAAAACCGCTCAGTTTATCCTACGTCACCTGTGATTCTGCTGAATTGTCACCGTCTCTTATCTGCTTAACTGATTGTATGACTCTCAGCAGCGTTTTACATCATCATGAAACCACCCCAGAAAAGCTTGTCCCGCAGGAAGTCGGCGCAGCCGCAGAAGAAACCTGCAGCTCCTCCTCAATCTCCGCCAAGTAAGAGAAAGTTGCACCTTGATCATCTTATCACTCTCATTATATATTTTATTTTAAAAATGAATTCCAGATAACCTCGGGTCGTGTAATACTAGATTGTAATCCGTTTCTCAGCTTTATATCTTAGAGGGTTCGTTTCTATGCAGGTAAAAATCTGTTACATACAGAAATTTCTGTAGCACAAGGCCGCCACTAGGGGGAGCAAACTGAGGACTGATTTATATAGGCACAACAGGAGCTGTATGCATGTGCACAATCGTCTCCCCCTAGTGGTGGTTGCAGGAAGCACGTTACTATATGGCTCTGGGAAGGGAATCTGAGAACACAGCTCACACCCATGAAGATATATTATGAAATGAGGGATCTAAGAATTTCCAACCTGCAGTCCGACCGCTCTATTCATTCCCTATGGGATCTACGGAAATAGTCAAGTTTGACTGCTCCTTGCCCAATTATGCACTCTGCCGTGAGCGGCTCCGCGCAGGCAGGCGCGATGTTGTGACGTCAATTTCTGAGCCTTTTTTCTACTCCGTTTATGCAGCGTGTGGATGAGACGTGTTTTATCTCATCCACTTTGCTGCTACTGTATTATGCTGCCGATTTTTCCGCATTATAATACAGGTATATGCCGTATTTACGTAATGTGTGAACTGACTCTAACCCCTCCACCCACCCCCCCCCCCGCCAGTCCCCGCAAAAATGTTCTTGCATCAAACCGGTCCTCGGTGCAAAATAGGTTGGGGACCACTGCCATAGAGAATGACTTGAGTGACCACCCTCTGGGACCCGCACTCTTGTTAACAACCGGCAGCGATCCGGCATTTATCACCTATCTTGTGGATAGGTGAAAAATTATTTTCATGGTACAACCCCTTTAATCAGGTATCAATAGGACTTGATGGACCCCAAATTATCAGTCATAGAAAAGTATTTAAAATTTGAACGTCCACATTTATATCCTTTTTTGGTCCAACATTCTGTGCTGATTAATTTCTTAATGTCGTTTTACAGCAGTTGGAGCACAGTTTTCTGAAACGGATCTCAAAATCTCCTGCGTAGACAGTTACATGGTATAATTTTGTCTCCCTGCAGCCACCACTAGAGGGAGCTCACTGCATACTGTTTTGTTACCAAGTTCAATGTACAACCATATACAATGAGCTCCCTCTAGTGGTGGCTGCAGGTAGCATGTTATGTTTTAAATCTGTTTACCTGATGTTCCTTGGGGGACATTAAGGTAATAGGCCATGTTCACACAGGGCAGATACGCGGCGTAAAAGTACACAGCGTATTGGCCCTGGGCACCGGAGGTAATTCTGGCTGAAAAATTGCAGTTTTTCGGCTGGAATGTCCATAGAAGGTAGAAAAAAAAACCATACTTACCCGTAGCCATGGTGACGTGTCCCTCTGATGTTCTGCAGCAGTCATATGGGATGAGACATCATCCCTGGAGGCCGGGTTGAACGCAGGAGCAGAGAGATCTGGGTAAGTTTGGCGGTTTTTTTCCGCTGCGTCTGGATGAGATTTGTTTGAATCTCCTCCACTCTTCTGCTTCTGTATTACGCTGTGGAGTTTCCGCAATGAAATCGGTTGCAGAAAATCCGCCGTGTTTACGCTACGTGTGAACCCGGCCAGACAGTGAATTTCCATGTAGCGGGAGATTCATTTTCAGCTGTGATTATGGATTTCTTTCTTACAGGTAGAGGGGAAACAAGTCACAGACCGAGCACGCAACGAAGAAGACGCTACCGCCCAGGAGCCCGTGCGCTGATGGAAATAAGAAAGTACCAAAAATCAACCAATCTGCTCATTCAGAAAACCCCGTTTTTCCGCCTGGTGAGTGGATGTGTCCTCTGCGGCTGCTCCTCTTTATTGTCAGTGATATTCCCCTTTTATTCTTGCAGGTGAGAGAGATCTGCCTGAAGTATTCCCGCGGCGTGTTTTACTACTGGCAAAGCACCGCACTTATGGCGCTACAAGAGGTCAGTATCTCATACAATGCACTGTCCATGTAACGCATGGGTCAACCAGAGAGGGAGCTGCTCTTTGCAGTGATTCACTACTCAGCCCCCGCCCCCTCTAACACATCCATATGCCCTAGCGGGACATTTGCATAGGGGTTGTGATGCATTGTGGGAGTTCCAGAGGCCAGGACCCCCCCCCCACCATCACTCTAGCTAACAGCTCATAAAAGTGAAATCTGATCAGTCCTTCGAGCTGTGTAGTAAATTATACCGGGAGTGCTGTCACTTTAAGAGGGACTAATGCTCTTCTGTATCCACAGTCAGCTGAGGACTTCCTCGTGAGTCTCTTTGAAGATTCTTACCTCTTCAGTCACCAGGCCAATAGGGGCACTCTCTTTGTGAAGGACATGCAGCTCGCACGGAGAATCCGAGGCATCCCGTATGAACTGTGATAACGCTGCCGTTTTATCTCTCAAGATTTGATGAAGAATGATCACGTGTAAATAGTTTTATATTAATGGAGAAAATCTATTGGGAAATACAAGTTTTACCATTGCATAAAAGATCCAGTTTGGAAGAGTAAACCGGCTTTAGCGCCCCCTCCTGACACTGGTTACAGTGGAGTTTTTTTCTTTGTTACAACCAATATGGCTGCCGCTGCAGTTTGCAGGGTGGTAGTGCAGTCGTTTTTCTGTCCAGCTATGTAATTGGTTATAGAGGTCCAGGATGTAGCACAGAAAATGACCACAAGGCGGCACTGCTGGACAAAACCGCTAACAAAGACGCTGGACACAACCGCTAATGAAACCTGATTTGGCCGACCTTCTAATTGTTCTGCTGAGTTTATGATCCGCTTCCTGTTTTTATTCTGTGAAGATTTGTTAATTTTTTCAAATAAAAAAAAAATGTATATTATAACTTTGATCTTCATCATTTTAGACTAATCTTCATAAGGGCTTGGATATGATCAATGACTCCAGCTTCGCTGTAGTTCAATACTCTTGCTCTGTCCCACCCCCATTCTTTACACTGCAGCTATGCTTGTTCAGAGTGTTTGCTGTGTGGGTTGGTTCCAGAATTATTTGGGCAGTGACACAATCTTCATGATTTGGGTTTTGCTGCCACCACATTGGATTTGAAATGAAACAACTGAGATGCAATTGAAGTTTAAACTTTCAGGTTTATTTCAAGGGGTTAAACAAAAATCTCCTGTGAAAAGTTTAGGAATTGCCACCATTTTTCTACACAACCTCCTCATTTCAGGTGATCAAAAGTGATTGGACAAATTAACATTACCATAAATGTTTTTTTTAATACTTTGTAGAGAATCCTTTGCAGGCAATGATGGCCTGAAGTCTGGAACCCATGGACATCACCAGACGCTGGGTTTCCTCCTTTGTTTTTTTTGTTTTTTATATTTCAAATTTTTTATTTTCAAGAAAAGAAATGGGGATACAGAAAAAGAAAAGGGGGTGACATGGGTACATAAAAAGCCCATGAGGGCCGATCATTTCAACCTATATTTCAACAACAATAAGTAAATATGCAATCAAAGTCCTCCCAACATAGTACCATCAATACACTACAAGCATTAGTATAGCAAGACAGGAATACCAGCATTACACCCTCATCCGCCCCTCCATCACCCACATCTCAGTCAATTCTTAGTAACGATTGATTCAAATAGGGAAGTAAACGAAGGGTAGAAGGACAAAAGGAAGGGGGGGGGTATAGGGAAAATCTTAAGAGGGAGAAGGGGAGATGTTCTCCCCTCACTCCCCCCCCCCCCACAGCACATCACAGACCAGAGAGAACTCAAGAGCTCCCTGGTTCTCCACTAATCAGTTCACCCATGGCCCTCTTGTATCTGTCCGACTTGCAGATGTCAAACCAATAGAACCAGGTTTTCTGAAACTGCGTTGCTCGTTCGGGTGCGGAATGGAGCAACTCCTCCATTCTCCGAATTTCGTGAATGCGCTCCAGCCATTGTCTAGTCACAGGAGGCTCAGAGGATCTCCAACCCCCCGGAATACAAGCCTTAGCTGCGTTCAGCAAATGTCTCACTAACATCTTCCTGTAGCGCCCCACAGGTATATCGTGGTGGTGCAGCAAAATCCATGCCGGATCATCTCCCAGCGAGATTCCTGTGATCTCCAGAATGATATCTTGAACCTCTGACCAATAGGTGCGAAGGTTCTCACAGCTCCAGAATATACGTAAAAGCGTTCCCTCTTCTCTGCCGCATCTCCAACATAAAGGAGAAACATCCGGGAACATTTTATGTAGCACATGTGGGACTCTGTACCAACGGGATAGTATTTTAAAACTGGTTTCCTGATAGGCGTTACTAATAGACGCCTTATGTGTGAGGAGCATGATCTTTTCCCTTTGCTCTTGTGTTAGAGTAATCTGAAGATCTCTTTCCCATTTCGTAATATATGGTGGGATGAAATCCTCAGCAGGAGTGAGCAGCACGCAGTAAAGATTGGACAGGGCCCGTCTCACATGCCCCGTTTGAGAACACAAAGTTTCAAAGGAAGATAGAGCTCGGTCATAGGAAGCCGGTGTAGGTAGTCTTGACAAGTAATGAGTCAATTGTAACGCCTGCCATTGGGACGCGTCCGGGAGACCCTCTGGCTGGGAAAGCTCTTCTCCATGCAGCCATGCATTGCCCCTATAAAAATGACTTACTCTAAAATGCCCCTGCTGTACCCATATCTTAAAGGTCTGATCTGACAGACCTGGGCCAAATTCCGGGTTACCCAAAACCGGAGTGAGGGGTGATAACAGTTGTGATATTCCCTCTCTACTCCGCACCTTTCTAAACACCTGTAAAGTTGGATATATGGTAGGATGATCACGAAATTATTTTTTTCTATATAATATTGCTTTTAGTATGTCATTAAAATAAATTTTATTTATTTGTGTTGTACTTTTTCTTTTTCTTTTTTTTCTTTCTTTTACTCTATGGGGGCTGCCATTTTTTTTTTATCTCTGTATGTGTCGATTAACGACGCATACAGGGATGGAATACGGCAGCTACAGGGCATAGGAGTCAATGAAAACATTTTATTTAATTTTTAATACTTTCCACCATATGGAAGAAAAAAAAATACAGCAAAAAACGTAAAAAATATAATAGCAATAAGTAACAACACTTAAAAAAAAAAAGGTTTAATTCGCGACACATTCCCTTTAAGGCAGCAGAATAGGCCAGTAAAGCTCTGTATATTGGCAAACACCTCACACTCCATTACGGACCATAATTGCAGATAAAAATACTCATCCATTCATTTCTATTGCAAATGGACACCTCCTATATTTACAGGGCCACCTGATCGCATCCTGCAATATTGACACAGATTAAAGAGAACCTTTAATCTTTAAAGGGAAGGTGTCGCGCAAATATTTTTTTTTTATATGTTATTGCTTTTAGTATGTTATTAAAATAAATTTTATTTATTTGTGTTTTTGTGTTGTACTTTTTTATTACTATTACTTTTACTTCACTTCACTATGTGGGCTGCAATTTTATTTTCATCTCTGTATGTGTCGATTAACGACACATACAGAGATGGAATACGGCACATACATCCCCATAGAGAATGCGAACGGGAGCCGTTCCATTCACTATAGCGTACGCCGTCTGTGTGGGAGCGGCACATGCGCCACTCCCACACAGTCCAAAAGGAAGGTCTTCCGCCGAGCGACATCCGGCGCCATTTTCATGTGGACCGGAAGTCGCGGCCGGACAGTAAGATGACTACTTCGGGTCGCGGCTTCCGTCCATATGTTCAGAAGCAAGGACTAGGAGCGGCGGCAGGAGGAGCAGGTAAGTTATGTTTGTGTATGTTCGTGTTATACTGAGTATTTACCACTGTATCTAATCCTCCTACACTGTACATTAGCTCAAAAAATGGCGACACACAGTGTAGGAGGTTTGAACATTCAACCCCCTCCTTTCTCCTGGCACCAGCTAAAGCGAGTGTGTCTTCTCCAATTTTGCAGCATAAAGCAATGAGGTTGCTTTACCACATGCCAATGCTGCAATTTTGGGAATTGCTCCCTCTAGTGACCAGCACATGGAAATGTTATAAATTAGAATCTAATTTATAATATTTCCTGACTTGTGAAAAAATGTTAAAAAATTAGAACAATGTTTAATCAATTATATACTAACAGTTTAACTAAAAAAAAAAAAAAAAATTTTTCTAGCGACACATTCCCTTTAAGCTAAAGAAATGCAGCTCGATCGGGTTGAGATCTGGTGACTCGGTCATTGCAGAATATTCCACTTTTTTGCCTTATATACTCCTGGGTTGCTTTCGCAGAATGTTTTGGGTCATTGTCCATCTGTCCTGTGAAGCAACGTCCAATCACCTGCTGCATGTGGTTGAATCTGAGCAGAAAGTAAATCCCTGAACACTTCAGAATTCATCCGGCCGCTTCTGTCTTCAGTCACATCATCAACAAACACTAGTGACCCAGTGCCAGGCAGCCATGCATGCCCATGCCACCACACTGCCCCTGCCATGCCACCACATTGCTACCCATGCTATACATGTGTTACACAGGATGTGGTGTGCTTTGGATCATGAGCCATTCCGAGCCTTCTCCATACTTTCTTCCTCCCATCATTCTGGTGCAGGTTGATCTTAGTTTCATGCTGTTCCAGAACTGGGCGGCTTCTTTACTTGTTGTTTGGTAAAGTCTAATCTGGCCTTTCTGAGGCTGATTAATGGTTTTCACCTTGTGAACTCCCTGTATTTGCTCTCATGAAGTCTTCTCTTTATGGTGGACTTAGATACTGATCCACCTACTTCCAGGAGAGTGTTCGTTACTTGGGTATATGTTGTGAAGGGGTTTTCTTCACCATGGAAAGGATTCTGCGATCATCCACCACTCTTGTTTTACGTGGACGTCCAGGCCTTTTGGAGTTCCTGAGATCACCAGTGCGCTCTTTTTTTTTTCTTCTTT
The DNA here is from genome assembly GCF_050947455.1 of Rhinoderma darwinii. Classification (NCBI taxonomy): domain Eukaryota; kingdom Metazoa; phylum Chordata; class Amphibia; order Anura; family Rhinodermatidae; genus Rhinoderma; species Rhinoderma darwinii. Next base: position 308,727,880 of record NC_134690.1, on the reverse strand, counting down.
TTTTTAAGAATATACCAAACTGTTGATTTGGCCACTCCTGACATTTCTGCTTCTCTCTGATGGATTGAGCCTATTGAGATAATTGTCCAATTACCTTTTGGTCCTTTGAAAAAGAGGCAGCTACATATTAAAGAGCTATAAGGGTATGTTCACACGGCCTATTTTGGGTATTTTTTCGGCCCGCATAACACATTGCCTTGTTGTGCCAATAAAGATTTTCTAGACCCGCTGTAAACCATTTTACCCGTAAGTCACAGGCTACAGCGGGGGTTCCCAACCAGTGGCTCATGAGCCACCTATTGCCTGCTGTATGGCTGACCATAGGAGTCCTTCGTAATGACCATGTGAATCGTCAATTTACATTGTTCCAGCAGAATGGGTGCTGGTCTCGGTGCAAGTCGCCTTAAAGAAGTGACCACATCTAATGCTTGGCGCGCTGGTCGTCACTTTTTTAGCGCCAGTGTCATTTTTATTATTTCTAGTTTTGGAAGTAAAGCAGTTTTAGTAATAAAATACCACAAAAAAACCCCGGACCCTCACATACCTTGACCCCAGAAGCTGAGACAATAGATGGGGCCGTATTTCTGGGCCAGGCGCATGAAATGTCGAGGAAGATCACTGCGCCCCAGATCCATCAGATTCCCGATGAAGGGCAGTGTTGCGGGACGCGGAGGGCGCTGGTTCTGGTCGAGTCCTGACAGGCGACACTTGGAGTGGGAACATCTTAAGTATAGAAAGAAGAGGACGACGAGGGCCGGCAGCAGCAGAGGGACCATAGTGAAGCTGAAGACTTAGGCCTCATGCACACGACCGTAGCCATGTGAATTTCGGGTCGGCCGGCTGCGGACTGTCAGCCACGAGCCGCCCGCAAATCGCGGAACATGCACATGGCCGCGGCCATTATTTTCAATGAGCCCGGACCGCAGAAGACAGCCGTAATAAGACAGGTCCGTTCTTTCTGCGGTGCGGGCTCCCGGGCCATGCACAGACCGTAAAAACTACGGTCGTGTGCATTGCCCCAGAAAAATGAATGGGGCCGCAATTGTCCCGTGGATTTTCGGGGGAATTGCGGCCGCAAAAGCACGTTCGTGTAGATGGGGCCGTAGGAGATGCTGGGTGTATATGTAGAGACAGGCGTAACCTTGAGGACAGGAAATATACAGAGGGAGGCATGGAGATTGATAGGAGAGGAGGCAGCGGACACAGGGTGAGCACTCAGTGTGGAGAAGACACATTTTATGCACAGCCATAAATTGAGTGGAGTTCCCCTTATATCACATCGCCTACAGGTCCTGTGCACTACATTGCCCAGGTGCTGTACGGTTTATCTATAGGGTGGATGGGGCCCTTTAAATGATGGAGTTTCTATTCACAGCCCAAGATCCTGTGACCGTGACCTTCCCCTGTGTTTTATCGCTTCATCTACTGAATGACAGGACTGTACTGACCTTGGGCGCAGACGGAGGGTGAGCGGAGAATAAGTCAAGGAGAGATGAATGATGGATAAGACAAATGAAACGAGGCCTCCGTGTGTGTAATGTAATATGCAGTGTTTGTGTGTGTGTATACACATACACATACACACACATTATACATACACACATATATATATATATATATATATATACAAACATATATATACATATATACACACACATATATATATATATATTACATACACATATACAGTATATACACACACACACACATATACATATATAAGTATACATATATAAGTATATATATATATACACACATACATATATATATATATATATATATATATATATATATATATATATATATACACAAATACACTACCGTTCGAAAGTTTAGGGTCACTTAGAAATTTCCTTATTTTTGAAAGAAAAGCAGTCTTTTTCAATGAAGATAACATTAAATTAATCAGAAATACACTCTATACATTGTTAATGTGGTAAATGACTATTCTAGCTGCAAACGTCTGGTTTTTAATGCAATATCTACATAGGTGTATAGAGGCCCATTTCCAGCAACCATCACTCCAGTGTTCTAATGGTACATTGTGTTTGCTAACTGTGTTAGAAGGCTAATGGATGATTAGAAAACACTTGAAAACCCTTGTGCAATTATGTTAGCACCGCTGTAAACAATTTTGCTGTTTAGAGGAGATATAAAACTGACCTTCCTTTGTGCTAGTTGAGAATCTGAAGCATTACATTTGTGGGTTCGATTAAACTCTCAAAATGGCTAGAAAAAGAGAACTTTCATGTGAAACTCGACAGTCTATTCTTGTTCTTAGAAATGAAGGCTATTCCATGCGAGAAATTGCCAAGAAACTGAAGATTTCCTACAACGGTGTGTACTACTCCCTTCACAGGACAGCACAAACAGGCTCTAACCAGAGTAGAAAGAGAAGTGGGAGGCCACGCTGCACAACTGAGCAACAAGACAAGTACATTAGAGTCTCTAGTTTGAGAAATAGACACCTCACAGGTCCTCAAATGGCAGCTTCATTAAATAGTACCCGCAAAACAAACGCCAGTGTGATGGTCTGGGGTTGCTTTGGTGCTGGTAAAGTGGGAGATTTGTACAAGGTAAAAGGGATTTTGAATAAGGAAGGCTATCACTCCATTTTGCAACGCCATGCCATACCCTGTGGACAGCGCTTGATTGGAGCCAATTTCATCCTACAACAGGACAATGACCCAAAGCACACCTCCAAATTATGCAAGAACTATTTAGGGAAGAAGCAGGCAGCTGGTATTCTATCTGTAATGGAGTGGCCAGCACAGTCACCAGATCTCAACCCCATAGAGCTGTTGTGGGAGCAGCTTGACCGTATGGTACGCAAGAAGTGCCCATCAAGCCAATCCAACTTGTGGGAGGGACTTCTAGAAGCATGGGGTGAAATTTCTCCCAATTACCTCTGCAAATTAAGAGCTAGAATGCCAAAGGCCTGCAATGCTGTAATTGCTGCAAATGGAGCATTCTTTGACAAAAGCAAAGTTTGAAGGAGAAAATTGTTATTTCAAATAAAAATCATTATTTCTAACCTTTCTCAATGTCTTGACTATATTTTCTAGTCATTTTGCAACTCATTTGATAAATATAAGCGTGAGTTACCCCAAACTTTTGAACGGTAGTGTATACAAAAAAAGATAAGGCTACATGTCTATATTCTCCCAGTGATCTGCATGTGAGTGTAAAAGCCCTTTAGGCCTCTTTCACACCAAGTTTTTTTTTAACTGCGGTTTTTAATATACTTATATTACTTATATAGGTCAGGTCTCTATGCTCTATTTTCTCATGAGCTTCTCAGAGGGGGGTTACCAGGAACTAGGAAACCCCTCTAGGTCTATTCATGCTCAGGGCAGACCTTATGGGTGTGCGACCTGTGCCATTGCACAGGTCTCCATTCCCCTGCTTGTGTTTCAGAAGCACCCGGGCCTGGCGAATCAGCAGCTGCATTTCCGTCCGGTCGCTTCGGTCAGTGGCGTCACTATCGTTGTAGCAGCCAAAGCGGCTACTAGCGGCAACACCGGGCATGAGGGTGCACGTGCCTCCCGCCTGGACGGCACCCCCATGTTATCTCCCTTCTCTTCTATCTACTAGGCCAGTGGTTCCCAACCAGGGTGCCGCGAGAACACTTCAAGGGTGCCGCAACATTCCTCTGAACCACGGCCATGCTTTCTCTCCTCCTCCTCACAGCGTGCAGTGCATGGGAGGAGAAGGGGATTTTTTGCAGCCTCTGTAGATGGCACCCCCCACCACACCTTCCTGTATATAGCACCCCTCCTTCCTGTACATAGCTCCACTGTAGCTCCCTGAAGGAGCGGAATCCCCCTGTGGCCGGGGATTATATGGATAGTGACATCAAGCTCTCCATCCAGGAACGGAAACCTCAGCCACAGGGGGATTCCGCTCCTTCAGGGAGCTATAGTGCCGCTATCTACAGAAGGGGGGTGCTACCTACAAGGGGGCTGTGTGGCACTACCTACAAGGGGGCTGTGTGGCACTACCTACAAGGGGGCTGTGGGGCACTACCTACAAGGGGGCTGTGGGGCACTACCTACAAGGGGGCTGTGTGGCACAACCTACAAGGGGGCTGTGTGGCACTACCTACAGGGGCTGTGTGGCACTACCTACAGGGGGCTTTTATGTCTTCCTTTAATGGAAGACATAAAATTACAAATCTGCTCTATTTCTATTCATTTCTTCTCTTTTCTCTATTAAGTAAAAATTAAATAAACATAATAATAATCACAGGCACTCTACAATAGTTATGTGATTTAAGTAAATAATAACATGTCATTAATGTCATTTTGAAAAAATTAAAAAGAAAAGGTTCTATCGTACCACCCGCATGCTTGCCTGGTTAAAATATGGTCACTGTATGTGGTCTACTTTGTTACCAAGTCAACCTCAAGTGTTTGACTGATTCTGATTTAATGTAAATATATTTATGGGCCTACTATTATATTATTATTTGTGTTTCAGTTTGTACTGCATTTACATAATGTAGCTATTAGTATGTAGTACATGTTATTTATCATACTAAACTTTCTGAATTTGCATGGTGTTCATGTATAACAAAAAAAATATTCTTCTAATTTAATGCATTATATTATCATTGGTGTCATTATAATATACTACAAAATAAACTCAAGCAGGAATAGATTTTTTCCTTTTGGACAGTAGAAGCTTCAAATTACTAAGATCTCTGTAAAGCACTATTTCTTTCATTGTTTAAGTATCGCCTAAAGAAGTCTGTTTGCTTTTGAGACAAATACTACATAAATTAGACATTATATTAGACTCATAAAAAAAATGATCACTAATTTATACAATTATTGCCTTTCCTATATTATCTTGGTCTCTAACACAGGAAATAGATTCCAGATGACAACTAGTGATGGTAGCCATTACAGCTCTGCTCAGCTGACAAACTCAGCATCGCTAATGTACGTACACGACCGTTCAAAAGTTTGGGGTCACCCAGACAATTTTGTGTTTTCCATGAAAACTGACGCTTATATTTATCAAATGAGTTGCAAAATGACTAGAAAATATAGTCAAGACATTGACAAGGTTAGAAATAATGATTTTTATTTGAAATAATAATTTTCTCCTTCAAACTTTGCTTTCGTCAAAGAATGCTCCATTTGCAGCAATTACAGCATTTCAGACCTTTAGGGTATGTGCACACGCTAGCTACCTTTTACGTCTGAAAAGACAGACTGTTTTCAGGAGAAAACAGCTGCGTCGTTTCAGACGTAAAAGTTCCTCGCATTATGCGAGGCGTCTGTGACGCTCGTAAATCTTGAGCTGCTCTTCATTGACTTCAATGAAGAACGGCTCAAATTACGTTGCAAATAAGTGTCCTGCACTTCTTTGACGAGGCAGTCATTTTACGCGTCGTCGTTTGACGCGTAAATGACAGGTCGTCGGCACAGCACGTCGGCAAACCCATTCAAATGAATGGGCAGATGTTTGCCGACGTATTGTAGCCCTATTTTCAGACGTAAAACGAGGCATTATACGCCTTGTTTACGTCTGAAAATAGGTTACCTTTCCCTGTCTTTTATCGCTTCATCTAATGAATGACCAGAAAAGCAAAAAGCACGGCGCCACATAGTGCAGGTCAATGGGGTTTAAATAGAATATTGAACGTGGTCTATTATGCTCACCACGATAGTGCTTGGAAAAGGCAATGAAAAAGTCCACAGGTGCTGCTGCCAGGATCCAAACCGGTAAACCAGGTGGTCACCGCTAGTTAGAACGTAAAGAGGTAGTGGAAAAAGGGAGGATCCCGTGAGGCGCTGCTGCATGGCTGTTGAAGGAACTCAGCGATGGTAGACAAAATGATATAAATAAATATATGTTTATTGAAAAACATTAATAATAATGGCTACGCGTTTCAACGCTGTACTAGCGTCTTCCTCAGGCCGTTAAAATTACATACAAAAGAGGTTGCTTATATATCAACGGAAATCTAAGCACACAGGAAGGAAAAAAAAGGGGTCAAAAGGGGAAAGGTCAAAGAATGATTGTGACGTCATAAATAACATCTATATCGGAAAATTGTTTAGAATTGTTTATGACGTCACAATCATTCTTTGACCTTTCCCCTTTTGACCCCCTTTTTTTTTTCCTTCCTGTGTGCTTAGATTTCTGTTGATATATAAGCAACCTCTTTTGTATGTAATTTTAACGGCCTGAGGAAGACGCTAGTACAACGTTGAAACGCGTAGCCATTATTATTAATGTTTTTCAATAAACATATATTTATTTATATCATTTTGTCTACCATCGCTGAGTTCCTTCAACAGCCACGCAGCAGCGCCTCACGGGATCCTCCCTTTTTCCACAACCTCTTTACGTTCTAATGAATGACAGGACTGTACTGACCTTGGACGCAGACGGAGGGTGAGCGGAGAATAAGTCAAGGGGAGATGAATGATGGATAAGACAAATGAAACGAGGCCTCAGTGTGTGTACTATAATATGCAGTGTGTGTATGTGTGTGTATATATACACACACACACATATATACAAACACATATATATACATATACACACACATTTTATATATATATATATATATATATATATATATATATATATATATATATATCTATCACACACACACACACACACACACACACTCACACACACACACACACACACACACATATACAAACATATATATACATACACACACACACACATTATATATATATATATATATATATATATATAACACACATGTGTGTGTGTGTGTATATATATATATATATATATATATATAGCAGATATAAAAAAATGGTGACAGCACCCTGCTTAAAACACTAATGCCACCTAAACCACTAAATATAAATAGATATGCACTAAAGCTAAATCTACCTACAAATAGGGAGGTTCTTAGTGCACATTTTGATCAAAAAGTGTTAGCCCACCTGCCACGACAAGGCGACCTCTGTAAGGTGGGAACCTACGCTGCACATACACCCAGAACTGGGACTAAGCCTACATATATACCTGGGGATGGTAGGATCCAGCATTGAACTGATTAAAATCACCCAGGGCAGAGTGGGAGGAGTGCAAGAACAACAAGTGGAGGCAGTCACTAACCCCACATATATGGATACCATAAACACAACAAAAATTGAACAGCACATTCCAACTAAATGATACAAAATACGCAGGTGCAAGAACACCTATGACTGCAGATATACAGCAGATATAAAAAAATAGCGACAGCACCCTGCTAAAACACTAATGCCACCTAAACCACTAAATATAAATAGATATGCACTAAAGCTAAATCTACCTACAAATAGGGAGGTTCTTAGTGCACATTTTGATCAAAAAGTGTTAGCCCACCTGCCACGACAAGGCGACCTCTGTAAGGTGGGAACCTACGCTGCACATACACCCAGAACTGGGACTAAGCCTACATATATACCTGGGGATGGTAGGATCCAGCATTGAACTGATTAAAATCACCCAGGGCAGAGTGGGAGGAGTGCAAGAACAACAAGTGGAGGCAGTCACTAACCCCACATATATGGATACCATAAACACAACAAAATTTGAACAGCACATTCCAACTAAATGATACAAAATACGCAGGTGCAAGAACACCTATGACTGCAGATATACAGCAGATATAAAAAAATGGCGACAGCACCCTGTATATATATATATACACATACACACATATACGCTACCGTTCAAAAGTTTAGGGTCACTTAGAAATTTCCTTATTTTTGAAAGAAAAGCACAGTTTTTTTCAATGAAGATAACATTAAATTAATCAGAAATGCACTCTATACATTGTTAATGTGGTAAATGACTATTCTAGCTGCAAACGTCTGGTTTTTAATGCAATATCTACATAGGTGTATAGAGGCCCATTTCCAGCAACCATCACTCCAGTGTTCTAATGGTACATTGTGTTTGCTAACTGTGTTAGAAGGCTAATGGGTGATTAGAAAACACTTGAAAACCCTTGTGCAATTATGTTGGCACTGCTGTAAACAGTTTTGCTGTTTAGAGGAGCTATAAAACTGACCTTCCTTTGAGCTAGTTGAGAATCTGGAGCATTACATTTGTGGGTTCGATTAAACTCTGCAAATGGCTAGAAAAAGAGAGCTTTCATGCGAAACTCGACAGTCTATTCTTGTTCTTAGAAATGAAGGCTATTCCATGCGAGAAATTGCAAAGAAACTGAAGATGTCCTACAACGGTGTGTACTACTCCCTTCAGAGGACAGCACAAACAGGCTCTAACCAGAGTAGAAAGAGAAGTGGGAGGCCCCGCTGCATAACTGAGCAACAAGACAAGTCTCTAGTTTGAGAAATAGACGCCTCACAGGTCCTCAACTGGCAGCTTCATTAACCCCTTCCCGCTCCTGGACGTATGATTAGGTCATGGTAGCTGTATCGTTCGCGCTCCATGACCTAATATTACGTCTCGGGAGTGTGATCGCAATGGGGTCACTTTACGCCTTGATCTCCATGCAGGTTCAAATCGATAGGTAGGACGAGCTGCTCGGAGAAGTAACAGATACACTGAGACGTTTCTCAAGGTAAAATACTTCTAATTTATTGAACTACAGACGTTCATACTTATAGCATCAGACGAACAAAGAACATTCCATAACATGAGTCATCTGTATATTCAAGCCTTACAGCTTCCTTTCCCATAAAGCTCATTGGTGGAGCACCAGGTATTCCCTTATGTTTCCTTTATGCTTAGGGGGGTGGTCAAGTGATTGACCACCATCTGTTTGCAATTTTCAAGGGACGGCAGAGCATCTGCAAACTATTTCTTCTCTTAACCTTTCTAAAATACCCATTATATTGTAACACATGTTCTCCTTTATAACATTTCACTCCTTATGGTCCCAAATACATTATATATGTATATTTATACCATAACAATCCCTCCTTTTGTGATTTTACCAACACCTAAATTCCAATGCTACTTCTATCTCCGGATAGCAAGGCTTCGATGCATTTCTTCACTTGATTCACACAGGTATGTAGGTGGGGTAATCTCACAACATTCTTTCATCATAATGTATAGGCCTCTGATTGAATGCTTCCCTTATTTTACAAAATGCATAACAATTAAAACATGTAAGCAATACAAATAATATTATTAAACAAATCAATGGTTGGAAAAGCACATGTAATATTTTAGTAGCTGTAGGTGAGAATCCTGTAAAAACGTCATACCAGTGATGGGCACTAGCATCTTTAATTGCTGATGACAAATGTATCACTTCCCTAGCTGCTATTGTAGCCAATATTTTCACCCTACTTAGAGTTACATTATGGGCTTGGATTAGTTTTTCAACTTCTCCTGATCGTTGTAACACCTTTTTCAATTCGTCTAATGATAAACTAAAATTTCCATAGGGCAAAGGTTCAGGTACCCATATAGTGGACATTATTTCTTCTAAAGTAGGCAGGAACACTATAGTTTGGTTCCCCCAAGTCAAATGCGTCACATTGTATAGACATCCTGAAAATGGTCCTGTGAGTTTAAACTGGCTAAGGGTCTACTTGTTGTTAGTTATTAAACATACATGCTGTGGACCTACTTCAATATAAACCTGTAGGTTAGCTTCTGGGATTATAGTGAGTGCGCATACATTATCCTGGTGCTGCATTAGACAGGGTTCATATATCCCTGACTGTTCATTACATACATATCCTTGCTCTGTTAACTGGCACAAATCTATATTCCTTGTCTTATTTTGAGAATCTATGTGTGTTCCTTTCATTTCCGGCATCCAATATTGTCCTAATAATGTCACCGGATCAATCATTACCATTGGCATAACAATAAATTTGCATAATAGAGTAGGATTTTTCACATTAAATGCTATTAGTCTTCCTGCACACCATTTAGGTGTACACTCAGTATACTCAGGCTGTAACAATAACCACGTATCATTTCTCTTTCCTATGGGCAGAATGTCTGTCCATTGCCTAACATGACTACTAAACAATTTATTCTTAAAATTATTCATCTGTTCTTGTTGCCACATCGTTTTAAGCGTACATACTGTCCAATTTACAAAAGTTGATACATTCTGTAATGTTCTATATTCGGTTAGCATACTTTCATTAAAAACATTTAGAAACAGTTCATCTATAGCTAACCCTTTTTGCTGTAAGTCAAAGGTAGTAGGTAACCATGACTCACCTATCCTTAATGCAGTAGATGTGTCATCACCCACTGAGTTTAATTTGTTCATAACTGTTTCTAACTGTATACCATTCAATACTCCTAATCCCGTTCCTACCCCTCCTAATAGCGTGTCATACCATTCTCTTTTTTGTCTATGACAGCTGGGGGATTCAGGGAAGGAAATATTGAAGTGTACATTCTTTTTCTGCTGTTGGGTTACAGCACTCTTACAAGTGTGTGGGATTCTTTCCAGACTTTGTACTGTTGTATGTGGCTTAAAACTATCTCTTAAAATTGTTATCAAGAATACAAAATATATTCTATTTCTTATTTCGCTATTATTCATACATAATATCATCCCATCAGTTTCTTTTATTACAATCGTAGAGTTGAGCCTCTCCTTGTTGCATCTTTCATAAGTCTTATTTATCATTTCGTTTCTATTTTTACTGGTTGTATATTTCTGTAGATACTGTAAATCTGGTTCATAACAACAAAGCAACAGCCCCGGCGTCTCTTCTTGTATGCTAATGTTGGCTGTTTTGTCTATGTGAAGGTACACAGTCCCTCCATGTGGTCCTTTTTTCCAAGTCCCTTCGGTTGTAGTCACATTTGTAGTATAACACGGGGCATTGGCCTTACAGGTGTAGTTACCCTGCTTTCTATCCACTGTGGCATTCGCCCACCCTGTCCTGAACTGTTCCAGTGATTCTGTACTGATTACGTGTACAGGAGTAGCAGTTCTGCCTTTTTGTATAAGAGCACACGCAACAACCGCCGCAACAACCGCAAAGATCTTCATTCTTCTGGCTGAAGAACCTTTTTACAATGACTGGCGTCAATCCAGCTTGCCTTTCCTTCGAGCTTCACTGAGGTGCTTGTTGTGAGTAGGACTTGAAACGGTCCGTCAAATCTTGGGTCTAGACTTTTCCTCACGTGTCTCTTAACGACCACCCAATCTCCCGGTTCTAACTTATGCGTCCCTTCAACTGAATCAGGATCTGGAATGGAAACAAAGACTTGTGCATGCACCTTGGTCAATTGTTTGTTCAGCGTTGATACATAATCTGTTAGTCTACCATACTGCATTTGGAGCACCTGTGGAAAATAACATCCTAATCTGGGAGCCGATCCAAATAAGATCTCATATGGGCTGAGACCTGTTCTTTTTGTTGTAGTGTATCTTACTGAGAACAAGGCTAATGGTAGACACTCGGTCCATGGTTTCCCGGTTTCTACCATTGCTTTTTGGATTTTCAATTTGAGAGTCCCATTTAGTCTCTCAACCTTCCCACTGCTCTGTGGATGGTATGGTGTATGTAGGGCTTGACTTATGCCTAGAGCTGACAACACATGGTTCATGATTTCACCCGTAAAATGAGTTCCTCTGTCGCTCTCGATCACCTCTGGAACTCCATATCTGCACACCACCTCGTTGATCAGTTTCTTTGCTGTGGCTACGGCTGTAGCTTTGGTTACTGGAAATGCTTCTGGCCATCCTGAAAAGAGATCAATACAAACAAGCACATACTCATAGGTACCGACTTTTGGTAATTGAATATAGTCTATCTGTAGTCTCTGGAATGGGTAAATTGACTTTGGGGTGTGTTTTTGTGGCACTTTCACTGTTCTCCCCACGTTATTGGTGGCACATACCATACACCCTTGTACAAACTTACTCGCTACAGTGCTAAACCCTGGAGCATACCAGGTTTTGTTAACCAAGTCCATCATTGCTGTTTTTGACTGGTGTGTCTGTCCATGCGTTACCTGTGCCATCATAGGGAACATTGTTTGTGGCAGACACAGCTTATTTTGTTGTTGCCATAGTCCATCCGCTCTCAGGGTAGCTCCCTGATTCTGCCATCTAGTCTGCCATCTTCTTCTTTGGATATTTGGTTTTGCAGATTTTGTAGTATTGTGGGGCTGATGTTGACCACGGAGTCTTCAGGATGTTGGTACATCATAACTGTTACTGGACCTACTGGCTTTAAGGCTGCTGCTTTTGCGGCTTGGTCTGCCAAAGCATTTCCTTTTGTCTCTGGTGAACTCACCTTAGTGTGAGCTTTAATTTTTACTACTGCTACTTCTGTGGGTAACATCAGGGTCTCCATCAAGTATTTTACAAAGTCTGCATTCTTTACAGGTGTACCTGCAGAGGTCAAAAATTGTCTTGCCCTCCATATGGGGCCATAGTCATGTGCAATGCCAAAAGCATATCGAGAGTCAGTGTATATATTTGCTGTATTTCCTTCTGCATGTTGGCATGCTGCTGCCAGGGCCTTAAGCTCCGCTTCTTGTGCTGAGCGGGACGCTGGTAAGGAGGCTGCTTCTAGGACTACATCTTCGGTGGTTACTGCATATCCTGTAAGAAAAGATCCTTCTACAAAATACCTTGAACCATCCACAAAGAGTATTAGGTCTGGGTTTTGGAGTGGGGTATCTTTTACATGTGCAAACCCCACTGTTTCCTGGGCCATAAGGGCCATACAATCATGTTCATCAGTTTCAGGCAAAAATTGTGACCATACTTTACCTACGTCTTCTCCCCCTTGCTCCAAAGGCAGTAAGGTAGCTGGGTTCAATGTAGTACAGCGGTGTAAAGTAACCTGCTCAGGAAGAAGAAGTGCACAGGTTAATCTCAAATGTCTTGCTGTTGACAAGTGCTTCGGCTGTACTTGGGTAAGAATAGCAGTAATATCATGTGGTGCAAAAACTTGGACTGGAAATGCCAGGACCAAATCTGAGGCCTTGTTTAACATTGAATTTACAGCAATGATAGCTCTCACACATGATGGGGAACCTCGGGCCACAGGGTCTAGTCTAGCTGAATAATATGCTACCGGGCGCTGCTGTGGTCCATGACTTTGTGTGAGAACTGCAGTGGCATGTCCATTTTGTTCAGTACAGTACAACCTGAAGGGTTTGTCATAGTCTGGAGTACCAAGGGCTGGAGCTGTTTGTACTACTAATTTAAGGCTATGAAAATTCTCTTCAGCTTCTGGGGTGAGTCCGAATGGCTGACTTTTTAGGCAATCATACAGGGGCTGCATGAGGATCGATGCTGATCTGATCCAGGGCCTGCAATAGGATACAAGACCCAGGAATGTCCTGAGGGTGTTTAATGACGTGGGCAATGGCAATAGAGTAATGTACACAGATAGATAAGAGAAGCACCTCCAGCTCACCTTGATATGCAGATGTATTTCTAGGAAAGTTCATGCACGGATCCTTGTGTCGGCACACATTAGACGAGACTAGAAAAAATGGGGTTGAATCCAGCACGGACAGTTATTTTAAAATGGAAGAACTATTTCCAAGTTTAATGGGCCAGTATGTTTGGCAGGTTAAAATCAGGAATAAAGAGCACGGTGTGACATCCTGATATAGTGGAGAAAAAATTGTGGTAGTGGTAGATAGAGAGCCTACGCGTTTCAGACGCTCCAAGCGTCCTTAGTCATGGCTTCAGCCATGACTAAGGACGCTTGGAGCGTCTGAAACGCGTAGGCTCTCTATCTACCACTACCACAATTTTTTCTCCACTATATCAGGATGTCACACCGTGCTCTTTATTCCTGATTTTAACCTGCCAAACATACTGGCCCATTAAACTTGGAAATAGTTCTTCCATTTTAAAATAACTGTCCGTGCTGGATTCAACCCCATTTTTTCTAGCAATAGAGTAATGGCTTGAACCCTATCAGGAGTAAGGTGTCGTGTGCCTTGAGCCACACAATGTCCCAAAAATACCACTTGTGTGCAACAAAACTGCAACTTGTCTTTTGATGCTTTGCAGCCATGGTTAGCTAGGAACGTGAGGAGTGACACAGAAGCCTCTGCGCACTCTGGTTGGGAGGGACAGCAAAGGAGTAGATCATCAACATACTGCAATCCTCTCTTTTTGCATTGTCCTTCCTGTTTTGCTCTTTTTGCTCCTCTTCGTCTTGCTGCCCCACATGCAAAACAAGTATCCCTCCATGCTTGATTCTGCTGACCACACACTCTACACGTCCATCCCCCTGGTCCCTGCGTCGTGACTACCAGATACCCCGGTGGGCTACTTGCTTTTTCCTGGATTTTCATTATAGCAATCATAATAAAACTTTTTCTTACATTCTGTTTCCATGCATCCCCCTCGCGTTACTTCCTCTGACACCTTCTCCCATGCTTCTGCTTTCCCCTGTAACTTTTTATCTTTCAACCATCCACGTTTTGTGTCACAACATTCATTCCATTTTTCCGGATCTAATCTTCCCGCTTTTCCCATTCCACATGCCTTCATTAACTGATTCGTTCCTTTTGTCACATCCTTTCCCTCTCTTTCCGCCACTACCTGTTTGGCTGTCAGTCCTTGTGGGTGCTCATCTCGTAATAGGGACACCAAGTTCCCCATTGTTGCCTAGTTATAAGTGGTCGCCTATGGGCAGACCCTAAGTTATGTAGGGGGTAATTTTCCTGATAGGTGAATTCCTTTCTCACCTATTTGAGACAGTTACTTATACCCTCGAAACTTCTTTTTAAAGAGGGTAACCAAGTTTCCCATCTTGTGACTGTAAGTGGTGGCCTTAGGCACACCCGTATTTTGTTACAGATTTTAGCTACTGACAGATGAATTCTATTCTCATCTATTTTAGACAGTTTCTAGTTTCCATACTTACTTATTTTGTTACAGATTTTAGCTACTGACAGATGAATTCTATTCTCATCTATTTTAGACAGTTTCTAGTTTCGGTACTTACTTTCTACTCTGGCCAGAGAATCTTCCTTTTACAGTCCTTTTATAACTAGCTTACTTTCTTCGTCTGAGACACCACTCGAGTACGTGCCCTCCGCACCATAAGAGTAATATGACAAATATTCCTAATCCAAATAACAAGGCAAACGTAAAATCAAGCTGTTCATTTGACATGCCGGTTTATCGGACTGCAGAAAATTCTGGAATTTTGAGCTGAAAATCAGCGCATGATAATCCCCGCAAGTACTCCAATCGTGTACACACGTTCTCGGTATTTTGCCGGATTATCGGACTGCACAAAATTTTCGATTTCCGGGCTAAAATTTAGCCTATCATAATCCCCATAGTCACCTGAAGCATGTACACATGTTTCTGGTAATTTGCCGGATTATCGGAATTTTTTTCCAAAAACAATTTCCTTATTCTAAAATGCATTTGTGACACAAAACTGGGTTTCTACAACATTCATACAAATACTGCCATAGAGATCAGGCACTTTATCCTGAGGGTAGGATTTATTTTAGACTTGACCAGATTTTTACACTAAAAATACCCTCATGTGGCCCCTCTATTCCTTAGGAGTACTACCGGGAAGGTGACCTACCAGACAGGAAGGTGCAGAGCAGAGTTTGTAAGAATTAAGTCTTCTTACCTTGCTGCAGCAGTGGTCTGCACGTTCCTTCGTCCGGGAGGTCGCCATTCAAGTCCCGGGAGATCCCCTGGGTGGGGTGCCGTCCTTCTGGTCAAGTCCCTGTTCGGGCGCCAATTTCTGTGATCGCAATGGGGTCACTTTACGCCTTGATCTCCATGCAGGTTCAAATCGATAGGTAGGACGAGCTGCTCGGAGAAGTAACAGATACACTGAGACGTTTCTCAAGGTAAAATACTATAAGACATAAAAAAAACTATAAACATATGGTATCGCCGTAATCGTATCGCCCCGCAGAATGCAAGTTAAAAAGGCGTATTGTTGGTCACTAAGGGGTTAATGGAGCTGTACGCACATGTATGCAGTGAGCACACCCGCTAATAGTCGGCCATAGCGAAGAGACTGCTGAATAAACAACCTGCGACTAGAGACATGCTGGGCGTTATAGTACCACATAGCAGCAGACCACTACTGAACGTCATTACCGGAAAGAGCGCGTCCTGTCAGCGGAGCACACGACACACGAGAAAACCGCCTCTCCTCTCGGGTAATACATCACGCCGGTCCTGCAGGTGTCGCTGTCCACGGCCGCTTGGTCTCACGTTTTTTCCTCGCTTTGAATCTAAACATCCGACCACGTCCAGTCCGCTCTCTGCTGTTACTTAGGAAACGGGGCGGAACCTATAGATGGCCAATAGCTGCTGGCCATTTTTTCTTTATCCAATAAACTTTATTGTACAGAACAATTTAGACAACCTAAAGCTGCTGCTCGCTGGCGTTCGCCACCGGGGTGCTTAGGGTGGCAGGAGGTCCTGCCCGTCTTATCAGAGTTGTCCTTGAATTAAATGGAGAAGATGTTTTGGAATATTGGGCAGGGGCATAGCTGGGGGGGAAACAGTTATGAAAAATGTGGGAACCCCACATCGATTTTTCCAATTATTATTTATTTTATTTTTTTAGATCGACGTGGGCCCCTCCCCCCCACATTTTTATAGCCAGCCAGATACAACAGAGCAGCAGCCGAGCATTACCAGGGTGGGAAGGGCCACTGTTTTTGTACTTTACCAGCCTGCGGCCGCCCCGGTGCCGGCCATCACTACAGATGGCGTCCGCCTGCCGGGACCTCCGCCAATCAGCTGTATTGGAAGGGGTGCAGAGATAGTGAAAGCACTGCTTCCCCTTCATTCCCGTCACTTCTGAATCGCCGTCACACCGCAGTGAGAGCGCTGCACCCCCTTCAAAACAGCTGATTGGCGGGAGTCCCGGCAGGCGGACCCCGACCCATCAGCTATTGATAGCCTATCCTGGGGATAGGCCATACATTTTTAGGGACTGGACAACCCAGGCCCCAGCAGGCAGTAATAGTATACTTACCCTCCTCTTCAGCTCCGACCGCAGCGGAGGTCCTGACTCCATCCAGAGTCGGGATTTTGCGCACAGCGATGCGACATCATGACGTGAAGAGACGCCAGGATCTCCCCTGCGCACGGAACAAGGAGGATAAGTATATTGTCAGTTACTATAGTAACAGGGGCCCGTGTAGTTTATTTCACAGGCCCCAGGAGGTACTATAGTAACATTTTATAGACGTGCGGGAGGCCGCGGGAAATTGCGACCACTGCGACCCCTACAGTTATGCCACTGTATGGAGAAATGACTATACAAGGGATAAGATTTATTTGCTAATAGTGGACTGCCCCTTTAAGGGGATTAGTGACTGCTATACTGTATAAAAGGGCGTCTGTTATTCAGGGACTTTGCTGGTTACTCAGAAAGGGGCGTGTGAAACGTTTTCAGCTAAAAAGAGAGCCTTGGTGGACTATTCCTTTAAAGAGGCTCTGTCACCACATTATAAGTGGTCTATCTTGTACATGATGTGATCGGCGCTGTAATGTAGATTGCAGCAGTTTTTTATTTAGAAAAACAATCATTTTTGACGGCGTTATGACCTATTTTAGCTTTATGCTAATGAGTTTCTCAATGGACAACTGGGTGTGTTTTACTATATGACCAAGTGGGCGTTGTGGAGAGAAGTGTATGACGCTGACCAATCAGTGACCAATCAGCGTCATACACTTCTCTCCATTCATTTACACAGCACATCTTGATCTTACTAGATCTCTATGTGCAGACACATACACACACTAATGTTATGTTAAGGATCTGCCAGGCACAGCGTCTGTACCCACGCCCATAGGTAATCAGCCTGCACCTGCTTCTATGTCTGTGAGACTGACTCCATCTTCCACCACTCAGGATGGCAGGCTTAGGAGTGGGAGAGCCTATCATAGCCTGGCCAGCCGGAGCTAGCTCCCGCCCTCTGTCTATTTATACCTGCCTTTCCTGTTCCTCCTTGCTTGTGATTTTTGTTTTGTTTCCTGGCCCTGCTGCAGCTTCTTTATCCATTTGACCCTGCTTCATATCGACCCTGGCTTACTGACTACTCTCCTGCTCTGCGTTTGGTACCTCGTACACTCCTGGTTTGACTGGGCTTGTTCACTACTCTTCTGCTCTGCATTTGGTACCTCGTACACTCCTGGTTTGACTCGGCTCGTTCACCACTCTTGTTGCTCGCGGTGTTGCCGTGGGCAACTGCCCCTTTTCCCTTGCTTCTGTGTACCCTTGTCTGTTTGTCTGTCGGGCACTTATTGAGCGTAGGGACCGTCGCCCAGTTGTACCCCGTCGCCTAGGGCGGGTCGTTGCAAGTAGGCAGGGACTGAGTGGCGGGTAGATTAGGGCTCACTTGTCTGTTTCCTTACCCCGTCATTACATGTTACTCAAGTGTCCTGACAGTGAATAGACATCACTACCAGCCAGGACGTGATGTCTATTCACAATCCCGACACTTCAGTAACGTTTGAGTTTGACTTACAACACAGTTTATCGAGATCACGCTGGGCTGTCATTTACAGCGAGATCTCGTTGTGCTGTGCTGTAAATCCCACACAAACATTAGCGAAGTATAAAGTACAGTGAAGTTTACCGCTCAGACGGCACTGGTAACAGTCCAATATCATTCAGTATAGACACTCTCTCCCAGAAAAATGCAGTGGACAGTCCACTGCATTTTTCTGGGAGAGAGTGTCTATACTGAATGATATTGGACTGTTACCAGTGCCGTCTGAGCGGTAAACTTCACTGTACTTTATATATGCTATTTAGGGTATTTGTTGGATCATACCCAATTTAGTTTTGCCTGCTCTGGTCTGAGAGAGATTTTGTGGGTATTTGAGCCAAGAGAAACCACCATTATATTAAACATTAGCGAAGTGTCAGGATTCTGAATAGACATCATGTCCTGGCTGGAGGTGATGTCTATTAGCTCTCTAGACACTTCAGTAACGTTAATGTGTGTGTATGTGGCTGCACATAGTGATCTAGAAGAGGCTGGACGCAGCTGCAGGCTTAAGGGAAGCCGACATGACCGTCCTGGTAGGGAAAGGGTTAATGTTACGAGGTCAGGGAAAGTTGAAGGAGCTGAAGGAGGGACGGGGAGGAGTTAAGGGGGGCGGGGGGGGCCGTTGCTGTGCTTCCCGCTGTTTCTCGGCATTGAGCCGGAAGCAGCGGGAGGAGTAACACACAGTAAGCAAAGCTCCCCGTTGCCTGGCTCTTTAGTAATGGCAGAGGCCCTGATTTTAGAGCGGCTGCGTGCCGCTGCTGTGCACCACGGTCCCGGATGGCTGGAGGAGACCGTGGCTGCATTAACGCGGATCCCGGACGCGGTTTCACCACGCCGGGCACGGCGTTCGGGGTCTGTTGTAAGGGACAGGCTCCCCTCCCCCGGCCCCCTTACGAGCATGGCTATGGCGGCGGGGGGGGAGTCGGCAACAACCGCTCCTGCGCTGGGCAGGCAGAGAGCGGTGCCAGGGGTGACGGCGATGCGGGCTGTGTCGACCCGTCCCTCTCGGCGGTCCCGACCTCCAGAGCGCCTTAGTCCGGAGGTAGTCCCGCGGACACGGCGTCGCAGAGGGAGCCCGATCCCGGACGCTGCAGGCCAGGCAGCTGGGAGGACCGCCCCTTCCCAGGCCCTGCGTCCTGGCAGGAATCCCAGGCCGCGACGGGGTCCGGCGGTAAGCAGGGAGTCGCAGGCTGGGCTCCCTGTCACCCCTCCCCCATCAGATGGAAGATGTCGAGAGCAAGGTACGGCCGCCCCGCATGGTGATGTTCCGGCCAGGGGGCAGGCTTCGTCAGGATCGTCTAGACGGACGACTAGATCTGCAGCGACGTCGAGGCAACAGGTCCGGTCGGAAGTCTGGGTCCCGGCGGTCGGGCGGCAGGTTGCCGGCCCATCGGTCAGCGCGTCCTCATCCCCTTTCCGAAGATGTCGTTGGGAGGGACAGTCGTCGGCGAGAGAAGAACTGGAGGAAGGTGAACTGGACGTCTATCGTCGAGGTCAGGATGGTCCGGCTGACGGGAACACAGCGCCTGTGCAGCCCGGTGAGTGTATAACTCCATTATTGTCTTATCCAGCGATTTTTATGTCGGGTGTCGGCGGGGGGGCTGCTAGCATAGCATCGGGGGCCGGTAGTGGCGCGGGCGGACGCGACGGAGCGGGTTTGGCAGATTTAGTGGGTTGCTTACGGGAGCTGGTGGGGCGCCTTGATAGGGCCGCGGCGCCGGTAGTAACGGAAGTGTCCCCTGCGGTAGTTTGGGAAGGCCCCAGGGACGTGGGATCGTTGCAGGCGCGTCCTGTGGTGGCGGTTAGAGAGGCGGTCGCGGTGTCGGTGCAGACTGAGGCACAGAAGGACGGCGATCGAGTGCGCATGGACGATCGTGCTCGGGGGGAGGTGTATGTTTGTTTTGAGGGTCCGTTGGGGGCGCATTTAAAGCAGGAGGTGCGTGATCGGATCTGGAAAGATGAATACGTTGAAATTTTTTCTCTCTTGCCGCTGGCTAAATTCAATTTGGATAAGAGCAAGCGGGATGAGAGTAAAAAGGACGAGGAGGAACGGCGGCGGTATAGGCTTATCCCGCAGACGTTCGTTAATTGGTCGCAGGCGTTCGCCATATTGGCTAGTGTGATAGGGGAAAAGGCGCCGGAAAATTGTTCGGCGTTATTTTGTTATTTTGATGCTATTGGGGAGGCTCATAGGGCGTATGGGGGTCAGGCGTGGCTGCGATATGATGAGCAATTCCGTCAGCGGAAGGCGGTTCGGCCGGCGATTCGGTGGGACCAGAAGGATATTGCTCTCTGGTTACGGGTTACGGCTCCGGTTAGGCAGCCCGTTCCCGGGAGCGGTGGCCAGGGAGGCCAGTCTAGTCAGAGTGGACCAAGCGGCGGGGGAAAGGCGGGGTTTTGCTGGCAATTCAATGAAGGCCAGTGCAAGTTTGGGGCCACGTGCAAGTTCAAGCACGTGTGCTCCGAGTGTAATGGTGCATCACACGGGGCGGCAAAATGTCTGCGAAAAAAGAGGTCCGGGAACCAGCACGGGGCTGGTCAAGGGGGTGTCGCCGGTGAGGGTGGAAAGGACGGCCCTTTATCTAAATGAGTATCCGGATAGGGCGGCAGCTAGGTTGCTTTATGAAGGGTTTAGTGTTGGTTTTGTTATTCCTCCGCCTCCTTATGAGGTTCCGGTTACGGGGAGAAATTTAAAATCGGCTTACTTGCATGTGGAAGTCGTGTCGGAAAAGTTGTTAAAAGAAGTTTCGTTGGGGCGCATGTCGGGGCCATTTGTGGAGTCGCCGGTGAAAGATTTGGTTGTGTCCCCTTTGGGTATTGTCCCTAAACGCGAGCCCGGAAAGTTTCGTTTGATTCAACATTTATCGTATCCCAAAGGTTCGTCGGTAAATGACGGGATTGATCACGAGTTGTGCTCCGTAGTTTATACCTCATTCGATAAGGCGGTGGGGTTAGTGCGGGCTGCGGGTCCTGGGGCGCTGCTAGAAAAAACTGACATCGAGGCGGCGTTCAGGTTGTTGCCGGTCCATACAGAAAGCAACGGCTGTTGGGTTGTTTTTGGAATGGGGCCTTTTACGTGGATCAGTGCCTTCCGATGGGGTGTTCCCTTTCTTGTGCATACTTCGAGGCGTTTAGTAGCTTCGTGGAGTGGGTAAAGAGGGGAGTATCCGGGGTCGACTCGTTGATCCATTACTTAGATGATTTGTTATGCGTTGGCCCGGGGGGTTCGCCGGTTTGCGGTAATTTGCTTCATGCTCTACAGAAGGTGGCGAGGGATTTTGGGATTCCTTTGGCGCCGAAAAAAAAAAAAAAAAAAAAAAAAAAAAATATCACAATAATAATCACAAATATAAACCGCGATTTGACTGCACCATGTGAATAGACCCTAGCAGAGTTAGGTCAGAACGGATTTTCATTTTCTGGATGTAAACAATTAATATTTCCTTTCACTGCAAGCAAGCAGAAATCTTGAAATGGGTGAGGAGTTAGAGCTGATAGTATATTAGAAAGTTGCAGAACCTTTCATTATACAGTGATTAAAACATAAACCCTCCATTATGGACGATCCTTGTTCTCCCCCACAAGAGATTTCAGGGGACACTGCCGCCATCAACATTACATTGTCAGCGAGGTAGCATTGATATGGGGGTACCCTATATATGTATATGGCCTCTTATATTATTTTACCTTTTTCCCTTGGCCTCCATTTCGGTGTAACCCCTTAATACCTGTGCCCCTCCACGTGTAATGACACAAAGATCCACGCCACTGCCGGAGCCAAGGTCACAGATGATGCCCGCCGTTATGGAGTCCGTGACTAGTTGCTTAGCGTCCTCCAGCTGAGAGAAGGTGGGAGTCAAATTAAATCTTACTGTCTGCATAGTGAATGAGTCTATTCACAGTATATGAGTCTATTCACACAGTGCGTCATATCGCAGCTCACTGCCACAAAGCAATAAACCACAATTTGACTGCATTGTGTGAATCGACCTATAAGGCCACTTGATCAATATTTCAGGCAAACCCCCTCCTTTGCGCAATAATGATCTACTAAAAATGAATTGAGCTCATTATTTGTCAGGTATGAAAGTGCCACAGATGACCAACAGCAGCCACTATTGTTGTATAATCTGTGGTGTATGGCCAAATCACCCCGTTATACAGTGACATGACGGATAATGAGGTAATGTTGCCATTCAGGAGCCTGGGAAAGCTGGGCGGCAGTTCCTGGTGGCCATATTAGTTGTCACTAAGAAATGACAGAAAAGAAGGATAACATCTTGATAGAAGAGGGCGGCTTTTTTGGGCTCCGCAGCTGCAGGGATATTACATTTCACATTGATGCCCACATTTATGGCCCCCTGTATTCTGTGAATGGAGAGAGCATAGGGGCTGCCATAAAGTGTGACCGGCCATGACAGCAGTTTTCACTTCCCTCCATTCACGGCCTGGATCCTGCAGACGATGCTGGCGGTGATTTGAGTTCTGGATATATATTAGGGACAAGCTTACAATATATTTCCCCTATAAACTACTTAGAGGGGCTCCATGAGGTGCTCCACTTTCACTGTACTTCACGTCTTATGAGGAATATATGGCTACCTACATGAAGTTATTACGCTCTCTCCTCCATGTCGGGTTTGACCATCAGACCCCAGACCATCACATTACCTCCACCATGCTTGACAGATGGCGTCAGGCACTCTTCCAGCATCTTTTCAGTTGTTCTGCGTCTCACAAATGTTCTTCTGTGCAGGGGCGTAGCTAAAGGCTCATGGGCCCCGATGCAAAAGTTCTTATTGAGCCCCCCCCCCCCCGCAAACTCTCCTAAGTGACCCAACAATGCAGCACTAGCAGCCGGGGCGTCACTAAGGCTGGGCTCACACACCCTATTTACGGACGTAATTCGGGCGTTTTAGCATTGAATTACGTCTGAAATTGCGGCTCAAAAGCGTTGGCAAACATCTGCCCATTCATTTGAATGGGTCTTACGATGTTCTGTGCCGACGGTCATTTTTTTTACGCGCCGCTGTCAAAAGGCGGCGCGTAAAAAAGACGCCCGCATCAAAGAAGTGCCTGTCACTTCTTCAGACGTAAATGGAGCCGTTTTCCATGGACTCCATGGAAAAACAGCTCCAATTACGTCCGTAATGGACGCAGCGAAAGACGCCTGCACATGCTATTACGGCTGAAATTACGGTGCTGTTTTCTCCTGAAAACAGCACCGTAATTTCAGCCGTAACGGACGCTGCCGTATGAACATACCCTCAGGGCTTAAAATGTCAGGGGAAATAGCCCCAATACATATGTGTCCGCCCCCCAAAAAATGTGTGTATAGGAGACAGCATATCTATAGCACTACGACCCTATAAACTATGGATAGGATTAGATACATTGGCTGAGCAGACAGTATCACACATGATAGGATTAGATACAGTGGCTGAGCAGACAGTATCACACATGATAGGATTAGATACAGTGGCTGAGCAGACAGTATCACACATGATAGGATTAGATACAATGACTCAGCAGACAGTATCACACATGATAGGATTAGATACAGTGGCTCAGCAGACAGTACCACACATGATAGGATTAGATACAGTGGCTCAGCAGACAGTATCACACATGATAGGATTAGATACAGTGGCTGAGCAGACAGTATCACACATGATTAGATTAGATATAGGGCCCAGCAGACAGTATCACACATGATCGGATTAGATATAGGGCCCAGCAGACAGTATCACACATGATCGGATTAGATACAGTGGCTCGGAAGGCAGTATCACACATGATAGGATTAGATACAGCGGCTCAGCAGACAGTATCACACATGATAGGATTAGATACAGGGCTCAGCTCGCTGACATTGCGGCTCCAGCGTTGGACCCAAGAAAGGTAAGAATAATAATTTTGCTTCTTTATGTGTTACTGATTATTTTTGTGCGTTTGTGTTTTTTTACAGGTTCGGTTGTTGGACTTCGGATACGAGGACTTCAATGACGGCGTTTTTTTTATTCTCAATAAAATGGTTAATGAGGGTTGTGTTTTTTTATTTCAATAAAATATTTTTTCTATGTGCTTGTATCTTTTTAAACTTTATTATCACCGCCTTAGTAACGGCCGCTGGCTGATTGACAACCTCCATTACTAAGGCGGGGCTTAATGTTAGCAGGTGCAGAGTCCAACACTAACCCCCCATTATTACCCCGGTACTCACCGCCACCAGGGGTACTCGGAAGAGCCGGGTACAAACTAGTACCGACCATCTGCAGTGATGGTCAGGCACCGGGGCGGCCGCAGGCTGGTAGTATTAGGCTGGGGAAGGCCAAAAACAGTGGCACCTACCACCCTGGTAATGCTGCCTGCTGCTGCTGTGTTGTATCTGGCTGGATATGAAAATTGGGGGGGGGACCCGCCATCAGTCTTTCCAATTATTTTTTATTTTTATTTTTTTGAATGACGTGGGGTCCCCCCCATTTTTCATAACCAGCCAGATACAATAAAGCAGCAGCAGGCTAGCATTACCAGGGTGGGAAGGGCCGCTGTTTTTGGGCTTTCCCCCCCTGATACTACCAGCCTGCGGCCGCCCCAGTAGCCGACCATCACTACAGATGGTCAGGTACTGGATCGTACCCGGCTCTTAACAGCACCCCTGGTGGCGGTGGGTACCGGGGTAATAATGGGGGTTAATGTTAGCCTTTGCACCGGCTAACACTAAGCCCCGCCTTAGCAATGGATGCTGTCAATCAGCCGGCGGCCATTACTAAGGCGGTAGTAATATAGTTTAAAAAAAATCAAAGACATAGAAAAAATATTTTATTGAAATAAAAAAAAAACCCACACAACCCTCATTAACCATTTTATTGATAATAAAAAAAAAAAGCCGTCATCGAAGTAGTCCTGGAATCCGACGTAGTCTAATGACCAAACCTGTAAGAAAACACACAAAAAAACACGATTAGTAACACATGTGTTAGGCTTAGATACAGGGCCCATGTGTGATACTGTCTGTGGGACCCTGTATCTAAGCCTACCACAAGTTAGGCTTAGATACAGGGTCCAGCAGACAGTAATCTTATAAAGTATAAGATTACTGTCTGCTGGACCCTGTATCTAAACCTACAGTGTGGTAGGCTTATATACAGGGCCCATCAGACAGGATCACACATGGGCCATGTATCTAAGCCTACCATGTGATTGGCTTAGAAACAGGGCCCAGCAGACAGGATCACGCATGGGCCATGTATCTAAACCTACAGTGTGGTAGGCTTATATACAGGGCCCATCAGACAGGATCACACATGGGCCATGTATCTAAGCCTACCATGTGATTGGCTTAGATACAGGGCCCAGCAGACAGGATCACGCATGGGCCATGTATCTAAGCCTACCATGTGATTGGCTTAGATACAGGGCCCAGCAGACAGGATCACGCATGGGCCATGTATCTAAGCCTACCATGTGATTGGCTTAGATACAGGGTCCAGCAGACAGTAATCTTATAAAGTATAAGATTACTGTCTGCTGGACCCTGTATCTAAACCTACAGTGTGGTAGGCTTATATACAGGGCCCATCAGACAGGATCACACATGGGCCATGTATCTAAGCCTACCATGTGATTGGCTTAGATACAGGGCCCAGCAGACAGGATCACACATGGGCCATGTATCTAAGCCTACCATGTGATTGGCTTACATACAGGGCCCAGCAGACAGGATCACACAATCTGTGATCCTGTCTCATGGGCCCTCTAAGCCTGCTAAATAGTAGGCTTAAAGGGGTTGTGCAGTCCCTAAACATTGATGACCTATCCACAGTACAAATCCATCGGTATGATGTGCACGGCCAACTTCTTATACATATAGCATGGCGCTGTAGGGCTTCAGGACTTGATCTGACAAGTCCAACCCTCCCATGTACCTATTGTAATCCAGGATGCAGTCTGGTTTGGGGGTCTCTGTACTGGTACCTCGTACTGGTACATGGGTACTGGTGTGGCCATGTATTGTTGTCAATACAAGGACATCTCTCTTGTCCTTGTACTTGACACACAATATGTTGCTGCTAGAATGTTCCCTGCTCTCACCCCTTCTGAGTGTTTGCCCAAGCAGAGTCTTAGGGAGGCCTCTCAGATTTCTTCTAGCAGTGCCGCATGACTGGAAGCGAGGCAGTTGAAGAGTGGGACGCTGGTATAAAAATAATCCAGGGACAGGTGGTAACCCTGGTCCAGCAGTGGGTGCACCAAATCCCACACAATTTTTGCATTAACTCCCAGTAAGCATTCTGGGGGCTGACTACTGGTTTCCTTCCCTTCATATATCCTAAACCTGTAGGTATACCCTGATGCACTTTCGCACAGCTTATACATCTTCACGCCATACCTTGCCCTCTTACCCGGCAGGTACTCGCGGAATTGAACCCTCCCTTTAAAATGTACCAAGGACTCATCAATAGAAATACACTTCTTGGGGGTGTATGCTTGGGAAAACCGGGCACTGAAACGGTCTAATAGGGGTCTCCGTTTATACAAACAGTCAAAACTGGGGTAATCTCGGGGTGGGCACGGCTCATTATCAGTATAATGTAAGAAGAGAAGTATTGCCTAATTTTTTTATTTTTTAGTTTACAGTTCAGTTTTGAAGTTGCATTGAGGGGCCCATATATTAGAAACCCCTATCAAACACCCCATTTTAGAAACTAGACCCCTCAAAGTATTCACAACAGCATTTAGAAAGTTTATGAACCCTTTATGTGTTTCACAGAAATTTAGAGCAAAGTAGAGGTGAAATTTACATTTTTTTTTTGTCAGAAAATCCTCTTTATACCATTTTTTTTTATAACACAAAAGGTTTTATCAGAGAAACGCAACTCAATACTTAATACCCAGATTCTGCAGTTTTGAGAAATATCCCACAAATGGCCCTAGTGCGGTAATGGACTGAAGCACCGGCCTCCGAAGCAAAGGAGCACCTAGTGGATTTTGAGGAATCTTTTTTATTAGGCACCATGTCCGGTTTGAAGAGGTCTTGTGGTGCCAAAACAGTGGAAACCCCCCAAAAGTGACCCCATTTTGGAAACTAGACCCCTTGAGGAATTCATTGTAGTTTTCTTGGGATTTTTGATCAGTTTTTATTCTATTTTTAGGTGGCGTGGTGACTAAAAAACAGCAATTCCACTATTGTTCTTTTATTCTATTTTTTTTACAGCGTTCACCGTGAGCTATAAATGACATATTCACTTTATTCTGCGGGGCGATACGATTATGGCGATACCATATGTTTATAGTTTTTTTTATGTCTTATAGCGTTTGCACAATAAAATACGTTTTGTAAAAAATCATTCACTTTTTGTGTTACCTTATTCTAAGAGCCAGAACTTTTTTATTTTTCCATCAATAAAGCCGTACGAGGACTTATTTTTTGCGTAACGAACTGTAGTTTCGATAAGTTAAATTTTTAGGTACATGCGACTTTTTTCTCTCTTTTTATTCCATTTTTTGGGAGGTGAAGTGACCAAACAATTGTGTTTCTGGTATGGTTTATTATTATTTTCTTTTACGGCGTTCACCGTGCGGGATAAATAATGAAATAATTTTGTCGTTCAGGCCGTTACGGACACGGCGATACCAATTATGTATAGTTTATTTATATATTTTTATTAATAATAAAGGACTGATAAGGTAAAAAGAGGGATTTTTACTTACTTTTATTTTCTTATTTTTACACATCTTTTTTAAACTTTTTTTTTTACTTTATTACTTTGTCCCACTAGGGGACTTGAGGGCAGGAGGCCCTGATCGCAATTCTAATACACTGCACTACATGCGTAGTGCAGTGTATTAGAGCTGTCAGCTACTCACTGATAGCAAGCAAAGTGGATCCTGACTTTGTCAGGACCCACTAGGCTTCCGTCGATGGGATAACCGGACTCCATTGTTTGGTGTCCGGTTGAAATAGTCACCATCGCCGGCCACTATCGTGTAGCAGGCCGGCGATGGCAGCTTAACCCCTAAAAAGCGATCGGTCCCTGCTGTAGGAGCTGTGACAGCTGCTGTACGAGACATCAGCTGTCACAGCTCCTGTATGTGTCGGGTGGACGGCCGAAACGGCCGTTACTCCCGAGACGTACTATTAGGTCATGGAGCGCGAACGATACAGCTACCATGACCTAATAATACGTCCAGGAGCGGGAAGGGGTTAATGAAGCTGCCAGTTGAGGACCTGTGAGGCGTCTATTTCTCAAACTAGAGACTCTAATGTACTTGTCTTGTTGCTCAGTTGAGCAGCGGGGCCTCCCACTTCTCTTTCTACTCTGGTTAGAGCCTGTTTGTGCTGTCCTCTGAAGGGAGTAGTACACATCGTTGTAGGACATCTTCAGTTTCTTGGCAATTTCTCGCATGGAATAGCCTTCATTTCTAAGAACAAGAATAGACTGTCGAGTTTCGCATGAAAGCTCTCTTTTTCTAGCCATTTGCAGAGTTTAATCGAACCCACAAATGTAATGCTCCAGATTCTCAACTAGCTCAAAGGAAGGTCAGTTTTATAGCTCCTCTAAACAGCAAAACTGTTTACAGCGGTGCTAACATAATTGCACAAGGGTTTTCAAGTGTTTTCTAATCATCCATTAGCCTTCTAACACAGTTAGCAAACACAATGTACCATTAGAACACTGGAGTGATGGTTGCTGGAAATGGGCCTCTATACACCTATGTAGATATTGCATTAAAAACCAGACGTTTGCAGCTAGAATAGTCATTTACCACATTAACAATGTATAGAGTGTATTTCTGATTAATTTAATGTTATCTTCATTGAAAAAAACCGTGCTTTTCTTTCAAAAATAAGGAAATTTCTAAGTGACCCTAAACTTTTGAACGGTAGTGTATATGTGTGTATGTATATATATATATATATATATATATATATATACACATGTGTGTGTTATATATATATATAATGTGTGTGTGTGTATGTATATATATGTTTGTATATGTGTGTGTGCGTGTGTGTGTGTGTGTGTGATATATATATATATATATATATATAATGTGTGTGTATATGTATATATATGTGTTTGTATATATGTGTGTGTGTGTATATATACACACACATACACACACTGCATATTATATTACACACACTGAGGCCTCGTTTCATTTGTCTTATCCATCATTCATCTCCCCTTGACTTATTCTCCGCTCACCCTCTGCGTCCAAGGTCAGTACAGTCCTGTCATTCATTAGAACGTAAAGAGGTAGTGGAAAAAGGGAGGATCCTGTGAGGCGCTGCTGCGTGGCTGTTGAAGGAACTCAGCGATGGTAGACAAAATGATATAAATAAATATATGTTTATTGAAAAACATTAATAATAATGGCTACGCGTTTCAACGCTGTACTAGCGTCTTCCTCAGGCCGTTAAAATTACATACAAAAGAGGTTGCTTATATATCAACGGAAATCTAAGCACACAGGAAGGAAAAAAAAAAGGGGTCAAAAGGGGAAAGGTCAAAGAATGATTGTGACGTCATAAATAACATCTATATCGGAAAATCAGTAAGTGCACGACAAACATACAAGGGAATACAAGCAAGGGAAAGGGGCAGTTGCCCACGGCAACACCGTGAGCAACCAGAGTTGTGAACGAGCCGAGTCAAGCCAGGAGTGTGCGAGGTACCAAACGAAGAGCAGAAGAGTAGTCAGTAAGCCAGGGTCTGTATGGAGCAGGATCAAAATAGAAGGAGCTGTAGCTGGGCCAGGAAACCACACGAAAAGAATCACAAGCACCGAGGGACAGGAAGGGCAGGCTTAAATAGACCGAGGGCGGGAGCTAGCTGAGTCTGGCCAGGTTGCGATAGGCTCTCCCACTCCTAAGCCTGCCAGCCTGAGTGGTGGAAGCTGGAGTCAGTCTCAGGGATGTAGATTCAGGTGCTGACTGATTAATTATGGGAGTTAACCCCGAAGCTATGCCTGGCAGATCCTTTACAGTACCCCCTCTTTTATGAGGGGCCACCGGACCCTTTCTAAGTGGACCTGGCTTACTGGGGAAACGCAGGTGGAACCTCCTGACCAATACCCCAGCGTGAACATCCCGGGCGGGTACCCAAGTCCTCTCCTCGGGCCCGTATCCTCTCCAATGGACCAGGTACTGGAGGGAGCCTTGGACCATCTTGCTGTCCACAATCTTGGCCACCTCGAATTCCACCCCCTCAGGGGTGAGGACGGGAACAGGAGGTCTCCTCGAGGGAGCCAAGGACGGGGAGCAGCGTTTAAGGAGGGAGGCATGAAACACGTCGTGTATACGAAAAGACGGGGGTAACTCCAGCCGGAAGGAGACAGGATTGAGGACATCAATGACCTTATACGGCCCAATAAACCGGGGAGCAAACTTCTTGGACGGAACCTTGAGACGCAAGTTCCTAGACGACAACCACACCAGATCCCCGACCATAAACAGGGGGATAGCAGAACGTTTTCTATCAGCCTGAGTTTTTTGTACGCTCTGGGACGCCTCTAGGTTCTTCTGAACCTGGGCCCAGACTGTGCACAGTTCCCGATGAACGACCTCTACCTCGGGATTGTTGGAACTACCAGGTGAAACGGAGGAGAACCGTGGATTAAACCCAAAATTACAGAAAAAGGGGGAGACCCCTGACAAGTTACTGACCCGGTTATTAAGGGAAAATTCGGCGAGGGGAATGAATGAGACCCAATCATATTGACAGTCAGAGACAAAACACCTTAAATATTGTTCTAGAGATTGATTAGTCCTCTCAGTTTGGCCATTGGTTTCAGGATGGATGGCAGAGGAGAAGGACAGATCAATCTCCAAATTCATACAGAAGGCTCTCCAAAACAATGAAACAAATTGTACCCCTCTGTCCGAAACAATATTGACAGGGACCCCATGGAGACGCAGGATGTGTTTGACAAACAAGGTAGCCAACGTCTTGGCGTTGGGTAGTTTCTTGAGGGGCACAAAGTGGCACATCTTACTGAAGCGGTCTACTACCACCCACACCACCGACTTGCCTTGGGATGGAGGCAAATCTGTGATAAAATCCATGGAGATATGTGTCCAAGGTCTCTGGGGAATGGGCAACGAACGCAGTAAGCCTGTTGGTCGGGACCTGGGAGTCTTGGACCTAGCACAAACCTCACAAGCGGCGACGTAGGCCTTAATGTCTTTAGGCAACCCAGGCCACCAATAGTTTCTAGTAATGAGGTGTTTGGTACCCAGGATGCCTGGATGACCAGATAGTGCGGAGTCATGATTTTCCCTAAGTACCCTTAGCCGGAATTGCAGGGGAACAAACAGCTTGTTCTCAGGAAGGTTCCTGGGAGCTGAACCTTGATCAGCAGCAATTTCAGAGACTAAATCAGAATCGATCGAGGAAATGATTATACCTGGAGGCAAAATACAAGCAGGATCTTCCTCCGAAGGAGGGCTGGCCATGAAGCTACGCGACAGTGCATCAGCCTTAATATTTTTAGACCCAGCCCTATAGGTAACCAAAAAATTGAATCTGGTAAAAAATAACGCCCATCGAGCTTGTCTCGGGTTTAGCCTCCGGGCAGATTCTAGGAAAACCAGATTCTTGTGGTCGGTAAGGACCGTTACCTGGTGCCTAGCCCCCTCCAGGAAGTGGCGCCACTCTTCAAATGCCCATTTAATGGCTAAGAGTTCGCGGATGCCAATATCATAGTTACTCTCAGTTGGCGAAAACTTCCTGGAGAAGTAGGCACAGGGGCGGAGATGGGTGAGGGACCTGGTACCCTGGGACAATACAGCCCCCACTCCCACCTCAGATGCGTCAACTTCCACGATAAATGGCTCCATTTGGTTGGGCTGAACCAGCACCGGGGCCGAGATAAAGCACCTCTTAAGGACCTCAAAAGCCTGGACAGCCTCAGGAGGCCAGTGGAGGAGATCAGCTCCTTTGCGAGTGAGGTCCGTAAGAGGCTTAGCGATGACCGAGAAGTTAGCAATAAATCTCCTGTAATAATTAGCGAACCCCAAAAAACACTGTAACGCCTTCAGGGAGGCAGGTTGGACCCATTCCGCCACAGCCTGAACCTTGGCGGGGTCCATGCGGAATTCATGAGGAGTGAGGATTTGACCCAAAAATTTTATTTCCTGTACCCCAAACACACATTTTTCGGTTTTGGCAAACAGTTTGTTTTCCCGAAGGACCTGGAGCACCTTCCTGACATGCTCAATGTGGGAGAACCAGTCCTTGGAAAACACCAGTATGTCATCAAGGTACACTACAAGAAATATCCCCAGGTAATTTCTCAAAATCTCATTTATGAAATTCTGGAAGACCGCAGGGGCATTACACAACCCAAAGGGCATGACGAGGTATTCGAAATGGCCTTCGGGCGTGTTAAACGCAGTCTTCCACTCATCCCCCTCTTTGATGCGGATAAGGTTATACGCCCCCCGTTGATCCAACTTAGAGAACCATTGGGCCCCCTGAACCTGATTGAAGAGATCAGGAATCAAAGGAAGGGGATACTGGTTCCTTACCGTGACCTTATTCAGGCTACGGTAGTAAATGCATGGCCTAAGACCACCATCCTTCTTCCCTACGAAGAAGAAGCCAGCACCTACCGGAGAAGTAGAGGGAGGAATGTAAC
Organism: Rhinoderma darwinii; assembly: GCF_050947455.1. Taxonomy (NCBI): domain Eukaryota; kingdom Metazoa; phylum Chordata; class Amphibia; order Anura; family Rhinodermatidae; genus Rhinoderma; species Rhinoderma darwinii. The sequence continues at coordinate 308,694,769 of NC_134690.1, read as the reverse complement.
ACTTGGCCAGGCATTCCTGGATATACTCTCTCATGGCTTCACGTTCGGGACAAGAAAGATTAAATATCCTACCCTTAGGAAGCTTAGCTCCTGGTACCAATTCGATAGCGCAATCGTATTCTCTATGAGGAGGTAACACTTCGGAGGCCTCCTTAGAGAAAACATCAGCAAAGTCCCGAACAAACTCAGGTAGCGTGTTCACCTCCTCAGGGGGAGAAATAGAATTAACAGAAAAACATGACGTAAAACATTCATTACCCCATTTGGTTAGCTCCCCAGTATTCCAGTCAAACGTGGAATTATGCAACTGCAACCAGGGAAGGCCTAGAACCAAATCGTACGATAATCCCTGCATCAACAGTACAGAGCACTGCTCCAAATGCATGGAGCCAACAAGGAGTTCAAAAACAGGGGTATGCTGTGTAAAATAACCATTAGCAAGAGGAGTTGAGTCGATACCCACTACCGGGACAGGTTTAGGCAAATCAATCAGAGGCATAGCAAGAGACATAGCAAATTCCACAGACATGATATTAGTAGAGGACCCTGAATCCACGAAGGCACTGCCGGTAGCAGACCTACCACCAAAAGAGACCTGAAAGGGAAGCAAGATCTTAGTACGTTTCCTATTTACGGGAAATACCTGTGCGCCCAAGTGACCTCCCCGATGATCACTTAGGCGCGGAAGTTCTCTGGCTGCATTCTTACGCTTAGGACAGTTGTTCACTTGATGCTTGTCATCCCCACAGTAGAAGCAGAGACCATTCTTCCTGCGGAATTCTCTACGTTGTTGGGGGGACACGGAGGCCCCGAGTTGCATAGGTATCTCTGAGTCTTTTGGGGAGGAACGAAGCAACGGAACTTCGGGAGGCATCATGGGGGAGTCGGAGGAGAAAACACATAAACGTTCACGTTGTCGTTCCCTGAGACGTCGGTCAAGTCGTACCGCTAAAGCCATAACCTGGTCTAGGGAGTCAGAAGAGGGATAGCTAACTAGCAGGTCTTTCAGGGCATTCGACAGACCCAACCTAAACTGGCACCTTAAGGCAGGGTCATTCCACCGAGAAGCTACACACCACTTCCTAAAGTCAGAACAATACTCCTCAACAGGTCTCTTACCCTGACGTAAGGTCACCAGCTGACTCTCGGCAAAGGCAGTCCTGTCAGTCTCGTCATAAATAAGTCCGAGAGCAGAAAAGAAACAATCAACGGAGGAAAGTTCAGGGGCGTCAGGAGCCAAGGAGAAGGCCCACTCTTGGGGCCCTTCCTGGAGCCGGGACATAATTATACCCACCCGCTGGCTCTCAGAACCTGAGGAATGAGGCTTTAAACGAAAGTAAAGCCTACAACTCTCCCGAAAGGAGAGAAAAGCCCTCCGGTCCCCAGAGAACCGGTCGGGCAACTTGAGGTGGGGTTCAAGAGGTGAGGTGAGGGGAACTACCAAGGTAGCATCAGGCTGGTTGACCCTCTGAGCCAGGGCCTGGACCTGTAGGGAGAGACCCTGCATTTGCTGAGCCAGGGTCTCACGGGGGTCCATAGTGGTGTCAGGGACCAGGGTAGACTAGGTATGGGCTTGTGATTATGTAATGACGGGGGGTAGGGAAACGGACAAGTGAGCCCTAGTCTACCCGCCACTCTGTCCCTGCCTACTTGCAACGACCCACCCTAGGCGACGGGGTACAACTGGGCGGCGGTCCCTGCGCTCAGTAAGTGCACGACAAACATACAAGGGAATACAAGCAAGGGAAAGGGGCAGTTGCCCACGGCAACACCGTGAGCAACCAGAGTGGTGAACGAGCCGAGTCAAGCCAGGAGTGTGCGAGGTACCAAACGAAGAGCAGAAGAGTAGTCAGTAAGCCAGGGTCTGTATGGAGCAGGATCAAAATAGAAGGAGCTGTAGCTGGGCCAGGAAACCACACGAAAAGAATCACAAGCACCGAGGGACAGGAAGGGCAGGCTTAAATAGACCGAGGGCGGGAGCTAGCTGAGTCTGGCCAGGTTGCGATAGGCTCTCCCACTCCTAAGCCTGCCAGCCTGAGTGGTGGAAGCTGGAGTCAGTCTCAGGGATGTAGATTCAGGTGCTGACTGATTAATTATGGGAGTTAACCCCGAAGCTGTGCCTGGCAGATCCTTTACAGGCTGCTTATATATCAACGGAAATCTAAGCACACAGGAAGGAAAAAAAAAAAGGGGTCAAAAGGGGAAAGGTCAAAGAATGATTGTGACGTCATAAACAATTCTAAACAATTTTCCAATATAGCTGTTATTTATGACGTCACAATCATTCTGTAATGGTGGGGGGGGGTAGGGAAACGGACAAGTGAGCCCTAATCTACCCGCCACTCTGTCCCTGCCTACTTGCAACGACCCGCCCTAGACGACGGGGTACAACTGGGCGGCGGTCCCTGCGCTCAGTAAGTGCATGACAAACATGACAAACAAACAAGGGAACACAAGCAAGGGAAATGGGCAGTTGCTCGCGGAAACACCGTGAGCAACAGAGTAGTGAACGAGCCGAGTCAAGCCAGGAGAGTGCGAGGTACAAAGCGAAAAGCAGAAGAGTAGTCGGTAAGCCGGGGTCTGTATGGAGCAGGATCAAAAAGTAGCAGGAGCTGTAGCTGGGCCAGGAAACCTCAAGGAAAGAATTCACAAGCACAGATGGACAGGAAGAGCAGGCTTAAATAGACCGAGGGCGGGAGCTAGCTGAGTCTGGCCAGGTTGCGATAGGCTCTCCCACTCCTAAGCCTGCCAGCCTGAGTGGAGGAAGCTGGTGTCTGTCTCAGGGATGTACACTCAGGTGTTGACTGATTAATTCTGGGAGTTAACCCTGAAGCAGTGCCTGGCAGATCCTTTACAGTACCCCCCCTTTTATGAGGGGCCACCGGACCCTTTCTAAGTGGACCTGGCTTACTGGGGAAACGCAGGTGGAACCTCCTGACCAATACCCCAGCGTGAACATCCCGGGCGGGTACCCAAGTCCTCTCCTCGGGCCCGTATCCTCTCCAATGGACCAGGTACTGGAGGGAGCCTTGGACCATCTTGCTGTCCACGATCCTGGCCACCTCAAATTCCACCCCCTCAGGGGTGAGGACGGGAACAGGGGGTTTCCTCGAGGGGGCCAAGGACGGGGAGCAGCGTTTCAGGAGGGAGGCATGAAACACGTTGTGTATACGAAAAGACGGGGGTAACTCCAGCCGGAAAGAGACAGGACTGAGGACCTCAATGACCTTATACGGCCCAATAAACCGGGGAGCAAACTTTTTGGACGGAACCTTGAGACGCAAGTTCCTGGATGACAACCACACCAGATCCCCGACCACAAACAGGGGGTTAGCAGAACGTCTTCTATCGGCCTGAGCCTTCTGTATGCTCTGGGACGCCTCTAGGTTCTTCTGAACCTGGGCCCAGACTGTGCACAGATCCCGATGAACGACCTCCACCTCGGGATTGTTGGAACAACCAGGTGAAACGGAGGAGAACCGTGGATTAAACCCAAAATTACAGAAAAAGGGAGAGACCCCTGACGAGTTACTGACCCGGTTATTAAGGGAAAATTCGGCGAGGGGAATGAAAGAAACCCAATCAAATTGACAGTCAGAGACAAAACATCTTAAGTATTGTTCTAGAGACTGATTAGTCCTCTCCGTTTGGCCATTGGTTTCAGGATGGAAGGCAGAGGAGAAGGACAGATCAATCCCCAACTTATTACAGAAGGCTCTCCAAAACAATGAAACAAATTGTACCCCTCTGTCAGAAACAATATTGACGGGGACCCCATGGAGACGCAGGATGTGTTTGATAAACAAGGTAGCCAACGTCTTGGCGTTGGGTAGTTTCTTGAGGGGCACAAAGTGGCACATTTTACTGAAGCGGTCTACCACCACCCACACCACCGACTTGCCTTGGGATGGAGGCAAATCGGTGATAAAATCCATGGAGATATGTGTCCAAGGTCTCTGGGGAATGGGCAACGAACGCAGTAAGCCCGCTGGTCGGGACCTGGGAGTCTTGGACCTGGCACAAACCTCACAGGCGGCGACGTAGGCCTTAACGTCTTTAGGCAAACCAGGCCACCAATAATTTCTGGTAATGAGGTGTTTGGTACCCAGGATGCCTGGATGGCCAGATAGTGCGGAGTCGTGATTTTCCCTAAGTACCCTTAGCCGGAATTGCAGGGGAACAAACAGCTTGTTCTCAGGAAGGTTCCCAGGAGCTGAACCTTGATCAGCAGCAATTTCAGAGACTAAATCGGACTCGATAGAGGAAATGACTATACCTGGAGGCAAAATACAAACAGGATCTTCCTCCGAAGGAGGGCTGGCCATGAAGCTACGCGACAGTGCATCCGCCTTAATATTTTTAGACCCGGCCCTATAGGTAACCAAAAAATTGAATCTGGTAAAAAACAACGCCCATCGAGCTTGTCTCGGGTTTAGCCTCCGGGCAGATTCTAGGAAAACCAGATTCTTGTGGTCGGTAAGGACCGTTACCTGGTGCCTAGCCCCCTCCAGGAAGTGGCGCCACTCTTCAAATGCCCATTTAATGGCTAAAAGTTCGCGGTTGCCAATATCATAGTTACACTCCGTGGGCGAAAACTTCCTAGAAAAGTAAGCACAGGGGCGGAGATGGGTGAGGGAGCTGGTACCCTGGGACAAGACGGCCCCCACTCCCACCTCGGACGCGTCAACCTCCACAATAAATGGCTCCCTTTGGTTGGGCTGAACCAGCACGGGGGCCGAGATAAAGCACTTCTTGAGGGTCTCAAAAGCCTGGACGGCCTCAGGGGGCCAATGGAGGACATCAGCACCCTTGCGAGTGAGGTCCGTAAGAGGCTTAGCGACGACCGAGAAGTTAGCAATAAATCTCCTGTAATAGTTAGCGAACCCCAAAAAACACTGTAGCGCTTTCAGGGAGGCAGGTTGGACCCATTCAGCCACAGCCTGAACCTTGGCAGGGTCCATGCGGAATTCATGAGGAGTGAGGATTTGACCTAAAAATGGTATCTCCTGTACCCCAAATACACATTTTTCGATTTTGGCAAACAGTTTGTTTTCTCGAAGGACCTGGAGCACTTTCCTGACATGCTCTATGTGGGAGGACCAGTCCCTGGAAAACACCAATATGTCATCAAGGTACACTACAAGAAATATCCCCAGGTAATTTCTCAAAATCTCATTTATGAAGTTCTGGAAGACCGCAGGGGCATTGCACAACCCAAAGGGCATGACGAGGTATTCGAAATGGCCTTCGGGCGTGTTAAACGCAGTCTTCCACTCATCCCCCTCTTTGATGCGAATAAGGTTATACGCCCCCCGTAGATCCAATTTAGAGAACCATTGGGCCCCCTGAACCTGATTAAAGAGATCAGGAATCAAAGGAAGGGGATACTGGTTCCTTACCGTGACCTTATTCAGGCCACGGTAGTCAATGCATGGCCTAAGACCCCCATCCTTCTTCCCTACGAAGAAGAAGCCAGCACCTACCGGAGAAGAAGAGGGACGAATGTAACCCTTGGCCAGGGATTCCTGGATATACTCCCTCATGGCTTCACGTTCGGGACAAGAAAGGTTAAATATCCTACCCTTAGGAAGCTTAGCTCCTGGTACCAATTCGATAGCGCAATCGTATTCTCTATGAGGCGGTAATACTTCGGAGGCCTCTTTAGAGAAAACATCAGCGAAGTCCTGAACAAACTCGGGTAGCGTATTCACCTCCTTAGGGGGAGAAATAGAATTAACAGAAAAACATGACGTACAACATTCATTACCCCATTTGGTTAGCTCCCCAGTATTCCAGTCAAACGTAGGATTATGCAACTGCAACCAGGGAAGACCTAGAACCAAATCGTACGATAATCCCTGCATCAATAGTACAGAGCATTGCTCCAAATGCATGGAGCCAACAAGGAGTTCAAAAACAGGGGTATGCTGTGTAAAATAACCATTAGCAAGAGGAGTGGAGTCGATACCCACTACCGGAACAGGTTTAGGCAAATCAATCAGAGGCATAGCGAGAGACATAGCAAATTCCACAGACATGATATTAGTAGAGGACCCTGAATCCACGAAGGCACTGCCGGTAGCAGACCTACCACCAAACGAGACCTGAAAGGGAAGCAATATCTTAGTACGTTTCATATTTACGGGAAATACCTGTGCGCCCAAGTGACCTCCCCGATGATCACTTAGACGCGGGAGCTCTCTGGCAGCATTCTTACGCTTGGGACAGTTGTTTACTTGATGCTTGACATCCCCACAGTAGAAGCAGAGACCATTCTTCCTGCGGAATTCTCTACGTTGTTGAGGGGACACGGAGGCCCCGAGTTGCATAGGTATTTCTGAGTCTTTAGGGGAGAAACGAAGCAACGGGACTTCGGGAGGCATCATGGGGGAGTCGGAGGAAAAAACACATAAACGTTCACGTTGTCGTTCCCTGAGACGTCGGTCAAGTCGTACCACTAAAGCCATAACCTGGTCTAAGGAGTCAGAAGAGGGATAACTAACTAGCAGGTCTTTCAGGGCGTTCGACAGACCCAACCTAAACTGGCACCTTAAGGCAGGGTCATTCCACCGAGAAGCTACGCACCACTTCCGAAAGTCAGAGCAATACTCCTCAACAGGTCTCTTACCCTGACGTAAGGTCACCAGCTGACTCTCGGCAAAGGCAGTTCTGTCAGTCTCGTCATAAATAAGTCCGAGGGCAGAAAAGAAACAATCAACGGAGGAAAGTTCAGGGGCGCCAGGAGCCAAGGAGAAGGCCCACTCTTGGGGCCCTTCCTGGAGCCGGGACATAATTATACCCACCCGCTGGCTCTCAGAACCTGAGGAGTGAGGCTTTAAGCGAAAGTAAAGCTTACAACTCTCCCGAAAGGAGAGAAAAGCCCTCCGGTCACCTGAGAACCGGTCGGGCAACTTGAGGTGGGGTTCAAGGGGTGCGGTGAGGGGAACTACCAAGGTAGCATCAGGCTGGTTGACCCTCTGAGCCAGGGCCTGGACCTGTAGGGAGAGACCCTGCATTTGCTGAGCCAGGGTTTCACGGGGTTCCATAATGGTGTCAGGGACCAGGGTAGACTAGGTATTGGGCTTGTGAATTTGTAATGGTGGGGGGGGGGTAGGGAAACGGACAAGTGAGCCCTAATCTACCCGCCACTCTGTCCCTGCCTACTTGCAACGACCCGCCCTAGACGACGGGGTACAACTGGGCGGCGGTCCCTGCGCTCAGTAAGTGCATGACAAACATGACAAACAAACAAGGGAACACAAGCAAGGGAAATGGGCAGTTGCTCGCGGAAACACCGTGAGCAACAGAGTAGTGAACGAGCCGAGTCAAGCCAGGAGAGTGCGAGGTACAAAGCGAAAAGCAGAAGAGTAGTCGGTAAGCCGGGGTCTGTATGGAGCAGGATCAAAAAGTAGCAGGAGCTGTAGCTGGGCCAGGAAACCTCAAGGAAAGAATTCACAAGCACAGATGGACAGGAAGAGCAGGCTTAAATAGACCGAGGGCGGGAGCTAGCTGAGTCTGGCCAGGTTGCGATAGGCTCTCCCACTCCTAAGCCTGCCAGCCTGAGTGGAGGAAGCTGGTGTCTGTCTCAGGGATGTACACTCAGGTGTTGACTGATTAATTCTGGGAGTTAACCCTGAAGCAGTGCCTGGCAGATCCTTTACACATTCTTTGACCTTTCCCCTTTTGACCCCTTTTTTTTCCTTCCTGTGTGCTTAGATTTCCGTTGATATATAAGCAACCTCTTTTGTATGTAATTTTAACGGCCTGAGGAAGACGCTAGTACAGCGTTGAAACGCGTAGCCATTATTATTAATGTTTTTCAATAAACATATATTTATTTATATCATTTTGTCTACCATCGCTGAGTTCCTTCAACAGCCACGCAGCAGCGCCTCACGGTATCCTCCCTTTTTCCACTACCTCTTTACGTTCTAACTAGCGGTGACCACCTGGTTTACCGGTTTGGATCCTGGCAGCAGCACTTTTTCATTGCCTTTTCCAAGCACTTTCGTGGTGAGCATAATAGACCACGTTCAATATTCTATTTAAACCCCATTGACCTGCACTATGTCGCGCCGTGCTTTTTGCTTTTCTGGTCATTCATTAGATGAAGCGATAAAAGACAGGGGAAGGTAACCTATTTTCAGACGTAAACAAGGCGTATAATGCCTCGTTTTACGTCTGAAAATAGGGCTACAATACGTCGGCAAACATCTGCCCATTCATTTGAATGGGTTTGCCGACGTGCTGTGCCGACGACCTGTCATTTACGCGTCGTCGTTTGACAGCTGTCAAACGACGACGCGTAAAATGACTGCATCGTCAGAGAAGTGCAGGACACTTATTTGCAACGTAATTTGAGCCGTTCTTCATTGAAGTCAATGAAGAGCAGCTCAAGATTTACGAGCGTCACAGACGCCTCGCATAATGCGAGGAACTTTTACGTCTGAAACGACGCAGCTGTTTTCTCCTGAAAACAGTCTGTCTTTTCAGACGTAAAAGGTAGCTAGCGTGTGCACATACCCTAAAGGTCTGCAATGCTGTAATTGCTGCAAATGGAGCATTCTTTGACGAAAGCAAAGTTTGAAGGAGAAAATTATTATTTCAAATCAAAATCATTATTTCTAACCTTGTCAATGTCTTGACTATATTTTCTAGTCATTTTGCAACTCATTTGATAAATATAAGCGTCAGTTTTCATGGAAAACACAAAATTGTCTGGGTGACCCCAAACTTTTGAACGGTAGTGTACGTACATTAGCGATGCTGAGTTTGTCAGCTGAGCAGAGCTGTAATGGCTACCATCACTAGTTGTCATCTGGAATCTATTTCCTGTGTTAGAGACCAAGATAATATAGGAAAGGCAATAATTGTATAAATTAGTGATCATTTTTATTATGAGTCTAATATAATGTCTAATTTATGTAGTATTTGTCTCAAAAGCAAACAGACTTCTTTAGGCGATACTTAAACAATGAAAGAAATAGTGCTTTACAGAGATCTTAGTAATTTGAAGCTTCTACTGTCCAAAAGGAAAAAATCTATTCCTCCTTGAGTTTATTTTGTAGTATATTATAATGACACCAATGATAATATAATGCATTAAATTAGAAGAATATTTTTTTTGTTATACATGAACACCATGCAAATTCAGAAAGTTTAGTATGATAAATAACATGTACTACATACTAATAGCTACATTATGTAAATGCAGTACAAACTGAAACACAATTCATGCAAGCCTTCAGTTATAATAGTAGGCCCATAAATATATTTACATTAAATCAGAATCAGTCAAACACTTGAGGTTGACTTGGTAACAAAGTAGACCACATACAGTGACCATATTTTAACCAGGCAAGCATGCGGGTGGAACGATAGAACCTTTTCCTTTTAATTTTTTCAAAATGACATTAATGACATGTTATTATTTACTTAAATCACATAACTATTGTAGAGTGCCTGTGATTATTATTATGTTTATTTAATTTTTACTTAATAGAGAAAAGAGAAGAAATGAATAGAAATAGAGCAGATTTGTAATTTTATGTCTTCCATTAAAGGGGTTGCCTCTTGATAACAATCTCCTTCTATATATCCTATTAGCGTGAATAGAGTCGGCCTTAGGATAGATGATGTCCCATGCGAAATTATCTTTCGGCGGTCCACCCCATCATAAATGCCCCATAAATAAGTATAATGCCACCACACAGTGTAATGCCCTATATAGTGCCCCCACATAGTATAATGCCCATTTAGTGCCCCACACACAGTAGAATGCTCCTTTAGTGCCCCCATACAGTATAATAATATTTAATATATATTATTCAAGAACACAGTATTTTGTCCCCTAATGCTGCCCACACAGTATTATGCCCCCTAAGTGTCACACAGTATATTGCTCCCTGTAGTGCCCCTACACTGTATAATATGTCCGCCTAGTGGCCTCCATACAGTATAATGCCCACCTCCCCTGGCTGCCACACACAGCCACCCCCCCCTTGTAGATAGTGTCCCCCTGTAGATAGTGCCCCCGTACCTGTCCCTGTAGACAGTGCCATAATCCCCCACCTTCACCTTGTAGGCAGTGCCACACAGCCCCCTGTAGGTAGTGCCACACAGCCCCTGTAGGTAGTGCCACACAGCCCCCTTGTAGGTAGTGCCACACAGCCCCCTTGTAGGTAGTGCCCCACAGCCCCCTTGTAGGTAGTGCCCCACAGCCCCCTTGTAGGTAGTGCCACATAGCTCCCTTGTAGGTAGCACCCCCCTTCTGTAGATAGCGGCACTATAGCTCCCTGAAGGAGCGGAATCCCCCTGTGGCTGAGGTTTCCGTTCCTGGATGGAGAGCTTGATGTCTCTGTCCAGTGACATCAGGGGCAACTCCTGAAGCGGAATCCCCATCCACAGCGTTGACGACACTGTGACCGGGGATTCCACTCCATGAGAAGCTCCTGACGTCTCTGTCCTTTTATTGACAGTGACGTCAGGGGCTTCGCCTGGAGCCAAATCACTGCGCCAGCAACCCTGTAGGCGGGGATTCCACTTCACGAGTTGCCCCTGATGTCACTGTCCATATAATCCCCGGCCACAGGGGGATTCCGCTCCTTCAGGGAGCTACAGTGGAGCTATGTACAGGAAGGGGGGGTGCTATATACAGGAAGGTGGGGTGGGGGGTGCCATCTACAGAGGCTGCAAAAAATCCCCTTCTCCTCCCATGCACTGCACGCTGTGAGGAGGAGGAGAGAAAGCATGGCCGTGGTTCAGAGGAATGTTGCGGCACCCTTGAAGTGTTCTCGCGGTACCCTGGTTGGGAACCACTGGCCTAGTAGATAGAAGAGCAGGGAGATAACATGGGGGTGCCGTCCAGGCGGGAGGCACGTGCACCCTCATGCCCGGTGTTGCCGCTAGTAGCCGCTTTGGCTGCTACAACGATAGTGACTCCACTGACCGAAGAAGCGACCGGACGGAAATGCAGCTGCTGATTCGCCAGGCCCGGGTGCTTCTGAAACACAAGCAGGGGAATGGAGACCTGTGCAATGGCACAGGTCGCACACCAATAAGGTCGGCCCTGAGCATGAATAGACCTAGAGGGGTTTCCTAGTTCCTGGTAACCCCCATCTGAGAAGCTCATGAGAAAATAGAGCATAGAGACCTGACCTATATAAGTAATATAAGTATATTAAAAACCACAGTTAAAAAAAAACTTGGTGTGAATGAGGCCTAAAGGGCTTTTACACTCACATGCAGATCACTGGGAGAATATAGACATGTAGCCTTATCTTTTTTTGTATACACTACCGTTCAAAAGTTTGGGGTAACTCACGCTTATATTTATCAAATGAGTTGCAAAATGACTAGAAAATATAGTCAAGACATTGAGAAAGGTTAGAAATAATGATTTTTATTTGAAATAATAATTTTCTCCTTTAAACTTTGCTTTTGTCAAAGAATGCTTCATTTGCAGCAATTACAGCATTGCAGACCTTTGGCATTCTAGCTGTTAATTTGCTGAGGTAATTGGGAGAAATTTCACCCCATGCTTCTAGAAGTCCCTCCCACAAGTTGGATTGGCTTGATGGGCACTTCTTGCGTACCATACGGTCAAGCTGCTCCCACAACAGCTCTATGGGGTTGAGATCTGGTGACTGCGCTGGCCACTCCATTACAGATAGAATACCAGCTGCCTGCTTCTTCCCTAAATAGTTCTTGCATAATTTGGAGGTGTGCTTTGGGTCATTGTTCTGTTGTAGGATGAAATTGGCTCCAATCAAGCGCCGTCCACAGGGTATGGCATGGCGTTGCAAAATGGAGTGATAGCCTTCCTTATTCAAAATCCCTTTTACCTTGTACAAATCTCCCACTTTACCAGCACCAAAGCAACCCCAGACAATCACATTACCTCCACCATGCTTGACAGATGGCATCAGGCACTCTTCCAGCATCTTTTCAGTTGTTCTGCGTGTCACAAATGTTCTTCTGTGTGATCCAAACACCTCAAACTTCGATTCGTCTGTCCATAACACTTTTTTCCAATCTTCCTTTGTCCAATGTCTGTGTGCATTTGCCCATATTATTCTTTTCCTTTTATTAGCCAGTCTCAGATATGGCTTTTTCTTTGCCACTCTGCCCTGCAGGCCAGCATCCCGGAGTCGCCTCTTCACTGTAGACGTTGACACTGGCGTTTGTTTTGCGGGTACTATTTCATGAAGCTGCCAGTTGAGGACCTGTGAGGTGTCTATTTCTCAAACTAGAAACTCTAATGTACTTGTCTTGTTGCTCAGTTGTGCAGCGGAGCCTCCCACTTCTCTTTCTACTCTGGTTAGAGCCTGTTTGTGCTGTCCTCTGAAGGGAGTAGTACACACCGTTGTAGGAAATCTTCAGTTTCTTGGCAATTTCTCGCATGGAATAGCCTTCATTTCTAAGAACAAGAATAGACTGTCGAGTTTCACATGAAAGTTCTCTTTTTCTAGCCATTTTGAGAGTTTAATCGAACCCACAAATGTAATGCTTCAGATTCTCAACTAGCACAAAGGAAGATCAGTTTTATATCTCCTCTAAACAGCAAAATTGTTTACAGCGTTGCTAACATAATTGCACAAGGGTTTTCAAGTGTTTTCTAATCATCCATTAGCCTTCTAACACAGTTAGCAAACACAATGTACCATTAGAACACTGGAGTGATGGTTGCTGGAAATGGGCCTCTATACACCTATGTAGATATTGCATTAAAAACCAGACGTTTGCAGCTAGAATAGTCATTTACCACATTAACAATGTATAGAGTGTATTTCTGATTAATTTAATGTTATCTTCATTGAAAAAAACTGTGCTTTTCTTTCAAAAATAAGGAAATTTCTAAGTGACCCTAAACTTTCGAACGGTAGTGTATTTGTGTATGTATATATATATATATATATATATATATATATATATATATATATATATATATATATGTGTGTATATATATATACTTATATATGTATATGTGTGTGTGTGTATATACTGTATATGTGTGTGTGTGTATGTAATATATATATATATATATATATATAATGTGTGTATATATGTATATATATGTGTGTTTGTATATATATATATATGTGTGTGTATGTATAATGTGTGTGTGTATGTGTATGTGTATACACACACACACACACACACACACACACAAACACTGCATATTACATTACACACACACACACACACATAATTTGTAGATTGCTGTAGAGAGGAGTTCAGAGCCCCCAAATCTTGCCACCAATGTAATTTGGACTTGCAGTGATCCCAGACTGAGGATTCCACTGTACTGGGAATGTGCAGCCTGAAGCTTGTGATCCTCTAGAGCGGAGACTCTCCAGCGGTTGTGAAACTACGACTCCCAGCATGCCAGGGCCTTGCCACCTGGTGAGGTTATTAAAGGGGAACTCCACTCAATTTATGGCTGTGCATAAAATGTGTCTTCTCCACACTGAGTGCTCACCCTGTGTACGCTGCCTCCTCTCCTATCAATCTCCATGCCTCCCTCTGTATATTTCCTGTCCTCAAGGTTACGCCTGTCTCTACATATACACCCAGCATCTCCTAAGGCCCTATCTACACGAACGTGCTTTTGCGGCCGCAATTCCCCCGAAAATCCACGGGAGAATTGCGGCCCCATTCATTTTTCTGGGGCAATGCACACGACCGTAGTTTTTACGGTCTGTGCATGGCCCAGGAGCCCGCACCGCAGAAAGAACGGACCTGTCTTATTACGGCTGTCTTCTGCGGTCCGGGCTCATTGAAAATAATGGCCGCGGCCATGTGCATGTCCCGCGATTTGCGGGCGGCTCGTGGCTGACAGTCCGCAGCCGGCCGACCCGAAATTCACGGCCGTGCACATGGCTACGGTCGTGTGCATGAGGCCTAAGTCTTCAGCTTCACTATGGTCCCTCTGCTGCTGCCGGCCCTCGTCGTCCTCTTCTTTCTATACTTAAGATGTTCCCACTCCAAATGTCGCCTGTCAGGACTCGACCAGAACCAGCGCCCTCCGCGTCCCGCACCACTGCCCTTCATCGGGAATCTGATGGATCTGGGGCGCAGTGATCTTCCTCGACATTTCATGCGCCTGGCCCAGAAATACGGCCCCATCTATCGTCTCAGCTTCTGGGGTCAAGGTATGTGAGGGTCCGGGGTTTTTTTGTGGTATTTTATTACTAAAACTGCTTTACTTCCAAAACTAGAAATAATAAAAATGACACTGGCACTAAAAAAGTGACGACCAGTGCGCCAAGCATTAGATGTGGTCACTTCTTTAAGGAGACTTGCACCGAGACCAGCACCCATTCTGCTGGAACAATGTAAATTGACGATTCACATGGTCATTACGAAGGACTCCTATGGTCAGCCATACAGCAGGCAATAGGTGGCTCATGAGCCACTGGTTCGGAACCCCCGCTGTAGCCTGTGACTTACGGGTAAAATGGTTTACAGCGGGTCTAGAAAATCTTTATTGGCACAACAAGGCAATGTGTTATGCGGGCCGAAAAAATACCCAAAATAGGCCGTGTGAACATACCCTTATAGCTCTTTAATATGTAGCTGCCTCTTTTTCAAAGGACCAAAAGGTAATTGGACAATTATCTCAATAGGCTATTTAATGGGCTGCATGGGCTATTCCCTCGTTATTCCATCACCAATTAAGCAGGTAAAGGGTCTGGAGTTGATTCCAGGTGTGGGATTTGCATTTGGAAGCTGTTGCTGTGAACCCACAACATGAGGTGAAAGGAGCTCTCAATGCAAGTGAAACCGACCATCGCTAGGCTGAAAAAAAATGAAGAAATCCATCAGAGAGAAGCACAAATGTCAGGAGTGGCCAAATCAACAGTTTGGTATACTCTTAAAAAAAAAAGAGCACACTGGTGATCTCAGGAACTCCAAAAGGCCTGGACGTCCACGTAAAACAAGAGTGGTGGATGATCGCAGAATCCTTTCCATGGTGAAGAAAACCCCTTCACAACATCTACCCAAGTGACGAACACTCTCCTGGAAGTAGGTGGATCAGTATCTAAGTCCACCATAAAGAGAAGACTTCATGAGAGCAAATACAGAGGGTTCACAAGGTGAAAACCATTAATCAGCCTCAGAAAGGCCAGATTAGACTTTACCAAACAACAAGTAAAGAAGCCGCCCAGTTCTGGAACAGCATGTAACTAAGATCAACCTGCACCAGAATGATAGGAGGAAGAAAGTATGGAGAAGGCTCGAACGGCTCATGATCCAAAGCACACCACATCCTGTGTAACACATGTATAGCATGTGTAGCAATGTGGTGGCATGGCGGGGGCAGTGTGGTGGCATGGGCATGCATTGCTGCCTGGCACTGGGTCACTAGTGTTTGTTGATGATGTGACTGAAGACAGAAGCGGCCGGATGAATTCTGAAGTGTTCAGGGATTTACTTTCTGCTCAGATTCAACCACATGCAGCAGGTGATTGGACGTTGCTTCACAGGACAGATGGACAATGACCCAAAACATTCTGCGAAAGCAACCCAGGAGTATATAAGGCAAAAAAGTGGAATATTCTGCAATGACCGAGTCACCAGATCTCAACGCGATCGAGCTGCATTTCTTTAGCTTAAAGGGAATGTGTCGCTAGAAAAATGTTTTTTGTTTTTTTAGTTAAACTGTTAGTATATAAATGATTAAACATTGTTCTAATTTTTTAACATTTTTTCACAAGTCAGGAAATATTATAAATTAGATTCTAATTTATAACATTTCCATGTGCTGGTCACTAGAGGGAGAAATTCCCAAAATTGCAGCATTGGCATGTGGTAAAGCAACCTTATTGCTTTATGCTGCAAAATTGGAGAAGACACACTCGCTTTAGCGTCCTCAAACAATCCCCCCTCCTTTATCCTGGCTAGTGCCAGGAGAAAGGAGGGGGTTGAATGTTCAAACCTCCTACACTGTGTGTCGCCATTTTTTGAGCGAATGTACAGTGTAGGAGGATTAGATACAGTGGTAAATACACAGTATAACACGAACATACACAAACATAACTTACCTGCTCCTGCCGCCGCCGCTCCGTCCGCTCCTAGTCCTTGCTTGAACAAATGGACGGAAGCCGCGACCGGAAGTAGTCATCTTACTGTCCGGCCGCGACTTCCGGTCCACATGAAAATGGCGCCGGATGTCGCTCGGCCGAAGACCTTCCTTTTGGACTGTGTGGGAGCGGCGCATGTGCCGTTCCCACACAGACGGCGTACGCTATAGTGAATGGAACGGCTCCCGTTCGCATTCTCTATGGGGATGTATGTGCCGTATTCCATCTCTGTATGTGTCGTTAATCGACACATACAGAGATGAAAATAAAATGGCAGCCCACATAGTGAAGTGAAGTAAAAGTAATAGTAATAAAAAAGTACAACACAAAAACATAATAAATAAAATTTATTTTAATAACATACTAAAAGCAATAACATATAAAAAAATAAATAAATTTGCGCGACACCTTCCCTTTAAAGATTAAAGGTTCTCTTTAATCTGTGTCAATATTGCAGGATGCGATCAGGTGGCCCTGTAAATATAGGAAGTGTCCATTTGCAATAGAAATGAATGGATGAGTATTTTTATCTGCAATTATGGTCCGTAATGGAGTGTGAGGTGTGTGCCAATATACAGAGCTTTACTAGCCTATTTTGCTGCCTTAAAGGGAATGTGTCGCGAATTAAACCTTTTTTTTTAAGTGTTGTTACTTATTGCTATTATATTTTTTACGTTTTTTGCTATATTTTTTTTTTCTTCCATATGGTGGAAAGTATTAAAAATGAAATAATAATTTGACATGTTTTCCCATGTTGGCCACCAGGGGGAGAACTTCCCACAATTACAGCAAGGTGAATAAGGCAAAGCAACCTGACTCACAGCTGCCGTAAATGTGGGAGGGAATCTCACCCCCCCCCTCCCACAAGCCAGGAAAAGGTGTCTTCAAATTGCTAAGCAGTGTCCGGCAGCCATTTTGGGTGTGATTCTGCATCTGGCAGAAGTTATAGGAAACACCAAAAGGCTAAGTGTATGTTCACACGCTTACTAAACAAAGGGAAAACTGCTCCTGATTTTCAGCCATTTTTTAATCTAACTCACGTTTTTACGGCCGTTTTTGGAGCTGTTTTTCTATAAAGTCAATTAAAAACGGCTCCAAAAACGTCCCAAGAAGTGATATACACTTCATTTTGGCGGGCGTCTTTTTACGTGCCGGTTTTGGAAAACGACCACGTAAAAAACGCCCTGTCGGAACAGAACGCCGTATCTCCCATTGAAACCAATGGGCAGACGCTTGCAGGCGTCCTGCTTCCGATTTTTCAGCTGAAAACACTGCCTGTGAACATACCCTTAGAATGATGAAAGTGAAGAGAATGACTTTTCAGTTGACCGGTTCACACGCCGTGTATTTTTTGCACATTTTACGTGCCAAAAAGCACATTAAAAAAAATGCTTGATTACACTTGATTTTGCACAACTAGAGATTTATCGTTCGGGGGTCTGGGAAAGCTGGGTGACCACCATTACCCCCTCCTACTGGAGTGTGTTTGGGGATGTGACTAATGAACCTTTCACACTCCAGTAGGAGGGGTAATGGTGGTCACCCAGCTTTCCCAGACCCCTGAACGATAAATCTCTCTAGTTGTGCTGAGACTGAGAGGTTAATTAGTCACATTCCCAAACAGTCTCAGCACAACTAGAGAGATTTATCGTTCAGGGGTCTGGGAAAGCTGGGTGACCACCATTACCCCTCCTACTGGAGGGTGAGAGGTTCATTAGTCACATCCTCAAACAGTCTCAGCACAACTAGAGAGATTTATCGTTCAGGGCTTTCCCAGTACAGTTGCATCATGTGTCCTTCATACAAGGGGGGGGGCCCGTCGGGGGTCACGAGAGCGGGGGTCTGTGAGATAGAGAGTGGGACAGACAGAGACACACACCTTACCTGCAGTGCAGCTGGTCTTCAGTATGGCGCCTGCTATCTCCCTGCAAACAGCTGCTCTGCTGTGTGACTCTGACCTGCGTCTGCGCAGTACAGAGACAGAGAGCAGAGTCAATGGAACGGCTCCCGTTCATTGACTCCTATGCCCTGTAGCTGCCGTATTCCATCTCTGTATGCGTCGTTAATCGACACATACAGAGATAAAAAAAAAATGGCAGCCCCCATAGAGTAAAAGAAAGAAAAAAAAGAAAAAGTACAACACAAATAAATAAAATTTATTTTAATGACATACTAAAAGCAATATTATATAGAAAAAAATAATTTTGTGATCATCCTACCATATATCCAACTTTACAGGTGTTTAGAAAGGTGCGGAGTAGAGAGGGAATATCACAACTGTCATCACCCCTCACTCCGGTTTTGGGTAACCCGGAATTTGGCCCAGGTCTGTCAGATCAGACCTTTAAGATATGGGTACAGCAGGGGCATTTTAGATTAAGTCATTTTTATAGGGGCAATGCATGGCTGCGTGCAGGGTCGCCATCAGGAATTTCAGGGCCCCCTACAGCTAAGTTTTCTGGGCCCCCCTACCGTGGCACCGCCTGTTAACGGTACTCCGTCCAGCACTATATCATGCTACCCAGGGCCGCCTTCAGGGGGGGTATTATGGGTACTGATGTGAGAGGTCCGGCCAAACCTAATTGAAAGGGGGGCCCGGCAACTGCCGCGACTTGCCTTTGGTAGAAAAAAAACAGGTCCCTGCAATGGGGCCCGTTTTTTTCACCAAAAGAATGTCGTGAGCTGCGGGCCCCCCTTTCAATTAGGTTTGGCCGGGTCTCTCACATCAGTACCCATAATACCCCTCCCTGATGGCGGCCCTGGGTAGCATGGGGGTCGTCATGGGGGCCGTCAAACACTGCCGCCCATGCGAACGATCGCGCGCACACGCAAACTCCCGCGCATGCGCACCTGCAACCGCCTGGAACCGCGCACCGAATTTTGAGGCAGATTTTTACCTGCCCACACTATCTTGCCGCGTTTTTTGCCCGTGGCGATTGAGGACAGCAGACAAAAAACGTAGGGAAAAATGCATTTTCTGCCTCCCATTGATTTCGATGGGAGGTCAGAGGCGGAACCGCGGCAATAAAGGACGTGCTGCTTTTTCTTTTTTCCGCGACTGGCTCCCATTGATTTCAGATTAAATCAATGGGAGGCGGTTTTGGAAGTTGTTTGGTGCTGATTCTGACGCAGTGTCCGAGTCAATATCAAGGCCCAAAAACTCTGAACTGGGCCTTATTGTTAGGGCTTATTCAGACGAACGTGTAATACATCCGTGCAACGTGCGTGATTTTCACGCGCCTCGCACGGACCTATCTAACTCTACGGGGCCGTGCAGACTGTCAGTGAGTTTCATGCAGCGTGTGTCCGTGTGTCCGCTGCGTAAAACTCACGACATGTCCTATATTTGTGCATTGTTCGCGCATCACGCACCCATTGAAGTCAATGGGTGCGTGAAAATCACGCCCAGCACTTCCGCAGCAGTATAAACTATGACTGAAAACAGAAAAGCACCACGTGCTACAAACATACAAACAGAGTGTCATAATGATGGCGGCTGCGCGAAAATCACGCAGCCACGCATCATACGCTGCTGCCACACGGAGCTGTTATGGACCTTTTGCATGCGCAAAATGCCACGTTTTTGCGCACGCAAAAAGCACACGCTCGTGTAAATCCGGCCTTAGGGTAGGAACACACTAGGCATGAACAATGCGGATTTTATGCAACACATTTTATTGTGGAAAATCTGCAGCGTATTACAGTCGCAGCAGAGTGGATGAGGTTTGAACAAATCTCATCCACACGCTGCAAAAATAATGGACCTGCAGTGCGGCTTTTGGCTTTTTAAGCCGCAGCATGTCAATTTATTCTGTGGAATCGCCGCTCCTCTGTTGCGGAAATGCTGCGGTTCTGCCGCAAAAATCACACATGAGAAAAAAAAAGGCACTTTTTTAAATTTATAAAAAAGTTTAGACTTGCCCCGGCCGTAGTCCTGGTGACACGATCCTCTATTCTTAGCGCAGCCCGGCCTCCTGTCATGACGTTTCATCCCATGTGACTGCTGCAGCGGTCACATGGTCTACAGCGTCATCCCAGGAGGCGGGGCTACGTTCAGAAGAGAGAGATGCGTCACCAGGACTAGTCTAAACTTTTTTTTCCCTGCAGGATTCCCGCAGCGGACAAGCCTCACGAAACCTGCGCCACTATTTGGTGCGGTTTTGCTGTCGGAATTCCCTGCGGCTACCGGGGCGGATAACATGTGTAGTTTTACTCAGCATATCCGCCTAGTGTGTTCCTACCCTTATGATGTCGCTCCTGGAGCTGCTGCCGGTCTCTAAATAGGCAGTTGGTCCAGTAGAATTTGTAATTCTTTTTTTTTGTGAACCAGCTTAAAAAAATACAAAACTTTTGTGTTAGGGCCTGTTCACAAAACCGTTCGCTTCCGTTCCGGGGTTCCGTCTGAGGTTTCCGTCGGGTGAACCCCGCAACGGAAAGTGAAAGTGACAGCACAGCTTCCGTCACCCTTAGCGCAGTCGACTACGCTATTGATTCCGTCCGAAAACCTGCCGGAACGGTGACGAACGGAAACCATTAGCGATGTTTCCGTCACCATTGATCTCAATGTTTCCACAATAAAATGTGTTGCATAAAATCCGCAGTGTTCATGCCTAGTGTGTTCCTACCCTAAGGCCGGATTCACACAAGCGTGTGCTTTTTGCACGCGCAAAAAACGTGGCATTTTGCGCATGCAAAAGGTCCATAACAGCTCCGTGTGTCAGCAGCGTATGATGCGCGGCTGCGTGAGTTTTGCGCAGCCGCCATCATTATGACACTCTGTTTGTATGTTTGTAGCACGTGGTGCTTTTCTGTTTTCATTCATAGTTTATACTGCTGTGGAAGTGCTGGGTGTGATTTTCATGCTCCCATTGACTTCAATGGGTGCGTGATGCGCCAACCACGCACAAATATAGGACATGTCGTGAGTTTTACGCAGCGGACACACGCTGCGTGAAAATCACTGACGGTCTGCACGGCCCCATAGACTAACATAGGTCCGTGCGAGGCGCGTGAAAATCACGCACGTTGCACAGACGTATTACACGTTCGTCTGAATAAGCCCTAACAATAAGGCCCAGTTCACAGAGTTTTTGGGCCTTGATATTGACTCGGACACTGCGTCAGAATCAGCACCAAAAAACTTCCAAAACCGCCTCCCATTGATTTAATCTGAAATCAATGGGAGCCAGTCGCGGAAAAAAGAAAAAGCAGCAAGTCCTTTCTTGCCGTGGTTCCGCCTCTGACCTCCCATCGAAATCAATGGGAGGCAGAAAATTCATTTTTCGCTGCGTTTTTTGTTTGCTGTCCTCAATCGCCGCGGGCAAAAAACGCGGCAAGATAGTGTGGGCAAGTCAAAATCTGCCTCAAAATTCTTTAAGGAATTTTGAGGCAGATTTTTTTTTGCCTGCAAAATACTGTGTGAACAGGGCCATACATAAACAGCACTTTGAGATAATTTACTCACCGTGTCAGAAGAGCTGCTCCCACTCCAGTCCTCTTCCGGCGATGTCTTCCAGGCGAGGTCTTCGGTCCAGACGTCCAGTCCTTCACCTCCAGCCAGGCTCCAGGTAAGTTTTGTCCATGTGTGACCGTGGCTGCACGAACTTCGTTCGCGGGTGCGCGCACCGGCGGTCTCGAGTGCGGCCGTTCGTGGGTGCGCGCTCGTGACTGCGCATGCGCGGGAGTTTCCTTGTGCGCGCGATCGGTCGCGCGCGGGCGGTTTGACGGCCCCCCCATGGGGAGGGGGCCCGCAGCAGCTCACGACATTCTTTTGGTGAAAAAAACGGGCCCCATTGCAAGGGCCCGTTTTTTCCTACCAAAAGAATGTCGCGGCAGTTGCCCGGCCACCCTTTCAGTTAGGTTTGGCCGGGCCCCTCACACCAGTACCCCTAATACCCCCCTGATGGCGGCCCTGGCTGCGTGGAGAAGAGCGTTCCCAGCCAGAGGGTCTCCCGGACGCGTCCCAATGGCAGGCGTTACAGTTGACTCATTACTAGTCAAGACTACCTACACCGGCTTCCTATGACCGAGCTCTATCTTCCTTTGAAACTATGTGTTCTCAAACGGGGCATGTGAGACGGGCCCTGTCCAGTCTTTACTGCGTGCTGCTCACTCCTGCTGAGGATTTCATCCCACCATATATTACGAAATGGGAAAGAGATCTTCAGATTACTCTAACACAAGAGCAAAAAGAAAAGATCATGCTCCTCACACATAAGGCGTCTATTAGTAACGCCTATCAGGAAACCAGTTTTAAAATACTATTCCGTTGGTACAGAGTCCCACATGTGCTACATAAAATGTTCCTGGATGTTTCTCCTTTATGTTGGAGATGCGGCAGAGAAGAGGGAACGCTTTTACATATATTCTGGAGCTGTGAGAACCTTCGCACCTATTGGTCAGAGGTTCAAGATATCATTCTGGAGATCACAGGAATCTCGCTGGGAGATGATCCGGCATGGATTTTGCTGCACCACCACGATATACCTGTGGGGCGCTACAGGAAGATGTTAGTGAGACATTTGCTGAACGCAGCGAAGGCTTGTATTCTCGGGGGGTTGGAGATCCTCTGAGCCTCCTGTGACTAGACAATGGCTGGAGCGCAATCCCGAAATTCGGAGAATGGAGGAGTTGCTCCATTCCGCACCCGAACGAGCAACACAGTTTCAGAAAACCTGGTTCTATTGGTTTGACTTCTGCAAGTCGGGCAGATACAAGAGGGCCATGGGTGAACTGATTAGTGGAGAACCAGGGAGCTCTTGAGTTCTCTCTGGTCTGTGATGTGCTGTGGGGGGGGGGGGGGGGGGGGAGAGTGAGGGGAGAACATCTCCCCTTCTCCCTCTTAAGATTTTCCCTATACCCCCCCCCCCCTTCCTTTTGTCCTTCTACCCTTCGTTTACTTCCCTATTTGAATCAATCGTTACTAAGAATTGACTGAGATGTGGGTGATGGAGGGGCGGATGAGGGTGTAATGCTGGTATTCCTGTCTTGCTATACTAATGCTTGTAGTGTATTGATGGTACTATGTTGGGAGGACTTTGATTGCATATTTACTTATTGTTGTTGAAATATAGGTTGAAATGATCGGCCCTCATGGGCTTTTTCTGTACCCATGTCACCCCCTTTTCTTTTTCTGTATCCCCGTTTCTTTTCTTGAAAATAAAAAATTTGAAATATAAAAAACAAAAAAAACAAAGGAGGAAACCCAGCGTCTGGTGATGTCCATGGGTTCCAGACTTCAGGCCATCATTGCCTGCAAAGGATTCTCTACAAAGTATTAAAAAAAACATTTATGGTAATGTTAATTTGTCCAATCACTTTTGATCACCTGAAATGAGGAGGTTGTGTAGAAAAATGGTGGCAATTCCTAAACTTTTCACAGGAGATTTTTGTTTAACCCCTTGAAATAAACCTGAAAGTTTCAACTTCAATTGCATCTCAGTTGTTTCATTTCAAATCCAATGTGGTGGCAGCAAAACCCAAATCATGAAGATTGTGTCACTGCCCAAATAATTCTGGACCCAACCCACACACCCACCCACACAGCAAACACTCTGAACAAGCATAGCTGCAGTGTAAAGAATGGGGGTGGGACAGAGCAAGAGTATTGAACTACAGCGAAGCTGGAGTCATTGATCATATCCAAGCCCTTATGAAGATTAGTCTAAAATGATGAAGATCAAAGTTATAATATACATTTTTTTTTTATTTGAAAAAATTAACAAATCTTCACAGAATAAAAACAGGAAGCGGATCATAAACTCAGCAGAACAATTAGAAGGTCGGCCAGATCAGGTTTCATTAGCGGTTGTGTCCAGCGTCTTTGTTAGCGGTTTTGTCCAGCAGTGCCGCCTTGTGGTCATTTTCTGTGCTACATCCTGGACCCCTATAACCCATTACATAGCTGGACAGAAAAACGACTGCACTACCACCCTGCAAACTGCAGCGGCAGCCATATTGGTTGTAACAACTTTCCCATGAACAGATAAAACAAAGAAAAAACCTCCACTGTAACCAGTGTCAGGAGGGGGCGCTAAAGCCGGTTTACTCTTCCAAACTGGATCTTTTATGCAATGGTAAAACTTGTATTTCCCAATAGATTTTCTCCATTAATATAAAACTATTTACACGTGATCATTCTTCATCAAATCTTGAGAGATAAAACGGCAGCGTTATCACAGTTCATACGGGATGCCTCGGATTCTCCGTGCGAGCTGCATGTCCTTCACAAAGAGAGTGCCCCTATTGGCCTGGTGACTGAAGAGGTAAGAATCTTCAAAGAGACTCACGAGGAAGTCCTCAGCTGACTGTGGATACAGAAGAGCATTAGTCCCTCTTAAAGTGACAGCACTCCCGGTATAATTTACTACACAGCTCGAAGGACTGATCAGATTTCACTTTTATGAGCTGTTAGCTAGAGTGATGGTGGGGGGGGGGGGGTCTGGCCTCTGGAACTCCCACAATGCATCACAACCCCTATGCAAATGTCCCGCTAGGGCATATGGATGTGTTAGAGGGGGCGGGGGCTGAGTAGTGAACCACTGCAAAGAGCAGCTCCCTCTCTGGTTGACCCATGCGTTACATGGACAGTGCATTGTATGAGATACTGACCTCTTGTAGTGCCATAAGTGCGGTGCTTTGCCAGTAGTAAAACACGCCGCGGGAATACTTCAGGCAGATCTCTCTCACCTGCAAGAATAAAAGGGGAATATCACCGACAATAAAGAGGAGCAGCCGCAGAGGACACATCCACTCACCAGGCGGAAAAACGGGGTTTTCTGAATGAGCAGATTGGTTGATTTTTGGTACTTTCTTATTTCCATCAGTGCACGGGCTCCTGGGCGGTAACGTCTTCTTCGTTGCGTGCTCGGTCTGTGACTTGTTTCCCCACTACCTGTAAGAAAGAAATCCATAATCACAGCTAAAAATGAATCTCCCGCTACATGGAAATTCACTGTCTGGCCGGGGTCACACGTAGGGTAAACACGGCGGATTTTCTGCAACGGATTTCATTGCGGAAACTCCACAGCGTAATACAGAAGCAGAAGAGTGGAGGAGATTCAAACAAATCTCATCCAGACGCAGCGGAAAAAAACCGCCAAACTTACCCAGATCTCTCTGCTCCTGCGTTCAACCCGGCCTCCAGGGATGATGTCTCATCCCATATGACTGCTGCAGAACATCAGAGGGACACGTCACCATGGCTACGGGTAAGTATGGGTTTTTTTGGTTTTTTTCTACCTTCTATGGACATTCCAGCCGAAAAACTGCAGTTTTTCAGCCAGAATTACCTCCGGAGCCCAGGGCCAATACGCTGTGTACTTTTACGCCGCGTATCTGCCCTGTGTGAACATGGCCTATTACCTTAATGTCCCCCAAGGAACATCAGGTAAACAGATTTAAAACAGAACATGCTACCTGCAGCCACCACTAGAGGGAGCTCATTGTATATGGTTGTACATTGAACTTGGTAACAAAACAGTATGCAGTGAGCTCCCTCTAGTGGTGGCTGCAGGGAGACAAAATTATACCATGTAACTGTCTACGCAGGAGATTTAGAGCTCCGTTTCAGAAAACTGTGCTCCAACTGCTGTAAAACGACATTAAGAAATTAATCAGCACAGAATGTTGGACCTAAAAAGGATATAAATGTGGACGTTCAAATTTTAGATACTTTTCTATGACTGATAATTTGGGGTCCATCAAGTCCCATTGATACCTGATTAAAGGGGTTGTACCACGAAAATAATTTTTCACCTATCCACAAGATAGGTGATAAATGCCGGATCGCTGCGGGTTGTTAACAAGAGTGCGGGTCCCAGAGTGGTGGTCACTCAAGTCATTCTCTATGGCAGTGGTCCCCAACCTATTTTGCACCGAGGACCGGTTTGATGCAAGAACATTTTTGCGGGGACTGGCGGGGGGGGGGGGGGGGGTGGGTGGAGAGGTTAGGGTCAGTTCACACATTGCGTAAATACGGCGTATACCTGTATTATAATGCGGAAAAATCGGCAGCATAATACAGTAGCAGCAAAGTGGATGAGATAAAACACGTCTCATCCACACGCTGCATAAACGGAGTAGAAAAAAGGCTCAGAAATTGACGTCACAACATCGCGCCTGCCTGCGCGGAGCCGCTCACGGCAGAGTGCATAATTGGGCAAAGAGCAGTCAAACTTGACTATTTCCGTCGATCACATAGGGAATGAATAGAGCGGTCGGACTGCAGGTTGGAAATTCTTAGATCCCTCATTTCATAATATATCTTCATGGGTGTGAGCTGTGTTCTCAGATTCCCTTCCCAGTGCCATATAGTAACGTGCTTCCTGCAACCACCACTAGGGGGAGACGATTGTGCACATGCATACAGCTCCTGTTGTGCCTATATAAATCAGTCCTCAGTTTGCTCCCCCTAGTGGCGGCCTTGTGCTACAGAAATTTCGGTAAGTAACAGATTTTTACCTGCATAGAAACGAACCCTCTAAGATATAAAGCTGAGAAACGGATTACAATCTAGTATTACACGACCCGAGGTTATCTGGAATTCATTTTTAAAATAAAATATATAATGAGAGTGATAAGATGATCAAGGTGCAACTTTCTCTTACTTGGCGGAGATTGAGGAGGAGCTGCAGGTTTCTTCTGCGGCTGCGCCGACTTCCTGCGGGACGAGCTTTTCTGGGGTGGTTTCATGATGATGTAAAACGCTGCTGAGAGACATAGAATCAGTTAAGCAAATAACAGACGGTGACAATTCAGCAGAATCACAGGTGACGTAGGATAAACGGAGCGGTTTTATACTGACTGATGCCACCAATGCAAGTGACAAGAAAGTGATGACATTGACGGTGAAGATATGAGATTGCCGGATGTCAGTAATTAACGCACGCTGCATCAATGAATACAATAGATCCTCGTGGCATCAATTACCAGAACAGCGACATCAATGATCTATTTAATAATGCGGCAACAGAAGAGCTACCCGCAGCAGATCCCGCAAGCAATGGGCAGATGTTTGCAGACGTAATGGAGCCGTCTTTTCAGGCGTGATTCGAGGCGTAAAACGCCTGAAAATAGGTCGTGTGCACAGAACCTTACAGAGAATCCGTAATCCAGACAAAGGTGGGAAATTTAAAACTGGAGCAAAGGAAAAGTGGAGCAGTCGTCATGGAAATGAAAGGCCGCAGCTGGAGGACGATGAGCTGCAACAACGCAGTACAAATATACAGAAATAAAACATCTAATAATCCATATGATCTCTAGACACGCAGCAGCGAAAATGTACCGTCAGCCCCCCACTCCCAGTAATGACCGTCAGCCCCCCACTCACAGTAATGACCGTCAGCCCCCCACTCCCAGTAATGTCCATCAGCCCCCCACTCCCAGTAATGACGTCAGCCCCCCACTCCCAGTAATGACCGTCAGCCCCCCCACTCCCAGTAATGACCGTCAGCCCCCCACTCCCAGTAATGACCGTCAGCCCCCCCACTCACAGTAATGACCGTCAGCCCCCCACTCACAGTAATGACCGTCAGCCCCCCCACTCCCAGTAATGACCGTCAGCCCCCCCACTCCCAGTAATGACCGTCAGCCCCCCCACTCCCAGTAATGACCGTCAGCCCCCCACTCCCAGTAATGACCGTCAGCCCCCCACTCCCAGTAATGACCGTCAGCCCCCCACTCACAGTAATGACCGTCAGCCCCCCCACTCCCAGTAATGACCGTCAGCCCCCCCACTCCCAGTAATGTCCGTCAGCCCCCCCACTCCCAGTAATGACCGTCAGCCCCCCACTCCCAGTAATGACCGTCAGCCCCCCCACTCCCAGTAATGACCGTCAGCCCCCCACTCACAGTAATGACCGTCAGCCCCCCGCTCCCAGTAATGACCGTCAGCCCCCCCACTCACAGTAATGACCGTCAGCCCCCCACTCACAGTAATGACCGTCAGCCCCCCCACTCCCAGTAATGACCGTCAGCCCCCCCACTCCCAGTAATGACCGTCAGCCCCCCCACTCCCAGTAATGACCGTCAGCCCCCCACTCCCAGTAATGACCGTCAGCCCCCCACTCCCAGTAATGACCGTCAGCCCCCCACTCCCAGTAATGACCGTCAGCCCCCCACTCCCAGTAATGACCGTCAGCCCCCCACTCCCAGTAATGACCGTCAGCCCCCCCACTCCCAGTAATGACCGTCAGCCCCCCCACTCCCAGTAATGTCCGTCAGCCCCCCCACTCCCAGTAATGACCGTCAGCCCCCCACTCCCAGTAATGACCGTCAGCCCCCCCACTCCCAGTAATGACCGTCAGCCCCCCACTCACAGTAATGACCGTCAGCCCCCCACTCCCAGTAATGACCGTCAGCCCCCCCACTCACAGTAATGACCGTCAGCCCCCCACTCACAGTAATGACCGTCAGCCCCCCCACTCCCAGTAATGACCGTCAGCCCCCCCACTCCCAGTAATGACCGTCAGCCCCCCCACTCCCAGTAATGACCGTCAGCCCCCCACTCCCAGTAATGACCGTCAGCCCCCCACTCACAGTAATGACCGTCAGCCCCCCACTCACAGTAATGACCGTCAGCCCCCCACTCACAGTAATGACCGTCAGCCCCCCACTCACATTATAATGACCCCTCAGTAAAGCCACCATCAGCCTCCGTCCCCCCAGTAAAATGACCATCAGCCCCCTCCAGTAAAGCCACCATCAGCCTCAGTCCCCCCGCCCCCCGATAAAATAACCATCTGCCCCTCTAGTAAAGGGACCATCACAGACAGAAAGTGTGCTTACCCCTGGGGAAGGAATAAATAAGGAGGTATAAGAACAACAACTCCCAGCATGTCCAGGATGTTATGTGATATCAGAGAAAGTTTACAGGAGGAGGTATAAGAGGAGAGGACTACAACTCCCAGCATGTCCAGACTTAGTATGGGATATCAGAGGACATTACAGGGAGGAGGTATAAGAGAAGAGGACTACAACTCCCAGCATGTCCAGACTTAGTATGGGATATCAGAGGACATTACAGGGAGGAGGTATAAGAGGAGAGGACTACAACTCCCAGCATGTCCAGGACGTTATTATGGGATATCAGAGGACATTACAGGGAGAAGGTAGAAGAGGACTACAACTCCCAGCATGTCCAGGACATTATTATGGGATATCAGAGGACATTACAGGGAGGAGGTAGAAGAGGAGAGGACTACAACTCCCAGCATGTCCAGGACGTTATTATGGGATATCAGAGGACATTACAGGGAGGAGGTAGAAGAGGAGAGGACTACAACTCCCAGCATGTCCAGGCTGTTATTATGGGATATCAGAGGACATTACAGGGAGGAGGTATAAGAGGAGAGGACTACAACTCCTAGCATGTCCAGGCTGTTATTATGGGATATCAGAGGACATTACAGTGAGGAGGTATAAGAGAAGAGGACTACAACTCCCAGCATGTCCAGGACGTTATTATGGGATATCAGAGGACATTACAGGGAGGAGGTATAAGAGGAGAGGACTACAACTCCCAGCATGTCCAGGACGTTATTATGGGATATCAGAGGACATTACAGGGAGGAGGTAGAAGAGGAGAGGACTACAACTCCCAGCATGTCCAGGCTGTTATTATGGGATATCAGAGGACATTACAGGGAGGAGGTATAAGAGGAGAGGACTACAACTCCCAGCATGTCCAGGACGTTATTATGGGATATCAGAGGACATTACAGGGAGGAGGTAGAAGAGGAGAGGACTACAACTCCCAGCATGTCCAGGACGTTATTATGGGATATCAGAGGACATTACAGGGAGGAGGTATAAGAGGAGAGAACTACAACTACCCACATTCCCCTGGCTCCATTTCTCACACAACTGCTAAGAAAGTAAAGAAAACCCACTTACCCTGCCCAGTGTTAATGGCTCCTCTCCCTCCGTCAGGCTTCTAGTGGGAAGCTGTGGGCGGTGCTTGTAACAGACGTCCGCGCGTCACGTCTGCTACAACGTCGGGGGCGGAGCTTGTAGCAAAAAAAATAAAAAAAATTTTAAAAAAAATTGTGTTTTTTTTTTTTTTGCCGTGGTTGAGCCGCAGCACCCCTGAACAGCTCTCGGCACCCCGGTTGGGAACCACTGGTATAGATTATATAATAGCCCCACAATATAAAAGCCAAGAAAAACCAAAAGGCTCCCGCACTGCGTTCTTCCATGTTATGTATCGCCCCCTTGTGGCTAATAGAAGAAGTACACCAAATGTTCAAACCATCGCTAAAGCCAACAAAACTATATCCTGATGTTTCATCTCCCACAATCTATAATAATTATAATACACGATCACCGCGCGGTCTCAATGACGTCATCAAGACCTCGGCTGTAAAGAAAAGCCTGTTTATACCCCTGGGTTCCAGGATGGGTCTATTTTAGGCTCGATGGGTTTCTATCAAGTTCTATAGAAAATGCTTAGAAACGTTGTGATATAAAAAAAAAACCTTTTATTGACATTAAGACCCCTTTACCAATGCCGATAATCATACGAGCGCTTGTTTTCGATCACGGGCAGCGACGATCAGACGATAAACTGCACTCATTGGTCAGCTGATCACATCTTTTATGCGTCCCAAAAAATCCTCGTTGTCCACAGCGTACAAACAGGGGATGTGCTGCCGACAATTCGTAAACTGTACGAGCACGGACCATCGTATTAACCATCGCTCATCCCCGTACAGCGTGCGTCGGCTCGTGTAAATGAGCGCCGACTCACTGGATATATCGTTGATCGTGCAAGTTCCATCTAGTGAAAAACTGTAAACAGGGAGGAGGGGGATGCAGCTGCAGTTTCTTATGCCCCACGCACGCGACCGTATTTTTCATCA
This sequence comes from Rhinoderma darwinii, assembly GCF_050947455.1. Lineage (NCBI taxonomy): Eukaryota > Metazoa > Chordata > Amphibia > Anura > Rhinodermatidae > Rhinoderma > Rhinoderma darwinii. The sequence continues at coordinate 308,663,826 of NC_134690.1, read as the reverse complement.
GTAATTACAGCAGGGACTCTCCCATAGAAGTCTATGGGCGCTTCCGTAAATATGGGCGGCTATGGATACGCATCCGTACTCTGACCGTATTTATGCTACGCACAGCTTACATATATCCTGATGTACTCCGCCCAGCTTACATATACCCTGATGTACTCCGCACAGCTTACATATATCCTGATGTACTCCGCCCAGCTTACATATACCCTGATGTACTCCGCACAGCTTACATATATCCTGATGTACTCCGCCCAGTTTACATATATCCTGATGTACTCCGCACAGCTTACATATACCCTGATGTACTCCGCACAGCTTACATATACCCTGATGTACTCCGCCCAGCTTACATATACCCTGATGTACTCCGCACGGCTTACATATACCCTGATGTACTCCTCACAGCTTGCATATACACTGATGTACTCCACAGTTTACATATATCCTGATGTACTCCGCGCATATTACATATACCCTGATGTACTCCACAGTTTACATATATCCTGATGTACCCGCACATATTACATATACCCTGATGTACTCCACAGTTTACATATATCCTGATGTACTCCGCGCATATTACATATACCCTGATGTACTCCGCCCAGTTTACATATATCCTGATGCACTCCACCCAGCTAACATATACCCTGATGTACTCCGCACAGCTTACATATACCCTGATGTACTCCCCAGTTTACATATATCCTGATGTACTCTGCGCATATTACATATACCCTGATTTACTCCGCCCAGCTTACATATACCCTGATGTACTCCGCACAGCTTACATATACCCTGATGTACTCCGCCCAGTTTACATATATCCTGATGTACCCTGCGCATATTACATATACCCTGATGTACTCCGCACAGCTTACATATATCCTGATGTACTCCGCCCAGTTTACATATATCCTGATGTACTCCGCACAGCTTACATATACCCTGATGTACTCCGCCCAGCTTACATATACCCTGATGTACTCCGCACAGCTTACATATACAATGATGTACTCCGCACAGCTTACATATACCCTGATGTACTCCGCACAGCTTACATATACCCTGATGTACTCCGCCCAGCTTACATATACCCTGATGTACTCCGCCCAGCTTACATATACCCTGATGTACTCCGCACAGCTTACATATACCCTGATGTACTCCGCCCAGTTCACATATACCCTGATGTACTCCGCACAGCTTACATATACCGATGTACTCCGCACAGCTTACATATATAATGATGTACTACGCACAGCTTACATATACCCTGATGTACTCCTCACATATTACATATGCCCTGATGTACTCCGCACAGCTTACATATACCCTGATGTACTCCGCCCAGCTTACATATACCCTGATGTACTCCGCACAGCTTACATATACCCTGATGTACTCCGCCCAGTTCACATATGCCCCCACATTATAAGCTGAAATACCACTAATACACCAAGCAAAATCTGCGCTTCAAAAGCCAAATGGTGGTCCAACTGAGCCTGGCAGTGTACCCAAACGGCAATTTATGACCACATATGGTGTATTCTGGAGAACCCGCTTAACAATTTATGGGATGTGTGTCTACGGTGGTACAAGCTGGGCACAACACATTGGGCACTGAAATGGCATATTTGTGGAAAAAAGCCATTTTTAATCTGCAACATCTATTGTTTACTCATTTTTGCAAAACACTTGTGCGGTCAAAATGCTCACTACACCCCTAGATCAATTCTTTGAGGGATCTAGTTTCCAAAATGGGGTAATTTTTCGGGGGTACCACTGTACTGGTACTATAGCTCAATGCAACATGGTGTCAAAAAACGAATCTTATAAAATCTCCACTCCAAATACTAAATGGCGCTCCTTCCCTTTAGAGCCTTGCTGTGTGTCCAAATAGCAGTTTATGACCACGTGTGGGGTATTTCCCTTCTCTGAAGAAGTTGCTTTACAAATGTTACGGTGCTTTTTCTCCTTTATTTGTTGAGAAAATGAAAATTTTTTAACTAATGCTGCGTCTTATTGGAAAATAATGTCATTTTTCATTTTCACTGCCCATTTCTAATAAAATATATGAGACACCTGTGGGGTGCTGAAAAAATAAAAAAGTTAGAGCTCTTTGAATGCGACTATAGAAAAACGAATAAAATAGCTCGGTCATTAGGGCCTAAAATGGGATGGTGACTAAGGGGTTAACGTCAGTTAGCACAATATAAATACATTTACAGTAGCTCCCCCTAGTGGCGACTGCTGGTAGCTTTCCACTGAAGTGTAGTAACCAGGACATGAGTCTAAGGCCTCATTTACACGAGCGGAATATACGCGCGTGCGACACGCATGCTTTTCATGCGTGTCGTACGCACCTATATTAGTCTATGGGGCAGTGCAGACAATGCGTGAATTTTGCGCAGCGCGAGTGCGTTGCGTAAAACTCACGACGTTCTATAATCGTGCGTTTTTCGCGCATCACGCACCCATTGAAGTCAATGGGTGCGTGAAAACCACGCATGCCGCACGGAAGCACTTCCGTGCGAACTGCGTGATTCGCGCAAGAGCTGTCAAAAGGATGAATGTAAACAGAAAAGCACCATGTGCTTTTCTGTTTACAAACATCCAAACGGAGTGTCAAATTAGAGATGAGCGCACCGAACTTCACCGGGTTCGGCCGAACTAGTTTTGACCGAACCCGGCAAAAAAATTTCCGGTACGCGACGTCAGGAGACAGTCACTGTCCACGGTGCTGAAAGAGTTAAACTGGTTCAGCACCCTGGACAGTGACTTCCGATCACAATATACATGAACGTGTAAAAAAAAAAAAGAAGTTCTGACTTACCGATAACTCCCGGCTTCTTCCTCCAGTCTGACCTCCCGGGATGACAATTCAGTCCAAGTGACAGATGCAGCCAATCACAGGCCAAGCACAGGCTGCAGCCAATCACAGGCTGCAGCGGTCACATGGACTGCCGCGTCATCCAGGGAGGTGGGGCCGGATGACAAGAGAGGGACGCGTCACCAAGGCAACGGCCGGGAGACCGGACTGGAGGAAGTAGGAAGTTCTTGGTAAGTATGAACGTCTTTTTTTTATTCACAGTTTGCTGTATATTGTGATCGGAATTCACTGTCGAGGGTGCTGAAAGAGTTACTGCCGATCAGTTAACTCTTTTAGCACCCTGGACAGTGACTGATGTCGACTAGCCTCATCTCTATGATGGCGGCTGCGCGAAAATCACGCAGCCGCGCATCATACACTGATGACACACGGAGCTGTCAAGTGCCTTTTGGCACGCAAAACGCTGCGTTTTTTAGCCTGCGCAAAACGCACACGCTCGTGTAAATGAGGCCTAAGGCTATGTTCACACAGAGTTTTTTGCAGGAGGAATATCTGCCTCAAAATTCCGTTTGGAAGTTTGAGGCACATTTTCCTCTCCCTGCACGTCGATTTTTGCTGCGTTTTTCGCCCGCGGCCATTGAGCGCCGCGGGCATAATACACCGCGAAATGCGCTTTCTCTGCCTCCCATTGAAGTCAATGGGAGGTCAGAGGCGTAAACGCCCAAAGATAGGGCATGTCGCTTCTTTTTCTCGCGAGGCAGTTTTACTGCTCGCGGGAAAAAGACGCCGACGCCTCCCATTGAAATCAATGGGAGGCATTATAGGGCAGTTTTTGACGAGTTTTGCGGCGCGGTTTCCGCGTAAAAAAAACTCGTCAAAAAAACTCAGTGTGAACTTAGCCTAAAATGTTCTTTACACAGGACGATTATCGGGCAGACAAGTGTTCATATAACGCTCGTTGCTGATAATTGCGCTTTGTAAAAAGGGCAGCGATCCGCAGATGAACGAGCAAACACCCAATCATCTGCTGGTCGTATCGTTTTAAAAAAGTGAAATATTATTGTTGTCGGCAGCGCATCTCCCTGTGTAAACAGAAAAACGCGCTGCCGACATGATAATAACGTATGGGGACGAGCGATCGGAGTAACGAACGCTCGCCCTCATCCATAGCTCCGTGTTATCCATAGCTCCGTGTCATCCATAGCTCCGTGTCATCCATAGCTTCGTGTTATCCATAGCTCCGTGTTATCCATAGCTCCGTGTTATCCATAGCTCCGTGTTATCCATAGCTCCGTGTTATCCATAGCTCCGTGTCATCCATAGCTCCGTGTCATCCATAGCTCCGTGTCATCCATAGCTCCGTGTTATCCATAGCTCCGTGTTATCCATAGCTCCGTGTTATCCATAGCTCCGTGTCATCCATAGCTCCGTGTTATCCATAGCTCCGTGTTATCCATAGCTCCGTGTTATCCATAGCTCCGTGTCATCCATAGCTCCGTGTCATCCATAGCTCCGTGTTATCCATAGCTCCGTGTCATCCATAGCTCCGTGTTATCCATAGCTCGGTGTCATCCATAGCTCCGTGTCATCCATAGCTCCGTGTCATCCATAGCTCCGTGTTATCCATAGCTCCGTGTTTTATGCATAGCTCCGTGTTATCCATAGCTCCATGTCATCCATAGCTCCGTGTCATCCATAGCTCCGTGTCATCCATAGCTCCGTGTCATCCATAGCTCCGTGTCATCCATAGCTCCGTGTTATCCATAGCTCCGTGTCATCCATAGCTCCGTGTTATCCATAGCTCCGTGTTATCCATAGCTCCGTGTTATCCATAGCTCCGTGTCATCCATAGCTCCGTGTTATCCATAGCTCCGTGTCATCCATAGCTCCGTGTTATCCATAGCTCCGTGTTATCCATAGCTCCGTGTCATCCATAGCTCCGTGTCATCCATAGCTCCGTGTTATCCATAGCTCCGTGTCATCCATAGCTCCGTGTCATCCATAGCTCCGTGTTATCCATAGCTCCGTGTTATCCATAGCTCCGTGTTATCCATAGCTCCGTGTTATCCATAGCTCCGTGTCATCCATAGCTCCGTGTTATCCATAGCTCCGTGTTATCCATAGCTCCGTGTCATCCATAGCTCCGTGTCATCCATAGCTCCGTGTCATCCATAGCTCCGTGTCATCCATAGCTCCGTGTTATCCATAGCTCCGTGTTATCCATAGCTCCGTGTTATCCATAGCTCCGTGTCATCCATAGCTCCGTGTTATCCATAGCTCCGTGTTATCCATAGCTCCGTGTTATCCATAGCTCCGTGTTATCCATAGCTCCGTGTTATCCATAGCTCCGTGTTATCCATAGCTCCGTGTCATCCATAGCTCTGTGTTATCCATAGCTCCGTGTTATCCATAGCTCCGTGTCATCCATAGCTCCGTGTTATCCATAGCTCCGTGTTATCTATAGCTCCGTGTTATCCATAGCTCCGAGTTATCCATAGCTCCGTGTTATCCATAGCTCTGTGTTATCCATAGCTCCGTGTTATCCATAGCTCCGTGTTATCCATAGCTCCGTGTTATCCATAGCTCCGTGTTATCCATAGCTCCGTGTCATCCATAGCTCCGTGTTATCCATAGCTCCGTGTTATCTATAGCTCCGTGTTATCCATAGCTCCGTGTTATCCATAGCTCCGTGTTATCCATAGCTCCGTGTCATCCATAGCTCCGTGTTATCCATAGCTCCGTGTTATCCATAGCTCCGTGTTATCCATAGCTCCGTGTCATCCATAGCTCAGTGTTATCCATAGCTCCGTGTTATCCATAGCTCCGTGTTATCCATAGCTCCGTGTCATCCATAGCTCCGTGTTATCCATAGCTCCGTGTTATCCATAGCTCCGTGTTATCCATAGCTCCGTGTTATCCATAGCTCCGTGTCATCCATAGCTCCGTGTCATCCATAGCTCCGTGTTATCCATAGCTCCGTGTCATCCATAGCTCCGTGTCATCCATAGCTCCGTGTCATCCATAGCTCCGTGTTATCCATAGCTCCGTGTCATCCATAGCTCCGTGTTATCCATAGCTCCGTGTTAGCCATAGCTCCGTGTCATCCATAGCTCCGTGTTATCCATAGCTCCGTGTGACCGGAGCAAACGAGCAGATATGTCATAAATGTCAGGTAGATTGGGGTTCCACCTCTGGGACCCGCATTCACTACTATGGGAGTTACGGAAACAGATCAGACAAAGCCGGAGGTGGGACCCTCATCTATCTGACATCCTATGGATACGTCATAAATGTGTCTGATGGGAAGACCCCTTTAATGAGTATATCAGTAATAGTATAACTAGCACGTACCAGCCGCTACCCCTCCCCCCTCATTGCAACACCAAGTAAGGCCCCATGCGCACGACCGTATTTTCATCTATCCCGAAAAACTGTCCATATTGCATCGGTATATACGGATCCGTAAAAAAAAAGAGGGAGGATGCAAATGATGTCATCAGCATGTTGCATAGCAACGCTTCCATAAATACGGTCAGAGTACGGATGCGTATCCATAGCCGCCCATATTTACGGAAGCGCCCATAGACTTCTATGGGAGAGTCCCTGCTGTAATTACTGATGAAAAATATGGTCGCGTGCGTGGGGCATAAGAAACTGCAGCTGCATCCCCCTCCTCCCTGTTTACAGTTTTTCACTAGATGGAACTTGCACGATCAACGATGTATCCAGTGAGTCGGCGCTCATTTACACGAGCCGACGCACGCTGTACGGGGATGAGCGATGGTTAATACGATGGTCCGTGCTCGTACAGTTTACGTATTGTCGGCAGCACATCCCCTGTTTGTACGCTGTGGACAACGACGATTTTTTGGGACGCATAAAAAATGTGATCAGCTGACCAATGAGTGCAGTTTATCGTCTGATCGTCGCTGCCTGTGATCGAAAACAAGCGCTCGTATGATTATCGGCATTGGTAAAGGGGTCTTAATGTCAATAAAAGTTTTTTTTTTTATATCACAACGTTTCTAAGCATTTTCTATAGAACTTGATAGAAACCCATCGAGCCTAAAATAGACCCATCCTGGAACCCAGGGGTATAAACAGGCTTTTCTTTACAGCCCGAGGTCTTGATGACGTCATTGAGACCGCGCGGTGATCGTGTATTATAATTATTATAGATTGTGGGAGATGAAACATCAGGATATAGTTTTGTTGGCTTTAGCGATGGTTTGAACATTTGGTGTACTTCTTCTATTAGCCACAAGGGGGCGATACATAACCTGGAAGAACGCAGTGCGGGAGCCTTTTGGTTTTTCTTGGCTTTTATATTGTGGGGCTATTATATAATCTATACCAGTGGTTCCCAACCGGGGTGCCGAGAGCTGTTCAGAGGTGCCGCGGCTCATCCACGGCAAAAAAAAATAAAAATAAAAATTTTTGTTTACATTTATTTTTTTTTTTTTTGCTACAAGCTCCGCCCCCGACGTTGTAGCAGACGTGACGCGCGGACGTCTGTTACAAGCACCGCCCACAGCTTCCCACTAGAAGCCTGACGGAGGGAGAGGAGCCATTAACACTGGGCAGGGTAAGTGCGGTTTTCTTTACTTTCTTAGCAGTTGTGTGAGAAATGGAGCCAGGGGAATGTGGGTAGTTGTAGTTCTCTCCTCTTATACCTCCTCCCTGTAATGTCCTCTGATATCCCATAATAACGTCCTGGACATGCTGGGAGTTGTAGTTCTCTCCTCTTATACCTCCTCCCTGTAATGTCCTCTGATATCCCATAATAACGTCCTGGACATGCTGGGAGTTGTAGTCCTCTCCTCTTCTACCTCCTCCCTGTAATGTCCTCTGATATCCCATAATAACGTCCTGGACATGCTGGGAGTTGTAGTCCTCTCCTCTTCTACCTCCTCCCTGTAATGTCCTCTGATATCCCATAATAACAGCCTGGACATGCTAGGAGTTGTAGTTCTCTCCTCTTATACCTCCTCCCTGTAATGTCCTCTGATATCCCATACTAAGTCTGGACATGCTAGGAGTTGTAGTCCTCTCCTCTTATACCTCCTCCCTGTAATGTCCTCTGATATCCCATAATAACAGTCTGGACATGCTGGGAGTTGTAGTCCTCTCCTCTTATACCTCCTCCCTGTAATGTCCTCTGATATCCCATAATAACAGTCTGGACATGCTGGGAGTTGTAGTTCTCTCCTCTTATACCTCCTCCCTGTAATGTCCTCTGATATACCATAATAACAGTCTGGACATGCTGGGAGTTGTAGTCCTCTTCTCTTATACCTCCTCCCTGTAATGTCCTCTGATATACCATAATAACAGCCTGGACATGCTAGGAGTTGTAGTTCTCTTCTCTTATACCTCCTCCCTGTAATGTCCTCTGATATCCCATAATAACAGTCTGGACATGCTGGGAGTTGTAGTCCTCTTCTCTTATACCTCCTCCCTATAATGTCCTCTGATATCCCATACTAAGTCTGGACATGCTGGGAGTTGTAGTCCTCTCCTCTTATACCTCCTCCTGTAAACTTTCTCTGATATCACATAACATCCTGGACATGCTGGGAGTTGTTGTTCTTATACCTCCTTATTTATTCCTTCCCCAGGGGTAATCACACTTTCTGTCTGTGATGGTCCCTTTACTAGAGGGGCAGATGGTTATTTTATCGGGGGGCGGGGGGACTGAGGCTGATGGTGGCTTTACTGGAGGGGGCTGATGGTCATTTTACTGGGGGGACGGAGGCTGATGGTGGCTTTACTGAGGGGTCATTATAATGTGAGTGGGGGGCTGACGGTCATTACTGTGAGTGGGGGGCTGACGGTCATTACTGGGAGTGGGGGGCTGACGGTCATTACTGGGAGTGGGGGGCTGACGTCATTACTGGGAGTGGGGGGGCTGACGTCATTACTGGGAGTGGGGGGGCTGACGGTCATTACTGGGAGTGGGGGGGCTGACGGTCATTACTGGGAGTGGGGGGGCTGACGGTCATTACTGTGAGTGGGGGGGCTGACGGTCATTACTGTGAGTGGGGGGCTGACGGTCATTACTGTGAGTGGGGGGGCTGACGGTCATTACTGTGAGTGGGGGGGCTGACGGTCATTACTGTGAGTGGGGGGCTGACGGTCATTACTGTGAGTGGGGGGGCTGACGGTCATTACTGTGAGTGGGGGGGCTGACGGTCATTACTGTGAGTGGGGGGGCTGACGGTCATTACTGTGAGTGGGGGGCTGACGGTCATTACTGGGAGTGGGGGGCTGACGGTCATTACTGTGAGTGGGGGGCTGACGGTCATTACTGTGAGTGGGGGGGCTGACGGTCATTACTGGGAGTGGGGGGCTGACGGTCATTACTGTGAGTGGGGGCTGACGGTCATTACTGGGAGTGGGGGGGCTGACGGTCATTACTGTGAGTGGGGGGCTGACGGTCATTACTGTGAGTGGGGGGCTGACGGTCATTACTGGGAGTGGGGGGCTGACGATCATTACTGTGAGTGGGGGGCTGACGGTCATTACTGTGAGTGGGGGGGCTGACGGTCATTACTGTGAGTGGGGGGGCTGACGGTCATTACTGTGAGTGGGGGGGCTGACGGTCATTACTGTGAGTGGGGGGGCTGACGGTCATTACTGTGAGTGGGGGGCTGACGGTAATTACTGTGAATGGGGGGCTGACGGTCATTACTGTGAGTGGGGGGCTGACGGTCATTACTGGGAGTGGGGGGCTGACGGTCATTACTGGGAGTGGGGGGCTGACGGTCATTACTGGGAGTGGGGGGCTGACGGTCATTACTGGGAGTGGGGGGCTGACGGTCATTACTGGGAGTGGGGGGCTGACGGTCATTACTGTGTGTGCGGGGGCTGACGGTCATTACTGTGAGTGGGGGGGCTGACGGTCATTACTGTGAGTGGGGGGGCTGACGGTCATTACTGTGAGTGGGGGGCTGACGGTCATTACTGGGAGTGGGGGGGCTGACGGTCATTAGTGGGAGTGGTGGGGCTGACGGTCATTACTGGGAGTGGGGGGGCTGACGGTCATTACTGTGAGTGGGGGGGCTGACGGTCATTACTGTGAGTGGGGGGGCTGACGGTCATTACTGGGAGTGGGGGGCTGACGGTCATTACTGTGTGTGCGGGGGCTGACGGTCATTACTGTGAGTGGGGGGGCTGACGGTCATTACTGTGAGTGGGGGGGCTGACGGTCATTACTGGGAGTGGGGGGGCTGACGGTCAGTACTGTGAGTGGGGGGGCTGACGGTCATTACTGTGTGTGCGGGGCTGACGGTCATTACTGTGAGTGGGGGGGCTGACGGTCATTACTGTGAGTGGGGGGCTGACGGTCATTACTGTGAGTGGGGGGCTGACGGTCATTACTGTGAGTGGGGTGGCTGACGGTCATTACTGTGAGTGGGGGGGCTGACGGTCATTACTGTGAGTGGGGGGCTGACGGTCATTACTGTGAGTGGGGGGGCTGACGGTCATTACTGGGAGTGGGGGGGCTGACGGTCATTACTGTGAGTGGGGGGCTGACGGTCATTACTGTGAGTGGGGGGCTGACGGTCATTACTGGGAGTGGGGGGGCTGACGGTCATTACTGGGAGTGGGGGGCTGACGGTCATTACTGTGAGTGGGGGGCTGACGGTCATTACTGGGAGTGGGGGGCTGACGGTCATTACTGTGTGTGGGGGGCTGACGGTCATTACTGTGAGTGGGGGGCTGACGGTCATTACTGTGAGTGGGGGGCTGACGGTCATTACTGGGAGTGGGGGGCTGACGGTCATTACTGTGAGTGGGGGGCTGACGGTCTTCAAGTGGTTTCCGCCTCTCACCTCCCATTGAAATTAATAGGAGGCAGAAAAAACCTGCGGCGCTCGTTTGGTGCTTTTTTGTCTGCGGTTTTTGCATTCGCTTCAACGGCTTAAAAAAAATGTGGGAAAAAAATAAATAAAAAAAAGTCAAACAGCGCTGTCAATTCAAAATCTGCCTCAAAATTCGTAAATGAATTTCGAGGCAGACTTTTAGTTTCTGCCTTACAAAAAAACGTTGTGTGAACATAACCTAAGAGTGTACTGCTTGTTTTTCCCCATTTTTTGTCGTTTTGTAAACAATTTTTGGTAGGGGTGCCCTGAGAATTATTTTTTTTCCCTGGGGTGCCTCGAGCCTGAAAAGGTTGGGAAACTCTGATGTATACAGTCGTCCTGGTGTATCTGGCAGTTTTCTAGAGTTCAGTGTATAATCATTGATAGATACGGTGACGCTGACATCACGCCGGGCAGCACGTGCGTCCTCATGAATTATACAGGATACAGACAATATTATTAAAGAGGAGCCGACACTTCTCCTGAAATGTATGTATTAATAGATAACTTGGTGTTGCCATTCTCCTCATCAAAGGTCGTGTCCCTACAGTCTCTCTGTCAGCACTGATTGGACGTTGTCAGTTTGTGTAGGGACACACCCCCAACTGGTAACACACAGCTGTCAATTCTTACATTTCCAGGAGGAATAACAGAGAAACGGCACAAAGCAGAGAGTCCTAAGAAAAGTTGCGCACTCGACTGAATGTTTCTTCTCCTCGTCTATCGTGTGTGTTGATTTTATACATTTTCGCTGCTGCGTGTCTAGAGATCATATGGATTATTAGATGTTTTATTTCTGTATATTTGTACTGCATTGTTGCAGCTCATCGTCCTCCAGCTGCGGCCTTTCATTTCCATGACGACTGCTCCACTTTTCCTTTGCTCCAGTTTTAAATTTCCCACCTTTGTCTGGATTACGGATTCTCTGTAAGGTTCTGTGCACACGACCTATTTTCAGGCGTTTTACGCCTCGAATCACGCCTGAAAAGACGGCTCCATTACGTCTGCAAACATCTGCCCATTGCTTGCGGGATCTGCTGCGGGTAGCTCTTCTGTTGCCGCATTATTAAATAGATCATTGATGTCGCTGTTCTGGTAATTGATGCCACGAGGATCTATTGTATTCATTGATGCAGCGTGCGTTAATTACTGACATCCGGCAATCTCATATCTTCACCGTCAATGTCATCACTTTCTTGTCACTTGCATTGGTGGCATCAGTCAGTATAAAACCGCTCAGTTTATCTTACGTCACCTGTCATTCTGCTGAATTGTCACCGTCTCTTATCTGCTTAACTGATTGTATGACTCTCAGCAGCGTTTTACATCATCATGAAACCACCCCAGAAAAGCTCGTCCCGCAGGAAGTCGGCGCAGCCGCAGAAGAAACCTGCAGCTCCTCCTCAATCTCCGCCAAGTAAGAGAAAGTTGCACCTTGATCATCTTATCACTCTTATTATATATTTTATTTTAAAAATGAATTCCAGATAACCTCGGGTCGTGTAATACTAGATTGTAATCCGTTTCTCAGCTTTATATCTTAGAGGGTTCGTTTCTATGCAGGTAAAAATCTGTTACTTACCGAAATTTCTGTAGCACAAGGCCGCCACTAGGGGGAGCAAACTGAGGACTGATTTATATAGGCACAACAGGAGCTGTATGCATGTGCACAATCGTCTCCCCCTAGTGGTGGTTGCAGGAAGCACGTTACTATATGGCTCTGGGAAGGGAATCTGAGAACACAGCTCACACCCATGAAGATATATTATGAAATGAGGGATCTAAGAATTTCCAACCTGCAGTCCGACCGCTCTATTCATTCCCTATGGGATCGACGGAAATAGTCAAGTTTGACTGCTCCTTGCCCAATTATGCATTTTGCCGTGAGCGGCTCCGCGCAGGCAGGCGCGATGTTGTGACGTCAATTTCTGAGCCTTTTTTCTACTCCATTTATGCAGCGTGTGGATGAGACGTGTTTTATCTCATCCACTTTGCTGCTACTGTATTATGCTGCCGATTTTTCCGCATTATAATACAGGTATACGCCGTATTTACGCAATGTGTGAACTGACTCTAACCCCTCCACCCACCCCCCCCGCCAGTCCCCGCAAAAATGTTCTTGCATCAAACCGGTCCTCGGTGCAAAATAGGTTGGGGACCACTGCCATAGAGAATGACTTGAGTGACCACCCTCTGGGACCCGCACTCTTGTTAACAACCCGCAGCGATCCGGCATTTATCACCTATCTTGTGGATAGGTGAAAAATTATTTTCGTGGTACAACCCCTTTAATCAGGTATCAATGGGACTTGATGGACCCCAAATTATCAGTCATAGAAAAGTATCTAAAATTTGAACGTCCACATTTATATCTTTTTAGGTCCAACATTCTGTGCTGATTAATTTCTTAATGTCGTTTTACAGCAGTGTGAGCACAGTTTTCTGAAACGGAGCTCTAAATCTCCTGCGTAGACAGTTACATGGTATAATTTTGTCTCCCTGCAGCCACCACTAGAGGGAGCTCACTGCATACTGTTTTGTTACCAAGTGCAATGTACAACCATATACAATGAGCTCCCTCTAGTGGTGGCTGCAGGTAGCATGTTATGTTTTAAATCTGTTTACCTGATGTTCCTTGGGGGACATTAAGGTAATAGGCCATGTTCACACAGGGCAGATACGCGGCGTAAAAGTACACAGCGTATTGGCCCTGGGCACCGGAGGTAATTCTGGCTGAAAAACTGCAGTTTTTCGGCTGGAATGTCCATAGAAGGTAGAAAAAAAACCATACTTACCCGTAGCCATGGTGACGTGTCCCTCTGATGTTCTGCAGCAGTCATATGGGATGAGACATCATCCCTGGAGGCCGGGTTGAACGCAGGAGCAGAGAGATCTGGGTAAGTTTGGCGGTTTTTTTCCGCTGCGTCTGGATGAGATTTGTTTGAATCTCCTCCACTCTTCTGCTTCTGTATTACGCTGTGGAGTTTCCGCAATGAAATCCGTTGCAGAAAATCCGCCGTATTTACGCTACGTGTGAACCCGGCCAGACAGTGAATTTCCATGTAGCGGGAGATTCATTTTCAGCTATGATTATGGATTTCTTTCTTACAGGTAGAGGGGAAACAAGTCACAGACCGAGCACGCAACGAAGAAGACGCTACCGCCCAGGAGCCCGTGCGCTGATGGAAATAAGAAAGTACCAAAAATCAACCAATCTGCTCATTCAGAAAACCCCGTTTTTCCGCCTGGTGAGTGGATGTGTCCTCTGCGGCTGCTCCTCTTTATTGTCAGTGATATTCCCCTTTTATTCTTGCAGGTGAGAGAGATCTGCCTGAAGTATTCCCGCGGCGTGTTTTACTACTGGCAAAGCACCGCACTTATGGCGCTACAAGAGGTCAGTATCTCATACAATGCACTGTCCATGTAACGCATGGGTCAACCAGAGAGGGAGCTGCTCTTTGCAGTGATTCACTACTCAGCCCCCGCCCCCTCTAACACATCCATATGCCCTAGCGGGACATTTGCATAGGGGTTGTGATGCATTGTGGGAGTTCCAGAGGCCAGGACCCCCCCCCCCCCCCCCACCATCACTCTAGCTAACAGCTCATAAAAGTGAAATCTGATCAGTCCTTCGAGCTGTGTAGTAAATTATACCGGGAGTGCTGTCACTTTAAGAGGGACTAATGCTCTTCTGTATCCACAGTCAGCTGAGGACTTCCTCGTGAGTCTCTTTGAAGATTCTTACCTCTTCAGTCACCAGGCCAATAGGGGCACTCTCTTTGTGAAGGACATGCAGCTCGCACGGAGAATCCGAGGCATCCCGTATGAACTGTGATAACGCTGCCGTTTTATCTCTCAAGATTTGATGAAGAATGATCACGTGTAAATAGTTTTATATTAATGGAGAAAATCTATTGGGAAATACAAGTTTTACCATTGCATAAAAGATCCAGTTTGGAAGAGTAAACCGGCTTTAGCGCCCCCTCCTGACACTGGTTACAGTGGAGTTTTTTTCTTTGTTACAACCAATATGGCTGCCGCTGCAGTTTGCAGGGTGGTAGTGCAGTCGTTTTTCTGTCCAGCTATGTAATGGGTTGTAGGGGTCCAGGATGTAGCACAGAAAATGACCACAAGGCGGCACTGCTGGACAAAACCGCTAACAAAGACGCTGGACACAACCGCTAATGAAACCTGATTTGGCCGACCTTCTAATTGTTCTGCTGAGTTTATGATCCGCTTCCTGTTTTTATTCTGTGAAGATTTGTTAATTTTTTCAAATAAAAAAAAAATGTATATTATAACTTTGATCTTCATCATTTTAGACTAATCTTCATAAGGGCTTGGATATGATCAATGACTCCAGCTTTGCTGTAGTTCAATACTCTTGCTCTGTCCCACCCCCATTCTTTACACTGCAGCTATGCTTGTTCAGAGTGTTTGCTGTGTGGGTGGGTGTGTGGGTTGGTTCCAGAATTATTTGGGCAGTGACACAATCTTCATGATTTGGGTTTTGCTGCCACCACATTGGATTTGAAATGAAACAACTGAGATGCAATTGAAGTTTAAACTTTCAGGTTTATTTCAAGGGGTTAAACAAAAATCTCCTGTGAAAAGTTTAGGAATTGCCACCATTTTTCTACACAACCTCCTCATTTCAGGTGATCAAAAGTGATTGGACAAATTAACATTACCATAAATGTTTTTTTTAATACTTTGTAGAGAATCCTTTGCAGGCAATGATGGCCTGAAGTCTGGAACCCATGGACATCACCAGACGCTGGGTTTCCTCCTTTGTTTTTTTTGTTTTTTATATTTCAAATTTTTTATTTTCAAGAAAAGAAATGGGGATACAGAAAAAAAAAGGGGGTGACATGGGTACAGAAAAAGCCCATGAGGGCAGATCATTTCAACCTATATTTCAACAACAATAAGTAAATATGCAATCAAAGTCCTCCCAACATAGTACCATCAATACACTACAAGCATTAGTATAGCAAGACAGGAATACCAGCATTACACCCTCA
Source organism: Rhinoderma darwinii (assembly GCF_050947455.1). Classification (NCBI taxonomy): domain Eukaryota; kingdom Metazoa; phylum Chordata; class Amphibia; order Anura; family Rhinodermatidae; genus Rhinoderma; species Rhinoderma darwinii. The sequence continues at coordinate 308,648,104 of NC_134690.1, read as the reverse complement.
TCCGCCCCTCCATCACCCACATCTCAGTCAATTCTTAGTAACGATTGATTCAAATAGGGAAGTAAACGAAGGGTAGAAGGACAAAAGGAAGGGGGGGGGGGGGTATAGGGAAAATCTTAAGAGGGAGAAGGGGAGATGTTCTCCCCTCACTCTCTCCCCCCCCCCCCACAGCACATCACAGACCAGAGAGAACTCAAGAGCTCCCTGGTTCTCCACCAATCAGTTCACCCATGGCCCTCTTGTATCTGTCCGACTTGCAGATGTCAAACCAATAGAACCAGGTTTTCTGAAACTGCGTTGCTCGTTCGGGTGCGGAATGGAGCAACTCCTCCATTCTCCGAATTTCGTGAATGCGCTCCAGCCATTGTCTAGTCACAGGAGGCTCAGAGGATCTCCAACCCCCCGGAATACAAGCCTTAGCTGCGTTCAACAAATGTCTCACTAACATCTTCCTGTAGCGCCCCACAGGTATATCGTGGTGGTGCAGCAAAATCCATGCCGGATCATCTCCCAGCGAGATTCCTGTGATCTCCAGAATGATATCTTGAACCTCTGACCAATAGGTGCGAAGGTTCTCACAGCTCCAGTATATACGTAAAAGCGTTCCCTCTTCTCTGCCGCATCTCCAACATAAAGGAGAAACATCCGGGAACATTTTATGTAGCACATGTGGGACTCTGTACCAACGGGATAGTATTTTAAAACTGGTTTCCTGATAGGCGTTACTAATAGACGCCTTATGTGTGAGGAGCATGATCTTTTCCCTTTGCTCTTGTGTTTGGGTATGTTCACACGGCCTATTTACGGACGTAATTCGGGCGTTTTTGCCCCGAATTACGTCTGAAAATAGCGCCTCAATAGCGCTGACAAACATCTGCCCATTGAAAGCAATGGGCAGACGTTTGTCTGTTCACACGAGGCGTATATTTACGCGCCGCTGTCAAATGACGGCGCGTAAATAGACGCCCGCGTCAAAGAAGTGACCTGTCACTTCTTTGGCCGTAATTGGAGCCGTTATTCATTGACTCAAATGAATAGCAGCGCTAATTACGGCTGTAATGGACGCGGCGTACAAGCGCCTGCACATGCCGGTACGGCTGAAATTACGGGGATGTTTTCAGGCTGAAACATACCCGTAATTTCAGCCGTAACGGACACCCTCGTGTGAACATACCCTTAGAGTAATCTGAAGATCTCTTTCCCATTTCGTAATATATGGTGGGATGAAATCCTCAGCAGGAGTGAGCAGCACGCAGTAAAGACTGGACAGGGCCCGTCTCACATGCCCCGTTTGAGAACACAAAGTTTCAAAGGAAGATAGAGCTCGGTCATAGGAAGCCGGTGTAGGTAGTCTTGACAAGTAATGAGTCAATTGTAACGCCTGCCATTGGGACGGGTCCGGGATAACCCTCTGGCTGGGAAAGCTCTTCTCCACGCAGCCAGGGCCGCCATCAGGGGGTATTAGGGGTACTGATGTGAGGGGCCCGGCCAAACCTAACTGAAAGGGGGCCCGGCAACTGCCGCGACATTCTTTTGGTAGGAAAAAACGGGCCCTTGCAATGGGGCCCGTTTTTTTCACCAAAAGAATGTCGTGAGCTGCTGCTGCTGCGGGCCCCCTCCCCATGGGGGGCCGTCAAACCGCCATCGCGCGACCGATCGCGCGCACAAGGAAACTCCCGCACGTGCGCAGTCGCGAGCGCGCACCCACTAACGCCCGCACTCGAGACCGCACGCACCCGCGAAAGCCCGGAAGCGCGCACCCGCGATCGTCCGCGCGCGCACCCACGATCGCCCGCGCGCGCACTAGCGAACGAAGCACGCGCAGCCGCGGTCACACATGGACAAAACTTACCTGGAGCCTGGCTGGAGGTGAAGGACTGGACGTCTGGACCGAAGACCTTGCCTGGAAGACATCGCCGGAAGAGGACTGGAGTGGGAGCAGCTCTTCTGACACGGTGAGTAAATTATCTCAAAGTGCTGTCTATGTATGGCCCTGTTCACACAGTATTTTGCAGGCAAAAAAAAATCTGCCTCAAAATTCCTTAAAGAATTTTGAGGCAGATTTTGACTTGCCCACACTATCTTGCCGCGTTTTTTGCTGCGTTTTTTGCCCGCGCCGATTGAGGACAGCAGACAAAAAACGCAGCGAAAAATGAATTTTCTGCCTCCCATTGATTTCGATGGGAGGTCAGAGGCGGAACCGCGGCAAGAAAGGACTTGCTGCTTTTTCTTTTTTCCGCGACTGGCTCCCATTGATTTCAGATTAAATCGATTGGAGGCGGTTTTGGAAGTTGTTTGGTGCTGATTCTGACGCAGTGTCCGAGTCAATATCAAGGCCCAAAAACTCTGTGAACTGGGCCTTATTGTTAGGGCTTATTCAGACGAACGTGTAATACGTCCGTGCAACGTGCGTGATTTTCACGCGCCTCGCACGGACCTATGTTAGTCTATGGGGCCGTGCAGACCGTCAGTGATTTTCACGCAGCGTGTGTCCGCTGCGTAAAACTCACGACATGTCCTATATTTGTGCGTGGTTTGCGCATCACGCACCCATTGAAGTCAATGGGAGCATGAAAATCACGCCCAGCACTTCCGCAGCAGTATAAACTATGACTGAAAACAGAAAAGCACCACGTGCTACAAACATACAAACAGAGTGTCATAATGATGGCGGCTGCGCAAAACTCACGCAGCCGCGCATCATACGCTGCTGACACACGGCGCTGTTATGGACCTTTTGCATGCGCAAAATGCCACGTTTTTTGCGCGTGCAAAAAGCACACGCTTGTGTGAATCCGGCCTTAGGGTAGGAACACACTAGGCATGAACACTGCGGATTTTATGCAACACATTTTATTGTGGAAAATCTGCAGCGTATTACAGTCGCAGCAGAGTGGATGAGGTTTGAACAAATCTCATTCACACGCTGCAAAAAAAATGGACCTGCCGTGTGGCTTTTGGCTTTTTAAGCCGCAGCATGTCAATTTATTCTGTGGAATCGCTGCTCCTCTGTTGCGGAAATGCTGCGGTTCTGCCGCAAAAAGCACACATGAGAAAAAAAAAAAAGGCACTTTTTTAAATTTATAAAAAAGTTTAGACTTGCCCCGGCCGTAGTCCTGGTGACGCGATCCTCTATTCTTAGCGCAGCCCGGCCTCCTGTCATGACGTTTCATCCCATGTGACTGCTGCAGCGGTCACATGGTCTACAGCGTCATCCCAGGAGGCGGGGCTACGTTCAGAAGAGAGAGATGCGTCACCAGGACTACGGCCGGGGCAAGTCTAAACTTTTTTTTTCCTGCAGGATTCCCGCAGCGGACAAGCCTCACGAAACCTGCGCCACTATTTGGTGCGGTTTTGCGGGCAGAATTCCCTTCTGCTACCGGGGCGGATAAGCCGGAATGGTGACGAACGGAAACCATTAGCGATGTTTTCGTCACCAGTGAGATCAATGGTGACGGAAAAATCGCTAATGGTTTCCGTTTGTCACCGTTCCGGCAGGTTTTCGGACGGAATCAATAGCGTAGTCGACTGCGCTAATGGTGACGGAAGCTGTGCTGTCACTTTCACTTTCCGTTGCGGGGTTCACCCGACGGAATCCTCAGACGGAACCCCGGAACGGAAGCGAACGGTGATGTGAACAGGCCCTAACACAAAAGTTTTGTATTTTTTTAAGCTGGTTCACAAAAAAAAATAATTCCAAATTCTACTGGACCAACTGACTATTTAGAGACCGGCAGCAGCTCCAGGAGCGACATCATAAGGGTAGGAACACACTAGGCGGATATGCTGAGTAAAACTCTCGGTAGCCGCAGGGAATTCCGACAGCAAAACCGCACCAAATAGTGGCGCAGGTTTCGTGAGGCTTGTCCGCTGCGGGAATCCTGCAGGGAAAAAAAAGTTTAGACTTGCCCCGGCCGTAGTCCTGCTGACGCATCTCTCTTCTGAACGTAGCCCCGCCTCCTGGGATGACGCTGTGACCATGTGACCGCTGCAGCAGTCACATGGGATGAAACGTCATGACAGGAGGCCGGGCTGCGCTAAGAATAGAGGATCGCGTCACGAGGACTACGGCCGGGGCAAGTCTAAACTTTTTTATAATTTTAGAAAGTGCCTTTTTTTTTCCTCATATGTGATTTTTGCGGCAGAACCGCAGCATTTCCGCAACAGAGGAGCGGCGATTCTACAGAATAAATTGACATGCTGCGGCTTAAAAAGCCAAAAGCCGCACTGCAGGTCCATTATTTTTGCCTTGTGTGGATGAGATTTGTTCAAACCTCATCCACTCTGCTGCGACTGTAATACGCTGCGGATTTTCCACAATAAAATGTGTTGCATAAAATCCGCAGTGTTCATGCCTAGTGTGTTCCTACCCTAAGGCCGGATTTACACGAGCGTGTGCTTTTTGCGTGCGCAAAAACGTGGCATTTTGCGCATGCAAAAGGTCCATAACAGCTCCGTGTGGCAGCAGCGTATGATGCGTGGCTGCGTGATTTTCGCGCAGCCGCCATCATGACACTCTGTTTGTATGTTTGTAGCACGTGGTGCTTTTCTGTTTTCAGTCATAGTTTATACTGCTGCGGAAGTGCTGGGCGTGATTTTCACGCACCCATTGACTTCAATGGGTGCGTGATGCGCGAACAATGCACAAATATAGGACATGTCATGAGTTTTACGCAGCGGACACACGGACACACGCTGCATGAAACTCACTGACAGTCTGCACGGCCCCGTAGAGTTAGATAGGTCCGTGCGAGGCGCGTGAAAATCACGCACGTTGCACGGATGTATTACACGTTCGTCTGAATAAGCCCTAACAATAAGGCCCAGTTCAGAGTTTTTGGGCCTTGATATTGACTCTGACACTGCATCAGAATCAGCACCAAACAACTTCCAAAACCGCCTCCCATTGATTTAATCTGAAATCAATGGGAGCCAGTCGCGGAAAAAAGAAAAAGCAGCACGTCCTTTCTTGCCGCGGTTCCGCCTCTGACCTCCCATCGAAATCAATGGGAGGCAGAAAATGCATTTTTCCCTAAGTTTTTTGTCTGCTGTCCTCAATCGCCGCGGGCAAAAAACGCGGCAAGATAGTGTGGGCAGGTCAAAATCTGCCTCAAAATTCGGTGCGCGGTTCCAGGCGGTCGCGGGTGCGCATGCGCGGGAGTTTGCGGGTGCGCGCGATCGGTCGCACGGGCGGCAGTGTTTGCCGGCCCCCATGACGACCCCCATGCTACCCAGGGCCGCCATCAGGGGGGGTATTATGGGTACTGATGTGAGAGACCCGGCCAAACCTAATTGAAAGGGGGGCCCGCAGCTCACGACATTCTTTTGGTGAAAAAAACGGGCCCCATTGCAGGGACCTGTTTTTTTTCTACCAAAGGCAAGTCGCGGCAGTTGCCGGGCCCCCCTTTCAATTAGGTTTGGCCGGGCCTCTCCCATCAGTACCCATAATACCCCCCCTGATGGCGGCCCTGGGTAGCATGATATAGTGCTGGACGGAGTACCTTTAACAGGCGGTGCCACGGTAGGGGGGCCCAGAAAATTTAGCTGTAGGGGGCCCTGAAATTCCTGATGGCGACCCTGCACGCAGCCATGCATTGCCCCTATAAAAATGACTTACTCTAAAATGCCCCTGCTGTACCCATATCTTAAAGGTCTGATCTGACAGACCTGGTGTAATGATAGGGGTAGGGAAACGGACAAGTGAGCCCTAATCTACCCGCCACTCTGTCCCTGCCTACTTGCAACGACCCGCCTTTGGCGACGGGGTACAACTGGGCGGCGGTTCCTACGCTCAGTAAGTGCACAAGACAAACATACAAGGGAATATAAAGCAAAGGGAAAGGGGCAGTTGCCCACGGCAACACCGTGAGCAACAGAGTGGTGAACGAGCCAAGTCAAACCAGGAGAGCACGAGGTACAAAACGCAGAGCAGAAGAGTCGTCAGAAAGCCAGGGTCAGAATGGAGCAGGATCAAATTGTTCGGAGCTGTAGCTGGGCCAGGAAACTACACGGAAAGAATCACAAGCAAGGAGGAACAGGAAAGGCAGGTATAAATAGACAGAGGGCGGGAGCTAGCTGAGTCTGGCCAGGCTGCAATAGGCTCTCCCACTCCTAAGCCTGCCAGCCTGAGTGGTGGAAGCTGGAGTCAGTCTCAGAGAGATAGACTCAGGTGAAGACTGATTACCTCTGGAAGTTAACCCCGAAGCTGTGCCTGGCAGATCCTTTACACCTGGGCCAAATTCCGGGTTACCCAAAACCGGAGTGAGGGGTGATAACAGTTGTGATATTCCCTCTCTACTCCGCACCTTTCTAAACACCTGTAAAGTTGGATATATGGTAGGATGATCACAAAATTATTTTTTTCTATATAATATTGATTTTAGTATGTCATTAAAATAAATTTTATTTATTTGTGTTGTACTTTTTCTTTTTCTTTTTTTTCTTTCTTTTACTCTATGGGGGTGCCATTTTTTTTTATCTCTGTATGTGTCGATTAACAACGCATACAGAGATGGAATACGGCAGTTACAGGGCATAGGAGTCAATGAACGGGAGCCGTTCCATTGACTCTGCTCTCTGTCTCTGTACTGCGCAGACGCAGGTCAGAGTCACACAGCAGAGCAGCTGTTTGCAGGGAGATAGCAGGCGCCATACTGAAGACCAGCTGCACTGCAGGTAAGGTGTGTGTCTCTTTCTGTCCCACTCTCTATCTCACAGACCCCCGCTTTCGTGACCCCCGACGGGCCCCCCCCCCCCTTGTATGAAGGACACATGATGCAACTGTACTGGGAAAGCCCTGAACGATAAATCTCTCTAGTTGTGCTGAGACTGTTTGGGGATGTGACTAATGAACCTCTCACACTCCAGTAGGAAGGGTAATGGTGGTCACCCAGCTTTCCCAGACCCCTGAACGATAAATCTCTCTAGTTGTGCTGAGACTGTTTGGGAATGTGACTAATGAACCTCTCAGTCTCAGCACAACTAGAGAGATTTATCGTTCAGGGGTCTGGGAAAGCTGGGTGACCACCATTACCCCTCCTACTGGAGTGTGAAAGGTTCATTAGTCACATCCCCAAACACACTCCAGTAGGAGGGGGTAATGGTGGTCACCCAGCTTTCCCAGACCCCCGAACGATAAATCTCTAGTTGTGCAAAATCAAGTGTAATCAAGCATTTTTTTTAATGTGCTTTTTGGCACGTAAAATGTGCAAAAAATACACGGCGTGTGAACCGGTCAACTGAAAAGTCATTCTCTTCACTTTCATCATTCTAAGGGTATGTTCACACGCAGTGTTTTCAGCTGAAAAATCGGAAGCAGGACGCCTGCAAGCGTCTGCCCATTGGTTTCAATGGGAGATACGGCGTTCTGTTCCGACAGGGCGTTTTTTACGTGGTCGTTTTCCAAAACCGGCACGTAAAAAGATGCCCGCCAAAATGAAGTGTACATCACTTCTTGGGACGTTTTTGGAGCCGTTTTTAATTGACTTTATAGAAAAACAGCTCCAAAAACGGCCGTAAAAACGTGAGTTAGATTAAAAAATGGCTGAAAATCAGGAGCGGTTTTCCCTTTGTTTAGTAAGCGTGTGAACATACACTTAGCCTTTTGGTGTTTCCTATAACTTCTGCCAGATGCAGAATCACACCCAAAATGGCTGCCGGACACTGCTTAGCAATTTGAAGACACCTTTTCCTGGCTTGTGGGAGGGGGGGGGGGTGAGATTCCCTCCCACATTTACGGCAGCTGTGAGTCAGGTTGCTTTGCCTTATTCACCTTGCTGTAATTCTGGGAAGTTCTCCCCCTGGTGGCCAACATAGGAAAACATGTCAAATTATTATTTAATTTTTAATACTTTCCACCATATGGAAGAAAAAAAAAAATACAGCAAAAAACTTAAAAAATATAATAGCAATAAGTAACAACACTTAAAAAAAAAAAAGTTTAATTCGCGACACATTCCCTTTAAGGCAGCAGAATAGGCTAGTAAAGCTCTGTATATTGGCACACACCTCACACTCCATTACGGACCATAATTGCAGATAAAAATACTCATCCATTCATTTCTATTGCAAATGGACACCTCCTATATTTACAGGGCCACCTGATCGCATCCTGCAATATTGACACAGATTAAAGAGAACCTTTAATCTTTAACCCCTTAACGACCAAGGACGAAAATGAACGTCATGGTCGGCTGCTAGTTCCCGCACCATGACGTTCATTTTCGTCCGCATTTCAAACTGTCACTCTGTGTAAACACAGAGTGACAGACCCACGCTGACAGTTGTCCCCGACAGCTGAGACATCAGTCTTGCCGGACAGCGGACCATCGCCGCTGATTTCGGCAGTTAACCCCTTAAGTGCGGCGACGGAATGCCGTCGCCGCATTTAAGTGGTTTGAAGCTCATCAGCAGCCCCCACGAAGTGATCGTGGGGGCTACCGATGCTTGTCACGGCAATCGGAGGTCAGATAATGACCTCCGGGTTGCCATGCACGGAAGCCTCGGAGGAACAGCCTCCGGCCGTTCCTCCTCTGCTTCCTGTCAGTGTGACAGTCACGTCACAATGACAGTTAGAGTACATTACACTACGTGTGTAGTGTAATGTACTCTAGCAGCGATCAAAGCTGCAAGACTAAGTGTCCCCTAGTGGGACAAGAAAAAAAAGTAATAAAAATGTTTTAAAAAAAGTGTAAAAATAAAAGTTATAAGTTCTATAAACACTAAATGCTTTTTTCCTATAATAAAACTTTTATTATAGAAAAAAAAATGAACACGTTAAAAAAGTACACATATCTGGTATCACCGCGTTCGTAACGACCCCGACTATAAAACTATAATGTTGTTTTTCCCGCACGATGAACACCCCAAAAAAAAATCAATAAAAAACTACGACAGAATCGCAATTTTTTGGGTCACCACCGCTCCCTAAATAAAGAATAAAAAGTGATCAAAAAGTCGCATGTACCCGAAAATAGTACCAATAAAAACTTCTATCCGTCCCGCAAAAAACAAGCCCTTACACAGCTTTTTTGACTAAAAAATTTAAAAATTACGGCTCTCAGAATATGGTGACACAGAAATTATAAATAAGTCATTTTATTGCGCAAACGCTAAATAAAAGGACCAAACCTATATACATATGGTATCGCCGTAATCGTACCAACCTGCAGAATAAAGTAAAAATGTCATTTATAGCGTACGGTGAACGCCGCAAAAAGAAAACCTAAAAAACGGTGTCAGAATTCCTGTTTTTTGCTCAGGATTGCAAAAAAATTGAATAAAAAGTGATCAAAAAAAATCGCATGTACCCCAAAATGGTACCAATGAAAACTACAGATTGTCCCGCAACAAATAAGCCTTCACACCACTCTATTGATGGAAAAATAAAAAAGTTATGGCTCTTGGAAAGCGGTGAGTGAAAATCTAAAATATGAAAGCAAAAAATAGATCAGTCCTGAAAGGGTTAACTCATTTCTAATGAAAAAACGTATGACAACATGTTGGGTATTTCCGTACTCGGGAGAAATTGCTTTATAAAAAAATGGTTGTTTTTTTCCTCCTTTATCCCTTGTGAAAATGAGAAAATGCAACATTTTAGTGGAAAAAATGTTGATATTAATTTTCGCGCCCTAATTCTAATAAACTCTGCAAAAGACCCGTGGGGTCTAAATGCTCACTATACCCCTAGAAAAATTCCTTGAAGGTTTTTCCAAAATGGGGTCACTTTTGGTGGGTTTCCACTGTTTTGGTCCCTCCAGTGCATTGCAAATGCGACATGGCACCGAAAACCATTCCAGCAAAATCATAAATCCAAATGGCGCTCCTTCCCTTCTGAGCCCTGCTGTGGGTCCAAACAGCAGTTTATTACCACATATGGGGTATTGTCGTAATCGGGAGACATTGCTTTACAAATGTTGGGGTGCATTTACTTCGTTATTCCTTGTAAATAATAAAAATTTCTATGTTGTTTCAGAAAAAAAGTACATTTTAATTCTTAGAGACTAATTTCAATATATTTAGCGAAAAACCTGTGTGGTCAAAATGCTAACTATACCCCTAGATAAATACCTTAAGGGGTCTAGTTTTCGAAATGGGGTCGTTTATGGGGAGTTTCTATCATTCTGGCAGCTCAAAGCTTCTCCAAATGTACATTGGGGCCTAAAACATTTTCAAGCAAAATATGAGTCCTGAAAGCTTCCGGGTGTTCCCTTCCTTTGGGGCCCTGCCGTGTGTCCAAACAACGCATTAGGACCATAATGTGGGTATTTTTGAAAACAGGAGAAAGAGGGTGATAGATTTTGGGGTGTGTTTCTTCATTTTCATGGTCGCTTTACAAAGAAATCGGTCTTCAAACTGATACTTTTATGAAAAAAGTGAAATTATTATTTTTTTCACCTGATATGCATTAAATTTAGCAAAGAACTGTGGGGTCAAAGTAATTACTATACCCCTAAATAAATACCTTATGGGGTCTAGTTTTCTAAATGGGGTCATTTATGGGGAGTTTCTATCGTCCTGGCAGCTCAAAGCCTCTCCAAATGTACAGTGGGGTCTAAAACATTTTCAAGCAAAATATGAGTCCTGAAAGCCTCCGGGTGTTCCCTTCCTTTTGGGTCCTGCCGTGTGTCCAGGCAGCGCATTAGGGCCACAATGTGGGTATTTTTGAAAACAGGAGAAAGAGGGTGATAGATTTTGTTGTGTGTTTCTTCATTCTCATGGTCGCTTTACAAAGAAATTGGTCTTCAAACTGATACTTTTATGAAAAAAAGTGAAATTATTTTTTTTTTCACCTGCTATGTATTAAATTTAGCAAAAAACTGTGGAGTCAAAATACTTACTATACCCTTAGGTAAATACCTTAATGGGTCTAGTTTTCTAAATGGGGTCATTTGTGGGGGTTTCCATCACTCTGAGACCTATGAGCCTCTGAAAACCTGGCTTGGTGCAGGAAAACAAAATGTACTTCAAAATGTATAAAATTATTATTCAATTTGTAAGTCCTCTAAATTGCTGAAAATTTATTTTATTTTTTCAAAAGTGCTGCCAAAATAGAGTAAAGAGATAGAAATATATATTTAATTAAAAAAATTGTACAGTATGTATGTACATATGTGACATATTGCAGTTAAAAATAGGGGAAAATGGTAATTTTTACAAAATTTCTTCCATTTTTCTATTTTTTAATTAATTTCCGCAAATCGTATCAGTCTACTTTTACCACTAAAATAAAGTACAACATGTGACGAAAAAACAATGTCAGAATTACTTGGATATTCAAAACTTTCACAGAGTTATTCTCTGATAAAGTCAGACATACCAGATTTGACAAATCTGGCTTGGTCATTAAGGTACAAACATGCCCGGTCATTAAGGGGTTAAAGGGAAGGTGTCGCGCAGATTTTTTTTTTTTTATATGTTATTGCTTTTAGTATGTTATTAAAATAAATTTTATGTATTTGTGTTTTTGTGTTGTACTTTTTTATTACTATTACTTTTACTTCACTTCACTATGTGGGCTGCCATTTTATTTTCATCTCTGTATGTGTCGATTAACGACACATACAGAGATGGAATACGGCACATACATCCCCATAGAGAATGCGAACGGGAGCCGTTCCATTCACTATAGCGTACGCCGTCTGTGTGGGAATGGCACATGCGCCGCTCCCACACAGTCCAAAAGGAAGGTCTTCGGCCGAGCGACATCCGGCGCCATTTTCATGTGGACCGGAAGTCACGGCCGGACAGTAAGATGACTACTTCCGGTCGCGGCTTCCGTCCATATGTTCAGAAGCAAGGACTAGGAGCGGACGGAGCGGCGGCGGCAGGAGCAGGTAAGTTATGTTTGTGTATGTTCGTGTTATACTGTTTATTTACCACTGTATCTAATCCTCCTACACTGTACATTTGCTCAAAAAATGGCGACACACAGTGTAGGAGGTTTGAACATTCAACCCCCTCCTTTCTCCTGGCACTAGCCAGGATAAAGGAGGGGGGATTGTTTGAGTACGCTAAAGCGAGTGTGTCTTCTCCAATTTTGCAGCATAAAGCAATGAGGTTGCTTTACCACATGCCAATGCTGCAATTTTGGGAATCGCTCCCTCTAGTGACCAGCACATGGAAATGTTATAAATTAGAATCTAATTTATAATATTTCCTGACTTGTGAAAAAATGTTAAAAAATTAGAACAATGTTTAATCATTTATATACTAACAGTTTAACTAAAAAAAAAAAAAAAAACATTTTTCTAGCGACACATTCCCTTTAAGCTAAAGAAATGCAGCTCGATCGCGTTGAGATCTGGTGACTCAGTCATTGCAGAATATTCCACTTTTTTGCCTTATATACTCCTGGGTTGCTTTCGCAGAATGTTTTGGGTCATTGTCCATCTGTCCTGTGAAGCAACGTCCAATCACCTGCTGCATGTGGTTGAATCTGAGCAGAAAGTAAATCCCTGAACACTTCAGAATTCATCCGGCCGCTTCTGTCTTCAGTCACATCATCAACAAACACTAGTGACCCAGTGCCAGGCAGCCATGCATGCCCATGCCACCACACTGCCCCCGCCATGCCACCACATTGCTACACATGCTATACATGTATTACACAGGATGTGGTGTGCTTTGGATCATGAGCCGTTCCGAGCCTTCTCCATACTTTCTTCCTCCCATCATTCTGGTGCAGGTTGATCTTAGTTTCATGCTGTTCCAGAACTGGGCGGCTTCTTTACTTGTTGTTTAGTAAAGTCTAATCTGGCCTTTCTGAGGCTCATTAATGGTTTTCACCTTGTGAACCCTCTGTATTTGCTCTCATGAAGTCTTCTCTTTATGGTGGACTTAGATACTGATCCACCTACTTCCAGGAGAGTGTTCGTCACTTGGGTAGATGTTGTGAAGGGGTTTTCTTCACCATGGAAAGGATTCTGCGATCATCCACCACTCTTGTTTTACGTGGACGTCCAGGCCTTTTGGAGTTCCTGAGATCACCAGTGCGCTCTTTTTTTTTTAAAGAATATACCAAACTGTTGATTTGGCCACTCCTGACATTTGTGCTTCTCTCTGATGGATTTCTTCATTTTTTTTCAGCCTAGCGATGGTCGGTTTCACTTGCATTGAGAGCTCCTTTCACCTCATGTTGTGGGTTCACAGCAACAGCTTCCAAATGCAAATCCCACACCTGGAATCAACTCCAGACCCTTTACCTGCTTAATTGGTGATGGAATAACGAGGGAATAGCCCATGCAGCCCATTAAATAGCCTATTGAGATAATTGTCCAATTACCTTTTGGTCCTTTGAAAAAGAGGCAGCTACATATTAAAGAGCTATAAGGGTATGTTCACACGGCCTATTTTGGGTATTTTTTCGGGCCGCATAACACATTGCCTTGTTGTGCCAATAAAGATTTTCTAGACCCGCTGTAAACCATTTTACCCGTAAGTCACAGGCTACAGCGGGGGTTCCCAACCAGTGGCTCATGAGCCACCTATTGCCTGCTGTATGGCTGACCATAGGAGTCCTTCGTAATGACCATGTGAATCGTCAATTTACATTGTTCCAGCAGAATGGGTGCTGGTCTCGGTGCAAGTCGCCTTAAAGAAGTGACCACATCTAATGCTTGGCGCACTGGTCGTCACTTTTTTAGTGCCAGTGTCATTTTTATTATTTCTAGTTTTTGAAGTAAAGCAGTTTTAGTAATAAAATACCACAAAAAAACCCCGGACCCTCACATACCTTGATCCCAGAAGCTGAGACGATAGATGGGGCCGTATATCTGGGCCAGGCGCATGAAATGTCGAGGAAGATCACTGCGCCCCAGATCCATCAGATTCCCGATAAATGGCAGTGGTGCGGGACGCGGAGGGCGCTGGTTCTGGTCGAGTCCTGACAGGCGACATTTGGAGTGGGAACATCTTAAGTATAGAAAGAAGAGGACGACGAGGGCCGGCAGCAGCAGAGGGACCATAGTGAAGCTGAAGACTTAGGCCTCATGCACACGACCGTAGCCATATGCACGGCCGTGAATTTCGGGTCGGCCGGCTGCGGACTGTCAGCCACGAGCCGCCCGCAAATCGCGGGACATGCACATGGCCGCGGCCATTATTTTCAATGAGCCCGGATCGCAGAAGACAGCCGTAATAAGACAGGTCCGTTCTTTCTGCGGAGCGGGCTCCCGGGCCATGCACAGACCGTAAAAACTACGGTCGTGTGCATTGCCCCAGAAAAATGAATGGGGCCGCAATTCTCCCGTGGATTTTCGGGAGAATTGCGGCCGCAAAAGCACGTTCGTGTAGATGGGGCCTTAGGAGATGCTGGGTGTATATGTAGAGACAGGCGTAACCTTGAGGACAGGAAATATACAGAGGGAGGCATGGAGATTGATAGGAGAGGAGGAAGCGGACACAGGGTGAGCACTCAGTGTGGAGAAGACACATTTTATGCACAGCCATAAATTGAGTGGAGTTCCCCTTTAATAACCTCACCAGGTGGCAAGGCCCTGGCATGCTGGGAGTCGTAGTTTCACAACCGCTGCACATGCCCAGTACAGTGGACTCCTCAGCCTGGGATCACTGCAAGTCCAAATTACATTGGCGGCAAGATTTGGGGGCTCTGAACTCCTCTCTACAGCAATCTACAAATTATATCACATCGCCTACAGGTACTGCGCACTACATTGCCCAGGTGCTGTGCGGTTTATCTATAGGGTGGATGGGGCCCTTTAAATGATGGAGTTTCTATTCACAGCCCAAGATCCTGTGACCGTGACCTTCCCCTGTGTTTTATCGCTTCATCTAATGAATGACAGGACTGTACTGACCTTGGGCGCAGACGGAGGGTGAGCGGAGAATAAGTCAAGGAGAGATGAATGATGGATAAGACAAATGAAACGAGGCCTCCGTGTGTGTAATGTAATATGCAGTGTTTGTGTGTGTGTGTGTATACACATACACATACACACACACACATTATACGTACACACATATATATATATATATATATATATATACATATATACAAACACACATATATATACATATATACACACACATTATATATATATGTATATATATATATATATATATATATATATATTACATACACACACACACATATACAGTATATACACACACACACATATACATATATAAGTATACATATATAAGTATATATATATATACACACATACATATATATATATACACAAATACACTACCGTTCGAAAGTTTAGGGTCACTTAGAAATTTCCTTATTTTTGAAAGAAAAGCACAGTTTTTTTCAATGAAGATAACATTAAATTAATCAGAAATACACTCTATACATTGTTAATGTGGTAAATGACTATTCTACCTGCAAACGTCTGGTTTTTAATGCAATATCTACATAGGTGTATAGAGACCCATTTCCAGCAACCATCACTCCAGTGTTCTAATGGTACATTGTGTTTGCTAACTGTGTTAGAAGGCTAATGGATGATTAGAAAACACTTGAAAACCCTTGTGCAATTATGTTAGCACCGCTGTAAACAATTTTGCTGTTTAGAGGAGATATAAAACTGATCTTCCTTTGTGCTAGTTGAGAATCTGAAGCATTACATTTGTGGGTTCGATTAAACTCTCAAAATGGTAAAAAAAAGAGAACTTTCATGTGAAACTCGACAGTCTATTCTTGTTCTTAGAAATGAAGGCTATTCCATGCGAGAAATTGCCAAGAAACTGAAGATTTCCTACAACGGTGTGTACTACTCCCTTCAGAGGACAGCACACACAGGCTCTAACCAGAGTAGAAAGAGAAGTGGGAGGCCACGCTGCACAACTGAGCAACAAGACAAGTACATTAGAGTCTCTAGTTTGAGAAATAGACACCTCACAGGTCCTCAACTGGCAGCTTCATTAAATAGTACCCGCAAAACAAACGCCAGTGTCAACGTCTACAGTGAAGAGGCAACTCCGGGATGCTGGCCTGCAGGGCAGAATGGCAAAGAAAAAGCCATATCTGAGACTGGCTAATAAAAGGAAAAGAATAATATGGGCAAAAGCACACAGACATTGGACAAAGGAAGATTGGAAAAAAGTGTTATGGACAGACGAATCGAAGTTTGAGGTGTTTGGATCACACAGAAGAACATTTGTGACACGCAGAACAACTGAAAAGATGCTGGAAGAGTGCCTGATGCCATCTGTCAAGCATGGTGGAGGTAATGTGATTGTCTGGGGTTGCTTTGGTGCTGGTAAAGTGGGAGATTTGTACAAGGTAAAAGGGATTTTGAATAAGGAAGGCTATCACTCCATTTTGCAACGCCATGCCATACCCTGTGGGCAGCGCTTGATTGGAGCCAATTTCATCCTACAACAGGACAATGACCCAAAGCACACCTCCAAATTATGCAAGAACTATTTAGGGAAGAAGCAGGCAGCTGGTATTCTATCTGTAATGGAGTGGCCAGCGCAGTCACCAGATCTCAACCCCATAGAGCAGTTGTGGGAGCAGCTTGACCGTATGGTACGCAAGAAGTGCCCATCAAGCCAATCCAACTTGTGGGAGGGACTTCTAGAAGCATGGGGTGAAATTTCTCCCAATTACCTCAGCAAATTAACAGCTAGAATGCCAAAGGTCTGCAATGCTGTAATTGCTGCAAATGGAGCATTCTTTGACAAAAGCAAAGTTTGAAGGAGAAAATTATTATTTCAAATAAAAATCATTATTTCTAACCTTTCTCAATGTCTTGACTATATTTTCTAGTCATTTTGCAACTCATTTGATAAATATAAGCGTGAGTTACCCCAAACTTTTGAACGGTAGTGTATACAAAAAAAGATAAGGCTACATGTCTATATTCTCCCAGTGATCTGCATGTGAGTGTAAAAGCCCTTTAGGCAGTGGCGGATTATCATATGGGCGTTTCGGGCGGCCGCCCGGGGCCCGAGGCTTCCAGGGGGCCCATGGCAGCCCGAAACGCATATTATCTCGTAAATCTATTCAGCGCGCTAGCGCTGCTAA
This sequence comes from Rhinoderma darwinii, assembly GCF_050947455.1. Taxonomy (NCBI): domain Eukaryota; kingdom Metazoa; phylum Chordata; class Amphibia; order Anura; family Rhinodermatidae; genus Rhinoderma; species Rhinoderma darwinii. Next base: position 308,631,108 of record NC_134690.1, on the reverse strand, counting down.
CGGCCGAAGATGGGGAGGAGCAGGGAATTCGCCGGGATCCAGGGGTAGGACACGCCTCCCTGACAGTGCGGGCCGCCGCCATTGAGTAACAGAACAGCGACGGACGGCTGTTCTGTTACTCCAAAGCAGCAAGAGAAGAGCCGGCGGGCGGTCACCGGCGCTGAGGTCAGTACAGGATTATCCTCCTGCCCAACTGGTTCCCGACCGCTGGCTGTATTTTTACGGCCAGCGGTCAGGGACGGGTGCTTAAAACCCGAGCCATAGACTTTCTACGGCTCGGGTTTTAACTTGCTGCCCGCACGATCGGGCAGCTGAATGTCGGGTCTCCGGCTGTCAGTGACTGCCGGGGACCCTGAGGAGAAGACAGAAGCAGCTTTCGCTGCTTCTGTCTTCTCCGATGTCTTCTTACACAGCGTTCAATGAACGCTGTGTACAGGAATAGAGACAGCAGCAGCGGCGCTGTCTCTATTCCTCCCGGTGATCATGTGACAGGTCACATGATCGCCGGGTGCCGTTAGTGGCAGACTGTTGCTGGGTCTTACTAGACCCAGCACAGCCCTATTAGTGACAATCGTCACTGTGAGAGGGCTGATTTCCCCTGTAACTGGGGCTGCTGTGCAGCTCCAGTTACAGTGGAAAAACATGGTGTAAAACAAAGAGAAAGTAGATATAAAGTTCCCCAAAGGTCTTTTTTGACCTTTGAGGATCAGAACATAGTAATAAAAAAAATAGTAAAGTGCAAAAAAAATAAATAATAATAAATACACATAAAATACCCACCCCAAAAAAAACGTTCCCCCCCCACCAATCATTGTTGTAACGCTAGCGCTGACCCAATTACCCTAATATAGACATGTAATATATTAAAATTTACGGTAGACAATGACGATCACAGATAAAAGGTCTATTTTAGTGTAAAACAATGTTATTACCAAAAAAAAATAGCTGAAACGTAAAAAAGCTTCTTTTTTTACTATTATTTTCAAACTTTATGAATAAAAATTCTAAAATGGCAAAAAATGTGTGCATAAAAACGATAAACGAAACCTGCATTGTCTACGGAAAAAACGTCGCAAAAATAACGTCGGTTTTATTTTTTTTTAATAAAAATGTGTGTTTGGTGCAACTTTGTAATTACGTTTTATTAAAAAATATTTTCACTTTTTGAGATACAGCTGCTTTGTATCCTGTATCCGTCAGGTCAGCAGGACTGACGGGATCAGTGAAACGGGCCCTGCGCTAAATTATAATCTTAGATGTGATAGATTTGAGGTGGATCCTGCGTGTCACTGATCCCGTCAGTCCTGCTGACCTGACGGATACAGGATACAAAGCAGCCGTATCTCAAAAAGTAAAAATATTTTTTAATAAAATCAATCAATCACACTGATACACAGACATACTATATATATATATATAATTATAATATAAAGTTTTTAAATGTGTACATAACCTTGTGGCACTATATACAAGGGGGAGCGCTGTGAGGCACTATATACAAGGGGGAGCGCTGTGAGGCACTATATACAAGGGGGAGCGCTGTGAGGCACTATATACAAGGGGGAGCGCTGTGAGGCACTATATACAAGGGGGAGCGCTGTGAGGCAAGGGGGGGCTGTGTAGTGCTATCCACCGTGGTATGTGTGTGGCGCTCTTTATAGGGGGGCTTTTTGGTGCTATTTACAAGAGGGGGAGGGCTGTGTGGCGCTCTCTACAGGGGGGCTGTATGGCACTATCTATAGGGGGCTGTGTGTAACGCTCTCTACGAGGGGGATGTGTGATATATAGAGGGGGCTGTGTATGGCGATATCTATGGGGGTGTGTAATATCTACAGGGGCTGTGTGTGGCACTATGTACAGGGGGCTGTGTGTATGGTGTTTTACAGTGTGTGGTATTATATTCAGGCGCGCAGTGTTTGGTGCTATTATATTTAGGGGTACACTATGTGGCACCATGATAACTTTATTTTCGTTTATAGGTGTGGAAATGTTGGAAAAGTGAGGAGACGTCTAAGTGGCAAATTCTGCAGAAATGAGTCATGGCCGGGAGAAGTCGTCATGAGCGCTGGACCGGATGGAGAAGAAAAGAGGAAAAAAACTACTAGAATCTGAGACGTCGTCACCTGTGAGTCACTAGATTTATAGAGAATCTGTCACCTCTCCTGACATGTTTATTATAGGAAATCCTTGTATTTCACAAAAAGTCTTTCTGCGGTCCAGGACTGATAGACAATTCCCCTTGTCAGAAGGTTGTGTCCCTGCACAGTGTGATCCTGTCAGTATGTAGGGACACCGCGCTGTGACAAGGGGAATCGTAACACTGTTAATGCTTGCCCAAAAAGGTAGTGTTAAAAATAGTTACGGTGAGGAAGGGGGGCCCAAGTTTGGGTAACAGCCCAGGGCCCATGGTCTACTTAATCCGCCACTGCCTTTAGGCCTCTTTCACACCAAGTTTTTTTTTAACTGCGGTTTTTAATATACTTATATTACTTATATAGGTCAGGTCTCTATGCTCTATTTTCTCATGAGCTTCTCAGAGGGGGGTTACCAGGAACTAGGAAACCCCTCTAGGTCTATTCATGCTCAGGGCCGACCTTATGGGTGTGCGACCTGTGCCATTGCACAGGTCTCCATTCCCCTGCTTGTGTTTCAGAAGCACCCGGGCCTGGCGAATCAGCAGCTGCATTTCCGTCCGGTCGCTTCTTCGGTCAGTGGCGTCACTATCGTTGTAGCAGCCAAAGCGGCTACTAGCGGCAACACCGGGCATGAGGGTGCAGGTGCCTCCCGCCTGGACGGCACCCCCATGTTATCTCCCTGCTCTTCTATCTACTAGGCCAGTGGTTCCCAACCAGGGTGCCGCGAGAACACTTCAAGGGTGCCGCAACATTCCTCTGAACCACGGCCATGCTTTCTCTCTTCCTCCTCACAGCGTGCAGTGCATGGGAGGAGAAGGGGATTTTTTGCAGCCTCTGTAGATGGCACCCCCCACCCCACCTTCCTGTATATAGCACCCCCCCCGTTCGTGTACATAGCTCCACTGTAGCTCCCTGAAGGAGCGGAATCCCCCTGTGGCCGGGGATTATATGGACAGTGACATCAGGGGCAACTCGTGAAGTGGAATCCCCGCCTACAGGGTTGCTGGCGCAGTGATTTGGCTCCAGGCGAAGCCCCTGACGTCACTGTCAATAAAAGGACAGAGACGTCAGGAGCTTCTCATGGAGTGGAATCCCCGATCACAGTGTCGTCAACGCTGTGGATGGGGATTCCGCTTCAGGAGTTGCCCCTGATGTCACTGGACAGAGACATCAAGCTCTCCATCCAGGAACGGAAACCTCAGCCACAGGGGGATTCCGCTCCTTCAGGGAGCTATAGTGCCGCTATCTACAGAAGGGGGGTGCTACCTACAAGGGGGCTGTGTGGCACTACCTACAAGGGGGCTGTGTGGCACTACCTACAAGGGGGCTGTGGGGCACTACCTACAAGGGGGCTGTGGGGCACTACCTACAAGGGGGCTGTGTGGCACTACCTACAAGGGGGCTGTGTGGCACTACCTACAGGGGCTGTGTGGCACTACCTACAGGGGGCTGTGTGGCACTGCCTACAAGGTGAAGGTGGGGGATTATGGCACTGTCTACAGGGACAGGTACGGGGGCACTATCTACAGGGGGACACTATCTACAAGGGGGGGTGGCTGTGTGTGGCAGCCAGGGGAGGTGGGCATTATACTGTATGGAGGCCACTAGGCGGACATATTATACAGTGTAGGGGCACTACAGGGAGCAATATACTGTGTGACACTTAGGGGGCATAATACTGTGTGGGCAGCATTAGGGGACAAAATACTGTGTTCTTGAATAATATATATTAAATATTATTATACTGTATGGGGGCACTAAAGGAGCATTCTACTGTGTGTGGGGCACTAAAGGGGCATTATACTATGTGGGGGCACTATATAGGGCATTACACTGTGTGGTGGCATTATACTTATTTATGGGGCATTTATGATGGGGTGGACCGCCAAAAGATAATTTTGCATGGGACATCATCTATCCTAAGGCCGACTCTATTCACGCTAATAGGATATACAGAAGGAGATTGTTATCAAGAGGCAACCCCTTTAATGGAAGACATAAAATTACAAATCTGCACTATTTCTATTCATTTCTTCTCTTTTCTCTATTAAGTAAAAATTAAATAAACATAATAATAATCACAGGCACTCTACAATAGTTATGTGATTTAAGTAAATAATAACATGTCATTAATGTCATTTTGAAAAAATTAAAAGGAAAAGGTTCTAGCGTACCACCCGCATGCTTGCCTGGTTAAAATATGGTCACTGTATGTGGTCTACTTTGTTACCAAGTCAACCTCAAGTGTTTGACTGATTCTGATTTAATGTAAATATATTTATGGGCCTACTATTATAACTGAAGGCTTGCATGAATTGTGTTTCAGTTTGTACTGCATTTACATAATGTAGCTATTAGTATGTAGTACATGTTATTTATCATACTAAACTTTCTGAATTTGCATGGTGTTCATGTATAACAAAAAAAATATTCTTCTAATTTAATGCATTATATTATCATTGGTGACATTATAATATACTACAAAATAAACTCAAGCAGGAATAGATTTTTTCCTTTTGGACAGTAGAAGCTTCAAATTACTAAGATCTCTGTAAAGCACTATTTCTTTCATTGTTTAAGTATCGCCTAAAGAAGTCTGTTTGCTTTTGAGACAAATACTACATAAATTAGACATTATATTAGACTCATAAAAAAAATGATCACTAATTTATACAATTATTGCCATTCCTATATTATCTTGGTCTCTAACACAGGAAATAGATTCCAGATGACAACTAGTGATGGTAGCCATTACAGCTCTGCTCAGCTGACAAACTCAGCATCGCTAATGTACGTACACGACCGTTCAAAAGTTTGGGGTCACCCAGACAATTTTGTGTTTTCCATGAAAACTCACGCTTATATTTATCAAATGAGTTGCAAAATGACTAGAAAATATAGTCAAGACATTGACAAGGTTAGAAATAATGATTTTTATTTTAAATAATAATTTTCTCCTTCAAACTTTGCTTTCATCAAAGAATGCTCCATTTGCAGCAATTACAGCATTTCAGACCTTTAGGGTATGTGCACACGCTAGCTACGTTTTACGTCTGAAAAGACAGACTGTTTTCAGGAGAAAACAGCTGCGTCGTTTCAGACGTAAAAGTTCCTCGCATTATGCGAGGCGTCTGTGACGCTCGTAAATCTTGAGCTGCTCTTCATTGACTTCAATTAAGAACGGCTCAAATTACGTTGCAAATAAGTGTCCTGCACTTCTTTGACGAGGCAGTCATTTTACGCGTCGTCGTTTGACAGCTGTCAAACGACGACGCGTAAATGACAGGTCGTCGGCACAGCACGTCGGCAAACCCATTCAAATGAATGGGCAGATGTTTGCCGACGTATTGTAGCCCTATTTTCAGACGTAAAATGAGGCATTATACGCCTTGTTTACGCCTGAAAATAGGTTACCTTCTCCTGTCTTTTATCGCTTCATCTAATGAATGACCAGAAAAGCAAAAAGCACGGCGCCACATAGTGCAGGTCAATGGGGTTTAAATAGAATATTGAACGTGGTCTATTATGCTCACCACGATAGTGCTTGGAAAAGGCAATGAAAAAGTCCACAGGTGCTGCTGCCAGGATCCAAACCGGTAAACCAGGTGGTCACCGCTAGTTAGAACGTAAAGAGGTAGTGGAAAAAGGGAGGATCCCGTGAGGCGCTGCTGCATGGCTGTTGAAGGAACTCAGCGATGGTAGACAAAATGATATAAATAAATATATGTTTATTGAAAAACATTAATAATAATGGCTACGCGTTTCAACGCTGTACTAGCGTCTTCCTCAGGCCGTTAAAATTGCATACAAAAGAGGTTGCTTATATATCAACGGAAATCTAAGCACACAGGAAGGAAAAAAAAGGGGTCAAAAGGGGAAAGGTCAAAGAATGATTGTGACGTCATAAATAACATCTATATCGGAAAATTGTTTAGAATTGTTTATGACGTCACAATCATTCTTTGACCTTTCCCCTTTTGACCCCTTTTTTTTTTCCTTCCTGTGTGCTTAGATTTCCGTTGATATATAAGCAACCTCTTTTGTATGTAATTTTAACGGCCTGAGGAAGACGCTAGTACAGCGTTGAAACGCGTAGCCATTATTATTAATGTTTTTCAATAAACATATATTTATTTATATAATTTTGTCTATCATCGCTGAGTTCCTTCAACAGCCACGCAGCAGCGCCTTACGGGATCCTCCCTTTTTCCACTACCTCTTTACATTCTAATGAATGACAGGACTGTACTGACCTTGGACGCAGACGGAGGGTGAGCGGAGAATAAGTCAAGGGGAGATGAATGATGGATAAGACAAATGAAATGAGGCCTCAGTGTGTGTAATATAATATGCAGTGTGTGTATGTGTGTGTATATATACACACACACACACACACACACACACACACACATATATACAAACACATATATATACATATACACACACATTATATATATATATATATATATATCACACACACACACACGCACACACACATATACAAACATATATATACATACACACACACACACATTATATATATATATATATATATATAACACACACATGTGTATATATATATAAACATACACACATATACGCTACCGTTCAAAAGTTTAGGGTCACTTAGAAATTTCCTTATTTTTGAAAGAAAAGCACAGTTTTTTTCAATGAAGATAACATTAAATTAATCAGAAATACACTCTATACATTGTTAATGTGGTAAATCACTATTCTAGCTGCAAACGTCTGGTTTTTAATGCAATATCTACATAGGTGTATAGAGGCCCATTTCCAGCAACCATCACTCCAGTGTTCTAATGGTACATTGTGTTTGCTAACTGGGTTAGAAGGCTAATGGATGATTAGAAAACACTTGAAAACCCTTGTGCAATTATGTTAGCACCGCTGTAAACAGTTTTGCTGTTTAGAGGAGCTATAAAACTGACCTTCCTTTGAGCTAGTTGAGAATCTGGAGCATTACATTTGTGGGTTCGATTAAACTCTGCAAATGGCTTGAAAAAGAGAGCTTTCATGCGAAACTCGACAGTCTATTCTTGTTCTTAGAAATGAAGGCTATTCCATGCGAGAAATTGCCAAGAAACTGAAGATTTCCTACAACGGTGTGTACTACTCCCTTCAGAGGACAGCACACACAGGCTCTAACCAGAGTAGAAAGAGAAGTGGGAGGCCACGCTGCACAACTGAGCAACAAGACAAGTACATTAGAGTCTCTAGTTTGAGAAATAGACGCCTCACAGGTCCTCAACTGGCAGCTTCATTAACCCCTTCCCGCTCCTGGACGTATTATTAGGTCATGGTAGCTGTATCGTTCGCGCTCCATGACCTAATAGTACGTCTCGGGAGTAACGGCCGTTTCGGCCGTCCACCCGACACATACAGGAGCTGTGACAGCTGATGTCTCGTACAGCAGCTGTCACAGCTCCTACAGCGGGGACCGATCGCTGTGTCCCCGCTGATTAACTCCTTAAAAGCCGCATTCAATAGAGATCGCGGCTTTTTAGGGGTTAAGCTGCCATCGCCGGCCTGCTACACGATAGCGGCCGGCGATGGTGACTATTTCAACCGGACACCAAACAATGGAGTCCGGTTATGCCATCGACGGAAGCCTAGTGGGTCCTGACAAAGTCAGGATCCACTTTGCTTGCTATCAGTGAGTAGCTGACAGCTCTAATACACTGCACTACGCATGTAGTGCAGTGTATTAGAATTGCGATCAGGGCCTCCTGCCCTCAAGTCCCCTAGTGGGACAAAGTAATAAAGTAAAAAAAAAAAGTAAAAAAAAGATGTGTAAAAATAAGAAAATAAAAGTAAGTAAAAATCCCTCTTTTTACCTTATCAGTCCTTTATTATTAATAAAAATATATAAATAAACTATACATAATTGGTATCGCCGTGTCCGTAACGGCCTGAACTACAAAATTATTTCATTATTTATGCCGCACGGTGAACGCCGTAAAAGAAAATAATAATAAACCATACCAGAAACACAATTGTTTGGTCACTTCACCTCCCAAATAATGGAATAAAAAGAGAGAAAAAAGTTGCATGTACCTAAAAATGTAACTTATCGAAACTACAGTTCGTTACGCAAAAAATAAGTCCTCGTACGGCTTTATTGATGGAAAAATAAAAAAGTTCTGGCTCTTAGAATAAGGTAACACAAAAAGTGAATGATTTTTTACAAAACGTATTTTATTGTGCAAACGCTATAAGACATAAAAAAAACTATAAACATCTGGTATCGCCGTAATCGTATCGCCCCGCAGAATAAAGTGAATATGTCATTTATAGCTCACGGTGAACGCTGTAAAAAAAATAGAATAAAAACAATAGTAGAATTGCTGTTTTTTAGTCACCACGCCACCTAAAAATAGAATAAAAACTGATCAAAAAGCCCAAGAAAACTACAATGAATTCCTCAAGGGGTCTAGTTTCCAAAATGGGGTCACTTTTGGGGGGTTTCCACTGTTTTGGCACTACAAGACCTCTTCAAACCGGACATGGTGCCTAATAAAAAAGATTCCTCAAAATCCACTAGGTGCTCCTTTGCTTCGGAGACCGGTGCTTCAGTCCATTACCGCACTAGGGCCACATGTGGGATATTTCTCAAAACTGCAGAATCTGGGTATTAAGTATTGAGTTGCGTTTCTCTGATAAAACCTTTTGTGTTATAAAAAAAATGGTATAAAGAGGATTTTCTGACAAAAAAAAAATGTACATTTCACCTCTACTTTGCTCTAAATTTCTGTGAAACACATAAAGGGTTCATAAACTTTCTAAATGCTGTTGTGAATACTTTGAGGGGTCTAGATTCTAAAATGGGGTGTTTGATAGGGGTTTCTAATATATGGGCCCCTCAATGCAACTTCAAAACTGAACTGTAAACGAAAAAATAAATAAATTAGGCAATACTTCTCTTCGTACATTATATTGATAATATGCCGTGCCCACCCCGAGATTACCCCAGTTTTGACTTTTTGTATAAACGGAGACCCCTATTAGACCGTTTCAGTGCCCGGTTTTCCCAAGCATACACCCCCAAGAAGTGTATTTCTATTGATGAGTCCTTGGTACATTTTAAAGGGAGGGTTCAATTCCGCGAGTACCTGCCGGGTAAGAGGGCAAGGTATGGTGTGAAGATGTATAAGCTGTGCGAAAGTGCATCAGGGTATACCTACAGGTTTAGGATATATGAAGGGAAGGACACCAGTAGTCAGCCCCCAGAATGCTTACTGGGAGTTAATGCAAAAATTGTGTGGGATTTGGTGCACCCACTGCTGGACCAGGGTTACCACCTGTCCCTGGATTATTTTTATACCAGCGTCCCACTCTTCAACTGCCTCGCTTCCAGTCATGCGGCACTGCTAGAAGAAATCTGAGAGGCCTCCCTAAGACTCTGCTTGGGCAAACACTCAGAAGGGGTGAGAGCAGGGAACATTCTAGCAGCAACATATTGTGTGTCAAGTACAAGGACAAGAGAGATGTCCTTGTATTGACAACAATACATGGCCACACCAGTACCCATGTACCAGTACGAGGTACCAGTACAGAGACCCCCAAACCAGACTGCATCCTGGATTACAATAGGTACAGGGGAGGGTTGGACTTGTCAGATCAAGTCCTGAAGCCCTACAGCGCCATGCTATATGTAAAAGAAGTTGGCCGTGCACATCATACCGATGGATTTGTACTGTGGATAGGCCATCAATGTTTAGGGACTGCACAACCCCTTTAAGCCTACGATTTAGCAGGCTTAGAGGGCCCATGAGACAGGATCACAGATTGTGTGATCCTGTCTGCTGGGCCCTGTATGTAAGCCAATCACATGGTAGGCTTAGATACATGGCCCATGCGTGATCCTGTATGCTGGGCCATGTATCTAAGCCAATCACATGGTAGGCTTAGATACATGGCCCATGCGTGATCCTGTCTGCTGGGCCCTGTATCTAAGCCAATCACATGGTAGGCTTAGATACATGGCCCATGTGTGATCCTGTCTGATGGGCCCTGTATATAAGCCTACCACACTGTAGGTTTAGATACATGGCCCATGCGTGATCCTGTCTGCTGGGCCCTGTATCTAAGCCAATCACATCGTAGGCTTAGATACATGGCCCATGTGTGATCCTGTCTGATGGGCCCTGTATATAAGCCTACCACACTGTAGGTTTAGATACAGGGTCCAGCAGACAGTAATCTTATACTGTATAAGATTACTGTCTGCTGGACCCTGTATCTAAGCCTACCTTGTGGTAGGCTTAGATACAGGGTCCCACAGACAGTATCACACATGGGCCCTGTATCTAAGCCTAACACATGTGTTACTAATCGTGTTTTTTTGTGTGTTTTCTTACAGGTTTGGTCATTGGACTACGTCGGATTCCAGGACTACTTCGATGATGGCTTTTTTTTTTATTATCAATAAAATGGTTGATGAGGGTTGTGTGGGTTTTTTTTTTATTTCAATAAAATATTTTTTCTATGTCTTTGATTTTTTTTAAACTATATTATGACCGCCTTAGTAATGGCCGCCGGCTGATTGACAGCATCCATTGCTAAGGCGGGGCTTAGTGTTAGCCGGTGCAGAGGCTACCACTAACCCCCATTATTACCCCGGTACCCACCGCCACCAGGGGTGCTGGGAAGAGCCGGGTACGATCCAGTACCTGACCATCTGTAGTGATGGTCGGCTACTGGGGCGGCCGCAGGCTGGTAGTATCAGGAGGGGAAAGCCCAAAAACAGTGGCCCTTCCCCCCCTGGTAATGCTAGCCTGCTGCTGCTTTATTGTATCTGGCTGGTTATGAAAAATGGGGGGGACCCCACGTCATTCAAAAAAATAAAAATTAAAAATAATTGGAAAGACTGATGGCGGGTCCCCCCCCCAATTTTCATATCCAGCCAGATACAACACAGCAGCAGCAGGCAGCATTACCAGGGTGGTAGGTGCCACTGTTTTTGGCCTTCCCCAGCCTAATACTACCAGCCTGCGGCCGCCCCGGTGCCTGACCATCACTGCAGATGGTCGGTACTAGTTTGTACCCGGCTCTTCCGAGTACCCCTGGTGGCGGTGAGTACCGGGGTAATAATGGGGGGTTAGTGTTGGACTCTGCACCTGCTAACATTAAGCCCCGCCTTAGTAATGGAGGTTGTCAATCAGCCAGCGGCCGTTACTAAGGCGGTGATAATAAAGTTTAAAAAGATACAAGCACATAGAAAAAATATTTTATAGAAATAAAAAAACACAACCCTCATTAACCATTTTATTGAGAATAAAAAAAACGCCGTCATTGAAGTCCTCGTATCCGAAGTCCAACAACCGAACCTGTAAAAAAACACAAACGCACAAAACGCACCTGTATCTAATCCAATCATGTGTGATACTGTCTGCTGAGCCGCTGTATCTAATCCTATCATGTGTGATACTGCCTTCCGAGCCACTGTATCTAATCCGATCATGTGTGATACTGTCTGCTGGGCCCTATATCTAATCCGATCATGTGTGATACTGTCTGCTGGGCCCTATATCTAATCTAATCATGTGTGATACTGTCTGCTCAGCCACTGTATCTAATCCTATCATGTGTGATACTGTCTGCTGAGCCACTGTATCTAATCCTATCATGTGTGGTACTGTCTGCTGAGCCACTGTATCTAATCCTATCATGTGTGATACTGTCTGCTGAGTCATTGTATCTAATCCTATCATGTGTGATACTGTCTGCTCAGCCACTGTATCTAATCCTATCATGTGTGATACTGTCTGCTCAGCCACTGTATCTAATCCTATCATGTGTGATACTGTCTGCTCAGCCAATGTATCTAATCCTATCCATAGTCTCCTATACACACATTTTTTGGGGGGCGGACACATATGTATTGGGGCTATTTCCCCTGACATTTTAAGCCCTGAGGGTATGTTCATACGGCAGCGTCCGTTACGGCTGAAATTACGGTGCTGTTTTCAGGAGAAAACAGCACCGTAATTTCAGCCGTAATAGCATGTGCAGGCGTCTTTCGCTGCGTCCATTACGGACGTAATTGGAGCTGTTTTTCCATGGAGTCCATGGAAAACTGCTCCATTTACGTCTGAAGAAGTGACAGGCACTTCTTTGATGCGGGCGTCTTTTTTACGCGCCGCCTTTTGACAGCGGCGTGTAAAAAAAATGACCGTCGGCACAGAACATCGTAAGACCCATTCAAATGAATGGGCAGATGTTTGCCAACGCTGTTGAGCCGCACTTTCAGACGTATTTCAATGCTAAAACGCCCGAATTACGTCCGTAAATAGGGTGTGTGAACCCAGCCTTAGTGACGCCCCGGCTGCTAGTGCTGCATTGTTGGGTCACTTAGGAGAGTTTGCGGGGGGGGGGGGGGCTCAATAAGAATTTTTGCATCGGGGCCCATGAGCCTTTAGCTGCACAGAAGAAGATTTGTGAGACGCAGAACAACTGAAAAGATGCTGGAAGAGTCCCTGACGCCATCTGTCAAGCATGGTGGAGGTAATGTGATGGTCTAGGGTCTGATGGTCAAACCCGACATGGAGGAGAGAGCGTAATAACTTCATGTAGGTAGCCATATATTCCTCATAAGACGTGAAGTACAGTGAAAGTGAAGCCCCTCATGGAGCCCCTCTAAGTAGTTTATAGGGGAAATATATTGTAAGCTTGTCCCTAATATATATCCAGAACTCAAATCACCGCCAGCATTGTCCGCAGGATCCAGGCCGTGAATGGAGGGAAGTGAAAACTGCTGTCATGGCCGGTCACACTTTATGGCAGCCCCTATGCTCTCTCCATTCACAGAATACAGGGGGCCATAAATGTGGGCATCAATGTGAAATGTAATATCCCTGCAGCTGCGGAGCCCAAAAAAGCCGCCCTCTTCTATCAAGATGTTATCCTTCTTTTCTGTCATTTCTTAGTGACAATTAATATGGCCACCAGGAACTGCCGCCCAGCTTTCCCAGGCTCCTGAATGGCAACATTACCTCATTATCCATCATGTCACTGTATAACGGGGTGATTTGGCCATACACCACAGATTATACAACAATAGTGGCTGCTGTTGGTCATCTGCGGCACTTTCATACCTGACAAATAATGAGCTCAATTCATTTTTAGTAGATCATTATTGCGCAAAGGAGGGGGTTTGCCTGAAATATTGATCAAGTGGCCTTATAGGTCGATTCACACAATGCAGTCAAATTGTGGTTTATTGCTTTGTGGCAGTGAGCTGCGATATGACGCACTGTGTGAATAGACTCATATACTGTGAATAGACTCATTCACTATGCAGACAGTAAGATTTAATTTGACTCCCATCTTCTCTCAGCTGGAGGACGCTAAGCAACTAGTCACGGACTCCATAACGGCGGGCATCATCTGTGACCTTGGCTCCGGCAGTGGCGTGGATCTTTGTGTCATTACACGTGGAGGGGCACAGGTATTAAGGGGTTACACCGAAATGGAGGCCAAGGGAAAAAGGTAAAATAATATAAGAGGCCATATACATATATAGGGTACCCCCATATCAATGCTACCTCGCTGACAATGTAATGTTGATGGCGGCAGTGTCCCCTGAAATCTCTTGTGGGGGAGAACAAGGATCGTGCATAATGGAGGGTTTATGTTTTAATCACTGTATAATGAAAAGTTCTGCAACTTTCTAATATACTATCAGCTCTAACTCCTCACCCAGTTCAAGATTTCTGCTTGCTTGCAGTGAATGGAAATATTAATTGTTTACATCCAGAAAATGAAAATCCGTTCTGACCTAACTCTGCTAGGGTCTATTCACATGGTGCAGTCAAATCGCGGTTTATATTTGTGATTACCATAACAATTTCATGGCAATGCACCACAACTTGATCACACCGTCTGACTGTGACAAGCAACGCACATTTTCAGCTTGACATAATGGGTTGCAACTATGCATGCTCCATTCACTGATAGCAAGCAGATATCTTGGAAATGATGAGAATTGAAGTACAAAGCACATTAGAAAGCTGCAGAACTTACATAAAACCCTGCAGTGCGTACATAGAATCAGCCCCTACGGCTGCTATGGTGCCCATGGGTCGGGGGCTCAGGTTAGCTCTACACTTATGATTGGTGTGGTGTCAGCTCCCAATGGGGGGGTCTTCTGCTGGATCTTCAGGGCCAACCGCAGGATCTTCTGGTGGGCCAGTACGACCCTGGGTGTGAATATACCATGAGCCATAATGTGAACATGTCCTGCCCCGTCCCCTATACATGCCCCCGCTGCGGACACTCCATCAGATGGTACCAATGTCGCACGGTCTACGTATAATCCTTCTCCCTACTCTCATCCCAGGTTCGCTTCTTATCGTTACCTGCGGGGCACCACCGCCGTCCTGAGCGAAACCGTAACTCGCTGCGATCTGGTGGAAGAAACCGTTCAACGAATGGACACGGAATAACCGGATCTGAGAGGGGAGGGGGCACGATGTACCAATATGATCCGCTTCATTATTACTAATAGTCGTGGGTTCAACCCGTACACGACAAAACCTGATTCTGCCGCCAAATCGCTTCACAATAGAGACAAGACAATACTGCGCTGCCTGCTGGACTGTTCTCTATCCATACGCCTATAATCAATATATTACATAATCTTGTTCTCTGCGGGGCCGGCCTCATATATGGGATTCGGATTCCCATCATTCACACAAGGATTTAATATGTGGGAACTTTCATATAATAAAGAATAAAACTACAACAACCAGGTCATTTGACGTCTGTATAAAAATAAAGATGAGTCAGGTCGCGCGGCGCACGTGATGTAAATACACTGAAATTCCCTTAATCCGGCTTCCGATCATCCAGAAAATCTGATAATTCAGCACTTGTTTCCAGAACAGTCTTGTATATTCACAAGACGCCTCAGGGACGCAGCAATGTTACATGACTGTAGTGCACAACGTACGGAAAATTCCTTTAATCTGGCATCAATGGGACTTTATAGGTGCTCGATTATCAGACGACACACAAAGGTATATGAAACTGACTTGTAAGCAGTCATAACTTGAAGCTCCCAATGTAAATCTGTATCAGGGACCCCCAATTATCATGTCCATGTATAGTACTGGAGTCCTCTAATGTGGCATGTCGGCCCCCCACTCCTCAGGGCCCAGCTTCACCCTTTCCATTATTTCAGAACAACATTTCCTTAGAGGAATTTCTTCATTGGTTCCACATTATACAGATTTGTGCTGGAAACAAGAGCCAGATCATCAGACTTTCTGGATTATCAAATGCCGGATTAAATTACATTGGATTTTAGTGAGTGAAAAGTCGACTAGCAAACACTATGGGCAATACATCTTCTTACACTGATCCCAGATCTCCAACATATTCTAAAAGACACTTAAAGAGGCTCTGTCACCACATTATAAGTGGCCTATCTTGTACATGATGTGATCCGCGCTGTAATGTAGATTACAGCAGTGTTTTTTTATTTAGAAAAACGATTATTTTTGACGGAGTGATGACCTATTTTAGATTTATGCTAATGAGTTTCTTAATAGACAACTGGGCGTGTTTTACATTTTAGCCAAGTGGGCGTTGTGGAGAGAAGTGTATGACGCTGACCAATCAGCGCCATACACTTCTCTCCATTCATTTACTCTGCACATAGTGATCTTACTAGATCACTATGTGCAGCCACATACACACACATTAACGTTACTGAAGTGTCTTGAGAGCGAATAGACATCACCTCCAGCCAGGACGTGATGTCTATTCAGAATCCTGACACTTCGCTAATGTTTGTGTGGGATTTACAGCACAGCACAACGAGATCTCGCTGTAAATGACAGCCCAGCGTGATCTCGATAAACTGTGTTGTAAGTCAAACTCAAACGTTACTGAAGTGTCGGGATTGTGATTAGACATCACGTCCTGGCTGGTAGTGATGTCTATTCACTGTCAGGACACTTGAGTAACATTAGTGTGTGTATGTGTCTGCACATAGAGATCTAGTAAGATCAAGATGTGCTGTGTAAATGAATGGAGAGAAGTGTATGACGGGGGCGTGGCTTGGACATGGCGCTGACCAGACGTGCTGCTTGAGAGCTCCGTTCCTGCACTTCCCTAACCCACTCATAAGCACATTAATAAGTATCATTCTATCACCCTGATGGTCAGGAAATCCAAGGCCTCCACGGGGACTCCTTACTGTACATGGCAGATGTCTTCAGCCGGCTCTATCCAGAGATTTCTGACCGACGCTGCATCTGGAACATCATCTAAGATGGCGCCGCTGGAGGGGAGGTGTGATGGCGCCGGGACTTCGCTTTCAGAGGGGCTATCATCTGCAGCCGGCGTCGCTGCATCAGGTACCGCTAGTGCCTTCCCCTCGATATCGGGCTCTCAGGGGCAGTTTCCCTCCTTGCTGGATGGGATTGAGCCGAGCTCTTCTGGGGCTGAGATGGCGCTGCCTGCGCGGGACTGCTCGCCACGTGGTGCCTGTCATGGCGGCCGGGTTTCTCCCTTATCCTCCCCTCATGTGCGGGGGCCTGCAATGCTGTCTTCTACCTCTCCCAGAGATATGGCTGTTCATCCCTCCTCTCACATAGGGGGTTCTGCTGTCCTAGGGGATGATTTACAGGGCTTGAGACACCAGTTATCAGCATTGCCCA
The DNA here is from genome assembly GCF_050947455.1 of Rhinoderma darwinii. Classification (NCBI taxonomy): domain Eukaryota; kingdom Metazoa; phylum Chordata; class Amphibia; order Anura; family Rhinodermatidae; genus Rhinoderma; species Rhinoderma darwinii. The sequence continues at coordinate 308,614,289 of NC_134690.1, read as the reverse complement.
CTAAACAGGACATGGAACGTTATGTAAACCGTCTGGAGACGACATATAAATCGGAAATACAATCTCTTACTACCAATTTATCTCAATTGTCCGATCAAGTACAGCGGATGGAAAGCGATGTATCCAGTATTACTCAGCAACAAGTTTCTCATGCCGACTGATTGGATTAGCACTCTCAGCAGATCCACACATTATTTAATCTTGCTGAGGATCATGAGAATCGGAATCGCCGTAATAATATTCGGCTGCGGGGCATTCCTGAGGATATCTCTCCGGGTCAACTTATTCCTGCTCTACAGTCTCTGTTTAATTCTGTACTCGGGCGCCCTGCTGATGATCCTCTGGAGCTGGATAGAGCTCACAGGACTCTAGGTCCGCGCAACCCGGATCCTGATAGGCCTAGAGATGTGCTATGTCGTGTCCATTTTTTCTCTCTTAAGGAGCAGATCATGAGGAAGGCCCGGGATAAAGGCGAGGTGTTATTACAGGGAGTCAAGATCCAGCTACTGTCTGATTTGTCCAGGATGACTTTGGACAAGCGCCGAGTGCTATGTCCTTTGCTGGATGCCTTGAGAGAACATGAGATCTCCTACTCTTGGGGTCACCCCTTTCAATTGCAGGTTCGCAGGAACGGGGCACTGCTGAGTGTTCGTGAACCGGGGGATGTTCCAGATTTCTGCGAGGCTCTCCGTTTGCCTAGAGTCTCTCTCCCTGATTGGCCTTATGTTCCCATCCCGCCGCCGCGTCCACGATCACGCAGGCGAGGTCGTTCTCCTGCCTCTCCTATGAGGCGTCATGATGGTCGGCCTGTGGAGCCGATGTGATGCCCTTTTTAATGTCTCTTAATTGCAGCCTGCTGTCGGAGCCTAATTACAATGGTTATTGTGTTTATCAGCTGAAGCAATTGTATGCGGAGTTACATATGGTCATTACTGAATAGGTCTGCATTATGTATCACAGGTGATTGCTGTTGGAGACCTGGTGGCTATATAGGTCGATTGCCGTTAACACGCCACAATCGTGAATGTATTATTATTTTTATTATTTTTCTTTATTGCTAACCTGTTTGTACATTTATGCTGACAATGAATGTATGCAGGGGTGTTCGCTGTTGGGGTTTCTTTAGGGCCCTACTAACAACGTAACTCTTATTTAATTATTTTTGGGTATCACACTAAGTGCCTTGGTTTTCCTTTCTTGTGTGTTATATCGTTATTTGCTATATAAAATTTGCTGGGTTGGGGGGTGCGGGGCACTGGCTAGACCAGGGGTGGGCAAACTTTTTGACTCGCGGGCCACAATGGGTTCTAAAATTTGACAGAGGGGCCGGGCCAGGAGCATTTGGAGGGAGTGTTTGGGCCGGATATACTAAAGCATTAAATGTAGTGTGTGCAAACCTCATAGCACAGTAAGAACACTACAACCCAATTTATTAACTGTCTTTCAAATGTGAAAAATAGCCCTTATCAGTTAATACATTTGTCTCAAGGAATATGCAAGATATGGCATTTACATACTATTTCGCAGATACTGGGAGGAGGAAATGTAAATAGATTAAAATAACATACGCACTGTGATTTATCAAGAAAAAAGTTCTGTTGACTCTGTAAATTAGCTGCCAACCTCTGAGCAGTAGCCGCCCGTTCTTGTGTTGACTGCTTGCTAGCATAGTTTGCATGCTTCGTGGCAAAGTGACGGCTGATATTGTACTCTTTGAAAACCGAAGGGCTTAATGGTGACGTGAAACGAAGTGAAAATTAAAGTGAAATAAAGAGAAATACGCGCCACATTAACCCCTTAATGACCGGGCCATTTTGCACGTTAATGACCAAGGATTATTTTTTGTTTTTTCATGGTCGCATTCCAAGAGTCGTAACTTTTTTTTTATTACGTCGACATAGCCGTATAAGGGCTTGTTTTTTGAGGGACGAGTTGTATTTTGTAATTGTACCATTTTTAGATGCTTACATAGTTACATAGTTACATAGTTACATAGTTACATAGTTACATGTTTTTGCATCGCCGCGTTCCAAGAGCCGTCATTTTTTTTATTTTTCCGTCGATGTGACCGTATGTGGGCTTGATTTTTGCGGGCCAATGCGTAGTTTTCATTAGTACTATTTTGGGGTACATAGGACTTATAGATTAACTTTTATTTTATTTTTTATGGGGGGAATGGGAGAAAAGAGAGAATTTTGCCGTTGTTTTTTGCGGGTTTTTTGGACGCCGTTCATCCGGCGGTTTAATTAATGTGTTCATTTTATTGGTCAAGTTGTTACGATCGCGGGGATACCATATATGTGTATGTGTGATTTGTTTTGACACTTTTACTGAATAAAACCACTTTTTGGGCAAAAAAAGTAGTTTTATTTGATTTTGACTGTAATTATTTTATTTTTTTTCAACAAACTTTATTTAACTGATTGACATTTTTTTTTTAAGTCCCACCAGGGGACTTCACTATGCGATGTGCCGATCGCATATATAATGCTTTGGTATACTTAGTATACCAAAGCATTATTGCCTGTCAGTGTAAAACTGACAGGCAACCTGTTAGGTCATGCCTCCGGCATCGCCAAACAGGCAGTTGCGGAAGACAGACCTGGGGGTCTTTGTTAGACCCCCGGCTGTCATGGAAACCCGACGGCGACCCGCGATTTGTTTGCGGGGGCGCCGATCGGGTGACAGAGGGAGCTCCCTCCCTCTGTCAAACACATTAGATGCCGCTGTCACTATTGACAGCGGCATTTAATGGGTTAAACTGCCGGAATCGGAGCGCGCTTCGATTCCGGCAGTTGCAGCAGGAGCCAGGCTGTGTATAACAGCCGTGCTCCTGCCGCTGATCGCGTGGGTACACTGGCAGTACCCCTGCCATCACAGGACGGATATATCCGTCCTCCTGCGCGAACTAGCAGCTGCTGAGGACGGATATATCCGTCCTTCGGCGTTAAGGACAACGGTCTATGTGTTTTGAGTGCGCCATCTATTGGGAAAACGTGGGCATTGCAGGGAAAGGGGAAAAAAAAAGGAGGTTTTTACTATGATTTGGACAAGTTCGGCGGGCCGGATTAAAAAGCCTAACGGGCCGTATGTGGCCCGCGGGCCGTAGTTTGCCCATGTCTGGGCTAGACCTTGTCCTGACACTCCTCCTCTTAGGGTTTCACTGGTTATATCCGGTGTATATTGGATTGTTTCTCCTTGATTAGATCAAGGAGTGGGTGCTTGTTCACCCGCTTGTTTGTCCTCGTTGTCGTGTCTCCCTTCCTTGTCTGTCTTGTCCTTCTCTTCACTGTTGTAGCACATTTCTTGATTTGCTAGACATACGTGCGTTGGAAATGGCGCAGCTGAAAATCTGTACCTTTAATGCTAGAGGGCTTAATGTCCCCGAAAAGCGTTCGCAGATATTGTACAACATGCACAAAGAACGTGTGAATATCCTGTTTTTACAGGAGACTCATTTTCAGGTGGGCCACACCCCACAGTTTACAAATCGTTATTATCCAGTCTGGTTCCACAGCACCAACCCGGAATCCAAGTCCAAGGGTGCTAGTATTTGTATCCACAAGTCACTCTCTCATAAACTGGTAGACGTTCTGGTTGACCCGGGTGGTCGTTATGTGTTTCTTAAACTGTCCATTCGGAATAAGCTGTTCACCTTAGCTAATTTGTACCTCCCCAATCAGGATCAGGCGCGAGTGTGCTGCAGGTATTTGCGGAAATTGGAGGAGTTCACGGAGGGAGTTTTGATTGTGGGCGGTGATTTTAACCTGACGTTCGATGCCAGGCTTGACACCTCCTCGGGCAGGTCAGCGGTTCCGAAGTCCCACTTGGGAGCCTTGAAAACTGTGATGCATTCCATGCAATTGATTGACGTGTGGAGGATCCTGCATCCTCAGGCAAGAGAATACACTTACTTCTCCCCGCTACACAATATGTATAGTAGATTGGACGCCATTCTTATTAGCCACCGTATTCTTACCTGGCATCCTATTTCTGAGGTGGGCCCTATGGTTTGGTCAGATCATTCCCCTGTATTTCTGACACTTACGTTTCCTAGTTCAGTACCCAATTTCCAATCTTGGAAACTTAACGATAATCTATTGGGTGACTCAGTGTGTGTGTCAGCTCTTAAGGACTCGCTAAACGGTTTTTTGAGGTACATACACGTGACACCACCCCATTACCGTTACAGTGGGAGGCGCTAAAGTGTGTAGTCAGGGGAGTCCTGATCCAGCATGGGGCTCGTTTGAAGCGGGAAAAAGGGGTGGCCATTACGCGGCTCCTTGCTCAGATACGGGACCTTGAATCCCGTCATAAGCGAGTGCTTTCCTCACAGATATTTGCGGAACTTACTGCAGCGAGAGAATCCTTGCGGTCTTTGATAGACCAGTCACACGCTCGATTCAGGGACCGTATGCGAAAACACTTGTACGAATTTGCAGATAAATGTGGCAGGTCTCTGGCACGGATACTACATCCTCGCACCCAGGCGTCATATATCCCTAAAATTACTTCTCCTTCGGGCGGTGAGGTTCATGATCCGGTGGGCATCACTGATTGCTTCAGACAGTATTACTCGGCATTATACAATCTTAAAGGCCATTTTCAGGATATGCAGGCGGATGCGTTGCGTGATAAAATAGACCGTTATTTGCACGACACTGCGCTACCGTCCCTGGGGGACGGGGAGGCTTTGGGACTTGAGGAAGATTTTCTGGAAACGGAGGTGGAGCGCGCTATTGGAGATTCCCCCTTGGGCAAAAGTCCAGGACCCGATGGGTTTAATAATAAATTCTACAAGACATTTAAGGATCAATTGGCTCCGTTCTTGACGAAAGTTTTTAATTCAGTGTCTTCCTCATGTCCCTTTGCACCCCAATCCCTTGAGGCTCATATTACCCTTTTACCAAAACCGGGCAAAGATCCGACGGCGTGCGCAAACTTCCGACCAATATCATTGATAAATGTTGACGTTAAGATTTTTGCGAAGTTGCTGGCCTCTCGACTCTCGCCTCTCTTACACGATTTGGTCACAGATGACCAGGTGGGGTTTGTGCGTGGTAGAGAAGCACGGGACAACACTAACAAGACCCTACTTTTAACATCATACTGCCAATCCCATAAGATACCGATGTGTTTACTCTCGGTCGATGCGGAAAAAGCATTTGACAGGGTACATTGGGTGTTTCTCCGCAGTGCCCTGACACAGGTTGGCCTAGGCGCCATTATGGTGGATAGGATTATGGCATTATATCATGGGCCTACGGCACGGGTTCGAGTTAATGGTCTGTTATCTGAATCTTTGTCTATTTCTAATGGCACGAAGCAGGGGTTCCCACTCTCACCTTTACTCTATGTTTTGGTCATGGAACACCTGGCCGTGGCACTGCGGAACAACCCTAATGTTAATGGTGTCTGTGTTGGCGCAAAACATCACAAATTAGCATTGTATGCCGATGATCTCCTGGTATACATTACGACTCCCATGGTTTCCTTGCCATCTTTGACCGGGGAATTTGAGCGGTTTGGCCATGTGAGCAATTTCAAAGTCAATTATTCCAAATCGGAGGCATTGAATATATCTCTCGATACTGCCTTAGCCACCCATCTCGCTCGAGTTTTCCCGTTCAAATGGCAATCTAAATCTCTAAAATATCTGGGGGTGCAAATTCCCATACACCAGTCGGATTTGTTCGCTCTAAATTACACACCCATCCTGCAGCGCACCTTGAAGGATTTAATGGCGTATGGTGGGAGTCGCATATCGTGGTTTGGGCGCATTAACGCGGTAAAAATGGACATCCTACCCAAATTCCTTTACATATTCCAAACCGTCCCTATCATAATTCCAACGAGCTTCTTCCAAATATTGCATAGGGCCATAACTAAATTTGTTTGGGGCTCCTCTAAGCCTCGTGTTCGTTTTACTGTCCTTAGTCGACCGAAAATGGAGGGGGGGGCAGGATTGCCGGATTTTAAACGCTACCACCAAGCTGCGTTACTGATGCGATTGGTAGACTGGTTCCGCTCAGGTGCGGGTAAGCAATGGGTACGCATTGAGAAGGCTATGTCTCCCATTGCACTGTCGTCTCTGCCTTGGTTGTCTGCTTCTCAGCGGCCTACATCTTCTCTGCCTTCCCTCACACGTCAGTTTCTTGTAGTCTGGGAGCGGATCATTGCTACGATGGACATTGTTCACCCTCCAGGTCCTCTAACTCCTCTGTTTGATGATCCTTCCTTCCCTCCGGCGGTGGGTGTGGACACATTCCTCTGTTGGGAGAGACAGGACGGTGGTTTCTTGGCTAAGACTCTTACACCTGAGGGTACAATATTGTCACAGTCTGAGGTCTCTGGGGCCTGCCCGGGGGGACGTCCGGTTTGGTGGTCCTATTTTCAGTTGTACTCCTATCTTTTTTCAATGGGCGACCGTTGTGCTTTGCTGCAGGATAAGACTCCTCTGGAACACTACTTGTTGTTGACCACTGCCCCCTCTCATGTGCTGTCCTTTTTACACAGGATCCTTCTACCTAAATACGATTACTCTCAGCTGACATTCACTACCGCATGGGATGAGGAATTGGGGACTAGACACTCTGCTGAGGAGTGGGGCACATCTTTCTTCCTGGCGCATAAGCTACCGACCTCGTGCTTTGCTCAGGAAAAAAATTATAAGATTCTCACTAGATGGTATCGCTGTCCTTCTTTGCTGCATAGGATATTCCCTGATGTACCTGATGAGTGCTGGAGGTGTGGGGAGGCTCCTGGAACCATGCTGCACATTTGGTGGGATTGTCCCAAACTTCGTCCCTTTTGGGGAAAGATTTTTGATCTCGGTAATAAACTTTGTCATACTGAGGTTCAGACCTCGGCCTCCATTGGTTTACTTTCCATGGTTCCGGGATCACTCTCACACCTCAAAAAGAGTGTCTTTCGGCATTTTTTAACCGCAGCAAGAGCAGTGATTCCTCGTCATTGGAAATCTAGCACTGTGCCTTCCCTGAAGGAATGGGTGACGGAGGTGAACGGAATTATGAGGATGGAGGAGTTGATGTCTGCTGATCAGGGTAAAGCTGAGCTCTTTGTCCGCACCTGGGCAGTGTGGTGTGGATTCCGGGGTGGTGATGATTTACCTCTCTGGCTGGATGGCCTTTTTTGAATACCTATATCAAGTCTACCTTTTGCGTGCTATGTCCGTATGTGTTTCCCTTTGTTGTCTTGTGTCTGTATTAGTCTGTCGTATAATGTGCACTTTTATGCGATAATTGTCATCCACCTGTGGGGACTGGTTTCCCTAAATAATGCACTATCTTTGCTGCACTTTTGATATTGTTATTTTCACTGCATTTTTATTTCGTTTTTGCTTACTGACTAGGAGGTTGCCTCCTTCTACTGTTCTATGTCTTTGCATATGTTAGGTGATATTGAAGTGGTTATATTGCACTGTGTGTGAATTTTGCAAATGTATGAAACCATGTATATGCTGTTATGTTGTGTATATTCTCAAAAATAAAAATCTTTGATAAAGAAAAAAAAAAAGAGAGAAGTGTATGACACTGATTGGTCACTGATTGGTCAGCGTCATACACTTCTCTCCACAACGCCCACTTGGTCATATAGTAAAACACACCCAGTTGTCAATTGAGAAACTCATTAGCATAAAGCTAAAATAGGTCATAACTCTGTCAAAAATGATTGCTTTTCTAAATAAAAAACTGCTGTAATCTACATTACAGCGCCGATCACATCATGTACAAGATAGACCACTTATAATGTGGTGACAGAGCCTGTTTAAAGGAATAGTCCACCAAGGCTCTCTTTTTAGCTGAAAACGTTTCACACGCCCCTTTCTGGGTGACCAGCAAAGTCCCTGAATAACAGACGCCCCTTTTATACAGTATAGCAGTCACTAATCCCCTTAACCGGTTAAGGACTAGGCTGTTTTACAGCTAAATGACCAGAGCAAATTTCACAATTTTGCTATGCGCTTCTTTACATGACTATAACTCAGCTGGTGAATAAAGTTCATCTTTGAATTTTACACTCTTTTTAAAGGACAGATAGGGCTTTGTTTTAGTGGCATTTGTCAGTATATATCATTTTTTTTTTTTTCACTAAAGTGGGCAAAATTGGAAAAAAATGCAAGAATTTAACAATTGCGTCGGTTTATGCTAGCATTTTTCACACACGGTATGAACCACGGCCAAAATTAATCTCCTTTCACATTCTTCCACTTCTCCCGTGCATGGGGATACCAAATATGTGAGCCTTATTCACTGTGCGGGCATGTGCCAGGGCTTGGCATAAAAGGAGGCTTTTTGGCCTTTTCGGTCCAGGAATTTTGCATTTGATTTTAGAGCCGTATACTGTTTTCTGGGGGGCCTAATGCTGCTGAAACATTAGAAACACCCCATAAAGGACTTCATTCACACAAGTAGACCCCACAAGGTTTCCTTCAAGGGGTTTATCATATTTTTAGCAAGTCCAGTTTTCTTCTGAAAGTTTCTTGAATAAGATGGAACAAAATAAAATCAGCACTTTTTTAGCAAATGCGTCAGTTTAGGCTAGTATTTTTCACACACGGTATAGACCACGGACAAAATTCATCTCCTTTCACGTTCTTCCACTTCTCCCGTGCATGGGGATACCAAATATGTGTGCCTTATTCACTGTGCGGGCATGTGCCAGGGCTTGGCATAAAAGGAGGCTTTTTGGCCTTTTCGGTCCAGGAATTTAGCATTTGATTTTAGAGCCGCATACTGTTTTCTGGGGGGCCTAATGCTGCTGAAACATTAGAAACACCCCATAAATGACTTCATTCACACAAGTAGACCCCACAAGGTTTCCTTCAAGGGGTTTATCATATTTTTAGCAAGTCCAGTTTTCTTCTGAAAGTTTCTTGAATAAGATGGAACAAAATAAAATCAGCACTTTTTTAGCAAATGCGTCAGTTTAGGCTAGTATTTTTCACACACGGTATAGACCACGGACAAAATTCATCTCCTTTCACGTTCTTCCACTTCTCCCGTGCATGGGGATACCAAATATGTGTGCCTTATTCACTGTGCGGGCATGTGCCAGGGCTTGGCATAAAAGGAGGCTTTTTGGCCTTTTCGGTCCAGGAATTTAGCATTTGATTTTAGAGCCGCATACTGTTTTCTGGGGGGCCTAATGCTGCTGAAACATTAGAAACACCCCATAAAGGACTTCATTCACACAAATAGACCCCACAAGGTTTCCTTCAAGGGGTTTATCATATTTTTAGCAAGTCCAGTTTTCTTCTGAAAGTTTCTTGAATAAGATGGAACAAAATAAAATCAGCACTTTTTTAGCAAATGCGTCAGTTTAGGCTAGTATTTTTCACACACGGTATAGACCACGGACAAAATTCATCTCCTTTCACGTTCTTCCACTTCTCCCGTGCATGGGGATACCAAATATGTGTGCCTTATTCACTGTGCGGGCATGTGCCAGGGCTTGGCATAAAAGGAGGCTTTTTGGCCTTTTCGGTCCAGGAATTTTGCATTTGATTTTAGAGCCGCATACTGTTTTCTGGGGGGCCTAATGCTGCTGAAACATTAGAAACACCCCATAAATGACTTCATTCACACAAGTAGACCCCACAAGGTTTCCTTCAAGGGGTTTATCATATTTTTAGCAAGTCCAGTTTTCTTCTGAAAGTTTCTTGAATAAGATGGAACAAAATAAAATCAGCACTTTTTTAGCAAATGCGTCAGTTTAGGCTAGTATTTTTCACACACGGTATAGACCACGGACAAAATTCATCTCCTTTCACGTTCTTCCACTTCTCCCGTGCATGGGGATACCAAATATGTGTGCCTTATTCACTGTGCGGGCATGTGCCAGGGCTTGGCATAAAAGGAGGCTTTTTGGCCTTTTCGGTCCAGGAATTTTGCATTTGATTTTAGAGCCGCATACTGTTTTCTGGGGGGCCTAATGCTGCTGAAACATTAGAAACACCCTATAAATGACTTCATTCACACAAGTAGACCCCACAAGGTTTCCTTCAAGGGGTTTATCATATTTTTAGCAAGTCCAGTTTTCTTCTGAAAGTTTCTTGAATAAGATGGAACAAAATAAAATCAGCACTTTTTTAGCAAATGCGTCAGTTTAGGCTAGTATTTTTCACACACGGTATAGACCACGGCCAAAATTCATCTCCTTTCACGTTCTTCCACTTCTCCCGTGCATGGGGATACCAAATATGTGTGCCTTATTCGCTGTGCGGGCATGTGCCAGGGCTTGGCATAAAAGGAGGCTTTTTGGTCCAGGAATTCTGCATTTGATTTTAGAGCCGCATACTGTTTTCTGGGGGGCCTAATGCTGCTGAAACATTAGAAACACCCCATAAATGACTTCATTCACACAAGTAGACCCCACAAGGTTTCCTTCAAGGGGTTTATCATATTTTTAGACAGTCCAGTTTTCTTCTGAAAGTTTCTTGAATAAGATGGAACAAAATAAAATTACCTTTTTTTTTTAACAAATGCGTCAGTTTATGCTAGCTTTTTCACACACAAAATGGACCACGGACAAAATTCATCGCATTTCACATTCTTCCACTTCTCCCGTGCATGGGGATACCAAATATGTGTGCTTTATTCACGGGCATGTGCCAGGGCTTGGCATAAAGGGAGGCTTTTTGGCCTTTTCGGTCCAGGAATTCTGCACTTGATTTTATAGCCGCATACTGTTTTCTGGGGGCCGTAATGCTGCTGAAACATTAGAAACACCCCATAAATGACTTCATTCACACAAGTAGACCCCACAAGGTTTCCTTCAAGGGGTTTATCATATTTTTAGACAGTCCCGTTTTCTTCTGAAAGTTTCTTGAATAAGATGGATCAAAATAAAATTAGCAATTTTTTAGCAAATGCGTCAGTTTATACCAGCATTTTTCACACACGGCATAGACCACGGTCAAAATTAATCTCCGTTCACATTCTGCCACTTCTCCCGTGCACGGGGATACCAAATATGTGGCCTTATTTATCACATAGAGATGTAGGAGGGCGGAGGATAGAAGAAGATTATTTCACAAATCGCTTTTTTTCAAAGCTGGTTTTACAAAACTCAACAGAGTTTCTATAACACTTCCAAAATATCTGCTCTTGAAGCAGAAATCCCAAAATATTCATCTAGGGGTATAATGGGAATTTATTTTTTGGGGTTTTCTAAAATAAGAAATTTCAGGTTAATGCAAATGGAGCTCTCCAGCAGATGAACTTTAGAAAACATCAAACATGACATCCACCCCCCACCCATTCCCTCCCTCACCCTTGGAGTAAAATCAGGGGAAAAATAAAAACGTAATGTAGGGCAAATATATTTTCAACAAATTAACTAAAATCTAATAATTCAGAACAGTGTGGTATTTTTTAAAACATGGCTCAATGCACAGGCCTGGTTGTGAGGGACATGAGGGACAGAAATATCGGGAATCTTTGCGGTGCCCGTCTTTTCTGCAGACGCGGCACTTTTTCTGGGGGTTGCTTCTGGTTGCTGTTGGGGGAATCCGACTGATGAAGTGTCTTTCAGTCAGTCGCGTGACATCCTCAGACTGGGGGCATTCTCGGGTGTCCTGAACATCAAAAATGAGGCCTTCAATAATTTTTTCCTGGAAATCCAGGTATGTGTCTCTGCCTCTGTTTTTTTTATAGAGCACAAATGAGTTGTGGATGGCCACCTGTAACAAATAAATGGCCACTTTTTTGTACCAGGTTTTAGTTTTGCGTTTTACTAAATAGGGCTGTAAAACCTGGTCGCTTAAATCCACCCCCCCCATGTACTTGTTATATTCGGACACGCTCACTGGTTTGTGCTTGTCCGATGTTGCCCCTCTTTCCCTCACTGCCACTGTTCCTGCGGTATGAATCGTGCTTAGTACATACACATCTTTGCGATCCCTGAACTTGACCGCCAGCAATTCTTCAGATGCATAAGCACAGGAGTCCCCCTTTACCATGCGCTTCCCCACTAATTGCTGTGGAAAACCAATTCGGTTTTTGCGCATGGTACCACATGCCCCAGTCCTTGCAGCATGCAAATGCCTAAACAGGGGCACACTAGAATAAAAATTATCACAGTACAGGTGGTACCCTTTGTGAAGCAGAGGCTGCATTATCTCGCACACAATCTTACTGCTGGTGGAAAGATCAGGGGGGCATCCAGGAACATTTATTGTGCGGTCCCGCCCTTCATAAATCCTGAAGGCGGTGGTATATCCTGACCCGCTTTCACACAATTTGTAGAGCTTAACGCCATATCTTGCCCTTTTGGAAGGTAGATATTGGCGAAAGCTAAGTCTGCCATGAAAGTTGAGGAGGGATTCGTCCACACTTACATTCTGCTCAGGGGTGTAGAGTTGCAGAAATAAATTATTCAGGGAATTTATTAGCGGTCTTATTTTGAACAACCGATCCCGGTTTGCATCGGTACTTGGGGGGGCCTGTGCGTTGTCATTGAAGTGGAGGAACCTCATTATTGTCTCATAACGAGACCTGGGCATTACTGCAGAATATACTGGGGTGGCTTGGGCGGGTCTTGTTGACCAGTAAGACCTAATGGAGGGCTTTTTGACAATACCCATATTTAGGGTGAGCCCCAAAAATTTTTTTAATTCCTGCAAATTGGTGGGCGTCCAATCTCTGGCATGGGTGGATGAAGGTTTCTGCCTTATATATTGCGTGGCATATAAATTTGTTTCGTGGACAATCTGATTTAGGATGTCGTCCGTTATAAATAAATGGAAGTAATCCATTTGGACAAAATTTGTATTGTCCACGGTTATGCCAGGAGTGGCCGTAAATCCGTGGATTCTAGGCCCAAAAGATGGGGCAGGTGCCCATACAAGAGCCTGGACTGGAGGGACCAGGCTGTCCCGTGCTACAGCGCTACTTGGCCCTGCGCTTTCATGTTCTGCAGTTTCGACTGCATCAGGGACAACGTCCCCTGAAGATGAACCTGAAGTGACGCTGTCATCGTCACTACCTAAAACAGGTTCCATCTCGGACGCCATCTCTGATGCGGTCTCCGACTCAGACCACAGCATGGCGTATGCCTCCTCGGCGCTAAACAACTTCCTCGCCATAACGTAACTAACACTAACACTAACTAAACAAATTTTTTATTTTTTTTTTATTTTTTATAAAACACACAAACTAACTGCTATATATATCTACACTACCGCTAACAAAAAAATAAACCGCTATTGCTATATATATTATATATATGTGGATATATATATAATTATATACTCCCTACCTGCCTATTCTAATAGAATAAAAGAAAGAAAGGTAGATAGATAGAAAAAAAGATAGATGGATAGATAGATTGTATAGATAGATAGAAATCTATCTATACAGAGAATGTTTTAGTGTAACTGTATTTTTTTTCACTGTATTCTTCTGGCAGCAATTCTCTCGAGTCTCTTCTTCTCCTCAAACTGAAACAATGTTTGAGGAGAAGAAAAGAGGCAGGAGATTTACTGCCAGAAAAGTCAAAATAAAACAAATGTGGTCGCTGTGATAGGTTTTCACAGCGACCACATGATCAGGGACCATCAGATTGGTCCCTGATACTCTGCCCAGTGCCCAGAGCTGTTGGTAACAGCGAGGGCACAGGGCTGTGTGCACGCGATCGCGTGCACACTGTTTTCTATGCAGAAATGCATGTGATCGCTGTGATTGGTTGTCACAGCGATCACATGTTCAGGGGCCAAAAGATTGACCCCTGACATTCTGCCCAGTGCCCATGGCTGTTAGTAACAGCCAGGGCACAGAGCTGTGTGCACGCGATCGCGCGTGCACAGTCTCTGAAGTGCGGCCGTATATATACTATACGCCGGACTTTAGAGACCCTGACTGCTGGCCGTATATTTACGGCCAGCGGTCGGGAACCTGTTAAAGGGGCAGTCCAATGTCAAGTCCGTATTTCACACCGAATAACCACCTCTGTAAATTGAAAGCTGAAGGCATGCCTGGAAGAAGTAAACCAGCCAAATATGTTTGGTACACAGCTTCCCTCTCTCAGCCAGGAGGAAGACTGAAAATGTTTATTCAGAACAAAGAAACACAGAAAGAGACACATGCCTCCTACCCAGAGATGTGGGAGTGCCCAAGCCCCCACCAGTTTCTCAGACTCATTCTTCTTGCATTCCAGGGGGCGGTGTCTTCCATAGGTGTGTCCGACATGAACAAAGAACTTGTTATATATGTCAGTATATTACACAAAGAACTGAAATGTATATACATATGTGTGAGGATAATATTTTTCAAACAATATACATAGTAATGATCCCTGACAGTCCCCCCTAAAAATATTATTACTCTATCCCTGAGTCTTGCCTAGCAACCTATCACTGACCACTCGAACCAGGCGGGTAGGGGTTTTGGATTTCTTCACCAGCTTGAGACGAGCTACTCCTGATGAGTAACCCCCCTTTGTACCTGGACTTCCAAGGTGTCGGAGTGGTCCTAACTTTCCCTATTCTCCTCTGGATACAGGATGGTTGTCTTGATATAATCTACAAACCGCTGCTGGTTGTAATATATATATATATAATTAATCCGGTCTACATTTTTATTAACAGTAATAATTGTCGCACTGTCACTTACTGTCCTAATGGGACTTTACCCCTGCAGATATGACAGGTCATGGGCAGCACAGTGATCTTCACCTCACACCTCCACATAAAACTCCTCAGATTGTAATTTGCAGCACCGTGGCATATTTACACACATTATAATTATAAACCTCAGACATTATGAACAATAGGGCCTCAACTAATAATCATAATGCTATCACCCTCAGGTTTCGGGTCCCATCAGTTCATTGCCAGTCCTGTACACCATCGTCTTCTTCTTCTCCTGTCTTCTGCTCTTCACTGACTGTCACCCTCAGGGTAACCCACACAATTGTGGAGTCAGACTACGTTGGTGTCCAGTGGGGGAGTTATTATTACCCCCTCCTAGTCACTTACTTATCAAAATACTTGATCCTGCTGACGGATTCACTCAGGTCTTTGGTCTTTACTTTGATCTTTGCTGATGTCATCAGGACTTGGTTTGATCCTTCTCATCTGTCCGACACCGTCTCCTTTAGTTTACGTCATCAGGCTGTACATAGCACCTCATGCTGTGAGCCTGGGGTGAGATCCCACGTAGGCGGATTAGTGGAGTTGTATTGTGACTATCACGAACCCTCCGCATCTGTACTCTTTCTCTGGCAAGTTACTTGTCTGGGCGGCCGCTTAGAATTGTGACACTGCCGTCTGTTCATGATAAACGCGTTGTAGTGGCTCAGGCTGCGCCTGCCGCATCTCAGTGATGGAGTTCATCATATTAAAAGTCTCTTAGTTCATATTTACTGGCACTTGCTGGGGACCCCCAACTCTTGTCAATTGTTAAAATAAATACTAATCTGGTGATAACATCATCCGCATACACTATAAACGTTGTTCTAAGTACATACAATAATGTCAGGCCCTTAAACGACATCAAACACCTTTATATAAGGAAAAAAACAAAAAAAAAACTTCTCTGTTACAATGGACATGGCACCTAGAAGATGTGTAATTATTGGGTACTTCATTTGCACTTGGTGATACTCTTTCAGCAGGATTTGTACCTTGATCTCAGCTGATTGCCTAGAACATCTCCACCTCACAGAAACATACACAGATTCCACATGTTTATTTGACAAGTGTCTCAAACCAATTTTTTCTTACTCTAATCTGGTTCGTTCTACCTGGGAAGGCCTCTCAAGGTCGGTTCTCTTTGTGGGAGGCGGGTATGATAAGGTTGGCACCGGTCTGCCAGGACTGTTCTGTAGGCAAATCAAACAGCTCTAACAGAATTTAGCAGCAACAGCTGTAAAACCTGGGACATACCAATTAGATCTTACCAAATCGATCCTTGCAGTCTTGGGGCATATGTGAGGTCATACACCATCAATGCAAAAGCCATCAAGAGTGCCTTGGGTGTTACCGGTTCACATTCCCTTATCCGTCCACATTCTGTTAGAATCTGGTTCTCACGCCTTCCGCTCCCAGTTGGACTCTTCCTGTGGAGAACAAGCTTTTCATAGCCTAATCAGTAATTGATCTTAATCAGATAATTAACTTGAAGAAAAACATAAACAATGACAGATTTATGTTAAACGTTCACACTGGTCAGTAACTAAAACTGATACCTACAAACTGATTTCTCTTTCCTTTATATATATATATCTATACATACACATATATACACTGCACAGAATTCTCTGCTCTAAAATTTCCCTTTCACAACAAAAATAAAAAGAAACAAATAAAAATGTTTTCGAATGGGAATATTCCGCTTCTGTACCTTTTATCTGACGCATGACTCTAATAGTCCAATGCTAAGGCTGGTCTAGAACTTTACATAAAACTTAACCTCAGTATTTAATATTCCCACAACACTTCTTAAATACAGTTATTAAACAAACTAACTTTGGGATAACATCTGGAGAACTGCTGATATCTTATTGTACAAACATCAGGTCAATACTTGGGATAACATTGTTCCCCCGTCACTTACACACAACATCTGCAGTGGGGAAGATACAGGCCGGGCTTCAGGCCCCCCTGAGAACAAGTCTACACACACGAGCACATTGTCATACACTTCTACCTCGGGTAGTTGTATGTTCTGCAGTCGCTGGAACTGGTAATCTGGCCGGGCTGCACTTTTCACAGGTACCTTTGCTGTTTTACCTATGTCATGCCGTACGCACATCATGCCGGCTGCTTCAAACCTAGTGGTGGCATTATTGTATCCAGGGACAAGCCAATTTACTGACACCTGGCTGCACATACCCTTGTTGTCAGGTCTGTCTTCTCTCGCTCTCTCAATTGGCTTACCCGATGATCCAATAAAGTTCCTACTACCAATGGGCCCATAATTGTGGGCGATGCCAAAAGCGTACCTAGAGTCAGTGTAAATGTCGGCCGTCTTACCTTTTGCCAGGTTACAAGCCTCAGCGAGCACCTCCAGCTCCGCTCCTTGAGATGAACAAGAAGGTGAGAGTGGTTTCTGGGTAATTTACCTGGTGCCTCGTATCCTGTCTTGTACATACTGTATAATAAAATCTCTTTATTACAAATTTACATTAGAAACCCATGCCGCATATAGATAGAACATCTCAAAGGGGTGGCGTCTTCATCCTCTAAAATAAAACTAAATGTTATACACTTCTCCACACTCATCTGATAATCCAGAACACTTTGAGAATCTCACTTTTATCAGGTTCTGCAAATACTTGATTAATACAAAGACAAATAAAAAATAAAAGAAATTCCTAAAAACTTTACATCAAATTAACAATGTCCAGACAATTTTTGTTTTGCCTTCTCCCCCATCTAAATCCATAAAGACTCGTGTGGGTGACGTTACCTCTGCCTCCTGTGTAAATTTGCTGGAGGGGGATGGTCTTTTACACAATACCTCATATTGGATGGAGACTACAGCACAGCTTACCCAGTGCCATATTTACTGTTCTGGAAAGATCTGGAACCATCTACACAGAAAAACCTCAACATTTAGGTTACTCTCATACACATTTAATCTGGATTACTCATTGGGGTCTCTTACACATTTTTAGATCTCCTGAAACCAAATTAATTAATTCAAAACAAACCAAAATTGTACCTGATCAGTCCCTTCACCATTCCCCCCTTTGTGGACTCTGCGAAAGTAATGTAGCAGAGTTCAAAACTACATCTCAACATAACAAAGTCGGGCACTAGTTTAACCCCCTGTAATGTACAACAGCCTGAAACAAAAATGACTTTTTCCTGACGAAAATACATTTTATCTTTACAATGACATAACTCATGTGTGAAATCATTATAATGTGAAAATATTATATCTGATAACATTAATTACTGCAAACCAATAAACTGTATATAAAAATAGGGAACGGTGGGGGCACATACATTTTCAAACCCCCCCCCCCCCCCCCCGTGTCTCACAGTATCTATAGCTTAATACATCTGAATTAACATCAAAACACATGAAATCTGATCACATCACAACACATAAATATCGTAACTTTTATAAACAACAGCGCATGCGCAAAGAGAAGAAATTTATTTAGGTTTGTAGACATCACTGATATATATATATCTCTCAGCAGTGCATACTGAAATCCTTTGTCTCATCAGCCCTGCAGACTGCACCCAGTCAGCCCCCCTCCTCCTCCCAAACACAGCATACTACAGGGGGGAGGCGGGGGGGTCACACACTCACAGCTTCTAACAGCGTCTAGTCTCACAATCTTAACACTTTGAATGCCGGGAAAACAACATACGTATCTGCAATCATTCATCACACCATTGTATAGGAATTATCTATATTCAAAACATCAACCACATAATATGTAACAGTATCCAATCTGTCGGCCACCATCTCTATATTATGATGACGTGTTGCTTCATCAGTGAACAGCGTCTAGCATGGAACCTAAAAATAGGAAAGACACTAAAAATGACAAAATTAACAAGGCGATTATTTCATACTGATTTGGTTGGGCCGGGCGTGGCCACATCAGGGGTGGGTGGTGGGGGGCAGCCTCTCCCATTGGAAACACAGTGCGCAGCTGTGAGGGGGGGGGTTTCCCACCCACAATGAGGACACACTCAACATGAGGTACGGACACCATTACCGGGCGTCGGCTGGTCCTGTGTTTTCTAATACCTATAACATACAATACCTTTCTTATTCCTAACTTACATTCACTTCACCAAATCATGAATAGGATCGGGTGATCCTGATGATTTGAATATGGACCATAAATCATCCATTCTAACAGTCTATATTATACACGTAATTTATATAACAATCTTCGGTCTATAACTCTCTGACATGGTTAATATATATATATATATATATATATATATATGTATATATATATTACCCACGACTTATCACACAACTTAACAGGTTGTTTTTTTTGTTTTTTTTTCATACACCCCGCGTATGCCTTATCACACGACTTATCAGTGTTTTTTGTTTTTTTTTCAGTTTATACACCCCGCGTATGCCTTATCACACGACTTATCAGTGTTTTGCATTGCACCCCGCGTGCACCTGTCTCATGTCTTATCACACGTCTTATCAGTGCATCATTGCACCCCATGTGCCCGCGTATAGGACAGGTTATAATACTATCCACGACTTATCACACATCTATATTGTGTCCGCGTATTTTCTATCTAGTCCCTAATTACCCAGACGATGGTTAGTCGAGCGCGACTAAGGTCTCACAGGTTTTTTTGACCTCACAGCGGAAAATATCACCTCTGTCGCCTGAGATAATCCAGGAAATCAACAAAAGGGTTCTACAGATCGCCACAAGACTGTCCACTAACACAGATAAGTCGAAGATTCATAAAATTAACTCGCTTACCGTGTTGCGGAGGTGATCAAATTCCTTCAGTGGGCAACTTTGAGTCCTCTGTTTCACCCTGTGATTGTCGATTGTTCGGATTTTGATATTTCCTCGAGTGAGGCCCCACGTTCGGGCGCCAAATGTCAAGTCCGTATTTCACACCGAATAACCACCTCTGTAAATTGAAAGCTGAAGGCATGCCTGGAAGAAGTAAACCAGCCAAATATGTTTGGTACACAGCTTCCCTCTCTCAGCCAGGAGGAAGACTGAAAACTTTTTATTCAGAACAAAGAAACACAGAAAGAGACACATGCCTCCTCCCCAGAGATGTAGGAGTGCCCAAGCCCCCACCAGTTTTTCAGACTCACTCTTCTTGCATTCCAGGGGGCGGTGTCTTCCATAGGTGTGTCCGACATGAACAAAGAACTTGTTATATATGTCAGTATATTACACAAAGAACTGAAATGTATATACATATGTGTGAGGATAATATTTTTCAAACAATATACATAGTAATGATCCCTGACACCACTATTAGCAAATAAATCTTATCCCTTGTATAGTCATTTCTCCATACAGTGGCATAACTATAGGGGTCGCAGCTGCCACAATTGCCTGCGGCCCCTCGCACCACATCTATAAAATGTTACTATAGTACCTCCTGGGGCCTATGAAATAAACTACACGTGTCCCTGTTACTATAGTGGTTGACAATATACTTATCCTCCTCGTTCCGAGCGCAGGGGAGATCCTGGCGTCTTTTCACGTCATGACGTCGCATCGCTGTGCGCAACATCCCGACTCTGGATGGAGTCAGGACCTCCGCTGCGGCTGGAGCTGAAGAGGAGGGTAAGTATACTATTACTGCCTGCTGGGGCCCGGGTTGTCCAGTCCCTAAAAATGTATGGCCTATCCCCAGGATAGGCTATCAATAACTGATGGGTCGGGGTCCGCCTGCCGGGACCCCCGCCAATCAGCTGTTTTGAAGGGGGTGCAGCGCTCTCACTGCGGTGTGACGGCGATTCAGAAGTGACCGGAATGAAGGGGAAGCAGCGCTCTCACTATCGCTGCACCCCCTCCAATACAACTGATTGGCGGAGGTCCAGGCAGGTGGACCCCATCTGTAGTGATGGCCGGCACCGGGGCGGCCGCAGGCTGGTAAAGTACAAAAACAGTGGCCCTTCACACCCTGGTAATGCTCGGCTGCTGCTCTGTTGTATCTGGCTGGCTATAAAAATGTGGGGGGGAGGGGCCCACGTCGATCTAAAAAAATAAAAAAAATAATAATTGGAAAAATCGATGTAGGGTTCCCCCATTTTTCATAATGTTTCCCCCCAGCTACGCCCCTGCCCAATATTCCAAAACATCTTCTCCATTTAATTCAAGAACAACTCTGATAAGACGGGCAGGACCTCCTGCCACCCTAAGCACCCCGGTGGCAAACGCCAGCGAGCAGCAGCTTTAGGTTGTCTAAATTGTTCTGTACAATAAAGTTTATTGATTAAAGAAAAAATGGCCAGCAGCTATTGGCCAGTTATAGGTTCCGCCCCGTTTCCTAAGTAACAGCAGAGAGCGGACTGGACGTGGTCAGATGTTTAGATTCAAAGTGAGGAAAAAACGTGAGACCAAGCGGACGTGGACAGCGACACCTGCAGGACCGGCGTGAGGTATTACCCGAGAGGAGAGGCGGTTTTCTCGTGTGTCGTGTGCTCCGCTGACAGGACGCGCTCTTTCCGGTAATGACGTTCAGTAGTGGTCTGCTGATATGTGGTACTATAACGCCCAGCATGTCTCTAGTCGCAGGTTGTTTATTCAGCAGTCTCTTCGCTATGGCCGACTATTAGCGGGTGGGCTCACTGCATACATGTGCGTACAGCTCCATTAACCCCTTAGTGACCAACAATACGCCTTTTCACGTTCATCACTAAGGGGCCTTAGGCTAGGCTTACGCCTTTTCACGTTCGTCACTAAGGGGCCTTAGGCTAGGCTGACACCTTTTCACGTTCGCCTAGTCTAAGTCCTGCACGTGTCTCCCGTGCAGGCTGGAGTCGGGGCTCAGCTGTCTGATGACAGCCGAGCTCCTGCTAAAATGCCCGCGATAGAAGTTGACTTCGATCGCGGCCGTTTAACCCGTTAAATGCCGCCAATAGTGACCGCGGCATTTAACTTGTTCACCCATCGGCGGCCCGCAAATGCAATCGCGGGTCTCCGAAGGGTTGTCATGGCAGCCGTGGGCTTGATAAAAGCCCCCCGTTCTGCCCTGGACATATGCCTGTTAGGACGCGCCGGAGGCACGTCCTAATAGATTGCCTGTCAGATTTACACTGACAGGCAATAATGCTCTGGTATACGAAGTATACCAAAGTATTATAGCAGCGATCTGAAGATCGCACAGTAAAGTCCCCTAGTGGGACTAATGAAATAAGTAATAAATGTGAAATAAAGATTATTAACCCCTTCCCGCGATTGGGCGTGACTGTACGTCCGAAATCAAAGTGATTTCCCGCAGACGGGCGTACAGTTACGCCCTGCAGATAAAGCAAGCACAGGAGCTGTGCGCGCTTTATCTTCAGCGGCTGTCAGCTGTTATACACAGCTGACATGCCGCTGCAATGGCTGCGATGGCTGTTACCGCCGATCGCAGCCATTTAACCCCCTCAATGCGGCTGTCAATGACGTCCGCCGCATTGAAGTGGTTGACAGAGGGAGGGAGCTCCCTCTGTACCCCCCGCGCGCCCCGCGATGGATCGCGGGTGGCGATAGTTGCTATGGCAACCAGGAAGCCGTTACTAGGCTTCCTGGTTGCCCAGGTATGGTAGCCTATTAGGTCCTGCCCGAGGCACGACCTAATACGCTAACTGTCAAATGAAGAATGACAGTTACGATGCACTGCACTACATAAGTAGTGCAGTGTATCGTACCGGGGATCAGAAGACCAGATCTTCAAGTCCCCAGGTCAATGTAAAAGAAAAAGTAAAAAATGTAAAAAAAAATGTGAAAGAAAAATAAATAAATAAAAGTTAATAAATAATAAATAAATAATAAAAACAACACTTGCCCTGTTTCCCTGATCAACTTCTTTATTAGAAAAAAAATTAAAATATGAAAAAAACCTATACATAATAGGTATTGCCGCGTTCGGAACGGCCTGATCTATAAAAATATCACATTATTTTTACCGCACGGTGAACACCGTAAACATTTTTAATAAAAAACAATGACAGCATTTTAGTTTTTGGTCATCTTGTCTCAAAATTTTTTTAATAAAAAGTGATCAAAAAGTTGCAAGTAACGCAATATGGTACCAATAGAAACTACAGTTCGTCACGCATAAAAGAAGCCATCCCGCAGCGATATCAACTAAAAAATAAAAAAGTTATGGCTGTCAGAAAATGGCGACACTAAAACATGATTTTTTTAGAAAAGAGTATTTTTATTGTGGGAACGTAGTGAAACGTAAAAAAACGATATAAATTTGGTGTCGCTGTAATCGTATCGCCCCACAGAGTAAAGTTAACATGTTGTTTATACTGCACGGTGAACACTGTAAAAAAAAACAAAGAAAAGTGTTAGAATTGCTGTTTTGTTGTTTCCTCATCTCCCAAAAAATGGAATACATAGTGATAAAAAAATCGCATGTACCCCAAAATGGAACCAATAAAAATTACAGCTCGTTCCACAAAAAACGCGCCCTCACACCGCTCAGAAAAATAACACGTTATGGCTCTCAAAACGCAATGATGCTAAATGACGACCCAGACTAATTTTTTAGGTCCAGTAGAATTTCACTAAATATCCCACATCGTCATTTGCTGGACCCCACAGGTGGACCCTGTAGATGCATCGGAGATGAGGAAACTTTAGGGCCTTGTGCGGCTTATAGGGCTAGTGAAGAAGTCAAAGATTAGGCAATACTGGAGCACAGATATTTTGCATAATACCCAATAAACCCGGCCTGTGTATAAAGGATTGGTTCAAAGCGTACCACACCAATCCATGGATTATTCATTCACCCCATTATTACATCATCCTATTATGCCCTGATGTACTCCGCCCAGCTAACATATACCCTGATGTACGCCGCCCAGCTTACATATACCCTGATGTACTCCGCCCAGCTTACATATACCCTGATGTACTCCGCCCAGCTTACATATACAATGATGTACTCCGCCCAGCTTACATATACAATGATGTACTCCGCACAGCTTACATATGCCCTGATGTACTCCGCCCAGCTTACATATACCCTGATGTACTCCGCACAGCTTACATATACCCTGATGTACTCCTCACAGCTTGCATATAGCCTGATGTACCCGCACATATTACATATATCCTGATGTACTCTACAGTTTACATATATCCTGATGTACTCTGCGCATATTACATATACCCTGATGTACTCCGCACAGTTTACATATACCCTGATGTACTCCGCCCAGTTTACATATATCCTGATGCACTCCACCCAGCTAACATATACCCTGATGTACTCCGCACAGCTTACATATATCCTGATGCACTCCACCCAGCTAACATATACCCTGATGTACTCCGCACAGCTTACATATACCCTGATGTACTACACAGTTTACATATATCCTGATGTACTACGCACAGCTTACATATATCCTGATGTACTCCGCGCATATTACATATACCCTGATGTACTCCGCCCAGCTTACATATACCCTGATGTACTCCGCACAGCTTACATATACCCTGATGTACTCCGCCCAGCTTACATATACCCTGATGTACTCCGCCCGGCTTACATATGCCCTGATGTACTCCGCCCAGCTTACATATACCCTGATGTACTTCGCCCAGTTTACATATACCCGGATGTTCTCCGCCCAGCTTACATATGCCCTGATGTACTCCACCCAGCTTACATATACCCTGATGTACTCCGCCCAGCTTAAATATGCCCTGATGTACTCCGCCCGGCTTACATATACCCTGATGTACTCCGCCCAGCTTACATATGCCCTGATGTACTCCGCACAGTTTACATATACCCTGATGTACTCCGCCCAGTTTACATATATCCTGATGCACTCCACCCAGCTAACATATACCCTGATGTACTCCGCACAGCTTACATATATCCTGATGCACTCCACCCAGCTAACATATACCCTGATGTACTCCGCACAGCTTACATATACCCTGATGTACTACACAGTTTACATATATCCTGATGTACTACGCACAGCTTACATATATCCTGATGTACTCCGCGCATATTACATATACCCTGATGTACTCCGCCCAGCTTACATATACCCTGATGTACTCCGCACAGCTTACATATACCCTGATGTACTCCGCCCAGCTTACATATACCCTGATGTACTCCGCCCAGCTTACATATGCCCTGATGTACTCCGCCCAGCTTACATATACCCTGATGTACTTCGCCCAGCTTACATATACCCGGATGTTCTCCGCCCAGCTTACATATGCCCTGATGTACTCCGCCCAGCTTACATATACCCTGATGTACTCCGCCCAGCTTAAATATGCCCTGATGTACTCCGCCCGGCTTACATATACCCTGATGTACTCCGCCCAGCTTACATATGCCCTGATGTACTCCGCCCAGCTTACATATATCCTGATGTACTCCGCCCAGATTACATATACCCTGATGTACTCCGCCCAGCTTACATATATAATTGTCACGGACACAGGGTATGTGGACCCACTAGGCCGCACCGCCGTAGCGGGGAGGCAGCTGACCAGGTCACAGTCTATGCGGAAGTCAATGGCAGACAGCAATGCTTTGGGTACCTGAAATAGTCCCGGCGGTGGCTGTGGCTACAGCACGGATGGAGGCAGATGTGACAGGTGGCGCAAGACGTGGCGGGCAGTATCCGATGAAGCGGAAGACACTTGGCGTGGCAGATGACACTTGGCGTGGCAGATGACACTTGGCGTGGCAGAAGACACTTGGCGTGGCAGAAGACACTTGGCGTGGCAGATGACACTTGGCGTGGCAGAAGACACTTGACGCTGGTAGGCACAGGAACTGGATACGGGATACGGAATACAGGAGCAAGGTACACTGGGAGGCTGGAAGACACTGGGAGACCATAAGCAAGACGAACAACGGGAAAACTAACTGGCAAAGGGCAAGAGGGCAGAGCCCTTTTTATAGCCTGGGCCAGATTACAGCTTTTTACAAAAACGCGCGCACTGGCACCCGCCGGAGACACTCGGAATCCGGAAGAGAGTGCCGGCGCCTGACTGGGTGACGACGCTGCAGGCAGGTAAGCTGTCCATGGCCACGGCCGTGGGGGTTAACGACCGATCGACGGGCCGTGGCCATAGACGTTACAGTATCCCCCCTCTTACGCCCCCTCTTCTTGGGACCAGAGCGAGAGAGAAACTTCCTCACAAGAACAGGGGCATCGATGTTCTCCTCTGGCTCCCAAGACCTCTCTTCTGGGCCGAACCCCCTCCAGTCCACCAAATAAAATGTCCTTCCTCCCACCTTCTTGGTAGCCAGAATCTCCTTTACCTCGAAAGTCCCAGATGGACCGGCAGGAACCACTGTGGTACTAGGAGTCCTGGAGTAGCGGTTCAGGACCACCGGTTTTAGCAGGGAGACGTGAAAGGAGTTAGGAATCCTGAGAGTGGGGGGGAGCCGCAGCTTGTAGGATACCGGGTTAATTTGTAGCAGGACTTCAAAGGGACCAAGGAACCTCGGGGCAAATTTGCATGACGGCACCTTCAGCCGGATATTCCTAGAGGACAGCCAGACTTTAGTCCCTGGAAGGAACTGCGGAGGAACCCGTCTTCTTGTATCTGCCTTTCTCTTCATGCGGTCCACCGCCAAGAGGATAGAAGATCGGGTCTGTTGCCATATCTGTAGAAAGTCCCTGAAGGTGGAGTCGGCTGCAGGCACCTGGGACATTGTAGAAACAGGAAGAGGTATACGAGGATGTTGGCCGTAGACGATGAAAAATGGACTGGATGTGGTCGACTCACTGGTGTGGTTGTTATAGGAGAACTCTGCCCACGGGAGCAACTGCACCCAATCATCATGGTGCCTGGACACAAAGTGACGTAGGTAGTTCTCCATAACCTGGTTAACTCTCTCGACTTGCCCGTTGGACTGGGGATGATAAGCCGAAGAGAAGTCCAATTTCACACCAAGGAGCCCGCAGAGTGCTCTCCAAAACTTCGAGGTGAACTGGACACCTCTGTCCGAGACAATATGCAGGGGCAATCCATGCAGACGGAAGATGTGCTGTATGAAGAGGTCAGCCAACCGCGTAGCAGACGGCAGAGCGGTCAACGGGATGAAGTGAGCCATCTTGGAAAATCGATCCACCACCACCCAGATCACACTGCAACTCGCAGAAGGGGGAAGATCCGTGACGAAGTCCATAGCGACATGTTGCCACGGAGCAACGGGCACAGGCAGTGGTTGGAGCAGGCCCGCAGGTCTGGAGTGAGCAACTTTATTTGCTTCACAGACTCTGCAAGAGGAGACAAAGTCCATGACATCTTTGGGCAGCGTGGGCCACCAGAACTGACGGGTGATTAAATCTTGGGTCTTACGAGCACCCGCGTGACCTGCCAGCTTAGAGCTGTGACCCCAGCAAAGAATTCTTCCTCGGTCAACCAGACGCACAAAAGTCCTACCCAGAGGAATGTCTCTAACTTGCAGGGGATTCACAGAGAAGATACAGGATGGGTCAATGATATTTTGTGGAGATTCCATGGAGTCCTCGGTTTCGAAAGATCTAGACAAGGCATCGGCCCTCACATTCTTGTCGGCGGGACGGTAGTGGAGTTCGAACCGGAACCGAGCAAAGAACAATGACCACCTGGCTTGACGAGGATTCAACCGCTGGGCCGTCTATAGGTAGGTCAAATTCTTGTGATCCGTGAAGTTCAGGATAGGGTGAACCGCGCCTTCCAGTAGGTGTCTCCACTCCTGCAGAGCCAGTTTGATGGCCAGTAACTCCCGGTCCCCAATCGAGTAGTTACGCTCTGCGGGAGAAAACAGCTTGGAATAGTAGCCGCATACCACGGCCTTGCCTTTCGGTCTTTTCTGGAACAACAGTGCACCAGCACCCACTGAGGAGGCGTCCACCTCTAACGAAAACTGTAAGGATACGTCCGGATGGTGCAGAATGGAGGCAGATGTGAAGGCTTTCTTTAAGGATTCAAATGCGGCTTCAGCCTCCGGAGTCCACATCTTGGCATTCATACCTTTCTTAGTGAGGGTGGAAATAGGTGCTGTCAAAGATGAGAAGTTGGGGGATGAAGAGTCGGTAAAAGTTGGTGAATCCTAGAAAGCGTTGGATGGCCCTTAAGCCTTGGGGGCGTGGCCACTCCTGGACGGCCTTTACCTTCCGGGGATCTATCTTGAGACCCTGATCTGAGATAATATAGCCCAGGAAGGATAGAGACTTCTTCTCGAACACACACTTCTCCAATTTGGCGTAAAGTCGATTCTCTCTTAGACGGAGCAACACCTGGCGGACATGACTTTGATGAGTTACTGGGTCTGGGGAAAAAATCAGAATGTCATCGAGGTACACCACAACACAAACATACAGGAGATCACGAAAAATGTCATTGACAAATTCTTGGAATACTGCGGGAGCGTTACACAGGCCGAAGGGCATGACTAAGTATTCGTAATGCCCATCACGAGTATTAAAGGCAGTCTTCCACTTGTCACCTCGACGAATCCGGATCAGATTATAGGCCCCCCGCAGGTCCAGTTTAGAAAAACTTTTTGCCCCCCGTATGCGATCAAACAGTTCAGAAATTAAAGGCAGAGGATACCTGTTCTTTACCGTGATCTGGTTTAGGCCTCGGTAGTCGATGCAAGCTCGTAATGATCCATCTTTCTTTTTAACAAAGAAGAACCCTGCTCCGGCCGGGGATGAAGATTTACGAATGAAACCCCTACAGCACGGATGGAGGCAGATGCGGCAGGTGGCGCCAGACGTGGCGGGCAGTATCCGATGAAGCGGAAGACACTTGGCGTGGCAGATGACACTTGGCGTGGCAGATGACACTTGGCGTGGCAGAAGACACTTGGCGTGGCAGAAGACACTTGGCGTGGCAGAAGATACTTGGCGTGGCAGATGACACTTGGCGTGGCAGAAGACACTTGACGCTGGTAGGCACAGGAACTGGATACGGGATACAGAATACAGGAGCAAGGTACACTGGGAGGCTGGAAGACACTGGGAGACCATAAGCAAGACGAACAACGGGAAAACTAACAACGCTCTGGCAAACGGCAAGAGGGCAGAGCCCTTTTTATAGCCCAGGGCATCCTGGGCCAGATTACAGCTTTTTACAAAAACGCGCGCACTGGCCCTTTAAGGCCGTGCACGCGCGGGCGCGCGCACCCGCCGAAGACACTCAGAATCTAGAAGAGAGTGCCGGCGCCTGACTGGGGGACGACGCTGGAGGCAGGTAAGCTGTCCATGGCCACGGCCGTCGGGGTTAACGACCGATCAACGGGCCGTGGCCATAGACGTTACAATAATGATGTACTCCGCCCAGTTTACATATGCCCTGATGTACTCCACCCAGCTTACATATACCCTGATGTACTCCACAGTTTACATATATCCTGATGTACTACACACAGCTTACATTTATCCTGATGTACTCTGCGCATATTACATATACCCTGATGTACTCCGCACAGCTTACATATACCGATGTACTCCGCACAGCTTACATATACCCTGATGTACTCCGCACAGCTTACATATATAATGATGTACTACGCACAGCTTACATATACCCTGATGTACTCCTCACATATTACATATACCCTGATGTACTCCGCACAGCTTACATATACCCTGATGTACTCCGCCCAGCTTACATATACCCTGATGTACTCCGCACAGCTTACATATACCCTGATGTACTCCGCCCAGTTCACATATGCCCCCACATTATAAGCTGAAATACCACTAATACACCAAGCAAAATCTGCGCTTCAAAAGCCAAATGGTGGTCCAACTGAGCCTGGCAGTGTACCCAAACGGCAATTTATGACCACATATGGTGTATTCTGGAGAACCCGCTTAACAATTTATGGGATGTGTGTCTACGGTGGTACAAGCTGGGCACAACACATTGGGCACTGAAATGGCATATTTGTGGAAAAAGCCATTTTCAATCTGCAACATCTATTGTTTACTCATTTTTGCAAAACACTTGTGCGGTCAAAATGCTCACTACACCCCTAGATCAATTCTTTGAGGGATCTAGTTTCCAAAATGGGGTAATTTTTCGGGGGGTACCACTGTACTGGTACTATAGCTCAATGCAACATGGTGTCAAAAAACTAATCTTATAAAATCTCCACTCCAAATACTAAATGGCGCTCCTTCCCTTTAGAGCCTTGCTGTGTGTCCAAATAGCAGTTTATGACCACGTGTGGGGTATTTCCCTACTCTGTAGAAGTTGCTTTACAAATGTTACGGTGCTTTTTCTCCTTTATTTGTTGAGAAAATGAAACATTTTTAACTAATGCTGTGTCTTATTGGAAAATAATGTCATTTTTCATTTTCACTGCCCATTTCTAATAAAATATATGAGACACCTGTGGGGTGCTGAAAAAATAAAAAAGTTAGAGCTCTTTGAATGCGACTATAGAAAAACGAATAAAATAGCTCGGTCATTAGGGCCTAAAATGGGATGGTCACTAAGGGGTTAACGTCAGTTAGCACAATATAAATACATTTACAGTATCTCCCCCTAGTGGCGACTGCTGGTAGCTTTCCACTGAAGTGTAGTAACCAGGACATGAGTCTAAGGCTATGTTCACACAGAGTTTTTTGCAGGAGGAATATCTGCCTCAAAATTCCGTTTGGAAGTTTGAGGCACATTTTCCTCTCCCTGCACGCCGATTTTCGCTGCGTTTTTCGCCGGCGGCCATTGAGCGCCGCGGGCATAATACACCGCGAAATACGCTTTCTCTGTCTCCCATTGAAGTCAATGGGAGGTCAGAGGCATAAACGCCCGAAGATAGGGCATGTCGCTTCTTTTTCTCGCGAGGCAGTTTTACTGCTCGCGGGAAAAAGACGCCGACGCCTCCCATTGAAATCAATGGGAGGCATTATAGGGCAGTTTTTGACGAGTTTTGCGGCGCGTTTTCCGCGAAAAAAAAACTCGTCAAAAAACTCATTGTGAACTTAGCCTAAAATGTTCTTTACACAGGACGATTATCGGGCAGACAAGTGTTCATATAACGCTCGTTGCTGATAATTGCGCTTTGTAAAAAGGGCAGCAATCCGCAGATGAACGAGCAAACACCCAATCATCTGCTGGTCGTATCGTTTTAAAAAAGTGAAATATTATTGTTGTCGGCAGCGCATCTCCCTGTGTAAACAGAAAAACGCGCTGCCGACATGATAATAACGTATGGGGACGAGCGATCGGAGTAACGACCGCTCGCCCTCATCCATAGCTCCGTGTTATCCATAGCTCCGTGTCATCCATAGCTCCGTGTCATCCATAGCTTCGTGTCATCCATAGCTCCGTGTTATCCATAGCTCCGTGTTATCCATAGCTCCGTGTTATCCATAGCTCCGTGTCATCCATAGCTCCGTGTCATCCATAGCTCCGTGTTATCCATAGCTCCGTGTGACCGGAGCAAACGAGCAGATATGTCATAAATGTCAGGTAGATTGGGGTTCCACCTCTGGGACCCGCATTCACTACTATGGGAGTTACGGAAACAGATCAGACAAAGCCGGAGGTGGGACCCTCATCTATCTGACATCCTATGGATACGTCATAAATGTGTCTGATGGGAAGACCCCTTTAATGAGTATATCAGTAATAGTATAACTAGCAAGTACCAGCCGCTACCCCTCCCCCCTCATTGCAACACCAAGTAAGGCCCCATGCACACGACCGTATTTTCATCTATCCCGAAAAACTGTCCATATTGCATCGGTATATACGGATCCGTAAAAAAAAGAGGGAGGATGCAAATGATGTCATCAGCATGTTGCATAGCAACGCTTCCATATATATGGTCAGAGTACGGATGCGTATCCATAGCCACCCATATTTATGGAAGTGCCCATAGACTTCTATGGGAGAGTCCCTGCTGTAATTACTGATGAAAAATACGGTCGCGTGCGTGGGGCATAAGAAACTGCAGCTGCATCCCCCTCCTCCCTGTTTACAGTTTTTCACTAGATGGAACTTGCACGATCAACGATGTATCCAGTGACTCGGTGCTCATTTACACGAGCCGACGCACGCTGTACGGGGATGAGCGATGGTTAATACGATGGTCCGTGCTCGTACAGTTTACGTATTGTCGGCAGCACATCCCCTGTTTGTACACTGTGGACAACGAGGATTTTTTGGGACGCATAAAAGATGTGATCAGCTGACCAATGAGTGCAGTTTATCGTCTGATCGTCGCTGCTTGTGATCGAAAACAAGCGCTCGTATGATTATCGGCATTGGTAAAGGGGTCTTAATGTCAATAAAAGGTTTTTTTTTTATATCACAACGTTTCTAAGCATTTTCTAAAATAGACCCATCCTGGAACCCAGTGGTATAAACAGGCTTTTCTTTACAGCCGAGGTCTTGATGACGTCATTGAGACCGCGCGGTGATCGTGTATTATAATTATTATAGATTGTGGGAGATCAAACATCAGGATATAGTTTTGTTGGCTTTAGCGATGGTTTGAACATTTGGTGTACTTCTTCTATTAGCCACAAGGGGGCGATACATAACCTGGAAGAACGCAGTGCGGGAGCCTTTTGGTTTTTCTTGGCTTTTATATTGTGGGGCTATTATATAATCTATACCAGTGGTTCCCAACCGGGGTGCCGAGAGCTGTTCAGGGGTGCCGCGGCTCATCCTCGGCAAAAAAAAAAAAAAAATGTAATTTTTTTTTGACATTTTTTTTTTTTTTTTTTGCTACAAGCTCCGCCCCCGACGTTGTAGCAGGCGTGACGCGCGGACGTCTGTTACAAGCACCGCCCACAGCTTCCCACTAGAAGCCTGACGGAGGGAGAGGAGCCATTAACACTGGGCAGGGTAAGTGCGGTTTTCTTTACTTTCTTAGCAGTTGTGTGAGAAATGGAGCCAGGGGAATGTGGGTAGTTGTAGTTCTCTCCTCTTATACCTCCTCCCTGTAATGTCCTCTGATATCCCATAATAACAGCATGGACATGCTGGGAGTTGTAGTCCTCTCCTCTTATACCTCCTCCCTGTAATGTCCTCTGATATCCCATAATAACAGCCTGGACATGCTGGGAGTTGTAGTTCTCTCCTCTTATACCTCCTCTCTGTAATGTGCTCTGATATCCCATAATAACGTCCTGGACATGCTGGGAGTTGTAGTCCTCTCCTCTTATACCTCCTCCCTGTAATGTCCTCTGATATCCCATAATAACAGTCTGGACATGCTGGGAGTTGTAGTTCTCTCCTCTTATACCTCCTCCCTGTAATGTCCTCTGATATCCCATAATAACGTGCTGGACATGCTAGGAGTTGTAGTTCTCTCCTCTTCTACCTTCTCCCTGTAATGTCCTCTGATATCCCATAATAACGTCCTGGACATGCTGGGAGTTGTAGTCCTCTCCTCTTATACCTCCTCCCTGTAATGTCCTCTGATATCCCATAATAACAGCATGGACATGCTGGGAGTTGTAGTCCTCTCCTCTTATACCTCCTCCCTGTAATGTCCTCTGATATCCCATAATAACAGTCTGGACATGCTGGGAGTTGTAGTCCTCTCCTCTTCTACCTCCTCCCTGTAATGTCCTCTCTGATATCCCATAATAACAGCCTGGACATGCTAGGAGTTGTAGTTCTCTCCTCTTATACCTCCTCCCTGTAATGTCCTCTGATATCCCATAATAACAGTCTGGACATGCTGGGAGTTGTAGTCCTCTTCTCTTATACCTCCTCCCTGTAATGTCCTCTGATATCCCATACTAAGTCTGGACATGCTGGGAGTTGTAGTCCTCTCCTCTTATACCTCCTCCTGTAAACTTTCTCTGATATCACATAACATCCTGGACATGCTGGGAGTTGTTGTTCTTATACCTCCTTATTTATTCCTTCCCCAGGGGTAAGCACACTTTCTGTCTGTGATGGTCCCTTTACTAGAGGGGCAGATGGTTATTTTATCGGGGGGCGGGGGGACTGAGGCTGATGGTGGCTTTACTGGAGGGGGCTGATGGTCATTTTACTGGGGGGACGGAGGCTGATGGTGGCTTTACTGAGGGGTCATTATAATGTGAGTGGGGGGCTGACGGTCATTACTGTGAGTGGGGGGCTGACGGTCATTACTGTGAGTGGGGGGCTGACGGTCATTACTGTGAGTGGGGGGCTGACGGTCATTACTGTGAGTGGGGGGCTGACGGTCATTACTGGGAGTGGGGGGCTGACGGTCATTACTGTGAGTGGGGGGGCTGACGGTCATTACTGGGAGTGGGGGGCTGACGGTCATTACTGGGAGTGGGGGGGCTGACGGTCATTACTGGGAGTGGGGGGCTGACGGTCATTACTGGGAGTGGGGGGCTGACGGTCATTACTGGGAGTGGGGGGCTGACGGTCATTACTGGGAGTGGGGGCTGACGGTCATTACTGTGTGAGTGGGGGGCTGACGGTCATTACTGGGAGTGGGGGGCTGACGGTCATTACTGGGAGTGGGGGGCTGACGGTCATTACTGGGAGTGGGGGGCTGACGGTTATTACTGTGAGTGGGGGGCTGACGGTCTTCAAGTGGTTTCCGCCTCTGACCTCCCATTGAAATTAATAGGAGGCAGAAAAACCTGCGGCGCTCGTTTGGTGCTTTTTTGTCTGCGGTTTTTGCATTCGCTTCAACGGCTTAAAAAAAATGTGGGAAAAAAATAAATAAAAAAAAGTCAAACAGCGCTGTCAATTCAAAATCTGCCTCAAAATTCGTAAATGAATTTCGAGGCAGACTTTTAGTTTCTGCCTTACAAAAAAACGTTGTGTGAACATAACCTAAGAGTGTACTGCTTGTTTTTCGCCATTTTTTGTCGTTTTGTAAACAATTTTTGGTAGGGGTGCCCTGAGAATTATTTTTTTTCCCTGGGGTGCCTCGAGCCTGAAAAGGTTGGGAAACTCTGATGTATACAGTCGTCCTGGTGTATCTGGCAGTTTTCTAGAGTTCAGTGTATAATCATTGATAGATACGGTGACGCTGACATCACGCCGGGCAGCACGTGCGTCCTCATGAATTATACAGGATACAGACAATATTATTAAAGAGGAGCCGACATTTCTCCTGAAATGTATGTATTAACCCTTTCACGACCAAGGACGAAAATGCACGTCCTGGTCGGCTGCTAGTTCCCGCACCAGGACGTGCATTTTCGTCCGCATTTCAAACTGTCACTCTGTGTAAACACAGAGTGACAGACGCGCGCTGACAGCTGTCCTAGACAGCTGAGACATCAGTCTCGCCGGACAGCGGACCATCGCCGCTGCTTTCGGCAGTTAACCCCTTAAGTGCGGCGACGGATTGCCGTCGCCGCATTTAAGTGGTTTGAAGCACATCGGCAGCCCCCACGAAGTGATCGTGGGGGCTACCGATGCTTGTCACGGCAATCGGAGGTCAGATAATGACCTCCGGGTTGCCATGTACGGAAGCCTCGGAGGAACAGCCTCCGGCCGTTCCTCCTCTGCTTCCTGTCAGTGTGACAGTCACGTCACAATGACAGTTGGAGTACATTACACTACGTGTGTAGTGTAATGTACTCTAGCAGCGATCAAAGCTGCAAGACTAAGTGTCCCCTAGTGGGACAAGTAAAAAAAGTAAAAAAAAGTAATAAAAATGTTTTAAAAAAAGTGTAAAAATAAAAGTTATAAGTTCTATAAACACAAAATGCTTTTTTTCCTATAATAAGTCTTTTATTATAGAAAAAAAATGAACAC
The DNA here is from genome assembly GCF_050947455.1 of Rhinoderma darwinii. NCBI lineage: Eukaryota > Metazoa > Chordata > Amphibia > Anura > Rhinodermatidae > Rhinoderma > Rhinoderma darwinii. The sequence continues at coordinate 308,578,919 of NC_134690.1, read as the reverse complement.
GTTAAAAAAAGTACACATATTTTGTATCACCGCGTTCGTAACGACCCCAACTATAAAACTGTAATGTTATTTTCCCCGCACGATGAACACCCCAAAAAAATCAATAAAAAACGACGACAGAATCACAATTTTTTTGGTCACAACCGCTCCCTCAATAAAGAATAAAAAGTGATCAAAAAGTCGCATGTACCCGAAAATAATACCAATAAAAACTTCTATCCGTCCCGCAAAAAACAAGCCCTTACACAGCTTTTTTGACTAAAAAATAAAAAAATTATGGCTCTCAGAATATGGTGACACAGAAATTTTTTTTGTTTATAAATAAGTCATTTTATTGTGCAAACGCTAAAAAAAAGGACCAAACCTATATACATATGGTATCGCCGTAATCGTACCGACCCGCAGAATAAAGTAACAATGTCATTTATAGCGTACGGTGAGCGCCGCAAAAAGAAAACCTAAAAAACGGTGTCAGAATTCCTGTTTTTTGCTCAGGATTGCAAAAAAAATTAACAAAAAGTGATTAAAAAAAAACCGCACGTACCCCAAAATGGTACCAATGAAAACTACAGATTGTCCCGCAACAAATAAGCCCTCACACCGCTCTATTGATGGAAAAATAAAAAAGTTATGGCTCTTGGAAAGCGGGGAGGGAAAATCTAAAATCAGAAAGCAAAAACTGGATCAGTCCTGAAAGGGTTAATTCATTTCTAATGAAAAAAACGTATGACCCCATGTGGGGTATTTCCGTACTCGGGAGAAATTGCTTTATAAAAAATGGTTGTTTTTTTCCTCCTTTATCCCTTGTGAAAATGAGAAAATGCAACATTTTAGTGGAAAAAATGTTGATATTAATTTTCGCGCCCTAATTCTAATAAACTCTGCAAAAGACCCGTGGGGTCTAAATGCTCACTATACCCCTAGAAAAATTCCTTGAAGGTTTTTCCAAAATGGGGTCACTTTTGGGGGGTTTCCACTGTTTTGGTCCCTCCAGTGCATTGCAAATGCGACATGGCACCGAAAACCATTCCAGCAAAATCATAAATCCAAATGGCGCTCCTTCCCTTCTGAGCCCTGCTGTGGGTCCAAACAGCAGTTTATTACCACATATGGGGTATTGTCGTAATCGGGAGACATTGCTTTACAAATGTTGGGGTGCATTTTCTTCGTTATTCCTTGTAAATAAAAATTTCTATGTTGTTTCAGAAAAAAAGTAAATTGTAATTTTTACAGACTAATTCCAATATATTTAGCGAAAAACCTGTGTGGTCAAAATACTTACTATACCCCTAGATAAATACCTTATGGGGTCTAGTTTTCGAAATGGGGTCGTTTATGGGCAGTTTCTATCGTTCTGGCAGCTCAAAGCTTCTCCAAATGTACAGTGGGGCCTAAAACATTTTCAAGCAAAATATGAGTCCTGAAAGCCTCCGGGTGCTCCCTTCCTTTGGGGCCCTGCCGTGTGTCCAAACAACGCATTAGGGCCACAATGTGGGTATTTTTGAAAACAGGAGAAAAAGGGTGATAGATTTTGGGGTGTGTTTCTTAATTTTCATGTTCGCTTTACAAAGAAATCGGTCTTCAAACAAATACTTTTATGAAAAAAGTGAAATTATATTTTTTTTTCACCTGATATGCATTAAATTTAGCAAAAAACAGTGGGGTCAAAATACTTACTATACCCCTAAATAAATACCTTATGGGGTCTAGTTTTCTAAATGGGGTCGTTTATGGGGAGTTTCTATCGTTCTGGCAGCTCAAAGCCTCTCCAAATGTACAGTGGGGCCTAAAACATTTTCAAGCAAAATATGAGTCCTGAAAGCCTCCGGGTGCTCCCTCCCTTTCGGGCCCTGTCGTGTGTCCAAGCAATGCATTAGGGTCACAATGGGGGCATTTTTGAAAACAGGAGAAACAGGGTGATATATTTTGGGGTGTGTTTCTTCATTCTCATGGTCGTTTTACACAGAAATCGGTCTTCAAAGTGATACTTTTATGAAAAAAGTGTTTTTTGTTTTTTTTTCACCTGCTATGCATTAAGTTTAGCAAAAAACTGTGGGGTCAAAGTACGCACTACACCCCTAGATAAATACCTTAAGGGGTCTAGTTTTCTAAATGGGGTCATTTATGGGGAGATTCTATCGCTCTGGTAGCTCAAAACCTCTCCAAATGTACAGTGGGGCCTAAAACATTTTCAAGCAAAATATGAGTCCTGAAAGCCTCCGGGTGCTCCCTCCCTTTCGGGCCCTGTCGTGTGTCCAAGCAATGCATTAGGGTCACAATGGGGGCATTTTTGAAAACAGGAGAAACAGGGTGATATATTTTGGGGTGTGTTTCTTCATTCTCATGGTCGTTTTACACAGAAATCGGTCTTCAAAGTGATACTTTTATGAAAAAAGTGAAATTATATTTTTTTACGCCTGCTTTGCATGAATTCTTACAAAAAAACTGTGGGGTCAAAATACTTACAACACCCCTTAATAAATACCTTAAGGGGTGTAGTTTTCAAAATGGGATCACTTGTGGGGGTTTCCACCATTCTGACACCTATGAGCCTCTGAAAACCTGGCTTGGTGCAGGAAAACAAAATGTACTTCAAAATGTATAAAATGATTACTAAATTTGTAAGTCCTCCAAATTGCTCAAAAAAAAAAAAAATTTTTTCAAAAGTGCTGCCAAAATAGAGTAAAGAGATGGAAATATATATTTAATTAAAAAAATTGTACAGTATGTGTGTACATATGTCACATATTGCAGTTAAAAATAGGGAAAAATGATAATTTTTACAAAATTTCTTCAATTTCTCTATTTTTTAACTAATTTCCGCAAATCGTATCAGTCTACTTTTACCACTAAAATAAAGTACAACATGTGACGAAAAAACAATGTCAGAATTACTTGGATATTCAAAACTTTCACAGAGTTATTCTCTGATAAAGTCAGACATACCAGATTTGACAAATCTGGCTTGGTCATTAAAGAGGCTCTGTCACCAGATTTTGCAACCCCTATCTGCTATTGCAGCAGATAGGCGCTGCAATGTAGATTACAGTAACGTTTTTATTTTAAAAAAACGAGCATTTTTGGCCAAGTTATGACCATTTTTGTAGTTATGCAAATGAGGCTTGCAAAAGTCCAAGTGGGTGTGTTTAAAAGTAAAAGTCCAAGTGGGTGTGTATTATGTGCGTACATCGGGGCGTTTTTAATACTTTCACTAGCTGGGCGCTCTGATGAGAAGTAACATCCTCTTCTCTTCAGAACGCCCAGCTTGTGACAGTGCAGATCTGTGACGTCACTCACAGGTCCTGCATCGTGACGGCCACATCGGCACCAGAGGCTACAGTTGATTCTGCAGCAGCATCAGCGTTTGCAGGTAAGTCGACGTTTGATTGGACGTTGTCAGTTTGTAGGGACACACCCCCAACTGGTAACACACAGCTGTCAATTCTTACATTTCCAGGAGGAATAACAGAGAAACGGCACAAAGCAGAGAGTCCTAAGAAAAGTTGCGCACTCGACTGAATGTTTCTTCTCCTCGTCTATCGTGTGTGTTGATTTTATACATTTTCGCTGCTGCGTGTCTAGAGATCATATGGATTATTAGATGTTTTATTTCTGTATATTTGTACTGCATTGTTGCAGCTCATCGTCCTCCAGCTGCGGCCTTTCATTTCCATGACGACTGCTCCACTTTTCCTTTGCTCCAGTTTTAAATTTCCCACCTTTGTCTGGATTACGGATTCTCTGTAAGGTTATGTGCACACGACCTATTTTCAGGCGTTTTACGCCTCGAATCACGCCTGAAAAGACGGCTCCATTACGTCTGCAAACATCTGCCCATTGCTTGCGGGATCTGTTTAATACTAATGCGGGTCGTGTAATACTAGATTGTAATCCGTTTCTCAGGTTTATATCTTAGAGGGTTCGTTTCTATGCAGGTAAAAATCTGTTACATACAGAAATTTCTGTAGCACAAGGCCGCCACTAGGGGGAGCAAACTGAGGACTGATTTATATAGGCACAACAGGAGCTGTATGCATGTGCACAATCGTCTCCCCCTAGTGGTGGTTGCAGGAAGCACGTTACTATATGGCTCTGGGAAGGGAATCTGAGAACACAGCTCACACCCATGAAGATATATTATGAAATGAGGGATCTAAGAATTTCCAACCTGCAGTCCGACCGCTCTATTCATTCCCTATGGCATCGCCGGAAATAGTCAAGTTTGACTGCTCCTTGCCCAATTATGCACTCTGCCGTGAGCGGCTCCGCGCAGGCAGGCGCGATGTTGTGACGTCAATTTCTGAGCCTTTTTTCTACTCCGTTTATGCAGCGTGTGGATGAGACGTGTTTTATCTCATCCACTTTGCTGCTACTGTATTATGCTGCCGATTTTTCCGCATTATAATACAGGTATATGCCGTATTTACGTAATGTGTGAACTGACTCTAACCCCTCCACCCACCCCCCCCGCCAGTCCCCGCAAAAATGTTCTTGCATCAAACCGGTCCTCGGTGCAAAATAGGTTGGGGACCACTGCCATAGAGAATGACTTGAGTGACCACCCTCTGGGACCCGCACTCTTGTTAACAACCCGCAGCGATCCGGCATTTATCACCTATCTTGTGGATAGGTGAAAAATTATTTTCGTGGTACAACCCCTTTAATCAGGTATCAATAGGACTTGATGGACCCCAAATTATCAGTCATAGAAAAGTATTTAAAATTTGAACGTCCACATTTATATCCTTTTTTGGTCCAACATTCTGTGCTGATTAATTTCTTAATGTCGTTTTACAGCAGTTGGAGCACAGTTTTCTGAAACGGAGCTCTAAATCTCCTGCGTAGACAGTTACATGGTATAATTTTGTCTCCCTGCAGCCACCACTAGAGGGAGCTCACTGCATACTGTTTTGTTACCAAGTTCAATGTACAACCATATACAATGAGCTCCCTCTAGTGGTGGCTGCAGGTAGCATGTTATGTTTTAAATCTGTTTACCTGATGTTCCTTGGGGGACATTAAGGTAATAGGCCATGTTCACACAGGGCAGATACGCGGCGTAAAAGTACACAGCGTATTGGCCCTGGGCACCGGAGGTAATTCTGGCTGAAAAACTGCAGTTTTTCGGCTGGAATGTCCATAGAAGGTAGAAAAAAAACCCATACTTACCCGTAGCCATGGTGACGTGTCCCTCTGATGTTCTGCAGCAGTCATATGGGATGAGACATCATCCCTGGAGGCCGGGTTGAACGCAGGAGCAGAGAGATCTGGGTAAGTTTGGCGGTTTTTTTCCGCTGCGTCTGGATGAGATTTGTTTGAATCTCCTCCACTCTTCTGCTTCTGTATTACGCTGTGGAGTTTCCGCAATGAAATCGGTTGCAGAAAATCCGCCGTGTTTACGCTACGTGTGAACCCGGCCAGACAGTGAATTTCCATGTAGCGGGAGATTCATTTTCAGCTGTGATTATGGATTTCTTTCTTACAGGTAGAGGGGAAACAAGTCACAGACCGAGCACGCAACGAAGAAGACGCTACCGCCCAGGAGCCCGTGCGCTGATGGAAATAAGAAAGTACCAAAAATCAACCAATCTGCTCATTCAGAAAACCCCGTTTTTCCGCCTGGTGAGTGGATGTGTCCTCTGCGGCTGCTCCTCTTTATTGTCAGTGATATTCCCCTTTTATTCTTGCAGGTGAGAGAGATCTGCCTGAAGTATTCCCGCGGCGTGTTTTACTACTGGCAAAGCACCGCACTTATGGCGCTACAAGAGGTCAGTATCTCATACAATGCACTGTCCATGTAACGCATGGGTCAACCAGAGAGGGAGCTGCTCTTTGCAGTGATTCACTACTCAGCCCCCGCCCCCTCTAACACATCCATATGCCCTAGCGGGACATTTGCATAGGGGTTGTGATGCATTGTGGGAGTTCCAGAGGCCAGGACCCCCCCCCCACCATCACTCTAGCTAACAGCTCATAAAAGTGAAATCTGATCAGTCCTTCGAGCTGTGTAGTAAATTATACCGGGAGTGCTGTCACTTTAAGAGGGACTAATGCTCTTCTGTATCCACAGTCAGCTGAGGACTTCCTCGTGAGTCTCTTTGAAGATTCTTACCTCTTCAGTCACCAGGCCAATAGGGGCACTCTCTTTGTGAAGGACATGCAGCTCGCACGGAGAATCCGAGGCATCCCGTATGAACTGTGATAACGCTGCCGTTTTATCTCTCAAGATTTGATGAAGAATGATCACGTGTAAATAGTTTTATATTAATGGAGAAAATCTATTGGGAAATACAAGTTTTACCATTGCATAAAAGATCCAGTTTGGAAGAGTAAACCGGCTTTAGCGCCCCCTCCTGACACTGGTTACAGTGGAGTTTTTTTCTTTGTTACAACCAATATGGCTGCCGCTGCAGTTTGCAGGGTGGTAGTGCAGTCGTTTTTCTGTCCAGCTATGTAATGGGTTATAGGGGTCCAGGATGTAGCACAGAAAATGACCACAAGGCGGCACTGCTGGACAAAACCGCTAACAAAGACGCTGGACACAACCGCTAATGAAACCTGATCTGGCCGACCTTCTATATGTTCTGCTGAGTTTATGATCCGCTTCCTGTTTTTATTCTGTGAAGATTTGTTAATTTTTTCAAATAAAAAAAAAATGTATATTATAACTTTGATCTTCATCATTTTAGACTAATCTTCATAAGGGCTTGGATATGATCAATGACTCCAGCTTCGCTGTAGTTCAATACTCTTGCTCTGTCCCACCCCCATTCTTTACACTGCAGCTATGCTTGTTCAGAGTGTTTGCTGTGTGGGTGGGTGTGTGGGTTGGTTCCAGAATTATTTGGGCAGTGACACAATCTTCATGATTTGGGTTTTGCTGCCACCACATTGGATTTGAAATGAAACAACTGAGATGCAATTGAAGTTTAAACTTTCAGGTTTATTTCAAGGGGTTAAACAAAAATCTCCTGTGAAAAGTTTAGGAATTGCCACCATTTTTCTACACAACCTCCTCATTTCAGGTGATCAAAAGTGATTGGACAAATTAACATTACCATAAATGTTTTTTTTAATACTTTGTAGAGAATCCTTTGCAGGCAATGATGGCCTGAAGTCTGGAACCCATGGACATCACCAGACGCTGGGTTTCCTCCTTTGTTTTTTTTGTTTTTTATATTTAAAATTTTTTATTTTCAAGAAAAGAAATGGGGATACAGAAAAAGAAAAGGGGGTGACATGGGTACAGAAAAAGCCCATGAGGGCCGATCATTTCAACCTATATTTCAACAACAATAAGTAAATATGCAATCAAAGTCCTCCCAACATAGTACCATCAATACACTACAAGCATTAGTATAGCAAGACAGGAATACCAGCATTACACCCTCATCCGCCCCTCCATCACCCACATCTCAGTCAATTCTTAGTAACGATTGATTCAAATAGGGAAGTAAACGAAGGGTAGAAGGACAAAAGGAAGAGGGGGGGGTATAGGGAAAATCTTAAGAGGGAGAAGGGGAGATGTTCTCCCCTCACTCTCTCCCCCCCCCCACAGCACATCACAGACCAGAGAGAACTCAAGAGCTCCCTGGTTCTCCACTAATCAGTTTACCCATGGCCCTCTTGTATCTGTCCGACTTGCAGATGTCAAACCAATAGAACCAGGTTTTCTGAAACTGCGTTGCTCGTTCGGGTGCGGAATGGAGCAACTCCTCCATTCTCCGAATTTCGTGAATGCGCTCCAGCCATTGTCTAGTCACAGGAGGCTCAGAGGATCTCCAACCCCCCGGAATACAAGCCTTAGCTGCGTTCAACAAATGTCTCACTAACATCTTCCTGTAGCGCCCCACAGGTATATCGTGGTGGTGCAGCAAAATCCATGCCGGATCATCTCCCAGCGAGATTCCTGTGATCTCCAGAATGATATCTTGAACCTCTGACCAATAGGTGCGAAGGTTCTCACAGCTCCAGAATATACGTAAAAGCGTTCCCTCTTCTCTGCCGCATCTCCAACATAAAGGAGAAACATCCGGGAACATTTTATGTAGCACATGTGGGACTCTGTACCAACGGGATAGTATTTTAAAACTGGTTTCTTGATAGGCGTTACTAATAGACGCCTTATGTGTGAGGAGCATGATCTTTTCCCTTTGCTCTTGTGTTAGAGTAATCTGAAGATCTCTTTCCCATTTCGTAATATATGGTGGGATGAAATCCTCAGCAGGAGTGAGCAGCACGCAGTAAAGACTGGACAGGGCCCGTCTCACATGCCCCGTTTGAGAACACAAAGTTTCAAAGGAAGATAGAGCTCGGTCATAGGAAGCCGGTGTAGGTAGTCTTGACAAGTAATGAGTCAATTGTAACGCCTGTGTTAGGGATCTGCCAGGTACTTCATCTAGGTATACTCCTGGGATTAATCAATCCACACCTGAAGCCAGACCTGTTCGACTGACACCATCTCCCACCAACCAGGGTGGCAGGCTCAGGAGTGGGAGAGCTTATCGCGGCCTGGTCTGTCGGAGTTAGCTCCGCCCCCTGTCCTTTATTAGCTGCCCTGTTCTCTCCCTCAGTGCTTGTAATTCTTTTGGATTCCTGGCCCCACTGCTGCTTGCTCCAGCCTGCTTCTGCCGTGCTTCTGCCTTGCTGCAGTTCTGCTTGACCTGCTTTGCTTTGCCCCTGGCTTGCTTCTGTCTCCGTGCCCGCTCGGGTGTACTCACTTCGTCCTGGTCCTGACTGTTGGTTCGCCGCTCCGTTTCCTCGTGGCGTTCCGTGGCTACTGCCCCTTCCCTTGCGTGTTCCCTGTTTGTTTTCCTGTGCACTTAGACAGCGTAGGGACCGCCGCCCAGTTGTACCTCGTCGCCTAGGGCGGGTCGTTGCAAGTAGGCAGGGACAGGGCGGTGGGTAGATTAGGGCTCACTTTCCCTTCACCTCCTTCCTGCCATTACATAATTACAAGCCCTTACCTAGTCTACCATTTCTCCTACGCTGACGCTATCATGGACCCCCTTGAGACCCTGATCCAGCAGATGCAGGGCCTCTCCCTACAGGTCCAGGCCCTGGCCCAAAGGGTCAATCAGGGTGACGCTGCTTTAGTAGTACCCCTCACCTCACCTCTAGAACCCGACCTCAAGTTACCTGACCGGTTTTCAGGGGACCGTAAGACGTTTCTCTCCTTCCGGGAGAGTTGCAGACTATTTCCGCCTAAAGCCCCACTCCTCAGGTTCCGAGAACCAGCGGGTGGGTATCATCATATCCCGACTCCAGGAAGGGCCCCAAGAGTGGGCCTTCTCCTTGGCTCCTGACGCCCCTGAACTTTCCTCTGTTGATCGTTTTTTCTCTGCCCTCGGACTCATTTACGACGAGACTGACAGGACTGCTTTAGCCGAGAGTCAGCTGGTGACCTTACGTCAGGGTAGGAGACCGGTTGAGGAATACTGTTCTGATTTTAGGAAGTGGTGCGTAGCTTCTCAGTGGAACGATCCGGCCCTAAGGTGCCAGTTTAGGTTAGGATTATCTGACGCCCTGAAGGATCTGCTGGTTAGCTACCCCTCGTCTGACTCCCTTGACCAGGTTATGGCCCTAGCAGTACGACTTGACCGACGTCTCAGGGAACGTCAGCTAGAACGCTTCAGTGTGCTCCCCTCTGACTTTTCTGCGATCCCCCCCGAGGTCCCGTCTCCTCGCCCCTCCACGGAGGACTCGGAGGTACCTATGCAACTCGGGGCCTCCATGTCCCCTCGACAACGTAGGGAGTTTCGCAGAATGAATGGTCTCTGCTTCTACTGTGGGGACGACAAGCATCTACTGAACACCTGTCCCAGGCGCAAGAATAAGAAGCCGGAAAACTTCCGCGCCTAAGTGATCATCGGGGAGGTCACTTGGGCGCACAGGTATTTCCCGTTAATGTGAAACGCAATAAAATTTTGCTTCCCTTTCAGGTCTCGTTTGCTGGCCGGTCTGCCACGGGCAGTGCTTTCGTGGATTCTGGCTCATCTGCTAATATCATGTCTGTGGAATTTGCTATGTCTCTAAAGATGCCTTGTATTGATTTACCTTATCCTATCCCTGTAGTAGGAATCGACTCAACTCCCCTTGCTAATGGTTATTTTACTCAGCATACTCCTGTTTTTGAACTCCTGGTTGGCTCCATGCATTTGGAGCAGTGCTCTGTACTGGTGATGCAGGGATTATCGTCTGATCTGGTTTTAGGCCTTCCCTGGTTGCAGTTGCATAATCCCACATTTGATTGGAATACTGGGGATCTCACCAAATGGGGTAATGAATGTCTTATGTCATGTCTTTCTGTTAACTCTATTTCTCCCCGGGAGGAGGTAAACACGCTTCCTGAGTTTGTTCAGGACTTCGCCAATGTGTTTTCTAAGGAGGCCTCCGAGGTGTTGCCCCCCCATAGAGATTACGATTGCGCTATCGATTTGGTGCCTGGTGCCAAGCTTCCTAAGGGTAGGATATTTAATCTTTCATGTCCTGAACGTGAAGCTATGAGGGTGTATATCCAAGAATGCCTGGCCAAGGGTTTCATTCGCCCCTCGACTTCTCCTGTAGGTGCTGGCTTCTTCTTCGTGGGGAAGAAGGATGGTGGTCTTAGGCCGTGCATTGATTATCGTAACCTGAATAAGGTCACCGTAAGGAACCAGTACCCACTTCCTTTGATTCCGGATCTTTTTAATCAGGTTCAGGGAGCCCAATGGTTTTCTAAGTTCGATCTACGGGGGGCATATAACCTTATCCGCATCAAAGAGGGGGATGAGTGGAAAACTGCGTTCAACACACCCGAGGGTCATTTCGAATACCTGGTCATGCCCTTTGGGTTGTGTAATGCCCCTGCTGTCTTCCAGAATTTTATTAATGAAATCCTGAGAGAGTACCTGGGTAATTTTCTTGTTGTGTACCTTGATGACATACTGGTGTTTTCCAAGGACTGGTCCTCCCACGTGGAGCATGTCAGGAAGGTGCTCCAGGTCCTTCGGGAGAATAATCTGTTTGCTAAGACTGAAAAATGTGTCTTTGGGGTACAGGAGATACCATTTTTAGGGCAAATCCTCACTCCTCATGAATTCCGCATGGACCCTGCCAAGGTTCAAGCTGTGGCGGAATGGGTCCAACCTGCCTCCCTTAAGGCGTTACAGTGTTTTTTAGGGTTCGCCAACTATTACAGGAGATTTATTGCCAACTTATCGGTCTTCGCTAAGCCTCTTACGGACCTTACCCGCAAGGGTGCTGATGTCCTCCATTGGCCCCCTGAGGCCGTCCAGGCCTTTGAGACTCTCAAGAAGTGCTTTATCTCGGCCCCCGTGCTGATTCAGCCCAACCAAGAGGAGCCATTTATTGTGGAGGTTGACGCTTCCGAGGTGGGAGTGGGGGCCGTCTTGTCCCAGGGTACCAGCTCCCTCACCCATCTCCGCCCCTGTGCTTACTTCTCTAGGAAGTTTTCGCCCACGGAGAGTAACTATGATATTGGCAACCGCGAACTTCTAGCCATTAAATGGGCTTTTGAGGAGTGGCGGCACTTCCTGGAGGGGGCCAGACACCAGGTAACGGTCCTTACGGATCACAAGAATCTGGTTTTCCTAGAATCGGCCCGGAGGCTTAATCCTAGACAAGCTCAGTGGGCACTATTCTTTACCAGATTTAATTTCTTGGTTACCTATAGGGCTGGGTCCAAGAATATTAAGGCTGATGCTCTGTCACGTAGTTTCATGGCCAATCCTCCTTCCGAGAAGGATCCTGCTTGTATTTTACCCCCTGGTATAATCGTCTCTGCCACGGATTCTGATTTAGCTTCTGATATCGCGGCTGATCAGGGTGCAGCTCCCGGGAACGTCCCTGGGGACAAACTGTTTGTTCCCCTGCAATACCGGCTGAGGGTACTCAGGGAAAACCATGACTACGCTCTATCTGGTCATCCTGGCATCTTGGGCACCAAACACCTCATTACCAGAAACTATTGGTGGCCTGGGTTGCCTAAAGATGTTAGGGCTTACGTCGCCGCTTGTGAGGTTTGCGCTAGGTCCAAAACCCCTAGGTCCCGACCTGCGTGCCTACTACGTTCCTTGCCCATTCCCCAGAGACCTTGGACCCATATCTCCATGGATTTTATCACCGATTTGCCTCCATCTCAGGGCAAGTCGGTGGTGTGGGTGGTAGTCGACCGCTTCAGCAAGATGTGCCACTTTGTGCCCCTTAAGAAGCTACCTAACGCCAAGACGTTAGCTTCTTTGTTTGTGAAACACATCCTGCGTCTCCATGGGGCCCCAGTCAATATCGTTTCTGACAGAGGGGTACAATTTGTTTCCTTATTTTGGAGAGCTTTTTGTAAAAAGTTGGAGATTGATCTGTCCTTCTCCTCCGCCTTCCATCCCGAAACTAATGGCCAAACGGAAAGGACCAACCAATCCCTGGAACAATATTTAAGGTGTTTCATCTCTGACTGTCAATTCGATTGGGTCTCATTCCTTCCCCTTGCTGAATTTTCCCTGAATAACCGGGTCAGTAACTCGTCAGGGGTCTCCCCGTTTTTCTGTAATTTCGGGTTTAACCCAAGGTTCTCCTCCGTCTCCCCTGGTTGTTCCAATAATCCTGAGGTAGAGGATGTTCATCGGGAACTGTGCACTGTCTGGGCCCAGGTTCAGAAGAACCTAGAGGCGTCCCAGAGCGCACAAAAGATTCAGGCGGATAGTAGACGTTCTGCTAACCCCCGGTTTGTCGTCGGGGATTTGGTCTGGTTGTCGTCCAGGAACTTGCGCCTTAAGGTCCCGTCCAGGAAGTTTGCTCCCCGATTTATTGAACCTTATAAGATCATTGAAGTCCTCAACCCTGTATCCTTCCGTCTGGAGCTCCCCCCATCCTTTCGCATACATGACGTCTTCCATGCCTCCCTCCTTAAACGCTGCTCCCCGTCCTGGTCCCCCTCGAGGATACCTCCTGTTCCCGTTCTCACCCCTGAGGGGGTGGAATTCGAGGTGGCCAAGATTATGGACAGTAGGATGGTCCAGGGCTCCCTCCAGTACCTGGTCCATTGGAGAGGATACGGGCCGGAGGAGAGGTCTTGGGTACCTGCCCGTTATGTTCACGCTGGGGTATTGATCAGGAGGTTCCACCTTCTCTTCCCCACTAAACCGGGTCCCCTTAGTAAGGGTCCGGTGGCCCCTCATAAAAGGGGGAGTACTGTTAGGGATCTGCCAGGTACTTCATCTAGGTATACTCCTGGGATTAATCAATCCACACCTGAGGCCAGACCTGTTCGACTGACACCATCTCCCACCAACCAGGGTGGCAGGCTCAGGAGTGGGAGAGCCTATCGCGGCCTGGTCTGTCGGAGTTAGCTCCGCCCCCTGTCCTTTATTACCTGTCCTGTTCTCTCCCTCAGTGCTTGTAATTCTTTTGGATTCCTGGCCCCACTGCTGCTTGCTCCAGCCTGCTTCTGCCGTGCTTCTGCCTTGCTGCAGTTCTGCTTGACCTGCTTTGCTTTGCCCCTGGCTTGCTTCTGTCTCCGTGCCCGCTCGGGTGTACTCACTTCGTCCTGGTCCTGACTGTTGGTTCGCCGCTCCGTTTCCTCGTGGCGTTCCGTGGCTACTGCCCCTTCCCTTGCGTGTTCCCTGTTTGTTTTCCTGTGCACTTAGACAGCGTAGGGACCGCCGCCCAGTTGTACCTCGTCGCCTAGGGCGGGTCGTTGCAAGTAGGCAGGGACAGGGCGGTGGGTAGATTAGGGCTCACTTTCCCTTCATCTCCTTCCTGCCATTACAGCCTGCCATTGGGACGCGTCCGGGAGACCCTCTGGCTGGGAAAGCTCTTCTCCATGCAGCCATGCATTGCCCCTATAAAAATGACTTACTCTAAAATGCCCCTGCTGTACCCATATCTTAAAGGTCTGATCTGACAGACCTGGGCCAAATTCCGGGTTACCCAAAACCGGAGTGAGGGGTGATAACAGTTGTGATATTCCCTCTCTACTCCGCACCTTTCTAAACACCTGTAAAGTTGGATATATGGTAGGATGATCACGAAATTATTTTTTTCTATATAATATTGCTTTTAGTATGTCATTAAAATAAATTTTATTTATTTGTGTTGTACTTTTTCTTTTTCTTTTTTTTCTTTCTTTTACTCTATGGGGGCTGCCATTTTTTTTTTATCTCTGTATGTGTCGATTAACGACGCATACAGAGATGGAATACGGCAGCTACAGGGCATAGGAGTCAATGAAAACATTTTATTTAATTTTTAATACTTTCCACCATATGGAAGAAAAAAAAATACAGCAAAAAACGTAAAAAATATAATAGCAATAAGTAACAACACTTAAAAAAAAAAGGTTTAATTCGCGACACATTCCCTTTAAGGCAGCAGAATAGGCCAGTAAAGCTCTGTTTATTGGCAAACACCTCACACTCCATTACGGACCATAATTGCAGATAAAAATACTCATCCATTCATTTCTATTGCAAATGGACACCTCCTATATTTACAGGGCCACCTGATCGCATCCTGCAATATTGACACAGATTAAAGAGAACCTTTAATCTTTAAAGGGAAGGTGTCGCGCAAATATTTTTTTTTTATATGTTATTGCTTTTAGTATGTTATTAAAATAAATTTTATTTATTTGTGTTTTTGTGTTGTACTTTTTTATTACTATTACTTTTACTTCACTTCACTATGTGGGCTGCAATTTTATTTTCATCTCTGTATGTGTCGATTAACGACACATACAGAGATGGAATACGGCACATACATCCCCATAGAGAATGCGAACGGGAGCCGTTCCATTCACTATAGCGTACGCCGTCTGTGTGGGAGCGGCACATGCGCCGCTCCCACACAGTCCAAAAGGAAGGTCTTTCGCCGAGCGACATCCGGCGCCATTTTCATGTGGACCGGAAGTCGCGGCCGGACAGTAAGATGACTACTTCCGGTCGCGGCTTCCGTCCATATGTTCAGAAGCAAGGACTAGGAGCGGCGGCGGCAGGAGCAGGTAAGTTATGTTTGTGTATGTTCGTGTTATACTGAGTATTTACCACTGTATCTAATCCTCCTACACTGTACATTCGCTCAAAAAATGGCGACACACAGTGTAGGAGGTTTGAACATTCAACCCCCTCCTTTCTCCTGGCACTAGCCAGGATAAAGGAGGGGGGATTGTTTGAGGACGCTAAAGCGAGTGTGTCTTCTCCAATTTTGCAGCATAAAGCAATGAGGTTGCTTTACCACATGTCAATGCTGCAATTTTGGGAATTGCTCCCTCTAGTGACCAGCACATGGAAATGTTATAAATTAGAATCTAATTTATAATATTTTCTGACTTGTGAAAAAATGTTAAAAAATTAGAACAATGTTTAATCATTTATATACTAACAGTTTAACTAAAAAAAAAATAATAATTTTTCTAGCGACACATTCCCTTTAAGCTAAAGAAATGCAGCTCGATCGGGTTGAGATCTGGTGACTCGGTCATTGCAGAATATTCCACTTTTTTGCCTTATATACTCCTGGGTTGCTTTCGCAGAATGTTTTGGGTCATTGTCCATCTGTCCTGTGAAGCGACGTCCAATCACCTGCTGCATGTGGTTGAATCTGAGCAGAAAGTAAATCCCTGAACACTTCAGAATTCATCCGGCCGCTTCTGTCTTCAGTCACATCATCAACAAACACTAGTGACCCAGTGCCAGGCAGCCATGCATGCCCATGCCACCACACTGCCCCCGCCATGCCACCACATTGCTACCCATGCTATACTTGTGTTACACAGGATGTGGTGTGCTTTGGATCATGAGCCGTTCCGAGCCTTCTCCATACTTTCTTCCTCCCATCATTCTGGTGCAGGTTGATCTTAGTTTCATGCTGTTCCAGAACTGGGCGGCTTCTTTACTTGTTGTTTGGTAAAGTCTAATCTGGCCTTTCTGAGGCTGATTAATGGTTTTCACCTTGTGAACTCCCTGTATTTGCTCTCATGAAGTCTTCTCTTTATGGTGGACTTAGATACTGATCCACCTACTTCCAGGAGAGTGTTCGTCACTTGGGTAGATGTTGTGAAGGGGTTTTCTTCACCATGGAAAGGATTCTGCGATCATCCACCACTCTTGTTTTACGTGGACGTCCAGGCCTTTTGGAGTTCCTGAGATCACCAGTGCGCTCTTTTTTTTTTTCTTCTTTTTTTTAAGAATATACCAAACTGTTGATTTGGCCACTCCTGACATTTCTGCTTCTCTCTGATGGATTTCTTCATTTTTTTTCAGCCTAGCGATGGTCGGTTTCACTTGCATTGAGAGCTCCTTTCACCTCATGTTGTGGGTTCACAGCAACAGCTTCCAAATGCAAATCCCACACCTGGAATCAACTCCAGACCCTTTACCTGCTTAATTGGTTATGGAATAACGAGGGAATAACCCATGCAGCCCATTAAATAGCCTATTGAGATAATTGTCCAATTACCTTTTGGTCCTTTGAAAAAGAGGCAGCTACATATTAAAGAGCTATAAGGGTATGTTCACACGGCCTATTTTGGGTATTTTTTCGGCCCGCATAACACATTGCCTTGTTGTGCCAATAAAAATTTTCTAGACCCGCTGTAAACCATTTTACCCGTAAGTCACAGGCTACAGCGGGGGTTCCCAACCAGTGGCTCATGAGCCTCCTATTGCCTGCTGTATGGCTGACCATAGGAGTCCTTCGTAATGACCATGTGAATCGTCAATTTACATTGTTCCAGCAGAATGGGTGCTGGTCTCGGTGCAAGTCGCCTTAAAGAAGTGACCACATCTAATGCTTGGCGCGCTGGTCGTCACTTTTTTAGCGCCAGTGTCATTTTTATTATTTCTAGTTTTGGAAGTAAAGCAGTTTTAGTAATAAAATACCACAAAAAAACCCCGGACCCTCACATACCTTGACCCCAGAAGCTGAGACAATAGATGGGGCCGTATTTCTGGGCCAGGCGCATGAAATGTCGAGGAAGATCACTGCGCCCCAGATCCATCAGATTCCCGATGAAGGGCAGTGGTGCGGGACGCGGAGGGCGCTGGTTCTGGTCGAGTCCTGACAGGCGACACTTGGAGTGGGAACATCTTAAGTATAGAAAGAAGAGGACGACGAGGGCCGGCAGCAGCAGAGGGACCATAGTGAAGCTGAAGACTTAGGCCTCATGCACACGACCGTAGCCATGTGAATTTCGGGTCGGCCGGCTGCGGACTGTCAGCCACGAGCCGCCCGCAAATCGCGGGACATGCACATGGCCGCGGCCATTATTTTCAATGAGCCTGGACCGCAGAAGACAGCCGTAATAAGACAGGTCCGTTCTTTCTGCGGTGCGGGCTCCCGGGCCATGCACAGACCGTAAAAACTACGGTCGTGTGCATTGCCCCAGAAAAATGAATGGGGCCGCAATTGTCCCGTGGATTTTCGGGGGAATTGCGGCCGCAAAAGCACGTTCGTGTAGATGGGGCCTTAGGAGATGCTGGGTGTATATGTAGAGACAGGCGTAACCTTGAGGACAGGAAATATACAGAGGGAGGCATGGAGATTGATAGGAGAGGAGGCAGCGGACACAGGGTGAGCACTCAGTGTGGAGAAGACACATTTTATGCACAGCCATAAATTGAGTGGAGTTCCCCTTTAATAACCTCACCAGGTGGCAAGGCCCTGGCATGCTGGGAGTCGTAGTTTCACAACCGCTGGAGAGTCTCCGCTCTAGAGGATCACAAGTTTCAGGCTGCACATTCCCAGTACAGTGGAATCCTCAGCCTGGGATCACTGCAAGTCCAAATTACATTGGCGGCAAGATTTGGGGTCTCTGAACTCCTCTCTACAAGCAATCTACAAATTATATCACATCGCCTACAGGTCCTGTGCACTACATTGCCCAGGTGCTGTGCGGTTTATCTATAGGGTGGATGGGGCCCTTTAAATGATGGAGTTTCTATTCACAGCCCAAGATCCTGTGACCGTGACCTTCCCCTGTGTTTTATCGCTTCATCTAATGAATGACAGGACTGTACTGACCTTGGGCGCAGACGGAGGGTGAGCGGAGAATAAGTCAAGGAGAGATGAATGATGGATAAGACAAATGAAACGAGGCCTCCGTGTGTGTAATGTAATATGCAGTGTTTGTGTGTGTGTATACACATACACACACACATTATACATACACACATATATATATATATATATATATATATATATATACAAACACACATATATATATACATATATACACACACATTATATATATATATATATATATATATATATATATATACAGTGAAGGAAATAAGTATTTGATCCCTTGCTGATTTTGTAAGTTTGCCCACTGTCAAAGTCATGAACAGTCTACAATTTTTAGGCTAGGTTAATTTTACCAGTGAGAGATAGATTATATTTAAAAAAAAACAGAAAATCACATAGTCAAAATTATATATATTTATTTGCATTGTGCACAGAGAAATAAGTATTTGATCCCCTACCAACCATTAAGAGTTCAGCCTCCTCCAGACCAGTTACACGCTCCAAATCAACTTGGTGCCTGCATTAAAGACAGCTGTCTTAAATGGTCACCTGTATAAAAGACTCCTGTCCACAGACTCAATTAATCAGTCTGACTCTAACCTCTACAACATGGGCAAGACCAAAGAGCTTTCTAAGGATGTCAGGGACAAGATCATAGACCTGCACAAGGCTGGAATGGGCTACAAAACCCTAAGTAAGACGCTGGGTGAGAAGGAGACAACTGTCGGTGCAATAGTAAGAAAATGGAAGACATACAAAATGACTGTCAATCGACATCGATCTGGGGCTCCATGCAAAATCTCACCTCGTGGGGTATCCTTGATCCTGAGGAAGGTGAGAGCTCAGCCGAAAACTACACGGGGGGAACTTGTTAATGATCTCATGGCAGCTGGGACCACAGTCACCAAGAAAACCATTGGTAACACATTACGCCGTAATGGATTAAAATCCTGCAGTGCCCACAAGGTCCCCCTGCTCAAGAAGGCACATGTACAGGCCCATCTGAAGTTTGCAAATGAACATCTGGATGATTCTGAGTGTGATTGGGAGAAGGTGCTGTGGTCAGATGAGACTAAAATTGAGCTCTTTGGCATTAACTCAACTCGCCGTGTTTGGAGGAAGAGAAATGCTGCCTATGACCCAAAGAACACCGTCCCCACTGTCAAGCATGGAGGTGGAAACATTATGTTTTGGGGGTGTGTCTCTGCTAAGGGCACATGACTACTTCACCGCATCAATGGGAGAATGGATGGAGCCATGTACCGTCAAATCCTGAGTGACAACCTCCTTCCCTCCACCAGGACATTAAAAATGGCTCGTGGCTGGGTCTTTCAGCATGACAATGACGCGAAACATACAGCCAAGGCAACAAAGGAGTGGCTCAAAAAGAAGCACATTAAGGTCATGGAGTGGCCTAGCCAGTCTCCAGACCTTAATCCCATCGAAAACTTATGGAGGGAGCTGAAGATCCGAGTTGCCAAGCGACAGCCACGAAATCTTAATGATTTACAGATGATCTGCAAAGAGGAGTGGGCCAAAATTCCATCTAACATGTGTGCAAACCTCATCATCAACTACAAAAAACGTCTGACTGCTGTGCTTGCCAACAAGGGTTTTGCCACCAAGTATTAAGTCTTGTTTGCCAAAGGGATCAAATACTTATTTCTCTGTGCACAATGCAAATAAATATATATAATTTTGACTATGTGATTTTCTTTTTATTTTTTTTATATAATCTATCTCTCACTTTTAAAATTAACCTAGCCTAAAAATTCTAGACTGTTCATGTCTTTGACAGTGGGCAAACTTACAAAATCAGCAAGGGATCAAATACTTATTTCCTTCACTGTGTATATATATATATATATATTACACACACACACACGCACACACACACACACACACACACATATACAGTATATACACACACACACACACACACACGCACATATACATATATAAGTATATATATATATATATATATATATATATATATACACACATACATATATATTGTAAAGGATCTGCCAGGCACAGCTTCGGGGTTAACTTCCTGAGTCTATCTCTCTGAGACTGACTCCAGCTTCCACCACTCAGGCTGGCAGGCTTAGGAGTGGGAGAGCCTATCGCAGCCTGGCCAGACTCAGCTAGCTCCCGCCCTCTGTCTATTTATACCTGCCTTTCCTGTTCCTCCTTGCTTGTGATTCTTTCCGTGTGGTTTCCTGGCCCAGCTACAGCTCCTACTATTTGATCCTGCTCCATACTGACCCTGGCTTTCTGACTACTCTTCTGCTCTGCGTTTGGTACCTCGTGCTCTCCTGGTTTGACTTGGCTCGTTCACCACTCTGTTGCTCACGGTGTTGCCGTGGGCAACTGCCCCTTTCCCTTTGCTTTATATTCCCTTGTATGTTTGTCTCGTGCACTTACTGAGCGTAGGGACCGCCGCCCAGTTGTACCCCGTCGCCTAGGGCGGGTCGTTGCAAGTAGGCAGGGACAGAGTGGCGTCTAGATTAGGGCTCACTTGTCCGTTTCCCTACCCCTATCATTACATAATCACAAGCCCATATACCTAGTCTACCCTGGTCCCTGACACTACTATGGACCCCCTTGAGACCCTGGCTCAGCAAATGCAGGGTCTCTCCCTACAGGTCCAGGCCCTGGCTCAGAAGGTCAAGCAGCCTGATGCTACCTTGGTAGTTCCCCTCACCTCAACTCCTGAACCCCACCTCAAGTTGCCCGACCGGTTCTCAGGGGACCGGAGGGCTTTTCTCTCCTTTCGGGAGAGTTGCAGGCTTTACTTTCGCTTAAAGCCCCACTCCTCAGGTTCTGAGAGCCAGTGAGTGGGTATAATTATGTCCCGGCTCCAGGACGGGCCCCAAGAATGGGCCTTCTCCTTGGCTCCTGACGCCCCTGAACTTTCCTCCGTTGATCTTTTCTTTTCTGCTCTCGGACTCATTTATGACGAGACTGACAAGACTGCATTTGCCGAGAGTCAGCTGGTGACCTTACGTCAGGGTAAGAGACCTGTTGAGGAGTATTGTTCTGACTTTAGGAGGTGGTGCGTAGCTTCTCGGTGGAATGACCCTGCCTTAAGGTGTCAGTTTAGGTTGGGTCTGTCGAATGCCCCGAAAGACCTGCTAGTTAGTTATCCCTCTTCTGACTCCCTAGACCAGGTTATGGCTTTAGCGGTACGACTTGACCGACGTCTCAGGGAACGACAACGCGAACGTTTATGTGTTTTCTCCTCCGACTCCCCCATGATGCCTCCCGAGGTTCCGTTGCTTCGTTCTTCCCCGGAAGACTCAGAGGTACCTATGCAACTCGGGGCCTTCGTGTCCCCCCAACAACGCAGAGATTTCCGCAGGAAGAATGGTCTCTGCTTCTACTGTGGGGATGACAGGCATCAAGTGAACAACTGTCCTAAGCGTAAGAATGCAGCCGGAGAACTTCCGCGCCTAAGTGATCATCGGGGAGGTCACTTGGGCGCACAGGTATTTCCCGTAAATATGAAACGTAATAAGATCTTGCTTCCCTTTCAGGTCTCTTTTGGTGGTAGGTCTGCTACCGGCAGTGCCTTCGTGGATTCAGGGTCTTCTGCTAATATCATGTCTGTGGAATTTGCTATGTCTCTTGCTATGCCTTTGATTGATTTGCCTAAACCTGTCCCGGTAGTGGGTATCGACTCCACTCCTCTTGCTAATGGTTATTTTACACAGCATACCCCTGTTTTTGAACTCCTTGTTGGCTCCATGCATTTGGAGCAGTGCTCTGTACTGTTGATGCAGGGATTATCGTCCGATTTGGTTTTAGGCCTTCCCTGGCTGCAGTTGCATAATCCCACGTTTGACTGGAATACTGGGGAGCTTACCAAATGGGGTAATGAATGTTTGACGTCATGTTTTTTTGTTAATTCTATTTCTCCCCCTGAGGAGGTGAACACGCTACCTGAGTTTGTTCGGGACTTCGCTGATGTTTTCTCTAAGGAGGCCTCCGAAGTGTTACCTCCTCATAGAGAATACGATTGCGCTATCGAATTGGTACCAGGAGCTAAGCTTCCTAAGGGTAGGATATTTAATCTTTCTTGTCCCGAACGTGAAGCCATGAGAGAGTATATCCAGGAATGCCTGGCCAAGGGTTACATTCGCCCCTCTACTTCTCCGGTAGGTGCTGGCTTCTTCTTCGTAGGGAAGAAGGATGGTGGTCTTAGGCCATGCATTGACTACTGTAACCTGAATAAGGTCACTGTAAGGAACCAGTATCCCCTTCCTTTGATTCCTGATCTCTTTAATCAGGTTCAGGGGGCCCAATGGTTCTCTAAGTTTTATCTACAGGGGGCGTATAACCTTATTCGCATCAAAGAGGGGGATGAGTGGAAGACTGCGTTTAACACGCCCGAAGGTCATTTCGAATACCTCGTCATGCCCTTTGGGTTGTGTAATGCGCCGGCGGTCTTCCAGAATTTCATAAATGAGATTTTGAGAGATTACCTGGGGATGTTTCTTGTAGTGTACCTTGATGACATACTGGTGTTTTCCAAGGACTGGCCCTCCCACATTGAGCATGTCAGGAAGGTGCTCCAGGTCCTTCGGGAAAACAAACTGTTTGCAAAAACCGAAAAATGTGTGTTTGGGGAACAGGAGACACCATTTTTGGGTCAAATCCTCACTCCTCATGAATTCCGCATGGACCCCGCCAAGGTTCAGGCTGTGGCGGAATGGGTCCAACCTGCCTCCCTGAAGGCGTTACAGTGTTTTTTGGGGTTCGCTAATTATTACAGGAGATTCATTGCTAACTTCTCGGTCATCGCTAAGCCTCTTACGGACCTCACTCGCAAAGGTGCTGATCTCCTCCACTGGTCTCCAGAGGCTGTCCAGGCTTTTGAGGTCCTTAAGAAGTGCTTTATCTCGGCCCCGGTGCTGGTTCAGCCCAACCAAATGGAGCCATTTATCGTGGAAGTTGACGCATCCGAGGTGGGAGTGGGGGCTGTCTTGTCCCAGGGTACCAGGTCCCTCACCCATCTCCGCCCCTGTGCCTACTTCTCCAGGAAGTTTTCGCCCACTGAGAGTAACTATGATATTGGCAACCGCGAACTCTTAGCCATTAAATGGGCATTTGAAGAGTGGCGCCACTTCCTGGAGGGGGCTAGGCACCAGGTAACGGTCCTTACCGACCACAAGAATCTGGTTTTCCTAGAATCTGCCCGGAGGCTAAACCCGAGACAAGCTCGATGGGCGCTATATTTTACCAGATTCAACTTTTTGGTTACCTATAGGGCTGGGTCTAAAAATATTAAGGCCGATGCACTGTCGCGTAGCTTCATGGCCAGCCCTCCTTCGGAGGAAGATCCTGCTTGTATTTTGCCTCCCGGTATAATCATTTCTTCTATTGATTCTGATTTAGTCTCTGAAATTGCAGCTGATCAAGGTTCAGCTCCCGGGAACCTTCCTGAGGACAAGCTGTTTGTTCCCCTGCAATACCGGCTAAGGGTACTTAGGGAAAATCATGACTCCGCACTATCTGGTCATCCAGGCATCCTGGGTACCAAACACCTCATTGCCAGAAACTATTGGTGGCCTGGGTTGCCTAAAGATGTCAAGGCCTACGTCGCCGCTTGTGAGGTTTGTGCTAGGTCCAAGACTCCCAGGTCCCGACCAGCAGGCTTACTACGTTCGTTGCCCATTCCCCAGAGACCTTGGACACATATCTCCATGGATTTTATCACCGATTTGCCTCCATCCCAAGGCAAGTCGGTGGTGTGGGTGGTAGTAGACTGCTTCAGTAAGATGTGCCACTTTGTGCCCCTCAAGAAACTACCCAACGCCAAGACGTTAGCTACCTTGTTTGTCAAACACATCCTCCGTCTCCATGGGGTCCCTGTCAATATTGTTTCGGACAGAGGGGTATAATTTGTTTCTTTGTTTTGGAGAGCCTTCTGTAAGAAGTTGGAGATTGATCTGTCCTTCTCCTCTGCTTTCCATCCTGAAACCAATGGCCAAACTGAGAGGACTAATCAATCTCTAGAACAATATTTAAGGTGTTTTATCTCTGACTGTCAATATGATTGGGTCTCATTCATTCCCCTCGCTGAATTTTCCCTTAATAACCGGGTCAGTAACTCGTCAGGGGTCTACCCCTTTTTCTGTAATTTTGGGTTTAATCCACGGTTCTCCTCCGTTTCACCTGGTAGTTCCAACAATCCCGAGGTAGAGGTCGTTCATCGGGAACTGTGCACAGTCTGGGCCCAGGTTCAGAAGAACCTAGAGGCGTCCCAGAGCGTACAAAAAACTCAGGCTGATAGAAAACGTTCTGCTAACCCCTTGTTTATGGTCGGGGATCTGGTGTGGTTATCGTCTAGGAACTTGCGTCTTAAGGTCCCGTCCAAGAAGTTTGCTCCCCGGTTTATTGGGCCGTATAAGGTCATTGAAGTCCTCAATCCTGTCTCCTTCCGGCTGGAGTTACCCCCATCTTTTCGTATACACGACGTGTTTCATGCCTCCCTCCTTAAACCCTGCTCCCCGTCCTTGGCTCCCTCGAGGAAACCTCCTGTTCCCGTTCTCACCCTTGAGGGGGTGGAATTCGAGGTGGCCAAGATTGTGGACAGCAAGATGGTCCAAGGCTCCCTCCAGTACCTGATCCATTGGAGAGGATACGAGCCTGAGGAGAGGACTTGGGTATCCGACCGGGATGTTCACGCTGGGGTATTGGTCAGGAAGTTCCACCTTCGTTTCCCCAGTAAACCAGGTCCACTTAGAAAGGGTCCGGTGGGGGTACTGTAAAGGATCTGCCAGGCACAGCTTCGGGGTTAACTTCCAGAGGTA
This sequence comes from Rhinoderma darwinii, assembly GCF_050947455.1. NCBI lineage: Eukaryota > Metazoa > Chordata > Amphibia > Anura > Rhinodermatidae > Rhinoderma > Rhinoderma darwinii. The sequence goes on along the minus strand of NC_134690.1, from coordinate 308,554,083 downwards.
ATCAGTCTTCACCTGAGTCTATCTCTCTGAGACTGACTCCACCTTCCACCACTCAGGCTAGCAGGCTTAGGAGTGGGAGAGCCTATCGCAGCCTGGCCAGACTCAGCTAGCTCCCGCCCTCTGTCTATTTATACCTGCCTTTCCTGTTCCTCCGTGCTTGTGATTCTTTCCGTGTGGTTTCCTGGCCCAGCTACAGCTCCTACTATTTGATCCTGCTCCATACTGACCCTGGCTTTCTGACTACTCTTCTGCTCTGCGTTTGGTACCTCGTGCTCTCCTGTTTTGACTTGGCTCGTTCACCACTCTGTTGCTCACGGTGTTGCCGTGGGCAACTGCCCCTTTCCCTTTGCTTTATATTCCCTTGTGTTTGTCTCGTGCACTTACTGAGCGTAGGGACCGCCGCCCAGATGTACCCCGTCGCCTAGGGCGGGTCGTTGCAAGTAGGCAGGGACAGAGTGGCGGGTAGATTAGGGCTCACTTGTCCGTTTCCCTACCCCTATCATTACATATACATATACACAAATACACTACCGTTCGAAAGTTTAGGGTCACTTAGAAATTTCCTTATTTTTGAAAGAAAAGCAGTTTTTTTCAATGAAGATAACATTAAATTAATCAGAAATACACTCTATACATTGTTAATGTGGTAAATGACTATTCTAGCTGCAAATGTCTGGTTTTTAATGCAATATCTACATAGGTGTATAGAGGCCCATTTCCAGCAACCATCACTCCAGTGTTCTAATGGTACATTGTGTTTGCTAACTGTGTTAGAAGGCTAATGGATGATTAGAAAACACTTGAAAACCCTTGTGCAATTATGTTAGCACCGCTGTAAACAATTTTGCTGTTTAGAGGAGATATAAAACTGATCTTCCTTTGTGCTAGTTGAGAATCTGAAGCATTACATTTGTGGGTTCGATTAAACTCTCAAAATGGCTAGAAAAAGAGAACTTTCATGTGAAACTCGACAGTCTATTCTTGTTCTTAGAAATGAAGGCTATTCCATGCGAGAAATTGCCAAGAAACTGAAGATTTCCTACAACGGTGTGTACTACTCCCTTCAGAGGACAGCACACACAGGCTCTAACCAGAGTAGACAGAGAAGTGGGAGGCCACGCTGCACAACTGAGCAACAAGACAAGTACATTAGAGTCTCTAGTTTGAGAAATAGACACCTCACAGGTCCTCAAATGGCAGCTTCATTAAATAGTACCCGCAAAACAAACGCCAGTGTCAACGTCTACAGTGAAGAGGCGACTCCGGGATGTTGGCCTGCAGGGCAGAGTGGCAAAGAAAAAGCCATATCTGAGACTGGCTAATAAAAGGAAAAGAATAATATGGGCAAAAGCACACAGACATTGGACAAAGGAAGATTGGAAAAAAGTGTTATGGACAGACGAATCGAAGTTTGAGGTGTTTGGATCACACAGAAGAACATTTGTGACATGCAGAACAACTGAAAAGATGCTGGAAGAGTGCCTGATGCCATCTGTCAAGCATGGTGGAGGTAATGTGATTGTCTGGGGTTGCTTTGGTGCTGGTAAAGTGGGAGATTTGTACAAGGTAAAAGGGATTTTGAATTAGGAAGGCTTGATTGGAGCCAATTTCATCCTACAACAGGACAATGACCCAAAGCACACCTCCAAATTATGCAAGAACTATTTAGGGAAGAAGCAGGCAGCTGGTATTCTATCTGTAATGGAGTGGCCAGCGCAGTCACCAGATCTCAACCCCATAGAGCTGTTGTGGGAGCAGCTTGACCGTATGGTACGCAAGAACTGCCCATCAAGCCAATCCAACTTGTGGGAGGGCATTCTGGAAGCATGGGGTGAAATTTCTCCCAATTACCTCAGCAAATTAAAAGCTAGAATGCCAAAGTTCTGCAATGCTGTAATTGCTGCAAATGGAGCATTCTTTGACAAAAGCAAAGTTTGAAGGAGAAAATTATTATTTCAAATAAAAATCATTATTTCTAACCTTTCTCAATGTCTTGACTATATTTTCTAGTCATTTTGCAACTCATTTGATAAATATAAGCGTGAGTTACCCCAAAGTTTTGAACGGTAGTGTATACAAAAAAAGATAAGGCTACATGTCTATATTCTCCCAGTGATCTTCATGTGAGTGTAAAAGCCCTTTAGGCCTCATTCACACCAAGTTTTTTTTTTAACTGCGGTTTTTAATATACTTATATTACTTATATAGGTCAGGTCTCTATGCTCTATTTTCTCATGAGCTTCTCAGAGGGGGGTTACCAGGAACTAGGAAACCCCTCTAGGTCTATTCATGCTCAGGGCCGACCTTATGGGTGTGCGACCTGTGCCATTGCACAGGTCTCCATTCCCCTGCTTGTGTTTCAGAAGCACCCGGGCCTGGCGAATCAGCAGCTGCATTTCCGTCCGGTCGCTTCTTCGGTCAGTGGCGTCACTATCGTTGTAGCAGCCAAAGCGGCTACTAGCGGCAACACCAGGCATGAGGGTGCACGTGCCTCCCGCCTGCACGGCACCCCCATGTTATCTCCCTACTCTTCTATCTACTAGGCCAGTGGTTCCCAACCAGGGTGCCGCGAGAACACTTCAAGGGTGCCGCAACATTCCTCTGAACCACGGCCATGCTTTCTCTCCTCCTCCTCACAGCGTGCAGTGCATGGGAGGAGAAGGGGATTTTTTGCAGCCTCTGTAGATGGCACCCCCCACCCCACCTTCCTGTATATAGCACCCCCCCTTCCTGTACATAGCTCCACTGTAGCTCCCTGAAGGAGCGGAATCCCCCTGTGGCCGGGGATTATATGGACAGTGACATCAGGGGCAACTCGTGAAGTGGAATCCCCGCCTACAGGGTTGCTGGCGCAGTGATTTGGCTCCAGGTGAAGCCCCTGACGTCACTGTCAATAAAAGGACAGAGACGTCAGGAGCTTCTCATGGAGTGGAATCCCCGGTCACAGTGTCGTCAACGCTGTGGATGGGGATTCCGCTTCAGGAGTTGCCCCTGATGTCACTTTCCATATATGGACAGAGACATCAAGCTCTCCATCCAGGAACGGAAACCTCAGCCACAGGGGGATTCCGCTCCTTCAGGGAGCTATAGTGCCGCTATCTACAGAAGGGGGGTGCTACCTACAAGGGGGCTGTGTGGCACTACCTACAAGGGGGCTGTGGGGCACTACCTACAAGGGGGCTGTGGGGCACTACCTACAAGGGGGCTGTGTGGCACTACCTACAAGGGGGCTGTGTTGCACTACCTACAGGGGCTGTGTGGCACTACCTACAGGGGGCTGTGTGGCACTGCCTACAAGGTGAAGGTGGGGGATTATGGCACTGTCTACGGGGACAGGTACGGGGGCACTATCTACAGGGGGACACTATCTACAAGGGGGCGTGGCTGTGTGTGGCAGCCAGGGGAGGTGGGCATTATACTGTATGGAGGCCACTAGGCGGACATATTATACAGTGTAGGGGCACTACAGGGAGCAATATACTGTGTGACACTTAGGGGGCATAATACTGTGTGGGCAGCATTAGGGGACAAAATACTGTGTTCTTGAATAATATATATTAAATATTATTATACTGTATGGGGGCACTAAAGGAGCATTCTACTGTGTGTGGGGCACTAAAGGGGCATTATACTATGTGGGGGCACTATATAGGGCATTACACTGTGTGGTGGCATTATACTTATTTATGGGGCATTTATGATGGGGTGGACCTCCGAAAGATAATTTTGCATGGGACATCATCTATCCTAAGGCCGACTCTATTCACGCTAATAGGATATATAGAAGGAGATTGTTATCAAGAGGCAACCCCTTTAATGGAAGACATAAAATTACAAATCTGCACTATTTCTATTCATTTCTTCTCTTTTCTCTATTAAGTAAAAATTAAATAAACATAATAATAATCACAGGCACTCTACAATAGTTATGTGATTTAAGTAAATAATAACATGTCATTAATGTCATTTTGAAAAAATTAAAAGGAAAAGGTTCTATCGTACCACCCGCATGCTTGCCTGGTTAAAATATGGTCACTGTATGTGGTCTACTTTGTTACCAAGTCAACCTCAAGTGTTTGACTGATTCTGATTTAATGTAAATATATTTATGGGCCTACTATTATATTATTATTTGTGTTTCAGTTTGTACTGCATTTACATAATGTAGCTATTAGTATGTAGTACATGTTATTTATCATACTAAACTTTCTGAATTTGCATGGTGTTCATGTATAACAAAAAAAATATTCTTCTAATTTAATGCATTATATTATCATTGGTGTCATTATAATATACTACAAAATAAACTCAAGCAGGAATAGATTTTTTCCTTTTGGACAGTAGAAGCTTCATATTACTAAGATCTCTGTAAAGTACTATTTCTTTCATTGTTTAAGTATCGCCTAAAGAAGTCTGTTTGCTTTTGAGACAAATACTACATAAATTAGACATTATATTAGACTCATAAAAAAAATGATCACTAATTTATACAATTATTGCCATTCCTATATTATCTTGGTCTCTAACACAGGAAATAGATTCCAGATGACAACTAGTGATGGTAGCCATTACAGCTCTGCTCAGCTGACAAACTCAGCATCGCTAATGTACGTACACGACCGTTCAAAAGTTTGGGTTCACCCAGACAATTTTGTGTTTTCCATGAAAACTCACGCTTATATTTATCAAATGAGTTGCAAAATGACTAGAAAATATAGTCAAGACATTGACAAGGTTAGAAATAATGATTTTTATTTGAAATAATAATTTTCTCCTTCAAACTTTGCTTTCGTCAAAGAATGCTCCATTTGCAGCAATTACAGCATTTCAGACCTTTAGGGTATGTGCACACGCTAGCTACCTTTTATGTCTGAAAAGACAGACTGTTTTCAGGAGAAAACAGCTGCGTCGTTTCAGACGTAAAAGTTCCTCGCATTATGCGAGGCGTCTGTGACGCTCGTAAATCTTGAGCTGCTCTTCATTGACTTCAATGAAGAACGGCTCAAATTACGTTGCAAATAAGTGTCCTGCACTTCTTTGATGAGGCAGTCATTTTACGCGTCGTCGTTTGACAGCTGTCAAACGACGACGCGTAAATGACAGGTCGTCGGCACAGCACGTCGGCAAACACATTAAAATGAATGGGCAGATGTTTGCCGACGTATTGTAGCCCTATTTTCAGACGTAAAACGAGGCATTATACGCCTTGTTTACGTCTGAAAATAGGTTACCTTTCCCTGTCTTTTATCGCTTCATCTAATGAATGACCAGAAAAGCAAAAAGCACGGCGCCACATAGTGCAGGTCAATGGGGTTTAAATAGAATATTGAACGTGGTCTATTATGCTCACCACGATAGTGCTTGGAAAAGGCAATGAAAAAGTCCACAGGTTACATAGTTACATAGTTAGTACGGCTGAAAAAAGACACATGTCCATCAAGTTCAACCAAGGGAAGGGAAAAGGGAAGGAAAAATTTCTACACATAGGAGCTAATATTTTTTTGTTCTAGGAAATTATCTAACCCTTTTTTAAAGCCATCTACTGTCCCTGCTGTGACCAGCTCCTGCGGTAGGCTATTCCATAAATTCACCGTTCTTACTGTAAAGAAGCCTTGTCGCCTCTGCAGCTTGAACCTTTTTTTCTCCAGACGGAGGGAGTGCCCCCTTGTTTTTTGAGGGGGTTTTACAAGGAACAGGATTTCACCATATTTTTTGTATGTGCCATTAATATATTTATATAAGTTAATCATGTCCCCCCTTAGTCGTCTTTTTTCAAGGCTAAATAGGTTTAATTCTTTCAATCTTTCCTCATAACTTAAATTCTCCATGCCCCTTATTAGCTTCGTTGCTCTTCTTTGTATTTTTTCCAACTCCAGGGCATCCTTTCTATGAACTGGAGCCCAGAACTGAACTGCATATTCTAGATGAGGCCTCACTAATGCTTTGTAAAGTGGCATTATTACATCCCTGTCCCGTGAGTCCATGCCTCTTTTAATACACGACAATATCCTGCTGGCCTTTGAAGCAGCTGATTGACACTGCATGCTGTTATTGAGTTTATGATTTACAAGTACACCCAGATCCTTCTCAACAAGTGAATCCGCCAGTGTAGCGCCCCCTAGGACATATGATGCATGCAGGTTGTTGGTACCCAGATGCATAACTTTACATTTATCTACATTAAACTTCATCTGCCAAGTGGACGCCCAAACACTTAGTTTGTTTAAATCTGCCTGTAATTCATGAACATCTTCCATAGTCTGAACTATATTACATAGCTTGGTGTCATCTGCAAAAATAGAAATAGTGCTATTAATCCCTTCCTCTATATCATTAATAAATATGTTGAATAATAGTGGTCCCAGCACTGAACCCTGGGGTACACCACTTATAACCGGTGACCATTCAGAGAAGGAATCATTGACCACAACTCTCTGGATACGGTCCTTGAGCCAATTCTCAATCCAATTACAAACTATATTTTCTAAACCTATAGTCCTTAATTTACCCATTAGGCGTCTATGGGGGACAGTGTCAAATGCCTTTGCAAAGTCCAAAAACACTAAATCCACAGCGGCCCCTCTGTCTAGACTTCTGCTCACCTCTTCATAAAAACAGATTAGGTTAGTTTGACAACTTCTGTCCTTAGTAAAACCGTGCTGGCTGTCACTTATAATGCTATTTATTGTCACATAATCCTGTATATAGTCCCTCAATAGCCCCTCAAACATTTTCCCCACGATGGATGTTAAGCTTACTGGTCTATAATTACCCGGGGAAGACCTAGAGCCCTTTTTGAAAATAGGCACCACATTTGCCCTGCGCCAGTCCCTTGGCACTATACCAGTCACTAGAGATTCTCTGAATATTATGAAAAGGGGGACAGAAATAACTGAACTAAGCTCTTTAAGAATTCTAGGGTGTAACCCATCTGGTCCCGGGGCCTTGTGCACATTTATTTTATTTAATTTAGCTTGGACCATCTCTACATTCATCCAATTCAGTATATCAACTGATATATTAACAGCACTGGCACCGGCTACATCAGCTGCTCTTTCTTCAGTTGTATATACAGATCTAAAGAACCCATTTAGTAACTCTGCCTTCTCTTGATCCCCTGTGATCAACTCCCCATTACCATTATCTAGGGGTCCTACATGTTCAGACCTTGGCTTTTTTGCATTTATATGCTTGAAGAATTTTTGGGGATTTGTTTTACTATCCCTGGCCACCTGCCTTTCATTTTGTATTTTTGCTAATTTTATTACATTTTTACAGATTTTATTAAGCTCTTTATATTTTACAAAGGCTACAGCTGTACCCTCAGATTTATATTTTTTAAATGCCCTTTTTTTGTCATGTATTGCCCCTTTCACAGAAGGTGTAAGCCATGTGGGGTTTAATTTGAGTCGTTTATACTTATTACCTGTAGGAATAAATTTTGCACTATAATAACTCAAAGTAGATTTGAAAATCTCCCATTTATCATTTGTTCCATTATTTGACATTAGTTCTTCCCAGTCTATATCCTGAATTGCAGCCCTCATCCTGGGGAAATTGGCTTTCTTAAAATTAAATGTTTTTGCCCTCCCAGCCTGCGTTTGTTTTTTACAGTATAGGTAAAATTTAACTATATTGTGATCACTGTTACCGAGGTTTTCACGAACATTGACATTCCCAACAAGATCTGCATTATTAGAGGTGCTGCTGCCAGGATCCAAACCGGTAAACCAGGTGGTCACCGCTAGTTAGAACGTAAAGAGATAGTGGAAAAAGGGAGGATCCCGTGAGGCGCTGCTGCATGGCTGTTGAAGGAACTCAGCGATGGTAGACAAAATGATATAAATAAATATATGTTTATTGAAAAACATTAATAATAATGGCTACGCGTTTCAACGCTGTACTAGCGTCTTCCTCAGGCCGTTAAAATTACATACAAAAGAGGTTGCTTATATATCAACGGAAATCTAAGCACACAGGAAGGAAAAAAAAGGGGTCAAAAGGGGAAAGGTCAAAGAATGATTGTGACGTCATAAATAACATCTATATCGGAAAATTGTTTAGAATTGTTTATGACGTCACAATCATTCTTTGACCTTTCCCCTTTTGACCCCTTTTTTTTTTCCTTCCTGTGTGTTTAGATTTCCGTTGATATATAAGCAACCTCTTTTGTATGTAATTTTAACGGCCTGAGGAAGACGCTAGTACAGCGTTGAAACGCGTAGCCATTATTATTAATGTTTTTCAATAAACATATATTTATTTATATCATTTTGTCTACCATCGCTGAGTTCCTTCAACAGCCACGCAGCAGTGCCTCACGGGATCCTCCCTTTTTCCACAACCTCTTTACGTTCTAATGAATGACAGGACTGTACTGACCTTGGACGCAGACGGAGGGTGAGCGGAGAATAAATCAAGGGGAGATGAATGATGGATAAGACAAATGAAACGAGGCCTCAGTGTGTGTAATATAATATGCAGTGTGTGTATGTGTGTGTATATATACACACACACACATATATACAAACACATATATATACATATACACACACATTATATATATATATATATATATATATATATCACACACACACACACACACACACATATACAAACATATATATACATACACACACACACACACACATTATATATATATATATATATATATATATAACACACATGTGTGTGTATATATATATACACATACACACATATACGCTACCGTTCAAAAGTTTAGGGTCACTTAGAAATGTCCTTATTTTTGACAGAAAAGCACAGTTTTTTCAATGAAGATAACATTAAATTAATCAGAAATACACTCTATACATTGTTAATGTGGTAAATGACTATTCTAGCGGCAAATGTCTGGTTTTTAATGCAATATCTACATAGGTGTATAGAGGCCCATTTCCAGCAACCATCACTCCAGTGTTCTAATGGTACATTGTGTTTGCTAACTGTGTTAGAAGGCTAATGGATGATTAGAAAACACTTGAAAACCCTTGTGCAATTATGTTAGCACTGCTGTAAACAGTTTTGCTGTTTAGAGGAGCTATAAAACTGACCTTCCTTTGAGCTAGTTGAGAATCTGGAGCATTACATTTGTGGGTTCGATTAAACTCTGCAAATGGCTAGAAAAAGAGAGCTTTCATGCGAAACTCGACAGTCTATTCTTGATCTTAGAAATGAAGGCTATTCCATGCGAGAAATTGCCAAGAAACTGAAGATGTCCTACAACGGTGTGTACTACTTCCTTCAGAGGACAGCACAAACAGGCTCTAACCAGAGTAGAAAGAGAAGTGGGAGGCCCCGCTGCTCAACTGAGCAACAAGACAAGTACATTAGAGTCTCTAGTTTGAGAAATAGACGCCTCACAGGTCCTCAACTGGCAGCTTCATTAACCCCTTCCCGCTCCTGGACGTATTATTAGGTCATGGTAGCTGTATCGTTCGCGCTCCATGACCTAATAGTACGTCTCGGGAGTAATGGCCGTTTCGGCCGTCCACCCGACACATACAGGAGCTGTGACAGCTGATGTCTCGTACAGCAGCTGTGACAGCTCCTACAGCGGGGACCGATCGCTGTGTCCCCGCTGATTAACCCCTTAAAAGCCGCATTCAATAGAGATCGCGGCTTTTTAGGGGTTAAGCTGCCATCGCCGGCCTGCTACACGATAGCGGCCGGCGATGGTGACTATGGCAACCGGACACCAAACAATGGAGTCCGGTTATGCCATCGACGGAAGCCTAGTGGGTCCTGACAAAGTCAGGATCCACTTTGCTTGCTATCAGCGAGTAGCTGACAGCTCTAATACACTGCACTATGCATGTAGTGCAGTGTATTAGAATTGCGATCAGGGCCTCCTGCCCTCAAGTCCCCTAGTGGGACAAAGTAATACAGTAAAAAAAAAAGTAAAAAAAAGATTTGTAAAAATAAGAAAATAAAAGTAAGTAAAAATCCCTCTTTTTACCTTATCAGTCCTTTATTATTAATAAAAATATATAAATAAACTATACATAATTGGTATCGCCGTGTCCGTAACGGCCTGAACTACAAAATGATTTCATTATTTATCCCGCACGGTGAACGCCGTAAAAGAAAATAATAATAAACCATACCAGAAAAACAATTGTTTGGTCACTTCACCTCCCAAAAAATGGAATAAAAAGAGAGAAAAAAGTAGCATGTACCTAAAAATTTAAATTATCGAAACTACAGTTCGTTACGCAAAAAATAAGTCCTCGTACGGCTTTATTGATGGAAAAATAAAAAAGTTCTGGCTCTTAGAATAAGGTAACACAAAAAGTGAATGATTTTTTACAAAACGTATTTTATTGTGCAAACGCTATAAGACATAAAAAAAACTATAAACATATGGTATCGCCATAATCGTATCGCCCCGCAGAATGCAAGTTAAAAAGGCGTATTGTTGGTCACTAAGGGGTTAATGGAGCTGTACGCACATGTATGCAGTGAGCGCACCCGCTAATAGTCGGCCATAGCGAAGAGACTGCTGAATAAACAACCTGCGACTAGAGACATGCTGGGCGTTATAGTACCACATAGCAGCAGACCACTACTGAACGTCATTACCGGAAAGAGTGCGTCCTGTCAGCGGAGCACACGACACACGAGAAAACCGCCTCCCCTCTCGGGTAATACCTCACGCCAGTCCTGCAGGTGTCGCTGTCCGCGGCCGCTTGGTCTCACGTTTTTTCCTCGCTTTGAATCTAAACATCCGACCACGTCCAGTCCGCTCTCTGCTGTTACTTAGGAAACGGGGCGGAACCTATAGATGGCCAATAGCTGCTGGCCATTTTTTCTTTATCCAATAAACTTTATTGTACAGAACAATTTAGACAACCTAAAGCTGCTGCTCGCTGGCGTTCGCCACCGGGGTGCTTAGGGTGGCAGGAGGTCCTGCCCGTCTTATCAGAGTTGTCCTTGAATTAAATGGAGAAGATGTTTTGGAATATTGGGCAGGGGCGTAGCTGGGGGGGAAACAGTTATGAAAAATGGGGGAACCCCACATCGATTTTTCCAATTATTATTTATTTTATTTTTTTAGATCGACGTGGGCCCCTCCCCCCCACATTTTTATAGCCAGCCAGATACAACAGAGCAGCAGCCGAGCATTACCAGGGTGGCAAGGGCCACTGTTTTTGTACTTTACCAGCCTGCGGCCGCCCCGGTGCCGGCCATCACTACAGATGGCGTCCGCCTGCCGGGACCTCCGCCAATCAGCTGTATTGGAAGGGGTGCAGAGATAGTGAAAGCGCTGCTTCCCCTTCATTCCCGTCACTTCTGAATCGCCGTCACACCGCAGTGAGAGCGCTGCACCCCCTTCAAAACAGCTAATTGGCGTGAGTCCCGGCAGGCGGACCCCGACCCATCAGCTATTGATAGCCTATCCTGGGGATAGGCCATACATTTTTAGGGACTGGACAACCCGGGCCCCAGCAGGCAATAATATTATACTTACCCTCCTCTTCAGCTCCGACCGCAGCGGAGGTCCTGACTCCATCCAGAGTCGGGATTTTGCGCACAGCGATGCGACATCATGACGTGAAGAGACGCCAGGATCTCCCCTGCGCACGGAACGAGGAGGATAAGTATATTGTCAGTTACTATAGTAACAGGGGCCCGTGTAGTTTATTTAATAGGCCCCAGGAGGTACTATAGTAACATTTTATAGACGTGCGGGGGGCCGCGGGCAATTGCGACCGCTGCGACCCCTACAGTTATGCCACTGTATGGAGAAATGACTATACAAGGGATAAGATTTATTTGCTAATAGTGGACTGCCCCTTTAAGGGGATTAGTGACTGCTATACTGTATAAAAGGGCGTCTGTTATTCAGGGACTTTGCTGGTCACTCAGAAAGGGGCGTGTGAAACGTTTTCAGCTAAAAAGAGAGCCTTGGTGGACTATTCCTTTAAAGAGGCTCTGTCACCACATTATAAGTGGTCTATCTTGTACATGATGTGATCGGCGCTGTAATGTAGATTGCAGCAGTTTTTTATTTAGAAAAACAATCATTTTTGACAGAGTTATGACCTATTTTAGCTTTATGCTAATGAGTTTCTCAATGGACAACTGGGTGTGTTTTACTATATGACCAAGTGGGCGTTGTGGAGAGAAGTGTATGACGCTGACCAATCAGTGACCAATCAGCGTCATACACTTCTCTCCATTCATTTACACAGCACATCTTGATCTTACTAGATCTCTATGTGCAGACACATACACACACTAATGTTATGTTAAGGATCTGCCAGGCACAGCGTCTGTACCCACGCCCATAGGTAATCAGCCTGCACCTGCTTCTATGTCTGTGAGACTGACTCCATCTTCCACCACTCAGGATGGCAGGCTTAGGAGTGGGAGAGCCTATCATAGCATGGCCAGACGGAGCTAGCTCCCGCCCTCTGTCTATTTATACCTGCCTTTCCTGTTCCTCCTTGCTTGTGATTCTTGTTTTGTTTCCTGGCCCTGCTGCAGCTTCTTTATCCATTTGACCCTGCTTTATATCGACCCTGGCTTACTGACTACTCTCCTGCTCTGCATTTGGTACCTCGTACACTCCTGGTTTGGTACCTCGTACACTCCTGGTTTGACTCGGCTTGTTCACCACTCTTGTTGCTCGCGGTGTTGCCGTGGGCAACTGCCCCTTTTCCCTTGCTTCTGTGTACCCTTGTCTGTTTGTCTGTTGGGCACTTATTGAGCGTAGGGACCGTCGCCCAGTTGTACCCCGTCGCCTAGGGCGGGTCGTTGCAAGTAGGCAGGGACTGAGTGGCGGGTAGATTAGGGCTCACTTGTCTGTTTCCTTACCCCGTCATTACATGTTACTGACAGTGAATAGACATCACTACCAGCCAGGACGTGATGTCTATTCACAATCCCGACACTTCAGTAACGTTTGAGTTTGACTTACAACACAGTTTATCGAGATCACGCTGGGCTGTCATTTACAGCGAGATCTCGTTGTGCTGTGCTGTACATCCCACACAAACATTAGCAAAGTGTCAGGATTCTGAATAGACATCACGTCCTGGCTGGAGGTGATGTCTATTAGCTCTCAAGACACTTCAGTAACGTTAATGTGTGTGTATGTGGCTGCACATAGTGATCTAGTAAGATCACTATGTGCAGAGTAAATGAATGGAGAGAAGTGTATGGCGCTGATTGGTCAGCGTCATACACTTCTCTCCACAACGCCCACTTGGCTAAAATGGAAAACACGCCCAGTTGTCTATTAAGAAACTCATTAGCATAAATCTAAAATAGGTCATCACTCTGTCAAAAATAATCGTTTTTCTAAATAAAAAAACACTGCTGTAATCTACATTACAGCGCGGATCACATCATGTACAAGATAGGCCACTTATAATGTGGTGACAGAGCCTCTTTAAGTGTCTTTAGAATATGTTGGAGATCTGGGATCAGTGTAAGAAGATGTATTGCCCATAGTGTTTGCTAGTCGACTTTTCACTCACTAAAATCCAATGTAATTTAATCCGGCATTTGATAATCCAGAAAGTCTGATGATCTGGCTCTTGTTTCCAGCACAAATCTGTATAATGTGGAACCAATGAAGAAATTCCTCTAAGGAAATGTTGTTCTGAAATAATGGAAAGGGTGAAGCTGGGCCCTGAGGAGTGGGGGGCCGACATGTCGCATTAGAGGACTCCAGTACTATACATGGACATGATAATTGGGGGTCCCTGATACAGATTTACATTGGGAGCTTCAAGTTATGACTGCTTACAAGTCAGTTTCATATACCTTTGTGTGTCGTCTGATAATCGAGCACCTATAAAGTCCCATTGATGCCAGATTAAAGGAATTTTCCGTACGTTGTGCACTACAGAGTCATGTAACATTGCTGCGTCCCTGAGGCGTCTTGTGAATATACAAGACTGTTCTGGAAACAAGTGCTGAATTATCAGATTTTCTGGATGATCGGAAGCCGGATTAAGGGAATTTCAGTGTATTTACATCACGTGCGCCGCGCGACCTGACTCATCTTTATTTTTATACAGACGTCACATGACCTGGTTGTTGTAGTTTTATTTTTTATTATATGAAAGTTCCCACATATTAAATCCTTGTGTGAATGATGGGAATCCGAATCCCATATATGAGGCCGGCCCCGCAGAGAACAAGATTATGTAATATATTGATTATAGGCGTATGGATAGAGAACAGTCCAGCAGGCAGCGCAGTATCGTCTTGTCTCTATTGTGAAGCGATTTGGCGGCAGAATCAGGTTTTGTCGTGTACGGGTTGAACCCACGACTATTAGTAATAATGAAGCGGATCATATTGGTACATCGTGCCCCCTCCCCTCTCAGATCCGGTTATTCCGTGTCCATTCGTTGAACGGTTTCTTCCACCAGATCGCAGCGAGTTAAGGTTTCGCTCAGGACGGCGGTGGTGCCCCGCAGGTAACGATAAGAAGCGAACCTGGGATGAGAGTAGGGAGAAGGATTATACGTAGACCGTGCGACATTGGTACCATCTGATGGAGTGTCCGCAGCGGGGGCATGTATAGGGGACGGGGCAGGACATGTTCACATTATGGCTCAGAGTATATTCACACCCAGGGTCGTACTGGCCCACCAGAAGATCCTGCGGTTGGCCCTGAAGATCCAGCAGAAGACCCCCCCATTGGGAGCTGACACCACACCAATCATAAGTGTAGAGCTAACCTGAGCCCCCGACCCATGGGCACCATAGCAGCCGTAGGGGCTGATTCTATGTACGCACTGCAGGGTTTTATGTAAGTTCTGCAGCTTTCTAATGTGCTTTGTACTTCAATTCTCATCATTTCCAAGATATCTGCTTGCTATCAGTGAATGGAGCATGCATAGTTGCAACCCATTATGTCAAGCTGAAAATGTGCGTTGCTTGTCACAGTCAGACGGTGTGATCTAGTTGTGGTGCATTGCCATGAAATTGTTATGGTAATCACAAATATAAACCGCGATTTGACTGCACCATGTGAATAGACCCTAGCAGAGTTAGGTCAGAACGGATTTTCATTTTCTGGATGTAAGCAATTAATATTTCCATTCACTGCAAGCAAGCAGAAATCTTGAAATGGGTGAGGAGTTAGAGCTGATAGTATATTAGAAAGTTGCAGAACTTTTCATTATACAGTGATTAAAACATAAACCCTCCATTATGAACGATCCTTGTTCTCCCCCACAAGAGATTTCAGGGGACACTGCCGCCATCAACATTACATTGTCAGCGAGGTAGCATTGATATCGGGGTACCCTATATATGTATATGGCCTCTTATATTATTTTACCTTTTTCCCTTGGCCTCCATTTCGGTGTAACCCCTTAATACCTGTGCCCCTCCACGTGTAATGACACAAAGATCCACGCCACTGCCGGAGCCAAGGTCACAGATGATGCCCGCCGTTATGGAGTCCGTGACTAGTTGCTTAGCGTCCTCCAGCTGAGAGAATGTGGGAGTCAAATTAAATCTTACTGTCTGCATAGTGAATGAGTCTATTCACAGTATATGAGTCTATTCACACAGTGCGTCATATCGCAGTTTACTGCCACAAAGCAATAAACCACAATTTGACTGCATTGTGTGAATCGACCTATAAGGCCACTTGATCAATATTTCAGGCAAACCCCCTCCTTTGCGCAATAATGATCTACTAAAAATGAATTGAGCTCATTATTTGGCAGGTATGAAAGTGCCGCAGATGACCAACAGCAGCCACTATTGTTGTATAATCTGTGGTGTATGGCCAAATCACCCCGTTATACAGTGACATGACGGATAATGAGGTAATGTTGCCATTCAGGAGCCTGGGAAAGCTGGGCGGCAGTTCCTGGTGGCCATATTAGTTGTCACTAAGAAATGACAGAAAAGGATAACATCTTGATAGAAGAGGGCGGCTTTTTTGGGCTCCGCAGCTGCAGGGATATTACATTTCACATTGATGCCCAAATTTATGGCCCCCTGTATTCTGTGAATGGAGAGAGCATAGGGGCTGCCATAAAGTGTGACCGGCCATCACAGCAGTTTTCACTTCCCTCCATTCACGGCCTGGATCCTGCGGACAATGCTGGCGGTGATTTGAGTTCTGGATATATATTAGGGACAAGCTTACAATATATTTCCCCTATAAACTACTTAGAGGGGCTCCATGAGGGGCTTCACTTTCACTGTACTTCACGTCTTATGAGGAATATATGGCTACCTACATGAAGTTATTACGCTCTCTCCTCCATGTCGGGTTTGACCATCAGACCCCAGACCATCACATTACCTCCACCATGCTTGACAGATGGCGTCAGGCACTCTTCCAGCATCTTTTCAGTTGTTCTGCGTCTCACAAATGTTCTTCTGTGCAGGGGCGTAGCTAAAGGCTCATGGGCCCCGATGCAAAAGTTCTTATTGAGCCCCCCCCGCAAACTCTCCTAAGTGACCCAACAATGCAGCACTAGCAGCCGGGGCATCACTAAGGCTGGGTTCACACACCCTATTTACGGACGTAATTCGGGCGTTTTAGCATTGAATTACGTCTGAAAATGATGCTCAAAAGCGTTGGCAAACATCTGCCCATTGATTTGAATGGGTCTTACGATGTTCTGTGCCAACGGTCATTTTTTTTGCGCGCCGCTGTCAAAAGGCGGCGCGTAAAAAAGACGCCCGCATCAAAGAAGTGCCTGTCACTTCTTCAGACGTAAATGGAGCCGTTTTCCATGGACTCCATGGAAAAACAGCTCCAATTACGTCCGTAATGGACGCAGCGAAAGACGCCTGCACATGCTATTACGGCTGAAATTACGGTGCTGTTTTCTCCTGAAAACAGCACCGTAATTTCAGCCGTAACGGACGCTGCCGTATGAACATACCCTCAGGGCTTAAAATGTCAGGGGAAATAGCCCCAATACATATGTGTCCGCCCCCCAAAAAATGTGTGTATAGGAGACAGCATATCTATAGCACTACGACCCTATAAACTATGGATAGGATTAGATACATTGGCTGAGCAGACAGTATCACACATGATAGGATTAGATACAGTGGCTGAGCAGACAGTATCACACATGATAGGATTAGATACAGTGGCTGAGCAGACAGTATCACACATGATAGGATTAGATACAATGACTCAGCAGACAGTATCACACATGATAGGATTAGATACAGTGGCTCAGCAGACAGTACCACACATGATAGGATTAGATACAGTGGCTCAGCAGACAGTATCACACATGATAGGATTAGATACAGTGGCTGAGCAGACAGTATCACACATGATTAGATTAGATATAGGGCCCAGCAGACAGTATCACACATGATCGGATTAGATATAGGGCCCAGCAGACAGTATCACACATGATCGGATTAGATACAGTGGCTCGGAAGGCAGTATCACACATGATAGGATTAGATACAGCGGCTCAGCAGACAGTATCACACATGATAGGATTAGATACAGGGCTCAGCTCGCTGACATTGCGGCTCCAGCATTGGACCCAGGAAAGGTAAGAATAATAATTTTGCTTCTTTATGTGTTACTGATTATTTTTGTGCGTTTGTGTTTTTTTACAGGTTCGGTTGTTGGACTTCGGATACGAGGACTTCAATGACGGCGTTTTTTTATTCTCAATAAAATGGTTAATGAGGGTTGTGTTTTTTTATTTCAATAAAATATTTTTTCTATGTGCTTGTATCTTTTTAAACTTTATTGTCACCGCCTTAGTAACGGCCGCTGGCTGATTGACAACCTCCATTACTAAGGCGGGGCTTAATGTTAGCAGGTGCAGAGGCCAACACTAACCCCCCATTATTACCCCGGTACTCACCGCCACCAGCGGTACTCGGAAGAGTCGGGTACGAACCAGTACCCGACCATCTGCAGTGACGGTCAGGCACCGGGGCGGCCGCAGGCTGGTAGTATTAGGCTGGGTTCACACGACCATGTTACGTCTGTAATGTAAGGAACGTATTTCGGCCGGAAGACCCGGACTGAACACACTGCAGGGGGCCGGGCTCCTAGCATCATAGTGATGTACGACGCTAGGAGTCCCTGCCTCGCTGCAGGACAACTGTCTCGTACTGTAATCATGATTACAGTACGGGACAGTAGTTCCACGCAGCGGCAGGGACTCCTAGCGTCGTACATCACTATGATGCTAGGAGCCCGGCCCCCTGCAGTGTGTTCGGTCCGGGTCTTCCGGCCGAAATACGTTCCGTACATTACGGACGTAACATGGTCGTGTGAACCCAGCCTTAGGCTGGGGAAGGCCAAAAACAGTGCCACCTACCACCCTGGTAATGCTGCCTGCTGCTGCATTGTTGTATCTGGCTGGTTATGAAAATTGGGGGGGGACCCGACATCAGTCTTTCCAATTATTTTTTATTTTATTTTTTTAAATGACGTGGGGTCCCCCCCATTTTTCATAACCAGCCAGATACAATAAAGCAGCAGCAGGCTAGCATTACCAGGGTGGGAAGGGCCACTGTTTTTGGGCTTTCCCCTCCTGATACTACCAGCCTGCGGCCGCCCCAGTAACCGACCATCACTACAGATGGTCAGGTACTGGATCGTACCCGGCTCTTCCCAGCACCCCTGGTGGCGGTGGGTACCGGGGTAATAATGGGGGTTAATGTTAGCCTTTGCACCGGCTAACACTAAGCCCCGCCTTAGCAATGGATGCTGTCAATCAGCCGGCGGCCATTACTAAGGCGGTAGTAATATAGTTAAAAAAAAATCAAAGACATAGAAAAAATATTTTATTGAAATAAAAAAAAAACACACACAACCCTCATTAACCATTTTATTGATAATAAAAAAAAAAGCCGTCATCGAAGTAGTCCTGGAATCCGACGTAGTCCAATGACCAAACCTGTAAGAAAACACACAAAAAAACACGATTAGTAACACATGTGTTAGGCTTAGATACAGGGCCCATGTGTGATACTGTCTGTGGGACCCTGTATCTAAGCCTACCACAAGGTAGGCTTAGATACAGGGTCCAGCAGACAGTAATCTTATACAGTATAAGATTACTGTCTGCTGGACCCTGTATCTAAACCTACAGTGTGGTAGGCTTATATACAGGGCCCATCAGACAGGATCACACATGGGCCATGTATCTAAGCCTACCATGTGATTGGCTTAGATACAGGGCCCAGCAGACAGGATCACGCATGGGCCATGTATCTAAACCTACAGTGTGGTAGGCTTATATACAGGGCCCATCAGACAGGATCACACATGGGCCATGTATCTAAGCCTACCATGTGATTGGCTTAGATACAGGGCCCAGCAGACAGGATCACGCATGGGCCATGTATCTAAGCCTACCATGTGATTGCCTTAGATACAGGGCCCAGCAGACAGGATCACACATGGGCCATGTATCTAAGCCTACCATGTGATTGGCTTACATACAGGGCCCAGCAGACAGGATCACACAATCTGTGATCCTGTCTCATGGGCCCTCTAAGCCTGCTAAATCGTAGGCTTAAAGGGGTTGTGCAGCCCCTAAACATTGATGGCCTATCCACAGTACAAATCCATCGGTATGATGTGCACGGCCAACTTCTTTTACATATAGCATGGCGCTGTAGGGCTTCAGGACTTGATCTGACAAGTCCAACCCTCCCATGTACCTATTGTAATCCAGGATGCAGTCTGGTTTGGGGGTCTCTGTACTGGTACCTCGTACTGGTACATGGGTACTGGTGTGGCCATGTATTGTTGTCAATACAAGGACATCTCTCTTGTCCTTGTACTTGACACACAATATGTTGCTGCTAGAATGTTCCCTGCTCTCACCCCTTCTGAGTGTTTGCCCAAGCAGAGTCTTAGGGAGGCCTCTCAGATTTCTTCTAGCAGTGCCACATGACTGGAAGCGAGGCAGTTGAAGAGTGGGACGCTGGTATAAAAATAATCCAGGGACAGGTGGTAACCCTGGTCCAGCAGTGGGTGCACCAAATCCCACACAATTTTTGCATTAACTCCCAGTAAGCATTCTGGGGGCTGACTACTGGTGTCCTTCCCTTCATATATCCTAAACCTGTAGGTATACCCTGATGCACTTTCGCACAGCTTATACATCTTCACGCCATACCTTGCCCTCTTACCCGGCAGGTACTCGCGGAATTGAACCCTCCCTTTAAAATGTACCAAGGACTCATCAATAGAAATACAGTTCTTGGGGGTGTATGCTTGGGAAAACCGGGCACTGAAACGGTCTAATAGGGGTCTCCGTTTATACAAACATTCAAAACTGGGGTAATCTCGGGGTGGGCACGGCTCATTATCAGTATAATATAAGAAGAGAAGTATTGCCTAATTTATTTATTTTTTAGTTTACAGTTCAGTTTTGAAGTTGCATTGAGGGGCCCATATATTAGAAACCCCTATCAAACACCCCATTTTAGAAACTAGACCCCTCAAAGTATTCAGAACAGCATTTAGAAAGTTTATGAACCCTTTATGTGTTTCACAGAAATTTAGAGCAAAGTAGAGGTGAAATTTACATTTTTTTTTTGTCAGAAAATCCTCTTTATACCATTTTTTTTATAACACAAAAGGTTTTATCAGAGAAACGCAACTCAATACTTAATACCCAGATTCTGCAGTTTTGAGAAATATCCCACAAATGGCCCTAGTGCGGTAATGGACTGAAGCACCGGCCTCCGAAGCAAAGGAGCACCTAGTGGATTTTGTGGAATCTTTTTTATTAGGCACCATGTCCGGTTTGAAGAGGTCTTGTGGTGCCAAAACAGTGGAAACCCCCCAAAAGTGACCCCATTTTGGAAACTAGACCCCTTGAGGAATTCATTGTAGTTTTCTTGGGCTTTTTGATCAGTTTTTATTCTATTTTTAGGTGGCGTGGTGACTAAAAAACAGCAATTCTACTATTGTTCTTTTATTCTATTTTTTTTACAGCGTTCACCGTGAGCTATAAATGACATATTCACTTTATTCTGCAAGGCGATACGATTATGGCGATACCATATGTTTATAGTTTTTTTTATGTCTTATAGCGTTTGCACAATAAAATACGTTTTGTAAAAAATCATTCACTTTTTGTGTTACCTTATTCTAAGAGCCAGAAATTTTTTATTTTTCCATCAATAAAGCCGTACGAGGACTTATTTTTTGCGTAACGAACTGTAGTTTCGATAAGTTACATTTTTAGGTACATGCGACTTTTTTCTCTCTTTTTATTCCATTTTTTGGGAGGTGAAGTGACCAAACAATTGTGTTTCTGGTATGGTTTATTATTATTTTCTTTTACGGCGTTCACCGTGCGGGATAAATAATGAAATAATTTTGTAGTTCAGGCCGTTACGGACACGGCGATACCAATTATGTATAGTTTATTTATATATTTTTATTAATAATAAAGGACTGATAAGGTAAAAAGAGGGATTTTTACTTACTTCTATTTTCTTATTTTTACACATCTTTTTTTTACTTTTTTTTTTACTGTATTACTTTGTCCCACTAGGGGACTTGAGGGCAGGAGGCCCTGATCGCAATTCTAATACACTGCACTACATGCGAAGTGCAGTGTATTAGAGCTGTCAGCTACTCACTGATAGCAAGCAAAGTGGATCCTGACTTTGTCAGGACCCACTAGGCTTCCGTCGATGGCATAACCGGACTCCATTGTTTGGTGTCCGGTTGAAATAGTCACCATCGCCGGCCGCTATCGTGTAGCAGGCCGGCGATGGCAGCTTAACCCCTAAAAAGCCGCGATCTCTATTGAATGCGGCTTTTAAGGGGTTAATCAGCGGGGACACAGCGATCGGTTCCCGCTGTAGGAGCTGTGACAGCTGCTGTACGAGACATCAGCTGTCACAGCTCCTGTATGTGTCGGGTGGACGGCCGAAACGGCCGTTACTCCCGAGACGTACTATTAGGTCATGGAGCGCGAACGATACAGCTACCATGACCTAATAATACGTCCAGGAGCGGGAAGGGGTTAATGAAGCTGCCAGTTGAGGACCTGTGAGGCGTCTATTTCTCAAACTAGAGACTCTAATGTACTTGTCTTGTTGCTCAGTTGAGCAGCGGGGCCTCCCACTTCTCTTTCTACTCTGGTTAGAGCCTGTTTGTGCTGTCCTCTGAAGGGAGTAGTACACATCGTTGTAGGACATCTTCAGTTTCTTGGCAATTTCTCGCATGGAATAGCCTTCATTTCTAAGAACAAGAATAGACTGTCGAGTTTCGCATGAAAGCTCTCTTTTTCTAGCCATTTGCAGAGTTTAATCAAACCCACAAATGTAATGCTCCAGATTCTCAACTAGCTCAAAGGAAGGTCAGTTTTATAGCTCCTCTAAACAGCAAAACTGTTTACAGCGGTGCTAACATAATTGCACAAGGGTTTTCAAGTGTTTTCTAAACATCCATTAGCCTTCTAACACAGTTAGCAAACACAATGTACCATTAGAACACTGGAGTGATGATTGCTGGAAATGGGCCTCTATACACCTATGTAGATATTGCATTAAAAACCAGACGTTTGCAGCTAGAATAGTCATTTACCACATTAACAATGTACAGAGTGTATTTCTGATTAATTTAATGTTATCTTCATTGAAAAAAACTGTGCTTTTCTTTCAAAAATAAGGAAATTTCTAAGTGACCCTAAACTTTCGAACGGTAGTGTATTTGTGTATATATATATGTATGTGTGTGTATGTATATATATATATATATATACTTATATATGTATATGTGTGTGTGTGTGTGTGTATATACTGTATATGTGTGTGTGTATGTAATATATATATATATATATATATATATATATATATATATATAATGTGTGTGTATATATGTATATATATATGTGTGTTTGTATATATATATATATATACATATATATATATATATATGTGTATGTGTAATGTGTGTGTGTGTATGTGTATGTGTATGTGTATACACACACACACACACACACACACACACACAAACACTGCATATTACATTACACACACACGGAGGCCTCGTTTCACTTGTCTTATCCATCATTCATCTCTCCTTGACTTATTCTCCGCTCACCCTCCGTCTGCGCCCAAGGTCAGTACAGTCCTGTCAATCATTAGATGAAGCGATAAAACACAGGGGAAGGTCACGGTCACAGGATCTTGGGCTATGAATAGAAACTCCATCATTTAAAGGGCCCCATCCACCCTATAGATAAACCGCACAGCACCTGGGCAATGTAGTGCGCAGGACCTGTAGGCGATGTGATATAATTTGTAGATTGCTGTAGAGAGGAGTTCAGAGCCCCCAAATCTTGCCGCCAATGTAATATGGACTTGCATTGATCCCAGGCTGAGGAGTCCACTGTACTGGGCATGTGCAGCCTGAAGCTTGTGATCCTCTAGAGCGGAGACTCTCCAGCGGTTGTGAAACTACGACTCCCAGCATGCCAGGGCCTTGCCACCTGGTGAGGTTATTAAAGGGGAACTTCACTCAATTTATGGCTGTGCATAAAATGTGTCTTCTCCACACTGAGTGCTCACCCTGTGTCCGCTGCCTCCTCTCCTATCAATCTCCATGCCTCCCTCTGTATATTTCCTGTCCTCAAGGTTACGCCTGTCTCTACATATACACCCAGCATCTCCTAAGGCCCCATCTACACGAACGTGCTTTTGCGGCCGCAATTCCCCCGAAAATCCACGGGAGAATTGCGGCCCCATTCATTTTTCTGGGGCAATGCACACGACCGTAGTTTTTACGGTCTGTGCATGGCCCGGGAGCCCGCACCGCAGAAAGAACGGACCTGTCTTATTACGGCTGTCTTCTGCGATCCGGGCTCATTGAAAATAATGGCCGCGGCCATGTGCATGTCCCGCAATTTGCGGGCGGCTCGTGGCTGACAGTCCGCAGCCGGCCGACCCGAAATTCACGGCCGTGCACATGGCTACGGTCGTGTGCATGAGGCCTAAGTCTTCAGCTTCACTATGGTCCCTCTGCTGCTGCCGGCCCTCGTCGTCCTCTTCTTTCTATACTTAAGATGTTCCCACTCCAAGTGTCGCCTGTCAGGACTCGACCAGAACCAGCGCCCTCCGCGTCCCGCACCACTGCCCTTCATCGGGAATCTGATGGATCTGGGGCGCAGTGATCTTCCTCGACATTTCATGCGCCTGGCCCAGAAATACGGCCCCATCTATCGTCTCAGCTTCTGGGGTCAAGGTATGTGAGGGTCCGGGGTTTTTTTGTGGTATTTTATTACTAAAACTGCTTTACTTCTAAAACTAGAAATAATAAAAATGACACTGGCACTAAAAAGTGACGACCAGTCCGCCAAGCATTAGATGTGGTCACTTCTTTAAGGCGACTTGCACCGAGACCAGCACCCATTCTGCTGGAACAATGTAAATTGACGATTCACATGGTCATTACGAAGGACTCCTATGGTCAGCCATACAGCAGGCAATAGGTGGCTCATGAGCCACTGGTTGGGAACCCCCGCTGTAGCCTGTGACTTACGGGTAAAATGGTTTACAGCGGGTCTAGAAAATCTTTATTGGCACAACAAGGCAATGTGTTATGCGGCCCGAAAAAATACCCAAAATAGGCCGTGTGAACATACCCTTATAGCTCTTTAATATGTAGCTGCCTCTTTTTCAAAGGACCAAAAGGTAATTGGACAATTATCTCAATAGGCTATTTAATGGGCTGCATGGGCTATTCCCTCGTTATTCCATCACCAATTAAGCAGGTAAAGGGTCTGGAGTTGATTCCAGGTGTGGGATTTGCATTTGGAAGCTGTTGCTGTGAACCCACAACATGAGGTGAAAGGAGCTCTCAATGCAAGTGAAACCGACCATCGCTAGGCTGAAAAAAAATGAAGAAATCCATCAGAGAGAAGCACAAATGTCAGGAGTGGCCAAATCAACAGTTTGGTATATTGTTAAAAAAAAAAAGAAAAAAAAAGAGCGCACTGGTGATCTCAGGAACTCCAAAAGGCCTGGACGTCCACGTAAAACAAGAGTGGTGGATGATCGCAGAATCCTTTCCATGGTGAAGAAAACCCCTTCACAACATCTACCCAAGTGACGAACACTCTCCTGGAAGTAGGTGGATCAGTATCTAAGTCCACCATAAAGAGAAGACTTCATGAGAGCAAATACAGAGGGTTCACAAGGTGAAAACCATTAATCAGCCCCAGAAAGGCCAGATTAGACTTTACCAAACAACAAGTAAAGAAGCCGCCCAGTTCTGGAACAGCATGAAACTAAGATCAACCTGCACCAGAATGATGGGAGGAAGAAAGTATGGAGAATCCTCGGAACGGCTCATGATCCAAAGCACACCACATCCTGTGTAACACATGTATAGCATGTGTAGCAATGTGGTGGCATGGCGGGGGCAGTGTGGTGGCATGGGCATGCATGGCTGCCTGGCACTGGGTCACTAGTGTTTGTTGATGATGTGACTGAAGACAGAAGCGGCTGGATGAATTCTGAAGTGTTCAGGGATTTACTTTCTGCTCAGATTCAACCACATGCAGCAGGTGATTGGACGTTGCTTCACAGGACAGATGAACAATGACCCAAAACATTCTGCGAAAGCAACCCAGGAGTATATAAGGCAAAAAAGTGGAATATTCTGCAATGACCGAGTCACCAGATCTCAACGCGCTCGAGCTGCATTTCTTTAGCTTAAAGGGAATGTGTCGCTAGAAAAATGTTTTTTTTAAGTTAAACTGTTAGTATATAAATGATTAAACATTGTTCTAATTTTTTAACATTTTTTCACAAGTCAGGAAATATTATAAATTAGATTCTAATTTATAACATTTCCATGTGCTGGTCACTAGAGGGAGCAATTCCCAAAATTGCAGCATTGGCATGTGGTAAAGCAACCTCATTGCTTTATGCTGCAAAATTGGAGAAGACACACTCGCTTTAGCGTCCTCAAACAATCCCCCCTCCTTTATCCTGGCTAGTGCCAGGAGAAAGGAGGGGGTTGAATGTTCAAACCTCCTACACTGTGTGTCGCCATTTTTTGAGCGGATGTACAGTGTAGGAGGATTAGATACAGTGGTAAATACAGTATAACCCGAACATACACAAACATAACTTACCTGCTCCTGCCGCCGCCGCTCCGTCCGCTCCTAGTCCTTGCTTCTGAACATATGGACGGAAGCCGCGACCGGAAGTAGTCATCTTACTGTCCGGCCGCGACTTCCGGTCCACATGAAAATGGCGCCGGATGTCGCTCGGCCGAAGACCTTCCTTTTGGACTGTGTGGGAGCGGCGCATGTGCCGTTCCCACACAGACGGCGTACGCTATAGTGAATGGAACGGCTCCCGTTCGCATTCTCTATGGGGATGTATGTGCCGTATTCCATCTCTGTATGTGTCGTTAATCGACACATACAGAGATGAAAATAAAATGGCAGTCCACATAGTGAAGTGAAGTAAAAGTAATAGTAATAAAAAAGTACAACACAAAAACACAAATAAATAAAATTTATTTTAATAACATACTAAAAGCAATAACATATAAAAAAAATACAATTTGCGCGACACCTTCCCTTTAAAGATTAAAGGTTCTCTTTAATCTGTGTCAATATTGCAGGATGCGATCAGGTGGCCCTGTAAATATAGGAGGTGTCCATTTGCAATAGAAATGAATGGATGAGTATTTTTATCTGCAATTATGGTCCGTAAAGGAGTGTGAGGTGTGTGCCAATATACAGAGCTTTACTAGCCTATTCTGCTGCCTTAAAGGGAATGTGTCGCGAATTAAACCTTTTTTTTTTTAAGTGTTGTTACTTATTGCTATTATATTTTTTAAGTTTTTTGCTTTATTTTTTTTTTCTTCCATATGGTGGAAAGTATTAAAAATTAAATAATAATTTGACATGTTTTCCTATGTTGGCCACCAGGGGGAGAACTTCCCAGAATTACAGCAAGGTGAATAAGGCAAAGTAACCTGACTCACAGCTGCCGTAAATGTGGGAGGGAATCTCACCCCCCCTCCCACAAGCCAGGAAAAGGTGTCTTCAAATTGCTAAGCAGTGTCCGGCAGCCATTTTGGGTGTGATTCTGCATCTGGCAGAAGTTATAGGAAACACCAAAAGGCTAAGTGTATGTTCACACGCTTACTAAACAAAGGGAAAACCGCTCCTGATTTTCAGCCATTTTTTAATCTAACTCACGTTTTTACGGCCGTTTTTGGAGCTGTTTTTCTATAAAGTCAATTAAAAACGGCTCCAAAAACGTCCCAAGAAGTGATGTACACTTCATTTTGGCGGGCGTCTTTTTACGTGCCGGTTTTGGAAAACGACCACGTAAAAAACGCCCTGTCGGAACAGAACGCCGTATCTCCCATTGAAATCAATGGGCAGACGCTTGCAGGCGTCCTGCTTCCGATTTTTCAGCTGAAAACACTGCGTGTGAACATACCCTTAGAATGATGAAAGTGAAGAGAATGACTTTTCAGTTGACCGGTTCACACGCCGTGTATTTTTTGCACATTTTACGTGCCAAAAAGCACATTAAAAAAAATGCTTGATTACACTTGATTTTGCACAACTAGAGATTTATCGTTCGGGGGTCTGGGAAAGCTGGGTGACCACCATTACCCCCTCCTACTGGAGTGTGTTTGGGGATGTGACTAATGAACCTTTCACACTCCAGTAGGAGGGGTAATGGTGGTCACCCAGCTTTCCCAGACCCCTGAACGATGAATCTCTCTAGTTGTGCTGAGACTGAGAGGTTCATTAGTCACATTCCCAAACAGTCTCAGCACAACTAGAGAGATTTATCGTTCAGGGGTCTGGGAAAGCTGGGTGACCACCATTACCCCTCCTACTGGAGTGTGAGAGGTTCATTAGTCACATCCCCAAACAGTCTCAGCACAACTAGAGAGATTTATCGTTCAGGGCTTTCCCAGTACAGTTGCATCATGTGTGCTTCATACAAGGGGGGGGGGGGCCCGTCGGGGGTCACGAGAGCGGGGGTCTGTGAGATAGAGAGTGGGACAGACAGAGACACACACCTTACCTGCAGTGCAGCTGGTCTTCAGTATGGCGCCTGCTAACTCCCTGCAAACAGCTGCTCTGCTGTGTGACTCTGACCTGCGTCTGCGCAGTACAGAGACAGAGAGCAGAGTCAATGGAACGGCTCCCGTTCATTGACTCCTATGCCCTGTAGCTGCCGTATTCCATCTCTGTATGCGTCGTTAATCGACACATACAGAGATAAAAAAAAAATGGCAGCCCCAATAGAGTAAAAGAAAGAAAAAAAAGAAAAAGTACAACACAAATAAATAAAATTTATTTTAATGACATACTTAAAGCAATATTATATAGAAAAAAATAATTTTGTGATCATCCTACCATATATCCAACTTTACAGGTGTTTAGAAAGGTGCGGAGTAGAGAGGGAATATCACAACAGTTATCACCCCTCACTCCGGTTTTGGGTAACCCGGAATTTGGCCCAGGTGTAAAGGATCTGCCAGGCACAGCTTCGGGGTTAACTTCCAGAGGTAATCAGTCTTCACCTGAGTCTATCTCTCTGAGACTGACTCCAGCTTCCACCACTCAGGCTGGCAGGCTTAGGAGTGGGAGAGCCTATCGCAGCCTGGCCAGACTCAGCTAGCTCCCGCCCTCTGTCTATTTATACCTGCCTTTCCTGTTCCTCCTTGCTTGTGATTCTTTCCGTGTGGTTTCCTGGCCCAGCTACAGCTCCGAACAATTTGATCCTGCTCCATTCTGACCCTGGCTTTCTGACGACTCTTCTGCTCTGCGTTTTGTACCTCGTGCTCTCCTGGTTTGACTTGGCTCGTTCACCACTCTGTTGCTCACGGTGTTGCCGTGGGCAACTGCCCCTTTCCCTTTGCTTTATATTCCCTTGTATGTTTGTCTCGTGCACTTACTGAGCGTAGGGACCGCCACCCAGTTGTACCCCGTCGCCTAGGGCGGGTCGTTGCAAGTAGGCAGGGACAGAGTGGCGGGTAGATTAGGGCTCACTTGTCCGTTTCCCTACCCCTATCATTACATAATCACAGGCCCATATACCTAGTCTACCCTGGTCCCTGACACTACTATGGACCCCCTTGAGTCCCTGGCTCAGCAAATGCAGGGTCTCTCCCTACAGGTCCAGGCCCTGGCTCAGAAGGTCAACCAGCCTGATGCTACCTTGGTAGTTCCCCTCACCTCAACTCCTGAACCCCACCTCAAGTTGCCCGACCGGTTCTCAGGGGACCGGAGGGCTTTTCTCTCCTTTCGGGAGAGTTGCAGGCTTTACTTTCGCTTAAAGCCCCTCTCCTCAGGTTCTGAGAGCCAGCGAGTGGGTATAATTATGTCCCGGCTCCAGGACGGGCCCCAAGAATGGGCCTTCTCCTTGGCTCCTGAACTTTCCTCCGTTGATCTTTTCTTTTCTGCTCTCGGACTCATTTATGACGAGACTGACAAGACTGCCTTTGCCGAGAGTCAGCTGGTGACCTTACGTCAGGGTAAGAGACCTGTTGAGGAGTATTGTTCTGACTTTAGGAAGTGGTGCGTAGCTTCTCGGTGGAATGACCCTGCCTTAAGGTGCCAGTTTAGGTTGGGTCTGTCGAATGCCCTGAAAGACCTGCTAGTTAGCTATCCCTCTTCTGACTCCCTAGACCAGGTTATGGCTTTAGCGGTACGACTTGACCGACGTCTCAGGGAACGACAACGCGAACGTTTATGTGTTTTCTCCTCCGACTCCCCCATGATGCCTCCCGAGGTTCCGTCGCTTCGTTCTTCCCCGGAAGACTCAGAGGTACCTATGCAACTCGGGGCCTTCGTGTCCCCCCAACAACGTAGAGATTTCCGCAGGAAGAATAGTCTCTGCTTCTACTGTGGGGATGACAAGCATCAAGTGAACAACTGTCCTAAGCGTAAGAATGCAGCCAGAGAACTTCCGCGCCTAAGTGATCATCGGGGAGGTCACTTGGGCGCACAGGTATTTCCCGTAAATATGAAACGTAATAAGATCTTGCTTCCCTTTCAGGTCTCTTTTGGTGGTAGGTCTGCTACCGGCAGCGCCTTCGTGGATTCAGGGTCCTCTGCTAATATCATGTCTGTGGAATTTGTTATGTCTCTTGCTATGCCTTTGATTGATTTGCCTAAACCTGTCCCGGTAGTGGGTATCGACTCCACTCCTCTTGCTAATGGTTATTTTACACAGCATACCCCTGTTTTTGAACTCCTTGTTGGCTCCATGCATTTGGAGCAGTTCTCTGTACTGTTGATGCAGGGATTATCGTCCGATTTGGTTTTAGGCCTTCCCTGGTTGCAGTTGCATAATCCCACGTTTGACTGGAATACTGGGGAGCTTACCAAATGGGGTAATGAATGTTTGACGTCATGTTTTTCTGTTAATTCTATTTCTCCCCCTGAGGAGGTGAACACGCTACCTGAGTTTGTTCGGGACTTCGCTGATGTTTTCTCTAAGGAGGCCTCCGAAGTGTTACCTCCTCATAGAGAATACGATTGCGCTATCGAATTGGTACCAGGAGCTAAGCTTCCTAAGGGTAGGATATTTAATCTTTCTTGTCCCGAACGTGAAGCCATGAGAGAGTATATCCAGGAATGCCTGGCCAAGGGTTACATTCGCCCCTCTACTTCTCCGGTAGGTGCTGGCTTCTTCTTCGTAGGGAAGAAGGATGGTGGTCTTAGGCCATGCATTGACTACCGTAACCTGAATAAGGTCACTGTAAGGAACCAGTATCCCCTTCCTTTGATTCCTGATCTCTTTAATCAGGTTCAGGGGGCCCAATGGTTCTCTAAGTTTTATCTACGGGGGGCGTATAACCTTATCCGCATCAAAGAGGGGGATGAGTGGAAGACTGCGTTTAACACGCCCGAAGGTCATTTCGAATACCTCGTCATGCCCTTTGGGTTGTGTAATGCGCCGGCGGTCTTCCAGAATTTCATAAATGAGATTTTGAGAGATTACCTGGGGATATTTCTTGTAGTGTACCTTGTTGACATACTGGTGTTTTCCAAGGACTGGCCCTCCCACATTGAGCATGTCAGGAAGGTGCTCCAGGTCCTTCGGGAAAACAAACTGTTTGCAAAAACCGAAAAATGTGTGTTTGGGGTACAGGAGATACCATTTTTGGGTCAAATCCTCACTCCTCATGAATTCCGCATGGACCCCGCCAAGGTTCAGGCTGTGGCGCAATGGGTCCAACCTGCCTCCCTGAAGGCGTTACAGTGTTTTTTGGGGTTCGCTAATTATTACAGGAGATTCATTGCTAACTTCTCGGTCATCGCTAAGCCTCTTACGGACCTCACTCGCAAAGGTGCTGATCTCCTCCACTGGTCTCCAGAGGCTGTCCAGGCTTTTGAGGTCCTTAAGAAGTGCTTTATCTCGGCCCCGGTGCTGGTTCAGCCCAACCAAATGGAGCCATTTATCGTGGAAGTTGACGCATCCGAGGTGGGAGTGGGTGCTGTCTTGTCCCAGGGTACCAGGTCCCTCACCCATCTCCGCCCCTGTGCCTACTTCTCCAGGAAGTTTTCGCCCACTGAGAGTAACTATGATATTGGCAACCGCGAACTCTTAGCCATTAAATGGGCATTTGAAGAGTGGCGCCACTTCCTGGAGGGGCTAGGCACCAGGTAACGGTCCTTACCGACCACAAGAATCTGGTTTTCCTAGAATCTGCCCGGAGGCTAAACCCGAGACAAGCTCGATGGGCGCTATTTTTTACCAGATTCAACTTTTTGGTTACCTATAGGGCTGGGTCTAAAAATATTAAGGCCGATGCACTGTCGCGTAGCTTCATGGCCAGCCCTCCTTCGGAGGAAGATCCTGCTTGTATTTTGCCTCCCGGTATAATCATTTCTTCTATTGATTCTGATTTAGTCTCTGAAATTGCAGCTGATCAAGGTTCAGCTCCCGGGAACCTTCCTGAGGACAAGCTGTTTGTTCCCCTGCAATACCGGCTAAGGGTACTTAGGGAAAATCATGACTCCGCACTATCTGGTCATCCAGGCATCCTGGGCACCAAACACCTCATTGCCAGAAACTATTGGTGGCCTGGGTTGCCTAAAGACGTTAAGGCCTACATCGCCGCTTGTGAGGTTTGTGCTAGGTCCAAGACTCCCAGGTCCCGACCAGCGGGCTTACTACGTTCGTTGCCCATTCCCCAGATACCTTGGACACATATCTCCATGGATTTTATCACCGATTTGCCTCCATCCCAAGGCAAGTCGGTGGTGTGGGTGGTAGTAGACCGCTTCAGTAAGATGTGCCACTTTGTGCCCCTCAAGAAACTACCCAACGCCAAGTCGTTAGCTACCTTGTTTGTCAAACACATCCTGCGTCTCCATGGGGTCCCTGTAAATATTGTTTCGGACAGAGGGGTACAATTTGTTTCTTTGTTTTGGAGAGCCTTCTGTAAGAAGTTGGAGATTGATCTGTCCTTCTCCTCTGCTTTCCATCCTGAAACCAATGGCCAAACTGAGAGGACTAATCAATCTCTAGAACAATATTTAAGGTGTTTTATCTCTGACTGTCAATATGATTGGGTCTCATTCATTCCCCTCGCTGAATTTTCCCTTAATAACCGGGTCAGTAACTCGTCAGGGGTCTCCCCCTTTTTCTGTAATTTTGGGTTTAATCCACGGTTCTCCTCAGTTTCACCTGGTAGTTCCAACAATCCCGAGGTAGAGGTCGTTCATCGGGAACTGTGCACAGTCTGGGCCCAGGTTCAGAAGAACCTAGAGGCGTCCCAGAGCGTACAAAAAACTCAGGCTGATAGAAAACGTTCTGCTAACCCCTTGTTTATGGTCGGGGATCTGGTGTGGTTATCATCTAGGAACTTGCGTCTTAAGGTCCCGTCCAAGAAGTTTGCTCCCCGGTTTATTGGGCCGTATAAGGTCATTGAAGTCCTCAATCCTGTCTCCTTCCGGCTGGAGTTACCCCCATCTTTTCGTATACACGACGTGTTTCATGCCTCCCTCCTTAAACGCTGCTCCCCGTCCTTAGCTCCCTCGAGGAAACCTCCTGTTCCCGTTCTGACCCCTGAGGGGGTGGAATTCGAGGTGGCCAAGATTGTGGACAGCAAGATGGTCCAAGGCTCCCTCTAGTACCTGGTCCATTGGAGAGGATACGGGCCTGAGGAGAGGACTTGGGTACCCGCCCGGGATGTTCACGCTGGGGTATTGGTCAGGAAGTTCCACCTTCGTTTCCCCAGTAAACCAGGTCCACTTAGAAAGGGTCCGGTGGCCCCTCATAAAAGGGGGGGGGGTACTGTAAAGGATCTGCCAGGCACAGCTTCGGGGTTAACTTCCAGAGGTAATCAGTCTTCACCTGAGTCTATCTCTCTGAGACTGACTCCAGCTTCCACCACTCAGGCTGGCAGGCTTAGGAGTGGGAGAGCCTATCGCAGCCTGGCCAGACTCAGCTAGCTCCAGCCCTCTGTCTATTTATACCTGCCTTTCCTGTTCCTCCTTGCTTGTGATTCTTTCCGTGTGGTTTCCTGGCCCAGCTACAGCTCCGAACAATTTGATCCTGCTCCATTCTGACCCTGGCTTTCTGACGACTCATCTGCTCTGCGTTTTGTACCTCGTGCTCTCCTGGTTTGACTTGGCTCGTTCACCACTCTGTTGCTCACGGTGTTGCCGTGGGCAACTGCCCCTTTCCCTTTGCTTTATATTCCCTTGTATGTTTGTCTTGTGCACTTACTGAGCGTAGGGACCG
Source organism: Rhinoderma darwinii (assembly GCF_050947455.1). Taxonomy (NCBI): domain Eukaryota; kingdom Metazoa; phylum Chordata; class Amphibia; order Anura; family Rhinodermatidae; genus Rhinoderma; species Rhinoderma darwinii. The sequence continues at coordinate 308,520,369 of NC_134690.1, read as the reverse complement.
CCGCCCAGTTGTACCCCGTCGCCTAGGGCGGGTCGTTGCAAGTAGGCAGGGACAGAGTGGCGGGTAGATTAGGGCTCACTTGTCCGTTTCCCTACCCCTATCATTACACCAGGTCTGTCAGATCAGACCTTTAAGATATGGGTACAGCAGGGGCATTTTAGAGTAAGTCATTTTTATAGGGGCAATGCATGGCTGCGTGCAGGGTCGCCATCAGGAATTTCAGGGCCCCCTACAGCTAAGTTTTCTGGGCCCCCCTACCGTGGCACCGCCTGTTAACGGTACTCCGTCCAGCACTATATCATGCTACCCAGGGCCGCCTTCAGGGGGGGTATTATGGGTACTGATGTGAGAGGTCCGGCCAAACCTAATTGAAAGGGGGGCCCGGCAACTGCCGCGACTTGCCTTTGGTAGAAAAAAAACAGGCCCCTGCAATGGGGCCCGTTTTTTTCACCAAAAGAATGTCGTGAGCTGCGGGCCCCCCTTTCAATTAGGTTTGGCCGGGTCTCTCACATCAGTACCCATAATACCCCCCCCTGATGGCGGCCCTGGGTAGCATGGGGGTCGTCATGGGGGCCGTCAAACACTGCCGCCCATGCGAACGATCGCGCGCACACGCAAACTCCCGCGCATGCGCACCTGCAACCGCCTGGAACCGCGCACCGAATTTTGAGGCAGATTTTTACCTGCCCACACTATCTTGCCGTGTTTTTTGCCCGTGGCGATTGAGGACAGCAGACAAAAAACGTAGGGAAAAATGCATTTTCTGCCTCCCATTGATTTCGATGGGAGGTCAGAGGCGGAACCGCGGCAAGAAAGGACGTGCTGCTTTTTCTTTTTTCCGCGACTGGCTCCCATTGATTTCAGATTAAATCAATGGGAGGCGGTTTTGGAAGTTGTTTGGTGCTGATTCTGACGCAGTGTCCGAGTCAATATCTAGGCCCAAAAACTCTGAACTGGGCCTTATTGTTAGGGCTTATTCAGACGAACGTGTAATACATCCGTGCAACGTGCGTGATTTTCACGCGCCTCGCACGGACCTATCTAACTCTACGGGGCCGTGCAGACTGTCAGTGAGTTTCATGCAGCGTGTGTCCGTGTGTCCGCTGCGTAAAACTCACGACATGTCCTATATTTGTGCATTGTTCGCGCATCACGCACCCATTGAAGTCAATGGGTGCGTGAAAATCACGCCCAGCACTTCCGCAGCAGTATAAACTATGACTGAAAACAGAAAAGAACCACGTGCTACAAACATACAAACAGTGTCATAATGATGGCGGCTGCGCGAAAATCACGCAGCCACGCATCATACGCTGCTGCCACACGGAGCTGTTATGGACCTTTTGCATGCGCAAAATGCCACGTTTTTGCGCACGCAAAAAGCACACGCTCGTGTAAATCCGGCCTTAGGGTAGGAACACACTAGGCATGAACAATGCAGATTTTATGCAACACATTTTATTGTGGAAAATCCGCAGCGTATTACAGTCGCAGCAGAGTGGATGAGGTTTGAACAAATCTCATCCACACGCTGCAAAAATAATGGACCTGCAGTGCGGCTTTTGGCTTTTTAAGCCGCAGCATGTCAATTTATTCTGTGGAATCGCCGCTCCTCTGTTGCGGAAATGCTGCGGTTCTGCCGCAAAAATCACACATGAGAAAAAAAAAGGCACTTTTTTAAATTTATAAAAAAGTTTAGACTTGCCCCGGCCGTAGTCCTGGTGACACGATCCTCTATTCTTAGCGCAGCCCGGCCTCCTGTCATGACGTTTCATCCCATGTGACTGCTGCAGCGGTCACATGGTCTACAGCGTCATCCCAGGAGGCGGGGCTACGTTCAGAAGAGAGAGATGCGTCACCAGGACTAGTCTAAACTTTTTTTTCCCTGCAGGATTCCCGCAGCGGACAAGCCTCACGAAACCTGCGCCACTATTTGGTGCGGTTTTGCTGTCGGAATTCCCTGCGGCTACCGGGGCGGATAACATGTGTAGTTTTACTCAGCATATCCGCCTAGTGTGTTCCTACCCTTATGATGTCGCTCCTGGAGCTGCTGCCGGTCTCTAAATAGGCAGTTGGTCCAGTAGAATTTGTAATTCTTTTTTTTTGTGAACCAGCTTAAAAAAATACAAAACTTTTGTGTTAGGGCCTGTTCACATCACCGTTCGCTTCCGTTCCGGGGTTCCGTCTGAGGTTTCCGTCGGGTGAACCCCGCAACGGAAAGTGAAAGTGACAGCACAGCTTCCGTCACCCTTAGCGCAGTCGACTACGCTATTGATTCCGTCCGAAAACCTGCCGGAATGGTGACGAACGGAAACCATTAGCGATGTTTCCGTCACCGTTGATCTCAATGTTTCCACAATAAAATGTGTTGCATAAAATCCGCAGTGTTCATGCCTAGTGTGTTCCTACCCTAAGGCCGGATTCACACAAGCGTGTGCTTTTTGCACGCGCAAAAAACGTGGCATTTTGCGCATGCAAAAGGTCCATAACAGCTCCGTGTGTCAGCAGCGTATGATGCGCGGCTGCGTGAGTTTTGCGCAGCCGCCATCATTATGACACTCTGTTTGTATGTTTGTAGCACGTGGTGCTTTTCTGTTTTCATTCATAGTTTATACTGCTGTGGAAGTGCTGGGTGTGATTTTCATGCTCCCATTGACTTCAATGGGTGCGTGATGCGCCAACCACGCACAAATATAGGACATGTCGTGAGTTTTACGCAGCGGACACACGCTGCATGAAACTCACTGACAGTCTGCACGGCCCCGTAGAGTAACATAGGTCCGTGCGAGGCGCGTGAAAATCACGCACGTTGCACGGACGTATTACACGTTCGTCTGAATAAGCCCTAACAATAAGGCCCAGTTCACAGAGTTTTTGGGCCTTGATGTTGACTCGGACACTGCGTCAGAATCAGCACCAAAAAACTTCCAAAACCGCCTCCCATTGATTTAATCTGAAATCAATGGGAGCCAGTCGCGGAAAAAAGAAAAAGCAGCAAGTCCTTTCTTGCCGCGGTTCCGCCTCTGACCTCCCATCGAAATCAATGGGAGGCAGAAAATTCATTTTTCGCTGCGTTTTTTGTTTGCTGTCCTCAATCGCCGCGGGCAAAAAACGCGGCAAGATAGTGTGGGCAAGTCAAAATCTGCCTCAAAATTCTTTAAGGAATTTTGAGGCAGATTTTTTTTTGCCTGCAAAATACTGTGTGAACAGGGCCATACATAAACAGCACTTTGAGATAATTTACTCACCGTGTCAGAAGAGCTGCTCCCACTCCAGTCCTCTTCCGGCGATGTCTTCCAGGCGAGGTCTTCGGTCCAGACGTCCAGTCCTTCACCTCCAGCCAGGCTCCAGGTAAGTTTTGTCCATGTGTGACCGTGGCTGCGCGAACTTAGTTAGTTAGCTCGTGACTGCGCATGCGCGGGAGTTTCCTTGTGCGCGCGATAGGTCGCGCGCGGGCGGTTTGACGGCCCCCCCATGGGGAGGGGGCCCGTAGCAGCTCACGACATTCTTTTGGTGAAAAAAACGGGCCCCATTGCAGGGGCCCGTTTTTTCCTACCAAAAGAATGTCACGGCAGTTGCCCGGCCACCCTTTCAGTTAGGTTTGGCCGGGCCCTTCACACCAGTACCCCTAATACCCCCCTGATGGCGGCCCTGGCTGCGTCGAGAAGAGCGTTCCCAGCCAGAGGGTCTCCCGGACGCGTCCCAATGGCAGGCGTTACAGTTGACTCATTACTTGTCAAGACTACCTACACCGGCTTCCTATGACCGAGCTCTATCTTCCTTTGAAACTATGTGTTCTCAAACGGGGCATGTGAGACGGGCCCTGTCCAGTCTTTACTGCGTGCTGCTCACTCCTGCTGAGGATTTCATCCCACCATATATTACGAAATGGGAAAGAGATCTTCAGATTACTCTAACACAAGAGCAAAGGGAAAAGATCATGCTCCTCACACATAAGGCGTCTATTAGTAACGCCTATCAGGAAACCAGTTTTAAAATACTATCCCGTTGGTACAGAGTCCCACATGTGCTACATAAAATGTTCCCGGATGTTTCTCCTTTATGTTGGCGATGCGGCAGAGAAGAGGGAACGCTTTTACATATATTCTGGAGCTGTGAGAACCTTCGCACCTATTGGTCAGAGGTTCAAGATATCATTCTGGAGATCACAGGAATCTCGCTGGGAGATGATCCGGCATGGATTTTGCTGCACCACCACGATATACCTGTGGGGCGCTACAGGAAGATGTTAGTGAGACATTTGCTGAACGCAGCTAAGGCTTGTATTCTCGGGGGGTTGGAGATCCTCTGAGCCTCCTGTGACTAGACAATGGCTGGAGCGCAATCACGAAATTCGGAGAATGGAGGAGTTGCTCCATTCCGCACCCGAACGAGCAACACAGTTTCAGAAAACCTGGTTCTATTGGTTTGACTTCTGCAAGTCGGGCAGATACAAGAGGGCCATGGGTGAACTGATTAGTGGAGAACCAGGGAGCTCTTGAGTTCTCTCTGGTCTGTGATGTGCTGTGGGGGGGGGGGGGGGGGGGTGAGGGGAGAACATCTCCCCTTCTCCCTCTTAAGATTTTCCCTATACCCCCCCCCCTTCCTTTTGTCCTTCTACCCTTCGTTTACTTCCCTATTTGAATCAATCGTTACTAAGAATTGACTGAGATGTGGGTGATGGAGGGGCGGATGAGGGTGTAATGCTGGTATTCCTGTCTTGCTATACTAATGCTTGTAGTGTATTGATGGTACTATGTTGGGAGGACTTTGATTGCATATTTACTTATTGTTGTTGAAATATAGGTTGAAATGATCGGCCCTCATGGGCTTTTTCTGTACCCATGTCACCCCCTTTTCTTTTTCTGTATCCCCATTTCTTTTCTTGAAAATAAAAACAAAAAAAACAAAGGAGGAAACCCAGCGTCTGGTGATGTCCATGGGTTCCAGACTTCAGGCCATCATTGCCTGCAAAGGATTCTCTACAAAGTATTAAAAAAAACATTTATGGTAATGTTAATTTGTCCAATCACTTTTGATCACCTGAAATGAGGAGGTGGTGTAGAAAAATGGTGGCAATTCCTAAACTTTTCACAGGAGATTTTTGTTTAACCCCTTGAAATAAACCTGAAAGTTTCAACTTCAATTGCATCTCAGTTGTTTCATTTCAAATCCAATGTGGTGGCAGCAAAACCCAAATCATGAAGATTGTGTCACTGCCCAAATAATTCTGGACCCAACCCACACACCCACCCACACAGCAAACACTCTGAACAAGCATAGCTGCAGTGTAAAGAATGGGGGTGGGACAGAGCAAGAGTATTGAACTACAGCGAAGCTGGAGTCATTGATCATATCCAAGCCCTTATGAAGATTAGTCTAAAATGATGAAGATCAAAGTTATAATATACATTTTTTTTTAATTTGAAAAAATTAACAAATCTTCACAGAATAAAAACAGGAAGCGGATCATAAACTCAGCAGAACAATTAGAAGGTCGGCCAGATCAGGTTTCATTAGCGGTTGTGTCCAGCGTCTTTGTTAGCGGTTTTGTCCAGCAGTGCCGCCTTGTGGTCATTTTCTGTGCTACATCCTGGACCCCTACAACCCATTACATAGCTGGACAGAAAAACGACTGCACTACCACCCTGCAAACTGCAGTGGCAGCCATATTGGTTGTAACAACTTTCCCATGAACAGATAAAACAAAGAAAAAACCTCCACTGTAACCAGTGTCAGGAGGGGGCGCTAAAGCCGGTTTACTCTTCCAAACTGGATCTTTTATGCAATGGCAAAACTTGTATTTCCCAATAGATTTTCTCCATTAATATAAAACTATTTACACGTGATCATTCTTCATCAAATCTTGAGAGATAAAACGGCAGCGTTATCACAGTTCATACGGGATGCCTCGGATTCTCCGTGCGAGCTGCATGTCCTTCACAAAGAGAGTGCCCCTATTGGCCTGGTGACTGAAGAGGTAAGAATCTTCAAAGAGACTCACGAGGAAGTCCTCAGCTGACTGTGGATACAGAAGAGCATTAGTCCCTCTTAAAGTGACAGCACTCCCGGTATAATTTACTACACAGCTCGAAGGACTGATCAGATTTCACTTTTATGAGCTGTTAGCTAGAGTGATGGTGGGGGGGGGGGGGTCTGGCCTCTGGAACTCCCACAATGCATCACAACCCCTATGCAAATGTCCCGCTAGGGCATATGGATGTGTTAGAGGGGGCGGGGGCTGAGTAGTGAACCACTGCAAAGAGCAGCTCCCTCTCTGGTTGACCCATGCGTTACATGGACAGTGCATTGTATGAGATACTGACCTCTTGTAGCGCCATAAGTGCGGTGCTTTGCCAGTAGTAAAACACGCCGCGGGAATACTTCAGGCAGATCTCTCTCACCTGCAAGAATAAAAGGGGAATATCACTGACAATAAAGAGGAGCAGCCGCAGAGGACACATCCACTCACCAGGCGGAAAAACGGGGTTTTCTGAATGAGCAGATTGGTTGATTTTTGGTACTTTCTTATTTCCATCAGCGCACGGGCTCCTGGGCGGTAACGTCTTCTTCGTTGCGTGCTCGGTCTGTGACTTGTTTCCCCACTACCTGTAAGAAAGAAATCCATAATCACAGCTGAAAATGAATCTCCCGCTACATGGAAATTCACTGTCTGGCCGGGTTCACACGTAGGGTAAACACGGCGGATTTTCTGCAACGGATTTCATTGCGGAAACTCCACAGCGTAATACATAAGCAGAAGAGTGGAGGAGATTCAAACAAATCTCATCCAGACGCAGCGGAAAAAAACCGCCAATCTTACCCAGATCTATCTGCTCCTGCGTTCAACCCGGCCTCCAGGGATGATGTCTCATCCCATATGACTGCTGCAGAACATCAGAGGGACACGTCACCATGGCTACGGGTAAGTATGTTTTTTTTTGTTTTTTTTCTACCTTCTATGGACATTCCAGCCGAAAAACTGCAGTTTTTCAGCCAGAATTACCTCCGGAGCCCAGGGCCAATACGCTGTGTACTTTTACGCCGCGTATCTGCCCTGTGTGAACATGGCCTATTACCTTAATGTCCCCCAAGGAACATCAGGTAAACAGATTTAAAACAGAACATGCTACCTGCAGCCACCACTAGAGGGAGCTCATTGTATATGGTTGTACATTGAACTTGGTAACAAAACAGTATGCAGTGAGCTCCCTCTAGTGGTGGCTGCAGGGAGACAAAATTATACCATGTAACTGTCTACGCAGGAGATTTAGAGCTCCGTTTCAGAAAACTGTGCTCACACTGCTGTAAAACTACATTAAGAAATTAATCAGCACAGAATGTTGGACCTAAAAAAGATATAAATGTGGACGTTCAAATTTTAGATACTCTTCTATGACTGATAATTTGGGGTCCATCAAGTCCCATTGATACCTGATTAAAGGGGTTGTACCACGAAAATAATTTTTCACCTATCCACAAGATAGGTGATAAATGCCGGATCGCTGCGGGTTGTTAACAAGAGTGCGGGTCCCAGAGTGGTGGTCACTCAAGTCATTCTCTATGGCAGTGGTCCCCAACCTATTTTGCACCGAGGACCGGTTTGATGCAAGAACATTTTTGCGGGGACTGGCGGGGGGGGGGGGGTGGGTGGAGAGGTTAGGGTCAGTTCACACATTGCGTAAATACGGCGTATACCTGTATTATAATGCGGAAAAATCGGCAGCATAATACAGTAGCAGCAAAGTGGATGAGATAAAACACGTCTCATCCACACGCTGCATAAACGGAGTAGAAAAAAGGCTCAGAAATTGACGTCACAACATCGCGCCTGCCTGCGCGGAGCCGCTCACGGCAGAGTGCATAATTGGGCAAAGAGCAGTCAAACTTGACTATTTCCGTCGATCACATAGGGAATGAATAGAGCGGTCGGACTGCAGGTTGGAAATTCTTAGATCCCTCATTTCATAATATATCTTCATGGGTGTGAGCTGTGTTCTCAGATTCCCTTCCCAGGGCCATATAGTAACGTGCTTCCTGCAACCACCACTAGGGGGAGACGATTGTGCACATGCATACAGCTCCTGTTGTGCCTATATAAATCAGTCCTCAGTTTGCTCCCCCTAGTGGCGGCCTTGTGCTACAGAAATTTCTGTATGTAACAGATTTTTACCTGCATAGAAACGAACCCTCTAAGATATAAAGCTGAGAAACGGACTACAATCTAGTATTACACGACCCGAGGTTATCTGGAATTCATTTTTAAAATAAAATATATAATGAGAGTGATAAGATGATCAAGGTGCAACTTTCTCTTACTTGGCGGAGATTGAGGAGGAGCTGCAGGTTTCTTCTGTGGCTGCGCCGACTTCCTGCGGGACGAGCTTTTCTGGGGTGGTTTCATGATGATGTAAAACGCTGCTGAGAGACATACAATCAGTTAAGCGGATAAGAGACGGTGACAATTCAGCAGAATCACAGGTGACGTAGGATAAACTGAGCGGTTTTATACTGACTGATGCCACCAATGCAAGTGACAAGAAAGTGATGACATTGACGGTGAAGATATGAGATTGCCGGATGTCAGTAATTAACGCACGCTGCATCAATGAATACAATAGATCCTCGTGGCATCAATTACCAGAACAGCGACATCAATGATCTATTTAATAATGCGGCAACAGAAGAGCTACCCGCAGCAGATCCCGCAAGCAATGGGCAGATGTTTGCAGACGTAATGGAGCCGTCTTTTCAGGCGTGATTCGAGGCGTAAAACGCCTGAAAATAGGTCGTGTGCACAGAACCTTACAGAGAATCCGTAATCCAGACAAAGGTGGGAAATTTAAAACTGGAGCAAAGGAAAAGTGGAGCAGTCGTCATGGAAATGAAAGGCCGCAGCTGGAGGACGATGAGCTGCAACAACGCAGTACAAATATACAGAAATAAAACATCTAATAATCCATATGATCTCTAGACACGCAGCAGCGAAAATGTACCGTCAGCCCCCCACTCCCAGTAATGACCGTCAGCCCCCCACTCCCAGTAATGACCGTCAGCCCCCCACTCACAGTAATGACCGTCAGCCCCCCCACTCCCAGTAATGACCGTCAGCCCCCCACTCCCAGTAATGACCGTCAGCCCCCCACTCCCAGTAATGACCGTCAGCCCCCCACTCACAGTAATGACCGTCAGCCCCCACACACACAGTAATGACCGTCAGCCCCCCACTCCCAGTAATGACCGTCAGCCCCCCCACTCCCAGTAATGACCGTCAGCCCCCCCACTCCCAGTAATGACCGTCAGCCCCCCCACTCCCAGTAATGTCCGTCAGCCCCCCCCCACTCCCAGTAATGACCGTCAGCCCCCCACTCCCAGTAATGACCGTCAGCCCCCCCACTCCCAGTAATGACCGTCAGCCCCCCACTCCCAGTAATGACCGTCAGCCCCCCACTCACAGTAATGACCGTCAGCCCCCCACTCACAGTAATGACCGTCAGCCCCCCCACTCCCAGTAATGACCGTCAGCCCCCCCACTCCCAGTAATGACCGTCAGCCCCCCCACTCCCAGTAATGACCGTCAGCCCCCCACTCCCAGTAATGACCGTCAGCCCCCCACTCCCAGTAATGACCGTCAGCCCCCCACTCACAGTAATGACCGTCAGCCCCCCACTCACATTATAATGACCCCTCAGTAAAGCCACCATCAGCCTCCGTCCCCCCAGTAAAATGACCATCAGCCCCCTCCAGTAAAGCCACCATCAGCCTCAGTCCCCCCGCCCCCCGATAAAATAACCATCTGCCCCTCTAGTAAAGGGACCATCACAGACAGAAAGTGTGATTACCCCTGGGGAAGGAATAAATAAGGAGGTATAAGAACAACAACTCCCAGCATGTCCAGGATGTTATGTGATATCAGAGAAAGTTTACAGGAGGAGGTATAAGAGGAGAGGACTACAACTCCCAGCATGTCCAGACTTAGTATGGGATATCAGAGGACATTACAGGGAGGAGGTATAAGAGAAGAGAACTACAACTCCCAGCATGTCCAGACTTAGTATGGGATATCAGAGGACATTACAGGGAGGAGGTATAAGAGGAGAGGACTACAACTCCCAGCATGTCCAGGACGTTATTATGGGATATCAGAGGACACTACAGGGAAAAGGTAGAAGAGGACTACAACTCCCAGCATGTCCAGGACGTTATTATGGGATATCAGAGGACATTACAGGGAGGAGGTAGAAGAGGAGAGGACTACAACTCCCAGCATGTCCAGGCTGTTATTATGGGATATTAGAGGACATTACAGGGAGGAGGTATAAGAGGAGAGGACTACAACTCCCAGCATGTCCAGGACGTTATTATGGGATATCAGAGGACATTACAGGGAGAAGGTAGAAGAGGAGAGGACTACAACTCCCAGCATGTCCAGGACGTTATTATGGGATATCAGAGGACATTACAGGGAGGAGGTAGAAGAGGAGAGGACTACAACTCCCAGCATGTCCAGGCTGTTATTATGGGATATCAGAGGACATTACAGGGAGGAGGTATAAGAGGAGAGAACTACAACTACCCACATTCCCCTGGCTCCATTTCTCACACAACTGCTAAGAAAGTAAAGAAAACCCACTTACCCTGCCCAGTGTTAATGGCTCCTCTCCCTCCGTCAGGCTTCTAGTGGGAAGCGGTGGGCGGTGCTTGTAACAGACGTCCGCGCGTCACGTCTGCTACAACGTCGGGGGCGGAGCTTGTAGCAAAAAAAATAAAAAAATTTTTTAAAAAAAATGTGATTTTTTTTTTTTTGCCGTGGTTGAGCCGCGGCACCCCTGAACAGCTCTCGGCAGCCCGGTTGGGAACCACTGGTATAGATTATATAATAGCCCCAAAATATAAAAGCCAAGAAAAAGCAAAAGGCTCCCGCACTGCGTTCTTCCATGTTATGTATCGCCCCCTTGTGGCTAATAGAAGAAGTACACCAAATGTTCAAACCATCGCTAAAGCCAACAAAACTATATCCTGATGTTTGATCTCCCACAATCTATAATAATAATATAACCGCGCGGTCTCAATGACGTCATCAAGACCTCGGCTGTAAAGAAAAGCCTGTTTATACCCCTGGGTTCCAGGATGGGTCTATTTTAGGCTCGATGGGTTTCTATCAAGTTCTATAGAAAATGCTTAGAAACGTTGTGATATAAAAAAAAAACCTTTTATTGACATTAAGACCCCTTTACCAATGCCGATAATCATACGAGCGCTTGTTTTCGATCACGGGCAGCGACGATCAGACGATAAACTGCACTCATTGGTCAGCTGATCACATCTTTTATGCGTCCCAAAAAATCCTCGTTGTCCACAGCGTACAAACAGGGGATGTGCTGCCGACAATACGTAAACTGTACGAGCACGGACCATCGTATTAACCATCGCTTATCCCTGTACAGCGTGCGTCGGCTCGTGTAAATGAGCGCCGACTCACTGGATACATCGTTGATCGTGCAAGTTCCATCTAGTGAAAAACTGTAAACAGGGAGGAGGGGGATGCAGCTGCAGTTTCTTATGCCCCACGCACGCGACCGTATTTTTCATCAGTAATTACAGCAGGGACTCTCCCAAGAAGTCTATGGGCGCTTCCGTAAATATGGGCGGCTATGGATACGCATCCGTACTCTGACCGTATTTATGCTACGCACAGCTTACATATATCCTGATGTACTCCGCCCAGCTTACATATACCCTGATGTACTCCGCACAGCTTACATATATCCTGATGTACTCCGCACAGCTTACATATACCCTGATGTACTCCGCACAGCTTACATATACCCTGATGTACTCCGCACAGCTTACATATATCCTGATGTACTCCGCACAGCTTACATATACACTGATGTACTCCGCCCAGCTTACATATACCCTGATGTACTCCGCACAGCTTACATATACCCTGATGTACTCCGCCCAGCTTACATATACCCTGATGTACTCCGCACAGCTTACATATACCCTGATGTACTCCGCACAGCTTACATATACCCTGATGTACTCCACAGTTTACATATATCCTGAGGTACTCCGCGCATATTACATATACCCTGATGTACTCCGCCCAGTTTACATATATCCTGATGCACTCCACCCAGCTAACATATACCCTGATGTACTCCGCCCAGCTTACATATACCCTGATGTACTCCACCCAGCTAACATATACCCTGATGTACTCCGCCCAGCTTACATATACCCTGATGTACTCCGCCCAGCTTACATATACCCTGATGTACTCCGCACAGCTTACATATACCCTGATGTACTCCACCCAGCTAACATATACCCTGATGTACTCCGCCCAGCTTACATATACCCTGATGTACTCCGCCCAGCTTACATATACCCTGATGTACTCCGCACAGTTTACATATATCCTGATGTACTCCACCCAGCTAACATATACCCTGATGTACTCCACCCAGCTTACATATACCCTGATGTACTCCGCCCAGCTTACATATACCCTGATGTACTCCGCACAGCTTACATATACCCTGATGTACTCCGCCCAGCTTACATATACCCTGATGTACTCCGCACGGCTTACATATACCCTGATGTACTCCTCACAGCTTGCATATACACTGATGTACTCCACAGTTTACATATATCCTGATGTACTCCGCGCATATTACATATACCCTGATGTACTCCACAGTTTACATATATCCTGATGTACCCGCACATATTACATATACCCTGATGTACTCCACAGTTTACATATATCCTGATGTACTCCGCGCATATTACATATACCCTGATGTACTCCGCCCAGTTTACATATATCCTGATGCACTCCACCCAGCTAACATATACCCTGATGTACTCCGCACAGCTTACATATACCCTGATGTACTCCCCAGTTTACATATATCCTGATGTACTCTGCGCATATTACATATACCGATTTACTCCGCCCAGCTTACATATACCCTGATGTACTCCGCACAGCTTACATATACCCTGATGTACTCCGCCCAGTTTACATATATCCTGATGTACCCTGCGCATATTACATATACCCTGATGTACTCCGCCCACCTTACATATACCCTGATGTACTCCGCACAGCTTACATATACAATGATGTACTCCGCACAGCTTACATATACCCTGATGTACTCCGCACAGCTTACATATACCCTGATGTACTCCGCCCAGCTTACATATACCCTGATGTACTCCGCCCAGCTTACATATACCCTGATGTACTCCGCACAGCTTACATATACCCTGATGTACTCCGCCCAGTTCACATATACCCTGATGTACTCCGCACAGCTTACATATACCGATGTACTCCGCACAGCTTACATATATAATGATGTACTACGCACAGCTTACATATACCCTGATGTACTCCTCACATATTACATATGCCCTGATGTACTCCGCACAGCTTACATATACCCTGATGTACTCCGCCCAGCTTACATATACCCTGATGTACTCCGCACAGCTTACATATACCCTGATGTACTCCGCCCAGTTCACATATGCCCCCACATTATAAGCTGAAATACCACTAATACACCAAGCAAAATCTGCGCTTCAAAAGCCAAATGGTGGTCCAACTGAGCCTGGCAGTGTACCCAAACGGCAATTTATGACCACATATGGTGTATTCTGGAGAACCCGCTTAACAATTTATGGGATGTGTGTCTACGGTGGTACAAGCTGGGCACAACACATTGGGCACTGAAATGGCATATTTGTGGAAAAAAGCCATTTTTAATCTGCAACATCTATTGTTTACTCATTTTTGCAAAACACTTGTGCGGTCAAAATGCTCACTACACCCCTAGATCAATTCTTTGAGGGATCTAGTTTCCAAAATGGGGTAATTTTTCGGGGGTACCACTGTACTGGTACTATAGCTCAATGCAACATGGTGTCAAAAAACGAATCTTATAAAATCTCCACTCCAAATACTAAATGGCGCTCCTTCCCTTTAGAGCCTTGCTGTGTGTCCAAATAGCAGTTTATGACCACGTGTGGGGTATTTCCCTACTCTGAAGAAGTTGCTTTACAAATGTTACGGTGCTTTTTCTCCTTTATTTGTTGAGAAAATGAAATTTTTTTAACTAATGCTGCGTCTTATTGGAAAATAATGTCATTTTTCATTTTCACTGCCCATTTCTAATAAAATATATGAGACACCTGTGGGGTGCTGAAAAAATAAAAAAGTTAGAGCTCTTTGAATGCGACTATAGAAAAACGAATAAAATAGCTCGGTCATTAGGGCCTAAAATGGGATGGTCACTAAGGGGTTAACGTCAGTTAGCACAATATAAATACATTTACAGTAGCTCCCCCTAGTGGCGACTGCTGGTAGCTTTCCACTGAAGTGTAGTAACCAGGACATGAGTCTAAGGCCTCATTTACACGAGCGTAATATACACGCGTGCGACGCGCATGCTTTTCATGCGTGTCGTACGCACCTATATTAGTCTATGGGGCAGTGCAGACAATGCGTGAATTTTGCGCAGCGCGAGTGCGTTGCGTAAAACTCACGACATGTTCTATAATCGTGCGTTTTTCGCGCATCACGCACCCATTGAAGTCAATGGGTGCGTGAAAACCACGCATGCCGCACGGAAGCACTTCCGTGCGAACTGCGTGATTCGCGCAAGAGCTGTCAAAAGGATGAATGTAAACAGAAAAGCACCACGTTCTTTTCTGTTTACAAACATCCAAACGGAGTGTAAAATTAGAGATGAGCGCACCGAACTTCACCGGGTTCGGCCGAACTCGTTTTGACCGAACCCGGCAAAAAAATTTCCGGTACGCGACGTCAGGAGACAGTCACTGTCCACGGTGCTGAAAGAGTTAAACTGGTTCAGCACCCTGGACAGTGACTTCCGATCACAATATACATGAACGTGTAAAAAAAAAAAGAAGTTCTGACTTACCGATAACTCCCGGCTTCTTCCTCCAGTCTGACCTCCCGGGATGACAATTCAGTCCAAGTGACAGCTGCAGCCAATCACAGGCCAAGCACAGGCTACAGCCAATCACAGGCTGTAGCGGTCACATGGACTGCCGCGTCATCCAGGGAGGTGGGGCCGGATGACAAGAGAGGGACGCGTCACCAAGGCAACGGCCGGGAGACCGGACTGGAGGAAGTAGGAAGTTCTTGGTAAGTATGAACGTCTTTTTTTTATTCACAGTTTGCTGTATATTGTGATCGGAATTCACTGTCGAGGGTGCTGAAAGAGTTACTGCCGATCAGTTAACTCTTTCAGCACCCTGGACAGTGACTGACGTCGACTAGCCTCATCTCTATGATGGCGGCTGCGCGAAAATCACGCAGCCGCGCATCATACACTGATGACACACGGAGCTGTCAAGTGCCTTTTGGCACGCAAAACGCTGCGTTTTTTAGCCTGCGCAAAACGCACACGCTCGTGTAAATGAGGCCTAAGGCTATGTTCACACAGAGTTTTTGCAGGAGGAATATCTGCCTCAAAATTCCGTTTGGAAGTTTGAGGCACATTTTCCTCTCCCTGCACGTCGATTTTTGCTGCGTTTTTCGCCCGCGGCCATTGAGCGCCGCGGGCATAATACACCGCGAAATACGCTTTCTCTGCCTCCCATTGAAGTCAATGGGAGGTCAGAGGCGTAAACGCCCAAAGATAGGGCATGTCGCTTCTTTTTCTCGCGAGGCAGTTTTACTGCTCGCGGGAAAAAGACGCCGACGCCTCCCATTGAAATCAATGGGAGGCATTATAGGGCAGTTTTTGACGAGTTTTGCGGCGCGGTTTCCGCGTAAAAAAAACTCGTCAAAAAAACTCAGTGTGAACTTAGCCTAAAATGTTCTTTACACAGGACGATTATCGGACAGACAAGTGTTCATATAACGCTCGTTGCTGATAATTGCGCTTTGTAAAAAGGGCAGCGATCCGCAGATGAACGAGCAAACACCCAATCATCTGCTGGTCGTATCGTTTTAAAAAAGTGAAATATTATTGTTGTCGGCAGCGCATCTCCCTGTGTAAACAGAAAAACGCGCTGCCGACATGATAATAACGTATGGGGACGAGCGATCGGAGTAACGACCGCTCGCCCTCATCCATAGCTCCGTGTTATCCATAGCTCCGTGTTATCCATAGCTCCGTGTTATCCATAGCTCCGTGTTATCCATAGCTCCGTGTCATCCATAGCTCCGTGTTATCCATAGCTCCGTGTTATCCATAGCTCCGTGTCATCCATAGCTCCGTGTTATCCATAGCTCCGTGTCATCCATAGCTCCGTGTCATCCATAGCTTCGTGTCATCCATAGCTCCGTGTCATCCATAGCTCCGTGTTATCCATAGCTCCGTGTTATCCATAGCTCCGTGTTATCCATAGCTCCGTGTTATCCATAGCTCCGTGTTATCCATAGCTCCGTGTTATCCATAGCTCCGTGTTATCCATAGCTCCGTGTTATCCATAGCTCCGTGTCATCCATAGCTCCGTGTTATCCATAGCTCCGTGTCATCCATAGCTCCGTGTTATCCATAGCTCCGTGTCATCCATAGCTCCGTGTTATCCATAGCTCTGTGTTATCCATAGCTCCGTGTTATCCATAGCTCCGTGTCATCCATAGCTCCGTGTTATCCATAGCTCCGTGTCATCCATAGCTCCGTGTTATCCATAGCTCCGTGTCATCCATAGCTCCGTGTTATCCATAGCTCCGTGTCATCCATAGCTCCGTGTCATCCATAGCTCCGTGTCATCCATAGCTCCGTGTCATCCATAGCTCAGTGTTATCCATAGCTCCGTGTCATCCATAGCTCCGTGTCATCCATAGCTCCGTGTCATCCATAGCTCCGTGTTATCCATAGCTCCGTGTTATCCATAGCTCCGTGTCATCCATAGCTCCGTGTCATCCATAGCTCCGTGTTATCCATAGCTCCGTGTCATCCATAGCTCCGTGTCATCCATAGCTCCGTGTTATCCATAGCTCCGTGTCATCCATAGCTCCGTGTCATCCATAGCTCCGTGTTATCCATAGCTCCGTGTTATCCATAGCTCCGTGTTATCCATAGCTCCGTGTTATCCATAGCTCCGTGTTATCCATAGCTCCGTGTTATCCATAGCTCCGTGTTATCCATAGCTCCGTGTTATCCATAGCTCCGTGTTATCCATAGCTCCGTGTTATCCATAGCTCCGTGTTATCCATAGCTCCGTGTTATCCATAGCTCCGTGTTATCCATAGCTCCGTGTTATCCATAGCTCCGTGTTATCCATAGCTCCGTGTTATCCATAGCTCCTTGTTATCCATTGCTCCATGTCATCCATAGCTCCGTGTCATCCATAGCTCCGTGTTATCCATAGCTCCGTGTGACCGGAGCAAACGAGCAGATATGTCATAAATGTCAGGTAGATTGGGGTTCCACCTCTGGGACCCGCATTCACTACTATGGGAGTTACGGAAACAGATCAGACAAAGCCGGAGGTGGGACCCTCATCTATCTGACATCCTATGGATACGTCATAAATGTGTCTGATGGGAAGACCCCTTTAATGAGTATATCAGTAATAGTATAACTAGCAAGTACCAGCCGCTACCCCTCCCCCCTCATTGCAACACCAAGTAAGGCCCCATGCGCACGACCGTATTTTCATCTATCCCGAAAAACTGTCCATATTGCATCGGTATATACGGATCCGTAAAAAAAAAGAGGGAGGATGCAAATGATGTCATCAGCATGTTGCATAGCAACGCTTCCATAAATACGGTCAGAGTACGGATGCGTATCCATAGCCGCCCGTATTTATGGAAGCGCCCATAGACTTCTATGGGAGAGTCCCTGCTGTAATTACTGATGAAAAATACGGTCGCGTGCGTGGGGCATAAGAAACTGCAGCTGCATCCCCCTCCTCCCTGTTTACAGTTTTTCACTAGATGGAACTTGCACGATCAACGATGTATCCAGTGAGTCGGCGCTCATTTACACGAGCCGACGCACGCTGTACGGGGATGAGCGATGGTTAATACGATGGTCAGTGCTCGTACAGTTTACGTATTGTCGGCAGCACATCCCCTGTTTGTACGCTGTGGACAACGACGATTTTTTGGGACGCATAAAAAATGTGATCAGCTGACCAATGAGTGCAGTTTATCGTCTGATCGTCGCTGTCTGTGATCGAAAACAAGCGCTCGTATGATTATCGGCATTGGTAAAGGGGTCTTAATGTCAATAAAAGGTTTTTTTTTTATATCACAACGTTTCTAAGCATTTTCTATAGAACTTGATAGAAACCCATCGAGCCTAAAATAGACCCATCCTGGAACCCAGGGGTATAAACAGGCTTTTCTTTACAGCCCGAGGTCTTGATGACGTCATTGAGACCGCGCGGTGATCGTGTATTATAATTATTATAGATTGTGGGAGATGAAACATCAGGATATAGTTTTGTTGGCTTTAGCGATGGTTTGAACATTTGGTGTACTTCTTCTATTAGCCACAAGGGGGCGATACATAACCTGGAAGAACGCAGTGCGGGAGCCTTTTGGTTTTTCTTGGCTTTTATATTGTGGGGCTATTATATAATCTATACCAGTGGTTCCCAACCGGGGTGCCGAGAGCTGTTCAGGGGTGCCGCGGCTCATCCACGGCAAAAAAAAAATAAATAATCGAATTTTTTTTTGACATTTTTTTTTTTTTTTTTGCTACAAGCTCCGCCCCCGACGTTGTAGCAGGCGTGACGCGCGGACGTCTGTTACAAGCACCGCCCACAGCTTCCCACTAGAAGCCTGACGGAGGGAGAGGAGCCATTAACACTGGGCAGGGTAAGTGCGGTTTTCTTTACTTTCTTAGCAGTTGTGTGAGAAATGGAGCCAGGGGAATGTGGGTAGTTGTAGTTCTCTCCTCTTATACCTCCTCCCTGTAATGTCCTCTGATATCCCATAATAACAGTCTGGACATGCTGGGAGTTGTAGTTCTCTCCTCTTATACCTCCTCCCTGTAATGTCC
Source organism: Rhinoderma darwinii (assembly GCF_050947455.1). Taxonomy (NCBI): domain Eukaryota; kingdom Metazoa; phylum Chordata; class Amphibia; order Anura; family Rhinodermatidae; genus Rhinoderma; species Rhinoderma darwinii. The sequence continues at coordinate 308,501,353 of NC_134690.1, read as the reverse complement.
TCTGCTATCCCATAATAACAGCCTGGACATGCTAGGAGTTGTAGTCCTCTCCTCTTATACCTCCTCCCTGTAATGTCCTCTGATATCCCATAATAACAGCCTGGACATGCTGGGAGTTGTAGTGCTCTCCTCTTACACCTCCTCCCTGTAATGTCCTCTGATATCCCATAATAACAGCCTGGACATGCTGGGAGTTGTAGTCCTCTCCTCTTCTACCTCCTCCCTGTAATGTCCTCTGATATCCCATAATAACGTCCTGGACATGCTGGGAGTTGTAGTCCTCTCCTCTTCTACCTCCTCCCTGTAATGTCCTCTGATATCCCATAATAACATCCTGGACATGCTGGGAGTTGTAGTCCTCTCCTCTTCTACCTCCTCCCTGTAATGTCCTCTGATATCCCATAATAACGTCCTGGACATGCTGGGAGTTGTAGTCCTCTCCTCTTCTACCTCCTCCCTGTAATGTCCTCTGATATCCCATAATAACAGCCTGGACATGCTAGGAGTTGTAGTTCTCTCCTCTTATACCTCCTCCCTGTAATGTCCTCTGATATCCCATACTAAGTCTGGACATGCTAGGAGTTGTAGTCCTCTCCTCTTATACCTCCTCCCTGTAATGTCCTCTGATATCCCATAATAACAGTCTGGACATGCTGGGAGTTGTAGTCCTCTCCTCTTATACCTCCTCCCTGTAATGTCCTCTGATATCCCATAATAACAGTCTGGACATGCTGGGAGTTGTAGTTCTCTCCTCTTATACCTCCTCCCTGTAATGTCCTCTGATATACCATAATAACAGTCTGGACATGCTGGGAGTTGTAGTCCTCTTCTCTTATACCTCCTCCCTGTAATGTCCTCTGATATACCATAATAACAGCCTGGACATGCTAGGAGTTGTAGTTCTCTTCTCTTATACCTCCTCCCTGTAATGTCCTCTGATATCCCATAATAACAGTCTGGACATGCTGGGAGTTGTAGTCCTCTTCTCTTATACCTCCTCCCTATAATGTCCTCTGATATCCCATACTAAGTCTGGACATGCTGGGAGTTGTAGTCCTCTCCTCTTATACCTCCTCCTGTAAACTTTCTCTGATATCACATAACATCCTGGACATGCTGGGAGTTGTTGTTCTTATACCTCCTTATTTATTCCTTCCCCAGGGGTAATCACACTTTCTGTCTGTGATGGTCCCTTTACTAGAGGGGCAGATGGTTATTTTATCGGGGGGCGGGGGGACTGAGGCTGATGGTGGCTTTACTGGAGGGGGCTGATGGTCATTTCACTGGGGGGACGGAGGCTGATGGTGGCTTTACTGAGGGGTCATTATAATGTGAGTGGGGGGCTGACGGTCATTACTGGGAGTGGGGGGCTGACGGTCATTACTGGGAGTGGGGGGCTGACGGTCATTACTGGGAGTGGGGGGCTGACGTCATTACTGGGAGTGGGGGGGCTGACGTCATTACTGGGAGTGGGGGGGCTGACGGTCATTACTGGGAGTGGGGGGGGCTGACGGTCATTACTGGGAGTGGGGGGGCTGACGGTCATTACTGTGAGTGGGGGGGCTGACGGTCATTACTGTGAGTGGGGGGCTGACGGTCATTACTGTGAGTGGGGGGGCTGACGGTCATTACTGTGAGTGGGGGGGCTGACGGTCATTACTGTGAGTGGGGGGCTGACGGTCATTACTGTGAGTGGGGGGGCTGACGGTGATTACTGTGAGTGGGGGGGCTGACGGTCATTACTGTGAGTGGGGGGGCTGACGGTCATTACTGTGAGTGGGGGGCTGACGGTCATTACTGGGAGTGGGGGGCTGACGGTCATTACTGTGAGTGGGGGGGCTGACGGTCATTACTGGGAGTGGGGGGCTGACGGTCATTACTGTGAGTGGGGGGCTGACGGTCATTACTGTGAGTGGGGGGGCTGACGGTTATTACTGTGAGTGGGGGGGCTGACGGTCATTACTGTGAGTGGGGGGGCTGACGGTCATTACTGTGAGTGGGGGGGCTGACGGTCATTACTGTGAGTGGGGGGGCTGACGGTCATTACTGTGAGTGGGGGGCTGACGGTAATTACTGTGAGTGGGGGGCTGACGGTCATTACTGTGAGTGGGGGGCTGACGGTCATTACTGGGAGTGGGGGGCTGACGGTCATTACTGGGAGTGGGGGGCTGACGGTCATTACTGTGTGTGCGGGGGCTGACGGTCATTACTGTGAGTGGGGGGGCTGACGGTCATTACTGGGAGTGGGGGGGCTGACGGTCATTACTGGGAGTGGGGGGGCTGACGGTCATTACTGTGAGTGGGGGGCTGACGGTCATTACTGTGAGTGGGGGGCTGACGGTCATTACTGTGAGTGGGGGGCTGACGGTCATTACTGTGTGTGCGGGGGCTGACGGTCATTACTGTGAGTGGGGGGCTGACGGTCATTACTGTGAGTGGGGGGCTGACGGTCATTACTGGGAGTGGGGGCTGACGGTCATTACTGTGAGTGGGGGGCTGACGGTCATTACTGTGTGTGCGGGGGCTGACGGTCATTACTGTGTGTGCGGGGGCTGACGGTCAGTACTGTGAGTGGGGGGGCTGACGGTCATTACTGTGTGTGCGGGGGCTGACGGTCAGTACTGTGAGTGGGGGGCTGACGGTCATTACTGGGAGTGGGGGGCTGACGGTCATTACTGGGAGTGGGGGGCTGACGGTCAGTACTGTGAGTGGGGGGCTGACGGTCAGTACAGTGTGTGGGGGGCTGACGGTCATTACTGTGTGTGCGGGGCTGACGGTCATTACTGGGAGTGGGGGGCTGACGGTCATTACTGGGAGTGGGGGGCTGACGGTCATTACTGGGAGTGGGGGGCTGACGGTCATTACTGGGAGTGGGGGGCTGACGGTCATTACTGTGAGTGGGGGGCTGACGGTCATTACTGGGAGTGGGGGCTGACGGTCATTACTGTGAGTGGGGGGCTGACGGTCATTACTGTGAGTGGGGGGCTGACGGTCATTACTGGGAGTGGGGGGCTGACGGTCATTACTGGGAGTGGGGGGCTGATGGTCATTACTGTGAGTGGGGGGCTGACGGTCATTACTGGGAGTGGGGGCTGACGGTCATTACTGTGAGTGGGGGGCTGACGGTCATTACTGTGAGTGGGGGGCTGACGGTCATTACTGTGAGTGGGGGGCTGACGGTCATTACTGGGAGTGGGGGGCTGACGGTCATTACTGTGAGTGGGGGGCTGACGGTCATTACTGGGAGTGGGGGGCTGATGGTCATTACTGTGAGTGGGGGGGCTGACGGTCATTACTGTGTGTGCGGGGGCTGATCGTCATTACTGGGAGTGGGGGGCTGACGGTCATTACTGGGAGTGGGGGGGCTGACGGTCATTACTGTGTGTGGGGGGCTGACGGTCATTACTGGGAGTGGGGGGCTGACGGTCATTACTGTGAGTGGGGGGCTGACGGTCATTACTGTGAGTGGGGGGCTGACGGTCTTCAAGTGGTTTCCGCCTCTGACCTCCCATTGAAATTAATAGGAGGCAGAAAAAACCTGCGGCGCTCGTTTGGTGCTTTTTTGTCTGCGGTTTTTGCATTCGCTTCAACGGCTTAAAAAAAAAGTCAAACAGCGCTGTCAATTCAAAATCTGCCTCAAAATTCGTAAATGAATTTCGAGGCAGACTTTTAGTTTCTGCCTTACAAAAAAACGTTGTGTGAACATAACCTAAGAGTGTACTGCTTGTTTTTCGCCATTTTTTGTCGTTTTGTAAACAATTTTTGGTAGGGGTGCCCTGAGAATTATTTTTTTTCCCTGGGGTGCCTCGAGCCTGAAAAGGTTGGGAAACTCTGATGTATACAGTCGTCCTGGTGTATCTGGCAGTTTTCTAGAGTTCAGTGTATAATCATTGATAGATACGGTGACGCTGACATCACGCCGGGCAGCACGTGCGTCCTCATGAATTATACACGATACAGACAATATTATTAAAGAGGAGCCGTCACTTCTCCTGACGTGTCTGTAAGGCTCTGTTCACACGCAGTGAGCAAAAACGTCTGAAAATACGGAGCTGTTTTCAGGCGAAAACAGCTCCTGATTTTCAGATGTTTTTTTAACCACTCGCGTTTTTCGCTGCGTTTTTTACAGCCGTTTTTGGAGCTGTTTTCACGAGTCTATGAGAAAACGGCTCCAAAAACGTCCCAAAAAGTGTCCTGCACTTCTTTTGACGAGCCGTCATTTTGCGCGCCGTATTTTGACAGCGACACGTAAATTTAAGGCTCGTGCGAACAGAACATCGTAATTCCCATTGAAAGCAATGGGCAGATGTTTGTAGGCGTATTAGGGGCGTTTTTTCAGCCGTAATTCGAGGCGTAAAATGCCAGAATTAGGTCTGAAACCACTGCATGTGAACATACCCTTATAGTAAATACCTGTATTCCCCATGAAATAACTATTCTGGAGCGTATTTTCTCAGATCTCTGGCTTGTGCCATTCCTCTGTGGTTCCTCCTAGAAATGTATGTATTAATAGATAACCTGGTGTTGCCATTCTCCTCATCAAAGGTCGTGTCCCTACAGTCTCTCTGTCAGCACTGATTGGACGTTGTCAGTTTGTGTAGGGACACACCCCCAACTGGTAACACACAGCTGTCAATTCTTACATTTCCAGGAGGAATAACAGAGAAACGGCACAAAGCAGAGAGTCCTAAGAAAAGTTGCGCACTCGACAATGTTTCTTCTCCTCGTCTATCGTGTGTGTTGATTTTATACATTTTCGCTGCTGCGTGTCTAGAGATCATATGGATTATTAGATGTTTTATTTCTGTATATTTGTACTGCATTGTTGTTACAGCTCATCGTCCTCCAGCTGCGGCCTTTCATTTCCATGACGACTGCTCCACTTTTCCTTTGCTCCAGTTTTAAATTTCCCACCTTTGTCTGGATTACGGATTCTCTGTAAGGTTCTGTGCACACGACCTATTTTCAGGCGTTTTACGCCTCGAATCACGCCTGAAAAGACGGCTCCATTACGTCTGCAAACATCTGCCCATTGCTTGCGGGATCTGCTGCGGGTAGCTCTTCTGTTGCCGCATTATTAAATAGATCATTGATGTCGCTGTTCTGGTAATTGATGCCGCGAGGATCTATTGTATGCATTGATGCAGCGTGCGTTAATTACTGACATCCGGCAATCTCATATCTTCACCGTCAATGTCATCACTTTCTTGTCACTTGCATTGGTGGCATCAGTCAGTATAAAACCGCTCAGTTTATCCTACGTCACCTGTCATTCTGCTGAATTGTCACCGTCTCTTATCCGCTTAACTGATTGTATGACTCTCAGCAGCGTTTTACATCATCATGAAACCACCCCAGAAAAGCTCGTCCCGCAGGAAGTCGGCGCAGCCGCAGAAGAAACCTGCAGCTCCTCCTCAATCTCCGCCAAGTAAGAGAAAGTTGCACCTTGATCATCTTATCACTCTCATTATATATTTTATTTTAAAAATGAATTCCAGATAACCTCGGGTCGTGTAATACTAGATTGTAATCCGTTTCTCAGCTTTATATCTTAGAGGGTTCGTTTCTATGCAGGTAAAAATCTGTTACTTACCGAAATTTCTGTAGCACAAGGCCGCCACTAGGGGGAGCAAACTGAGGACTGATTTATATAGGCACAACAGGAGCTGTATGCATGTGCACAATCGTCTCCCCCTAGTGGTGGTTGCAGGAAGCACGTTACTATATGGCTCTGGGAAGGGAATCTGAGAACACAGCTCACACCCATGAAGATATATTATGAAATGAGGGATCTAAGAATTTCCAACCTGCAGTCCGACCGCTCTATTCATTCCCTATGGGATCTACGGAAATAGTCAAGTTTGACTGCTCCTTGCCCAATTATGCACTCTGCCGTGAGCGGCTCCGCGCAGGCAGGCGCGATGTTGTGACGTCAATTTCTGAGCCTTTTTTCTACTCCGTTTATGCAGCGTGTGGATGAGACGTGTTTTATCTCATCCACTTTGCTGCTACTGTATTATGCTGCCGATTTTTCCGCATTATAATACAGGTATACGCCGTATTTACGTAATGTGTGAACTGACTCTAACCCCTCCACCCACCCCCCCGCCAGTCCCCGCAAAAATGTTCTTGCATCAAACCGGTCCTCGGTGCAAAATAGGTTGGGGACCACTGCCATAGAGAATGACTTGAGTGACCACCCTCTGGGACCCGCACTCTTGTTCACAACCCGCAGCGATCCGGCATTTATCACCTATCTTGTGGATAGGTGAAAAATTATTTTCGTGGTACAACCCCTTTAATCAGGTATCAATGGGACTTGATGGACCCCAAATTATCAGTCATAGAAAAGTATCTAAAATTTGAACGTCCACATTTATATCTTTTTAGGTCCAACATTCTGTGCTGATTAATTTCTTAATGTCGTTTTACAGCAGTGTGAGCACAGTTTTCTGAAACGGAGCTCTAAATCTCCTGCGTAGACAGTTACATGGTATAATTTTGTCTCCCTGCAGCCACCACTAGAGGGAGCTCACTGCATACTGTTTTGTTACCAAGTTCAATGTACAACCATATACAATGAGCTCCCTCTAGTGGTGGCTGCAGGTAGCATGTTATGTTTTAAATCTGTTTACCTGATGTTCCTTGGGGGACATTAAGGTAATAGGCCATGTTCACACAGGGCAGATACGCGGCGTAAAAGTACACAGCGTATTGGCCCTGGGCACCGGAGGTAATTCTGGCTGAAAAACTGCAGTTTTTCGGCTGGAATGTCCATAGAAGGTAGAAAAAAACCCATACTTACCCGTAGCCATGGTGACGTGTCCCTCTGATGTTCTGCAGCAGTCATATGGGATGAGACATCATCCCTGGAGGCCGGGTTGAACGCAGGAGCAGAGAGATCTGGGTAAGTTTGGCGTTTTTTTTTCGGCTGCGTCTGGATGAGATTTGTTTGAATCTCCTCCACTCTTCTGCTTCTGTATTACGCTGTGGAGTTTCCGCAATGAAATCCGTTGCAGAAAATCCGCCGTGTTTACCCTACGTGTGAACCCGGCCAGACAGTGAATTTCCATGTAGCGGGAGATTCATTTTCAGCTATGATTATGGATTTCTTTCTTACAGGTAGAGGGGAAACAAGTCACAGACCGAGCACACAACGAAGAAGACGCTACCGCCCAGGAGCCCGTGCGCTGATGGAAATAAGAAAGTACCAAAAATCAACCAATCTGCTCATTCAGAAAACCCCGTTTTTCCGCCTGGTGAGTGGATGTGTCCTCTGCGGCTGCTCCTCTTTATTGTCAGTGATATTCCCCTTTTATTCTTGCAGGTGAGAGAGATCTGCCTGAAGTATTCCCGCGGCGTGTTTTACTACTGGCAAAGCACCGCACTTATGGCGCTACAAGAGGTCAGTATCTCATACAATGCACTGTCCATGTAACGCATGGGTCAACCAGAGAGGGAGCTGCTCTTTGCAGTGGTTCACTACTCAGCCCCCGCCCCCTCTAACACATCCATATGCCCTAGCGGGACATTTGCAGAGGGGTTGTGATGCATTGTGGGAGTTCCAGAGGCCAGACCCCCCCCACCATCACTCTAGCTAACAGCTCATAAAAGTGAAATCTGATCAGTCCTTCGAGCTGTGTAGTAAATTATACCGGGAGTGCTGTCACTTTAAGAGGGACTAATGCTCTTCTGTATCCACAGTCAGCTGAGGACTTCCTCGTGAGTCTCTTTGAAGATTCTTACCTCTTCAGTCACCAGGCCAATAGGGGCACTCTCTTTGTGAAGGACATGCAGCTCGCACGGAGAATCCGAGGCATCCCGCATGAACTGTGATAACGCTGCCGTTTTATCTCTCAAGATTTGATGAAGAATGATCACGTGTAAATAGTTTTATATTAATGGAGAAAATCTATTGGGAAATACAAGTTTTACCATTGCATAAAAGATCCAGTTTGGAAGAGTAAACCGGCTTTAGCGCCCCCTCCTGACACTGGTTACAGTGGAGGCTTTTTCTTTGTTTTATCTGTTCATGGGAAAGTTGTTACAACCAATATGGCTGCCGCTGCAGTTTGCAGGGTGGTAGTGCAGTCGTTTTTCTGTCCAGCTATGTAATGGGTTATAGGGGTCCAGGATGTAGCACAGAAAATGACCACAAGGCGGCACTGCTGGACAAAACCGCTAACAAAGACGCTGGACACAACCGCTAATGAAACCTGATCTGGCCGACCTTCTAATTGTTCTGCTGAGTTTATGATCCGCTTCCTGTTTTTATTCTGTGAAGATTTGTTAATTTTTTAAAATAAAAAAAAAATGTATATTATAACTTTGATCTTCATCATTTTAGACTAATCTTCATAAGGGCTTGGATATGATCAATGACTCCAGCTTCGCTGTAGTTCAATACTCTTGCTCTGTCCCACCCCCATTCTTTACACTGCAGCTATGCTTGTTCAGAGTGTTTGCTGTGTGGGTGGGTGTGTGGGTTGGGTCCAGAATTATTTGGGCAGTGACACAATCTTCATGATTTGGGTTTTGCTGCCACCACATTGGATTTGAAATGAAACAACTGAGATGCAATTGAAGTTGAAGCTTTCAGGTTTATTTCAAGGGGTTAAACAAAAATCTCCTGTGAAAAGTTTAGGAATTGCCACCATTTTTCTACACAACCTCCTCATTTCAGGTGATCAAAAGTGATTGGACAAATTAACATTACCATAAATGTTTTTTTTAATACTTTGTAGAGAATCCTTTGCAGGCAATGATGGCCTGAAGTCTGGAACCCATGGACATCACCAGATGCTGGGTTTCCTCCTTTGTTTTTTTTGTTTTTTATATTTCAAATTTTTTATTTTCAAGAAAAGAAATGGGGATACAGAAAAAGAAAAGGGGGTGACATGGGTACAGAAAAAGCCCATGAGGGCCGATCATTTCAACCTATATTTCAACAACTATAAGTAAATATGCAATCAAAGTCCTCCCAACATAGTACCATCAATACACTACAAGCATTAGTATAGCAAGACAGGAATACCAGCATTACACCCTCATCCGCCCCTCCATCACCCACATCTCAGTCAATTCTTAGTAACGATTGATTCAAATAGGGAAGTAAACGAAGGGTAGAAGGACAAAAGGAAGGGGGGGGGGGGGTATAGGGAAAATCTTAAGAGGGAGAAGGGGAGATGTTCTCCCCCCCCCCCCCCACAGCACATCACAGACCACAGGGAACTCAAGAGCTCCCTGGTTCTCCACTAATCAGTTCACCCATGGCCCTCTTGTATCTGCCCGACTTGCAGAAGTCAAACCAATAGAACCAGGTTTTCTGAAACTGCGTTGCTCGTTCGGGTGCGGAATGGAGCAACTCCTCCATTCTCCGAATTTCGTGAATGCGCTCCAGCCATTGTCTAGTCACAGGAGGCTCAGAGGATCTCCAACCCCCCGAGAATACAAGCCTTAGCTGCGTTCAGCAAATGTCTCACGAACATCTTCCTGTAGCGCCCCACAGGTATATCGTGGTGGTGCAGCAAAATCCATGCCGGATCATCTCCCAGCGAGATTCCTGTGATCTCCAGAATGATATCTTGAACCTCTGACCAATAGGTGCGAAGGTTCTCACAGCTCCAGAATATATGTAAAAGCGTTCCCTCTTCTCTGCCGCATCGCCAACATAAAGGAGAAACATCCGGGAACATTTTATGTAGCACATGTGGGACTCTGTACCAACGGGATAGTATTTTAAAACTGGTTTCCTGATAGGCGTTACTAATAGACGCCTTATGTGTGAGGAGCATGATCTTTTCCCTTTGCTCTTGTGTTTGGGTATGTTCACACGGCCTATTTACGGACGTAATTCGGGCGTTTTTGCCCCGAATTACGTCTGAAAATAGCGCCTCAATAGCGCTGACAAACATCTGCCCATTGAAAGCAATGGGCAGACGTTTGTCTGTTCACACGAGGCGTATATTTACGCGCCGCTGTCAAATGACGGCGCGTAAATAGACGCCCGCGTCAAAGAAGTGTCCTGTCACTTCTTTGGCCGTAATTGGAGCCGTTATTCATTGACTCCAATGAATAGCAGCGCTAATTACGGCTGTAATGGACGCGGCGTACAAGCGCCTGCACATGCCGGTACGGCTGAAATTACGGGGATGTTTTCAGGCTGAAACATACCCGTAATTTCAGCCGTAACGGACACCCTCGTGTGAACATACCCTTAGAGTAATCTGAAGATCTCTTTCCCATTTCGTAATATATGGTGGGATGAAATCCTCAGCAGGAGTGAGCAGCACGCAGTAAAGACTGGACAGGGCCCGTCTCACATGCCCCGTTTGAGAACACAAAGTTTCAAAGGAAGATAGAGCTCGGTCATAGGAAGCCGGTGTAGGTAGTCTTGACAAGTAATGAGTCAATTATAACGCCTGCCATTGGGACGGGTCCGGGATAACCCTCTGGCTGGGAAAGCTCTTCTCCACGCAGCCAGGGCCGCCATCAGGGGGTATTAGGGGTACTGGTGTGAGGGGCCCGGCCAAACCTAACTGAAAGGGGGCCCGGCAACTGCCGCGACATTCTTTTGGTAGGAAAAAACGGGCCCTTGCAATGGGGCCCGTTTTTTTCACCAAAAGAATGTCGTGTGCTGCTGCGGGCCCCCTCCCCATGGGGGGCCGTCAAACCGCCCTCGCGCGACCGATCGCGCGCACAAGGAAACTCCCGCACGTGCGCAGTCGCGAGCGCGCACCCACTAACGCCCGCACTCGAGACCGCACGCACCCGCGAAAGCCCGGAAGCGCGCACCCGCGATCGTCCGCGCGCGCGCCCACGATCGCCCGCGCGCGCACTAGCGAACGAAGCACGCGCAGCCGCGGTCACACATGGACAAAACTTACCTGGAGCCTGGCTGGAGGTGAAGGACTGGACGTCTGGACCGAAGACCTTGCCTGGAAGACATCGCCGGAAGAGGACTGGAGTGGGAGCAGCTCTTCTGACACGGTGAGTAAATTATCTCAAAGTGCTGTTTATGTATGGCCCTGTTCACACAGTATTTTGCAGGCAAAAAAAAATCTGCCTCAAAATTCCTTAAAGAATTTTGAGGCAGATTTTGACTTGCCCACACTATCTTGCCGCGTTTTTTGCTGCGTTTTTTGCCCGCGCCGATTGAGGACAGCAGACAAAAAACGCAGCGAAAAATGAATTTTCTGCCTCCCATTGATTTCGATGGGAGGTCAGAGGCGGAACCGCGGCAAGAAAGGACTTGCTGCTTTTGCTTTTTTCCGCGACTGGCTGCCATTGATTTCAGATTAAATCAATTGGAGGCGGTTTTGGAAGTTTTTTGGTGCTGATTCTGACGCAGTGTCCGAGTCAATATCAAGGCCCAAAAACTCTGTGAACTGGGCCTTATTGTTAGGGCTTATTCAGACGAACGTGTAATACGTCCGTGCAACGTGCGTGATTTTCACGCGCCTCGCACGGACCTATGTTAGTCTATGGGGCCGTGCAGACCGTCAGTGATTTTCACGCAGCGTGTGTCCGCTGCGTAAAACTCACGACATGTCCTATATTTGTGCGTGGTTTGCGCATCACGCACCCATTGAAGTCAATGGGAGCATGAAAATCACGGCCAGCACTTCCGCAGCAGTATAAACTATGAATGAAAACAGAAAAGCACCACGTGCTACAAACATACAAACAGAGTGTCATAATGATGGCGGCTGCGCAAAACTCACGCAGCCGCGCATCATACGCTGCTGACACACGGCGCTGTTATGGACCTTTTGCATGCGCAAAATGCCACGTTTTTTGCGCGTGCAAAAAGCACACGGTTGTGTGAATCCGGCCTTAGGGTAGGAACACACTAGGCATGAACACTGCGGATTTTATGCAACACATTTTATTGTGGATAATCCGCAGCGTATCACAGTCGCAGCAGAGTGGATGAGATTTGAACAAATCTCATTCACACGCTGCAAAAAAAATGGACCTGCCGTGTGGCTTTTGGCTTTTTAAGCCGCAGCATGTCAATGTATTCTGTGGAATCGCCGCTCCTCTGTTGCGGAAATGCTGCGGTTCTGCCGCAAAAAGCACACATGAGAAAAAAAAAAAAGGCACTTTTTTAAATTTATAAAAAAGTTTAGACTTGCCCCGGCCGTAGTCCTGGTGACGCGATCCTCTATTCTTAGCGCAGCCCGGCCTCCTGTCATGACGTTTCATCCCATGTGACTGCTGCAGCGGTCACATGGTCTACAGCGTCATCCCAGGAGGCGGGGCTACGTTCAGAAGAGAGAGATGCGTCACCAGGACTACGGCCGGGGCAAGTCTAAACTTTTTTTTTCCTGCAGGATTCCCGCAGCGGACAAGCCTCACGAAACCTGCGCCACTATTTGGTGCGGTTTTGCGGGCAGAATTCCCTTCTGCTACCGGGGCGGATAAGCCGGAATGGTGACGAACGGAAACCATTAGCGATGTTTTCGTCACCAGTGAGATCAATGGTGACGGAAAAATCGCTAATGGTTTCCGTTCGTCACCGTTCCGGCAGGTTTTCGGACGGAATCAATAGCGTAGTCGACTGCGCTAATGGTGACGGAAGCTGTGCTGTCACTTTCCGTTGCGGGGTTCACCCGACGGAAACCTCAGACGGAACCCCGGAACGGAAGCGAACGGTGATGTGAACAGGCCCTAACACAAAAGTTTTGTATTTTTTTAAGCTGGTTCACAAAAAAAAATAATTCCAAATTCTACTGGACCAACTGACTATTTAGAGACCGGCAGCAGCTCCAGGAGCGACATCATAAGGGTAGGAACACACTAGGCTGATATGCTGAGTAAAACTCTCGGTAGCCGCAGGGAATTCCGACAGCAAAACCGCACCAAATAGTGGCGCAGGTTTCGTGAGGCTTGTCCGCTGCGGGAATCCTGCAGGGAAAAAAAAGTTTAGACTTGCCCCGTAGTCCTGGTGACGCATCTCTCTTCTGAACGTAGCCCCGCCTCCTGGGATGACGCTGTAGACCATGTGACCGCTGCAGCAGTCACATGGGATGAAACGTCATGACAGGAGGCCGGGCTGCGCTAAGAATAGAGGATCGCGTCACCAGGACTACGGCCGGGGCAAGTCTAAACTTTTTTATAATTTTAGAAAGTGCCTTTTTTTTTTCTCATGTGTGATTTTTGCGGCAGAACCGCAGCATTTCCGCAACAGAGGAGCGGCGATTCTACAGAATAAATTGACATGCTGCGGCTTAAAAAGCCAAAAGCCGCACTGCAGGTCCATTATTTTTGCAGCGTGTGGATGAGATTTGTTCAAACCTCATCCACTCTGCTGCGACTGTAATACGCTGCAGATTTTCCACAATAAAATGTGTTGCATAAAATCCGCAGTGTTCATGCCTAGTGTGTTCCTACCCTAAGGCCGGATTTACACGAGCGTGTGCTTTTTGCGTGCGCAAAAACGTGGCATTTTGCGCATGCAAAAGGTCCATAACAGCTCCGTGTGGCAGCAGCGTATGATGCGTGGCTGCGTGATTTTCGCGCAGCCGCCATCATGACACTCTGTTTGTATGTTTGTAGCACGTGGTGCTTTTCTGTTTTCAGTCATAGTTTATACTGCTGCGGAAGTGCTGGGCGTGATTTTCACACACCCATTGACTTCAATGGGTGCGTGATGCGCGAACAATGCACAAATATAGGACATGTCATGAGTTTTACGCAGCGGACACACGGACACACGCTGCATGAAACTCACTGACAGTCTGCACGGCCCCGTAGAGTTAGATAGGTCCGTGCGAGGCGCGTGAAAATCACGCACGTTGCACGGATGTATTACACGTTCGTCTGAATAAGCCCTAACAATAAGGCCCAGTTCAGAGTTTTTGGGCCTTGATATTGACTCTGACACTGCATCAGAATCAGCACCAAACAACTTCCAAAACCGCCTCCCATTGATTTAATCTGAAATCAATGGGAGCCAGTCGCGGAAAAAAGAAAAAGCAGCACGTCCTTTCTTGCCGCGGTTCCGCCTCTGACCTCCCATCGAAATCAATGGGAGGCAGAAAATGCATTTTTCCCTAAGTTTTTTGTCTGCTGTCCTCAATCGCCGCGGGCAAAAAACGCGGCAAGATAGTGTGGGCAGGTCAAAATCTGCCTCAAAATTCGGTGCGCGGTTCCAGGCGGTCGCGGGTGCGCATGCGCGGGAGTTTGCGGGTGCGCGCGATCGGTCGCACGGGCGGCAGTGTTTGCCGGCCCCCATGACGACCCCCATGCTACCCAGGGCCGCCATCAGGGGGGGTATTATGGGTACTGATGTGAGAGACCCGGCCAAACCTAATTGAAAGGGGGGCCCGCAGCTCACGACATTCTTTTGGTGAAAAAAACGGGCCCCATTGCAGGGGCCTGTTTTTTTTCTACCAAAGGCAAGTCGCGGCAGTTGCCGGGCCCCCCTTTCAATTAGGTTTGGCCGGGCCTCTCCCATCAGTACCCATAATACCCCCCCTGATGGCGGCCCTGGGTAGCATGATATAGTGCTGGACGGAGTACCTTTAACAGGCGGTGCCACGGTAGGGGGGCCCAGAAAATTTAGCTGTAGGGGGCCCTGAAATTCCTGATGGCGACCCTGCACGCAGCCATGCATTGCCCCTATAAAAATGACTTACTCTAAAATGCCCCTGCTGTACCCATATCTTAAAGGTCTGATCTGACAGACCTGGTGTAATGATAGGGGTAGGGAAACGGACAAGTGAGCCCTAATCTACCCGCCACTCTGTCCCTGCCTACTTGCAACGACCCGCCCTAGGCGACGGGGTACAACTGGGCGGCGGTCCCTACGCTCAGTAAGTGCACAAGACAAACATACAAGGGAATATAAAGCAAAGGGAAAGGGGCAGTTGCCCACGGCAACACCGTGAGCAACAGAGTGGTCAAACGAGCCAAGTCAAACCAGGAGAGCACGAGGTACAAAACGCAGAGCAGAAGAGTCGTCAGAAAGCCAGGGTCAGAATGGAGCAGGATCAAATTGTTCGGAGCTGTAGCTGGGCCAGGAAACCACACGGAAAGAATCACAAGCAAGGAGGAACAGGAAAGGCAGGTATAAATAGACAGAGGGCGGGAGCTAGCTGAGTCTGGCCAAGCTGCTATAGGTTATACGGCCCAATAAACCGGGGAGCAAACTTCTTGGACGGGACCTTAAGACACAAGTTCCTAGATGATAACCACACCAGATCCCCGACCATAAACAAGGGGTTAGCAGAACGTTTTCTATCAGCCTGAGTTTTTTGTACGCTCTGGGACGCCTCTAGGTTCTTCTGAACCTGGGCCCAGACTGTGCACAGTTCCCGATGAACGACCTCTACCTCGGGATTGTTGGAACTACCAGGTGAAACTGAGGAGAACCGTGGATTAAACCCAAAATTACAGAAAAAGGGGGAGACCCCTGACGAGTTACTGACCCGGTTATTAAGGGAAAATTCAGCGAGGGGAATGAATGAGACCCAATCATATTGACAGTCAGAGATAAAACACCTTAAATATTGTTCTAGAGATTGATTAGTCCTCTCAGTTTGGCCATTGGTTTCAGGATGGAAAGCAGAGGAGAAGGACAGATCAATCTCCAACTTCTTACAGAAGGCTCTCCAAAACAAAGAACCAAATTGTACCCCTCTGTCCGAAACAATATTTACAGGGACCCCATGGAGACGCAGGATGTGTTTGACAAACAAGGTAGCTAACGTCTTGGCGTTGGGTAGTTTCTTGAGGGGCACAAAGTGGCACATCTTACTGAAGCGGTCTACTACCACCCACACCACCGACTTGCCTTGGGATGGAGGCAAATCGGTGATAAAATCCATGGAGATATGTGTCCAAGGTTTCTGGGGAATGGGCAACGAACGTAGTAAGCCCGCTGGTCGGGACCTGGGAGTCTTGGACCTAGCACAAACCTCACAAGCGGCGACGTAGGCCTTAACGTCTTTAGGCAACCCAGGCCACCAATAGTTTCTGGCAATGAGGTGTTTGGTGCCCAGGATGCCTGGATGACCAGATAGTGCGGAGTCATGATTTTCCCTAAGTACCCTTAGCCGGTATTGCAGGGGAACAAACAGCTTGTCCTCAGGAAGGTTCCCGGGAGCTGAACCTTGATCAGCTGCAATTTCAGAGACTAAATCAGAATCAATAGAAGAAATGATTATACCGGGAGGCAAAATACAAGCAGGATCTTCCTCCGAAGGAGGGCTGGCCATGAAGCTACGCGACAGTGCATCGGCCTTAATATTTTTAGACCCAGCCCTATAGGTAACCAAAAAGTTGAATCTGGTAAAAAATAGCGCCGATCGAGCTTGTCTCGGGTTTAGCCTCCGGGCAGATTCTAGGAAAACCAGATTCTTGTGGTCGGTAAGGACCGTTACCTGGTGCCTAGCCCCCTCCAGGAAGTGGCGCCACTCTTCAAATGCCCATTTAATGGCTAAGAGTTCGCGGTTGCCAATATCATAGTTACTCTCAGTGGGCGAAAACTTCCTGGAGAAGTAGGCACAGGGGCGGAGATGGGTGAGGGACCTGGTACCCTGGGACAAGACAGCACCCACTCCCACCTCGGATGCGTCAACTTCCACGATAAATGGCTCCATTTGGTTGGGCTGAACCAGCACCGGGGCCGAGATAAAGCACTTCTTAAGGACCTCAAAAGCCTGGACAGCCTCTGGAGACCAGTGGAGGAGATCAGCACCTTTGCGAGTGAGGTCCGTAAGAGGCTTAGCGATGACCGAGAAGTTAGCAATGAATCTCCTGTAATAATTAGCGAACCCCAAAAAACACTGTAGCGCCTTCAGGGAGGCAAGTTGGACCCATTCCGCCACAGCCTGAACCTTGGCGGGGTCCATGCGGAATTCATGAGGAGTGAGGATTTGACCCAAAAATGGTATCTCCTGTACCCCAAACACACATTTTTCGGTTTTTGCAAACAGTTTGTTTTCCCGAAGGACCTGGAGCACCTTCCTGACATGCTCAATGTGGGAGGGCCAGTCCTTGGAAAACACCAGTATGTCATCAAGGTACACTACAAGAAATATCCCCAGGTAATCTCTCAAAATCTCATTTATGAAATTCTGGAAGACCGCCGGCGCATTACACAACCCAAAGGGCATGACGAGGTATTCGAAATGACCTTCGGGCGTGTTAAACACAGTCTTCCACTCATCCCCCTCTTTGATGCGGATAAGATTATACGCCCCCCGTAGATCAAACTTAGAGAACCATTGGGCCCCCTGAACCTGATTAAAGAGATCAGGAATCAAAGGAAGGGGATACTGGTTCCTTACAGTGACCTTATTCAGGTTACGGTAGTCAATGCATGGCCTAAGACCACCATCCTTCTTCCCTACGAAGAAGAAGCCAGCACCTACCGGAGAAGTAGAGGGGCGAATGTAACCCTTGGCCAGGCATTCCTGGATATACTCTCTCATGGCTTCACGTTCGGGACAAGAAAGATTAAATATCCTACCCTTAGGAAGCTTAGCTCCTGGTACCAATTCGATAGCGCAATCGTATTCTCTATGAGGAGGTAACACTTCGGAGGCCTCCTTAGAGAAAACATCAGCAAAGTCCCGAACAAACTCAGGTAGCGTGTTCACCTCCTCAGGGGGAGAAATAGAATTAACAGAAAAACATGACGTACAACATTCATTACCCCATGGTTAGCTCCCCAGTATTCCAGTCAAACGTGGGATTATGCAACTGCAACCAGGGAAGGCCTAAAACCAAATCGGACGATAATCCCTGCATCAACAGTACAGAGCACTGCTCCAAATGCATGGAGCCAACAAGGAGTTCAAAAACAGGGGTATGCTGTGTAAAATAACCATTAGCAAGAGGAGTGGAGTCGATACCCACTACCGGGACAGGTTTAGGCAAATCAATCAAAGGCATAGCAAGAGACATAGCAAATTCCACAGACATGATATTAGCAGAGGACCCTGAATCCACGAAGGCGCTGCCGGTAGCAGACCTACCACCAAAAGAGACCTGAAAGGGAAGCAAGATCTTATTACGTTTCATATTTACGGGAAATACCTGTGCGCCCAAGTGACCTCCCCGATGATCACTTAGGCGCGGAAGTTCTCCGGCTGCATTCTTACGCTTAGGACAGTTGTTCACTTGATGCTTGTCATCCCCACAGTAGAAGCAGAGACCATTCTTCCTGCGGAAATCTCTACGGTGTTGGGGGGACACGAAGGCCCCGAGTTGCATAGGTACCTCTGAGTCTTCCGGGGAAGAACGAAGCGACGGAACCTCGGGAGGCATCATGGGGGAGTCGGAGGAGAAAACACATAAACGTTCGCGTTGTCGTTCCCTGAGACGTCGGTCAAGTCGTACCGCTAAAGCCATAACCTGGTCTAGGGAGTCAGAAGAGGGATAACTAACTAGCAGGTCTTTCAGGGCATTCGACAGACTCAACCTAAACTGGCACCTTAAGGCAGGGTCATTCCACCGAGAAGCTACGCACCACTTCCTAAAGTCAGAACAATACTCCTCAACAGGTCTCTTACCCTGACGTAAGGTCACCAGCTGACTCTCGGCAAAGGCAGTCTTGTCAGTCTCGTCATAAATGAGTCCGAGAGAAGAAAAGATCAACGGAGGAAAGTTCAGGGGCGTCAGGAGCCAAGGAGAAGGCCCATTCTTGGGGCCGTCCTGGAGCCGGGACATAATTATACCCACTCGCTGGCTCTCAGAACCTGAGGACTGGGGCTTTAACCGAAAGTAAAGCCTGCAACTTCCCCGAAAGGAGAGAAAAGCCCTCCGGTCCCCTGAGAACCGGTCGGGCAACTTGAGGTGGGGTTCAGGAGTTGAGGTGAGGGGAACTACCAAGGTATCATCAGGCTGGTTGACCTTCTGAGCCAGGGCCTGGACCTGTAGGGAGAGACCCTGCATTTGCTGAGCCAGGGTCTCAAGGGGGTCCATAGTAGTGTCAGGGACCAGGGTAGACTAGGTATATGGGCTTGTGATTATGTAATGATAGGGGTAGGGAAACGGACAAGCGAGCCCTAATCTACCCGCCACTCTGTCCCTGCCTACTTGCAACGACCCGCCCTAGGCGACGGGGTACAACTGGGCGGCGGTTCCTACGCTCAGTAAGTGCACAAGACAAACATACAAGGGAATATAAAGCAAAGGGAAAGGGGCAGTTGCCCACGGCAACACCGTGAGCAACAGAGTGGTGAACGAGCCAAGTCAAACCAGGAGAGCACGAGGTACAAAACGCAGAGCAGAAGAGTCGTCAGAAAGCCAGGGTCAGAATGGAGCAGGATCAAATTGTTCGGAGCTGTAGCTGGGCCAGGAAACTACACGGAAAGAATCACAAGCAAGGAGGAACAGGAAAGGCAGGTATAAATAGACAGAGGGCGGGAGCTAGCTGAGTCTGGCCAGGCTGCAATAGGCTCTCCCACTCCTAAGCCTGCCAGCCTGAGTGGTGGAAGCTGGAGTCAGTCTCAGAGAGATAGACTCAGGTGAAGACTGATTACCTCTGGAAGTTAACCCTGAAGCTGTGCCTGGCAGATCCTTTACACCTGGGCCAAATTCCGGGTTACCCAAAACCGGAGTGAGGGGTGATAACAGTTGTGATATTCCCTCTCTACTCCGCACCTTTCTAAACACCTGTAAAGTTGGATATATGGTTGTAATGGCAGGAAGGAGGTGAAGGGAAAGTGAGCCCTAATCTACCCACCGCCCTGTCCCTGCCTACTTGCAACGACCCGCCCTAGGCGACGAGGTACAACTGGGCGGCGGTCCCTACGCTGTCTAAGTGCACAGGAAAACAAACAGGGAACACGCAAGGGAAGGGGCAGTAGCCACGGAACGCCACGAGGAAACGGAGCGGCGAACGAACAGTCAGGACCAGGACAAAGTGAGTACACCCGAGCGGGCACGGAGACAGAAGCAAGCCAGGGGCAAAGCAAAGCAGGTCAAGCAGAACTGCAGCAAGGCAGAAGCACGGCAGAAGCAGGCTGGAGCAAGCAGCAGTGGGGCCAGGAATCCAAAAGAATTACAAGCACTGAGGGAGAGAACAGGGCAGGTAATAAAGGACAGGGGGCGGAGCTAACTCCGACAGACCAGGCCGCGATAGGCTCTCCCACTCCTGAGCCTGCCACCCTGGTTGGTGGGAGATGGTGTCAGTCGAACAGGTCTGGCCTCAGGTGTGGATTGATTAATCCCAGGAGTATACCTAGATGAAGTACCTGGCAGATCCCTAACAGTACTCCCCCTTTTATGAGGGGCCACCGGACCCTTACTAAGGGGGCCCGGTTTAGTGGGGAAGAGAAGGTGGAACCTCCTGATCAATACCCCAGCGTGAACATCACGGGCAGGTACCCAAGTCCTCTCCTCCGGCCCGTATCCTCTCCAATGGACCAGGTACTGGAGGGAGCCCTGGACCATCCTACTGTCCATAATCTTGGCCACCTCGAATTCCACCCCCTCAGGGGTGAGAACGGGAACAGGAGGTATCCTCGAGGGGGACCAGGACGGGGAGCAGCGTTTAAGGAGGGAGGCATGGAAGACGTCATGTATGCGAAAGGATGGGGGGAGCTCCAGACGGAAGGATACAGGGTTGAGGACTTCAATGATCTTATAAGGTCCAATAAATCGGGGAGCAAACTTCCTGGACGGGACCTTAAGGCGCAAGTTCCTGGACGACAACCAGACCAAATCCCCGACGACAAACCGGGGGTTAGCAGAACGTCTACTATCCGCCTGAATCTTTTGTGCGCTCTGGGACGCCTCTAGGTTCTTCTGAACCTGGGCCCAGACAGTGCACAGTTCCCGATGAACATCCTCTACCTCAGGATTATTGGAACAACCAGGGGAGACGGAGGAGAACCTTGGGTTAAACCCGAAATTACAGAAAAACGGGGAGACCCCTGACGAGTTACTGACCCGGTTATTCAGGGAAAATTCAGCAAGGGGAAGGAATGAGACCCAATCGAATTGACAGTCAGAGATGAAACACCTTAAATATTGTTCCAGGGATTGGTTGGTCCTTTCCGTTTGGCCATTAGTTTCGGGATGGAAGGCGGAGGAGAAGGACAGATCAATCTCCAACTTTTTACAAAAAGCTCTCCAAAATAAGGAAACAAATTGTACCCCTCTGTCAGAAACTATATTGACTGGGGCCCCATGGAGACGCAGGATGTGTTTCACAAACAAAGAAGCTAACGTCTTGGCGTTAGGTAGCTTCTTAAGGGGCACAAAGTGGCACATCTTGCTGAAGCGGTCGACTACCACCCACACCACCGACTTGCCCTGAGATGGAGGCAAATCGGTGATAAAATCCATGGAGATATGGGTCCAAGGTCTCTGGGGAATGGGCAAGGAACGTAGTAGGCCCGCAGGTCGGGACCTAGGGGTTTTGGACCTAGCGCAAACCTCACAAGCGGCGACGTAAGCCCTAACATCTTTAGGCAACCCAGGCCACCAATAGTTTCTGGTAATGAGGTGTTTGGTGCCCAAGATGCCAGGATGACCAGATAGAGCGGAGTCATGGTTTTCCCTGAGTACCCTCAGCCGGTATTGCAGGGGAACAAACAGTTTGTCCCCAGGGACGTTCCCGGGAGCTGCACCCTGATCAGCCGCGATATCAGAAGCTAAATCAGAATCCGTGGCAGAGACGATTATACCAGGGGGTAAAATACAAGCAGGATCCTTCTCGGAAGGAGGATTGGCCATGAAACTACGTGACAGAGCATCAGCCTTAATATTCTTGGACCCAGCCCTATAGGTAACCAAGAAATTAAATCTGGTAAAGAATAGTGCCCACCGAGCTTGTCTAGGATTAAGCCTCCGGGCCGATTCTAGGAAAACCAGATTCTTGTGATCCATAAGGACCGTTACCTGGTGTCTGGCCCCCTCCAGGAAGTGCCGCCACTCCTCAAAAGCCCATTTAATGGCTAGAAGTTCGCGGTTGCCAATATCATAGTTACTCTCCGTGGGCGAAAACTTCCTAGAGAAGTAAGCACAGGGGCGGAGATGGGTGAGGGAGCTGGTACCCTGGGACAAGACGGCCCCCACTCCCACCTCGGAAGCGTCAACCTCCACAATAAATGGCTCCTCTTGGTTGGGCTGAATCAGCACGGGGGCCGAGATAAAGCACTTCTTGAGAGTCTCAAAGGCCTGGATGGCCTCAGGGGGCCAATGGAGGACATCAGCACCCTTGCGGGTAAGGTCCGTAAGAGGCTTAGCGACGACCGAGAAGTTGGCAATAAATCTCCTGTAATAGTTGGCGAACCCTAAAAAACACTGTAACGCCTTAAGGGAGGCAGGTTGGACCCATTCCGCCACAGCTTGAACCTTGGCAGGGTCCATGCGGAATTCATGAGGAGTGAGGATTTGCCCTAAAAATGGTATCTCCTGTACCCCAAAGACACATTTTTCAGTCTTAGCAAACAGATTATTCTCCCGAAGGACCTGGAGCACCTTCCTGACATGCTCCACGTGGGAGGACCAGTCCTTGGAAAACACCAGTATGTCATCAAGGTACACAACAAGAAAATTACCCAGGTACTCTCTCAGGATTTCATTAATAAAATTCTGGAAGACAGCAGGGGCATTACACAACCCAAAGGGCATGACCAGGTATTCGAAATGACCCTCGGGTGTGTTGAACGCAGTTTTCCACTCATCCCCCTCTTTGATGCGGATAAGGTTATATGCCCCCCGTAGATCGAACTTAGAAAACCATTGGGCTCCCTGAACCTGATTAAAAAGATCCGGAATCAAAGGAAGTGGGTACTGGTTCCTTACGGTGACCTTATTCAGGTTACGATAATCAATGCACGGCCTAAGACCACCATCCTTCTTCCCCACGAAGAAGAAGCCAGCACCTACAGGAGAAGTCGAGGGGCGAATGAAACCCTTGGCCAGGCATTCTTGGATATACACCCTCATAGCTTCACGTTCAGGACATGAAAGATTAAATATCCTACCCTTAGGAAGCTTGGCACCAGGCACCAAATCGATAGCGCAATCGTAATCTCTATGGGGGGGCAACACCTCGGAGGCCTCCTTAGAAAACACATCGGCGAAGTCCTGAACAAACTCAGGAAGCGTGTTTACCTCCTCCCGGGGAGAAATAGAGTTAACAGAAAGACATGACATAAGACATTCATTACCCCATTTGGTGAGATCCCCAGTATTCCAATCAAACGTGGGATTATGCAACTGCAACCAGGGAAGGCCTAAAACCAGATCAGATGATAATCCCTGCATCACCAGTACTGAGCACTGCTCCAAATGCATGGAGCCAACCAGGAGTTCAAAAACAGGAGTATGCTGAGTAAAATAACCAATAGCAAGGGGAGTTGAGTCGATTCCTACTACAGGGATAGGATAAGGTAAATCAATACAAGGCATCTTTAGAGACATAGCAAATTCCACAGACATGATATTTGCAGATGAGCCAGAATCCACGAAAGCACTGCCCGTGGCAGACCGGCCAGCAAACGAGACCTGAAAGGGAAGCAAAATTTTATTGCGTTTCACATTAACGGGAAATACCTGTGCGCCCAAGTGACCTCCCCGATGATCACTTAGGCGCGGAAGTTTTCCGGCTTCTTATTCTTGCGCCTGGGACAGGTGTTCAGTAGATGCTTGTCGTCCCCACAGTAGAAGCAGAGACCATTCATTCTGCGAAACTCCCTACGTTGTCGAGGGGACATGGAGGCCCCGAGTTGCATAGGTACCTCCGTGTCCTCCGTGGGGGGGCGAGGAGACGGGACCTCGGGGGGGATCGCAGAAAAGTCAGAGGGGAGCACACTGAAGCGTTCTAGCTGACGTTCCCTGAGACGTCGGTCAAGTCGTACTGCTAGGGCCATAACCTGGTCAAGGGAGTCAGACGAGGGGTAGCTAACCAGCAGATCCTTCAGGGCGTCAGATAATCCTAACCTAAACTGGCACCTTAGGGCCGGATCGTTCCACTGAGAAGCTACGCACCACTTCCTAAAATCAGAACAGTATTCCTCAACCGGTCTCCTACCCTGACGTAAGGTCACCAGCTGACTCTCGGCTAAAGCAGTCCTGTCAGTCTCGTCGTAAATGAGTCCGAGGGCAGAGAAAAAACGATCAACAGAGGAAAGTTCAGGGGCGTCAGGAGCCAAGGAGAAGGCCCACTCTTGGGGCCCTTCCTGGAGTCGGGATATGATGATACCCACCCGCTGGTTCTCGGAACCTGAGGAGTGGGGCTTTAGGCGGAAATACAGTCTGCAACTCTCCCGGAAGGAGAGAAACGTCTTACGGTCCCCTGAAAACCGGTCAGGTAACTTGAGGTCGGGTTCTAGAGGTGAGGTGAGGGGTACTACTAAAGCAGCGTCACCCTGATTGACCCTTTGGGCCAGGGCCTGGACCTGTAGGGAGAGGCCCTGCATCTGCTGGGTCAGGGTCTCAAGGGGGTCCATGATAGCGTCAGCGTAGGAGAAATGGTAGACTAGGTAAGGGCTTGTAATTATGTAATGGCAGGAAGGAGGTGAAGGGAAAGTGAGCCCTAATCTACCCACCGCCCTGTCCCTGCCTACTTGCAACGACCCGCCCTAGGCAACGAGGTACAACTGGGCGGCGGTCCCTACGCTGTCTAAGTGCACAGGAAAACAAACAGGGAACACGCAAGGGAAGGGGCAGTAGCCACGGAACGCCACGAGGAAACGGAACGGCGAACCAACAGTCAGGACCAGGACGAAGTGAGTACACCCGGGCGGGCACGGAGACAGAAGCAAGACAGGGGCAAAGCAAAGCAGGTCAAGCAGAACTGCAGCAAGGCAGAAGCACGGCAGAAGCAGGCTGGAGCAAGCAGCAGTGGGGCCAGGAATCCAAAAGAATTACAAGCACTGAGGGAGAGAACAGGGCAGGTAATAAAGGACAGGGGGCGGAGCTAACTCCGACAGACCAGGCCGCGATAGGCTCTCCCACTCCTGAGCCTGCCACCCTGGTTGGTGGGAGATGGTGTCAGTCGAACAGGTCTGGCCTCAGGTGTGGATTGATTAATCCCAGGAGTATACCTAGATGAAGTACCTGGCAGATCCCTAACAATGGTAGGATGATCACAAAATTATTTTTTTCTATATAATATTGCTTTTAGTATGTCATTAAAATAAATTTTATTTATTTGTGTTGTACTTTTTCTTTTTTTTCTTTCTTTTACTCTATGGGGGTGCCATTTTTTTTTTATCTCTGTATGTGTCGATTAACGACGCATACAGAGATGGAATACGGCAGTTACAGGGCATAGGAGTCAATGAACGGGAGCCGTTCCATTGACTCTGCTCTCTGTCTCTGTACTGCGCAGACGCAGGTCAGAGTCACACAGCAGAGCAGCTGTTTGCAGGGAGATAGCAGGCGCCATACTGAAGACCAGCTGCACTGCAGGTAAGGTGTGTGTCTCTTTCTGTCCCACTCTCTATCTCACAGACCCCCGCTTTCGTGACCCCCGACGGGCCCCCCCCCCCCTTGTATGAAGGACACATGATGCAACTGTACTGGGAAAGAGCTGAACGATAAATCTCTCTAGTTGTGCTGAGACTGTTTGGGGATGTGACTAATGAACCTCTCACACTCCAGTAGGAAGGGTAATGGTGGTCACCCAGCTTTCCCAGACCCCTGAACGATAAATCTCTCTAGTTGTGCTGAGACTGTTTGGGAATGTGACTAATGAACCTCTCAGTCTCAGCACAACTAGAGAGATTTATCGTTCAGGGGTCTGGGAAAGCTGGGTGACCACCATTACCCCTCCTACTGGAGTGTGAAAGGTTCATTAGTCACATCCCCAAACGCACTCCAGTAGGAGGGGGTAATGGTGGTCACCCAGCTTTCCCAGACCCCCGAACGATAAATCTCTAGTTGTGCAAAATCAAGTGTAATCAAGCATTTTTTTTAATGTGCTTTTTGGCACGTAAAATGTGCAAAAAATACACGGCGTGTGAACCGGTCAACTGAAAAGTCATTCTCTTCACTTTCATCATTCTAAGGGTATGTTCACACGCAGTGTTTTCAGCTGAAAAATCGGAAGCAGGACGCCTGCAAGCGTCTGCCCATTGGTTTCAATGGGAGATACGGCGTTCTGTTCCGACAGGGCGTTTTTTACGTGGTCGTTTTCCAAAACCGGCACGTAAAAAGATGCCCGCTAAAATGAAGTGTACATCACTTCTTGGGACGTTTTTGGAGCCGTTTTTAATTGACTTTATAGAAAAACAGCTCCAAAAACGGCCGTAAAAACGTGAGTTAGATTAAAAAATGGCTGAAAATCAGGAGCGGTTTTCCCTTTGTTTAGTAAGCGTGTGAACATACACTTAGCCTTTTGGTGTTTCCTATAACTTCTGCCAGATGCAGAATCACACCCAAAATGGCTGCCGGACACTGCTTAGCAATTTGAAGACACCTTTTCCTGGCTTGTGGGAGGGGGGGGGTGAGATTCCCTCCCACATTTACGGCAGCTGTGAGTCAGGTTGCTTTGCCTTATTCACCTTGCTGTAATTCTGGGAAGTTCTCCCCCTGGTGGCCAACATAGGAAAACATGTCAAATTATTATTTAATTTGTAATACTTTCCACCATATGGAAGAAAAAAAAAAATACAGCAAAAAACTTAAAAAATATAATAGCAATAAGTAACAACACTTAAAAAAAAAAAGTTTAATTCGCGACACATTCCCTTTAAGGCAGCAGAATAGGCTAGTAAAGCTCTGTATATTGGCACACACCTCACACTCCATTACGGACCATAATTGCAGATAAAAATACTCATCCATTCATTTCTATTGCAAATGGACACCTCCTATATTTACAGGGCCACCTGATCGCATCCTGCAATATTGACACAGATTAAAGAGAACCTTTAATCTTTAACCCCTTAACGACCAAGGACGAAAATGAACGTCATGGTCGGCTGCTAGTTCCCGCACCATGACGTTCATTTTCGTCCGCATTTCAAACTGTCACTCTGTGTAAACACAGAGTGACAGACCCGCGCTGACAGTTGTCCCCGACAGCTGAGACATCAGTCTTGCCGGACAGCGGACCATCGCCGCTGATTTCGGCAGTTAACCCCTTAAGTGCGGCGACGGAATGCCGTCGCCGCATTTAAGTGGTTTGAAGCACATCAGCAGCCCCCACGAAGTGATCGTGGGGGCTACCGATGCTTGTCACGGCAATCGGAGGTCAGATAATGACCTCCGGGTTGCCATGCACGGAAGCCTCGGAGGAACAGCCTCCGGCCGTTCCTCCTCTGCTTCCTGTCAGTGTGACAGTCACGTCACAATGACAGTTAGAGTACATTACACTACGTGTGTAGTGTAATGTACTCTAGCAGCGATCAAAGCTGCAAGACTAAGTGTCCCCTAGTGGGACAAGAAAAAAAAGTAATAAAAATGTTTTAAAAAAAGTGTAAAAATAAAAGTTATAAGTTCTATAAACACTAAATGCTTTTTTTCCTATAATAAAACTTTTATTATAGAAAAAAAAATGAACACGTTAAAAAAGTACACATATCTGGTATCACCGCGTTCGTAACGACCCCGACTATAAAACTATAATGTTGTTTTTCCCGCACGATGAACACCCCAAAAAAAAATCAATAAAAAACTACGACAGAATCGCAATTTTTTGGGTCACCACCGCTCCCTAAATAAAGAATAAAAAGTGATCAAAAAGTCGCATGTACCCGAAAATAGTACCAATAAAAACTTCTATCCGTCCCGCAAAAAACAAGCCCTTACACAGCTTTTTTGACTAAAAAATTTAAAAATTACGGCTCTCGGAATATGGTGACACAGAAATTTTTTTTTTTATAAATAAGTCATTTTATTGCGCAAACGCTAAAAAAAAGGACCAAACCTATATACATATGGTATCGCCGTAATCGTACCAACCAGCAGAATAAAGTAAAAATGTCATTTATAGCGTACGGTGAACGCCGCAAAAAGAAAACCTAAAAAACGGTGTCAGAATTCCTGTTTTTTGCTCAGGATTGCAAAAAAATTGAATAAAAAGTGACCAAAAAAAATCGCATGTACCCCAAAATGGTACCAATGAAAACTACAGATTGTCCCGCAACAAATAAGCCTTCACACCACTCTATTGATGGAAAAATAAAAAAGTTATGGCTCTTGGAAAGCGGTGAGTGAAAATCTAAAATATGAAAGCAAAAAATAGATCAGTCCTGAAAGGGTTAACTCATTTCTAATGAAAAAATGTATGACAACATGTTGGGTATTTCCGTACTCGGGAGAAATTGCTTTATAAAAAAATGGTTGTTTTTTTCCTCCTTTATCCCTTGTGAAAATGAGAAAATGCAACATTTTAGTGGAAAAAATGTTGATATTAATTTTCGCGCCCTAATTCTAATAAACTCTGCAAAAGACCTGTGGGGTCTAAATGCTCACTATACCCCTAGAAAAATTCCTTGAAGGTTTTTCCAAAATGGGGTCACTTTTGGTGGGTTTCCACTGTTTTGGTCCCTCCAGTGCATTGCAAATGCGACATGGCACCGAAAACCATTCCTGCAAAATCATAAATCCAAATGGCGCTCCTTCCCTTCTGAGCCCTGCTGTGGGTCCAAACAGCAGTTTATTACCACATATGGGGTATTGTCGTAATCGGGAGACATTGCTTTACAAATGTTGGGGTGCATTTTCTTCGTTATTCCTTGTAAATAATAAAAATTTCTATGTTGTTTCAGAAAAAAAGTACATTTTAATTCTTAGAGACTAATTTCAATATATTTAGCGAAAAACCTGTGTGGTCAAAATGCTAACTATACCCCTAGATAAATACCTTAAGGGGTCTAGTTTTCGAAATGGGGTCGTTTATGGGGAGTTTCTATCATTCTGGCAGCTCAAAGCTTCTCCAAATGTACATTGGGGCCTAAAACATTTTCAAGCAAAATATGAGTCCTGAAAGCCTCCGGGTGTTCCCTTCCTTTGGGGCCCTGCCGTGTGTCCAAACAACGCATTAGGGCCATAATGTGGGTATTTTTGAAAACAGGAGAAAGAGGGTGATAGATTTTGGGGTGTGTTTCTTCATTTTCATGGTCGCTTTACAAAGAAATCGGTCTTCAAACTGATACTTTTATGAAAAAAGTGAAATTATTATTTTTTTCACCTGATATGCATTAAATTTAGCAAAAAACTGTGGGGTCAAAGTAATTACTATACCCCTAAATAAATACCTTATGGGGTCTAGTTTTCTAAATGGGGTCATTTATGGGGAGTTTCTATCGTTCTGGCAGCTCAAAGCCTCTCCAAATGTACAGTGGGGTCTAAAACATTTTCAAGCAAAATATGAGTCCTGAAAGCCTCCGGGTGTTCCCTTCCTTTTGGGTCCTGCCGTGTGTCCAGGCAGCGCATTAGGGCCACAATGTGGGTATTTTTGAAAACAGGAGAAAGAGGGTGATAGATTTTGTGGTGTGTTTCTTCATTCTCA
Organism: Rhinoderma darwinii; assembly: GCF_050947455.1. Classification (NCBI taxonomy): domain Eukaryota; kingdom Metazoa; phylum Chordata; class Amphibia; order Anura; family Rhinodermatidae; genus Rhinoderma; species Rhinoderma darwinii. The sequence goes on along the minus strand of NC_134690.1, from coordinate 308,471,922 downwards.
TGGTCGTTTTACAAAGAAATTGGTCTTCAAACTGATACTTTTATGAAAAAAAGTGACATTTTTTTTTTTTTCACCTGCTATGTATTAAATTTAGCAAAAAACTGTGGGGTCAAAATACTTACTATACCCTTAGGTAAATACCTTAATGGGTCTAGTTTTCTAAATGGGGTCATTTGTGGGGGTTTCCATCACTCTGAGACCTATGAGCCTCTGAAAACCTGGCTTGGTGCAGGAAAACAAAATGTACTTCAAAATGTATAAAATTATTATTCAATTTGTAAGTCCTCTAAATTGCTGAAAATGTATTTTATTTTTTCAAAAGTGCTGCCAAAATAGAGTAAAGAGATAGAAATATATATTTAATTAAAAAAATTGTACAGTATGTATGTACATATGTGACATATTGCAGTTAAAAATAGGGGAAAATGGTAATTTTTACAAAATTTCTTCTATTTTTTAATTAATTTCCGCAAATCGTATCAGTCTACTTTTACCACTAAAATAAAGTACAACATGTGACGAAAAAACAATGTCAGAATTACTTGGATATTCAAAACTTTCACAGAGTTATTCTCTGATAAAGTCAGACATACCAGATTTGACAAATCTGGCTTGGTCATTAAGGTACAAACATGCCCGGTCATTAAGGGGTTAAAGGGAAGGTGTCGCGCAGATTTTTTTTTTTTTTATATGTTATTGCTTTTAGTATGTTATTAAAATAAATTTTATGTATTTGTGTTTTTGTGTTGTACTTTTTTATTACTATTACTTTTACTTCACTTCACTATGTGGGCTGCCATTTTATTTTCATCTCTGTATGTGTCGATTAACGACACATACAGAGATGGAAGACGGCACATACATCCCCATAGAGAATGCGAACGGGAGCCGTTCCATTCACTATAGCGTACGCCGTCTGTGTGGGAATGGCACATGCGCCGCTCCCACACAGTCCAAAAGGAAGGTCTTCGGCCGAGCGACATCCGGCGCCATTTTCATGTGGACCGGAAGTCACGGCCGGACAGTAAGATGACTACTTCCGGTCGCGGCTTCCGTCCATATGTTCAGAAGCAAGGACTAGGAGCGGACGGAGCGGCGGCGGCAGGAGCAGGTAAGTTATGTTTGTGTATGTTCGTGTTATACTGTGTATTTACCACTGTATCTAATCCTCCTACACTGTACATTTGCTCAAAAAATGGCGACACACAGTGTAGGAGGTTTGAACATTCAACCCCCTCCTTTCTCCTGGCACTAGCCAGGAGAAAGGAGGGGGGATTGTTTGAGTACGCTAAAGCGAGTGTGTCTTCTCCAATTTTGCAGCATAAAGCAATGAGGTTGCTTTACCACATGCCAATGCTGCAATTTTGGGAATCGCTCCCTCTAGTGACCAGCACATGGAAATGTTATAAATTAGAATCTAATTTATAATATTTCCTGACTTGTGAAAAAATGTTAAAAAATTAGAACAATGTTTAATCATTTATATACTAACAGTTTAACTAAAAAAAAAACAAAAGCATTTTTCTAGCGACACATTCCCTTTAAGCTAAAGAAATGCAGCTCGATCGCGTTGAGATCTGGTGACTCAGTCATTGCAGAATATTCCACTTTTTTGCCTTATATACTCCTGGGTTGCTTTCGCAGAATGTTTTGGGTCATTGTCCATCTGTCCTGTGAAGCAACGTCCAATCACCTGCTGCATGTGGTTGAATCTGAGCAGAAAGTAAATCCCTGAACACTTCAGAATTCATCCGGCCGCTTCTGTCTTCAGTCACATCATCAACAAACACTAGTGACCCAGTGCCAGGCAGCCATGCATGCCCATGCCACCACACTGCCCCCACCATGCCACCACATTGCTACACATGCTATACATGTATTACACAGGATGTGGTGTGCTTTGGATCATGAGCCGTTCCGAGCCTTCTCCATACTTTCTTCCTCCCATCATTCTGGTGCAGGTTGATCTTAGTTTCATGCTGTTCCAGAACTGGGCGGCTTCTTTACTTGTTGTTTAGTAAAGTCTAATCTGGCCTTTCTGAGGCTCATTAATGGTTTTCACCTTGTGAACCCTCTGTATTTGCTCTCATGAAGTCTTCTCTTTATGGTGGACTTAGATACTGATCCACCTACTTCCAGGAGAGTGTTCGTCACTTGGGTAGATGTTGTGAAGGGGTTTTCTTCACCATGGAAAGGATTCTGCGATCATCCACCACTCTTGTTTTACGTGGACGTCCAGGCCTTTTGGAGTTCCTGAGATCACCAGTGCGCTCTTTTTTTTAATTTTTTTTTTTAAGAATATACCAAACTGTTGATTTGGCCACTCCTGACATTTGTGCTTCTCTCTGATGGATTTCTTCATTTTTTTTCAGCCTAGCGATGGTCGGTTTCACTTGCATTGAGAGCTCCTTTCACCTCATGTTGTGGGTTCACAGCAACAGCTTCCAAATGCAAATCCCACACCTGGAATCAACTCCAGACCCTTTACCTGCTTAATTGGTGATGGAATAACGAGGGAATAGCCCATGCAGCCCATTAAATAGCCTATTGAGATAATTGTCCAATTACCTTTTGGTCCTTTGAAAAAGAGGCAGCTACATATTAAAGAGCTATAAGGGTATGTTCACACGGCCTATTTTGGGTATTTTTTCGGGCCGCATAACACATTGCCTTGTTGTGCCAATAAAGATTTTCTAGACCCGCTGTAAACCATTTTACCCGTAAGTCACAGGCTACAGCGGGGGTTCCCAACCAGTGGCTCATGAGCCACCTATTGCCTGCTGTATGGCTGACCATAGGAGTCCTTCGTAATGACCATGTGAATCGTCAATTTACATTGTTCCAGCATAATGGGTGCTGGTCTCGGTGCAAGTCGCCTTAAAGAAGTGACCACATCTAATGCTTGGCGCACTGGTCGTCACTTTTTTAGTGCCAGTGTCATTTTTATTATTTCTAGTTTTTGAAGTAAAGCAGTTTTAGTAATAAAATACCACAAAAAAACCCCGGACCCTCACATACCTTGACCCCAGAAGCTGAGACGATAGATGGGGCCGTATTTCTGGGCCAGGCGCATGAAATGTCGAGGAAGATCACTGCGCCCCAGATCCATCAGATTCCCGATAAATGGCAGTGGTGCGGGACGCGGAGGGCGCTGGTTCTGGTCGAGTCCTGACAGGCGACATTTGGAGTGGGAACATCTTAAGTATAGAAAGAAGAGGACGACGAGGGCCGGCAGCAGCAGAGGGACCATAGTGAAGCTGAAGACTTAGGCCTCATGCACACGACCGTAGCCATATGCACGGCCGTGTATTTCGGGTCGGCCGGCTGCGGACTGTCAGCCACGAGCCGCCCGCAAATCGCGGGACATGCACATGGCCGCGGCCATTATTTTCAATGAGCCCGGATCGCAGAAGACAGCCGTAATAAGACAGGTCCGTTCTTTCTGCGGAGCGGGCTCCCGGGCCATGCACAGACCGTAAAAACTACGGTCGTGTGCATTGCCCCAGAAAAATGAATGGGGCCGCAATTCTCCCGTGGATTTTCGGGGGAATTGCGGCCGCAAAAGCACGTTCGTGTAGATGGGGCCTTAGGAGATGCTGGGTGTATATGTAGAGACAGGCGTAACCTTGAGGACAGGAAATATACAGAGGGAGGCATGGAGATTGATAGGAGAGGAGGAAGCGGACACAGGGTGAGCACTCAGTGTGGAGAAGACACATTTTATGCACAGCCATAAATTGAGTGGAGTTCCCCTTTAATAACCTCACCAGGTGGCAAGGCCCTGGCATGCTGGGAGTCGTAGTTTCACAACCGCTGCACATGCCCAGTACAGTGGACTCCTCAGCCTGGGATCACTGCAAGTCCAAATTACATTGGCGGCAAGATTTGGGGGCTCTGAACTCCTCTCTACAGCAATCTACAAATTATATCACATCGCCTACAGGTCCTGCGCACTACATTGCCCAGGTGCTGTGCGGTTTATCTATAGGGTGGATGGGGCCCTTTAAATGATGGAGTTTCTATTCACAGCCCAAGATCCTGTGACCGTGACCTTCCCCTGTGTTTTATCGCTTCATCTAATGAATGACAGGACTGTACTGACCTTGGGCGCAGACGGAGGGTGAGCGGAGAATAAGTCAAGGAGAGATGAATGATGGATAAGACAAATGAAACGAGGCCTCCGTGTGTGTAATGTAATATGCAGTGTTTGTGTGTGTGTGTGTGTGTATACACATACACATACACACACACACATTATACATACACACATATATATATATATATATATATATATATATATACAAACACACACATATATATACATATATACACACACATTATATATATATGTATATATATATATATATATATATATATATATTACATACACACACATATACAGTATATACACACACACACATATACATATATAAGTATACATATATAAGTATATATATATATATACACACATACATATATATATATATACACAAATACACTACCGTTCGAAAGTTTAGGGTCACTTAGAAATTTCCTTATTTTTGAAAGAAAAGCACAGTTTTTTTCAATGAAGATAACATTAAATTAATCAGAAATACACTCTATACATTGTTAATGTGGTAAATGACTATTCTACCTGCAAACGTCTGGTTTTTAATGCAATATCTACATAGGTGTATAGAGACCCATTTCCAGCAACCATCACTCCAGTGTTCTAATAGTACATTGTGTTTGCTAACTGTGTTAGAAGGCTAATGGATGATTAGAAAACACTTGAAAACCCTTGTGCAATTATGTTAGCACCGCTGTAAACAATTTTGCTGTTTAGAGGAGATATAAAACTGATCTTCCTTTGTGCTAGTTGAGAATCTGAAGCATTACATTTGTGGGTTCGATTAAACTCTCAAAATGGTAAAAAAAAGAGAACTTTCATGTGAAACTCGACAGTCTATTCTTGTTCTTAGAAATGAAGGCTATTCCATGCGAGAAATTGCCAAGAAACTGAAGATTTCCTACAACGGTGTGTACTACTCCCTTCAGAGGACAGCACACACAGGCTCTAACCAGAGTAGAAAGACAAGTGGGAGGCCACGCTGCACAACTGAGCAACAAGACAAGTACATTAGAGTCTCTAGTTTGAGAAATAGACACCTCACAGGTCCTCAACTGGCAGCTTCATTAAATAGTACCCGCAAAACAAACGCCAGTGTCAACGTCTACAGTGAAGAGGCGACTCCGGGATGCTGGCCTGCAGGGCAGAATGGCAAAGAAAAAGCCATATCTGAGACTGGCTAATAAAAGGAAAAGAATAATATGGGCAAAAGTACACAGACATTGGACAAAGGAAGATTGGAAAAAAGTGTTATGGACAGACGAATCGAAGTTTGAGGTGTTTGGATCACACAGAAGAACATTTGTGACACGCAGAACAACTGAAAAGATGCTGGAAGAGTGCCTGATGCCATCTGTCAAGCATGGTGGAGGTAATGTGATTGTCTGGGGTTGCTTTGGTGCTGGTAAAGTGGGAGATTTGTACAAGGTAAAAGGGATTTTGAATAAGGAAGGCTATCACTCCATTTTGCAACGCCATGCCATACCCTGTGGACAGCGCTTGATTGGAGCCAATTTCATCCTACAACAGGACAATGACCCAAAGCACACCTCCAAATTATGCAAGAACTATTTAGGGAAGAAGCAGGCAGCTGGTATTCTATCTGTAATGGAGTGGCCAGCGCAGTCACCAGATCTCAACCCCATAGAGCTGTTGTGGGAGCAGCTTGACCGTATGGTACGCAAGAAGTGCCCATCAAGCCAATCCAACTTGTGGGAGGGACTTCTAGAAGCATGGGGTGAAATTTCTCCCAATTACCTCAGCAAATTAACAGCTAGAATGCCAAAGGTCTGCAATGCTGTAATTGCTGCAAATGGAGCATTCTTTGACAAAAGCAAAGTTTGAAGGAGAAAATAATTATTTCAAATAAAAATCATTATTTCTAACCTTTCTCAATGTCTTGACTATATTTTCTAGTCATTTTGCAACTCATTTGATAAATATAAGCGTGAGTTACCCCAAACTTTTGAACGGTAGTGTATACAAAAAAAGATAAGGCTACATGTCTATATTCTCCCAGTGATCTGCATGTGAGTGTAAAAGCCCTTTAGGCCTCTTTCACACCAAGTTTTTTTTTAACTGCGGTTTTTAATATACTTATATTACTTATATAGGTCAGGTCTCTATGCTCTATTTTCTCATGAGCTTCTCAGAGGGGGGTTACCAGGAACTAGGAAACCCCTCTAGGTCTATTCATGCTCAGGGCCGACCTTATGGGTGTGCGACCTGTGCCATTGCACAGGTCTCCATTCCCCTGCTTGTGTTTCAGAAGCACCCGGGCCTGGCGAATCAGCAGCTGCATTTCCGTCCGGTCGCTTCTTCGGTCAGTGGCGTCACTATCGTTGTAGCAGCCAAAGCGGCTACTAGCGGCAACACCGGGCATGAGGGTGCAGGTGCCTCCCGCCTGGACGGCACCCCCATGTTATCTCCCTGCTCTTCTATCTACTAGGCCAGTGGTTCCCAACCAGGGTGCCGCGAGAACACTTCAAGGGTGCCGCAACATTCCTCTGAACCACGGCCATGCTTTCTCTCCTCCTCCTCACAGCGTGCAGTGCATGGGAGGAGAAGGGGATTTTTTGCAGCCTCTGTAGATGGCACCCCCCACCCCACCTTCCTGTATATAGCACCCCCCCCCCACGTTCCTGTACATAGCTCCACTGTAGCTCCCTGAAGGAGCGGAATCCCCCTGTGGCCGGGGATTATATGGACAGTGACATCAGGGGCAACTCGTGAAGTGGAATCCCCGCCTACAGGGTTGCTGGCGCAGTGATTTGGCTCCAGGCGAAGCCCCTGACGTCACTGTCAATAAAAGGACAGAGACGTCAGGAGCTTCTCATGGAGTGGAATCCCCGGTCACAGTGTCGTCAACGCTGTGGATGGGGATTCCGCTTCAGGAGTTGCCCCTGATGTCACTGGACAGAGACATCAAGCTCTCCATCCAGGAACGCAAACCTCAGCCACAGGGGGATTCCGCTCCTTCAGGGAGCTATAGTGCCGCTATCTACAGAAGGGGGGTGCTACCTACAAGGGGGCTGTGTGGCACTACCTACAAGGGGGCTGTGTGGCACTACCTACAAGGGGGCTGTGGGGCACTACCTACAAGGGGGCTGTGGGGCACTACCTACAAGGGGGCTGTGTGGCACTACCTACAAGGGGGCTGTGTGGCACTACCTACAGGGGCTGTGTGGCACTACCTACAGGGGGCTGTGTGGCACTGCCTACAAGGTGAAAGTGGGGGATTATGGCACTGTCTACAGGGACAGGTACGGGGGCACTATCTACAGGGGGACACTATCTACAAGGGGGGGTGGCTGTGTGTGGCAGCCAGGGGAGGTGGGCATTATACTGTATGGAGGCCACTAGGCGGACATATTATACAGTGTAGGGGCACTACAGGGAGCAATATACTGTGTGACACTTAGGGGGCATAATACTGTGTGGGCAGCATTAGGGGACAAAATACTGTGTTCTTGAATAATATATATTAAATATTATTATACTGTATGGGGGCACTAAAGGAGCATTCTACTGTGTGTGGGGCACTAAAGGGGCATTATACTATGTGGGGGCACTATATAGGGCATTACACTGTGTGGTGGCATTATACTTATTTATGGGGCATTTATGATGGGGTGGACCGCCGAAAGATAATTTCGCATGGGACATCATCTATCCTAAGGCCGACTCTATTCACGCTAATAGGATATACAGAAGGAGATTGTTATCAAGAGGCAGCCCCTTTAAAGGAACAGTGTCATCACCCAAAAAACATTTCATATGTTCAAGATGTTAGTGCTTTATTAAAAACGTTTATATTTATTTGTATGTTTGTGTTTTACTTTTTCTTATTTTTACACTTTTTCTTCCCTATGGGGGCTGCCATTTTTTGTTCCATTTCTGTCTGTGTCGATTAACGACACATACAGACATGGAATACGGCAGCCACAGTCCCATAGGGACTGCGAACGGCTCCCGTCCCATCGACTTCAGTGTACGGCGTCTGTGTGGGAACTGCGCATGCGCCGCTCCCACACAGTCCAATTCGAAATTGGCGCCGTCCGGCGCCATTTTCCTGTGGACCGGAAGTCGCGGCCGGACAGTAATATTACTACTTCCGGTCGCGGCTTCCGGATTTGTGCACTTGGACCAGCGGCAGCAAGCGGAGCGGACGGGCCGGAGGGAGCCGCGGCGGCAGGAGCAGGTAAGAGATTTCAATGTATGTTCGTGTTTGTGTGTGTTTACTACTGTATGTAAACCTACTACACTGTGTGTTAGCTCAAAAAATGGCGACACACAGTGTAGGAGGTTACACCGTTCAAACCCATCGTTTATCCCGGCACTAGCCAGGATAAAGGAGGGGGGATGCTGAGAGCTCACTAGAGCGAGGGCTTTTAACCCAATGTTGCAATGCTGCAATTTTGGGAATAGCTCCATCTAGTGACCAAAAATGGGTAGTATTATAAATTAGAATTAATTTATAATATTTCCTGACTATTTCCTGACTCGTGAAAAAAATAAAAAAAATTTGAACAATGTTTAATCACCCACACACTAAATGTTTAATTTTTTAAAAAAAAACATGTTTTTCTGGCAACACATTCCCTTTAATGGAAGACATAAAATTACAAATCTGCACTATTTCTATTCATTTCTTCTCTTTTCTCTATTAAGTAAAAATTAAATAAACATAATAATAATCACAAGCACTCTACAATAGTTATGTGATTTAAGTAAATAATAACATGTCATTAATGTCATTTTGAAAAAATTAAAAGGAAAAGGTTCTATCGTACCACCCGCATGCTTGCCTGGTTAAAATATGGTCACTGTATGTGGTCTACTTTGTTACCAAGTCAACCTCAAGTGTTTGACTGATTCTGATTTAATGTAAATATATTTATGGGCCTACTATTATAACTGAAGGCTTGCATGAATTGTGTTTCAGTTTGTACTGCATTTACATAATGTAGCTATTAGTATGTAGTACATGTTATTTATCATACTAAACTTTCTGAATTTGCATGGTGTTCATGTATAACAAAAAAAATATTCTTCTAATTTAATGCATTATATTATCATTGGTGACATTATAATATACTACAAAATAAACTCAAGCAGGAATAGATTTTTTCCTTTTGGACAGTAGAAGCTTCAAATTACTAAGATCTCTGTAAAGCACTATTTCTTTCATTGTTTAAGTATCGCCTAAAGAAGTCTGTTTGCTTTTGAGACAAATACTACATAAATTAGACATTATATTAGACTCATAAAAAAAATGATCACTAATTTATACAATTATTGCCTTTCCTATATTATCTTGGTCTCTAACACAGGAAATAGATTCCAGATGACAACTAGTGATGGTAGCCATTACAGCTCTGCTCAGCTGACAAACTCAGCATCGCTAATGTACGTACACGACCGTTCAAAAGTTTGGGGTCATCCAGACAATTTTGTGTTTTCCATGAAAACTCACGCTTATATTTATCAAATGAGTTGCAAAATGACTAGAAAATATAGTCAAGACATTGACAAGGTTAGAAATAATGATTTTTATTTGAAATAATAATTTTCTCCTTCAAACTTTGCTTTCATCAAAGAATGCTCCATTTGCAGCAATTACAGCATTTCAGACCTTTAGGGTATGTGCACACGCTAGCTACGTTTTACGTCTGAAAAGACAGACTGTTTTCAGGAGAAAACAGCTGCGTCATTTCAGACGTAAAAGTTCCTCGCATTATGCGAGGCGTCTGTGACGCTCGTAAATCTTGAGCTGCTCTTCATTGACTTCAATTAAGAACGGCTCAAATTACGTTGCAAATAAGTGTCCTGCACTTCTTTGACGAGGCAGTCATTTTACGCGTCGTCGTTTGACAGCTGTCAAACGACGACGCGTAAATGACAGGTCGTCGGCACAGCACGTCGGCAAACCCATTCAAATGAATGGGCAGATGTTTGCCGACGTATTGTAGCCCTATTTTCAGACGTAAAATGAGGCATTATACGCCTTGTTTACGTCTGAAAATAGGTTACCTTCTCCTGTCTTTTATCGCTTCATCTAATGAATGACCAGAAAAGCAAAAAGCACGGCGCCACATAGTGCAGGTCAATGGGGTTTAAATAGAATATTGAACGTGGTCTATTATGCTCACCACGATAGTGCTTGGAAAAGGCAATGAAAAAGTCCACAGGTGCTGCTGCCAGGATCCAAACCGGTAAACCAGGTGGTCACCGCTAGTTAGAACGTAAAGAGGTAGTGGAAAAAGGGAGGATCCCGTGAGGCGCTGCTGCATGGCTGTTGAAGGAACTCAGCGATGGTAGACAAAATGATATAAATAAATATATGTTTATTGAAAAACATTAATAATAATGGCTACGCGTTTCAACGCTGTACTAGCGTCTTCCTCAGGCCGTTAAAATTACATACAAAAGAGGTTGCTTATATATCAACGGAAATCTAAGCACACAGGAAGGAAAAAAAAGGGGTCAAAAGGGGAAAGGTCAAAGAATGATTGTGACGTCATAAATAACATCTATATCGGAAAATTGTTTAGAATTGTTTATGACGTCACAATCATTCTTTGACCTTTCCCCTTTTGACCCCTTTTTTTTTTCCTTCCTGTGTGCTTAGATTTCCGTTGATATATAAGCAACCTCTTTTGTATGTAATTTTAACGGCCTGAGGAAGACGCTAGTACAGCGTTGAAACGCGTAGCCATTATTATTAATGTTTTTCAATAAACATATATTTATTTATATAATTTTGTCTACCATCGCTGAGTTCCTTCAACAGCCACGCAGCAGCGCCTTACGGGATCCTCCCTTTTTCCACTACATCACACACACACACACGCACACACACATATACAAACATATATATACATACACACACACATTATATATATATATATATATATATAACACACACATGTGTATATATATATACACATACACACATATACGCTACCGTTCAAAAGTTTAGGGTCACTTAGAAATTTCCTTATTTTTGAAAGAAAAGCACAGTTTTTTTCAATGAAGATAACATTAAATTAATCAGAAATACACTCTATACATTGTTAATGTGGTAAATGACTATTCTAGCGGCAAACGTCTGGTTTTTAATGCAATATCTACATAGGTGTATAGAGGCCCATTTCCAGCAACCATCACTCCAGTGTTCTAATGGTACATTGTGTTTGCTAACTGTGTTAGAAGGCTAATGGATGATTAGAAAACACTTGAAAACCCTTGTGCAATTATGTTAGCACCGCTGTAAACAGTTTTGCTGTTTAGAGGAGCTATAAAACTGACCTTCCTTTGAGCTAGTTGAGAATCTGGAGCATTACATTTGTGGGTTCGATTAAACTCTGCAAATGGCTTGAAAAAGAGAGCTTTCATGCGAAACTCGACAGTCTATTCTTGTTCTTAGAAATGAAGGCTATTCCATGCGAGAAATTGCCAAGAAACTGAAGATGTCCTACAACGATGTGTACTACTCCCTTCAGAGGACAGCACAAACAGGCTCTAACCAGAGTAGAAAGAGAAGTGGGAGGCCCCGCTGCTCAACTGAGCAACAAGACAAGTACATTAGAGTCTCTAGTTTGAGAAATAGACGCCTCACAGGTCCTCAACTGGCAGCTTCATTAACCCCTTCCCGCTACTGGACGTATTATTAGGTCATGGTAGCTGTATCGTTCGCGCTCCATGACCTAATAGTATGTCTCGGGAGTAACGGCCGTTTCGGCCGTCCACCCGACACAGGAGCTGTGACAGCTGTTGTCTCGTACAGCAGCTGTCACAGCTCCTACAGCGGGGACCGATCGCTGTGTCCCCGCTGATTAACTCCTTAAAAGTCGCATTCAATAGAGATCGCGGCTTTTTAGGGGTTAAGCTGCCATCGCCGGCCTGCTACACGATAGCGGCCGGCGATGGTGACTATTTCAACCGGACACCAAACAATGGAGTCCGGTTATGCCATCGACGGAAGCCTAGTGGGTCCTGACAAAGTCAGGATCCACTTTTCTTGCTATCAGTGAGTAGCTGACAGCTCTAATACACTGCACTACGCATGTAGTGCAGTGTATTAGAATTGCGATCAGGGCCTCCTGCCCTCAAGTCCCCTAGTGGGACAAAGTAATAAAGTAAAAAAAAAAGTAAAAAAAAGATGTGGAAAAATAAGAAAATAAAAGTAAGTAAAAATCCCTCTTTTTACCTTATCAGTCCTTTATTATTAATAAAAATATATAAATAAACTATACATAATTGGTATCGCCGTGTCCGTAACGGCCTGAACTACAAAATTATTTCATTATTTATGCCGCACGGTGAACGCTGTAAAAGAAAATAATAATAAACCATACCAGAAACACAATTGTTTGGTCACTTCACCTCCCAAATAATGGAATAAAAAGAGAGAAAAAAGTCGCATGTACCTAAAAATGTAACTTATCGAAACTACAGTTCATTACGCAAAAAATAAGTCCTCGTACGGCTTTATTGATGGAAAAATAAAAAAGTTCTGGCTCTTAGAATAAGGTAACACAAAAAGTGAATGATTTTTTACAAAACGTATTTTATTGTGCAAACGCTATAAGACATAAAAAAAACTATAAACATCTGGTATCGCCGTAATCGTATCGCCCCGCAGAATAAAGTGAATATGTCATTTATAGCTCACGGTGAACGCTGTAAAAAAAATTGAGTAAAAGAACAATAGTAGAATTGCTGTTTTTTAGTCACCACGCCACCTAAAAATAGAATAAAAACTGATCAAAAAGCCCAAGAAAACTACAATGAATTCCTCAAGGGGTCTAGTTTCCAAAATGGGGTCACTTTTCGGGGGTTTCCACTGTTTTGGCACCACAAGACCTCTTCAAACCGGACATGGTGCCTAATAAAAAAGATTCCTCAAAATCCACTAGGTGCTCCTTTGCTTCGGAGACCGGTGCTTCAGTCCATTACCGCACTAGGGCCACATGTGGGATATTTCTCAAAACTGCAGAATCTGGGTATTAAGTATTGAGTTGCGTTTCTCTGATAAAACCTTTTGTGTTATAAAAAAAATGGTATAAAGAGGATTTTCTGACAAAAAAAAAATGTACATTTCACCTCTACTTTGCTCTAAATTTCTGTGAAACACATAAAGGGTTCATAAACTTTCTAAATGCTGTTGTGAATACTTTGAGGGGTCTAGTTTCTAAAATGGGGTGTTTGATAGGGGTTTCTAATATATGGGCCCCTCAATGCAACTTCAAAATTGAACTGTAAACTAAAAAATAAATAAATTAGGCAATACTTCTCTTCGTACATTATATTGATAATATGCCGTGCCCACCCCGAGATTACCCCAGTTTTGACTTTTTGTATAAACGGAGACCCCTATTAGACCGTTTCAGTGCCCGGTTTTACCAAGCATACACCCCCAAGAAGTGTATTTCTATTGATGAGTCCTTGGTACATTTTAAAGGGAGGGTTCAATTCCGCGAGTACCTGCCGGGTAAGAGGGCAAGGTATGGCGTGATGATGTATAAGCTGTGCGAAAGTGCATGAGGGTATACCTACAGGTTTAGGATATATGAAGGGAAGGAAACCAGTAGTCAGCCCCCAGAATGCTTACTGGGAGTTAATGCAAAAATTGTGTGGGATTTGGTGCACCCACTGCTGGACCAGGGTTACCACCTGTCCCTGGATTATTTTTATACCAGCGTCCCACTATTCGACTGCCTCGCTTCCAGTCATGCGGCACTGCTAGAAGAAATCTGAGAGGCCTCCCTAAGACTCTGCTTGGGCAAACACTCAGAAGGGGTGAGAGCAGGGAACATTCTAGCAGCAACATATTGTGTGTCAAGTACAAGGACAAGAGAGATGTCCTTGTATTGACAACAATACATGGCCACACCAGTACCCATGTACCAGTACGAGGTACCAGTACAGAGACCCCCAAACCAGACTGCATCCTGGATTACAATAGGTACATGGGAGGGTTGGACTTGTCAGATCAAGTCCTGAAGCCCTACAGCACCATGCTATATGTAAAAGAAGTTGGCCGTGCACATCATACCGATGGATTTGTACTGTGGATAGGCCATCAATGTTTAGGGACTGCACAACCCCTTTAAGCCTACGATTTAGGAGGCTTAGAGGGCCCATGAGACAGGATCACAGATTGTGTGATCCTGTCTGCTGGGCCCTGTATGTAAGCCAATCACATGGTAGGCTTAGATACATGGCCCATGCGTGATCCTGTCTGCTGGGCCATGTATCTAAGCCAATCACATGGTAGGCTTAGATACATGGCCCATGCGTGATCCTGTCTGCTGGGCCCTGTATCTAAGCCAATCACATGGTAGGCTTAGATACATGGCCCATGTGTGATCCTGTCTGATGGGCCCTGTATATAAGCCTACCACACTGTAGGTTTAGATACATGGCCCATGCGTGATCCTGTCTGCTGGGCCCTGTATCTAAGCCAATCACATCGTAGGCTTAGATACATGGCCCATGTGTGATCCTGTCTGATGGGCCCTGTATATAAGCCTACCACACTGTAGGTTTAGATACAGGGTCCAGCAGACAGTAATCTTATACTGTATAAGATTACTGTCTGCTGGACCCTGTATCTAAGCCTACCTTGTGGTAGGCTTAGATACAGGGTCCCACAGACAGTATCACACATGGGCTCTGTATCTAAGTCTAACACATGTGTTACTAATCGTGTTTTTTTGTGTGTTTTCTTACAGGTTTGGTCATTGGACTACGTCGGATTCCAGGACTACTTCGATGATGGCTTTTTTTTTTATTATCAATAAAATGGTTGATGAGGGTTGTGTGGGTTTTTTTTTTATTTCAATAAAATATTTTTTCTATGTCTTTGATTTTTTTTAAACTATATTACTACCGCCTTAGTAATGGCCTCCGGCTGATTGACAGCATCCATTGCTAAGGCGGGGCTTAGTGTTAGCCGGTGCAGAGGCTAACACTAACCCCCATTATTACCCCGGTACCCACCGCCACCAGGGGTGCTGGGAAGAGCCGGGTACGATCCAGTACCTGACCATCTGTAGTGATGGTCGGCTACTGGGGCGGCCGCAGGCTGGTAGTATCAAGAGGGGAAAGCCCAAAAACAGTGGCCCTTCCCACCCTGGTAATGCTAGCCTGCTGCTGCTTTATTGTATCTGGCTGGTTATGAAAAATGGGGGGGACCCCACGTCATTTAAAAAAATAAAAATAAAAAATAATTGGAAAGACTGATGGCGGGTCCCCCCCCAATTTTCATATCCAGCCAGATACAACACAGCAGCAGCAGGCAGCATTACCAGGGTGGTAGGTGCCACTGTTTTTGGCCTTCCCCAGCCTAATACTACCAGCCTGCGGCCGCCCCGGTGCCTGACCATCACTGCAGATGGTCGGTACTAGTTCGTACCCGGCTCTTCCGAGTACCCCTGGTGGCGGTGAGTACCGGGGTAATAATGGGGGGTTAGTGTTGGACTCTGCACCTGCTAACATTAAGCCCCGCCTTAGTAATGGAGGTTGTCAATCAGCCAGCGGCCGTTACTTAGGCGGTGATAATAAAGTTTAAAAAGATACAAGCACATAGAAAAAATATTTTATTGAAATAAAAAAACAACCCTCATTAACCATTTTATTGAGAATAAAAAAAACGCCGTCATTGAAGTCCTCGTATCCGAAGTCCAACAACCGAACCTGTAAAAAAACACAAACGCACAAAACGCACCTGTATCTAATCCTATCATGTGTGATACTGTCTGCTGAGCCGCTGTATCTAATCCTATCATGTGTGATACTGCCTTCCGAGCCACTGTATCTAATCCGATCATGTGTGATACTGTCTGCTGGGCCCTATATCTAATCCGATCATGTGTGATACTGTCTGCTCAGCCACTGTATCTAATCCTATCATGTGTGATACTGTCTGCTGAGCCACTGTATCTAATCCTATCATGTGTGGTACTGTCTGCTGAGCCACTGTATCTAATCCTATCATGTGTGATACTGTCTGCTGAGTCATTGTATCTAATCCTATCATGTGTGATACTGTCTGCTCAGCCACTGTATCTAATCCTATCATGTGTGATACTGTCTGCTCAGCCACTGTATCTAATCCTATCATGTGTGATACTGTCTGCTCAGCCAATGTATCTAATCCTATCCATAGTTTATAGGGTCGTAGTGCTATAGATATGCTGTCTCCTATACACACATTTTTTGGGGGGCGGACACATATGTATTGGGGCTATTTCCCCTGACATTTTAAGCCCTGAGGGTATGTTCATACGGCAGCGTCCGTTACGGCTGAAATTCCGGTGCTGTTTTCAGGAGAAAACAGCACCGTAATTTCAGCCGTAATAGCATGTGCAGGCGTCTTTCGCTGCGTCCATTACGGACGTAATTGGAGCTGTTTTTCCATGGAGTCCATGGAAAACGGCTCCAATTACGTCTGAAGAAGTGACAGGCACTTCTTTGATGCGGGCGTCTTTTTTACGCGCCGCCTTTTGACAGCGGCGTGTAAAAAAAATGACCGTCGGCACAGAACATCGTAAGACCCATTCAAATGAATGGGCAGATGTTTGCCAACGCTGTTGAGCCGCATTTTCAGACGTAATTCAATGCTAAAACGCCCGAATTACGTCCGTAAATAGGGTGTGTGAACCCAGCCTTAGTGACGCCCCGGCTGCTAGTGCTGCATTGTTGGGTCACTTAGGAGAGTTTGCGGGGGGGGGGGGCTCAATAAGAATTTTTGCATCGGGGCCCATGAGCCTTTAGCTACGCCCCTGCACAGAAGAACATTTGTGAGACGCAGAACAACTGAAAAGATGCTGGAAGAGTGCCTGACGCCATCTGTCAAGCATGGTGGAGGTAATGTGATGGTCTGGGGTCTGATGGTCAAACCCGACATGGAGGAGAGAGCGTAATAACTTCATGTAGGTAGCCATATATTCCTCATAAGACGTGAAGTACAGTGAAAGTGGAGCACCTCATGGAGCCCCTCTAAGTAGTTTATAGGGGAAATATATTGTAAGCTTGTCCCTAATATATATCCAGAACTCAAATCACCGCCAGCATTGTCCGCAGGATCCAGGCCGTGAATGGAGGGAAGTGAAAACTGCTGTCATGGCCGGTCACACTTTATGGCAGCCCCTATGCTCTCTCCATTCACAGAATACAGGGGGCCATAAATGTGGGCATCAATGTGAAATGTAATATCCCTGCAGCTGCGGAGCCCAAAAAAGCCGCCCTCTTCTATCAAGATGTTATCCTTCTTTTCTGTCATTTCTTAGTGACAATTAATATGGCCACAAGGAACTGCCGCCCAGCTTTCCCAGGCTCCTGAATGGCAACATTACCTCATTATCCGTCATGTCACTGTATAACGGGGTGATTTGGCCATACACCACAGATTATACAACAATAGTGGCTGCTGTTGGTCATCTGCGGCACTTTCATACCTGCCAAATAATGAGCACAATGCATTTTTAGTAGATCATTATTGCGCAAAGGAGGGGGTTTGCCTGAAATATTGATCAAGTGGCCTTATAGGTCGATTCACACAATGCAGTCAAATTGTGGTTTATTGCTTTGTGGCAGTAAGCTGCGATATGACGCACTGTGTGAATAGACTCATATACTGTGAATAGACTCATTCACTATGCAGACAGTAAGATTTAATTTGACTCCCACCTTCTCTCAGCTGGAGGACGCTAAGCAACTAGTCACGGACTCCATAACGGCGGGCATCATCTGTGACCTTGGCTCCGGCAGTGGCGTGGATCTTTGTGTCATTACACGTGAAGGGGCACAGGTATTAAGGGGTTACACCGAAATGGAGGCCAAGGGAAAAAGGTAAAATAATATAAGAGGCCATATACATATATAGGGTACCCCCATATCAATGCTACCTCGCTGACAATGTAATGTTGATGGTGGCAGTGTCCCCTGAAATCTCTTGTGGGGGAGAACAAGGATCGTCCATAATGGAGGGTTTATGTTTTAATCACTGTATAATGAAAAGTTCTGCAACTTTCTAATATACTATCAGCTCTAACTCCTCACCCAGTTCAAGATTTCTGCTTGCTTGCAGTGAATGGAAATATTAATTGTTTACATCCAGAAAATGAAAATCCGTTCTGACCTAACTCTGCTAGGGTCTATTCACATGGTGCAGTCAAATCGCGGTTTATATTTGTGATTACCATAACAATTTCATGGCAATGCACCACAACTTGATCACACCGTCTGACTGTGACAAGCAACGCACATTTTCAGCTTGACATAATGGGTTGCAACTATGCATGCTCCATTCACTGATAGCAAGCAGATATCTTGGAAATGATGAGAATTGAAGTACAAAGCACATTAGAAAGCTGCAGAACTTACATAAAACCCTGCAGTGCGTACATAGAATCAGCCCCTACGGCTGCTATGGTGCCCATGGGTCGGGGGCTCAGGTTAGCTCTACACTTATGATTGGTGTGGTGTCAGCTCCCAATGGGGGGGTCTTCTGCTGGATCTTCAGGGCCAACCGCAGGATCTTCTGGTGGGCCAGTACGACCCTGGGTGTGAATATACCATGAGCCATAATGTGAACATGTCCTGCCCCGTCCCCTATACATGCCCCCGCTGCGGACACTCCATCAGATGGTACCAATGTCGCATGGTCTACGTATAATCCTTCTCCCTACTCTCATCCCAGGTTCGCTTCTTATCGTTACCTGCGGGGCACCACCGCCGTCCTGAGCGAAACCGTAACTCGCTGCGATCTGGTGGAAGAAACCGTTCAACGAATGGACACGGCATAACCGGATCTGAGAGGGGAGGGGGCACGATGTACCAATATGATCCGCTTCATTATTACTAATAGTCGTGGGTTCAACCCGTACACGACAAAACCTGATTCTGCCGCCAAATCGCTTCACAAAAGAGACAAGACGATACTGCGCTGCCTGCTGGACTGTTCTCTATCCATACGCCTATAATCAATATATTACATAATCTTGTTCTCTGCGGGGCCGGCCTCATATATGGGATTCGGATTCCCATCATTCACACAAGGATTTAATATGTGGGAACTTTCATATAATAAAGAATAAAACTACAACAACCAGGTCATTTGACGTCTGTATAAAAATAAAGATGAGTCAGGTCGCGCGGCGCACGTGATGTAAATACACTGAAATTCCCTTAATCCGGCTTCCGATCATCCAGAAAATCTGATAATTCAGCACTTGTTTCCAGAACAGTCTTGTATATTCACAAGACGCCTCAGGGACGCAGCAATGTTACATGACTGTAGTGCACAACGTACGGAAAATTCCTTTAATCTGGCATCAATGGGACTTTATAGGTGCTCGATTATCAGACGACACACAAAGGTATATGAAACTGACTTGTAAGCAGTCATAACTTGAAGCTCCCAATGTAAATCTGTATCAGGGACCCCCAATTATCATGTCCATGTATAGTACTGGAGTCCTCTAATGTGGCATGTCGGCCCCCCACTCCTCAGGGCCCAGCTTCACCCTTTCCATTATTTCAGAACAACATTTCCTTAGAGGAATTTCTTCATTGGTTCCACATTATACAGATTTGTGCTGGAAACAAGAGCCAGATCATCAGACGTTCTGGATTATCAAGTGCCGGATTAAATTACATTGGATTTTAGTGAGTGAAAAGTCGACTAGCAAACACTATGGGCAATACATCTTCTTACACTGATCCCAGATCTCCAACATATTCTAAAAGACACTTAAAGAGGCTCTGTCACCACATTATAAGTGGCCTATCTTGTACATGATGTGATCCGCGCTGTAATGTAGATTACAGCAGTGTTTTTTTATTTAGAAAAACGATTATTTTTGACGGAGTGATGACCTATTTTAGATTTATGCTAATGAGTTTCTTAATAGACAACTGGGCGTGTTTTACATTTTAGCCAAGTGGGCGTTGTGGAGAGAAGTGTATGACGCTGACCAATCAGCGCCATACACTTCTCTCCATTCATTTACTCTGCACATAGTGATCTTACTAGATCACTATGTGCAGCCACATACACACACATTAACGTTACTGAAGTGTCTTGAGAGCTAATAGACATCACCTCCAGCCAGGACGTGATGTCTATTCAGAATCCTGACACTTCGCTAATGTTTGTGTGGGATTTACAGCACAGCACAACGAGATCTCGCTGTAAATGACAGCCCAGCGTGATCTCGATAAACTGTGTTGTAAGTCAAACTCAAACGTTACTGAAGTGTCGGGATTGTGATTAGACATCACGTCCTGGCTGGTAGTGATGTCTATTCACTGTCAGGACACTTGAGTAACATTAGTGTGTGTATGTGTCTGCACATAAAGATCTAGTAAGATCAAGATGTGCTGTGTAAATGAATGGAGAGAAGTGTATGACGGGGGCGTGGCTTGGACATGGCGCTGACCAGACGTGCTGCTTGAGAGCTCCGTTCCTGCACTTCCCTAACCCACTCATAAGCACATTAATAAGTATCATTCTATCACCCTGATGGTCAGGAAATCCAAGGCCTCCACGGGGACTCCTTACTGTACACGGCAGATGTCTTCAGCCGGCTCTATCCAGAGATTTCTGACCGACGCTGCATCTGGAACATCATCTAAGATGGCGCCGCTGGAGGGGAGGCGTGATGGCGCCGGGACTTCGCTTTCAGAGGGGCTATCATCTGCAGCCGGCGTCGCTGCATCAGGTACCGCTAGTGCCTTCCCCTCGATATCGGGCTCTCAGGGGCAGTTTCCCTCCTTGCTGGATGGGATTGAGCCGAGCTCTTCTGGGGCTGAGATGGCGCTGCCTGCGCGGGATTGCTCGCCACGTGGTGCCTGTCATGGCGGCCAGGTTTCTCCCTTATCCTCCCCACATGTGCGGGGGCCTGCAATGCTGTCTTCTACCTCTCCCAGAGATATGGCTGTTCATCGCTCCTCTCACATAGGGGGTTCTGCTGTCCTAGGGGATGATTTACAGGGCTTGAGACAGCAGTTATCAGCATTGCCCACTAAACAGGACATGGAACGTTATGTAAACCGTCTGGAGACGACATATAAATCGGAAATACAATCTCTTACTACCAATTTATCTCAATTGTCCGATCAAGTACAGCGGATGGAAAGCGATGTATCCAGTATTACTCAGCAACAAGTTTCTCATGCCGACCGATTGGATCAGCACTCTCAGCAGATCCACACATTATTTAATCTTGCTGAGGATCATGAGAATCGGAATCGCCGTAATAATATTCGGCTGCGGGGCATTCCTGAGGATATCTCTCCGGGTCAACTTATTCCTGCTCTACAGTCTCTGTTTAATTGTTTACTCGGGCGCCCTGCTGATGATCCTCCGGAGCTGGATAGAGCTCACAGGACTCTAGGTCCGCGCAACCCGGATCCTGATAGGCCTAGAGATGTGCTATGTCGTGTCCATTTTTTCTCTCTTAAGGAGCAGATCATGAGGAAGGCCCGGGATAAAGGCGAGGTGTTATTACAGGGAGTCAAGATCCAGCTACTGTCTGATTTGTCCAGGATGACTTTGGACAAGCGCCGAGTGCTATGTCCTTTGCTGGATGCCTTGAGAGAACATGAGATCTCCTACTCTTGGGGTCACCCCTTTCAATTGCAGGTTCGCAGGAACGGGGCACTGCTGAGTGTTCGTGAACCGGGGGATGTTCCAGATTTCTGCGAGGCTCTCCGTTTGCCTAGAGTCTCTCTCCCTGATTGGCCTTATGTTCCCATCCCGCCGCCGCGTCCACGATCACGCAGGCGAGGTCGTTCTCCTGCCTCTCCTATGAGGCGTCATGATGGTCGGCCTGTGGAGCCGATGTGATGCCCTTTTTAATGTCTCTTAATTGCAGCCTGCTGTCGGAGCCTAATTACAATGGTTATTGTGTTTATCAGCTGAAGCAATTGTATGCGGAGTTACATATGGTCATTACTGAATAGGTCTGCATTATGTATCACAGGTGATTGCTGTTGGAGACCTGGTGGCTATATAGGTCGATTGCCGTTAACACGCCACAATCGTGAATGTATTATTATTTTTATTATTTTTCTTTATTGCTAACCTGTTTGCACATTTATGCTGACAATGAATGTATGCAGGGGTGTTCGCTGTTGGGGTTTCTTTAGGGCCCTACTAACAACGTAACTCTTATTTAATTATTTTTGGGTATCACACTAAGTGCCTTGGTTTTCCTTTCTTGTGTGTTATATCGTTATTTGCTATATAAAATTTGCTGGGTTGGGGGGTGCGGGGCACTGGCTAGACCTTGTCCTGACACTCCTCCTCTTAGGGTTTCACTGGTTATATCCGGTGTATATTGGATTGTTTCTCCTTGATTAGATCAAGGAGTGGGTGCTTGTTCACCCGCTTGTTTGTCCTCGTTGTCGTGTCTCCCTTCCTTGTCTGTCTTGTCCTTCTCTTCACTGTTGTAGCACATTTCTTGATTTGCTAGACATACGTGCGTTGGAAATGGCGCAGCTGAAAATCTGTACCTTTAATGCTAGAGGGCTTAATGTCCCCGAAAAGCGTTCGCAGATATTGTGCAACATGCACAAAGAACGTGTGAATATCCTGTTTTTACAGGAGACTCATTTTCAGGTGGGCCACACTCCACAGTTTACAAATCGTTATTATCCAGTCTGGTTCCACAGTACCAACCCGGAATCCAAGTCCAAGGGTGCTAGTATTTGTATCCACAAGTCACTCTCTCATAAACTGGTAGACGTTCTGCTTGACCCGGGTGGTCGTTATGTGTTTCTTAAACTGTCCATTCGGAATAAGCTGTTCACCTTAGCTAATTTGTACCTCCCCAATCAGGATCAGGCGCGAGTGTGCTGCAGGTATTTGCGGAAATTGGAGGAGTTCACGGAGGGAGTTTTGATTGTGGGCGGTGATTTTAACCTGACGTTCGATGCCAGGCTTGACACCTCCTCGGGCAGGTCAGCGGTTCCGAAGTCCCACTTGGGAGCCTTGAAAACTGTGATGCATTCCATGCAATTGATTGACGTGTGGAGGATCCTGCATCCTCAGGCAAGAGAATACACTTACTTCTCCCCGCTACACAATATGTATAGTAGATTGGACGCCTTTCTTATTAGCCACCATTTGCTTACCTGGCATCCTATTTCTGAGGTGGGCCCTATGGTTTGGTCGGATCATTCCCCTGTATTTCTGACACTTACGTTTCCTAGTTCAGTACCCAATTTCCAATCTTGGAAACTTAACGATAATCTATTGTGTGACTCAGTGTGTGTGTCAGCTCTTAAGGACTCGCTAAACGGTTTTTTTGAGGTACATACACGTGACACCACCCCATTACCGTTACAGTGGGAGGCGCTAAAGTGTGTAGTCAGGGGAGTCCTGATCCAGCATGGGGCTCGTTTGAAGCGGGAAAAAGGGGTGGCCATTACGCGGCTCCTTGCTCAGATACGGGACCTTGAATCCCGTCATAAGCGAGTGCTTTCCTCACAGATATTTGCGGAACTTACTGCAGCGAGAGAATCCTTGCGGTCTTTGATAGACCAGTCACACGCTCGATTCAGGGACCGTATGCGAAAACACTCGTACGAATTTGCAGATAAATGTGGCAGGTCTCTGGCACGGATACTACATCCTCGCACCCAGGCGTCATATATCCCTAAAATTACTTCTCCTTCGGGCGGTGAGGTTCATGATCCGGTGGGCATCACTGATTGCTTCAGACAGTATTACTCGGCATTATACAATCTTAAAGGCCATTTTCAGGATATGCAGGCGGATGCGTTGCGTGATAAAATAGACCGTTATGTGCACGACACTGCGCTACCGTCCCTGGGGGACGGGGAGGCTTTGGGACTTGAGGAAGATTTTCTGGAAACGGAGGTGGAGCGCGCTATTGGAGATTCCCCCTTGGGCAAAAGTCCAGGACCCGATGGGTTTAATAATAAATTCTACAAGACATTTAAGGATCAATTGGCTCCGTTCTTGACCAAAGTTTTTAATTCAGTGTCTTCCTCATGTCCCTTTGCACCCCAATCCCTTGAGGCTCATATTACCCTTTTACCAAAACCGGGCAAAGATCCGACGGCGTGCGCAAACTTCCGACCAATATCATTGATAAATGTTGACGTTAAGATTTTTGCGAACTTGCTGGCCTCTCGACTCTCGCCTCCCTTACACGATTTGGTCACAGATGACCAGGTGGGGTTTGTGCGTGGTAGAGAAGCACGGGACAACACTAACAAGACCCTACTTTTAACATCATACTGCCAATCCCATAAGATACCGATGTGTTTACTCTCGGTCGATGCGGAAAAAGCATTTGACAGGGTACATTGGGTGTTTCTCCGCAGTGCCCTGACACAGGTTGGCCTAGGCGCCATTATGGTGGATAGGATTATGGCATTATATCATGGGCCTACGGCACGGGTTCGAGTTAATGGTCTGTTATCTGAATCTTTGTCTATTTCTAATGGCACGAGGCAGGGGTGCCCACTCTCACCTTTACTCTATGTTTTGGTCATGGAACACCTGGCCGTGGCACTGCGGAACAACCCTAATGTTAATGGTGTCTGTGTTGGCGCAAAACATCACAAATTAGCATTGTATGCCGATGATCTCCTGGTATACATTACGACTCCCATGGTTTCCTTGCCATCTTTGACCGGGGAATTTGAGCGGTTTGGCCATGTGAGCAATTTCAAAGTCAATTATTCCAAATCGGAGGCATTGAATATATCTCTCGATACTGCCTTAGCCACCCATCTCGCTCGAGTTTTCCCGTTCAAATGGCAATCTAAATCTCTAAAATATCTGGGGGTGCAAATTCCCATACACCAGTCGGATTTGTTCGCTCTAAATTACACACCCATCCTGCAGCGCACCTTGAAGGATTTAATGGCGTATGGTGGGAGTCGCATATCGTGGTTTGGGCGCATTAACGCTGTAAAAATGGACATCCTACCCAAATTCCTTTACATATTCCAAACCGTCCCTATCATAATTCCAACGAGCTTCTTCCAAATATTGCATAGGGCCATAACTAAATTTGTTTGGGGCTCCTCTAAGCCTCGTGTTCGTTTTACTGTCCTTAGTCGACCGAAAATTGAGGGGGGGGGGGCAGGATTGCCGGATTTTAAATGCTACCACCAAGCTGCGTTACTGATGCGATTGGTAGACTGGTTCCAGGTGCGGGTAAGCAATGGGTGCGCATTGAGAAGGCTATGTCTCCCATTGCACTGTCGTCTCTGCCTTGGTTGTCTGCTTCTCAGCGGCCTACATCTTCTCTGCCTTCCCTCACACGTCAGTTTCTTGTAGTCTGGGAGCGGATCATTGCTACGATGGACATTGTTCACCGTCCAGGTCCTCTAAATCCTCTGTTTGATGATCCTTCCTTCTCTCCGGCGGTGGGTGTGGACACATTCCTCTGTTGGGAGAGACAGGACGGTGGTTTCTTGGCTAAGACTCTTACACCTGAGGGTACAATATTGTCACAGTCTGAGGTCTCTGGGGCCTGCCCGGGGGGACGTCCGGTTTGGTGGTCCTATTTTCAGTTGTGCTCCTATCTTTTTTCAATGGGCGACCGTTGTGCTTTGCTGCAGGATAAGACTCCTCTGGAACACTACTTGTTGTTGACCACTGCCCCCTCTCATGTGCTGTCCTTTTTACACAGCATCCTTCTACCTAAATACGATTACTCTCAGCTGACATTCACTACCGCATGGGATGAGGAATTGGGGACTAGACACTCTGCTGAGGAGTGGGGCACATCTTTCTTCCTGGCGCATAAGCTACCGACCTCGTGCTTTGCTCAGGAAAAAAATTATAAGATTCTCACTAGATGGTATCGCTGTCCTTCTTTGCTGCATAGGATATTCCCTGATGTACCTGATGAGTGCTGGAGGTGTGGGGAGGCTCCTGGAACCATGCTGCACATTTGGTGGGATTGTCCCAAACTTCGTCCCTTTTGGGGAAAGATTTTTGATCTCGGTAATAAACTTTGTCATACTGAGGTTCAGACCTCGGCCTCCATTGGTTTACTTTCCATGGTTCCGGGATCACTCTCACACCTCAAAAAGAGTGTCTTTCGGCATTTTTTAACCGCAGCAAGAGCAGTGATTCCTCGTCATTGGAAATCTAGCACTGTGCCTTCCCTGAAGGAATGGGTGACGGAGGTGAACGGAATTATGAGGATGGAGGAGTTGATGTCTGCTGATCAGGGTAAAGCTGAGCTCTTTGTCCGCACCTGGGCAGTGTGGTGTGGATTCCGGGGTGGTGATGATTTACCTCTCTGGCTGGATGGCCTTTTTTGAATACCTATATCAAGTCTACCTTTTGCGTGCTATGTCCGTATGTGTTTCCCTTTGTTGTCTTGTGTCTGTGTTAGTCTGTCGTATAATGTGCACTTTTATGCGATAATTGTCATCCACCTGTGGGGACTGGTTTCCCTAAATAATGCACTATCTTTGCTGCACTTATGATATTGTTATTTTCACTGCATTTTTATTTCGTTTTTGCTTACTGACTAGGAGGTTGCCTCCTTCTACTGTTCTATGTCTTTGCATATGTTAGGTGATATTGAAGTGGTTATATTGCACTGTGTGTGAATTTTGCAAATGTATGAAACCATGTATATGCTGTTATGTTGTGTATATTCTCAAAAATAAAAATCTTTGATAAAGAAAAAAAAAAAGAGAGAAGTGTATGACGCTGATTGGTCACTGATTGGTCAGCGTCATACACTTCTCTCCACAACGCCCACTTGGTCATATAGTGAAACACACCCAGTTGTCAATTGAGAAACTCATTAGCATAAAGCTAAAATAGGTCATAACTCTGTAAAAAATGATTGCTTTTCTAAATAAAAAACTGCTGTAATCTACATTACAGCGCCGATCACATCATGTACAAGATAGACCACTTATAATGTGGTGACAGAGCCTGTTTAAAGGAATAGTCCACCAAGGCTCCCTTTTTAGCTGAAAACGTTTCACACGCCCCTTTCTGGGTGACCAGCAAAGTCCCTGAATAACAGACGCCCCTTTTATACAGTATAGCAGTCACTAATCCCCTTAAAGGGGCAGTCCAATGTCAAGTCCGTATTTCACACCGAATAACCACCTCTGTAAATTGAAAGCTGAAGGCATGCCTGGAAGAAGTAAACCAGCCAAATATGTTTGGTACACAGCTTCCCTCTCTCAGCCAGGAGGAAGACTGAAAATGTTTATTCAGAACAAAGAAACACAGAAAGAGACACATGCCTCCTCCCCAGAGATGTGGGAGTGCCCAAGCCCCCACCAGTTTCTCAGACTCACTCTTCTTGCATTCCAGGGGGCGGTGTCTTCCATAGGTGTGTCCGACATGAACAAAGAACTTATTATATATGTCAGTATATTACACAAAGAACTGAAAGGTATATACATATGTGTGAGGATAATATTTTTCAAACAATATACATAGTAATGATCCCTGACAGTCCCCCCTAAAAATATTATTACTCTATCCCTGAGTCTTGCCTAGCAACCTATCACTGACCACTCGAACCAGGCGGGTAGGGGTTTTGGATTTCTTCACCAGCTTGAGACGAGCTACTCCTGATGAGTAACCCCCCTTTGTACCTGGACTTCCAAGGTGTCGGAGTGGTCCTAACTTTCCCTATTCTCCTCTGGATACAGGATGGTTGTCTTGATATAATCTACAAACCGCTGCTGGTTGTAATATATATATATATAATTAATCCGGTCTACATTTTTATTAACAGTAATAATTGTCGCACTGTCATTTACTGTCCTAATGGGACTTTACCCCTGCAGATATGACAGGTCATGGGCAGCACAGTGATCTTCACCTCACACCTCCACATAAAACTCCTCAGATTGTAATTTGCAGCACCGTGGCATATTTACACACATTATAATTATAAACCTCAGACATTATGAACAATAGGGCCTCAACTAATAATCATAATGCTATCACCCTCAGGTTTCGGGTCCCATCAGTTCATTGCCAGTCCTGTACACCATCGTCTTCTTCTTCTCCTGTCTTCTGCTCTTCACTGACTGTCACCCTCAGGGTAACCCACACAATTGTGGAGTCAGACTACGTTGGTGTCCAGTGGGGGAGTTATTATTACCCCCTCCTAGTCACTTACTTATCAAAATACTTGATCCTGCTGACGGATTCACTCAGGTCTTTGGTCTTTACTTTGATCTTTTCTGATGTCATCAGGACTTGGTTTGGTCCTTCTCATCTGTCCGACACCGTCTCCTTTAGTTTACGTCATCAGACTGTACATAGCACCTCATGCTGTGAGCCTGGGGTGAGATCCCACGTAGGCGGATTAGTGGAGTTGTATTGTGACTATCACGAACCCTCCGCATCTGTACTCTTTCTCTGGCAAGTTACTTGTCTGGGCGGCCGCTTAGAATTGTGACACTGCCGTCTGTTCATGATAAACGCGTTGTAGTGGCTCAGGCTGCGCCTGCCGCATCTCAGTGATGGAGTTCATCATATTAAAAGTCTCTTAGTTCATATTTACTGGCACTTGCTGGGGACCCCCAACTCTTGTCAATTGTTAAAATAAATACTAATCTGGTGATAACATCATCCGCATACACTATAAACGTTGTTCTAAGTACATACAATAATGTCAGGCCCTTAAACGACATCAAACACCTTTATATAAGGAAAAAAACAAAAAAAAACTTCTCTGTTACAATGGACATGGCACCTAGAAGATGTGTAATTATTGGGTACTTCATTTGCACTTGGTGATACTCTTTCAGCAGGATTTGTACCTTGATCTCAGCTGATTGCCTAGAACATCTCCACCTCACAGAAACATACACAGATTCCACATGTTTATTTGACAAGTGTCTCAAACCAATTTTTTCTTACTCTAATCTGGTTCGTTCTACCTGGGAAGGCCTCTCAAGGTCGGTTCTCTTTGTGGGAGGCGGGTATGATAAGGTTGGCACCGGTCTGTCTGGACTGTTCTGTAGGCAAATCAAACAGCTCTAACAGAATTTAGCAGCAACAGCTGTAAAACCTGGGACATACCAATTAGATCTTACCAAATCGATCCTTGCAGTCTTGGGGCATATGTGAGGTCATACACCATCAATGCAAAAGCCATCAAGAGTGCATTGGGTGTTACCGGTTCACATTCCTTTATCCGTCCACATTCTGTTAGAATCTGGTTCTCACGCCTTCCGCTCCCAGTTGGACTCTTCCTGTGGAGAACAAGCTTTTCATAGCCTAATCAGTAATTGATCTTAATCAGATAATTAACTTGAAGAAAAACATAAACAATGACAGATTTATGTTAAACGTTCAAACTGGTCAGTAACTAAAACTGATACCTACAAACTGATTTCTCTTTCCTTTATATATATATCTATACATACACATATATACACTGCACAGAATTCTCTGCTCTAAAATTTCCCTTTCACAACAAAAATAAAAAGAAACAAATAAAAATGTTTTCGAATGGGAATATTCCGCTTCTGTACCTTTTATCTGACGCATGACTCTAATAGTCCAATGCTAAGGCTGGTCTAGAACTTTACATAAAACTTAACCTCAGTATTTAATATTCCCACAACACTTCTTAAATACAGTTATTAAACAAACTAACTTTGGGATAACATCTGGAGAACTGCTGATATCTTATTGTACAAACATCAGGTCAATACTTGGGATAACATTGTTCCCCCGTCACTTACACACAACATCTGCAGTGGGGAGGATACAGGCCGGGCTTCAGACCCCCCTGAGAACAGGTCTACACACACAAGCACATTGTCATACACTTCTACCTCGGGTAGTTGTATGTTCTGCAGTCGCTGGAACTGGTAATCTGGCCGGGCTGCACTTTTCACAGGTACCTTTGCTGTTTTACCTATGTCATGCCATACGCACATCATGCCGGCTGCTTCAAACCTAGTGGTGGCATTATTGTATCCAGGGACAAGCCAATTTACTGACACCTGGCTGCACATACCCTTGTTGTCAGGTCTGTCTTCTCTCACTCTCTCAATTGACTTACCCGATGATCCAATAAAGTTCCTACTACCAATGGGCCCATAATTGTGGGCGATGCCAAAAGCGTACCTAGAGTCAGTATAAATGTCGGCCGTCTTACCTTTTGCCAGGTTACAAGCCTCAGCGAGCACCTCCAGCTCCGCTCCTTGAGATGAACAAGAAGGTGAGAGTGGTTTCTGGGTAATTTACCTGGTGCCTCGTATCCTGTCTTGTACATACTGTATAATAAAATCTCTTTATTACAAATTTACATTAGAAACCCATGTCGCATATAGATAGAACATCTCAAAGGGGTGGAGTCTTCATCCTCTAAAATAAAACCAAATGTTATACACTTCTCCACACTCATCTGATAATCCAGAACACTTTGAGAATCTCACTTTTATCAGGTTCTGCAAATACTTGATTAATACAAAGACAAATAAAAAATAAAAGAAATTCCTAAAAACGTTACATCAAATTAACAATGTCCAGACAATTTTTGTTTTGCCTTCTCCCCCATCTAAATCCATAAAGACTCGTGTGGGTGACGTCACCTCTGCCTCATGTGTAAATTTGCTGGAGGGGGATGGTCTTTTACACAATACCTCATATTGGATGGAGACTACAGCACAGCTTACCCAGTGCCGTATTTACTGTTCTGGAAAGATCTGGAACCATCTACACAGAAAAACCTCAACATTTAGGTTACTCTCATACACATTTAATCTGGATTACTCATTGGGGTCTCTTACACATTTTTAGATCTCCTGAAACCAAATTAATTAATTCAAAACAAACCAAAATTGTACCTGATCAGTCCCTTCACCATTCCCCCCTTTGTGGACTCTACGAAAGTAATGTAGCAGAGTTCAAAACTACATCTCAACATAACAAAGTCGGGCACTAGTTTAACCCCCTGTAATGTACAACAGCCTGAAACAAAAATGACTTTTTCCTGACGAAAATACATTTTATCTTTACAATGACATAACTCATGTGTGAAATCATTATAATGTGAAAATATTATATCTGATAACATTAATTACTGCAAACCAATAAACTGTATATAAAAATAGGGAACGGTGGGGGCACTGTGACACTATTTACAGTGGGCACTGGCACTATGTGGGCAATGTGGCACTATCTACAGTGGTATTGCATCACTATCTACATGGGCACTGTGGTGTTTTCAGGGGGGTGGGACAAAAAAAACTTAAATATAATTCATCCATTTTTTTAACGTCCATGAAAAACGGATGGCAAATGGCGGTGAAAAACGGTGTCAGACGGCCAGGAAACGAATTAAAATTTTGAGACACATGGATGCAAAACAGCCATGTAAAACTGACAGTTGATCCGTTGTTGACTGTCATTGTTTTCACGGTCGGTCGTGTGTATATAGCCCTCCTCACAGCGATCCAGGGTGACTAATTGTTACAGAGCTCTACGGTGTGTGTGTGTATATATATATATATATATATATATATATAATTTTTTTATTTATGTGATTTGTCTGCTCATAAGAAAAATTTAAAAACACTGAACTAATCTAGAAAATTAAAGCCTTATAAGTCTTGTAAAAAAAACCATAATGAAATTAATTGGGATATTCAAAGCAGTTCCAAAGATATTATCGTTTAAAGAAGTGCATATCAAAAATGGAAAATTTGACCAGGACACAGAGGCATCAATGACCCTTGGTCATGAAAGGGTTAATGGGTCGCACATTCAATTACCCAGAGTAGCAACATATAAGTGGCCCTAGAAAAGCAGTTTTCTCCATACTGGAAGAGCGCTAATTTTCATAAAATGCATTTACACCTGGGCAGTCCTCTTGGAATACAGGATTTAGAAGCCGATTGGTCAATTATATGACCTCACATACTATGCTAAGCTACACAGAAGCTGATTGGTCAGAGCCCTCACTGCAGCTCAAAACTTTAGACTCCTTCAGACACAAGTCACCCTTTGAGGTTGGGTACACTGTGGAACCTGCCTCAAAATCCATACCAAAATCTGCAAATTTTGTTGTTGATTTTAGTGTGCAATTTAGCTGCCGATTTCATTCATAGCAATGGATAGTGCCGCCACCCCCCCCCCCCCTGCAAATCACAACCCCACCACAGTAGATAGTGCCTGGACTGACTCTAGGAGCAGAATCCCCAGTGTCAGATCGCACTGGCCGGGGATTCCGCTTCT
This sequence comes from Rhinoderma darwinii, assembly GCF_050947455.1. Taxonomy (NCBI): domain Eukaryota; kingdom Metazoa; phylum Chordata; class Amphibia; order Anura; family Rhinodermatidae; genus Rhinoderma; species Rhinoderma darwinii. The sequence goes on along the minus strand of NC_134690.1, from coordinate 308,439,571 downwards.
AGAGAGCCCCTGACGGCACTGTCCATTTGGACATTGTCGTTAGTGGCGCTCTCTAGGAGCGGAATCCCCGGCCGTCACTCTGTCGGGGATTCCGCTACTGGAGAAGCGCCTGGTGTCACAATCCATATATGGACAGAGACATCAGGGGCTTCCTATAGGTGTGGAATCTTCGGCCAGAGGGATTCCGCTTCTACAGGGAGCTACAGTGGTGCTAATTACAGAAAGGGTAGTGCCATATACAGGGGGGGGGGGGTGCTATCTGCAGCGGGAATATTGCTAAAATACAGGGGGGAATGTTGCCAAGTATAGGGCGGTGGCGATATCTACAGGGGGGGGTGGCACTATCTACATGGGTATTGTGGCATTATATTGGCACCATCTAAAGGGAACACTGGCGCTATCTACATGGGCACTGTGTGGCACTATGTGGGCATTATCTACAGGGAGAACTGTGACTCTCCGAAAGTAATGTAGAAGAGTTCAAAACTACATCTCAACATAACAAAGTCGGGCACTAGTTTAACCCCCTGTAATGTACAACAGCCTGAAACAATAATGACTTTTTCCTGACGAAAATACATTTTATCTTTACAATGACATAACTCATGTGTGAAATCATTATAATGTGAAAATATTATATCTGATAACATTAATTACTGCAAACCAATAAACTGTATATAAAAATAGGGAACGGTGGGGGCACATACATTTTCAAACCCCCCCCCCCCCGTGTCTCACAGTATCTATAGCTTAATACATCTGAATTAACATCAGAACACATGAAATCTGATCACATCACAACACATAAATATCGTAACTTTTATAAACAACAGCGCATGCGCAAAGAGAAGAAATTTATTTAGGTTTGTAGACATCACTGATATATATATATCTCTCAGCAGTGCATACTGAAATCCTTTGTCTCATCAGCTCTGCAGACTGCACCCAGTCAGCCCCCCTCCTCCTCCCAAACACAGCATACTACAGGGGGGAGGCGGGGGGGTCACACACTCACAGCTTCTAACAGCGTCTAGTCTCACAATCTTAACACTTTCAATGCCGGCAAAACAACATAGGTATCTGCAATCATTCATCACACCATTGTATAGGAATTATCTATATTCAAAACATCAACCACATAATCTGTAACAGTATCCAATCTGTCAGCCACCATCTCTATATTATGATGACGTGTTGCTTCATCAGTGAACAGCGTCTAGCATGGAACCTAAAAATAGGAAAGACACTAAAAATGACAAAATTAACAAGGCGATTATTTCATACTGATTTGGTTGAGCCGGGCGTGACCACATCAGGGGTGGGTGGTGGGGGGCAGCCTCTCCCATTGGAAACACAGTGCGCAGCTGTGAGGGGGGGGGGGTTTCCCACCCACAATGAGGACACACTCAACATGAGGTACGGACACCATTACCGGGCGTCGGCTGGTCCTGTGTTTTCTAATACCTATAACATACAATACCTTTCTTATTCCTAACTTCCATTCACTTCACCAAATCATGAATAGGATCGGGTGATCCTGATGATTTGAATATGGACCATAAACCATCCATTCTAACAGTCTATATTATACACGTAATTTATATAACAATCTTCGGTCTATAACTCTCTGACATGGTTAATATATATATATATATATATATATTACCCACGACTTATCACACAACTTAACAGGTTGTTTTTTTTGGGTTTTTTTCATACACACCGCGTATGCCTTATCACACGACTTATCAGTGTTTTGCATTGCACCCCGCTTGCACCTGTCTCACGTCTTATCACACGTCTTATCAGTGCATCATTGCACCCTGTGTGCCCGCGTATAGGACAGGTTATAATACTATCCACGACTTATCACACATCTATATTGTGTCCGCGTATTTTCTATCTAGTCCCTAATTACCCAGACGATGGTTAGTCGAGCGCGACTAAGGTCTCACAGGTTTTTTTGACCTCACAGCGGAAAATATCACCTCTGTCGCCTGAGATAATCCAGTAAATCAACAAAAGGGTTCTACAGATCGCCACAAGACTGTCCACTAACACAGATAAGTCGAAGATTCATAAAATTAACTTGCTTACCGTGTTGCGGAGGTGATCAAATTCCTTCAGTGGACAACTTTGAGTCTTCAGTTTCACCCTGTGATTGTCGATTGTCCGGATTTTGATATTTCCTCGAGTGAGGCCCCACGTTCGGGCGCCAAATGTCAAGTCCGTATTTCACACCGAATAACCACCTCTGTAAATTGAAAGCTGAAGGCATGCCTGGAAGAAGTAAACCAGCCAAATATGTTTGGTACACAGCTTCCCTCTCTCAGCCAGGAGGAAGACTGAAAACTTTTTATTCAGAACAAAGAAACACAGAAAGAGACACATGCCTCCTCCCCAGAGATGTGGGAGTGCCCAAGCCCCCACCAGTTTCTCAGACTCACTCTTCTTGCATTCCAGGGGGCGGTGTCTTCCATAGGTGTGTCCGACATGAACAAAGAACTTGTTATATATGTCAGTATATTACACAAAGAACTGAAATGTATATACATATGTGTGAGGATAATATTTTTCAAACAATATACATAGTAATGATCCCTGACACCACTATTAGCAAATAAATCTTATCCCTTGTATAGTCATTTCTCCATACAGTGGCATAACTATAGGGGTCGCAGCTGCCACAATAGCCCGCGGCCCCTCGCACCACATCTATAAAATGTTACTATAGTACCTCCTGGGGCCTATGAAATAAACTACACGTGCCCCTGTTACTATAGTGACTGACAATATACTTATCCTCCTCGTTCCGAGCGCAGGGGAGATCCTGGCGTCTCTTCACGTCATGACGTCGCATCGCTGTGCGCAACATCCCGACTCTGGATGGAGTCAGGACCTCCGCTGCGGCTGGAGCTGAAGAGGAGGGTAAGTATACTATTACTGCCTGCTGGGGCCCGGGTTGTCCAGTCCCTAAAAATGTATGGCCTATCCCCAGGATAGGCTATCAATAACTGATGGGTCGGGGTCCGCCTGCCGGGACCCCCGCCAATCAGCTGTTTTGAAGGGGGTGCAGCGCTCTCACTGCGGTGTGACGGCGATTCAGAAGTGACCGGAATGAAGGGGAAGCAGCGCTCTCACTATCGCTGCACCCCCTCCAATACAACTGATTGGCGGAGGTCCAGGCAGGCGGACCCCATCTGTAGTGATCACAGGCACCGGGGCAGCCGCAGGCTGGTAAAGTACAAAAACAGTGGCCCTTCCCACCCTGGTAATGCTCGGCTGCTGCTCTGTTGTATCTGGCTGGCTATAAAAATGTGGGGGGGAGGGGCCCACGTCGATCTAAAAAAAATAAATAAATAATAATTGGAAAAATCGATGTGGGGTTCCCCCATTTTTCATAATGTTTCCCCCCAGCTACGCCCCTGCCCAATATTCCAAAACATCTTCTCCATTTAATTCAAGGACAACTCTGATAAGACGGGCAGGACCTCCTGCCACCCTAAGCACCCCGGTGGCGAACGCCAGCGAGCAGCAGCTTTAGGTTGTCTAAATTGTTCTGTACAATAAAGTTTATTGAATAAAGAAAAAATGGCCAGCAGCTATTGGCCAGTTATAGGTTCCGCCCCGTTTCCTAAGTAACAGCAGAGAGCGAACTGGACGTGGTCAGATGTTTAGATTCAAAGTGAGGAAAAAACGTGAGACCAAGCGGCCGCGGACAGCGACACCTGCAGGACTGGCGTGAGGTATTACCCGAGAGGAGAGGCGGTTTTCTCGTGTGTCGTGTGCTCCGCTGACAGGACGCGCTCTTTCCGGTAATGACGTTCAGTAGTGGTCTGCTGCTATGTGGTACTATAACGCCCAGCATGTCTCTAGTCGCAGGTTGTTTATTCAGCAGTCTCTTCGCTATGGCCGACTATTAGCGGGTGGGCTCACTGCATACATGTGCGTACAGCTCCATTAACCCCTTAGTGACCAACAATACGCCTTTTCACGTTCATCACTATGGAGCCTTAGGCTAGGCTGACGCCTTTTCACGTTCGCCTAGTCTAAGTCCTGCACGGGTCTCCAGTGCAGGCTGGAGTCGGGGCTCAGCTGTCTGATGACAGCCGAGCTCCTGCTCCAATGTCCGCGATAGAAGTTGACTTCGATCGCGGCCGTTTAACCCGTTAAATGCCGCCAATAGTGACCGCGGCATTTAACTTGTTCACCCATCGGCGGCCCGCAAATGCAATCGCGGGTCTCCGAAGGGTTGTCATGGCAGCCGTGGGCTTGATAAAAGCCCCCAGTTCTGCCCTGGACATATGCCTGTTAGGACGCGCCGGAGGCACGTCCTAATAGATTGCCTGTCAGATTTACACTGACAGGCAATAATGCTCTGGTATACGAAGTATACCAAAGTATTATAGCATTGATCTGAAGATCGCACAGTAAAGTCCCCTAGTGGGACTAATGAAATAAGTAATAAATGTGAAATAAAGATTATTAACCCCTTCCCGCGATTGGGCGTGACTGTACGTCCGAAATCAAAGTGATTTCCCGCAGACGGGCGTACAGTTACGCCCTGCAGATAAAGCAAGCACAGGAGCTGTGCGCGGTTTATCTTCAGCGGCTGTCAGCTGTTATACACAGCTGACATGCCGCTGCAATGGCTGCGATGGCTGTTACCGCCGATCGCAGCCATTTAACCCCTTCAATGCGGCTGTCAATGACGTCCGCCGCATTGAAGTGGTTGACAGAGGGAGGGAGCTCCCTCTGTACCCCCCGCGCGCCCCGCGATGGATCGCGGGTGGCGATAGTTGCTATGGCAACCAGGAAGCCGTTACTAGGCTTCCTGGTTGCCCAGGTATGGTAGCCTATTAGGTCCTGCCCGAGGCACGACCTAATACGCTAACTGTCAAATGAAGAATGACAGTTACGATGCACTGCACTACATAAGTAGTGCAGTGTATCGTACCGGGGATCAGAAGACCAGATCTTCAAGTCCCCAGGTCAATGTAAAAGAAAAAGTAAAAAATGTAAAAAAAAATGTGAAAGAAAAATAAATAAATAAAAGTTAATAAATAATAAATAAATAATAAAAACAACACTTGCCCTGTTTCCCTGATCAACTTCTTTATTAGAAAAAAAATTAAAATATGAAAAAAACCTATACATAATAGGTATTGCCGCGTTCGGAACGGCCTGATCTATAAAAATATCACATTATTTTTACCGCACGGTGAACACCGTAAACATTTTTAATAAAAAACAATGACAGCAGTTTAGTTTTTGGTCATCTTGTCTCAAAATTTTTTTAATAAAAAGTGATCAAAAAGTTGCAAGTAACGCAATATGGTACCAATAGAAACTACAGTTCGTCACGCATAAAAGAAGCCATCCCGCAGCGATATCAACTAAAAAATAAAAAAGTTATGGCTGTCAGAAAATGGCGACACTAAAACATGATTTTTTTAGAAAAGAGTATTTTTATTGTGGGAACGTAGTGAAACGTAAAAAAACGATATAAATTTGGTGTCGCTGTAATCGTATCGCCCCACAGAATAAAGTTAACATGTTGTTTATACTGCACGGTGAACACTGTAAAAAAAAAACAAAGAAAAGTGCTAGAATTGCTGTTTTGTTGTTTCCTCATCTCCCAAAAAATGGAATAAATAGTGATAAAAAAATCGCATGTACCCCAAAATGGAACCAATAAAAATTACAGCTCGTTCCACAAAAAACGCGCCCTCACACAGCTCAGAAAAATAACACGTTATGGCTCTCAAAACGCAATGATGCTAAATGACGACCCAGACTAATTTTTCAGGTCCAGTAGAATTTCACTAAATATCCCACATCGTCATTTGCTGGACCCCACAGGTGGACCCTGTAGATGCATCGGAGATGAGGAAACTTTAGGGCCTTGTGCGGCTTATAGGGCTAGTGAAGAAGTCAAACATTAGGCAATACTGGAGCACAGATATTTTGCATAATACCCAATAAACCCGGCCTGTGTATAAAGGATTGGTTCAAAGCGTACCACACCAATCCATGGATTATTCATTCACCCCATTATTACATCATCCTATTATGCCCTGATGTACTCCGCCCAGCTAACATATACCCTGATGTACGCCGCCCAGCTTACATATACCCTGATGTACTCCGCCCAGCTTACATATACCCTGATGTACTCCGCCCAGTTTACATATGCCCTGATGTACTCCGCCCAGCTTACATATACCCTGATGTACTCCATCCAGCTTACATATACAATGATGTACTCCGCCCAGCTTACATATACAATGATGTACTCCGCACAGCTTACATATGCCCTGATGTACTCCGCCCAGCTTACATATACCCTGATGTACTCTGCACAGCTTACATATACCCTGATGTACTCCTCACAGCTTGCATATAGCCTGATGTACCCGCACATATTACATATATCCTGATGTACTCTACAGTTTACATATATCCTGATGTACTCCGCGCATATTACATATACCCTGATGTACTCCGCACAGCTTACATATACCCTGATGTACTCCGCCCAGTTTACATATATCCTGATGCACTCCACCCAGCTAACATATACCCTGATGTACTCTGCACAGCTTACATATATCCTGATGCACTCCACCCAGCTAACATATACCCTGATGTACTCCGCACAGCTTACATATACCCTGATGTACTCCACAGTTTACATATATCCTGATGTACTACGCACAGCTTACATATATCCTGATGTACTCCGCGCATATTACATATACCCTGATGTACTCCGCCCAGCTTACATATACCCTGATGTACTCCGCACAGTTTACATATACCCTGATGTACTCCGCCCAGCTTACATATACCCTGATGTACTCCGCCCAGCTTACATATGCCCTGATGTACTCCGCCCAGCTTACATATACCCTGATGTACTTCGCCCAGCTTACATATACCCGGATGTTCTCCGCCCAGCTTACATATGCCCTGATGTACTCCGCCCAGCTTACATACACCCTGATGTACTCCGCCCAGCTTAAATATGCCCTGATGTACTCCGCCCGGCTTACATATACCCTGATGTACTCCGCCCAGCTTACATATGCCCTGATGTACTCCGCCCAGCTTACATATATCCTGATGTACTCCGCCCAGATTACATATACCCTGATGTACTCCGCCCAGCTTACATATATAATTGTCACGGACACAGGGTATGTGGACCCACTAGGCCGCACCGCCGTAGCGGGGAGGCAGCTGACCAGGTCACAGTCTATGCGGAAGTCAATGGCAGACAGTAATGCTTTGGGTACCTGAAATAGTCCCGGCGGTGGCTGTGGCTACAGCACGGATGGAGGCAGATGTGACAGGTGGCGCCAGACGTGGCGGGCAGTATCCGATGAAGCGGAAGACACTTGGCGTGGCAGATGACACTTGGCGTGGCAGAAGACACTTGGCGTGGCAGAAGACATTTGGCGTGGCAGAAGACACTTGGCGTGGCAGATGACACTTGGCGTGGCAGAAGACACTTGACGCTGGTAGGCACAGGAACTGGATACGGGATACGGAATACAGGAGCAAGGTACACTGGGAGGCTGGAAGACACTGGTAGACCATAAGTAAGACGAACAACGGGAAAACTAACTGGCAAAGGGCAAGAGGGCAGAGCCCTTTTTATAGCCTGGGCCAGATTACAGCTTTTTACAAAAATGCGCGCACTGGCCCTTTAAGGCCGTGCACGCGCGGGCGCGCGCACCCGCCGGAGACACTCAGAATCTGGAAGAGAGTGCCGGCGCCTGACTGGGGGACGACGCTGGAGGCAGGTAAGCTGTCCATGGCCACGGCCGTCGGGGTTAACGACCGATCGACGGGCCGTGACCGTTACAATAATGATGTACTCCGCCCAGTTTACATATGCCCTGATGTACTCCGCCCAGCTTACATATACCCTGATGTACTCTGCCCAGCTTACATATACCCTGATGTACTCCACAGTTTACATATACCCTGATGTACTCCGCACAGCTTACATATACCGATGTACTCCGCACAGCTTACATATATAATGATGTACTACGCACAGCTTACATATACCCTGATGTACTCCTCACATATTACATATACCCTGATGTACTCCGCACAGCTTACATATACCCTGATGTACTCCGCCCAGCTTACATATACCCTGATGTACTCCGCACAGCTTACATATACCCTGATGTACTCCGCCCAGTTCACATATGCCCCCACATTATAAGCTGAAATACCACTAATACACCAAGCAAAATCTGCGCTTCAAAAGCCAAATGGTGGTCCAACTGAGCCTGGCAGTGTACCCAAACGGCAATTTATGACCACATATGGTGTATTCTGGAGAACCCGCTTAACAATTTATGGGATGTGTGTCTACGGTGGTACAAGCTGGGCACAACACATTGGGCACTGAAATGGCATATTTGTGGAAAAAGCCATTTTCAATCTGCAACATCTATTGTTTACTCATTTTTGCAAAACACTTGTGCGGTCAAAATGCTCACTACACCCCTAGATCAATTCTTTGAGGGATCTAGTTTCCAAAATGGGGTAATTTTTCGGGGGGTACCACTGTACTGGTACTATAGCTGTAAAGGATCTGCCAGGTACTACATCTGGGTATACTCCCAGGATTAATCAGTCGACACCTGAGGCCAGACCTCTGAGACTGACACCTGCTCCCACCAATCAGGGTGGCAGGGTCAGGAGTGGGAGAGCCTATCGCGGCCTGGTCAGTCAGAGTTAGCTCCGCCCCCTGTCCATTTATACCTGCTGTTTTCTCTTCCTCCTTGCTTGTTATTCTTTTTGGATTCCTGGCCCCACTGCTGCCTTGCTCCAGCCTGCTTCTGCCGTGCTTCTGCTTTGCTTCAGTTCCGTTTATCCTGCGTTGCTCTACCCCTGGCTTGCTTCTGCTCCGTGCTCCCGTTTGTATACTCCACTACTTCCTGATCCTGACTGGCTCATTAACCCTCCGTTTCCTCGCGGCGTTCCGTGGGCTACTGTATTCCCTTGCGTGTTCCCTGTTTGTCTCCCTTGCACTTAGACAGCGTAGGGACCGCCGCCAAGTTGTACCCCGTCGCCTAGGGCGGGTCGTTGCAAGTAGGCAGGGACAGGGCGGTGGGTAGATTAGGGCTCACTTGTTCCCTTCACCTCCTTCCTGCCATTACATAATAACAAGCGCTAATAACAAGCCCTTACCTAGTCTACCATTTCTTCTACGCTGACGTTATCATGGACCCCCTTGAGACCCTGACCCAGCAGATGCAGGGCCTCTCGCTACAGGTCCAGGCCCTGGCTCAGAGGGTCAATCAGTCTGACGCTGCCTTTGTAGTACCCCTCACCTCACCTTTAGAACCCAACCTCAAGTTACCTGACCGGTTCTCAGGGGACCGTAAGACTTTTCTCTCCTTCCGGGAGAGTTGCAGACTTTATTTCCGCCTAAGACCTCACTCCTCAGGTTCCGAGAACCAGCGGGTGGGTATCATTATATCCCGACTCCAGGAAGGGCCCCAAGAGTGGGCCTTCTCCTTGGCTCCTGACGCCCCTGAACTTTCCTCCGTTGATCGGTTTTTCTCTGCCCTCGGTCTCATTTACGACGAGACTGACAGGACTGCCTTAGCCGAGAGTCAGCTGGTGACCTCTCCTGGTGGGAGACCTGTTGAGGAATACTGTTCTGATTTTAGAAAGTGGTGCGTAGCTTCTCGGTGGAACGACCCGGCCCTAAAGTGCCAGTTTAGGTTAGGATTATCTGACACCCTGAAGGATCTGCTGGTTAGCTACCCCTCGTCTGACTCCCTAGACCAGGTTATGGCCCTAGCAGTACGACTTGACCGACGTCTCAGGGAACGTCAGCTTGAACGTTTCAATGTTTTCCCCTCTGACTGCCCTGCGATTCCCCCCGAGGTCCCGTCTCCTCGCTCTTCCACGGAGGACTCGGAGGTACCTATGCAACTCGGGGCCTCCATGTCCCCTCCACAACGTAGAGAGTTTCGCAGGAAGAATGGTCTCTGCTTCTATTGTGGGGACGACAAGCATCTACTGAACACCTGTCCCAGGCGCAAGAATAAGCAGCCGGAAAACTTCCGCGCCTAAGTGATCATCGGGGAGGTCACTTGGGCGCACAGGTATTTCCCGTTAATACTAAACGCAATAAGATTTTGCTTCCCTTTCAGGTCTCGTTTGCTGGCCGGTCTGCCACTGGCAGTGCCTTCGTGGATTCGGGCTCATCTGCTAATATCATGTCTGTGGAATTTGCTATGTCTCTAAAAATGCCATTTATTGATTTACCTTATCCTATCCCTGTAGTAGGTATCGACTCCACTCCTCTTGCTAATGGTTATTTTACTCAGCATACTCCTGTTTTTGAACTCCGTGTTGGCTCCATGCATTTGGAGCAGTGCTCTGTACTGGTGATGCAGAGATTATCGTCCGATCTGGTATTAGGTCTTCCCTGGTTGCAGCTGCATAATCCCAATTGCCGGATGTCATGTCTTTCGGTTAACTCTATTTCTCCCCGGGAGGCGGTAAACTCGCTTCCTGAGTTTGTTCAGGACTTCGCTGATGTGTTTTCTAAGGAGGCCTCCGAGGTGTTGCCCCCTCATAGAGATTACGATTGCGCCATCGATTTGGTGCCTGTTGCCAAGCTTCCTAAGGGGAGGATATTTAATCTTTCATGTCCTGAACGTAAAGCTATGAGGGAGTATATCCAAGAATGCCTGGCCAAGGGTTTCATTCGCCCCTCGACTTCTCCTGTAGGTGCTGGCTTCTTTTTCATGGGGAAGAAGGATGGTGGTCTTAGGCCGTGCATTGATTATCGGAACTTGAATAAGGTCACAGTAAGGAACCAGTATCCCCTTCCTTTGATTCCGGATCTTTTTAATCAGGTTCAGGGGGCCCAATGGTTCTCTAAGTTCGATCTACGGGGGGCATATAACCTTATCCGCATCAAAGAGGGGGATGAGTGGAAAACTGCGTTCAACACGCCCGAAGGTCATTTCGAATACCTAGTCATGCCCTTTGGGTTGTGTAATGCCCCTGCCGTCTTCCAGAATTTTATTAATGAAATTCTGAGAGATTACCTGGGTAATTTTCTTGTAGTGTACCTTGATGACATACTGGTGTTTTCCAAGGACTGGTCCTCCCACGTGGAGCATGTCAGGAAGGTCCTCCAGGTCCTTCGGGAAAATAATCTGTTTGCGAAGACCGAAAAATGTGTGTTTGGGGTACAGGAGATACCATTTTTAGGTCAAATCCTCACTCCTCATGAATTCCGCATGGACCCTGCCAAGGTTCAGGCTGTGGCGGAATGGGTCCAACCTGCCTCCCTGAAGGCGCTACAGTGTTTTTTGGGGTTCGCTAACTATTACAGGAGATTTATTGCCAACTTCTCGGTCGTCGCTAAGCCTCTTACGGACCTCACTCGCAAGGGTGCTGATGTCCTCCATTGGCCCCCTGAGGCCGTCCAGGCTTTTGAGACCCTCAAGAAGTGCTTTATCTCGGCCCCCGTGCTGGTTCAGCCCAACCAAAGGGAGCCATTTATTGTGGAGGTTGACGCGTCTGAGGTGGGAGTGGGGGCCGTCTTGTCCCAGGGTACCAGCTCCCTCACCCATCTCCGCCCCTGTGCTTACTTCTCTAGGAAGTTTTCGCCCACGGAGTGTAACTATGATATTGGCAACCGCAAACTTTTAGCCATTAAATGGGCTTTTGAAGAGTGGCGTCACTTCTTGGAGGGGGCCAGACACCAGGTAACGGTCCTTACTGACCACAAGAATCTGGTTTTCCTAGAATCTGCCCGGAGGCTTAATCCTAGACAAGCTCGTTGGGCACTGTTCTTTACCAGATTTAATTTCTTGGTTACCTATAGGGCTGGGTCCAAAAATATTAAGGCTGATGCACTGTCACGTAGTTTCATGGCTAATCCTCCTTCTGAGAAGGATCCTGCTTGTATTTTACCCCCTGGTATAATTGTTTCTGCCACTGATTCTGACTTAGCCTCTGACATCGCAGCTGATCAAGGTTCAGCTCCCGGGAACCTCCCTGGGGACAAACTGTTTGTCCCCCTGCAATACCGGCTAAGGGTACTCAGGGAAAACCATGACTCCGCTCTATCTGGTCATCCTGGCATCTTGGGTACCAAACTCCTCATTACCAGAAACTATTGGTGGCCTGGGTTGCCTAAAGACGTTAGGGCTTACGTCGCCGCTTGTGAGGTCTGTGCTAGGTCCAAGACCCCTAGGTCCCGACCTGCGGGCTTACTACGTTCCTTGCCCATTCCCCAGAGACCTTGGACCCATATCTCCATGGATTTTATCACCGATTTGCCTCCATCTCAGGGCAAGTCGGTGGTGTGGGTGGTAGTAGACCGCTTCAGCAAGATGTGCCACTTTGTGCCCCTTAAGAAACTACCTAACGCCAAGACGTTAGCTTCTTTGTTTGTGAAACACATTCTGCGTCTCCACGGGGCCCCGGTCAATATAGTTTCGGACAGAGGGGTACAATTTGTTTCCTTATTTTGGAGAGCTTTTTGTAAAAAGTTGGAGATTGATCTATCCTTCTCCTCCGCCTTCCATCCCGAAACTAATGGCCAAACGGAAAGGACTAACCAATCCCTGGAACAATATTTAAGGTGTTTCATTTCTGACTGTCAATTTGATTGGGTCTCATTCCTTCCCCTCGCCGAATTTTCCCTGAATAACCGGGTCAGTAACTCGTCAGGGGTCTCCCCGTTTTTCTGTAATTTCGGGTTTAATCCTAGGTTCTCCTCCGTTTCCCCTGGTTGTTCCAATAATCCCGAGGTAGAGGACGTTCATCGGGAACTGTGCACAGTCTGGGCCCAGGTTCAGAAGAACCTAGAGGCGTCCCAGAGCGTACAAAAGATTCAGGCTGATTGTAGACGTTCTGCTAACCCCCGGTTTGTCGTCGGGGATCTGGTGTGGTTGTCGTCAAGGAACTTGCGCCTTAAGGTCCCGTCCAGGAAGTTTGCTCCCCGATTTATTGGACCTTATAAGGTCATTGAAGTCCTCAACCCTGTATCCTTCCGTCTGGAGCTGCCCCCATCCTTTCGCATACACGACGTCTTCCATGCCTCCCTCCTGAAACGCTGCTCCCCGTCCTGGTCCCCCTCGAGGAAACCTCCTGTTCCCGTTCTCACCCCTGAGGGGGTGGAATTCGAGGTGGCCAAGATTGTGGACAGTAGGATGATCCAGGGCTCCCTCCAGTACCTGGTCCATTGGAGAGGATACGGGCCGGGAGGAGAGTACTTGGGTACCTGCTCGAGATGTTCACGCTGGGGTATTGATAAGGAGGTTCCACCTTCTCTTCCCCACTAAACCGGGTCCTCTTAGTAAGGGTCCGGTGGCCCCTCATAAAAGGGGGAGTACTGTAAAGGATCTGCCAGGTACTACATCTGGGTATACTCCCAGGATTAATCAGTCGACACCTGAGGCCAGACCTCTGAGACTGACACCTGCTCCCACCAATCAGGGTGGCAGGCTCAGGAGTGGGAGAGCCTATCGCGGCCTGGTCAGTCAGAGTTAGCTCCGCCCCCTGTCCATTTATACCTGCCGTTTTCTCTTCCTCCTTGCTTGTTATTCTTTTTGGATTCCTGGCCCCACTGCTGCCTTGCTCCAGCCTGCTTCTGCTTTGCTTCAGTTCCATTTATCCTGCGTTGCTCTACCCCTGGCTTGCTTCTGCTCCGTGCTCCCGTTTGTATACTCCACTACTTCCTGATCCTGACTGGCTCATTAACCCTCCGTTTCCTCGCGGCGTTCCGTGGGCTAATGTATTCCCTTGCGTGTTCCCTGTTTGTCTCCCTTGCACTTAGACAGCGTAGGGACCGCCGCCAAGTTGTACCCCGTCGCCTAGGGCGGGTCGTTGCAAGTAGGCAGGGACAGGGCGGTGGGTAGATTAGGGCTCACTTGTTCCCTTCACCTCCTTCCTGCCATTACAATAGCTTAATGCAACATGGTGTCAAAAAACGAATCTTATAAAATCTCCACTCCAAGTACTAAATGGCGCTCCTTCCCTTTAGAGCCTTGCTGTGTGTCCAAATAGCAGTTTATGACCACGTGTGGGGTATTTCCCTACTCTGAAGAAGTTGCTTTACAAATGTTACGGTGCTTTTTCTCCATTATTTGTTGAGAAAATGAAAAAATTTTAACTAATGCTGCGTCTTATTGGAAAATAATGTCATTTTTCATTTTCACTGCCCATTTCTAATAAAATATATGAGACACCTGTGGCGTGCTGAAAAAATAAAAAAGTTAGAGCTCTTTGAATGCGACTATAGAAAAACGAATAAAATAGCTCGGTCATTAGGGCCTAAAATGGGATGGTCACTAAGGGGTTAACGTCAGTTAGCACAATATAAATACATTTACAGTAGCTCCCCCTAGTGGCGACTGCCGGTAGCTTTCCACTGAAGTGTAGTAACCAGGACATGAGTCTAAGGCTATGTTCACACAGAGTTTTTTGCAGGAGGAATATCTGCCTCAAAATTCCGTTTGGAAGTTTGAGGCACATTTTCCTCTCCCTGCACGCCGATTTTCGCTGCGTTTTTCGCCCGCGGCCATTGAGCGCCGCGGGCATAATACACCGCGAAATACGCTTTCTCTGCCTCCCATTGAAGTCAATGGGAGGTCAGAGGCATAAACGCCCGAAGATAGGTCATGTCGCTTCTTTTTCTCGCGAGGCATTATAGGTCAGTTTTTGACGAGTTTTGCGGCGCGGTTTCCGCGTAAAAAAAAGTCGTCAAAAAACTCAGTGTGAACTTAGCCTAAAATGTTCTTTACACAGGACGATTATCGGGCAGACAAGTGTTCATATAACGCTCGTTGCTGATAATCGCGCTTTGTAAAAAGGGCAGCGATCCGCAGATGAACGAGCAAACACCCAATCATCTGCTGGTCGTATCGTTTTAAAAAAGTGAAATAGTATTGTTGTCGGCAGCGCATCTCCCTGTGTAAACAGAAAAACGCGCTGCCGACATGATAATAACGTTTGGGGACGAGCGATCGGAGTAACGACCGCTCGCCCTCATCCATAGCTCCGTGTTATTCATAGCTCCGTGTTATCCATAGCTCCGTGTTATCCATAGCTCCGTGTTATCCATAGCTCCGTGTTATCCATAGCTCCGTGTTATCCATAGCTCCGTGTTATCCATAGCTCCGTGTTATCCATAGCTCCGTGTCATCCATAGCTCCGTGTTATCCATAGCTCCGTGTTATCCATAGCTCCGTGTCATCCATAGCTCCGTGTTATCCATAGCTCCGTGTTATCCATAGCTCCGTGTTATCCATAGCTCCGTGTTATCCATAGCTCCGTGTCATCCATAGCTCCGTGTCATCCATAGCTCCGTGTCATCCATAGCTCCGTGTCATCCATAGCTCCGTGTCATCCATAGCTCCGTGTTATCCATAGCTCCGTGTTATCCATAGCTCCATGTTATCCATAGCTCCGTGTCATCCATAGCTCCGTGTTATCCATAGCTCCGTGTTATCCATAGCTCCGTGTCATCCATAGCTCCGTGTCATCCATAGCTCCGTGTTATCCATAGCTCCGTGTCATCCATAGCTCCGTGTTATCCATAGCTCCGTGTCATCCATAGCTCCGTGTCATCCATAGCTCCGTGTTATCCATAGCTCCGTGTTATCCATAGCTCCGTGTCATCCATAGCTCCGTGTTATCCATAGCTCCGTGTTATCCATAGCTCCGTGTCATCCATAGCTCCATGTTATCCATAGCTCCGTGTTATCCATAGCTCCGTGTTATCCATAGCTCCGTGTTATCCATAGCTCCGTGTTATCCATAGCTCCGTGTCATCCATAGCTCCGTGTCATCCATAGCTCCGTGTCATCCATAGCTCCGTGTCATCCATAGCTCCGTGTCATCCATAGCTCCGTGTCATCCATAGCTCCGTGTTATCCATAGCTCCGTGTTATCCATAGCTCCGTGTTATCCATAGCTCCGTGTCATCCATAGCTCCGTGTTATCCATAGCTCCGTGTGACCGGAGCAAACGAGCAGATATGTCATAAATGTCAGGTAGATTGGGGTTCCACCTCTGGGACCCGCATTCACTACTATGGGAGTTACGGAAACAGATCAGACAAAGCCGGAGGTGGGACCCTCATCTTTCTGACATCCTATGTATACGTCATAAATGTGTCTGATGCGAAGACCCCTTTAATGAGTATATCAGTAATAGTATAACTAGCAAGTACCAGCCGCTACCCCTCCCCCATCATTGCAACACCAAGTAAGGCCCCATGCACACGACCGTATTTTCATCTATCCCGGAAAACTGTCCATATTGCATCGGTATATACGGATCCGTAAAAAAAAAGAGGGAGGATGCAAATGATGTCATCAGCATGTTGCATAGCAACGCTTCCATAAATATGGTCAGAGTACGGATGCGTATCCATAGCCGCCCATATTTACGGAAGCGCCCATAGACTTCTATGGGAGAGTCCCTGCTGTAATTACTGATGAAAAATACGGTCGCGTGCGTGGGGCATAAGAAACTGCAGCTGCATCCCCCTCCTCCCTGTTTACAGTTTTTCACTAGATGGAACTTGCACGATCAACGATGTATCCAGTGACTCGGTGCTCATTTACACGAGCCGACGCACGCTGTACGGGGATGAGCGATGGTTAATACGATGGTCCGTGCTCGTACAGTTTACGTATTGTCGGCAGCACATCCCATTTGTACGCTGTGGACAACGAGGATTTTTTGGGATGCATAAAAGATGTGATCAGCTGACCAATGAGTGCAGTTTATCGTCTGATCGTCGCTGCCTGTGATCGAAAACAAGCGCTCGTATGATTATCGGCATTGGTAAAGGGGTCTTAATGTCAATAAAAGTTTTTTTTTTAATATCACAACGTTTCTAAGCATTTTCTATAGAACTTGATAGAAACCCATCGAGCCTAAAATAGACCCATCCTGGAACCCAGGGGTATAAACAGGCTTTTCTTTACAGCCCGAGGTCTTGATGACGTCATTGAGACCGCGCGGTTATATTATTATTATAGATTGTGGGAGATCAAACATCAGGATATAGTTTTGTTGGCTTTAGCGATGGTTTGAACATTTGGTGTACTTCTTCTATTAGCCACAAGGGGGCGATACATAACCTGGAAGAACGCAGTGCGGGAGCCTTTTGGTTTTTCTTGGCTTTTATATTGTGGGGCTATTATATAATCTATACCAGTGGTTCCCAACCGGGGTGCCGAGAGCTGTTCAGGGGTGCCGCGGATCAACCACGGCAAAAAAAAAAAAAAATCACAATTTTTTTTTACATTTTTTTTATTTTTTTTGCTACAAGCTCCGCCCCCGACGTTGTAGCAGACGTGACGCGCGGACGTCTGTTACAAGCACCGCCCACCGCTTCCCACTAGAAGCCTGACGGAGGGAGAGGAGCCATTAACACTGGGCAGGGTAAGTGCGGTTTTCTTTACTTTCTTAGCAGTTGTGTGAGAAATGGAGCCAGGGGAATGTGGGTAGTTGTAGTTCTCTCCTCTTATACCTCCTCCCTGTAATGTCCTCTGATATCCCATTTTAACAGCATGGACATGCTGGGAGTTGTAGTCCTCTCCTCTTATACCTCCTCCCTGTAATGTCCTCTGATATCCCATTTTAACAGCATGGACATGCTGGGAGTTGTAGTCCTCTCCTCTTATACCTCCTCCCTGTAATGTCCTCTGATATCCCATAATAACAGCCTGGACATGCTAGGAGTTGTAGTTCTCTCCTCTTATACCTCCTCCCTGTAATGTCCTCTGATATCCCATAATAACAGTCTGGACATGCTGGGAGTTGTAGTCCTCTCCTCTTCTACCTCCTCCCTGTAATGTCCTCTCTGATATCCCATAATAACAGCCTGGACATGCTAGGAGTTGTAGTTCTCTCCTCTTATACCTCCTCCCTGTAATGTCCTCTGATATCCCATAATAACAGCCTGGACATGCTGGGAGTTGTAGTCCTCTTCTCTTATACCTCCTCCCTGTAATGTCCTCTGATATCCCATACTAAGTCTGGACATGCTGGGAGTTGTAGTCCTCTCCTCTTATACCTCCTCCCTGTAATGTCCTCTGATATCCCATACTAAGTCTGGACATGCTGGGAGTTGTAGTCCTCTTCTCTTATACCTCCTCCCTGTAATGTCCTCTGATATCCCATACTAAGTCTGGACATGCTGGGAGTTGTAGTCCTCTCCTCTTATACCTCCTCCTGTAAACTTTCTCTGATATCACATAACATCCTGGACATGCTGGGAGTTGTTGTTCTTATACCTCCTTATTTATTCCTTCCCCAGGGGTAATCACACTTTCTGTCTGTGATGGTCCCTTTACTAGAGGGGCAGATGGTTATTTTATCGGGGGGCGGGGGGACTGAGGCTGATGGTGGCTTTACTGGAGGGGGCTGATGGTCATTTTACTGGGGGAATGGAGGCTGATGGTGGCTTTACTGAGGGGTCATTATAATGTGAGTGGGGGGCTGACGGTCATTACTGTGAGTGGGGGGCTGACGGTCATTACTGGGAGTGGGGGGCTGACGGTCATTACTGGGAGTGGGGGTCTGACGTCATTACTGGGAGTGGGGGTCTGACGTCATTACTGGGAGTGGGGGGGCTGACGGTCATTACTGTGAGTGGGGGGCTGACGTTCATTACTATGAGTGGGGGGCTGACGGTAATTACTGTGAGTGGGGGGCTGACGGTCATTACTGGGAGTGGGGGGGCTGACGGTCATTACTGTGAGTGGGGGGCTGACGGTCATTACTGGGAGTGGGGGGCTGACGGTCATTACTGGGAGTGGGGGGCTGACGGTCATTACTGGGAGTGGGGGGGCTGACGGTCATTACTGGGAGTGGGGGGGCTGACGGTAATTACTGTGAGTGGGGGGCTGACGGTCATTACTGTGAGTGGGGGGCTGACGGTCATTACTGTGAGTGGGGGGCTGACGGTCATTACTGTGTGTGCGGGGGCTGACGGTCATTACTGGGAGTGGGGGGCTGACGGTCATTACTGGGAGTGGGGGGGCTGACGGTCATTACTGGGAGTGGGGGGCTGACGGTCATTACTGGAGTGGGGGGGCTGACGGTCATTACTGGGAGTGGGGGGGCTGACGGTCATTACTGGGAGTGGGGGTGCTGACGGTCATTACTGGGAGTGGGGGGCTGACGGTCATTACTGGGAGTGGGGGGGGGCTGACGGTCATTACTGGGAGTGGGGGGCTGACGGTCATTACTGTGAGTGGGGGGGCTGACGGTCATTACTGTGAGTGGGGGGCTGACGGTCATTACTGGGAGTGGGGGGGCTGACGGTCATTACTGTGAGTGGGGGGCTGACGGTCATTACTGGGAGTGGGGGGGCTGACGGTCATTACTGGGAGTGGGGGGCTGACGGTCATTACTGGGAGTGGGGGGCTGACGGTCATTACTGTGAGTGGGGGGGCTGACGGTCATTACTGTGAGTGGGGGGCTGACGGTCATTACTGGGAGTGGGGGGGCTGACGGTCATTACTGGGAGTGGGGGGCTGACGGTCATTACTGGGAGTGGGTGGGCTGACGTCATTACTGGGAGTGGGGGGCTGACGGTCATTACTGGGAGTGGGGGGGCTGACGGTCATTACTGGGAGTGGGGGGCTGACGGTACATTTTCGCTGCTGCGTGTCTAGAGATCATATGGATTATTAGATGTTTTATTTCTGTATATTTGTACTGCGTTGTTGCAGCTCATCGTCCTCCAGCTGCGGCCTTTCATTTCCATGACGACTGCTCCACTTTTCCTTTGCTCCAGTTTTAAATTTCCCACCTTTGTCTGGATTACGGATTCTCTGTAAGGTTATGTGCACACGACCTATTTTCAGGCGTTTTACGCCTCGAATCACGCCAGAAAAGACGGCTCCATTACGTCTGCAAACATCTGCCCATTGCTTGCGGGATCTGCTGCGGGTAGCTCTTCTGTTGCCGCATTATTAAATAGATCATTGATGTCGCTGTTCTGGTAATTGATGCCGCGAGGATCTATTGTATTCATTGATGCAGCGTGCGTTAATTACTGACATCCGGCAATCTCATATCTTCACCGTCAATGTCATCACTTTCTTGTCACTTGCATTGGTGGCATCAGTCAGTATAAAACCGCTCAGTTTATCCTACGTCACCTGTCATTCTGCTGAATTGTCACCGTCTCTTATCTGCTTAACTGATTGTATGACTCTCAGCAGCGTTTTACATCATCATGAAACCACCCCAGAAAAGCTCGTCCCGCAGGAAGTCGGCGCAGCCGCAGAAGAAACCTGCAGCTCCTCCTCAATCTCCGCCAAGTAAGAGAAAGTTGCACCTTGATCATCTTATCACTCTCATTATATATTTTATTTTAAAAATGAATTCCAGATAACCTCGGGTCGTGTAATACTAGATTGTAATCCGTTTCTCAGCTTTATATCTTAGAGGGTTCGTTTCTATGCAGGTAAAAATCTGTTACATACAGAAATTTCTGTAGCACAAGGCCGCCACTAGGGGGAGCAAACTGAGGACTGATTTATATAGGCACAACAGGAGCTGTATGCATGTGCACAATCGTCTCCCCCTAGTGGTGGTTGCAGGAAGCACGTTACTATATGGCCCTGGGAAGGGAATCTGAGAACACATCTCACACCCATGAAGATATATTATGAAATGAGGGATCTAAGAATTTCCAACCTGCAGTCCGACCGCTCTATTCATTCCCTATGGGATCGCCGGAAATAGTCAAGTTTGACTGCTCCTTGCCCAATTATGCACTCTGCCGTGAGCGGCTCCGCGCAGGCAGGCGCGATGTTGTGACGTCAATTTCTGAGCCTTTTTTCTACTCCGTTTATGCAGCGTGTGGATGAGACGTGTTTTATCTCATCCGCTTTGCTGCTACTGTATTATGCTGCCGATTTTTCCGCATTATAATACAGGTATATGCCGTATTTACGTAATGTGTGAACTGACTCTAACCCCTCCACCCACCCCCCCCCCCCCCCCCCCGCCAGTCCCAGCAAAAATGTTCTTGCATCAAACCGGTCCTCGGTGCAAAATAGGTTGGGGACCACTGCCATATAGAATGACTTGAGTGACCACCACTCTGGGACCCGCACTCTTGTTAACAACCCGCAGCGATCCGGCATTTATCACCTATCTTGTGGATAGGTGAAAAATTATTTTCGTGGTACAACCCCTTTAATCAGGTATCAATAGGACTTGATGGACCCCAAATTATCAGTCATAGAAAAGTATTTAAAATTTGAACGTCCACATTTATATCATTTTTTGGTCCAACATTCTGTGCTGATTAATTTCTTAATGTCGTTTTACAGCAGTTGGAGCACAGTTTTCTGAAACGGAGATCTAAATCTCCTGCGTAGACAGTTACATGGTATAATTTTGTCTCCCTGCAGCCACTACTAGAGGGAGCTCACTGCATACTGTTTTGTTACCAAGTTCAATGTACAACCATATACAATGAGCTCCCTCTAGTGGTGGCTGCAGGTAGCATGTTATGTTTTAAATCTGTTTACCTGATGTTCCTTGGGGGACATTAAGGTAATAGGCCATGTTCACACAGGGCAGATACGCGGCGTAAAAGTACACTTCGTATTGGCCCTGGGCACCGGAGGTAATTCTGGCTGAAAAATTGCAGTTTTTCGGCTGGAATGTCCATAGAAGGTAGAAAAAAACCCATACTTACCCGTAGCCATGGTGACGTGTCCCTCTGATGTTCTGCAGCAGTCATATGGGATGAGACATCATCCCTGGAGGCCGGGTTGAACGCAGGAGCAGAGAGATCTGGGTAAGTTTGGCGGTTTTTTTCCGCTGCGTCTGGATGAGATTTGTTTGAATCTCCTCCACTCTTCTGCTTCTGTATTACGCTGTGGAGTTTCCGCAATGAAATCGGTTGCAGAAAATCCGCCGTGTTTACGCTACGTGTGAACCCGGCCAGACAGTGAATTTCCATGTAGCGGGAGATTCATTTTCAGCTATGATTATGGATTTCTTTCTTACAGGTAGTGGGGAAACAAGTCACAGACCGAGCACACAACGAAGAAGACGCTACCGCCCAGGAGCCCGTGCGCTGATGGAAATAAGAAAGTACCAAAAATCAACCAATCTGCTCATTCAGAAAACCCCGTTTTTCCGCCTGGTGAGTGGATGTGTCCTCTGCGGCTGCTCCTCTTTATTGTCAGTGATATTCCCCTTTTATTCTTGCAGGTGAGAGAGATCTGCCTGAAGTATTCCCGCGGCGTGTTTTACTACTGGCAAAGCACCGCACTTATGGCGCTACAAGAGGTCAGTATCTCATACAATGCACTGTCCATGTAACGCATGGGTCAACCAGAGAGGGAGCTGCTCTTTGCAGTGATTCACTACTCAGCCCCCGCCCCCTCTAACACATCCATATGCCCTAGCGGGACATTTGCATAGGGGTTGTGATGCATTGTGGGAGTTCCAGAGGCCAGACCCCCCCCCCCCCCCCCACCATCACTCTAGCTAACAGCTCATAAAAGTGAAATCTGATCAGTCCTTCGAGCTGTGTAGTAAATTATACCGGGAGTGCTGTCACTTTAAGAGGGACTAATGCTCTTCTGTATCCACAGTCAGCTGAGGACTTCCTCGTGAGTCTCTTTGAAGATTCTTACCTCTTCAGTCACCAGGCCAATAGGGGCACTCTCTTTGTGAAGGACATGCAGCTCGCACGGAGAATCCGAGGCATCCCGCATGAACTGTGATAACGCTGCCGTTTTATCTCTCAAGATTTGATGAAGAATGATCACGTGTAAATAGTTTTATATTAATGGAGAAAATCTATTGGGAAATACAAGTTTTACCATTGCATAAAAGATCCAGTTTGGAAGAGTAAACCGGCTTTAGCGCCCCCTCCTGACACTGGTTACAGTGGAGTTTTTTTCTTTGTTTTATCTGTTCATGGGAAAGTTGTTACAACCAATATGGCTGCCGCTGCAGTTTGCAGGGTGGTAGTGCAGTAGTTTTTCTGTCCAGCTATGTAATGGGTTTTAGGGGTCCAGGATGTAGCACAGAAAATGACCACAAGGCGGCACTGCTGGAGAAAACCGCTAACAAAGACGCTGGACACAACCGCTAATGAAACCTGATTTGGCCGACCTTCTAATTGTTCTGCTGAGTTTATGATCCGCTTCCTGTTTTTATTCTGTGAAGATTTGTTAATTTTTTCAAATAAAAAAAAAATGTATATTATAACTTTGATCTTCATCATTTTAGACTAATCTTCATAAGGGCTTGGATATGATCAATGACTCCAGCTTCGCTGTAGTTCAATACTCTTGCTCTGTCCCACCCCCATTCTTTACACTGCAGCTATGCTTGTTCAGAGTGTTTGCTGTGTGGGTGGGTGTGTGGGTTGGGTCCAGAATTATTTGGGCAGTGACACAATCTTCATGATTTGGGTTTTGCTGCCACCACATTGGATTTGAAATGAAACAACTGAGATGCAATTGAAGTTGAAACTTTCAGGTTTATTTCAAGGGGTTAAACAAAAATCTCCTGTGAAAAGTTTAGGAATTGCCACCATTTTTCTACACAACCTCCTCATTTCAGGTGATCAAAAGTGATTGGACAAATTAACATTACCATAAATGTTTTTTTTAATACTTTGTAGAGAATCCTTTGCAGGCAATGATGGCCTGAAGTCTGGAACCCATGGACATCACCAGACGCTGGGTTTCCTCCTTTGTTTTTTTTGTTTTTTATATTTCAAATTTTTTATTTTCAAGAAAAGAAATGGGGATACAGAAAAAGAAAAGGGGGTGACATGGGTACAGAAAAAGCCCATGAGGGCCGATCATTTCAACCTATATTTCAACAACAATAAGTAAATATGCAATCAAAGTCCTCCCAACATAGTACCATCAATACACTACAAGCATTAGTATAGCAAGACAGGAATACCAGCATTACACCCTCATCCGCCCCTCCATCACCCACATCTCAGTCAATTCTTAGTAATGATTGATTCAAATAGGGAAGTAAACGAAGGGTAGAAGGACAAAAGGAAGGGGGGGGGGGGGTATAGGGAAAATCTTAAGAGGGAGAAGGGGAGATGTTCTCCCCTCACTCTCCCCCCCCCCACAGCACATCACAGACCACAGGGAACTCAAGAGCTCCCTGGTTCTCCACTAATCAGTTCACCCATGGCCCTCTTGTATCTGTCCGACTTGCAGAAGTCAAACCAATAGAACCAGGTTTTCTGAAACTGCGTTGCTCGTTCGGGTGCGGAATGGAGCAACTCCTCCATTCTCCGAATTTCGTGAATGTGCTCCAGCCATTGTCTAGTCACAGGAGGCTCAGAGGATCTCCAACCCCCCGGAATACAAGCCTTAGCTGCGTTCAGCAAATGTCTCACTAACATCTTCCTGTAGCGCCCCACAGGTATATCGTGGTGGTGCAGCAAAATCCATGCCGGATCAACTCCCAGCGAGATTCCTGTGATCTCCAGAATGATATCTTGAACCTCTGACCAATAGGTGCGAAGGTTCTCACAGCTCCAGAATATATGTAAAAGCGTTCCCTCTTCTCTGCCGCATCTCCAACATAAAGGAGAAACATCCGGGAACATTTTATGTAGCACATGTGTGACTCTGTACCAACGGGATAGTATTTTAAAACTGGTTTCCTGATAGGCGTTACTAATAGACGCCTTATGTGTGAGGAGCATGATCTTTTCCCTTTGCTCTTGTGTTAGAGTAATCTGAAGATCTCTTTCCCATTTCGTAATATATGGTGGGATGAAATCCTCAGCAGGAGTGAGCAGCACGCAGTAAAGACTGGACAGGGCCCGTCTCACATGCCCCGTTTGAGAACACAAAGTTTCAAAGGAAGATAGAGCTCGGTCATAGGAAGCCGGTGTAGGTAGTCTTGACAAGTAATGAGTCAATTGTAACGCCTGCCATTGGGACGCGTCCGGGAGACCCTCTGGCTGGGAAAGCTCTTCTCCATGCAGCCATGCATTGCCCCTATAAAAATGACTTACTCTAAAATGCCCCTGCTGTACCCATATCTTAAAGGTCTGATCTGACAGACCTGGGCCAAATTCCGGGTTACCCAAAACCGGAGTGAGGGGTGATAACAGTTGTGATATTCCCTCTCTACTCCGCACCTTTCTAAACACCTGTAAAGTTGGATATATGGTAGGATGATCACGAAATTATTTTTTTCTATATAATATTGCTTTTAGTATGTCATTAAAATAAATTTTATTTATTTGTGTTGTACTTTTTCTTTTTTTCTTTCTTTTACTCTATGGGGGCTGCCATTTTTTTTTTATCTCTGTATGTGTCGATTAACGACGCATACAGAGATGGAATACGGCAGCTACAGGGCATAGGAGTCAATGAAAATATGTGAAATTATTATTTAATTTTTAATACTTTCCACCATATGGAAGAAAAAAAAATACAGCAAAAAACGTAAAAAATATAATAGCAATAAGTAACAACACTTAAAAAAAAAAAGGTTTAATTCGCGACACATTCCCTTTAAGGCAGCAGAATAGGCTAGTAAAGCTCTGTATATTGGCACACACCTCACACTCCATTACGGACCATAATTGCAGATAAAAATACTCATCCATTCATTTCTATTGCAAATGGACACCTCCTATATTTACAGGGCCACCTGATCGCATCCTGCAATATTGACACAGATTAAAGAGAACCTTTAATCTTTAAAGGGAAGGTGTCGCGCAAATATTTTTTTTTTATATGTTATTGCTTTTAGTATGTTATTAAAATAAATTTTATTTATTTGTGTTTTTGTGTTGTACTTTTTTATTACTATTACTTTTACTTCACTTCACTATGTGGGCTGCAATTTTATTTTCATCTCTATATGTGTCGATTAACGACACATACAGAGATGGAATACGGCACATACATCCCCATAGAGAATGCGAACGGGAGCCGTTCCATTCACTATAGCGTACGCCGTCTGTGTGGGAGCGGCACATGCGCCGCTCCCACACAGTCCAAAAGGAAGGTCTTCCGCCGAGCGACATCCGGCGCCATTTTCATGTGGACCGGAAGTCGCGGCCGGACAGTAAGATGACTACTTCCGGTCGCGGCTTCCGTCCATATGTTCAGAAGCAAGGACTAGGAGCGGACGGAGCGGCGGCGGCAGGAGCAGGTAAGTTATGTTTGTGTATGTTCGTGTTATACTGAGTATTTACCACTGTATCTAATCCTCCTACACTGTACATTCGCTCAAAAAATGGCGACACACAGTGTAGGAGGTTTGAACATTCAACCCCCTCCTTTCTCCTGGCACTAGCCAGGATAAATGAGGGGGGATTGTTTGAGGACGCTAAAGCGAGTGTGTCTTCTCCAATTTTGCAGCATAAAGCAATGAGGTTGCTTTACCACATGCCAATGCTGCAATTTTGGGAATTGCTCCCTCTAGTGACCAGCACATGGAAATGTTATAAATTAGAATCTAATCTATAATATTTCCTGACTTGTGAAAAAATGTTAAAAAATTAGAACAATGTTTAATCATTTATATACTAACAGTTTAACTAAAAAAAAAAAAAAATAATTTTTCTAGCGACACATTCCCTTTAAGCTAAAGAAATGCAGCTCGATCGGGTTGAGATCTGGTGACTCGGTCATTGCAGAATATTCCACTTTTTTGCCTTATATACTCCTGGGTTGCTTTCGCAGAATGTTTTGGGTCATTGTCCATCTGTCCTGTGAAGCGACGTCCAATCACCTGCTGCATGTGGTTGAATCTGAGCAGAAAGTAAATCCCTGAACACTTCAGAATTCATCCGGCCGCTTCTGTCTTCAGTCACATCATCAACAAACACTAGTGACCCAGTGCCAGGCAGCCATGCATGCCCATGCCACCACACTGCCCCCGCCATGCCACCACATTGCTACACATGCTATACATGTATTACACAGGATGTGGTGTGCTTTGGATCATGAGCCGTTCCGAGCCTTCTCCATACTTTCTTCCTCCCATCATTCTGGTGCAGGTTGATCTTAGTTTCATGCTGTTCCAGAACTGGGCGGCTTCTTTACTTGTTGTTTGGTAAAGTCTAATCTGGCCTTTCTGAGGCTGATTAATGGTTTTCACCTTGTGAACTCCCTGTATTTGCTCTCATGAAGTCTTCTCTTTATGGTGGACTTAGATACTGATCCACCTACTTCCAGGAGAGTGTTCGTCACTTGGGTAGATGTTGTGAAGGGGTTTTGTTCACCATGGAAAGGATTCTGCGATCATACACCACTCTTGTTTTACGTGGACGTCCAGGCCTTTTGGAGTTCCTGAGATCACCAGTGCGCTCTTTTTTTTTTCTTCTTTTTTTTAAGAATATACCAAACTGTTGATTTGGCCACTCCTGACATCCGGCCGCTTCTGTCTTCAGTCACATCATCAACAAACACTAGTGACCCAGTGCCAGGCAGCCATGCATGCCCATGCCACCACACTGCCCCCGCCATGCCACCACATTGCTACACATGCTATACATGTATTACACAGGATGTGGTGTGCTTTGGATCATGAGCCGTTCCGAGCCTTCTCCATACTTTCTTCCTCCCATCATTCTGGTGCAGGTTGATCTTAGTTTCATGCTGTTCCAGAACTGGGCGGCTTCTTTACTTGTTGTTTGGTAAAGTCTAATCTGGCCTTTCTGAGGCTGATTAATGGTTTTCACCTTGTGAACTCCCTGTATTTGCTCTCATGAAGTCTTCTCTTTATGGTGGACTTAGATACTGATCCACCTACTTCCAGGAGAGTGTTCGTCACTTGGGTAGATGTTGTGAAGGGGTTTTGTTCACCATGGAAAGGATTCTGCGATCATACACCACTCTTGTTTTACGTGGACGTCCAGGCCTTTTGGAGTTCCTGAGATCACCAGTGCGCTCTTTTTTTTTTCTTCTTTTTTTTAAGAATATACCAAACTGTTGATTTGGCCACTCCTGACATTTGTGCTTCTCTCTGATGGATTTCTTCATTTTTTTTCAGCCTAGCGATGGTCGGTTTCACTTGCATTGAGAGCTCCTTTCACCTCATGTTGTGGGTTCACAGCAACAGCTTCCAAATGCAAATCCCACACCTGGAATCAACTCCAGACCCTTTACCTGCTTAATTGGTTATGGAATAACGAGGGAATAACCCATGCAGCCCATTAAATAGCCTATTGAGATAATTGTCCAATTACCTTTTGGTCCTTTGAAAAAGAGGCAGCTACATATTAAAGAGCTATAAGGGTATGTTCACACGGCCTATTTTGGGTATTTTTTCGGCCCGCATAACACATTGCCTTGTTGTGCCAATAAAGATTTTCTAGACCCGCTGTAAACCATTTTACCCGTAAGTCACAGGCTACAGCGGGGGTTCCCAACCAGTGGCTCATGAGCCACCTATTGCCTGCTGTATGGCTGACCATAGGAGTCCTTCGTAATGACCATGTGAATCGTCAATTTACATTGTTCCAGCAGAATGGGTGCTGGTCTCGGTGCAAGTCGCCTTAAAGAAGTGACCACATCTAATGCTTGGCGCGCTGGTCGTCACTTTTTTAGCGCCAGTGTCATTTTTATTATTTCTAGTTTTGGAAGTAAAGCAGTTTTAGTAATAAAATACCACAAAAAAACCCCGGACTCTCACATACCTTGACCCCAGAAGCTGAGACAATAGATGGGGCCGTATTTCTGGGCCAGGCGCATGAAATGTCGAGGAAGATCACTGCGCCCCAGATCCATCAGATTCCCGATGAAGGGCAGTGGTGCGGGACGCGTAGGGCGCTGGTTCTGGTCGAGTCCTGACAGGCGACACTTGGAGTGGGAACATCTTAAGTATAGAAAGAAGAGGACGACGAGGGCCGGCAGCAGCAGAGGGACCATAGTGAAGCTGAAGACTTAGGCCTCATGCACACGACCGTAGCCATGTGAATTTCGGGTCGGCCGGCTGCGGACTGTCAGCCACGAGCCGCCCGCAAATCGCGGGACATGCACATGGCCGCGGCCATTATTTTCAATGAGCCCGGACCGCAGAAGACAGCCGTAATAAGACAGGTCCGTTCTTTCTGCGGTGCGGGCTCCCGGGCCATGCACAGACCGTAAAAACTACGGTCGTGTGCATTGCCCCAGAAAAATGAATGGGGCCGCAATTCTCCCGTGGATTTTCGGGGGAATTGCGGCCGCAAAAGCACGTTCGTGTAGATGGGGCCTTAGGAGATGCTGGGTGTATATGTAGAGACAGGCGTAACCTTGAGGACAGGAAATATACAGAGGGAGGCATGGAGATTGATAGGAGAGGAGGCAGCGGACACAGGGTGAGCACTCAGTGTGGAGAAGACACATTTTATGCACAGCCATAAATTGAGTGGAGTTCCCCTTTAATAACCTCACCAGGTGGCAAGGCCCTGGCATGCTGGGAGTCGTAGTTTCACAACCGCTGGAGAGTCTCCGCTCTAGAGGATCACAAGCTTCAGGCTGCACATTCCCAGTACAGTGGAATCCTCAGCCTGGGATCACTGCAAGTCCAAATTACATTGGCGGCAAGATTTGGGGGCTCTGAACTCCTCTCTACAAGCAATCTACAAATTATATCACATCGCCTACAGGTCCTGTGCACTACATTGCCCAGGTGCTGTGCGGTTTATCTATAGGGTGGATGGGGCCCTTTAAATGATGGAGTTTCTATTCACAGCCCAGGATCCTGTGACCGTGACCTTCCCCTGTGTTTTATCGCTTCATCTAATGAATGACAGGACTGTACTGACCTTGGGCGCAGACGGAGGGTGAGTGGAGAATAAGTCAAGGAGAGATGAATGATGGATAAGACAAATGAAACGAGGCCTCCGTGTGTGTAATGTAATATGCAGTGTTTGTGTGTGTGTGTGTGTGTGTGTATACACATACACACACATTATACATACACACATATATATATATATATATATATATATATATATATACAAACACATATATATACATATATACACACACATATATATATATATATATATATATATATTACATACACACACATATACAGTATATACACACACACACACACACATATACATATATAAGTATATATATATATATATATATACACATATATATATATATATATATATATATATATATACACAAATACACTACCGTTCGAAAGTTTAGGGTCACTTAGAAATTTCCTTATTTTTGAAAGAAAAGCAGTCTTTTTCAATGAAGATAACATTAAATTAATCAGAAATACACTCTATACATTGATAATGTGGTAAATGACTATTCTACCTGCAAACGTCGTGTTTTTAATGCAATATCTACATAGGTGTATAGAGGCCCATTTCCAGCAACCATCACTCCAGTGTTCTAATGGTACATTGTGTTTGCTAACTGTGTTAGAAGGCTAATGGATGATTAGAAAACACTTGAAAACCCTTGTGCAATTATGTTAGCACCGCTGTAAACAATTTTGCTGTTTAGAGGAGATATAAAACTGATCTTCCTTTGTGCTAGTTGAGAATCTGAAGCATTACATTTGTGGGTTCGATTAAACTCTCAAAATGGCTAGAAAAAGAGAACTTTCATGTGAAACTCGACAGTCTATTCTTGTTCTTAGAAATGAAGGCTATTCCATGCGAGAAATTGCCAAGAAACTGAAGATTTCCTACAACAGTGTGTACTACTCCCTTCAGAGGACAGCACAAACAGGCTCTAACCAGAGTAGAAAGAGAAGTGGGAGGCCACGCTGCACAACTGAGCAACAAGACAAGTACATTAGAGTCTCTAGTTTGAGAAATAGACACCTCACAGGTCCTCAAATGGCAGCTTCATTAAATAGTACCCGCAAAACAAACGCCAGTGTGATGGTCTGGGGTTGCTTTGGTGCTGGTAAAGTGGGAGATTTGTACAAGGTAAAAGGGATTTTGAATAAGGAAGGCTATCACTCGATTTTGCAACGCCATGCCATACCCTGTGGACAGCGCTTGATTGGAGCCAATTTCATCCTACAACAGGACAATGACCCAAAGCACACCTCCAAATTATGCAAGAACTATTTAGGGAAGAAGCAGGCAGCTGGTATTCTATCTGTAATGGAGTGGCCAGCGCAGTCACCAGATCTCAACCCCATAGAGCTGTTGTGGGAGCAGCTTGACCGTATGGTACGCAAGAAGTGCCCATCAAGCCAATCCAACTTGTGGGAGGGACTTCTAGAAGCATGGGGTGAAATTTCTCCCAATTACCTCAGCAAATTAAGAGCTAGAATGCCAAAGGCCTGCAATGCTGTAATTGCTGCAAATGGAGCATTCTTTGACAAAAGCAAAGTTTGAAGGAGAAAATTATTATTTCAAATAAAAATCATTATTTCTAACCTTTCTCAATGTCTTGACTATATTTTCTAGTCATTTTGCAACTCATTTGATAAATATAAGCGTGAGTTACCCCAAACTTTTGAACGGTAGTGTATACAAAAAAAGATAAGGCTACATGTCTATATTCTCCCAGTGATCTGCATGTGAGTGTAAAAGCCCTTTAGGCCTCTTTCACACCAAGTTTTTTTTTTAACTGCGGTTTTTAATATACTTATATTACTTATATAGGTCAGGTCTCTATGCTCTATTTTCTCATGAGCTTCTCAGAGGGGGGTTACTAGGAACTAGGAAACCCCTCTAGGTCTATTCATGCTCAGGGCAGACCTTATGGGTGTGCGACCTGTGCCATTGCACAGGTCTCCATTCCCCTGCTTGTGTTTCAGAAGCACCCGGGCCTGGCGAATCAGCAGCTGCATTTCCGTCCGGTCGCTTCTTCGGTCAGTGGCGTCACTATCGTTGTAGCAGCCAAAGCGGCTACTAGCGGCAACACCGGGCATGAGGGTGCACGTGCCTCCCGCCTGGACGGCACCCCCATGTTATCTCCCTTCTCTTCTATCTACTAGGCCAGTGGTTCCCAACCAGGGTGCCGCGAGAACACTTCAAGGGTGCCGCAACATTCCTCTGAACCACGGCCATGCTTTCCTCCTCCTCACAGCGTGCAGTGCATGGGAGGAGAAGGGGATTTTTTGCAGCCTCTGTAGATGGCACCCCCCACCACACCTTCCTGTATATAGCACCCCTCCTTCCTGTACATAGCTCCACTGTAGCTCCCTGAAGGAGCGGAATCCCCCTGTGGCCGGGGATTATATGGACAGTGACATCAAGCTCTCCATCCAGGAACGGAAACCTCAGCCACAGGGGGATTCCGCTCCTTCAGGGAGCTATAGTGCCGCTATCTACAGAAGGGGGGTGCTACCTACAAGGGGGCTGTGTGGCACTACCTACAAGGGGGCTGTGGGGCACTACCTACAAGGGGGCTGTGTGGCACAACCTACAAGGGGGCTGTGTGGCACTACCTACAGGGGCTGTGTGGCACTACCTACAGGGGGCTGTGTGGCACTGCCTACAAGGTGAAGGTGGGGGATTATGGCACTGTCTACACGGACAGGTACGGGGGCACTATCAACAGGGGGACACTATCTACAAGGGGGGGGTGGCTGTGTGTGGCAGTCGGGAGGTGGGCATTATACTGTATGGAGGCCACTAGGCGGACATATTATACAGTGTAGGGGCACTACAGGGAGCAATATACTGTGTGACACTTAGGGGGCATAATACTGTGTGGGCAGCATTAGGGGACAAAATACTGTGTTCTTGAATAATATATATTAAATATTATTATACTGTATGGGGGCACTAAAGGAGCATTCTACTGTGTGTGGGGCACTAAAGGGGCATTATACTATGTGGGGGCACTATATAGGGCATTACACTGTGTGGTGGCATTATACTTATTTATGGGGCATTTATGATGGGGTGGACCGCCGAAAGATAATTTCGCATGGGACATCATCTATCCTAAGGCCGACTCTATTCACGCTAATAGGATATACAGAAGGAGATTGTTATCAAGAGGCAACCCCTTTAATGGAAGACATAAAATTACAAATCTGCTCTATTTCTATTCATTTCTTCTCTTTTCTCTATTAAGTAAAAATTAAATAAACATAATAATAATCACAGGCACTCTACAATAGTTATGTGATTTAAGTAAATAATAACATGTCATTAATGTCATTTTGAAAAAATTAAAAAGAAAAGGTTCTATCGTACCACCCGCATGCTTGCCTGGTTAAAATATGGTCACTGTATGTGGTCTACTTTGTTACCAAGTCAACCTCAAGTGTTTGACTGATTCTGATTTAGGCTGGGTTCACACGTGGCGGAATTTCACTTGAATTCCGCTGCGGACACTCCGCAGCGTTAATCCGCAGCGGAGCCGTTTCTCCATTGACTTCCACTTCTATTTAGAAGTGTTCGTTTAGACGATGCGTAAAATTCCGCTGCGGAGCATAGGCTGCGGAGCGGAATTTGATGTCCGCAGCATGCTCTGTCTGTTGTGGAGCAGTGGCGGACTGGTTGCGGACTCATGGCGGAATTTCTCCATTGACTTCAATGGAGATTCTAAATTCCGCAATGAAGTCCGCAGCTGTCATGCACATGTCATGTGTGCTGCGGATGCGTCTTGCTTTTTGGACATGACATTTCTTCATTCTGGCTGGACCTATGTATTTCTAGGTCTACAGCCAGACTGAGGAAGTCAATGGGGCTCCCGTAATTACGGGAGCGTTGCTAGGAGACGTCAGTAAATAGTCACTGTCCAGGGTGCTGAAAGAGTTAAGCGATCGGCAGTAACTGTTTCTGCACCCTGGACAGTGACTACCGATCCCAATATACAGCAACCTGTAAAAAAATTGAAGTTCATACTTACCGAGAACTCCCTGCTTCTGTCTCCAGTCCGGCTTCTCAGGATGACGTTTCAGTGTATGTGACGGCTGCAGCCAATCACAGGCTGCAGCGGTCACATGGACTGACGCGTCATCCAGGGAGGTCGGGCTGGATGCCGAAAGAGGGACGCGTCACCAAGACAACGGCCGGTAAGTATGAAAGTCGTTTACTTTCACTAGGGAAAGTGCTGT
The DNA here is from genome assembly GCF_050947455.1 of Rhinoderma darwinii. Taxonomy (NCBI): domain Eukaryota; kingdom Metazoa; phylum Chordata; class Amphibia; order Anura; family Rhinodermatidae; genus Rhinoderma; species Rhinoderma darwinii. The sequence goes on along the minus strand of NC_134690.1, from coordinate 308,405,518 downwards.
CCCTTCTCTCTATCCTGCACTGATAATAGAGAGAAGGGAAGCACTTTTCCCGCAGTCCGCAGCAGCTAGTCCGCATCAATTTACTGCACATTTTGGGCAGATCCGCAGCCGTAATCCGCAACCCGGATTAGGTGCGGCATTGATGCGGACAGTTGCGGAGGAATTCCGCCACGTGGGGGCATGCCCTTAATGTAAATATATTTATGGGCCTACTATTATATTATTATTTGTGTTTCAGTTTGTACTGCATTTACATAATGTAGCTATTAGTATGTAGTACATGTTATTTATCATACTAAACTTTCTGAATTTGCATGGTGTTCATGTATAACAAAAAAAATATTCTTCTAATTTAATGCATTATATTATCATTGGTGTCATTATAATATACTACAAAATAAACTCAAGCAGGAATAGATTTTTTCCTTTTGGACAGTAGAAGCTTCATATTACTAAGATCTCTGTAAAGCACTATTTCTTTCATTGTTTAAGTATCGCCTAAAGAAGTCTGTTTGCTTTTGAGACAAATACTACATAAATTAGACATTATATTAGACTCATAAAAAAAATGATCACTAATTTATACAATTATTGCCTTTCCTATATTATCTTGGTCTCTAACACAGGAAATAGATTCCAGATGACAACTAGTGATGGTAGCCATTACAGCTTTGCTCAGCTGACAAACTCAGCATCGCTAATGTACGTACACGACCGTTCAAAAGTTTGGGGTCACCCAGACAATTTTGTGTTTTCCATGAAAACTCACGCTTATATTTATCAAATGAGTTGCAAAATGACTAGAAAATATAGTCAAGACATTGACAAGGTTAGAAATAATGATTTTTATTTGAAATAATAATTTTCTCCTTCAAACTTTGCTTTCGTCAAAGAATGCTCCATTTGCAGCAATTACAGCATTTCAGACCTTTAGGGTATGTGCACACGCTAGCTACCTTTTACGTCTGAAAAGACAGACTGTTTTCAGGAGAAAACAGCTGCGTCGTTTCAGACGTAAAAGTTCCTTGCATTATGCGAGGCGTCTGTGACGCTCGTAAATCTTGAGCTGCTCTTCATTGACTTCAATGAAGAACGGCTCAAATTACGTTGCAAATAAGTGTCCTGCACTTCTTTGACGAGGCAGTCATTTTACGCGTCGTCGTTTGACAGCTGTTAAACGACAACGCGTAAATGACAGGTCGTCGGCACAGCACGTCGGCAAACCCATTCAAATGAATGGGCAGATGTTTGCCGACGTATTGTAGCCCTATTTTCAGACGTAAAACGAGGCATTATACGCCTTGTTTACTTCTGAAAATAGGTTACCTTTCCCTGTCTTTTATCGCTTCATCTAATGAATGACCAGAAAAGCAAAAAGCACGGCGCCACATAGTGCAGGTCAATGGGGTTTAAATAGAATATTGAACGTGGTCTATTATGCTCACCACGATAGTGCTTGGAAAAGGCAATGAAAAAGTCCACAGGTGCTGCTGCCAGGATCCAAACCGGTAAACCAGGTGGTCACCGCTAGTTAGAACGTAAAGAGGTAGTGGAAAAAGGGAGGATCCCGTGAGGCGCTGCTGCATGGCTGTTGAAGGAACTCAGCGATGGTAGACAAAATGATATAAATAAATATATGTTTATTGAAAAACATTAATAATAATGGCTACGCGTTTCAACGCTGTACTAGCGTCTTCCTCAGGCCGTTAAAATTACATACAAAAGTGGTTGCTTATATATCAACAGAAATCTAAGCACACAGGAAGGAAAAAAAAGGGGTCAAAAGGGGAAAGGTCAAAGAATGATTGTGACGTCATAAATAACATCTATATCGGAAAATTGTTTAGAATTGTTTATGACGTCACAATCATTCTTTGACCTTTCCCCTTTTGACCCCTTTTTTTTTTTCCTTCCTGTGTGCTTAGATTTCTGTTGATATATAAGCAACCTCTTTTGTATGTAATTTTAACGGCCTGAGGAAGACGCTAGTACAACGTTGAAACGCGTAGCCATTATTATTAATGTTTTTCAATAAACATATATTTATTTATATTATTTTGTCTACCATCGCTGAGTTCCTTCAACAGCCACGCAGCAGCGCCTCACGGGATCCTCCCTTTTTCCACAACCTCTTTACGTTCTAATGAATGACAGGACTGTACTGACCTTGGACGCAGACGGAGGGTGAGCGGAGAATAAGTCAAGGGGAGATGAATGATGGATAAGACAAATGAAACGAGGCCTCAGTGTGTGTACTATAATATGCAGTGTGTGTATGTGTGTGTATATATACACACACACACATATATACAAACACATATATATACATATACACACACATTTTATATATATATATATATATATATATATATATATATGTATCACACACACACACACACACACATATACAAACATATATACATACACACACACACACACACACACACTATATATATATATATAACACACGTGTGTGTGTGTGTATATATATATATATATATATATATAGCAGATATAAAAAAATGGCGACAGCACCCTGCTTAAAACACTAATGCCACCTAAACCACTAAATATAAATAGATATGCACTAAAGCTAAATCTACCTACAAATAGGGAGGTTCTTAGTGCACATTTTGATCAAAAAGTGTTAGCCCACCTGCCACAACAAGGCGACCTCTGTAAGGTGGGAACCTACGCTGCACATACACCCAGAACTGGGACTAAGCCTACATATATACCTGGGGATGGTAGAATCCAGCATTGAACTGATTAAAATCACCCAGGGCAGAGTGGGAGGAGTGCAAGAACAACAAGTGGAGGCAGTCACTAACCCCACATATATGGATACCATAAACACAACAAAAATTGAACAGCACATTCCAACTAAATGATACAAAATACGCAGGTGCAAGAACACCTATGACTGCAGATATACAGCAGATATAAAAAAATGGCGACAGCACCCTGCTTAAAACACTAATGCCACCTAAACCACTAAATATAAATAGATATGCACTAAAGCTAAATCTACCTACAAATAGGGAGGTTCTTAGTGCACATTTTGATCAAAAAGTGTTAGCCCACCTGCCACAACAAGGCGACCTCTGTAAGGTGGGAACCTACGCTGCACATACACCCAGAACTGGGACTAAGCCTACATATATACCTGGGGATGGTAGAATCCAGCATTGAACTGATTAAAATCACCCAGGGCAGAGTGGGAGGAGTGCAAGAACAACAAGTGGAGGCAGTCACTAACCCCACATATATGGATACCATAAACACAACAAAAATTGAACAGCACATTCCAACTAAATGATACAAAATACGCAGGTGCAAGAACACCTATGACTGCAGATATACAGCAGATATAAAAAAATGGCGACAGCACCCTGCTTAAAACACTAATGCCACCTAAACCACTAAATATAAATAGATATGCACTAAAGCTAAATCTACCTACAAATAGGGAGGTTCTTAGTGCACATTTTGATCAAAAAGTGTTAGCCCACCTGCCACGACAAGGCGACCTCTGTAAGGTGGGAACCTACGCTGCACATACACCCAGAACTGGGACTAAGCCTACATATATACCTGGGGATGGTAGGATCCAGCATTGAACTGATTAAAATCACCCAGGGCAGAGTGGGAGGAGTGCAAGAACAACAAGTGGAGGCAGTCACTAACCCCACATATATGGATACCATAAACACAACAAAAATTGAACAGCACATTCCAACTAAATGATACAAAATACGCAGGTGCAAGAACACCTATGACTGCAGATATACAGCAGATATAAAAAAATGGCGACAGCACCCTGTATATATATATATACACATACACACATATACGCTACCGTTCAAAAGTTTAGGGTCACTTAGAAATTTCCTTATTTTTGAAAGAAAAGCACAGTTTTTTTCAATGAAGATAACATTAAATTAATCAGAAATACACTCTATACATTGTTAATGTAGTAAATGACTATTCTAGCTGCAAACGTCTGGTTTTTAATGCAATATCTACATAGGTGTATAGAGGCCCATTTCCAGCAACCATCACTCCAGTGTTCTAATGGTACATTGTGTTTGCTAACTGTGTTAGAAGGCTAATGGATGATTAGAAAACACTTGAAAACCCTTGTGCAATTATGTTGGCACTGCTGTAAACAGTTTTGCTGTTTAGAGGAGCTATAAAACTGACCTTCCTTTGAGCTAGTTGAGAATCTGGAGCATTACATTTGTGGGTTCGATTAAACTCTGCAAATGGCTAGAAAAAGAGAGCTTTCATGCGAAACTCGACAGTCTATTCTTGTTCTTAGAAATGAAGGCTATTCCATGCGAGAAATTGACAAGAAACTGAAGATGTCCTACAACGGTGTGTACTACTCCCTTCAGAGGACAGCACAAACAGGCTCTAACCAGAGTAGAAAGAGAAGTGGGAGGCCCCGCTACTCAACTGAGCAACAAGACAAGTACATTAGAGTCTCTAGTTTGAGAAATAGACGCCTCACAGGTCCTCAACTGGCAGCTTCATTAACCCCTTCCCGCTCCTGGACGTATGATTAGGTCATGGTAGCTGTATCGTTCGCGCTCCATGACCTAATATTACGTCTCGGGAGTGTGATCGCAATGGGGTCACTTTACGCCTTGATCTCCATGCAGGTTCAAATCGATAGGTAGGACGAGCTGCTCGGAGAAGTAACAGATACACTGAGACGTTTCTCAAGGTAAAATACTTCTAATTTATTGAACTACAGACGTTCATACTTAAAGCATCAGACGAACAAAGAACATTCCATAACATATGAGTCATCTGTATATTCAAGCCTTACAGCTTCCTTTCCCATAAAGCTCATTGGTGGAGCACCAGGTATTCCCTTATGTTTCCTTTATGCTTAGGGGGGTGGTCAAGTGATTGACCACCATCTGTTTGCAATTTTCAAGGGACGGCAGAGCATCTGCAAACTATTTCTTCTCTTAACCTTTCTAAAATACCCATTATATTGTAACACATGTTCTCCTTTATAACATTTCACTCCTTATGGTCCCAAATACATTATATATGTATATTTATACCATAACAATCCCTCCTTTTGTGATTTTACCAACACCTAAATTCCAATGCTACTTCTATCTCCGGATAGCAAGGCTTCGATGCATTTCTTCACTTGATTCACACAGGTATGTAGGTGGGGTAATCTCACAACATTCTTTCATCATAATGTATAGGCCTCTGATTGAATGCTTCCCTTATTTTACAAAATGCATAACAATTAAAACATGTAAGCAATACAAATAATATCATTAAACAAATCAATGGTTGGAAAAGCACATGTAATATTTTAGTAGCTGTAGGTGAGAATCCTGTAAAAACGTCATACCAGTGATGGGCACTAGCATCTTTAATTGCTGATGACAAATGTATCACTTCCCTAGCTGCTATTGTAGCCAATATTTTCACCCTACTTAGAGTTACATTATGGGCTTGGATTAGTTTTTCAACTTCTCCTGATCGTTGTAACACCTTTTTCAATTCGTCTAAAGATAAACTAAAGTTTCCATAGGGCAAAGGTTCAGGTACCCATATAGTGGACATTATTTCTTCTAAAGTAGGCAGGAACACTATAGTTTGGTTCCCCCAAGTCAAATGCGTCACATTGTATAGACATCCTGAAAATGGTCCTGTGAGTTTAAACTGGCTAAGGGTCTGCTTGTTGTTAGTTATTAAACATACATGCTGTGGACCTACTTCAATATAAACCTGTAGGTTAGCTTCTGGGATTATAGTGAGTGCGCATACATTATCCTGGTGCTGCATTAGACAGGGTTCATATATCCCTGACTGTTGATTACATACATATCCTTGCTCTGTTAACTGGCACAAATCTATATTCCTTGTCTTATTTTGAGAATCTATGTGTGTTCCTTTCATTTCCGGCATCCAATATTGTCCTAATAATGTCACCGGATCAATCATTACCATTGGCATAACAATAAATTTGCATAATAGAGTAGGATTTTTCACATTAAATGCTATTAGTCTTCCTGCACACCATTTAGGTGTACACTCAGTATACTCAGGCTGTAACAATAACCACGTATCATTTCTCTTTCCTATGGGCAGAATGTCTGTCCATTGCCTAACATGACTACTAAACAATTTATTCATCTGTTCTTGTTGCCACATCGTTTTAAGCGTACATACTGTCCAATTTACAAAAGTTGATACATTCTGTAATGTTCTATATTCGGTTAGCATACTTTCATTAAAAACATTTAGAAACAGTTCATCTATAGCTAACCCTTTTTGCTGTAAGTCAAAGGTAGTAGGTAACCATGACGCACCTATCCTTAATGCAGTAGATGTGTCATCTCCCACTGAGTTTAATTTGTTCATAACTGTTTCTAACTGTATACCATTCAATACTCCTAATCCCATTCCTACCCCTCCTAATAGCGTGTCATACCATTCTCTTTTTTGTCTATGACAGCTGGGGGATTCAGGGAAGGAAATATTGAAGTGTACATTCTTTTTCTGCTGTTGGGTTACAGCACTCTTACAAGTGTGTGGGATTCTTTCCAGACTTTGTACTGTTATATGTGGCTTAAAACTATCTCTTAAAATTGTTATCAAGAATACAAAATATATTCTATTTCTTATTTCGCTATTATTCATACATAATATCATCCCATCAGTTTCTTTTATTACAATCGTAGAGTTGAGCCTCTCCTTGTTGCATCTTTCATAAGTCTTATTTATCATTTCGTTTCTATTTTTACTGGTTGTATATTTCTGTAGATACTGTAAATCTGGTTCATAACAACAAAGCAACAGCCCCGGCGTCTCTTCTTGTATGCTAATGTTGGCTGTTTTGTCTATGTGAAGGTACACAGTCCCTCCATGTGGTCCTTTTTTCCAAGTCCCTTCGGTTGTAGTCACATTTGTAGTATAACACGGGGCATTGGCCTTACAGGTGTAGTTACCCTGCTTTCTATCCACTGTGGCATTCGCCCACCCTGTCCTGAACTGTTCCAGTGATTCTGTACTGATTACGTGTACAGGAGTAGCAGTTCTGCCTTTTTGTATAAGAGCACACGCAACAACCGCCGCAACAACCGCAAAGATCTTCATTCTTCTGGCTGAAGAACCTTTTTACAATGACTGGCATCAATCCAGCTTGCCTTTCCTTCGAGCTTCACTGAGGTGCTTGTTGTGAGTAGGACTTGAAACGGTCCGTCAAATCTTGGGTCTAGACTTTTCCTCACGTGTCTCTTAACGACCACCCAATCTCCCGGTTCTAACTTATGCGTCCCTTCAACTGAATCAGGATCTGGAATGGAAGCAAAGACTTGTGCATGCACCTTGGTCAATTGTTTGTTCAGCGTTGATACATAATCTGTTAGTCTACCATACTGCATTTGGAGCACCTGTGGAAAATAACATCCTAATCTGGGAGCCGATCCAAATAAGATCTCATATGGGCTGAGACCTGTTCTTTTTGTTGTAGTGTATCTTACTGAGAACAAGGCTAATGGTAGACACTCGGTCCATGGTTTCCCGGTTTCTACCATTGCTTTTTGGATTTTCAATTTGAGAGTCCCATTTAGTCTCTCAACCTTCCCACTGCTCTGTGGATGGTATGGTGTATGTAGGGCTTGACTTATGCCTAGAGCTGACAACACATGGTTCATGATTTCACCCGTAAAATGAGTTCCTCTGTCGCTCTCGATCACCTCTGGAACTCCATATCTGCACACCACCTCGTTGATCAGTTTCTTTGCTGTGGCTACGGCTGTAGCTTTGGTTACTGGAAATGCTTCTGGCCATCCTGAAAAGAGATCAATACAAACAAGCACATACTCATAGGTACCGACTTTTGGTAATTGAATATAGTCTATCTGTAGTCTCTGGAATGGGTAAATTGACTTTGGGGTGTGTTTTTGTGGCACTTTCACTGTTCTCCCCACGTTATTGGTGGCACATACCATACACCCTTGTACAAACTTACTCGCTACAGTGCTAAACCCTGGAGCATACCAGGTTTTGTTAACCAAGTCCATCATTGCTGTTTTTGACTGGTGTGTCTGTCCATGCGTTACCTGTGCCATCATAGGGAACATTGTTTGTGGCAGACACAGCTTATTTTGTTGTTGCCATAGTCCATCCGCTCTCAGGGTAGCTCCCTGATTCTGCCATCTAGTCTGCCATCTTCTTCTTTGGATATTTGGTTTTGCAGATTTTGTAGTATTGTGGGGCTGATGTTGACCACGGAGTCTTCAGGATGTTGGTACATCATAACTGTTACTGGACCTACTGGCTTTAAGGCTGCTGCTTTTGCGGCTTGGTCTGCCAAAGCATTTCCTTTTGTCTCTGGTGAACTCACCTTAGTGTGAGCTTTAATTTTTACTACTGCTACTTCTGTGGGTAACATCAGGGTCTCCATCAAGTATTTTACAAAGTCTGCATTCTTTACAGGTGTACCTGCAGAGGTCAAAAATTGTCTTGCCCTCCATATGGGGCCATAGTCATGTGCAATGCCAAAAGCATATCGAGAGTCAGTGTATATATTTGCTGTCTTTCCTTCTGCATGTTGGCATGCTGCTGCCAGGGCCTTAAGCTCCGCTTCTTGTGCTGAGCGGGACGCTGGTAAGGAGGCTGCTTCTAGGACTACATCTTCAGTGGTTACTGCATATCCTGTAAGAAAAGATCCTTCTACAAAATACCTTGAACCATCCACAAAGAGTATTAGGTCTGGGTTTTGGAGTGGGGTATCTTTTACATGTGCAAACCCCACTGTTTCCTGGGCCATACAATCATGTTCATCAGTTTCAGGCAAAAATTGTGACCATACTTTACCTACGTCTTCTCCCCCTTGCTCCAAAGGCAGTAAGGTAGCTGGGTTCAATGTAGTACAGCGGTGTAAAGTAACCTGCTCAGGAAGAAGAAGTGCACAGGTTAATCTCAAATGTCTTGCTGTTGACAAGTGCTTCGGCTGTACTTGAGTAAGAATAGCAGTAATATCATGTGGTGCAAAAACTTGGACTGGAAATGCCAGGACCAAATCTGAGGCCTTGTTTAACATTGAATTTACAGCAATGATAGCTCTCACACATGATGGGGAACCTCGGGCCACAGGGTCTAGTCTAGCTGAATAATATGCTACCGGGCGCTGCTGTGGTCCATGACTTCGTGTGAGAACTGCAGTGGCATGTCCATTTTGTTCAGTACAGTACAACCTGAAGGGTTTGTCATAGTCTGGAGTACCAAGGGCTGGAGCTGTTTGTACTACTAATTTAAGGCTATGAAAATTCTCTTCAGCTTCTGGGGTGAGTCCGAATGGCTGACTTTTTAGGCAATCATACAGGGGCTGCATGAGGATCGATGCTGATCTGATCCAGGGCCTGCAATAGGATACAAGACCCAGGAATGTCCTGAGGGTGTTTAATGACGTGGGCAATGGCAATAGAGTAATGGCTTGAACCCTATCAGGAGTAAGGTGTCGTGTGCCTTGAGCCACACAATGTCCCAAAAATACCACTTGTGTGCAACAAAACTGCAACTTGTCTTTTGATGCTTTGCAGCCATGGTTAGCTAGGAACGTGAGGAGTGACACAGAAGCCTCTGCGCACTCTGGTTGGGAGGGACAGCAAAGGAGTAGATCATCAACATACTGCAATCCTCTCTTTTTGCATTGTCCTTCCTGTTTTGCTCTTTTTGCTCCTCTTCGTCTTGCTGCCCCACATGCAAAACAAGTATCCCTCCATGCTTGATTCTGCTGACCACACACTCTACACGTCCATCCCCCTGGTCCCTGCGTCGTGACTACCCCATACCCCGGTGGGCTACTTGCTTTTTCCTGGATTTTCATTATAGCAATCATAATAAAACTTTTTCTTACATTCTGTTTCCATGCATCCCCCTCGCGTTACTTCCTCTGACGCCTTCTCCCATGCTTCTGCTTTCCCCTGTAACTTTTTATCTTTCAACCATCCACGTTTTGTGTCACAACATTCATTCCATTTTTCCGGATCTAATCTTCCCGCTTTTCCCATTCCACATGCCTTCATTAACTGATTCGTTCCTTTTGTCACATCCTTTCCCTCTCTTTCCGCCACTACCTGTTTGGCTGTCAGTCCTTGTGGGTGCTCATCTCGTAATAGGGACACCAAGTTCCCCATTGTTGCCTAGTTATAAGTGGTCGCCTATGGGCAGACCCTAAGTTATGTAGGGGGTAATTTTCCTGATAGGTGAATTCCTTTCTCACCTATTTGAGACAGTTACTTATACCCTCGAAACTTCTTTTTAAAGAGGGTAACCAAGTTTCCCATCTTGTGACTGTAAGTGGTGGCCTTAGGCACACCCGTATTTTGTTACAGATTTTAGCTACTGACAGATGAATTCTATTCTCATCTATTTTAGACAGTTTCTAGTTTCCATACTTACTTATTTTGTTACAGATTTTAGCTACTGACAGATGAATTCTATTCTCATCTATTTTAGACAGTTTCTAGTTTCGGTACTTACTTTCTACTCTGGCCAGAGAATCTTCCTTTTACAGTCCTTTTATAACTAGCTTACTTTCTTCGTCTGAGACACCACTCGAGTACGTGCCCTCCGCACCATAAGAGTAATATGACAAATATTCCTAATCCAAATAACAAGGCAAACGTAAAATCAAGCTGTTCATTTGACATGCCGGTTTATCGGACTGCAGAAAATTCTGGAATTTTGAGCTGAAAATCAGCGCATGATAATCCCCGCAAGTACTCCAATCATGTACACACGTTCTCGGTATTTTGCCGGATTATCGGACTGCACAAAATTTTCGATTTCCGGGCTAAAATTTAGCCTATCATAATCCCCGTAGTCACCTGAAGCATGTACACATGTTTCTGGTAATTTGCCGGATTATCGGAATTTTTTTCCAAAAACAATTTCCTTATTCTAAAATGCATTTGTGACACAAAACTGGGTTTCTACAACATTCATACAAATACTGCCATAGAGATCAGGCACTTTATCCTGAGGGTAGGATTTATTTTAGACTTGACCAGATTTTTACACTAAAAATACCCTCATGTGGCCCCTCTATTCCTTAGGAGTACTACCGGGAAGGTGACCTACCAGACAGGAAGGTGCAGAGCAGAGTTTGTAAGAATTAAGTCTTCTTACCTTGCTGCAGCAGTGGTCTGCACGTTCCTTCGTCCGGGAGGTCGCCATTCAAGTCCCGGGAGATCCCCTGGGTGGGGTGCCGTCCTTCTGGTCAAGTCCCTGTTCGGGCGCCAATTTCTGTGATCGCAATGGGGTCACTTTACGCCTTGATCTCCATGCAGGTTCAAATCGATAGGTAGGACGAGCTGCTCGGAGAAGTAACAGATACACTGAGACGTTTCTCAAGGTAAAATACTTCTAATTTATTGAACTACAAACGTTCATACTTATAGCATCAGACGAACAAAGAACATTCCATAACATATGAGTCATCTGTATATTCAAGCCTTACATCTTCCTTTCCCATAAAGCTCATTGGTGGAGCACCAGGTATTCCCTTATGTTTCCTTTATGCTTAGGGGGGTGGTCAAGTGATTGACCACCATCTGTTTGCAATTTTCAAGGGACGGCAGAGCATCTGCAAACTATTTCTTCTCTTAACCTTTCTAAAATACCCATTATATTGTAACACATGTTCTCCTTTATAACATTTCACTCCTTATGGTCCCAAATACATTATATATGTATATTTATACCATAACAGGAGTAACGGCCGTTTCGGCCGTCCACCCGACATATACAGGAGCTGTGACAGCTGATGTCTCGTACAGCAGCTGTAACAGCTCCTACAGCGGGGACCGATCGCTGTGTCCCCGCTGATTAAACCCTTAAAAGCTGCATTCAATAGAGATCGCGGCTTTTTAGGGGTTAAGCTGCCATCGCCGGCCTGCTACACGATAGCGGCCGGCGATGGTGACTATGGCAACCGGACACCAAACAATGGAGTCCGGTTATGCCATCGGCGGAAGCCTAGTGGGTCCTGACAAAGTCAGGACCCACTATGCTTGCTTTCAGTGAGTAGCTGACAGCTCTAATACACTGCACTATGCATGTAGTGCAGTGTATTAGAATTGCGATCAGGGCCTCCTGCCCTCAAGTCCCCTAGTGGGACAAAGTAATACAGTAAAAAAAAAAGTAAAAAAAAGATGTGTAAAAATAAGAAAATAAAATTAAGTAAAAATCCCTCTTTTTACCTTATCAGTCCTTTATTATTAATAAAAATATATAAATAAACTATACATAATTGGTATCGCCGTGTCCGTAACGGCCTGAACTACAAAATTATTTCATTATTTATCCCGCACGGTGAACGCCGTAAAAGAAAATAATAATAAACCATACCAGAAACACAATTGTTTGGTCACTTCACCTCCCAAAAAATGGAATAAAAAGAGAGAAAAAAGTCGCATGTACCTAAAAATTTAACTTATCGAAACTACAGTTCGTTACGCAAAAAATAAGTCCTCGTACGGCTTTATTGATGGAAAAATAAAAAAGTTCTGGCTCTTAGAATAAGGTAACACAAAAAGTGAATGATTTTTTACAAAACGTATTTTATTGTGCAAACGCTATAAGACATAAAAAAAACTATAAACATATGGTATCGCCATAATCGTATCGCCCCGCAGAATGCAAGTTAAAAAGGCGTATTGTTGGTCACTAAGGGGTTAATGGAGCTGTAGGCACATGTATGCAGTGAGCGCACCCCCTAATAGTCGGCCATAGCGAAGAGACTGCTGAATAAACAACCTGCGACTAGAGACATGCTGGGCGTTATAGTACCACATAGCAGCAGACCACTACTGAACGTCATTACCGGAAAGAGCGTGTCCTGTCAGCGGAGCACACGACACACGAGAAAACCGCCTCCCCTCTCGGGTAATACCTCACGCCGGTCCTGCAGGTGTCGCTGTCCGCGGCCGCTTGGTCTCACGTTTTTTCCTCGCTTTGAATCTAAACATCCGACCACGTCCAGTCCGCTCTCTGCTGTTACTTAGGAAACGGGGCGGAACCTATAACTGGCCAATAGCTGCTGGCCATTTTTTCTTTATCCAATAAACTTTATTGTACAGAACAATTTAGACAACCTAAAGCTGCTGCTCGCTGGCGTTCGCCACCGGGGTGCTTAGGGTGGCAGGAGGTCCTGCCCGTCTTATCAGAGTTGTCCTTGAATTAAATGGAGAAGATGTTTTGGAATATTGGGCAGGGGCATAGCTGGGGGGGAAACAGTTATGAAAAATGGGGGAACCCCACATCGATTTTTCCAATTATTATTTATTTATTTTTTTAGATCGACGTGGGCCCCTCCCCCCCACATTTTTAGAGCCAGCCAGATACAACAGAGCAGCAGCCGAGCATTACCAGGGTGGGAAGGGCCACTGTTTTTGTACTTTACCAGCCTGCGGCCGCCCCGGTGCCGGCCATCACTACAGATGGCGTCCGCCTGCCGGGACCTCCGCCAATCAGCTGTATTGGAAGGGGTGCAGAGATAGTGAAAGCACTGCTTCCCCTTCATTCCCGTCACTTCTGAATCACCGTCAAACCGCAGTGAGAGCGCTGCACCCCCTTCAAAACAGCTGATTGGCGGGAGTCCCGGCAGGCGGACCCCGACCCATCAGCTATTGATAGCCTATCCTGGGGATAGGCCATACATTTTTAGGGACTGGACAACCCAGGCCCCAGCAGGCAGTAATAGTATACTTACCCTCCTCTTCAGCTCCGACCGCAGCGGAGGTCCTGACTCCATCCAGAGTCGGGATTTTGCGCACAGCGATGCGACATCATGACGTGAAGAGACGCCAGGATCTCCCCTGCGCACGGAACAAGGAGGATAAGTATATTGTCAGTAACTATAGTAACAGGGGCCCGTGTAGTTTATTTCACAGGCCCCAGGAGGTACTATAGTAACATTTTATAGACGTGCGGGAGGCCGCGGGAAATTGCGACCACTGCGACCCCTACAGTTATGCCACTGTATGGAGAAATGACTATACAAGGGATAAGATTTATTTGCTAATAGTGGACTGCCCCTTTAAGGGGATTAGTGACTGCTATACTGTATAAAAGGGCGTCTGTTATTCAGGGACTTTGCTGGTTACTCAGAAAGGGGCGTGTGAAACGTTTTCAGCTAAAAAGAGAGCCTTGGTGGACTATTCCTTTAAAGAGGCTCTGTCACCACATTATAAGTGGTCTATCTTGTACATGATGTGATCGGCGCTGTAATGTAGATTGCAGCAGTTTTTTATTTAGAAAAACAATCATTTTTGACGGAGTTATGACCTATTTTAGCTTTATGCTAATGAGTTTCTCAATGGACAACTGGGTGTGTTTTACTATATGACCAAGTGGGCGTTGTGGAGAGAAGTGTATGACGCTGACCAATCAGTGACCAATCAGCATCATACACTTCTCTCCATTCATTTACACAGCACATCTTGATCTTACTAGATCTCTATGTGCAGACACATACACACACTAATGTTATGTTAAGGATCTGCCAGGCACAGCGTCTGTACCCACGCCCATAGGTAATCAGCCTGCACCTGCTTCTATGTCTGTGAGACTGACTCCATCTTCCACCACTCAGGATGGCAGGCTTAGGAGTGGGAGAGCCTATCATAGCCTGGCCAGACGGAGCTAGCTCCCGCCCTCTGTCTATTTATACCTGCCTTTCCTGTTCCTCCTTGCTTGTGATTTTTGTTTTGTTTCCTGGCCCTGCTGCAGCTTCTTTATCCATTTGACCCTGCTTCATATCGACCCTGGCTTACTGACTACTCTCCTGCTCTGCGTTTGGTACCTCGTACACTCCTGGTTTGACTCGGCTTGTTCACTACTCTACTGCTCTGCATTTGGTACCTCGTACACTCCTGGTTTGACTCGGCTCGTTCACCACTCTTGTTGCTCGCGGTGTTGCCGTGGGCAACTGCCCCTTTTCCCTTGCTTCTATGTACCCTTGTCTGTTTGTCTGTCGGGCACTTATTGAGCGTAGGGACCGTCGCCCAGTTGTACCCCGTCGCCTAGGGCGGGTCGTTGCAAGTAGGCAGGGACTGAGTGGCGGGTAGATTAGGGCTCAGTTGTCTGTTTCCTTACCCCGTCATTACATGTTACTCAAGTGTCCTGACAGTGAATAGACATCACTACCAGCCAGGACGTGATGTCTATTCACAATCCCGACACTTCAGTAACGTTTGAGTTTGACTTACAACACAGTTTATCGAGATCACGCTGGGCTGTCATTTACAGCGAGATCTCATTGTGCTGTGCTGTAAATCCCACACAAACATTAGCGAAGTGTCAGGATTCTGAATAGACATCATGTCCTGGCTGGAGATGATGTCTATTAGCTCTCAAGACACTTCAGTAACGTTAATGTGTGTGTATGTGGCTGCACATAGTGATCTAGTAAGATCACTATGTGCAGAGTAAATGAACGGAGAGAAGTGTATGGCGCTGATTGGTCAGCGTCATACACTTCTCTCCACAACGCCCACTTGGCTAAAATGTAAAACACGCCCAGTTGTCTATTAAGAAACTCATTAGCATAAATCTAAAATAGGTCATCACTCCGTCAAAAATAATCGTTTTTCTAAATAAAAAAACACTGCTGTAATCTACATTACAGCGCGGATCACATCATGTACAAGATAGGTCACTTATAATGTGGTGACAGAGCCTCTTTAAGTGTCTTTTAGAATATGTTGGAGATCTGGGATCAGTGTAAGAAGATGTATTACCCATAGTGTTTGCTAGTCGACTTTTCACTCACTAAAATCCAATGTAATTTAATCCGGCATTTGATAATCCAGAAAGTCTGATGATCTGGCTCTTGTTTCCAGCACAAATCTGTATAATGTGGAACCAATGAAGAAATTCCTCTAAGGAAATGTTGTTCTGAAATAATGGAAAGGGTGAAGCTGGGCCCTGAGGAGTCGGGGGCCGACATGCCACATTAGAGGACTCCAGTACTATACATGGACATGATAATTGGGGGTCCCTGATACAGATTTACATTGGGAGCTTCAAGTTATGACTGCTTACAAGTCAGTTTCATATACCTTTGTGTGTCGTCTGATAATCGAGCACCTATAAAGTCCCATTGATGCCAGATTAAAGGAATTTTCTGTACGTTGTGCACTACAGAGTCATGTAACATTGCTGCGTCCCTGAGGCGTCTTGTGAATATACAAGACTGTTCTGGAAACAAGTGCTGAATTATCAGATTTTCTGGATGATCGGAAGCCGGATTAAGGGAATTTCAGTGTATTTACATCACGTGCGCCGCGCGACCTGACTCATCTTTATTTTTATACAGACGTCACATGACCTGGTTGTTGTAGTTTTATTTTTTATTATATGAAAGTTCCCACATATTAAATCCTTGTGTGAATGATGGGAATCCGAATCCCATATATGAGGCCAGCCCCGCAGAGAACAAGATTATGTAATATATTGATTATAGGCGTATGGATAGAGAACAGTCCAGCAGGCAGCACAGTATCGTCTTGTATCTATTGTGAAGCGATTTGGCGGCAGAATCAGGTTTTGTCGTGTACGGGTTGAACCCACGACTATTAGTAATAATGAAGCGGATCATATTGGTACATCGTGCCCCCTCCCCTCTCAGATCCGGTTATTCCGTGTCCATTCGTTGAACGGTTTCTTCCACCAGATCGCAGCGAGTTACGGTTTCGCTCAGGACGGCGGTGGTGCCCCGCAGGTAACGATAAGAAGCGAACCTGGGATGAGAGTAGGGAGGATTATACGTAGACCGTGCGACATTGGTACCATCTGATGGAGTGTCCGCAGCGGGGGCATGTATAGGGGACGGGGCAGGACATGTTCACATTATGGCTCATGGTATATTCACACCCAGGGTCGTACTGGCCCACCAGAAGATCCTGCGGTTGGCCCTGAAGATCAAGCAGAAGACCCCCCCATTGGGAGCTGACACCACACCAATCATAAGTGTAGAGCTAACCTGAGCCCCCGACCCATGGGCACCATAGCAGCCGTAGGGGCTGATTCTATGTACGCACTGCAGGGTTTTATGTAAGTTCTGCAGCTTTCTAATGTGCTTTGTACTTCAATTCTCATCATTTCCAAGATATCTGCTTGCTATCAGTGAATGAAGCATGCATAGTTGCAACCCATTATGTCAAGCTGAAAATGTGCGTTGCTTGTCACAGTCAGACGGTGTGATCAAGTTGTGGTGCATTGCCATGAAATTGTTATGGTAATCACAAATATAAACCGCGATTTGACTGCACCATGTGAATAGACCCTAGCAGAGTTAGGTCAGAACGGATTTTCATTTTCTGGATGTAAACAATTAATATTTCCATTCACTGCAAGCAAGCAGAAATCTTGAAATGGGTGAGGAGTTAGAGCTGATAGTATATTAGAAAGTTGCAGAACCTTTCATTATACAGTGATTAAAACATAAACCCTCCATTATGGACGATCCTTGTTCTCCCCCACAAGAGATTTCAGGGGACACTGCCGCCATCAACATTACATTGTCAGCGAGGTAGCATTGATATGGGGGTACCCTATATATGTATATGGCCTCTTATATTATTTTACCTTTTTCCCTTGGCCTCCATTTCGGTGTAACCCCTTAATACCTGTGCCCCTCCACGTGTAATGACACAAAGATCCACGCCACTGACGGAGCCAAGGTCACAGATGATGCCCGCCGTTATGGAGTCCGTGACTAGTTGCTTAGCGTCCTCCAGCTGAGAGAAGGTGGGAGTCAAATTAAATCTTACTGTCTGCATAGTGAATGAGTCTATTCACAGTATATGAGTCTATTCACACAGTGCGTCATATCGCAGCTCACTGCCACAAAGCAATAAACCACAATTTGACTGCATTGTGTGAATCGACCTATAATGCCACTTGATCAATATTTCAGGCAAACCCCCTCCTTTGCGCAATAATGATCTACTAAAAATGAATTGAACTCATTATTTGGCAGGTATGAAAGTGCCACAGATGACCAACAGCAGCCACTATTGTTGTATAATCTGTGGTGTATGGCCAAATCACCCCGTTATACAGTGACATGACGGATAATGAGGTAATGTTGCCATTCAGGAGCCTGGGAAAGCTGGGCGGCAGTTCCTGGTGGCCATATTAGTTGTCACTAAGAAATGACAGAAAAGAAGGATAACATCTTGATAGAAGAGGGCGGCTTTTTTGGGCTCCGCAGCTGCAGGGATATTACATTTCACATTGATGCCCACATTTATGGCCCCCTGTATTCTGTGAATGGAGAGAGCATAGGGGCTGCCATAAAGTGTGACCGGCCATGACAGCAGTTTTCACTTCCCTCCATTCACGGCCTGGATCCTGCAGACGATGCTGGCGGTGATTTGAGTTCTGGATATATATTAGGGACAAGCTTACAATATATTTCCCCTATAAACTACTTAGAGGGGCTCCATGAGGTGCTCCACTTTCACTGTACTTCACGTCTTATGAGGAATATATGGCTACCTACATGAAGTTATTACGCTCTCTCCTCCATGTCGGGTTTGACCATCAGACCCCAGACCATCACATTACCTCCACCATGCTTGACAGATGGCGTCAGGCACTCTTCCAGCATCTTTTCAGTTGTTCTGCGTCTCACAATATGTTCTTCTGTGCAGGGGCGTAGCTAAAGGCTCATGGGCCCCGATGCAAAAGTTCTTATTGAGCCCCCCCCCCCCCACCCCGCAAACTCTCCTAAGTGACCCAACAATGCAGCACTAGCAGCCGGGGCGTCACTAAGGCTGGGCTCACACACCCTATTTACGGACGTAATTCGGGCGTTTTAGCATTGAATTACGTCTGAAATTGCGGCTCAAAAGCGTTGGCAAACATCTGCCCATTCATTTGAATGGGTCTTACGATGTTCTGTGCCGACGGTCATTTTTTTTACGCGCCGCTGTCAAAAGGCGGCGCGTAAAAAAGACGCCCGCATCAAAGAAGTGCCTGTCACTTCTTCAGACGTAAATGGAGCCGTTTTCCATGGACTCCATGGAAAAACAGCTCCAATTACGTCCGTAATTGACGCAGCGAAAGGCACCTGCACATGCTATTACGGCTGAAATTACGGTGCTGTTTTCTCCTGAAAACAGCACCGTAATTTCAGCCGTAACGGACGCTGCCGTATGAACATACCCTCAGGGCTTAAAATGTCAGGGGAAATAGCCCCAATACATATGTGTCCGCCCCCCAAAAAATGTGTGTATAGGAGACAGCATATCTATAGCACTACGACCCTATAAACTATGGATAGGATTAGATACATTGGCTGAGCAGACAGTATCACACATGATAGGATTAGATACAGTGGCTGAGCAGACAGTATCACACATGATAGGATTAGATACAGTGGCTGAGCAGACAGTATCACACATGATAGGATTAGATACAATGACTCAGCAGACAGTATCACACATGATAGGATTAGATACAGTGGCTCAGCAGACAGTACCACACATGATAGGATTAGATACAGTGGCTCAGCAGACAGTATCACACATGATAGGATTAGATACAGTGGCTGAGCAGACAGTATCACACATGATTAGATTAGATATAGGGCCCAGCAGACAGTATCACACATGATCGGATTAGATATAGGGCCCAGCAGACAGTATCACACATGATCGGATTAGATACAGTGGCTCGGAAGGCAGTATCACACATGATAGGATTAGATACAGCGGCTCAGCAGACAGTATCACACATGATAGGATTAGATACAGGGCTCAGCTCGCTGACATTGCGGCTCCAGCGTTGGACCCAGGAAAGGTAAGAATAATAATTTTGCTTCTTTATGTGTTATTGATTATTTTTGTGCGTTTGTGTTTTTTTACAGGTTCGGTTGTTGGACTTCGGATACGAGGACTTCAATGATGGCGTTTTTTTTATTCTCAATAAAATGGTTAATGAGGGTTGTGTTTTTTTATTTCAATAAAATATTTTTTCTATGTGCTTGTATCTTTTTAAACTTTATTATCACCGCCTTAGTAACGGCCGCTGGCTGATTGACAACCTCCATTACTAAGGCGGGGCTTAATGTTAGCAGGTGCAGAGGCCAACACTAACCCCCCATTATTACCCTGGTACTCACCGCCACCAGGGGTACTCGGAAGAGCCGGGTACGAACCAGTACCCGACCATCTGCAGTGACGGTCAGGCACCGGGGGCGGCCGCAGGCTGGTAGTATTAGGCTGGGTTCACACGACCATGTTACGTCCGTAATGTACGGAACGTATTTCGGCCGGAAGACCCGGACCGAACACACTGCAGGGGGCCGGGCTCCTAGCATCATAGTGATGTACGACGCTAGGAGTCCCTGCCTCGCTGCAGGACAACTGTCTCGTACTGTAATCATGATTACAGTGCGGTACAGTAGTTCCACGCAGAGGCAGGGACTCCTAGCGTCGTACATCACTATGATGCTAGGAGCCCGGCCCCCTGCAGTGTGTTCGGTCCGGGTCTTCCGGCCGAAATACGTTCCGTACATTACGGACGTAACATGGTCTTGTGAACCCAGCCTTAGGCTGGGGAAGGCCAAAAACAGTGCCACCTACCACCCTGGTAATGCTGCCTGCTGCTGCTGTGTTGTATCTGGCTGGTTATGAAAATTGGGGGGGGACCCGACATCAGTCTTTCCAATAATTTTTTATTTATTTTTTTTTAAATGACGTGGGGTCCCCCCCATTTTTCATAACCAGCCAGATACAATAAAGCAGCAGCAGGCTAGCATTACCAGGGTGGGAAGGGCCGCTGTTTTTGGGCTTTCCCCTCCTGATACTACCAGCCTGCGGCCGCCCCACTAGCCGACCATCACTACAGATGGTCAGGTACTGGATCGTACCCGGCTCTTCCCAGCACCCCTGGTGGCGGTGGGTACCGGGGTAATAATGGGGGTTAATGTTAGCCTTTGCACCGGCTAACACTAAGCCCCGCCTTAGCAATGGATGCTGTCAATCAGCCGGCGGCCATTACTAAGGCGGTAGTAATATAGTTTAAAAAAAATCAAAGACATAGAAAAAATATTTAATTGAAATAAAAAAAAAACCCACACAACCCTCATTAACCATTTTATTGATAATAAAAAAAAAAGCCGTCATCGAAGTAGTCCTGGAATCCGACGTAGTCTAATGACCAAACCTGTAAGAAAACACACAAAAAAACACGATTAGTAACACATGTGTTAGGCTTAGATACAGGGCCCATGTGTGATACTGTCTGTGGGACCCTGTATCTAAGCCTACCACAAGTTAGGCTTAGATACAGGGTCCAGCAGACAGTAATCTTATAAAGTATAAGATTACTGTCTGCTGGACCCTGTATCTAAACCTACAGTGTGGTAGGCTTATATACAGGGCCCATCAGACAGGATCACACATGGGCCATGTATCTAAGCCTACCATGTGATTGGCTTAGATACAGGGCCCAGCAGACAGGATCACACATGGGCCATGTATCTAAGCCTACCATGTGATTGGCTTACATACAGGGCCCAGCAGACAGGATCACACAATCTGTGATCCTGTCTCATGGGCCCTCTAAGCCTGCTAAATAGTAGGCTTAAAGGGGTTGTGCAGTCCCTAAACATTGATGGCCTATCCACAGTACAAATCCATCGGTATGATGTGCACGGCCAACTTCTTATACATATAGCATGGCGCTGTAGGGCTTCAGGACTTGATCTGACAAGTCCAACCCTCCCATGTACCTATTGTAATCCAGGATGCAGTCTGGTTTGGGGGTCTCTGTACTGGTACCTCGTACTGGTACATGGGTACTGGTGTGGCCATGTATTGTTGTCAATACAAGGACATCTCTCTTGTCCTTGTACTTGACACACAATATGTTGCTGCTAGAATGTTCCCTGCTCTCACCCCTTCTGAGTGTTTGCCCAAGCAGAGTCTTAGGGAGGCCTCTCAGATTTCTTCTAGCAGTGCCGCATGACTGGAAGCGAGGCAGTTGAAGAGTGGGACGCTGGTATAAAAATAATCCAGGGACAGGTGGTAACCCTGGTCCAGCAGTGGGTGCACCAAATCCCACACAATTTTTGCATTAACTCCCAGTAAGCATTCTGGGGGCTGACTACTGGTGTCCTTCCCTTCATATATCCTAAACCTGTAGGTATACCCTGATGCACTTTCGCACAGCTTATACATCTTCGCGCCATACCTTGCCCTCTTACCCGGCAGGTACTCGCGGAATTGAACCCTCCCTTTAAAATGTACCAAGGACTCATCAATAGAAATACACTTCTTGGGGGTGTATGCTTGGGAAAACCGGGCACTGAAACGGTCTAATAGGGGTCTCCGTTTATACAAACAGTCAAAACTGGGGTAATCTCGGGTGGGCACGGCTCATTATCAGTATAATGTAAGAAGAGAAGTATTGCCTAATTTTTTTATTTTTTAGTTTACAGTTCAGTTTTGAAGTTGCATTGAGGGGCCCATATATTAGAAACCCCTATCAAACACCCCATTTTAGAAACTAGACCCCTCAAAGTATTCACAACAGCATTTAGAAAGTTTATGAACCCTTTATGTGTTTCACAGAAATTTAGAGCAAAGTAGAGGTGAAATTTACATTTTTTTTTTGTCAGAAAATCCTCTTTATACCATTTTTTTTTATAACACAAAAGGTTTTATCAGAGAAACGCAACTCAATACTTAATACCCAGATTCTGCAGTTTTGAGAAATATCCCACAAATGGCCCTAGTGCGGTAATGGACTGAAGCACCGGCCTCCGAAGCAAAGGAGCACCTAGTGGATTTTGAGGAATCTTTTTTATTAGGCACCATGTCCGGTTTGAAGAGGTCTTGTGGTGCCAAAACAGTGGAAACCCCCCAAAAGTGACCCCATTTTGGAAACTAGACCCCTTGAGGAATTCATTGTAGTTTTCTTGGGATTTTTGATCAGTTTTTATTCTATTTTTAGGTGGCGTGGTGACTAAAAAACAGCAATTCTACTATTGTTCTTTTATTCTATTTTTTTTATAGCGTTCACCATGAGCTATAAATGACATATTCACTTTATTCTGCGGGGCGATACGATTATGGCGATACCATATGTTTATAGTTTTTTTTATGTCTTATAGCGTTTGCACAATAAAATACGTTTTGTAAAAAATCATTCACTTTTTGTGTTACCTTATTCTAAGAGCCAGAACATTTTTATTTTTCCATCAATAAAGCCGTACGAGGAATTATTTTTTGCGTAACGAACTGTAGTTTCGATAAGTTAAATTTTTAGGTACATGCGACTTTTTTCTCTCTTTTTATTCCATTTTTTGGGAGGTGAAGTGACCAAACAATTGTGTTTCTGGTATTTATTATTATTTTCTTTTACGGCGTTCACCGTGCGGGATAAATAATGAAATAATTTTGTAGTTCAGGCCGTTACGGACACGGCGATACCAATTATGTATAGTTTATTTATATATTTTTATTAATAATAAAGGACTGATAAGGTAAAAAGAGGGATTTTTACTTACTTTTATTTTCTTATTTTTACACATCTTTTTTAAACTTTTTTTTTTACTTTATTACTTTGTCCCACTAGGGGACTTGAGGGCAGGAGGCCCTGATCGCAATTCTAATACACTGCACTACATGCGTAGTGCAGTGTATTAGAGCTGTCAGCTACTCACTGATAGCAAGCAAAGTGGATCCTGACTTTGTCAGGACCCACTAGGCTTCCGTCGATGGCATAACCGGACTCCATTGTTTGGTGTCCGGTTGAAATAGTCACCATCGCCGGCCGCTATCGTGTAGCAGGCCGGCGATGGCAGCTTAACCCCTAAAAAGCGATCGGTCCCCGCTGTAGGAGCTGTGACAGCTGCTGTACGAGACATCAGCTGTCACAGCTCCTGTATGTGTCGGGTGGACGGCCGAAACGGCCGTTACTCCCGAGACGTACTATTAGGTCATGGAGCGCGAACGATACAGCTACCATGACCTAATAATACGTCCAGGAGCGGGAAGGGGTTAATGAAGCTGCCAGTTGAGGACCTGTGAGGCGTCTATTTCTCAAACTAGAGACTCTAATGTACTTGTCTTGTTGCTCAGTTGAGCAGCGGGGCCTCCCACTTCTCTTTCTACTCTGGTTAGAGCCTGTTTGTGCTGTCCTCTGAAGGGAGTAGTACACATCGTTGTAGGACATCTTCAGTTTCTTGGCAATTTCTCGCATGGAATAGCCTTCATTTCTAAGAACAAGAATAGACTGTCGAGTTTCGCATGAAAGCTCTCTTTTTCTAGCCATTTGCAGAGTTTAATCGAACCCACAAATGTAATGCTCCAGATTCTCAACTAGCTCAAAGGAAGGTCAGTTTTATAGCTCCTCTAAACAGCAAAACTGTTTACAGCGGTGCTAACATAATTGCACAAGGGTTTTCAAGTGTTTTCTAATCATCCATTAGCCTTCTAACACAGTTAGCAAACACAATGTACCATTAGAACACTGGAGTGATGGTTGCTGGAAATGGGCCTCTATACACCTATGTAGATATTGCATTAAAAACCAGACGTTTGCAGCTAGAATAGTCATTTACCACATTAACAATGTATAGAGTGTATTTCTGATTAATTTAATGTTATCTTCATTGAAAAAAACTGTGCTTTTCTTTCAAAAATAAGGAAATTTCTAAGTGACCCTAAACTTTTGAACGGTAGTGTATATGTGTGTATGTATATATATATATATATATATATATACACATGTGTGTGTTATATATATATATAATGTGTGTGTGTGTATGTATATATATGTTTGTATATGTGTGTGTGCGTGTGTGTGTGTGTGATATATATATATATATATATATATATATATATAATGTGTGTGTATATGTATATATATGTGTTTGTATATATGTGTGTGTGTGTATATATACACACACACATACACACACTGCATATTATATTACACACACTGAGGCCTCGTTTCATTTGTCTTATCCATCATTCATCTCCCCTTGACTTATTCTCCGCTCACCCTCTGCGTCCAAGGTCAGTACAGTCCTGTCATTCATTAGAACGTAAAGAGGTAGTGGAAAAAGGGAGGATCCCATGAGGCGCTGCTGCGTGGCTGTTGAAGGAACTCAGCGATGGTAGACAAAATGATATAAATAAATATATGTTTATTGAAAAACATTAATAATAATGGCTACGCGTTTTAACGCTGTACTAGCGTCTTCCTCAGGCCGTTAAAATTACATACAAAAGAGGTTGTGTAATGACGGGGGGTAGGGAAACGGACAAGTGAGCCCTAGTCTACCCGCCACTCTGTCCCTGCCTACTTGCAACGACCCGCCCTAGGCGACGGGGTACAACTGGGCGGCGGTCCCTGCGCTCAGTAAGTGCACGACAAACACGACAAACATACAAGGGAATACAAGCAAGGGAAAGGGGCAGTTGCCCACGGGAACACCATGAGCAACCAGAGTTGTGAACGAGCCGAGTCAAGCCAGGAGTGTGCGAGGTACCAAACGAAGAGCAGAAGAGTAGTCAGTAAGCCAGGGTCTGTATGGAGCAGGATCAAAATAGAAGGAGCTGTAGCTGGGCCAGGAAACCACACGAAAAGAATCACAAGCACCGAGGGACAGGAAGGGCAGGCTTAAATAGACCGAGGGCGGGAGCTAGCTGAGTCAGGCCAGGTTGCGATAGGCTCTCCCACTCCTAAGCCTGCCAGCCTGAGTGGTGGAAGCTGGAGTCAGTCTCAGGGATGTAGATTCAGGTGCTGACTGATTAATTATGGGAGTTAACCCCGAAGCTATGCCTGGCAGATCCTTTACAGTACCCCCCCCTTTTATGAGGGGCCACCGGACCCTTTCTAAGTGGACCTGGCTTACTGGGGAAACGCAGGTGGAACCTCCTGACCAATACCCCAGCGTGAACATCCCGGGCGGGTACCCAAGTCCTCTCCTCGGGCCCGTATCCTCTCCAATGGACCAGGTACTGGAGGGAGCCTTGGACCATCTTGCTGTCCACAATCTTGGCCACCTCGAATTCCACCCCCTCAGGGGTGAGGACGGGAACAGGAGGTCTCCTCGAGGGAGCCAAGGACGGGGAGCAGCGTTTAAGGAGGGAGGCATGAAACACGTCGTGTATACGAAAAGACGGGGGTAACTCCAGCCGGAAGGAGACAGGATTGAGGACCTCAATGACCTTATACGGCCCAATAAACCGGGGAGCAAACTTCTTGGATGGAGCCTTGAGACGCAAGTTCCTAGACGACAACCACACCAGATCCCCGACCATAAACAGGGGGTTAGCAGAACGCTTTCTATCAGCCTGAGTTTTTTGTACGCTCTGGGACGCCTCTAGGTTCTTCTGAACCTGGGCCCAGACTGTGCACAGTTCCCGATGAACGACCTCTACCTCGGGATTGTTGGAACTACCAGGTGAAACGGAGGAGAACCGTGGATTAAACCCAAAATTACAGAAAAAGGGGGAGACCCCTGATGAGTTACTGACCCGGTTATTAAGGGAAAATTCGGCGAGGGGAATGAATGAGACCCAATCATATTGACAGTCAAAGACAAAACACCTTAAATATTGTTCTAGAGATTGATTAGTCCTCTCAGTTTGGCTATTGGTTTCAGGATGGAAGGCAGAGGAGAAGGACAGATCAATCTCCAACTTCATACAGAAGGCTCTCCAAAACAATGAAACAAATTGTACTCCTCTGTCCGAAACAATATTGACAGGGACCCCATGGAGACGCAGGATGTGTTTGACAAACAAGGTAGCCAACGTCTTGGCGTTGGGTAGTTTCTTGAGGGGCACAAAGTGGCACATCTTACTGAAGTGGTCTACTACCACCCACACCACCGACTTGCCTTGGGATGGAGGCAAATCGGTGATAAAATCCATGGAGATATGTGTCCAAGGTCTCTGGGGAATGGGCAACGAACGCAGTAAGCCCGCTGGTCGGGACCTGGGAGTCTTGGACCTAGCACAAACCTCACAAGCGGCGACGTAGGCCTTAACGTCTTTAGGCAACCCAGGCCACCAATAGTTTCTAGTAATGAGGTGTTTGGTACCCAGGATGCCTGGATGACCAGATAGTGCCGAGTCATGATTTTCCCTAAGTACCCTTAGCCAGAATTGCAGGGGAACAAACAGCTTGTTCTCAGGAAGGTTCCCGGGAGCTGAACCTTGATCAGCAGCAATTTCAGAGACTAAATCAGAATCGATCGAGGAAATGATTATACCTGGAGGCAAAATACAAGCAGGATCTTCCTCCGAAAGAGGGCTGGCCATGAAGCTACGCGACAGTGCATCAGCCTTAATATTTTTAGACCCAGCCCTATAGGTAACCAAAAAATTTAATCTGGTAAAAAATAACGCCCATCGAGCTTGTCTCGGGTTTAGCCTCCGGGCAGATTCTAGGAAAACCAGATTCTTGAGGTCGGTAAGGACCGTTACCTGGTGCCTAGCCCCCTCCAGGAAGTGGCGCCACTCTTCAAATGCCCATTTAATGGCTAAGAGTTCGCGGTTGCCAATATCATAGTTACTCTCAGTTGGCGAAAACTTCCTGGAGAAGTAGGCACAGGGGCGGAGATGGGTGAGGGACCTGGTACCCTGGGACAAGACAGCCCCCACTCCCACCTCAGATGCGTAAACTTCCACGATAAATGGCTCCATTTGGTTGGGCTGAACCAGCACCGGGGCCGAGATAAAGCACCTCTTAAAGACCTCAAAAGCCTGGACAGCCTCAGGAGGCCAGTGGAGGAGATCAGCTCCTTTGCGAGTGAGGTCCGTAAGAGGCTTAGCGATGACCGAGAAGTTAGCAATAAATCTCCTGTAATAATTAGCGAACCCCAGAAAACACTGTAATGCCTTCAGGGAGGCAAGTTGGACCCATTCCGCCACAGCCTGAACCTTGGCGGGGTCCATGCGGAATTCATGAGGAGTGAGGATTTGACCCAAAAATTGTATTTCCTGTACCCCAAACACACATTTTTCGGTTTTGGCAAACAGTTTGTTTTCCCGAAGGACCTGGAGCACCTTCCTGACATGCTCAATGTGGGAGGACCAGTCCTTGGAAAACACCAGTATGTCATCAAGGTACACTACAAGAAATATCCCCAGGTAATTTCTCAAAATCTCATTTATGAAATTCTGGAAGACCGCAGGGGCATTACACAACCCAAAGGGCATGACGAGGTATTCGAAATGGCCTTCGGGCGTGTTAAACGCAGTCTTCCACTCATCCCCCTCTTTGATGCGGATAAGGTTATACGCCCCCCGTAGATCCAACTTAGAGAACCATTGGGCCCCCTGAACCTGATTGAAGAGATCAGGAATCAAAGGAAGGGGATACTGGTTCCTTACCGTGACCTTATTCAGGCTACGGTAGTAAATGCATGGCCTAAGACCACCATCCTTCTTCCCTACGAAGAAGAAGCCAGCACCTACCGGAGAAGTAGAGGGACGAATGTAACCCTTGGCCAGGCATTCCTGGATATACTCTATCATGGCTTCACGTTCGGGACAAGAAAGATTAAATATTCTACCCTTAGGAAGCTTAGCTCCTGGTACCAATTCGATAGCGCCATCGTATTCTCTATGAGGAGGTAACACTTCGGAGGCCTCCTTAGAGAAAACATCAGCGAAGTCCTGAACAAACTCGGATAGCGTGTTCGCCTCCTCAGGGGGAGAAATAGAATTAACAGAAAAACATGACGTAAAACATTCATTACCCCATTTGGTTAGCTCCCCAGTATTCCAGTCAAACGTGGGATTATGCAACTGCAACCAGGGAAGGCCTAGAACCAAATCGTACGATAATCCCTGCATCAACAGTACAGAGCACTGCTTCAAATGCATGGAGCCAACAAGGAGTTCAAAAACAGGGGTATGCTGTGTAAAATAACCATTAGCAAGAGGAGTGGAGTCGATACCCACTACCGGGACAGGTTTAGGCAAATCAATCAGAGGCATAGCAAGAGACATAGCAAATTCCACAGACATAATATTAGTAGAGGACCCTGAATCCACGAAGGCACTGTCGGTAGCAGACCTACCACCAAAAGAGACCTGAAAGGGAAGCAAGATCTTAGTACGTTTCCTATTTACGGGAAATACCTGTGCACCCAAGTGACCTCCCCGATGATCACTTAGGCGCGGAAGTTCTCTGGCTGCATTCTTACGCTTAGGACAGTTGTTCACTTGATGCTTGTCATCCCCACAGTAGAAGCAGAGACCATTCTTCCTGCGGAATTCTCTACGTTGTTGGGGGGACACGGAGGCCCCGAGTTGCATAGGTATCTCTGAGTCTTTTGGGGAGGAACGAAGCAACGGAACTTCGGGAGGCATCATGGGGGAGTCGGAGGAGAAAACACATAAACGTTCACGTTGTCGTTCCCTGAGACGTCGGTCAAGTCGTACCGCTAAAGCCATAACCTGGTCTAGGGAGTCAGAAGAGGGATAGCTAACTAGCAGGTCTTTCAGGGCATTCGACAGACCCAACCTAAACTGGCACCTTAAGGCAGGGTCATTCCACCGAGAAGCTACGCACCACTTCCTAAAGTCAGAACAATACTCCTCAACAGGTCTCTTACCCTGACGTAAGGTCACCAGCTGACTCTCGGCAAAGGCAGTCCTGTCAGTCTCGTCATAAATAAGTCCGAGAGCAGAAAAGAAACAATCAACGGAGGAAAGTTCAGGGGCGTCAGGAGCCAAGGAGAAGGCCCACTCTTGGGGCCCTTCCTGGAGCCGGGACATAATTATACCCACCCGCTGGCTCTCAGAACCTGAGGAATGAGGCTTTAAACGAAAGTAAAGCCTACAACTCTCCCGAAAGGAGAGAAAAGCCCTCCGGTCCCCAGAGAACCGGTCGGGCAACTTGAGGTGGGGTTCAAGAGGTGAGGTGAGGGGAACTACCAAGGTAGCATCAGGCTGGTTGACCCTCTGAGCCAGGGCCTGGACCTGTAGGGAGAGACCCTGCATTTGCTGAGCCAGGGTCTCACGGGGGTCCATAGTGGTGTCAGGGACCAGGGTAGACTAGGTATGGGCTTGTGATTATGTAATGACGGGGGGTAGGGAAACGGACAAGTGAGCCCTAGTCTACCCGCCACTCTGTCCCTGCCTACTTGCAACGACCCACCCTAGGCGACGGGGTACAACTGGGCGGCGGTCCCTGCGCTCAGTAAGTGCACGACAAACACGACAAACATACAAGGGAATACAAGCAAGGGAAAGGGGCAGTTGCCCACGGCAACACCGTGAGCAACCAGAGTGGTGAACGAGCCGAGTCAAGCCAGGAGTGTGCGAGGTACCAAACGAAGAGCAGAAGAGTAGTCAGTAAGCCAGGGTCTGTATGGAGCAGGATCAAAATAGGAGCTGTAGCTGGGCCAGGAAACCACACGAAAAGACTCACAAGCACCGAGGGACAGGAAGGGCAGGCTTAAATAGACCGAGGGCGGGAGCTAGCTGAGTCTGGCCAGGTTGCGATAGGCTCTCCCACTCCTAAGCCTGCCAGCCTGAGTGGTGGAAGCTGGAGTCAGTCTCAGGGATGTAGATTCAGGTGCTGACTGATTAATTATAGGAGTTAACCCCGAAGCTGTGCCTGGCAGATCCTTTACAGGCTGCTTATATATCAACGGAAATCTAAGCACACAGGAAGGAAAAAAAAAAGGGGTCAAAAGGGGAAAGGTCAAAGAATGATTGTGACGTCATAAACAATTCTAAACAATTTTCCAATATAGATGTTATTTATGACGTCACAATCATTCTTTGACCTTTCCCCTTTTGACCCCTTTTTTTTCCTTCCTGTGTGCTTAGATTTCCGTTGATATATAAGCAACCTCTTTTGTATGTAATTTTAACGGCCTGAGGAAGACGCTAGTACAGCGTTGAAACGCGTAGCCATTATTATTAATGTTTTTCAATAAACATATATTTATTTATATCATTTTGTCTACCATCGCTGAGTTCCTTCAACAGCCACGCAGCAGCGCCTCACGGTATCCTCCCTTTTTCCACTACCTCTTTACGTTCTAACTAGCGGTGACCACCTGGTTTACCGGTTTGGATCCAGGCAGCAGCACCTGTGCACTTTTTCATTGCCTTTTCCAAGCACTATCGTGGTGAGCATAATAGACCACGTTCAATATTCTATTTAAACCCCATTGACCTGCACTATGTGGCGCCGTGCTTTTTGCTTTTCTGGTCATTCATTAGATGAAGCGATAAAACACAGGGGAAGGTAACCTATTTTCAGACATAAACAAGGCGTATAATGCCTCGTTTTACGTCTGAAAATAGGGCTACAATACGTCGGCAAACATCTGCCCATTCATTTGAATGGGTTTGCCGACGTGCTGTGCCGACGACCTGTCATTTACGCGTCGTCGTTTGACAGCTGTCAAACGACGACGCGTAAAATGACTGCCTCGTCAAAGAAGTGCAGGACACTTATTTGCAACGTAATTTGAGCCGTTCTTCATTGAAGTCAATGAAGAGCAGCTCAAGATTTACGAGCGTCACAGACGCCTCGCATAATGCGAGGAACTTTTACGTCTGAAACGACGCAGCTGTTTTCTCCTGAAAACAGTCTGTCTTTTCAGATGTAAAAGGTAGCTAGCGTGTGCACATACCCTAAAGGTCTGCAATGCTGTAATTGCTGCAAATGGAGCATTCTTTGACGAAAGCAAAGTTTGAAGGAGAAAATTATTATTTCAAATCAAAATCATTATTTCTAACCTTGTCAATGTCTTGACTATATTTTCTAGTCATTTTGCAACTCATTTGATAAATATAAGCGTCAGTTTTCATGGAAAACACAAAATTGTCTGGGTGACCCCAAACTTTTGAACGGTAGTGTACGTACATTAGCGATGCTGAGTTTGTCAGCTTAGCAGAGCTGTAATGGCTACCATCACTAGTTGTCATCTGAAATCTATTTCCTGTGTTAGAGACCAAGATAATATAGGAATGGCAATAATTGTATAAATTAGTGATCATTTTTTTTATGAGTCTAATATAATGTCTAATTTATGTAGTATTTGTCTCAAAAGCAAACAGACTTCTTTAGGCGATACTTAAACAATGAAAGAAATAGTGCTTTACAGAGATCTTAGTAATTTGAAGCTTCTACTGTCCAAAAGGAAAAAATCTATTCCTGCTTGAGTTTATTTTGTAGTATATTATAATGACACCAATGATAATATAATGCATTAAATTAGAAGAATATTTTTTTTGTTATACATGAACACCATGCAAATTCAGAAAGTTTAGTATGATAAATAACATGTACTACATACTAATAGCTACATTATGTAAATGCAGTACAAACTGAAACACAATTCATGCAAGCCTTCAGTTATAATAGTAGGCCCATAAATATATTTACATTAAATCAGAATCAGTCAAACACTTGAGGTTGACTTGGTAACAAAGTAGACCACATACAGTGACCATATTTTAACCAGGCAAGCATGCGGGTGGAACGATAGAACCTTTTCCTTTTAATTTTTTCAAAATGACATTAATGACATGTTATTATTTACTTAAATCACATAACTATTGTAGAGTGCCTGTGATTATTATTATGTTTATTTAATTTTTACTTAATAGAGAAAAGAGAAGAAATGAATAGAAATAGAGCAGATTTGTAATTTTATGTCTTCCATTAAAGGGGTTGCCTCTTGATAACAATCTCCTTCTATATATCCTATTAGCGTGAATAGAGTCGGCCTTAGGATAGATGATGTCCCATCCGAAATCATCTTTCGGCGGTCCACCCCATCATAAATGCCCCATAAATAAGTATAATGCCACCACACAGTGTAATGCCCTATATAGTGCCCCCACATAGTATAATGCCCATTCAGTGCCCCACACACAGTAGAATGCTCCTTTAGTGCCCCCATACAGTATAATAATATTTAATATATATTATTCAAGAACACAGTATTTTGTCCCCTAATGCTGCCCACACAGTATTATGCCCCCTAAGTGTCACACAGTATATTGCTCCCTGTAGTGCCCCTACACTGTATAATATGTCCGCCTAGTGGCCTCCATACAGTATAATGCCCACCTCCCCTGGCTGCCACACACAGCCACCCCCCCCCTTGTAGATAGTGTCCCCCTGTAGATAGTGCCCCCATACCTGTCCCTGTAGACAGTGCCATAATCCCCCACCTGCACCTTGTAGGCAGTGCCACACAGCCCCCTGTAGGTAGTGCCACACAGCCCCTGTAGGTAGTGCCACACAGCCCCCTTGTAGGTAGTGCCACACAGCCCCCTTGTAGGTAGTGCCCCACAGCCCCCTTGTAGGTAGTGCCCCACAGCCCCCTTGTAGGTAGTGCCACACAGCCCCCTTGTAGGTAGCACCCCCCTTCTGTAGATAGCGGCACTATAGCTCCCTGAAGGAGCGGAATCCCCCTGTGGCTGCGGTTTCCGTTCCTGGATGGAGAGCTTGATGTCTCTGTCCAGTGACATCAGGGGCAACTCCTGAAGCGGAATCCCCATCCACAGCGTTGACGACACTGTGACCGGGGATTCCACTCCATGAGAAGCTCCTGACGTCTCTGTCCTTTTATTGACAGTGACGTCAGGGGCTTCGCCTGGAGCCAAATCACTGCGCCAGCAACCCTGTAGGCGGGGATTCCACTTCACGAGTTGCACCTGATGTCACTGTCCATATAATCCCCGGCCACAGGGGGATTCCGCTCCTTCAGGGAGCTACAGTGGAGCTATGTACAGGAAGGGGGGGTGCTATATACAGGAAGGTGGGGTGGGGGGTGCCATCTACAGAGGCTGCAAAAAATCCCCTTCTCCTCCCATGCACTGCACGCTGTGAGGAGGAGGAGAGAAAGCATGGCCGTGGTTCAGAGGAATGTTGCGGCACCCTTGAAGTGTTCTCGCGGTACCCTGGTTGGGAACCACTGGCCTAGTAGATAGAAGAGCAGGGAGATAACATGGGGGAGCCGTCCAGGCGGGAGGCACGTGCACCCTCATGCCCGGTGTTGCCGCTAGTAGCCGCTTTGGCTGCTACAACGATAGTGACGCCACTGACCGAAGAAGCGACCGGACGGAAATGCAGCTGCTGATTCGCCAGGCCCGGGTGCTTCTGAAACACAAGCAGGGGAATGGAGACCTGTGCAATGGCACAGGTCGCACACCAATAAGGTCGGCCCTGAGCATGAATAGACCTAGAGGGGTTTCCTAGTTCCTGGTAACCCCCATCTGAGAAGCTCATGAGAAAATAGAGCATAGAGACCTGACCTATATAAGTAATATAAGTATATTAAAAACCGCAGTTAAAAAAAAAACTTGGTGTGAAAGAGGCCTAAAGGGCTTTTACACTCACATGCAGATCACTGGGAGAATATAGACATGTAGCCTTATCTTTTTTTGTATACACTACCGTTCAAAAGTTTGGGGTAACTCACGCTTATATTTATCAAATGAGTTGCAAAATGACTAGAAAATATAGTCAAGACATTGAGAAAGGTTAGAAATAATGATTTTTATTTGAAATAATAATTTTCTCCTTCAAACTTTGCTTTTGTCAAAGAATGCTTCATTTGCAGCAATTACAGCATTGCAGACCTTTGGCATTCTAGCTGTTAATTTGCTGAGGTAATTGGGAGAAATTTCACCTCATGCTTCTAGAAGTCCCTCCCACAAGTTGGATTGGCTTGATGGGCACTTCTTGCGTACCATACGGTCAAGCTGCTCCCACAACAGCTCTATGGGGTTGAGATCTGGTGACTGCGCTGGCCACTCCATTACAGATAGAATACCAGCTGCCTGCTTCTTCCCTAAATAGTTCTTGCATAATTTGGAGGTGTGCTTTGGGTCATTGTCCTGTTGTAGGATGAAATTGGCTCCAATCAAGCGCCGTCCACAGGGTATGGCATGGCGTTGCAAAATGGAGTGATAGCCTTCCTTATTCAAAATCCCTTTTACCTTGTACAAATCTCCCACTTTACCAGCACCAAAGCAACCCCAGACAATCACATTACCTCCACCATGCTTGACAGATGGCATCAGGCACTCTTCCAGCATCTTTTCAGTTGTTCTGCGTGTCACAAATGTTCTTCTGTGTGATCCAAACACCTCAAACTTCGATTCGTCTGTCCATAACACTTTTTTCCAATCTTCCTTTGTCCAATGTCTGTGTGCATTTGCCCATATTATTCTTTTCCTTTTATTAGCCAGTCTCAGATATGGCTTTTTCTTTGCCACTCTGCCCTGCAGGCCAGCATCCCGGAGTCGCCTCTTCACTGTAGACGTTGACACTGGCGTTTGTTTTGCGGGTACTATTTAATGAAGCTGCCAGTTGAGAACCTGTGAGGTGTCTATTTCTCAAACTAGAAACTCTAATGTACTTGTCTTGTTGCTCAGTTGTGCAGCGTGGCCTCCCACTTCTCTTTCTACTCTGGTTAGAGCCTGTGTGTGCTGTCCTCTGAAGGGAGTAGTACACACCGTTGTAGGAAATCTTCAGTTTCTTGGCAATTTCTCGCATGGAATAGCCTTCATTTCTAAGAACAAGAATAGACTGTCGAGTTTCACATGAAAGTTCTCTTTTTCTAGCCATTTTGAGAGTTTAATCGAACCCACAAATGTAATGCTTCAGATTCTCAACTAGCACAAAGGAAGATCAGTTTTATATCTCCTCTAAAGAGCAAAATTGTTTACAGCGTTGCTAACATAATTGCACAAGGGTTTTCAAGTGTTTTCTAATCATCCATTAGCCTTCTAACACAGTTAGCAAACACAATGTACCATTAGAACACTGGAGTGATGGTTGCTGGAAATGGGCCTCTATACACCTATGTAGATATTGCATTAAAAACCAGAAGTTTGCAGCTAGAATAGTCATTTACCACATTAACAATGTATAGAGTGTATTTCTGATTAATTTAATGTTATCTTCATTGAAAAAAATTGTGCTTTTCTTTCAAAAATAAGGAAATTTCTAAGTGACCCTAAACTTTCGAACGATAGTGTATTTGTGTATATATATATATATATATATATATATATATATATATGTATGTGTGTATGTATAATGTGTGTGTGTGTATGTGTATGTGTATACACACACACACACACAAACACTGCATATTACATTACACACACGGAGGCCTCGTTTCATTTGTCTTATCCATCATTCATCTCTCCTTGACTTATTCTCCGCTCACCCTCCGTCTGCGCCCAAGGTCAGTACAGTCCTGTCATTCATTAGATGAAGCGATAAAACACAGGGGAAGGTCACGGTCACAGGATCTTGGGCTGTGAATAGAAACTCCATCATTTAAAGGGCCCCATCCACCCTATAGATAAACCGCACAGCACCTGGGCAATGTAGTGCGCAGGACCTGTAGGCGATGTGATATAATTTGTAGATTGCTGTAGAGAGGAGTTCAGAGCCCCCAAATCTTGCCGCCAATGTAATTTGGACTTGCAGTGATCCCAGGCTGAGGAGTCCACTGTACTGGGCATGTGCAGCCTGAAGCTTGTGATCCTCTAGAGCGGAGACTCTCCAGCGGTTGTGAAACTACGACTCCCAGCATGCCAGGGCCTTGCCACCTGGTGAGGTTATTAAAGGGGAACTCCACTCAATTTATGGCTGTGCATAAAATGTGTCTTCTCCACACTGAGTGCTCACCCTGTGTACGGGAGAATTGCGGCCCCATTCATTTTTCTGGGGCAATGCACACGACTGTAGTTTTTACGGTCTGTGCATGGCCCGGGAGCCCGCACCGCAGAAAGAACGGACCTGTCTTATTACGGCTGTCTTCTGCGGTCCGGGCTCATTGAAAATAATGGCCGCGGCCATGTGCATGTCCCGCGATTTGCGGGCGGCTCGTGGCTGACAGTCCGCAGCCGGCTGACCCGAAATTCACGGCCGTGCACATGGCTACGGTCGTGTGCATGAGGCCTAAGTCTTCAGCTTCACTATGGTCCCTCTGCTGCTGCCGGCCCTCGTCGTCCTCTTCTTTCTATACTTAAGATGTTCCCACTCCAAATGTCGCCTGTCAGGACTCGACCAGAACCAGCGCCCTCCGCGTCCCGCACCACTGCCCTTCATCGGGAATCTGATGGATCTGGGGCGCAGTGATCTTCCTCGACATTTCATGCGCCTGGCCCAGAAATACGGCCCCATCTATCGTCTCAGCTTCTGGGGTCAAGGTATGTGAGGGTCCGGGGTTTTTTTGTGGTATTTTATTACTAAAACTGCTTTACTTCCAAAACTAGAAATAATAAAAATGACACTGGCACTAAAAAAGTGACGACCAGTGCGCCAAGCATTAGATGTGGTCACTTCTTTAAGGACACTTGCACCGAGACCAGCACCCATTCTGCTGGAACAATGTAAATTGACGATTCACATGGTCATTACGAAGGACTCCTATGGTCAGCCATACAGCAGGCAATAGGTGGCTCATGAGCCACTGGTTGGGAACCCCCGCTGTAGCCTGTGACTTACGGGTAAAATGGTTTACAGCGGGTCTAGAAAATCTTTATTGGCACAACAAGGCAATGTGTTATGCGGGCCGAAAAAATACCCAAAATAGGCCGTGTGAACATACCCTTATAGCTCTTTAATATGTAGCTGCCTCTTTTTCAAAGGACCAAAAGGTAATTGGACAATTATCTCAATAGGCTATTTAATGGGCTGCATGGGCTATTCCCTCGTTATTCCATCACCAATTAAGCAGGTAAAGGGTCTGGAGTTGATTCCAGGTGTGGGATTTGCATTTGGAAGCTGTTGCTGTGAACCCACAACATGAGGTGAAAGGAGCTCTCAATGCAAGTGAAACCGACCATCGCTAGGCTGAAAAAAAATGAAGAAATCCATCAGAGAGAAGCACAAATGTCAGGAGTGGCCAAATCAACAGTTTGGTATACTCTTAAAAAAAAAAAGAAAAAAAAAGAGCACACTGGTGATCTCAGGAACTCCAAAAGGCCTGGACGTCCACGTAAAACAAGAGTGGTGGATGATCGCAGAATCCTTTCCATGGTGAAGAAAACCCCTTCACAACATCTACCCAAGTGACGAACACTCTCCTGGAAGTAGGTGGATCAGTATCTAAGTCCACCATAAAGAGAAGACTTCATGAGAGCAAATACACAGGGTTCACAAGGTGAAAACCATTAATCAGCCTCAGAAAGGCCAGATTAGACTTTACCAAACAACAAGTAAAGAAGCCGCCCAGTTCTGGAACAGCATGTAACTAAGATCAACCTGCACCAGAATGATGGGAGGAAGAAAGTATGGAGAAGGCTCGAACGGCTCATGATCCAAAGCACACCACATCCTGTGTAACACATGTATAGCATGTGTAGCAATGTGGTGGCATGGCGGGGGCAGTGTGGTGGCATGGGCATGCATTGCTGCCTGGCACTGGGTCACTAGTGTTTGTTGATGATGTGACTGAAGACAGAAGCGGCCGGATGAATTCTGAAGTGTTCAGGGATTTACTTTCTGCTCAGATTCAACCACATGCAGCAGGTGATTGGACGTTGCTTCACAGGACAGATGGACAATGACCCAAAACATTCTGCGAAAGCAACCCAGGAGTATATAAGGCAAAAAAGTGGAATATTCTGCAATGACCGAGTCACCAGATCTCAACGCGATCGAGCTGCATTTCTTTAGCTTAAAGGGAATGTGTCGCTAGAAAAATGTTTTTTGTTTTTTTAGTTAAACTGTTAGTATATAAATGATTAAACATTGTTCTAATTTTTTAACATTTTTTCACAAGTCAGGAAATATTATAAATTAGATTCTAATTTATAACATTTCCATGTGCTGGTCACTAGAGGGAGAAATTCCCAAAATTGCAGCATTGGCATGTGGTAAAGCAACCTCATTGCTTTATGCTGCAAAATTGGAGAAGACACACTCGCTTTAGCGTCCTCAAACAATCCCCCCTCCTTTATCCTGGCTAGTGCCAGGAGAAAGGAGGGGGTTGAATGTTCAAACCTCCTACACTGTGTGTCGCCATTTTTTGAGCGAATGTACAGTGTAGGAGGATTAGATACAGTGGTAAATACACAGTATAACACGAACATACACAAACATAACTTACCTGCTCCTGCCGCCGCCGCTCCGTCCGCTCCTAGTCCTTGCTTCTGAACAAATGGACGGAAGCCGCGACCGTAAGTAGTCATCTTACTGTCCGGCCGCGACTTCCGGTCCACATGAAAATGGCGCCGGATGTCGCTCGGCTGAAGACCTTCCTTTTGGACTGTGTGGGAGCGGCGCATGTGCCGTTCCCACACAGACGGCGTACGCTATAGTGAATGAAACGGCTCCCGTTCGCATTCTCTATGGGGATGTATGTGCCGTATTCCATCTCTGTATGTGTCGTTAATCGACACATACAGAGATGAAAATAAAATGGCAGCCCACATAGTGAAGTGAAGTAAAAGTAATAGTAATAAAAAAGTACAACACAAAAACATAATAAATAAAATTTATTTTAATAACATACTAAAAGCAATAACATATAAAAAAATTAATAAATTTGCGCGACACCTTCCCTTTAAAGATTAAAGGTTCTCTTTAATCTGTGTCAATATTGCAGGATGCGATCAGGTGGCCCTGTAAATATAGGAGGTGTCCATTTGCAATAGAAATGAATGGATGAGTATTTTTATCTGCAATTATGGTCCGTAATGGAGTGTGAGGTGTGTGCCAATATACAGAGCTTTACTAGCCTATTCTGCTGCCTTAAAGGGAATGTGTCGCGAATTAAACCTTTTTTTTTTAAGTGTTGTTACTTATTGCTATTATATTTTTTACGTTTTTTTGCTATATTTTTTTTTTCTTCCATATGGTGGAAAGTATTAAAAATTAAATAATAATTTGACATGTTTTCCCATGTTGGCCACCAGGGGGAGAACTTCCCAGAATTACAGCAAGGTGAATAAGGCAAAGCAACCTGACTCACAGCTGCCGTAAATGTGGGAGGGAATCTCACCCCCCCCCCCTCCCACAAGCCAGGAAAAGGTGTCTTCAAATTGCTAAGCAGTGTCCGGCAGCCATTTTGGGTGTGATTCTGCATCTGGCAGAAGTTATAGGAAACACCAAAAGGCTAAGTGTATTTTCACACGCTTACTAAACAAAGGGAAAACTGCTCCTGATTTTCAGCCATTTTTTAATCTAACTCACGTTTTTACGGCCGTTTTTGGAGCTGTTTTTCTATAAAGTCAATTAAAAACGGCTCCAAAAACGTCCCAAGAAGTGATATACACTTCATTTTGGCGGGCGTCTTTTTACGTGCCGGTTTTGGAAAACGACCACGTAAAAAACGCCCTGTCGGAACAGAACGCCGTATCTCCCATTGAAACCAATGGGCAGACGCTTGCAGGCGTCCTGCTTCCGATTTTTCAGCTGAAAACACTGCCTGTGAACATACCCTTAGAATGATGAAAGTGAAGAGAATGACTTTTCAGTTGACCGGTTCACACGCCGTGTATTTTTTGCACATTTTACGTGCCAAAAAGCACATTAAAAAAAATGCTTGATTACACTTGATTTTGCACAACTAGAGATTTATCGTTCGGGGGTCTGGGAAAGCTGGGTGACCACCATTACCCCCTCCTACTGGAGTGTGTTTGGGGATGTGACTAATGAACCTTTCACACTCCAGTAGGAGGGGTAATGGTGGTCACCCAGCTTTCCCAGACCCCTGAACGATAAATCTCTCTAGTTGTGCTGAGACTGAGAGGTTAATTAGTCACATTCCCAAACAGTCTCAGCACAACTAGAGAGATTTATCGTTCAGGGGTCTGGGAAAGCTGGGTGACCACCATTACCCCTCCTACTGGAGTGTGAGAGGTTCATTAGTCACATCCCCAAACAGTCTCAGCACAACTAGAGAGATTTATCGTTCAGGGCTTTCCCAGTACAGTTGCATCATGTGTCCTTCATACAAGGGGGGGGGGGCCCGTCGGGGGCCACGAGAGCGGGGGTCTGTGAGATAGAGAGTGGGACAGACAGAGACACACACCTTACCTGCAGTGCAGCTGGTCTTCAGTATGGCGCCTGCTATCTCCCTGCAAACAGCTGCTCTGCTGTGTGACTCTGACCTGCGTCTGCGCAGTACAGAGACAGAGAGCAGAGTCAATGGAACGGCTCCCGTTCATTGACTCCTATGCCCTGTAGCTGCCGTATTCCATCTCTGTATGCGTCGTTAATCGACACATACAGAGATAAAAAAAAAATGGCAGCCCCCATAGAGTAAAAGAAAGAAAAAAAAGAAAAAGTACAACACAAATAAATAAAATTTATTTTAATGACATACTAAAAGCAATATTATATAGAAAAAAATAATTTTGTGATCATCCTACCATATATCCAACTTTACAGGTGTTTAGAAAGGTGCGGAGTAGAGAGGGAATATCACAACTGTTATCACCCCTCACTCCGGTTTTGGGTAACCCGGAATTTGGCCCAGGTCTGTCAGATCAGACCTTTAAGATATGGGTACAGCAGGGGCATTTTAGAGTAAGTCGTTTTTATAGGGGCAATGCATGGCTGCGTGCAGGGTCGCCATCAGGAATTTCAGGGCCCCCTACAGCTAAATTTTCTGGGCCCCCCTACCGTGGCACCGCCTGTGAACGGTACTCCGTCCAGCACTATATCATGCTACCCAGGGCCGCCATCAGGGGGGGGTATTATGGGTACTGATGTGAGAGGCCCGGCCAAACCTAATTGAAAGGGGAGCCCGGCAACTGCCGCGACTTGCCTTTGGTAGAAAAAAAACAGGTCCCTGCAATGGGGCCCGTTTTTTTCACCAAAAGAATGTCGTGAGCTGCGGGCCCCCTTTCAATTCGGTTTCGCCGGGTCTCTCACATCAGTACCCATAATGCCCCCCCTGATGGCGGCCCTGGGTAGCATGGGGGTCGTCATGGGGGCCGTCAAACACTGCCGCCCGTGCGACCGATCGCGCGCACCCGCAAACTCCCGCGCATGCGCACCCGCGACCGCCTGGAACCGCGCACCGAATTTTGAGGCAGATTTTGACCTGCCCACACTATCTTGCCGCGTTTTTTGCCTGCGGCGATTGAGGACAGCAGACAAAAAACGTAGGGAAAAATGCATTTTCTGCCTCCCATTGATTTAGATGGGAGGTCAGAGGCGGAACCGCGGCAAGAAAGGACGTGCTGCTTTTTCTTTTTTCCGCGACTGGCTCCCATTGATTTCAGATTAAATCAATGGGAGGCGGTTTTGGAAGTTGTTTGGTGCTGATTCTGACGCAGTGTCCGAGTCAATATCAAGGCCCAAAAACTCTGAACTGGGCCTTATTGTTAGGGCTTATTCAGACGAACGTGTAATACATCCGTGCAACGTGCGTGATTTTCACGTGCCTCGCACGGACCTATGTTACTCTATGGGGTCGTGCAGACTGTCAGTGATTTTCAGCCAGCGTGTGTCCGTGTGTCCGCTGCGTAAAACTCACGACATGTCCGATATTGGTGCATTGTTCGCGCATCACGCACCCATTGAAGTCAATGGGTGTGTGAAAATCACGCCCAGCACTTCCGCAGCCGTATAAACTATGAATGAAATTAGAAAAGCACCACGTGCTACAAACATACAAACAGAGTGTCATAATGATGGCGGCTGCGCGAAAATCACGCAGCCGCGCATCATACGCTGCTGACACACGGAGCTGTTATGGACCTTTTGCATGCGCAAAACGCCACGTTTTTTGCGCGTGCAAAAAGCACACGCTTGTGTAAATCCGGCCTTAGGGTAGGGACACACTAGGCATGAACACTGCGGATTTTATGCAACACATTTTATTGTGGAAAATCCGCAGCGTATCACAGTCACAGCCGAGGGGGTCAGATATGAACAAATCTCATCCACACGCTGCAAAAATAATGGACCTGCCGTGTGGCTTTGGCTTTTTAAGTCGCAGCGTGTCAATGTATTCTGTGGAATCGCTGCTCCTCTGTTGCGGAAATGCTGCGGTTCTGCCGCAAAAATCACACAAGAGAAGAAAAAAAAGGTACTTTTTTAAATTGATAAAGTTTAGACTTGCCCCAGCCGTAGTCCTGGTGACGCGATCCTCTATTCTTAGCGCAGCCCGGCCTCCTGTCATGACGTTTCATCCCATGTGACTGCTGCAGCGGTCACACGGTCTACAGCGTCATCCCAGGAGGCGGGGCTATGTTCAGAAGAGAGAGATGCGTCACCAGGACTACGGCCGGGGCAAGTCTAAACTTTTTTTTCCCTGCAGGATTCCCGCAGCGGACACGCCTCACCAAGCCTGCGCCACTATTTGGTGCGGTTTTGCTGGCAGAATTCCCTGCGGCTCCCGGGATAAGCTGTGTAGTTTTACTCAGCATATCCGCCTAGTGAGTCCCTTATGATGTCGCTCCTGGAGCTGCTGCCGGTCTCTAAATAGGCAGTTGGTCCAGTAGAATTTGGAATTATTTTTTTTTGTGAACCAGCTTAAAAAAATACAAAACTTTTGTGTTAGGGCCTGTTCACATCACTGTTCGCTTCCGCTCCGGGGTTCCGTCTGAGGTTTCTGTCGGGTGAACCCCGCAACGGAAAGTGAAAGTGATAGCACAGCTTCCGTTTCCATCACCATTAGCGCAGTCGACTGCGCTATTAATTCCGTCCGAAAACCAGCCGGAATGGTGACGAACGGAAACCATTAGCGATGTTTCCGTCACCATTGAGATCAATGGTGACTGAAACGGAAGCTGTGCTGTCACTTTCACTTTCCGTTGCGGGGTTCACCCGACAGAAACCTCAGACGGAACCCCGGAGCGGAAGCGAACAGTGATGTGAACAGGCACTAACACAAAAGTTTTGTATTTTTTTAAGCTGGTTCACAAAAAAAAATAATTCCAAATTCTACTGGACCAACTGCCTATTTAGAGACCGGCAGCAGCTCCAGGAGCGACATCATAAGGGACACACTAGGCGGATATGCTGAGTAAAACTACACCGCTTATCCCGGGAGCCGCAGGGAATTCCGCCAGCAAAACCGCACCAAATAGTGGCGCAGGTTTCGTGAGGCGTGTCCGCTGCGGGAATCCTGCAGGGAAAAAAAAGTTTAGACTTACCCCGGCCGTAGTTTAAGTGACGCATCTCTCTCTTCTGAACATAGCCCCGCCTCCTGGGTTGACGCTGTAGACCATGTGACCGCTGCAGCAGTCACATGGGATGAAACGTCATGGCAGGAGGCGGGGCTACGCTAAGAATAGAGGATCGCGTCACCAGGACTACGGCCGGGGCAAGTCTAAACTTTTTTATAAATTTAAAAAAGTGCCTTTTTTTTTTTTTCTCATTTGTGATTTTTGCGGCAGAACCGCAGCATTTCTGCAACAGAGGAGCAGCGATTCCACAGAATACATTGACATGCGACTTAAAATGCCAAAAAGCCACACGGCAGGTCCATTATTTTTGCAGCGTGTGGATGAGATTTGTTCATATCTGACCCCCTCTGCTGCGACTGTGATACGCTGCGGATTTTCCACAATAAAATGTGTTGCATAAAATCCGCAGTGTTCATGCCTAGTGTGTTCCTACCCTAAGGCCGGATTTACACAAGCGTGTGCTTTTTGCGCGCGCAAAAACGTGGCGTTTTGCGCTTGCAAAAAGTCCATAACAGCTCCGTGTGTCAGCAGCGTATGATGCGCGGCTGCGTGATTTTCGCGCAGCCGCCATCATTATGACACTCTGTTTGTATGTTTGTAGCACGTGGTGCTTTTCTGTTTTCATTCATAGCTTATACGGCTGCGGAAGTGCTGGGCGTGATTTTCACCCACCCATTGACTTCAATGGGTGCGTGATGCGCGAACAATGCACAAATATCGGACATGTCGTGAGTTTTACGCAGCGGACTCGCGCTGCGTGAAAATCACTGACAGTCCGCA
Organism: Rhinoderma darwinii; assembly: GCF_050947455.1. Lineage (NCBI taxonomy): Eukaryota > Metazoa > Chordata > Amphibia > Anura > Rhinodermatidae > Rhinoderma > Rhinoderma darwinii. Next base: position 308,360,567 of record NC_134690.1, on the reverse strand, counting down.
CGGCCCCATAGAGTAACATAGGTCCGTGCAAGGCGCGTGAAAATCACACACGTTTCACGGACGTATTACACGTTCGTCTGAATAAGCCCTAACAATAAGGCCCAGTTCAGCGTTTTTGGGCCTTGATATTGACTCGGACACTGCGTCAGAATCAGCACCAAAAAACTTCCAAAACCGCCTCCCATTGATTTAATCTGAAATCAATGGGAGCCAGTCGCGGAAAAAAGAAAAAGCAGCACGTCCTTTCTTGCCGCGGTTCTGCCTCTGACCTCCCTAAATCAATGGGAGGCAGAAAATGCATTTTTCGCTGCGTTTTCTGTCTGCTGTCCTCAATCGCCGCAGGCAAAAAACGCGGCAAGATAGTGTGGGCAGGTCAAAATCTGCATCAAAATTCGGTGCGCGGTTCCAGGCGGTCGCCGGTGCGCATGCGCGGGAGTTTGCGGGTGCGCGTGATCGGTCGCACGGGCGGCGGAGTTTGACGGCCCCCATGCTACCCAGGGCCGCCATCAGGGGGGGTATTAGGGGTACTGATGTGAGAAGCCCGGCCAAACCTAATTGAAAGGGGGGCCCGCAGCTCATGACATTCTTTTGGTGAAAAAAACGGGCCCCATTGCAGGGGCCTGTTTTTTTTCTACCAAAGGCAAGTCGCGGCAGTTTGCCGGGCCCCCCTTTCAATTAGGTTTGGCCGGGCCTCTCACATCAGTACCCCTAATACCCCCCCTGATGGCGGCCCTGGGTACCATGATATAGTACTGGACGGAGTACCGTTAACAGGCGGTGCCACGGTAGGGGGGCCCAGAAAATGTAGCTGTAGGGGGCCCTGAAATTCCTGATGGCGGCCCTGGATGTCGCTCCTGGAGCTGCTGCCGGTCTCTAAATAGGCAGTTGGTCCAGTAGAATTTGGAATTATTTTTTTTTGTGAACCTGCTTAAAAAAATACAAAACTTTTGTGTTAGGGCCTGTTCACATCACCGTTCGCTTCCGTTCCGGGGTTCCGTCTGAGGTTTCCGTCGGGTAAACCCCGCAACGGAAAGTGAAAGTGACAGCACAGCTTCCGTCACCATTAGCGCAGTCGACTACGCTATTGATTCCGTCCGAAAACCTGCCGGAATGGTGACGAACGGAAACCATTAGCGATGCTTCCGTCACCGTTGATCTCAATGGTGACGGAAACATCGCTAATGGTTTCCGTTCGTCACCATTCCGGCTTGTTTTCGGACGGAATCAATAGCGTAGTCGACTGCGCTAAGGGTGACGGAAACTGTGCTGTCACTTTCACTTTCCGTTGCGGGGTTCACCCGACGGAAACCTCAGACGGAACCCCGGAATGGAAGCGAACGGTGATGTGAACAGGCCCTAACACAAAAGTTTTGTATTTTTTTAAGCTGGTTCACAAAAATAAATAAATTCCAAATTCTACTGGACCAACTGCCTATTTAGAGACAGGCAGCAGCTCCAGGAGCGACATCATAAGGGACACACTAGGCGGATATGCTGAGTAAAACTACACAGCTTATCCGCCCCGGTAGCCGAAGGGAATTCTGCCCGCAAAACCGCACCAAATAGTGGCGCCGGTTTCGTGAGGCTTGTCCGCTGCAGGAATCCTGCAGGAAAAAAAAAGTTTAGACTTGCCCCGGCCGTAGTCCTGGTGACGCATCTCTCTCTTCTGAACGTAGCCCCGCCTCCTGGGATGACGCTGTAGACCATGTGACCGCTGCAGCAGTCACATGGGATGAAACGTCATGACAGGAGGCCGGGCTGCGCTAAGAATAGAGGATCGCGTCACCAGGACTACGGCCGGGGGAAGTCTAAACTTTTTTATAAATTTAAAAAAGTACCTTTTTTTTTTTCTCATTTTGTGATTTTTGCGGCAGAACCGCAGCATTTCCGCAACAGAGGAGCAGCGATTCCACAGAATAAATTGACATGCTGCGGCTTAAAAAGCCAAAAGCCACACTGCAGGGCTGTGTGAATGAGATTTGTTCATATCTCATCCACTCTGCTGCGACTGTAAGGGTATGTGCACACACACTAATTACGTCCGGAATTGACGGACGTATTTCGGCCGCAAGTCCCGGACCGAACACAGTGCAGGGAGCCGGGCTCCTAGCATCATATTTATGTACGATGCTAGGAGTCCCTGCCTCTCTGCAGGACAACTGTCCCGTACTGTAATCATGTTTTCAGTACTGGACAGTAGTTCCACGGAGAGGCAGGGACTCCTAGCATCGTACATAAGTATGATGCTAGGAGCCCGGCTCCCTGCAGTGTGTTCAGTCCACTACTTGCGGCCGAAATACGTCCGTCAATTACGGACGTAATTAGTGTGTGTGCACATACCCTTATACGCTGCAGATTTTCCACAATAAAATGTGTTGCATAAAATCTGCAGTGTTCATGCCTAGTGTGTTCCTACCCTAAGGCCGGATTCACACAAGCGTGTGCTTCTTGCACGCGCAAAAAACGTGGCATTTTGCGCATGCAAAAGGTCCATAACAGCTCCGTGTGTCAGCAGCGTATGATGCGCGGCTGCGTGAGTTTTGCGCAGCCGCCATCATTATGACACTCTGTTTGTATGTTTGTAGCACGTGGTGCTTTTCTGTTTTCAGTCATAGTTTATACTGCTGCGGAAGTGCTGGGCGTGATTTTCATGCTCCCATTGACTTCAATGGGTGCGTGATGCGCCAACCACGCACAAATATAGGACATGTCGTGAGTTTTACGCAGCGGACACACGGACACACGCTGCGTGAAAATCACTGACGGTCTGCACGGCCCCATAGACTAACATAGGTCCGTGCGAGGCGCGTGAAAATCACGCACGTTGCACGGACGTATTACACGTTCGTCTGAATAAGCCCTAACAATAAGGCCCAGTTCACAGAGTTTTTGGGCCTTGATATTGACTCGGACACTGCGTCAGAATCAGCACCAAAAAACTTCCAAAACCGCCTCCCATTGATTTAATCTGAAATCAATGGAAGCCAGTCGCGGAAAAAAGAAAAAGCAGCAAGTCCTTTCTTGCCGCGGTTCCGCCTCTGACCTCCCATCGAAATCAATGGGAGGCAGAAAATTCATTTTTCGTTGCGTTTTTTGTCTGCTGTCCTCAATCGCCGCAGGCAAAAAACGCGGCAAAAAAACGCGACAAGATAGTGTGGGCAAGTCAAAATCTGCCTCAAAATTCTTTAAGGAATTTTGAGGCAGATTTTTTTTTGCCTGCAAAATACTGTGTGAACAGGGCCATACATAAACAGCACTTTGAGATAATTTACTCACCGTGTCAGAAGAGCTGCTCCCACTCCAGTCCTCTTCCGGCGATGTCTTCCAGGCGAGGTCTTCGGTCCAGACGTCCAGTCCTTCACCTCCAGCCAGGCTCCAGGTAAGTTTTGTCCATGTGTGACCGCGGCTGCGCGTGCTTCGTTCGCGGGTGCGTGCTTCCGGGCTTTCGCTGGTGCGCGCGAGGGCGGTCTCGAGTGCGGGCGTTCGTGGGTGCGCGCTCGCGACTGCGCACGCGCGGGAGTTTCCTTGTGCGTGCGATCGGTCGCGCGCGGTTTGACGGCCCCCCATGGGGAGGGGGCCCGCAGCAGCTCACGACATTCTTTTGGTGAAAAAAACGGGCCCCATTGCAGGGGCCCGTTTTTTCCTACCAAAAGAATGTCGCGGCAGTTGCCGGGCCCCCCTTTCAGTTAGGTTTGGCCGGGCCCCTCACACCAGTACCCCTAATACGCCCCTGGCTGTGTGGAGAAGAGCTTTCCCAGCCAGAGGGTCTCCCGGACGCGTCCCAATGGCAGGCGTTACAATTGACTCATTACTTGTCAAGACTACCTACACCGGCTTCCTATGACCGAGCTCTATCTTCCTTTGAAACTTTGTGTTCTCAAACGGGGCATGTGAGACGGGCCCTGTCCAGTCTTTACTGCGTGCTGCTCACTCCTGCTGAGGATTTCATCCCACCATATATTACGAAATGGGAAAGAGATCTTCAGATTACTCTAACACAAGAGCAAAGGGAAAAGATCATGCTCCTCACACATAAGGCGTCTATTAGTAACGCCTATCAGGAAACCAGTTTTAAAATACTATCCCGTTGGTACAGAGTCCCACATGTGCTACATAAAATGTTCCCGGATGTTTCTCCTTAATGTTGGAGATGCGGCAGAGAAGAGGGAACGCTTTTACATATATTCTGGAGCTGTGAGAACCTTCGCACCTATTGGTCAGAGGTTCAAGATATCATTCTGGAGATCACAGGAATCTCGCTGGGAGATGATCCGGCATGGATTTTGCTGCACCACCACGATATACCTGTGGGGCGCTACAGGAAGATGTTAGTGAGACATTTGCTTAACGCAGCTAAGGCTTGTATTCCGGGGGGTTGGAGATCCTCTGAGCCTCCTGTGACTAGACAATGGCTGGAGCGCATTCACGAAATTCGGAGAATGGAGGAGTTGCTCCATTCCGCACCCGAACGAGCAACGCAGTTTCAGAAAACCTGGTTCTATTGGTTTGACTTCTGCAAGTCGGACAGACACAAGAGGGCCATGGGTGAACTGATTAGTGGAGAACCAGGGAGCTCTTGAGTTCTCTCTGGTCTGTGATGTGCTGTGGGGGGGGGAGAGTGAGGGGAGAACATCTCCCCTTCTCCCTCTTAAGATTTTCCCTATACCCCCACCCTTCCTTTTGTCCTTCTACCCTTCGTTTACTTCCCTATTTGAATCAATCGTTACTAAGAATTGACTGAGATGTGGGTGATGGAGGAGCGGATGAGGGTGTAATGCTGGTATTCCTGTCTTGCTATACTAATGCTTGTAGTGTATTGATGGTACTATGTTGGGAGGACTTTGATTGCATATTTACTTATTGTTGTTGAAATATAGGTTGAAATGATCGGCCCTCATGGGCTTTTTCTGTACCCATGTCACCCCCTTTTCTTTTTCTGTATCCCCATTTCTTTTCTTGAAAATAAAAAATTAGAAATATAAAAAACAAAAAAAACAAAGGAGGAAACCCAGCGTCTGGTGATGTCCATGGGTTCCAGACTTCAGGCCATCATTGCCTGCAAAGGATTCTCTACAAAGTATTAAAAAAAACATTTATGGTAATGTTAATTTGTCCAATCACTTTTGATCACCTGAAATGAGGAGGTTGTGTAGAAAAATGGTGGCAATTCCTAAACTTTTCACAGGAGATTTTTGTTTAACCCCTTGAAATAAACCTGAAAGTTTAAACTTCAATTGCATCTCAGTTGTTTCATTTCAAATCCAATGTGGTGGCAGCAAAACCCAAATCATGAAGATTGTGTCACTGCCCAAATAATTCTGGACCCAACCCACACCCACCCACACAGCAAACACTCTGAACAAGCATAGCTGCAGTGTAAAGAATGGGGGTGGGACAGAGCAAGAGTATTGAACTACAGCGAAGCTGGAGTCATTGATCATATCCAAGCCCTTATGAAGATTAGTCTAAAACGATGAAGATCAAACTTATAATATACATTTTTTTTTTATTTGAAAAAATTAACAAATCTTCACAGAATAAAAACAGGAAGCGGATCATAAACTTAGCAGAACAATTAGAAGGTCGGCCAGATCAGGTTTCATTAGCGGTTGTGTCCAGCGTCTTTGTTAGCGGTTTTGTCCAGCAGTGCCACCTTGTGGTCATTTTCTGTGCTACATCCTGGACCCCTAAAACCCATTACATAGCTGGACAGAAAAACGACTGCACTACCACCCTGCAAACTGCAGCGGCAGCCATATTGGTTGTAACAACTTTCCCATGAACAGATAAAACAAAGAAAAAACCTCCACTGTAACCAGTGTCAGGAGGGGGCGCTAAAGCCGGTTTACTCTTCCAAACTGGATCTTTTATGCAATGGTAAAACTTGTATTTCCCAATAGATTTTCTCCATTAATATAAAACTATTTACACGTGATCATTCTTCATCAAATCTTGAGAGATAAAACGGCAGCGTTATCACAGTTCATACGGGATGCCTCGGATTCTCCGTGCGAGCTGCATGTCCTTCACAAAGAGAGTGCCCCTATTGGCCTGGTGACTGAAGAGGTAAGAATCTTCAAAGAGACTCACGAGGAAGTCCTCAGCTGACTGTGGATACAGAAGAGCATTAGTCCCTCTTAAAGTGACAGCACTCCCGGTATAATTTACTACACAGCTTGAAGGACTGATCAGATTTCACTTTTATGAGCTGTTAGCTAGAGTGATGGTGTGGGGGGGGGGGGTCTGGCCTCTGGAACTCCCACAATGCATCACAACCCCTATGCAAATGTCCCGCTAGGGCATATGGATGTGTTAGAGGGGGCGGGGGCTGAGTAGTGAACCACTGCAAAGAGCAGCTCCCTCTCTGGTTGACCCATGCGTTACATGGACAGTGCATTGTATGAGATACTGACCTCTTGTAGCGCCATAAGTGCGGTGCTTTGCCAGTAGTAAAACACGCCGCGGGAATACTTCAGGCAGATCTCTCTCACCTGCAAGAATAAAAGGGGAATATCACTGACAATAAAGAGGAGCAGCCGCAGAGGACACATCCACTCACCAGGCGGAAAAACGGGGTTTTCTGAATGAGCAGATTGGTTGATTTTTGGTACTTTCTTATTTCCATCAGCGCACGGGCTCCTGGGCGGTAGCGTCTTCTTCGTTGCGTGCTCGGTCTGTGACTTGTTTCCCCTCTACCTGTAAGAAAGAAATCCATAATCACAGCTGAAAATGAATCTCCCGCTACATGGAAATTCACTGTCTGGCCGGGTTCACACGTAGGGTAAACACGGCGGATTTTCTGCAACCGATTTCATTGCGGAAACTCCACAGCGTAATACAGAAGCAGAAGAGTGGAGGAGATTCAAACAAATCTCATCCAGACGCAGCGGAAAAAAAACCGCCAAACTTACCCAGATCTCTCTGCTCCTGCGTTCAACCCGGCCTCCAGGGATGATGTCTCATCCCATATGACTGCTGCAGAACATCAGAGGGACACGTCACCATGGCTACGGGTAAGTATGGTTTTTTTTCTACCTTCTATGGACATTCCAGCTGAAAAACTGCAGTTTTTCAGCCAGAATTATCTCCGGTGCCCAGGGCCAATACGCTGTGTACTTTTACGCCGCGTATCTGCCCTGTGTGAACATGGCCTATTACCTTAATGTCCCCCAAGGAACATCAGGTAAACAGATTTAAAACATAACATGCTACCTGCAGCCACCACTAGAGGGAGCTCATTGTATATGGTTGTACATTGAACTTGGTAACAAAACAGTATGCAGTGAGCTCCCTCTAGTGGTGGCTGCAGGGAGATACTTTTCTATGACTGATAATTTGGGGTCCATCAAGTCCCATTGATACCTACCTGATTAAAGGGGTTGTACCACGAAAATAATTTTTCACCTATCCACAAGATAGGTGATAAATGCCGGATCGCTGCGGGTTGTTAACAAGAGTGCGGGTCCCAGAGTGGTGGTCACTCAAGTCATTCTCTATGGCAGTGGTCCCCAACCTATTTTGCACCGAGGACCGGTTTGATGCAAGAACATTTTTGCGGGGACTGGCGGGGGGGGGGTGGGGGGTGGGTGGAGGGGTTAGAGTCAGTTCACACATTACGTAAATACGGCATATACCTGTATTATAATGCGGAAAAATCGGCAGCATAATACAGTAGCAGCAAAGTGGATGAGATAAAACACGTCTCATCCACACGCTGCATAAACGGAGTAGAAAAAAGGCTCACAAATTGACGTCACAACATCGCGCCTGCTTGCGCGGAGCCGCTCACGGCAGAGTGCATAATTGGGCAAGGAGCAGTCAAACTTGACTATTTCCGGCGATACCATAGGGAATGAATAGAGCGGTCGGACTGCAGGTTGGAAATTCTTAGATCCCTCATTTCATAATATATCTTCATGGGTGTGAGCTGTGTTCTCAGATTCCCTTCCCAGGGCCATATAGTAACGTGCTTCCTGCAACCACCACTAGGGGGAGACGATTGTGCACATAATACAGCTCATGTTGTGCCTATATAAATCAGTCCTCAGTTTGCTCCCCCTAGTGGCGGCCTTGTGCTACAGAAATTTCTGTATGTAACAGATTTTTACCTGCATAGAAACGAACCCTCTAAGATATAAAGCTGAGAAACGGATTACAATCTAGTATTACACGACCCGAGGTTATCTGGAATTCATTTTTAAAATAAAATATATAATGAGAGTGATAAGATGATCAAGGTGCAACTTTCTCTTACTTGGCAGAGATTGAGGAGGAGCTGCAGGTTTCTTCTGCGGCTGCGCCGACTTCCTGCGGGACGAGCTTTTCTGGGGTGGTTTCATGATGATGTAAAACGCTGCTGAGAGTCATACAATCAGTTAAGCGGATAAGAGACGGTGACAATTCAGCAGAATGACAGGTGACGTAGGATAAACTGAGCGGTTTTATACGGACTGATGCCACCAATGAAAGTGATGACATTGACGGTGAAGATATGAGATTGCCGGATGTCAGTAATTAACGCACGCTGCATCAATGAATACAATAGATCCTCGTGGCATCAATTACCAGAACAGCGACATCAATGATCTATTTAATAATGCGGCAACAGAAGAGCTACCCGCAGCAGATCCCGCAAGCAATGGGCAGATGTTTGCAGACGTAATGGAGCCGTCTTTTCAGGCGTGATTCGAGGCGTAAAACGCCTGAAAATAGGTCGTGTGCACAGAACCTTACAGAGAATCCGTAATCCAGACAAAGGTGGGAAATTTAAAACTGGAGCAAAGGAAAAGTGGAGCAGTCGTCATGGAAATGAAAGGCCGCAGCTGGAGGACGATGAGCTGCAACAATGCAGTACAAATATACAGAAATAAAACATCTAATAATCCATATGATCTCTAGACACGCAGCAGCGAAAATGTACCGTCAGCCCCCCACTCCCAGTAATGACCGTCAGCCCCCCCACTCCCAGTAATGACCGTCAGCCCCCCCACTCTCAGTAATGACGTCAGCCCCCCACACCCAGTAATGACCGTCAGCCCCCCACTCCCAGTAATGACCGTCAGCCCCCCCACTCCCAGTAATGACCGTCAGCCCCCCACTCCCAGTAATGACCGTCAGCCCCCCACTCCCAGTAATGACCGTCAGCCCCCCACTCCCAGTAATGACCGTCAGCCCCCCACTCACATTATAATGATCCCTCAGTAAAGCCACCATCAGCCTCCGTCCCCCCAGTAAAATGACCATCAGCCCCCTCCAGTAAAGCCACCATCAGCCTCAGTCCCCCCGCCCCCCGATAAAATAACCATCTGCCCCTCTAGTAAAGGGACCATCACAGACAGAAAGTGTGCTTACCCCTGGGGAAGGAATAAATAAGGATGTATAAGAACAACAACTCCCAGCATGTCCAGGATGTTATGTGATATCAGAGAAAGTTTACAGGAGGAGGTATAAGAGGAGAGGACTACAACTCCCAGCATGTCCAGACTTAATATGGGATATCAGAGGACATTACAGGGAGGAGGTATAAGAGAAGAGGACTACAACTCCCAGCATGTCCAGACTGTTAGGTCAGATTCACACGAACGTTGCGTTTTTGCGCGCGCAAACAACGCGGCGTTTTGCAAGCGCAAAAAACATTTGACAGCTGCGTGTGTCATGCGTGTCTGATGCGCGGCTGCGTGATTTTCGCGCAGCCGGCATCATAGAGATGAGGCTTGTCGACGCCCGTCACTGTCCAAGGTGCTGAAAGAGCTAAATCTTTCAGCACCCTTGACAGTGAATGCCGAACACAACAGCGAAAAACCTGTAAAAAAAAAAGATAAAGTTCCTACTTACCGAGAACTTCCCGGCCGTTGCCTTGGTGACGCGCCTCTCTTGACATCGGGCCCCACCTCCCTGGATGACGCGGCAGTCCAAGTGACCGCTGCAGCCTGTGATTGGCTGCAGCCTGTGCTTGGCCTGTGATTGGCTGGAGCTGTCACTTGAACTGAAGTGTCATCCCGGGAGGTCGGACTGCAGGAAGGAGACAGGAGTAATCGGTAAGTTAGAACTTCGTTTTTTTTTACAGGTTCATGTATTTTGGGATCGCAAGTCACTGTCCATGGTGCTGAAACAGTTTAAGGGTATGTGCACACACACTAATTACGTCCGTAATTGACGGACTTATTTCGGCCGCAAGTCCCGGACCGAACACAGTGCAGGGAGCCGGGCTCCTAGCATCATACTTATGTACGATGCTAGGAGTCCCAGCCTCGCTGCAGGACAACTGTCCCGTACTGTAATCATGTTTTCAGTACGGGACAGTTGTCCTGCAGCGAGGCAGGGACTCCTAGCATCGTACATAAGTATGATGCTAGGAGCCCGGCTCCCTGCACTGTGTTCGGTCCGGGACTTGCGGCCGAAATACGTCCGTCAATTACGGACGTAATTAGTGTGTGTGCACATACCCTCACTCTTTCAGCACCATGCACAGTGAATGTCTCCCGACGTCGCGGACCGGAAATTTTTTTGCCGAGTTCGGCCAAAACGAGTTTGGCCGAACCCGGTGAAGTTAGCTTCGGTTGTCGTGGTTCGCTCCTCGCAAAGACACTCCGTTTGGATGCTTGGAAACAGAAAAGCACGTGGTGCTTTTCTGTTTCCATTCATCCTTTTGACAGCTCGTGCGCTGTTTCAGTCGGTTCGCACGGAAGAGCTTCCGTGCGACCTGACTGGTTTTCACGCACCCATTGACTTCAATGGGTGCGTGATGCGTGAAATACGCAGAGTTATTGAACCTGTCGCGTATTTTGCGCAGCGAACAAACGCTGCGCAAAATACACGGACTGTGTGTACTGCCCCATAGACTTCTATAGGGCATTGCGTGCCGCGCGAAAACCACGCGGCCTACACGCTGCCAAATCACGCTCGTGTGAATCCCCCCTTATTATGGGATATCAGAGGACATTACAGGGAGGAGGTAGAAGAGGAGAGGACTACAACTACCAGCATGTCCAGGACGTTATTATGGGATATCAGAGGACATTACAGGGAGGATGTATAAGAGAAGAGGACTACAACTCCTAGCATGTCCAGGCTGTTATTATGGGATATCAGAGGACATTACAGTGAGGAGGTTTAAGAGGAGAGAACTACAACTCCTAGCATGTCCAGGCTGTTATTATGGGATATCAGAGGACATTACAGGGAGGAGGTATAAGAGGAGAGGACTACAACTCCCAGCATGTCCATGCTGTTATTATGGGATATCAGAGGACATTACAGGGAGGAGGTATACGAGGAGAGGACTACAACTCCCAGCATGTCCAGGACGTTATTATGGGATATCAGAGGACATTACAGGGAGAAGGTAGAAGAGGAGAGGACTACAACTCCCAGCATGTCCAGGACGTTATTATGGGATATCAGAGGACATTACAGGGAGGAGGTAGAAGAGGAGAGGACTACAACTCCCAGCATGTCCAGGCTGTTATTATGGGATATCAGAGGACATTACAGGGAGGAGGTATAAGAGGAGAGAACTACAACTACCCACATTCCCCTGGCTCCATTTCTCACACAACTGCTAAGAAAGTAAAGAAAACCCACTTACCCTGCCCAGTGTTAATGGCTCCTCTCCCTCCGTCAGGCTTCTAGTGGGAAGCGGTGGGCGGTGCTTGTAACAGACGTCCGCGCGTCACGCCTGCTACAACGTCGGGGGCGGAGCTTGTAGCAAAAAAAAATAAAAAAAATGTAAACAAAAATTTATTTATTTTTGCCGTGGATGAGCCGCGGCACCCCTGAACAGCTCTCGGCACCCCGGTTGGGAACCACTGGTATAGATTATATAATAGCCCCACAATATAAAAGCCAAGAAAAACCAAAAGGCTCCCGCACTGCGTTCTTCCAGGTTATGTATCGCCCCCTTGTGGCTAATAGAAGAAGTACACCAAATGTTCAAACCATCGCTAAAGCCAACAAAACTATATCCTGATGTTTGATCTCCCACAATCTATAATAATAATATAACCGCGCGGTCTCAATGACGTCATCAAGACCTCGGCTGTAAAGAAAAGCCTGTTTATACCCCTGGGTTCCAGGATGGGTCTATTTTAGGCTCGATGGGTTTCTATCAAGTTCTATAGAAAATGCTTAGAAACGTTGTGATATAAAAAAAAAAACCTTTTATTGACATTAAGACCCCTTTACCAATGCCGATAATCATACGAGCGCTTGTTTTCGATCACGGGCAGCGACGATCAGACGATAAACTGCACTCATTGGTCAGCTGATCACATCTTTTATGCGTCCCAAAAAATCCTCGTTGTCCACAGCGTACAAACAGGGGATGTGCTGCCGACAATACGTAAACTGTACGAGCACGGACCATCGTATTAACCATCGCTCATCCCCGTACAGCGTGCGTCGGCTCGTGTAAATGAGCGCCGACTCACTGGATACATCGTTGATCGTGCAAGTTCCATCTAGTGAAAAACTGTAAACAGGGAGGAGGGGGATGCAGCTGCAGTTTCTTATGCCCCACGCACGCGACCGTATTTTTCATCAGTAATTACAGCAGGGACTCTCCCATAGAAGTCTATGGGCGCTTCCGTAAATATGGGCGGCTATGGATACGCATCCGTACTCTGACCGTATTTATGCTACGCACAGCTTACATATATCCTAATGTACTCCGCCCAGCTTACATATACCCTGATGTACTCCGCACAGCTTACATATACCCTGATGTACTCCTCACAGCTTACATATACCCTGATGTACTCCGCACAGCTTACATATACCCTGATGTACTCCGCACAGCTTACATATACCCTGATGTACTCCACAGTTTACATATATCCTGATGTACTCCGCGCATATTACATATACCCTGATGTACTCCGCACAGCTTACATATACCCTGATGTACTCCGCCCAGCTTACATATATCCTGATGTACTCCGCGCATATTACATATACCCTGATGTACTCCGCACAGCTTACATATACCCTGATGTACTCCGCCCAGTTTACATATATCCTGATGTACTCCGCCCAGTTTACATATATCCTGATGCACTCCACCCAGCTAACATATACCCTGATGTACTCCGCACGGCTTACATATACCCTGATGTACTCCTCACAGCTTGCATATAGCCTGATGTACCCGCACATATTACATATACCCTGATGTACCCCACAGTTTACATATATCCTGATGTACCCCACAGTTTACATATATCCTGATGTACTCCACAGTTTACATATATCCTGATGTACTCCGCGCATATTACATATACCCTGATGTACTACACACAGCTTACATATACCCTGATGTACTCTGCGCATATTACATATATCCTGATGTACTCCGCCCAGTTTACATATATCCTGATGCACTCCACCCAGCTAACATATACCCTGATGTACTCCGCACAGCTTACATATACCCTGATGTACTCCCCAGTTTACATATATCCTGATGTACTCTGCGCATATTACATATACCCTGATGTACTCCGCACAGCTTACATATACCCTGATGTACTCCGCACAGCTTACATATACCCTGATGTACTCCGCACAGCTTACATATACCCTGATGTACTCCGCACATATTACATATACCCTGATGTACTCCGCCCAGTTTACATATATCCTGATGCACTCCACCCAGCTAACATATACCCTGATGTACTCCGCCCAGCTTACATATACCCTGATGTCCTCTGATATCCCATAATAACAGCCTGGACATGCTGGGAGTTGTAGTCCTCTCCTCTTCTACCTCCTCCCTGTAATGTCCTCTGATATCCCATAATAACGTCCTGGACGTGCTGGGAGTTGTAGTCCTCTCTTATACCTCCTCCCTGTAATGTCCTCTGATATCCCATAATAACGTCCTGGACATGCTGGGAGTTGTAGTCCTCTCCTCTTATACCTCCTCCCTGTAATGTCCTCTGATATCCCATAATAACGTCCTGGACATGCTGGGAGTTGTAGTTCTCTCCTCTTATACCTCCTCCCTGTAATGTCCTCTGATATCCCATAATAACGTCCTGGACATGCTGGGAGTTGTAGTTCTCTCCTCTTATACCTCCTCCCTGTAATGTCCTCTGATATCCCATAATAACAGCCTGGACATGCTGGGAGTTGTAGTCCTCTCCTCTTCTACCTCCTCCCTGTAATGTCCTCTGATATCCCATAATAACGTCCTGGACATGCTAGGAGTTGTAGTCCTCTCCTCTTATACCTCCTCCCTGTAATGTCCTCTGATATCCCATAATAACGTCCTGGACATGCTGGGAGTTGTAGTCCTCTCTTATACCTCCTCCCTGTAATGTCCTCTGATATCCCATAATAACGTCCTGGACATGCTGGGAGTTGTAGTCCTCTCCTCTTATACCTCCTCCCTGTAATGTCCTCTGATATCCCATAATAACAGCCTGGACATGCTAGGAGTTGTAGTTCTCTCCTCTTATACCTCCTCCCTGTAATGTCCTCTGATATCCCATAATAACGTCCTGGACATGCTGGGAGTTGTAGTCCTCTCCTCTTCTACCTCCTCCCTGTAATGTCCTCTGATATCCCATAATAACGTCCTGGACATGCTGGGAGTTGTAGTCCTCTCCTCTTCTACCTCCTCCCTGTAATGTCCTCTGATATCCCATAATAACGTCCTGGACATGCTGGGAGTTGTAGTCCTCTCCTCTTATACCTCCTCCCTGTAATGTCCTCTGATATCCCATACTAAGTCTGGACATGCTAGGAGTTGTAGTCCTCTCCTCTTATACCTCCTCCCTGTAATTTCCTCTGATATCCCATAATAACAGTCTGGACATGCTGGGAGTTGTAGTCCTCTCCTCTTATACCTCCTCCCTGTAATGTTCTCTGATATCCCATAATAACAGTCTGGACATGCTGGGAGTTGTAGTTCTCTCCTCTTATACCTCCTCCCTGTAATGTCCTCTGATATACCATAATAACAGTCTGGACATGCTGGGAGTTGTAGTCCTCTTCTCTTATACCTCCTCCCTGTAATGTCCTCTGATATCCCATAATAACAGTCTGGACATGCTGGGAGTTGTAGTCCTCTCCTCTTATACCTCCTCCCTGTAATGTCCTCTGATATCCCATAATAACAGTCTGGACATGCTGGGAGTTGTAGTTCTCTCCTCTTATACCTCCTCCCTGTAATGTCCTCTGATATACCATAACAACAGCCTGGACATGCTAGGAGTTGTAGTTCTCTTCTCTTATACCTCCTCCCTGTAATGTCCTCTGATATCCCATAATAACAGTCTGGACATGCTGGGAGTTGTAGTCCTCTTCTCTTATACCTCCTCCCTATAATGTCCTCTGATAACCCATTCTAAGTCTGGACATGCTGGGAGTTGTAGTCCTCTCCTCTTATACCTCCTCCTGTAAACTTTCTCTGATATCACATAACATCCTGGACATGCTGGGAGTTGTTGTTCTTATACCTCCTTATTTATTCCTTCCCCAGGGGTAAGCACACTTTCTGTCTGTGATGGTCCCTTTACTAGAGGGGCAGATGGTTATTTTATCGGGGGGCGGGGGGACTGAGGCTGATGGTGGCTTTACTGGAGGGGGCTGATGGTCATTTTACTGGGGGGACGGAGGCTGATGGTGGCTTTACTGAGGGGTCATTATAATGTGAGTGGGGGGCTGACGGTCATTACTGGGAGTGGGGGGCTGACGGTCATTACTGGGAGTGGGGGGCTGACGGTCATTACTGGGAGTGGGGGGCTGACGTCATTACTGGGAGTGGGGGGGCTGACGTCATTACTGGGAGTGGGGGGGCTGACGTCATTACTGGGAGTGGGGGGGCTGACGGTCATTACTGGGAGTGGGGGGGCTGACGGTCATTACTGTGAGTGGGGGGCTGACGGTCATTACTGTGAGTGGGGGGGCTGACGGTCATTACTGGGAGTGGGGGGCTGACGGTCATTACTGGGAGTGGGGGGCTGACGTCATTACTGGGAGTGGGGGGGCTGACGTCATTACTGGGAGTGGGGGGGCTGACGGTCATTACTGGGAGTGGGGGGGCTGACGGTCATTACTGTGAGTGGGGGGCTGACGGTCATTACTGTGAGTGGGGGGGCTGACGGTCATTACTGTGAGTGGGGGGGCTGACGGTCATTACTGTGAGTGGGGGGGCTGACGGTCATTACTGTGAGTGGGGGGCTGACGGTCATTACTGTGAGTGGGGGGCTGACGGTCATTACTGTGTGTGGGGGGCTGACGGTCATTACTGTGTGTGGGGGGCTGACGGTCATTACTGTGAGTGGGGGCTGACGGTCATTACTGGGAGTGGGGGGGCTGACGGTCATTACTGTGAGTGGGGGGCTGACGGTCATTACTGGGAGTGGGGGGCTGACGGTCATTACTGTGAGTGGGAGGCTGACGGTCATTACTGTGAGTGGGGGGCTGACGGTCATTACTGGGAGTGGGGGGCTGACGGTCATTACTGGGAGTGGGGGGCTGACGGTCATTACTGTGAGTGGGGGGCTGACGGTCATTACAGTGAGTGGGGGGCTGACGGTCATTACTGTGAGTGGGGGGCTGACGGTCATTACTGTGAGTGCGGGGGCTGACGGTCATTACTGTGAGTGGGGGGCTGACGGTCATTACTGGGAGTGGGGGCTGACGGTCATTACTGGGAGTGGGGGGCTGACGGTCAGTACTGTGTGTGGGGGGCTGACGGTCATTACTGGGAGTGGGGGCTGACGGTAATTACTGGGAGTGGGGGGCTGACGGTCATTACTGGGAGTGGGGGGCTGACGGTCATTACTGTGAGTGGGGGGCTGACGGTCATTACTGTGAGTGGGGGGCTGACGGTCATTACTGTGAGTGGGGGGCTGACGGTCATTACTGGGAGTGGGGGGCTGACGGTAATTACTGGGAGTGGGGGGCTGACGGTCATTACTAGGAGTGGGGGCTGACGGTCATTACTGTGAGTGGGGGGCTGACGGTCATTACTGGGAGTGGGGGGCTGACGGTCATTACTGTGAGTGGGGGGCTGACGGTCATTACTGGGAGTGGGGGGCTGACGGTCATTACTGGGAGTGGGGGGCTGACGGTCATTACTGGGAGTGGGGGGCTGACGGTCATTACTGGGAGTGGGGGGCTGACGGTCATTACTGTGAGTGGGGGGCTGACGGTCATTACTGGGAGTGGGGGGCTGACGGTCATTACTGTGAGTGGGGGGCTGACGGTCTTCAAGTGGTTTCCGCCTCTGACCTCCCATTGAAATTAATAGGAGGCAGAAAAAACCTGCGGCGCTCGTTTGGTGCTTTTTTGTCTGCGGTTTTTGCATTCGCTTCAACGGCTTAAAAAAAATGTGGGAAAAAAATAAATAAAAAAAAGTCAAACAGCGCTGTCAATTCATAATCTGCCTCAAAATTCGTAAATGAATTTCGAGGCAGACTTTTTGTTTCTGCCTTACAAAAAAACGTTGTGTGAACATAACCTAAGAGTGTACTGCTTGTTTTTCGCCATTTTTTGTCGTTTTGCAAACAATTTTTGGTAGGGGTGCCCTGAGAATTATTTTTTTTCCCTGGGGTGCCTCGAGCCTGAAAAGGTTGGGAAACTCTGATGTATACAGTCGTCCTGGTGTATCTGGCAGTTTTCTAGAGTTCAGTGTATAATCATTGATAGATACGGTGACGCTGAGATCACGCCGGGCAGCACGTGCGTCCTCATGAATTATACAGGATACAGACAATATTATTAAAGAGGAGCCGTCACTTCTCCTGACGTGTCTGTAAGGCTCTGTTCACACGCAGTGAGCAAAAACGTCTGAAAATACGGAGCTGTTTTCAGGCGAAAACAGCTCCTGATTTTCAGATGTTTTTTTAACCACTCGCGTTTTTCGCTGCGTTTTTTACAGCCGTTTTTGGAGCTGTTTTCACGAATCTATGAGAAAACGGCTCCAAAAACGTCCCAAAAAGTGTCCTGCACTTCTTTTGACGAGCCGTCATTTTGCGCGCCGTATTTTGACAGCGACACGTAAATTTAAGGCTCGTGCGAACAGAACATCGTAATTCCCATTGAAAGCAATGGGCAGATGTTTGTAGGCGTATTAGGGGCGTTTTTTCAGCCGTAATTCGAGGCGTAAAATGCCAGAATTAGGTCTGAAACCACTGCGTGTGAACATACCCTTATAGTAAATACCTGTATTCCCCATGAAATAACTATTCTGGAGCGTATTTTCTCAGATCTCTGGCTTGTGCCATTCCTCTGTGGTTCCTCCTAGAAATGTATGTATTAATAGATAACTTGGTGTTGCCATTCTCCTCATCAAAGGTCGTGTCCCTACAGTCTCTCTGTCAGCACTGATTGGACGTTGTCAGTTTGTGTAGGGACACACCCCCAACTGGTAACACACAGCTGTCAATTCTTACATTTCCAGGAGGAATAACAGAGAAACGGTACAAAGCAGAGAGTCCTAAGAAAAGTTGCGCACTCGACTGAATGTTTCTTCTCCTCGTCTATCGTGTGTGTTGATTTTATACATTTCCGCTGCTGCGTGTCTAGAGATCATATGGATTATTAGATGTTTTATTTCTGTATATTTATACTGCATTGTTGCAGCTCATCGTCCTCCAGCTGCGGCCTTTCATTTCCATGACGACTGCTCCACTTTTCCTTTGCTCCAGTTTTAAATTTACCACCTTTGTCTGGATTACGGATTCTCTGTAAGGTTCTGTGCACACGACCTATTTTCAGGCGTTTTACGCCTCGAATCACGCCTGAAAAGACGGCTCCATTACATCTGCAAACATCTGCCCATTGCTTGCGGGATCTGCTGCGGGTAGCTCTTCTGTTGCCGCATTATTAAATAGATCATTGATGTCGCTGTTCTGGTAATTGATGCCACGAGGATCTATTGTATTCATTGATGCAGCGTGCGTTAATTACTGACATCCGGCAATCTCATATCTTCACCGTCAATGTCATCACTTTCTTGTCACTTGCATTGGTGGCATCAGTCAGTATAAAACCGCTCAGTTTATCCTACGTCACCTGTGATTCTGCTGAATTGTCACCGTCTCTTATCTGCTTAACTGATTGTATGACTCTCAGCAGCGTTTTACATCATCATGAAACCACCCCAGAAAAGCTCGTCCCGCAGGAAGTCGGCGCAGCCGCAGAAGAAACCTGCAGCTCCTCCTCAATCTCCGCCAAGTAAGAGAAAGTTGCACCTTGATCATCTTATCACTCTCATTATATATTTTATTTTAAAAATGAATTCCAGATAACCTCGGGTCGTGTAATACTAGATTGTAATCCGTTTCTCAGCTTTATATCTTAGAGGGTTCGTTTCTATGCAGGTAAAAATCTGTTACTTACCGAAATTTCTGTAGCACAAGGCCGCCACTAGGGGGAGCAAACTGAGGACTGATTTATATAGGCACAACAGGAGCTGTATGCATGTGCACAATCGTCTCCCCCTAGTGGTGGTTGCAGGAAGCACGTTACTATATGGCTCTGGGAAGGGAATCTGAGAACACAGCTCACACCCATGAAGATATATTATGAAATGAGGGATCTAAGAATTTCCAACCTGCAGTCCGACCGCTCTATTCATTCCCTATGGGATCGACGGAAATAGTCAAGTTTGACTGCTCCTTGCCCAATTATGCACTCTGCCGTGAGCGGCTCCGCGCAGGCAGGCGCGATGTTGTGACGTCAATTTCTGAGCCTTTTTTCTACTCCGTTTATGCAGCGTGTGGATGAGACGTGTTTTATCTCATCCACTTTGCTGCTACTGTATTATGCTGCCGATTTTTCCGCATTATAATACAGGTATACGCCGTATTTACGCAATGTGTGAACTGACTCTAACCCCCCACCCACCCCCCCCCCCCGCCAGTCCCCGCAAAAATGTTCTTGCATCAAACCGGTCCTCGGTGCAAAATAGGTTGGGGACCACTGCCATAGAGAATGACTTGAGTGACCACCACTCTGGGACCCGCACTCTTGTTAACAACCCGCAGCAATCCGGCATTTATCACCTATCTTGTGGATAGGTGAAAAATTATTTTCGTGGTACAACCCCTTTAATCAGGTATCAATGGGACTTGATGGACCCCAAATTATCAGTCATAGAAAAGTATCTAAAATTTGAACGTCCACATTTATATCCTTTTTAGGTCCAACATTCTGTGCTGATTAATTTCTTAATGTCGTTTTACAGCAGTGTGAGCACAGTTTTCTGAAACGGAGCTCTAAATCTCCTGCGTAGACAGTTACATGGTATAATTTTGTCTCCCTGCAGCCACCACTAGAGGGAGCTCACTGCATACTGTTTTGTTACCAAGTTCAATGTACAACCATATACAATGAGCTCCCTCTAGTGGTGGCTGCAGGTAGCATGTTATGTTTTAAATCTGTTTACCTGATGTTCCTTGGGGGACATTAAGGTAATAGGCCATGTTCACACAGGGCAGATACGCGGCGTAAAAGTACACAGCGTATTGGCCCTGGGCACCGGAGGTAATTCTGGCTGAAAAACTGCAGTTTTTCGGCTGGAATGTCTATAGAAGGTAGAAAAAAATCCATACTTACCCGTAGCCATGGTGACGTGTCCCTCTGATGTTCTGCAGCAGTCATATGGGATGAGACATCATCCCTGGAGGCCGGGTTGAACCCAGGAGCAGAGAGATCTGGGTAAGTTTGGCGGGTTTTTTTCGGCTGCGTCTGGATGAGATTTGTTTGAATCTCCTCCACTCTTCTGCTTCTGTATTACGCTGTGGAGTTTCCGCAATGAAATCGGTTGCAGAAAATCCGCCGTGTTTACCCTACGTGTGAACCCGGCCAGACAGTGAATTTCCATGTAGCGGGAGATTCATTTTCAGCTGTTATTATGGATTTCTTTCTTACAGGTAGTGGGGAAACAAGTCACAGACCGAGCACGCAACGAAGAAGACGCTACCGCCCAGGAGCCCGTGCGCTGATGGAAATAAGAAAGTACCAAAAATCAACCAATCTGCTCATTCAGAAAACCCCGTTTTTCCGCCTGGTGAGTGGATGTGTCCTCTGCGGCTGCTCCTCTTTATTGTCAGTGATATTCCCCTTTTATTCTTGCAGGTGAGAGAGATCTGCCTGAAGTATTCCCGCGGCGTGTTTTACTACTGGCAAAGCACCGCACTTATGGCGCTACAAGAGGTCAGTATCTCATACAATGCACTGTCCATGTAACGCATGGGTCAACCAGAGAGGGAGCTGCTCTTTGCAGTGGTTCACTACTCAGCCCCCGCCCCCTCTAACACATCCATATGCCCTAGCGGGACATTTGCATAGGGGTTGTGATGCATTGTGGGAGTTCCAGAGGCCAGACCCCCCCCCCCACCATCACTCTAGCTAACAGCTCATAAAAGTGAAATCTGATCAGTCCTTCGAGCTGTGTAGTAAATTATACCGGGAGTGCTGTCACTTTAAGAGGGACTAATGCTCTTCTGTATCCACAGTCAGCTGAGGACTTCCTCGTGAGTCTCTTTGAAGATTCTTACCTCTTCAGTCACCAGGCCAATAGGGGCACTCTCTTTGTGAAGGACATGCAGCTCGCACGGAGAATCCGAGGCATCCCGTATGAACTGTGATAACGCTGCCGTTTTATCTCTCAAGATTTGATGAAGAATGATCACGTGTAAATAGTTTTATATTAATGGAGAAAATCTATTGGGAAATACAAGTTTTACCATTGCATAAAAGATCCAGTTTGGAAGAGTAAACCGGCTTTAGCGCCCCCTCCTGACACTGGTTACAGTGGAGGTTTTTTCTTTGTTACAACCAATATGGCTGCCGCTGCAGTTTGCAGGGTGGTAGTGCAGTCGTTTTTCTGTCCAGCTATGTAATGGGTTGTAGGGGTCCAGGATGTAGCACAGAAAATGACCACAAGGCGGCACTGCTGGACAAAACCGCTAACAAAGACGCTGGACACAACCGCTAATGAAACCTGATCTGGCCGACCTTCTAATTGTTCTGCTGAGTTTATGATCCGCTTCCTGTTTTTATTCTGTGAAGATTTGTTAATTTTTTCAAATAAAAAAAAATGTATATTATAACTTTGATCTTCATCATTTTAGACTAATCTTCATAAGGGCTTGGATATGATCAATGACTCCAGCTTCGCTGTAGTTCAATACTCTTGCTCTGTCCCACCCCCATTCTTTACACTGCAGCTATGCTTGTTCAGAGTGTTTGCTGTGTGGGTGGGTGTGTGGGTTGGGTCCAGAATTATTTGGGCAGTGACACAATCTTCATGATTTGGGTTTTGCTGCCACCACATTGGATTTGAAATGAAACAACTGAGATGCAATTGAAGTTGAAACTTTCAGGTTTATTTCAAGGGGTTAAACAAAAATCTCCTGTGAAAAGTTTTGGAATTGCCACCATTTTTCTACATAACCTCCTCATTTCAGGTGATCAAAAGTGATTGGACAAATTAACATTACCATAAATGTTTTTTTTAATACTTTGTAGAGAATCCTTTGCAGGCAATGATGGCCTGAAGTCTGGAACCCATGGACATCACTGGGTTTCCTCATTTGTTTTTTTTTGTTTTTTATATTTCAAATTTTTTATTTTCAAGAAAAGAAATGGGGATACAGAAAAAAAAAGGGGGTGACATGGGTACAGAAAAAGCCCATGAGGGCCGATCATTTCAACCTATATTTCAACAACAATAAGTAAATATGCAATCAAAGTCCTCCCAACATAGTACCATCAATACACTACAAGCATTAGTATAGCAAGACAGGAATACCAGCATTACACCCTCATCCGCCCCTCCATCACCCACATCTCAGTCAATTCTTAGTAACGATTGATTCAAATAGGGAAGTAAACGAAGGGTAGAAGGACAAAAGGAAGGGGGGGGGGTATAGGGAAAATCTTAAGAGGGAGAAGGGGAGATGTTCTCCCCTCACTCTCCCCCCCCCACAGCACATCACAGACCAGAGAGAACTCCTCCATTCTCCGAATTTCGTGAATGCGCTCCAGCCATTGTCTAGTCACAGGAGGCTCAGAGGATCTCCAACCGCCCAGAATACAAGCCTTAGCTGGTTCAACAAATGTCTCACTAACATCTTCCTGTAGCGCCCCACAGGTATATCGTGGTGGTGCAGCAAAATCCATGCCGGATCATCTCCCAGCGAGATTCCTGTGATCTCTAGAATGATATCTTGAACCTCTGACCAATAGGTGCGAAGGTTCTCACAGCTCCAGAATATATGTAAAAGCGTTCCCTCTTCTCTGCCGCATCTCCAACATAAAGGAGAAACATCCGGGAACATTTTATGTAGCACATGTGGGACTCTGTACCAACGGGATAGTATTTTAAAACTGGTTTCCTGATAGGCGTTACTAATAGACGCCTTATGTGTGAGGAGCATGATCTTTTCCCTTTGCTCTTGTGTTAGAGTAATCTGAAGATCTCTTTCCCATTTCGTAATATATGGTGGGATGAAATCCTCAGCAGGAGTGAGCAGCACGCAGTAAAGACTGGACAGGGCCCGTCTCACATGCCCCGTTTGAGAACACAAAGTTTCAAAGGAAGATAGAGCTCGGTCATAGGAAGCCGGTGTAGGTAGTCTTGACAAGTAATGAGTCAATTGTAACGCCTGCCATTGGGACGGGTCCGGGATAACCCTCTGGCTGGGAAAGCTCTTCTCCACGCAGCCAGGGCCGCCATCAGGGGGTATTAGGGGTACTGGTGTGAGGGGCCCGGCCAAACCTAACTGAAAGGGGGCCCGGCAACTGCCGCGACATTCTTTTGGTAGGAAAAAACGGGCCCTTGCAATGGGGCCCGTTTTTTTCACCAAAAGAATGTCGTGAGCTGCTGCTGCTGCGGGCCCCCTCCCCATGGGGGGCCGTCAAACCGCCCGCGCGCGACCGATCGCGCGCACAAGGAAACTCCCGCGCGTGCGCAGTCGCGAGCGCGCACCCACGAACGCCCGCACTCGAGACCGCGCGCACCCGCGAAAGCCCGGAAGCGCGCACCCGCGATCGATCGTCCGCGCGCGCACCCGCGATCGCCCGCGCACTAGCGAACGAAGCACGCGCAGCCGCGGTCACACATGGACAAAACTTACCTGGAGCCTGGCTGGAGGTGAAGGACTGGACGTCTGGACCGAAGACCTCGCCTGGAAGACATCGCCGGAAGAGGACTGGAGTGGGAGCAGCTCTTCTGACACGGTGAGTAAATTATCTCAAAGTGCTGTTTATGTATGGCCCTGTTCACACAGTATTTTGCAGGCAAAAAAAAATCTGCCTCAAAATTCCTTAAAGAATTTTGAGGCAGATTTTGACTTGCCCACACTATCTTGCCGCGTTTTTTGCTGCGTTTTTTGCCCGCGCCGATTGAGGACAGCAGACAAAAAACGCAGCGAAAAATGAATTTTCTGCCTCCCATTGATTTCGATGGGAGGTCAGAGGCGGAACCGCGGCAAGAAAGGACTTGCTGCTTTTTCTTTTTTCCGCGACTGGCTCCCATTGATTTCAGATTAAATCGATTGGAGGCGGTTTTGGAAGTTGTTTGGTGCTGATTCTGACGCAGTGTCCGAGTCAATATCAAGGCCCAAAAACTCTGTGAACTGGGCCTTATTGTTAGGGCTTATTCAGACGAACGTGTAATACGTCCGTGCAACGTGCGTGATTTTCACGCGCCTCGCACGGACCTATGTTAGTCTATGGGGCCGGGCAGACCGTCAGTGATTTTCACGCAGCGTGTGTCCGCTGCGTAAAACTCACGACATGTCCTATATTTGTGCGTGGTTGGCGCATCACGCACCCATTGAAGTCAATGGGAGCATGAAAATCACGCCCAGCACTTCCGCAGCAGTATAAACTATGACTGAAAACAGAAAAGCACCACGTGCTACAAACATACAAACAGAGTGTCATAATGATGGCGGCTGCGCAAAACTCACGCAGCCGCGCATCATACGCTGCTGACACACGGAGCTGTTATGGACCTTTTGCATGCGCAAAATGCCACGTTTTTTGCGCGTGCAAAAAGCACACGGTTGTGTGAATCCGGCCTTAGGGTAGGAACACACTAGGCATGAACACTGCGGATTTTATGCAACACATTTTATTGTGGATAATCCGCAGCGTATCACAGTCGCAGCAGAGTGGATGAGATTTGAACAAATCTCATTCACACGCTGCAAAAAAAATGGACCTGCCGTGTGGCTTTTGGCTTTTTAAGCCGCAGCATGTCAATGTATTCTGTGGAATCGCTGCTCCTCTGTTGCGGAAATGCTACGGTTCTGCCGCAAAAAGCACACATGAGAAAAAAAAAAAAGGCACTTTTTTAAATATATAAAAAAGTTTAGACTTGCCCCGGCCGTAGTCCTGGTGACGCGATCCTCTATTCTTAGCGCAGCCCGGCCTCCTGTCATGACGTTTCATCCCATGTGACTGCTGCAGCGGTCACATGGTCTACAGCGTCATCCCAGGAGGCGGGGCTACGTTCAGAAGAGAGAGATGCGTCACCAGGACTACGGCCGGGGCAAGTCTATGGGTATGTTCACACGGCCTATTTACGGACGTAATTCGGGCGTTTTTCCCCCGAATTACGTCTGAAAATAGCGCCTCAATAGCGCTGACAAACATCTGCCCATTGAAAGCAATGGGCAGACGTTTGTCTGTTCACACGAGGCGTATATTTACGCGCCGCTGTCAAAAGACGGCGCGCAAATAGACGCCCGCGTCAAAGAAGTGACCTGTCACTTCTTTGGCCGTAATTGGAGACGCTATTCATTGACTCCAATGAATAGCAGCGCTAATTACGGCCGTAATTGACGCGGCGTTCAAGCGCCTGCACATGCCGCTACGGCTGAAATTACGGGGATGTTTTCAGGCTGAAACATCCCCGTAAATTCAGCCGTTACGGACCCCCGCCGTGTGAACATACCCTAAACTTTTTTTTTCCTGCAGGATTCCCGCAGCGGACAAGCCTCATGAAACCTGCGCCACTATTTGGTGCGGTTTTGCGGGCAGAATTCCCTTCGGCTACCGGGGCGGATAAGCCGGAATGGTGACGAACGGAAACCATTAGCGATGTTTTCGTCACCATTGAGATCAATGGTGACGGAAACATCGCTAATGGTTTCCGTTCGTCACCGTTCCGGCAGGTTTTCGGACGGAATCAATAGCGTAGTCGACTGCGCTAATGGTGACGGAAGCTGTGCTGTCACTTTCACTTTCCGTTGCGGGGTTCACCCGACGGAAACCTCAGACGGAACCCCAGAACGGAAGCGAACGGTGATGTGAACAGGCCCTAACACAAAAGTTTTGTATTTTTTTAAGCTGGTTCACAAAAAAAATAATTCCAAATTCTACTGGACCAACTGCCTATTTAGAGACCGGCAGCAGCTCCAGGAGCGACATCATAAGGGTAGGAACACACTAGGCGGATATGCTGAGTAAAACTCCCGGTAGCCGCAGGGAATTCCGACAGCAAAACCGCACCAAATAGTGGCGCAGGTTTCGTGAGGCTTGTCCGCTGCGGGAATCCTGCAGGGAAAAAAAAGTTTAGACTTGCCCCGGACGTAGTCCTGGTGACGCATCTCTCTCTTCTGAACGTAGCCCCGCCTCCTGGGATGACGCTGTAGACCATGTGACCGCTGCAGCAGTCACATGGGATGAAACGTCATGACAGGAGGCCGGGCTGCGCTAAGAATAGAGGATCGCGTCACCAGGACTACGGCCGGGGCAAGTCTAAACTTTTTTATAATTTTAAAAAGTGCCTTTTTTTTTTCTCATGTGTGATTTTTGCGGCAGAACCGCAGCATTTCCGCAACTGAGGAGCAGCGATTCTACAGAATAAATTGACATGCTGCGGCTTAAAAAGCCAAAAGCCGCACTGCAGGTCCATTATTTTTGCAGCGTGTGGATGAGATTTGTTCAAACCTCATCCACTCTGCTGCGACTGTAATACGCTGCGGATTTTCCACAATAAAATGTGTTGCATAAAATCCGCAGTGTTCATGCCTAGTGTGTTCCTACCCTAAGGCCGGATTTACACGAGCGTGTGCTTTTTGCGTGCGCAAAAACGTGGCATTTTGCGCATGCAAAAGGTCCATAACAGCTCCGTGTGGCAGCAGCGTATGATGCGTGGCTGCGTGATTTTCGCGCAGCCGCCATCATTATGACACTCTGTTTGTATGTTTGTAGCACGTGGTGCTTTTCTGTTTTCAGTCATAGTTTATACTGCTGCGGAAGTGCTGGGCGTGATTTTCACGCACCCATTGACTTCAATGGGTGCGTGATGCGCGAACAATGCACAAATATAGGACATGTCATGAGTTTTACGCAGCGGACACACGGACACACGCTGCATGAAACTCACTGACAGTCTGCACGGCCCCGTAGAGTTAGATAGGTCCGTGCGAGGCGCGTGAAAATCACGCACGTTGCACGGATGTATTACACGTTCGTCTGAATAAGCCCTAACAATAAGGCCCAGTTCAGAGTTTTTGGGCCTTGATATTGACTCGGACACTGCGTCAGAATCAGCACCAAACAACTTCCAAAACCGCCTCCCATTGATTTAATCTGAAATCAATGGGAGCCAGTCGCGGAAAAAAGAAAAAGCAGCACGTCCTTTCTTGCCGCGGTTCCGCCTCTGACCTCCCATCGAAATCAATGGGAGGCAGAAAATGCATTTTTCCCTACGTTTTTTGTCTGCTGTCCTCAATCGCCGCGGGCAAAAAACGCTGCAAGATAGTGTGGGCAGGTCAAAATCTGCCTAAAAATTCGGTGCGCGGTTCCAGGCAGTCGCGGGTGCGCATGCGCGGGAGTTTGCGGGTGCGCGCGATCGGTCGCACGGGCGGCAGTGTTTGCCGGCCCCCATGACGACCCCCATGCTACCCAGGGCCGCCATCAGGGGGGGTATTATGGGTACTGATGTGAGAGACCCGGCCAAACCTAATTGAAAGGGGGGCCCGCAGCTCACGACATTCTTTTGGTGAAAAAAACGGGCCCCATTGCAGGGGCCTGTTTTTTTTCTACCAAAGGCAAGTCGCGGCAGTTGCCGGGCCCCCCTTTCAATTAGGTTTGGCCGGGCCTCTCACATCAGTACCCATAATACCCCCCCTGATGGCGGCCCTGGGTAGCATGATATAGTGCTGGACGGAGTACCTTTAACAGGCGGTGCCACGGTAGGGGGGCCCAGAAAATTTAGCTGTAGGGGGCCCTGAAATTCCTGATGGCGACCCTGCATGCAGCCATGCATTGCCCCTATAAAAATGACTTACTCTAAAATGCCCCTGCTGTACCCATATCTTAAAGGTCTGATCTGACAGACCTGGTGTAATGATAGGGGTAGGGAAACGGACAAGTGAGCCCTAATCTACCCGCCACTCTGTCCCTGCCTACTTGCAACGACCCGCCCTAGGCGACGGGGTACAACTGGGCGGCGGTCCCTACGCTCAGTAAGTGCACAAGACAAACATACAAGGGAATATAAAGCAAAGGGAAAGCGGCAGTTGCCCACGGCAACACCGTGAGCAACAGAGTGGTGAACGAGCCAAGTCAAACCAGGAGAGCACGAGGTACAAAACGCAGAGCAGAAGAGTCGTCAGAAAGCCAGGGTCAGAATGGAGCAGGATCAAATTGTTCGGAGCTGTAGCTGGGCCAGGAAACCACACGGAAAGAATCACAAGCAAGGAGGAACAGGAAAGGCAGGTATAAATAGACAGAGGGCGGGTGCTAGCTGAGTCTGGCCAGGCTGCGATAGGTTATACGGCCCAATAAACCGGGGAGCAAACTTCTTGGACGGGACCTTAAGACGCAAGTTCCTAGATGATAACCACACCAGATCCCCGACCATAAACAAGGGGTTAGCAGAACGTTTTCTATCAGCCTGAGTTTTTTGTACGCTCTGGGACGCCTCTAGGTTCTTCTGAACCTGGGCCCAGACTGTGCACAGTTCCCGATGAACGACCTCTACCTCGGGATTGTTGGAACTACCAGGTGAAACTGAGGAGAACCGTGGATTAAACCCAAAATTACAGAAAAAGGGGGAGACCCCTGACGAGTTACTGACCCGGTTATTAAGGGAAAATTCAGCGAGGGGAATGAATGAGACCCAATCATATTGACAGTCAGAGATAAAACACCTTAAATATTGTTCTAGAGATTGATTAGTCCTCTCAGTTTGGCCATTGGTTTCAGGATGGAAAGCAGAGGAGAAGGACAGATCAATCTCCAACTTCTTACAGAAGGCTCTCCAAAACAAAGAAACAAATTGTACCCCTCTGTCCGAAACAATATTTACAGGGACCCCATGGAGACGCAGGATGTGTTTGACAAACAAGGTAGCTAACGTCTTGGCGTTGGGTAGTTTCTTGAGGGGCACAAAGTGGCACATCTTACTGAAGCGGTCTACTACCACCCACACCACCGACTTGCCTTGGGATGGAGGCAAATCGGTGATAAAATCCATGGAGATATGTGTCCAAGGTTTCTGGGGAATGGGCAACGAACGTAGTAAGCCCGCTGGTCGGGACCTGGGAGTCTTGGACCTAGCACAAACCTCACAAGCGGCGACGTAGGCCTTAACGTCTTTAGGCAACCCAGGCCACCAATAGTTTCTGGCAATGAGGTGTTTGGTGCCCAGGATGCCTGGATGACCAGATAGTGCGGAGTCATGATTTTCCCTAAGTACCCTTAGCCGGTATTGCAGGGGAACAAACAGCTTGTCCTCAGGAAGGTTCCCGGGAGCTGAACCTTGATCAGCTGCAATTTCAGAGACTAAATCAGAATCAATAGAATAAATGATTATACCGGGAGGCAAAATACAAGCAGGATCTTCCTCCGAAGGAGGGCTGGCCATGAAGCTACGCGACAGTGCATCGGCCTTAATATTTTTAGACCCAGCCCTATAGGTAACCAAAAAGTTGAATCTGGTAAAAAATAGCGCCCATCGAGCTTGTCTCGGGTTTAGCCTCCGGGCAGATTCTAGGAAAACCAGATTCTTGTGGTCGGTAAGGACCGTTACCTGGTGCCTAGCCCCCTCCAGGAAGTGGCGCCACTCTTCAAATGCCCATTTAATGGCTAAGAGTTCGCGGTTGCCAATATCATAGTTACTCTCAGTGGGCGAAAACTTCCTGGAGAAGTAGGCACAGGGGCGGAGATGGGTGAGGGACCTAGTACCCTGGGACAAGACAGCACCCACTCCCACCTCGGATGCGTCAACTTCCACGATAAATGGCTCCATTTGGTTGGGCTGAACCAGCACCGGGGCCGAGATAAAGCACTTCTTAAGGACCTCAAAAGCCTGGACAGCCTCTGGAGACCAGTGGAGGAGATCAGTACCTTTGCGAGTGAGGTCCGTAAGAGGCTTAGCGATGACCGAGAAGTTAGCAATGAATCTCCTGTAATAATTAGCGAACCCCAAAAAACACTGTAGCGCCTTCAGGGAGGCAAGTTGGACCCATTCCGCCACAGCCTGAACCTTGGCGGGGTCCATGCGGAATTCATGAGGAGTGAGGATTTGACCCAAAAATGGTATCTCCTGTACCCCAAACACACATTTTTCGGTTTTTGCAAACAGTTTGTTTTCCCGAAGGACCTGGAGCACCTTCCTGACATGCTCAATGTGGGAGGGCCAGTCCTTGGAAAACACCAGTATGTCATCAAGGTACACTACAAGAAATATCCCCAGGTAATCTCTCAAAATCTCATTTATGAAATTCTGGAAGACCGCCGGCGCATTACACAACCCAAAGGGCATGACGAGGTATTCGAAATGACCTTCGGGC
The DNA here is from genome assembly GCF_050947455.1 of Rhinoderma darwinii. NCBI lineage: Eukaryota > Metazoa > Chordata > Amphibia > Anura > Rhinodermatidae > Rhinoderma > Rhinoderma darwinii. The sequence goes on along the minus strand of NC_134690.1, from coordinate 308,329,791 downwards.
GTGTTAAACACAGTCTTCCACTCATCCCCCTCTTTGATGCGGATAAGATTATACGCCCCCCGTAGATCAAACTTAGAGAACCATTGGGCCCCCTGAACCTGATTAAAGAGATCAGGAATCAAAGGAAGGGGATACTGGTTCCTTACAGTGACCTTATTCAGGTTACGGTAGTCAATGCATGGCCTAAGACCACCATCCTTCTTCCCTACGAAGAAGAAGCCAGCACCTACCGGAGAAGTAGAGGGGCGAATGTAACCCTTGGCCAGGCATTCCTGGATATACTCTCTCATGGCTTCACGTTCGGGACAAGAAAGATTAAATATCCTACCCTTAGGAAGCTTAGCTCCTGGTACCAATTCGATAGCGCAATCGTATTCTCTATGAGGAGGTAACACTTCGGAGGCCTCCTTAGAGAAAACATCAGCAAAGTCCCAAACAAACTCAGGTAGCGTGTTCACCTCCTCAGTGGGAGAAATAGAATTAACAGAAAAACATGACGTCAAACATTCATTACCCCATTTGGTAAGCTCCCCAGTATTCCAGTCAAACGTGGGATTATGCAACTGCAACCAGGGAAGGCCTAAAACCAAATCGGACGATAATCCCTGCATCAACAGTACAGAGCACTGCTCCAAATGCATGGAGCCAACAAGGAGTTCAAAAACAGGGGTATGCTGTGTAAAATAACCATTAGCAAGAGGAGTGGATTCGATACCCACTACCGGGACAGGTTTAGGCAAATCAATCAAAGGCATAGCAAGAGACATAGCAAATTCCACAGACATGATATTAGCAGAGGACCCTGAATCCACGAAGGCGCTGCCGGTAGCAGACCTACCACCAAAAGAGACCTGAAAGGGAAGCAAGATCTTATTACGTTTCATATTTACGGGAAATACCTGTGCGCCCAAGTGACCTCCCCGATGATCACTTAGGCGCGGAAGTTCTCCGGCTGCATTCTTACGCTTAGGACAGTTGTTCACTTGATGCTTGTCATCCCCACAGTAGAAGCAGAGACCATTCTTCCTGCGGAAATCTCTACGTTGTTGGGGGGACACGAAGGCCCCGAGTTGCATAGGTACCTCTGAGTCTTCCGGGGAAGAACGAAGCGACGGAACCTCGGGAGGCATCATGGGGGAGTCGGAGGAGAAAACACATAAACGTTCGCGTTGTCGTTCCCTGAGACGTCGGTCAAGTCGTACCGCTAAAGCCATAACCTGGTCTAGTGAGTCAGAAGAGGGATAACTAACTAGCAGGTCTTTCAGGGCATTCGACAGACCCAACCTAAACTGGCACCTTAAGGCAGGGTCATTCCACCGAGAAGCTACGCACCACTTCCTAAAGTCAGAACAATACTCCTCAACAGGTCTCTTACCCTGACGTAAGGTCACCAGCTGACTTTCGGCAAAGGCAGTCTTGTCAGTCTCGTCATAAATGAGTCCGAGAGAAGAAAAGATCAACGGAGGAAAGTTCAGGGGCGTCAGGAGCCAAGGAGAAGGCCCATTCTTGGGGCCCGTCCTGGAGCCGGGACATAATTATACCCACTCGCTGGCTCTCAGAACCTGAGGAGTGGGGCTTTAAGCGAAAGTAAAGCCTGCAACTTCCCCGAAAGGAGAGAAAAGCCCTCCGGTCCCCTGAGAACCGGTCGGGCAACTTGAGGTGGGGTTCAGGAGTTGAGGTGAGGGGAACTACCAAGGTAGCATCAGGCTGGTTGACCTTCTGAGCCAGGGCCTGGACCTGTAGGGAGAGACCCTGCATTTGCTGAGCCAGGGTCTCAAGGGGGTCCATAGTAGTGTCAGGGACCAGGGTAGACTAGGTATATGGGCTTGTGATTATGTAATGATAGGGGTAGGGAAACGGACAAGCGAGCCCTAATCTACCCGCCACTCTGTCCCTGCCTACTTGCAACGACCCGCCCTAGGCGACGGGGTACAACTGGGCGGCGGTCCCTACGCTCAGTAAGTGCACAAGACAAACATACAAGGGAATATAAAGCAAAGGGAAAGGGGCAGTTGCCCACGGCAACACCGTGAGCAACAGAGTGGTGAACGAGCCAAGTCAAACCAGGAGAGCACGAGATACAAAACGCAGAGCAGAAGAGTCGTCAGAAAGCCAGGGTCAGAATGGAGCAGGATCAAATTGTTCGGAGCTGTAGCTGGGCCAGGAAACCACACGGAAAGAATCACAAGCAAGGAGGAAGAGGAAAGGCAGGTATAAATAGAGAGAGGGCGGGAGCTAGCTGAGTCTGGCCAGGCTGCGATAGGCTCTCCCACTCCTAAGCCTGCCAGCCTGAGTGGTGGAAGCTGGAGTCAGTCTCAGAGAGATAGACTCAGGTGAAGACTGATTACCTCTGGAAGTTAACCCCGAAGCTGTGCCTGGCAGATCCTTTACACCTGGGCCAAATTCCGGGTTACCCAAAACCGGAGTGAGGGGTGATAACAGTTGTGATATTCCCTCTCTACTCCGCACCTTTCTAAACACCTGTAAAGTTGGATATATGGTAGGATGATCACAAAATTATTTTTTTCTATATAATATTGCTTTTAGTATGTCATTAAAATAAATTTTATTTATTTGTGTTGTACTTTTTCTTTTTCTTTTTTTTCTTTCTTTTACTCTATGGGGGCTGCCATTTTTTTTTTTATCTCTGTATGTGTCGATTAACGACGCATACAGAGATGGAATACGGCAGTTACAGGGCATAGGAGTCAATGAACGGGAGCCGTTCCATTGACTCTGCTCTCTGTCTCTGTACTGCGCAGACGCAGGTCAGAGTCACACAGCAGAGCAGCTGTTTGCAGGGAGATAGCAGGCGCCATGCTGAAGACCAGCTGCACTGCAGGTAAGGTGTGTGTCTCTGTCTGTCCCACTCTCTATCTCACAGACCCCCGCTTTCGTGACCCCCGACGGGCCCCCCCCCCTTGTATGAAGGACACATGATGCAACTGTACTGGGAAAGCCCTGAACGATAAATCTCTCTAGTTGTGCTGAGACTGTTTGGGGATGTGACTAATGAACCTCTCACACTCCAGTAGGAGGGGTAATGGTGGTCACCCAGCTTTCCCAGACCCCTGAACGATAAATCTCTCTAGTTGTGCTGAGACTGTTTGGGAATGTGACTAATGAACCTCTCAGTCTCAACACAACTAGAGAGATTTATCGTTCAGGGGTCTGGGAAAGCTGGGTGACCACCATTACCCCTCCTACTGGAGTGTGAAAGGTTCATTAGTCACATCCCCAAACACACTCCAGTAGGAGGGGGTAATGGTGGTCACCCAGCTTTCCCAGACCCCCGAACGATAAATCTCTAGTTGTGCAAAATCAAGTGTAATCAAGCATTTTTTTTAATGTGCTTTTTGGCACGTAAAATGTGCAAAAAATACACGGCGTGTGAACCGGTCAACTGAAAAGTCATTCTCTTCACTTTCATCATTCTAAGGGTATGTTCACACGCAGTGTTTTCAGCTGAAAAATCGGAAGCAGGACGCCTGCAAGCGTCTGCCCATTGGTTTCAATGGGAGATACGGCGTTCTGTTCCGACAGGGCGTTTTTTACGTGGTCGTTTTCCAAAACCGGCACGTAAAAAGATGCCCGCCAAAATGAAGTGTACATCACTTCTTGGGCCGTTTTTGGAGCCGTTTTTAATTGACTTTATAGAAAAACAGCTCCAAAAACGGCCGTAAAAACTTGAGTTAGATTAAAAAATGGCTGAAAATCAGGAGCGGTTTTCCCTTTGTTTAGTAAGCGTGTGAACATACACTTAGCCTTTTGGTGTTTCCTATAACTTCTGCCAGATGCAGAATCACACCCAAAATGGCTGCCGGACACTGCTTAGCAATTTGAAGACACCTTTTCCTGGCTTGTGGGAGGGGGGGGGGGGGTGAGATTCCCTCCCACATTTACGGCAGCTGTGAGTCAGGTTGCTTTGCCTTATTCACCTTGCTGTAATTCTGGGAAGTTCTCCCCCTGGTGGCCAACATAGGAAAACATGTCAAATTATTATTTAATTTTTAATACTTTCCACCATATGGAAGAAAAAAAAAAATACAGCAAAAAACTTAAAAAATATAATAGCAATAAGTAACAACACTTAAAAAAAAAAAGGTTTAATTCGCGACACATTCCCTTTAAGGCAGCAGAATAGGCTAGTAAAGCTCTGTATATTGGCACACACCTCACACTCCATTACGGACCATAATTGCAGATAAAAATACTCATCCATTCATTTCTATTGCAAATGGACACCTCCTATATTTACAGGGCCACCTGATCGCATCCTGCAATATTGACACAGATTAAAGAGAACCTTTAATCTTTAAAGGGAAGGTGTCGCGCAGATTTTTTTTTTTTATATGTTATTGCTTTTAGTATGTTATTAAAATAAATTTTATGTATTTGTGTTTTTGTGTTGTACTTTTTTATTACTATTACTTTTACTTCACTTCACTATGTGGGCTGCCATTTTATTTTCATCTCTGTATGTGTCGATTAACGACACATACAGAGATGGAATACGGCACATACATCCCCATAGAGAATGCGAACGGGAGCCGTTCCATTCACTATAGCGTACGCCGTCTGTGTGGGAACGGCACATGCGCCGCTCCCACACAGTCCAAAAGGAAGGTCTTCGGCCGAGCGACATCCGGCGCCATTTTCATGTGGACCGGAAGTCGCGGCCGGACAGTAAGATGACTACTTCCGGTCGCGGCTTCCGTCCATATGTTCAGAAGCAAGGACTAGGAGCGGACGGAGCGGCGGCGGCAGGAGCAGGTAAGTTATGTTTGTGTATGTTCGTGTTATACTGTGTATTTACCACTGTATCTAATCCTCCTACACTGTACATTTGCTCAAAAAATGGCGACACACAGTGTAGGAGGTTTGAACATTCAACCCCCTCCTTTCTCCTGGCACTAGCCAGGATAAAGGAGGGGGGATTGTTTGAGTACGCTAAAGCGAGTGTGTCTTCTCCAATTTTGCAGCATAAAGCAATGAGGTTGCTTTACCACATGCCAATGCTGCAATTTTGGGAATTGCTCCCTCTAGTGACCAGCACATGGAAATGTTATAAATTAGAATCTAATTTATAATATTTGCTGACTTGCGAAAAAATGTTAAAAAATTAGAACAATGTTTAATCATTTATATACTAACAGTTTAACTAAAAAAAAAAAAAAACATTTTTCTAGCGACACATTCCCTTTAAGCTAAAGAAATGCAGCTCGATCGCGTTGAGATCTGGTGACTCGATCATTGCAGAATATTCCACTTTTTTGCCTTATATACTCCTGGGTTGCTTTCGCAGAATGTTTTGGGTCATTGTCCATCTGTCCTGTGAAGCAACGTCCAATCACCTGCTGCATGTGGTTGAATCTGAGCAGAAAGTAAATCCCTGAACACTTCAGAATTCATCCGGCCGCTTCTGTCTTCAGTCACATCATCAACAAACACTAGTGACCCAGTGCCAGGCAGCCATGCATGCCCATGCCACCACACTGCCCCCGCCATGCCACCACATTGCTACACATGCTATACATGTATTACACAGGATGTGGTGTGCTTTGGATCATGAGCCGTTCCGAGCCTTCTCCATACTTTCTTCCTCCCATCATTCTGGTGCAGGTTGATCTTAGTTTCATGCTGTTCCAGAACTGGGCGGCTTCTTTACTTGTTGTTTGGTAAAGTCTAATCTGGCCTTTCTGAGGCTCATTAATGGTTTTCACCTTGTGAACCCTCTGTATTTGCTCTCATGAAGTCTTCTCTTTATGGTGGACTTAGATACTGATCCACCTACTTCCAGGAGAGTGTTCGTCACTTGGGTAGATGTTGTGAAGGGGTTTTCTTCACCATGGAAAGGATTCTGCGATCATCCACCACTCTTGTTTTACGTGGACGTCCAGGCCTTTTGGAGTTCCTGAGATCACCAGTGCGCTCTTTTTTTTTCTTTTTTTTTTTAAGAATATACCAAACTGTTGATTTGGCCACTCCTGACATTTGTGCTTCTCTCTGATGGATTTCTTCATTTTTTTTCAGCCTAGCGATGGTCGGTTTCACTTGCATTGAGAGCTCCTTTCACCTCATGTTGTGGGTTCACAGCAACAGCTTCCAAATGCAAATCCCACACCTGGAATCAACTCCAGACCCTTTACCTGCTTAATTGGTGATGGAATAACGAGGGAATAGCCCATGCAGCCCATTAAATAGCCTATTGAGATAATTGTCCAATTACCTTTTGGTCCTTTGAAAAAGAGGCAGCTACATATTAAAGAGCTATAAGGGTATGTTCACACGGCCTATTTTGGGTATTTTTTCGGGCCGCATAACACATTGCCTTGTTGTGCCAATAAAGATTTTCTAGACCCGCTGTAAACCATTTTACCCGTAAGTCACAGGCTACAGCGGGGGTTCCCAACCAGTGGCTCATGAGCCACCTATTGCCTGCTGTATGGCTGACTATAGGAGTCCTTCGTAATGACCATGTGAATCGTCAATTTACATTGTTCCAGCAGAATGGGTGCTGGTCTCGGTGCAAGTCGCCTTAAAGAAGTGACCACATCTAATGCTTGGCACACTGGTCGTCACTTTTTTAGTGCCAGTGTCATTTTTATTATTTCTAGTTTTGGAAGTAAAGCAGTTTTAGTAATAAAATACCACAAAAAAACCCCGGACCCTCACATACCTTGACCCCAGAAGCTGAGACGATAGATGGGGCCGTATTTCTGGGCCAGGCGCATGAAATGTCGAGGAAGATCACTGCGCCCCAGATCCATCAGATTCCCGATAAATGGCAGTGGTGCGGGACGCGGAGGGCGCTGGTTCTGGTCGAGTCCTGACAGGCGACATTTGGAGTGGGAACATCTTAAGTATAGAAAGAAGAGGACGACGAGGGCCGGCAGCAGCAGAGGGACCATAGTGAAGCTGAAGACTTAGGCCTCATGCACACGACCGTAGCCATATGCACGGCCGTGAATTTTGGGTCGGCCGGCTGCGGACTGTCAGCCACGAGCCGCCCGTAAATCGCGGGACATGCACATGGCCACGGCCATTATTTTCAATGAGCCCGGATCGCAGAACACAGCCGTAATAAGACAGGTCCGTTCTTTCTGCGGTGCGGGCTCCCGGGCCATGCACAGACCGTAAAAACTACGGTCGTGTGCATTGCCCCAGAAAAATGAATGGGGCCGCAATTCTCCCGTGGATTTTCGGGGGAATTGCGGCCGCAAAAGCACGTTCGTGTAGATGGGGCCTTAGGAGATGCTGGGTGTATATGTAGAGACAGGCGTAACCTTGAGGACAGGAAATATACAGAGGGAGGCATGGAGATTGATAGGAGAGGAGGCAGCGGACACAGGGTGAGCACTCAGTGTGGAGAAGACACATTTTATGCACAGCCATAAATTGAGTGGAGTTCCCCTTTAATAACCTCACCAGGTGGCAAGGCCCTGGCATGCTGGGAGTCGTAGTTTCACAACCGCTGCACATGCCCAGTACAGTGGACTCCTCAGCCTGGGATCACTGCAAGTCCAAATTACATTGGCGGCAAGATTTGGGGGCTCTGAACTCCTCTCTACAGCAATCTACAAATTATATCACATCGCCTACAGGTCCTGCGCACTACATTGCCCAGGTGCTGTGCGGTTTATCTATAGGGTGGATGGGGCCCTTTAAATGATGGAGTTTCTATTCACAGCCCAAGATCCTGTGACCGTGACCTTCCCCTGTGTTTTATTGCTTCATCTAATGAATGACAGGACTGTACTGACCTTGGGCGCAGACGGAGGGTGAGCGGAGAATAAGTCAAGGAGAGATGAATGATGGATAAGACAAATGAAACGAGGCCTCCGTGTGTGTAATGTAATATGCAGTGTTTGTGTGTGTGTGTGTGTGTGTGTATACACATACACATACACACACACACATTATACATACACACATATATATATATATATATATACAAACACACATATATATACATATATACACACACATTTTATATATATATATATATATTACATACACACACACACATATACAGTATATACACACACACACATATACATATATAAGTATACATATATAAGTATATATATATATACACACATACATATATATATATATATATATATATATACACACAAATACACTACCGTTCGAAAGTTTAGGGTCACTTAGAAATTTCCTTATTTTTGAAAGAAAAGCACAGTTTTTTTCAATGAAGATAACATTAAATTAATCAGAAATACACTCTATACATTGTTAATGTGGTAAATGACTATTCTACCTGCAAACGTCTGGTTTTTAATGCAATATCTACATAGGTGTATAGAGACCCATTTCCAGCAACCATCACTCCAGTGTTCTAATGGTACATTGTGTTTGCTAACTGTGTTAGAAGGCTAATGGATGATTAGAAAACACTTGAAAACCCTTGTGCAATTATGTTAGCACCGCTGTAAACAATTTTGCTGTTTAGAGGAGATATAAAACTGATCTTCCTTTGTGCTAGTTGAGAATCTGAAGCATTACATTTGTGGGTTCGATTAAACTCTCAAAATGGCTAAAAAAAGAGAACTTTCATGTAAAACTCGACAGTCTATTCTTGTTCTTAGAAATGAAGGCTATTCCATGCGAGAAATTGCCAAGAAACTGAAGATTTCCTACAACGGTGTGTACTACTCCCTTCAGAGGACAGCACACACAGGCTCTAACCAGAGTAGAAAGAGAAGTGGGAGGCCACGCTGCACAACTGAGCAACAAGACAAGTACATTAGAGTCTCTAGTTTGAGAAATAGACACCTCACAGGTCCTCAACTGGCAGCTTCATTAAATAGTACCCGCAAAACAAACGCCAGTCTCAACGTCTACAGTGAAGAGGCGACTCCGGGATGCTGGCCTGCAGGGCAGAGTGGCAAAGAAAAAGCCATATCTGAGACTGGCTAATAAAAGGAAAAGAATAATATGGGCAAAAGCACACAGACATTGGACAAAGGAAGATTGGAAAAAAGTGTTATGGACAGACGAATCGAAGTTTGAGGTGTTTGGATCACACAGAAGAACATTTGTGACACGCAGAACAACTGAAAAGATGCTGGAAGAGTGCCTGATGCCATCTGTCAAGCATGGTGGAGGTAATGTGATTGTCTGGGGTTGCTTTGGTGCTGGTAAAGTGGGAGATTTGTACAAGGTAAAAGGGATTTTGAATAAGGAAGGCTATCACTCCATTTTGCAACGCCATGCCATACCCTGTGGACAGCGCTTGATTGGAGCCAATTTCATCCTACAACAGGACAATGACCCAAAGCACACCTCCAAATTATGCAAGAACTATTTAGGGAAGAAGCAGGCAGCTGGTATTCTATCTGTAATGGAGTGGCCAGCGCAGTCACCAGATCTCAACCCCATAGAGCTGTTGTGGGAGCAGCTTGACCGTATGGTACGCAAGAAGTGCCCATCAAGCCAATCCAACTTGTGGGAGGCCCTCCTGGAAGCATGGGGTGAAATTTCTCCCGATTACATCAGCAAATTAACAGCTAGAATGCCAAAGGTCTGCAATGCTGTAATTGCTGCAAATGGAGCATTCTTTGACAAAAGCAAAGTTTGAAGGAGAAAATTATTATTTCAAATAAAAATCATTATTTCTAACCTTTCTCAATGTCTTGACTATATTTTCTAGTCATTTTGCAACTCATTTGATAAATATAAGCGTGAGTTACCCCAAACTTTTGAACGGTAGTGTATACAAAAAAAGATAAGGCTACATGTCTATATTCTCCGAGTGATCTGCATGTGAGTGTAAAAGCCCTTTAGGCCTCTTTCACACCAAGTTTTTTTTTAACTGCGGTTTTTAATATACTTATATTACTTATATAGGTCAGGTCTCTATGCTCTATTTTCTCATGAGCTTCTAAGAGGGGGGTTACCAGGAACTAGGAAAACCCTCTAGGTCTATTCATGCTCAGGGCCGACCTTATGGGTGTGCGACCTGTGCCATTGCACAGGTCTCCATTCCCCTGCTTGTGTTTCAGAAGCACCCGGGCCTGGCGAATCAGCAGCTGCATTTCCGTCCGGTCGCTTCTTCGGTCAGTGGCGTCACTATCGTTGTAGCAGCCAAAGCGGCTACTAGCGGCAACACCGGGCATGAGGGTGCAGGTGCCTCCCGCCTGGACGGCACCCCCATGTTATCTCCCTGCTCTTCTATCTACTAGGCCAGTGGTTCCCAACCAGGGTGCCGCGAGAACACATCAAGGGTGCCGCAACATTCCTCTGAACCACGGCCATGCTTTCTCTCATCACAGCGTGCAGTGCATGGGAGGAGAAGGGGATTTTTTGCAGCCTCTGTAGATGGCACCCCCCACCCCACCTTCCTGTATATAGCACCCCCCCCCTTCCTGTACATAGCTCCACTGTAGCTCCCTGAAGGAGCGGAATCCCCCTGTGGCCGGGGATTATATGGACAGTGACATCATGGGCAACTCGTGAAGTGGAATCCCCGCCTACAGGGTTGCTGGCGCAGTGATTTGGCTCCAGGCAAAGCCCCTGACGTCACTGTCAATAAAAGGACAGAGACGTCAGGAGCTTCTCATGGAGTGGAATCCCCGGTCACAGTGTCGTCAATGCTGTGGATGGGGATTCCGCTTCAGGAGTTGCCCCTGATGTCACTGGACAGAGACATCAAGCTCTCCATCCAGGAACGGAAACCTCAGCCACAGGGGGATTCCGCTCCTTCAGGGAGCTATAGTGCCGCTATCTACAGAAGGGGGGTGCTACCTACAAGGGGGCTGTGTGGCACTACCTACAAGGGGGCTGTGGGGCACTACCTACAAGGGGGCTGTGGGGCACTACCTACAAGGGAGCTGTGTGGCACTACCTACAAGGGGGCTGTGTGGCACTACCTACAGGGGCTGTGTGGCACTACCTACAGGGGGCTGTGTGGCACTGCCTACAAGGTGAAGGTGGGGGATTATGGCACTGTCTACAGGGACAGGTACGGGGGCACTATCTACAGGGGGACACTATCTACAAGGGGGGTGGCTGTGTGTGGCAGCCAGGGGAGGTGGGCATTATACTGTATGGAGGCCACTAGGCGGACATATTATACAGTGTAGGGGCACTACAGGGAGCAATATACTGTGTGACACTTAGGGGGCATAATACTGTGTGGGCAGCATTAGGGGACAAAATACTGTGTTCTTGAATAATATATATTAAATATTATTATACTGTATGGGGGCACTAAAGGAGCATTCTACTGTGTGTGGGGCACTAAAGGGGCATTATACTATGTGGGGGCACTATATAGGGCATTACACTGTGTGGTGGCATTATACTTATTTATGGGGCATTTATGATGGGGTGGACCGCCGAAAGATAATTTCGCATGGGACATCATCTATCCTAAGGCCGACTTTATTCACGCTAATAGGATATACAGAAGGAGATTGTTATCAAGAGGCAACCCCTTTAATGGAAGACATAAAATTACAAATCTGCACTATTTCTATTCATTTCTTCTCTTTTCTCTATTAAGTAAAAATTAAATAAACATAATAATAATCACAGGCACTCTACAATAGTTATGTGATTTAAGTAAATAATAACAAGTCATTAATGTCATTTTGAAAAAATTAAAAGGAAAAGGTTCTATCGTTCCACCCGCATGCTTGCCTGGTTAAAATATGGTCACTGTATGTGGTCTACTTTGTTACCAAGTCAACCTCAAGTGTTTGACTGATTCTGATTTAATGTAAATATATTTATGGGCCTACTATTATAACTGAAGGCTTGCATGAATTGTGTTTCAGTTTGTACTGCATTTACATAATGTAGCTATTAGTATGTAGTACATGTTATTTATCATACTAAACTTTCTGAATTTGCATGGTGTTCATGTATAACAAAAAAAATATTCTTCTAATTTAATGCATTATATTATCATTGGTGTCATTATAATATACTACAAAATAAACTCAAGCAGGAATAGATTTTTTCCTTTTGGACAGTAGAAGCTTCAAATTACTAAGATCTCTGTAAAGCACTATTTCTTTCATTGTTTAAGTATCGCCTAAAGAAGTCTGTTTGCTTTTGAGACAAATACTACATAAATTAGACATATATATTAGACTCATAAAAAAAATGATCACTAATTTATACAATTATTGCCTTTCCTATATTATCTTGGTCTCTAACACAGGAAATAGATTCCAGATGACAACTAGTGATGGTAGCCATTACAGCTCTGCTCAGCTGACAAACTCAGCATCGCTAATGTACGTACACGACCGTTCAAAAGTTTGGGGTCACCCAGACAATTTTGTGTTTTCCATGAAAACTGACGCTTATATTTATCAAATGAGTTGCAAAATGACTAGAAAATATAGTCAAGACATTGACAAGGTTAGAAATAATGATTTTTATTTGAAATAATAATTTTCTCCTTCAAACTTTGCTTTCGTCAAAGAATGCTCCATTTGCAGCAATTACAGCATTGCAGACCTTTAGGATATGTGCACATGCTAGCTACCTTTTACGTCTGAAAAGACAGACTGTTTTCAGGAGAAAACAGCTGCGTCGTTTCAGACGTAAAAGTTCCTCGCATTATGCGAGGCGTCTGTGACGCTCGTAAATCTTGAGCTGCTCTTCATTGACTTCAATGAAGAACGGCTCAAATTACGTTGCAAATAAGTGTCCTGCACTTCTTTGACGAGGCAGTCATTTTACGCGTCGTCGTTTGACAGCTGTCAAACGACGACGCGTAAATGACAGGTCGTCGGCACAGCACGTCGGCAAACCCATTCAAAAGAATGGGCAGATGTTTGCCGACGTATTGTAGCCCTATTTTCAGACGTAAAATGAGGCATTATACGCCTTGTTTACGTCTGAAAATAGGTTACCTTCCCCTGTGTTTTATCGCTTCATCTAATGAATGACCAGAAAAGCAAAAAGCACGGCGCCACATAGTGCAGGTCAATGGGGTTTAAATAGAATATTGAACGTGGTCTATTATGCTCACCATGATAGTGCTTGGAAAAGGCAATGAAAAAGTCCACAGGTGCTGCTGCCAGGATCCAAACCGGTAAACCAGGTGGTCACCGCTAGTTAGAACGTAAAGAGGTAGTGGAAAAAGGGAGGATCCCGTGAGGCGCTGCTGCATGGCTGTTGAAGGAACTCAGCGATGGTAGACAAAATGATATAAATAAATATGTTTATTGAAAAACATTAATAATAATGGCTACGCGTTTCAACGCTGTACTAGCGTCTTCCTCAGGCCGTTAAAATTACATACAAAAGAGGTTGCTTATATATCAACGGAAATCTAAGCACACAGGAAGGAAAAAAAAGGGGTCAAAAGGGGAAAGGTCAAAGAATGATTGTGACGTCATAAATAACATCTATATCGGAAAATTGTTTAGAATTGTTTATGACGTCACAATCATTCTTTGACCTTTCCCCTTTTGACCCCTTTTTTTTTTCCTTCCTGTGTGCTTAGATTTCCGTTGATATATAAGCAACCTCTTTTGTATGTAATTTTAACGGCCTGAGGAAGACGCTAGTACAGCGTTGAAACGCGTAGCCATTATTATTAATGTTTTTCAATAAACATATATTTATTTATATAATTTTGTCTACCATCGCTGAGTTCCTTCAACAGCCACGCAGCAGCGCCTTACGGGATCCTCCCTTTTTCCACTACCTCTTTACATTCTAATGAATGACAGGACTGTACTGACCTTGGACGCAGACGGAGGGTGAGCGGAGAATAAGTCAAGGGGAGATGAATGATGGATAAGACAAATGAAATGAGGCCTCAGTGTGTGTAATATAATATGCAGTGTGTGTATGTGTGTGTATATATACACACACACACACATATATACAAACACATATATATACATATACACACACATTATATATATATATATATATATATATATATATATATATCACACACACACACACGCACACACACATATACAAACATATATATACATACACACACACACACACACACATTATATAAATATATATAACACACACATGTGTATATATATATAAACATACACACATATACGCTACCGTTCAAAAGTTTAGGGTCACTTAGAAATTTCCTTATTTTTGAAAGAAAAGCACAGTTTTTTTCAATGAAGATAACATTAAATTAATCAGAAATACACTCTATACATTGTTAATGTGGTAAATCACTATTCTAGCTGCAAACGTCTGGTTTTTAATGCAATATCTACATAGGTGTATAGAGGCCCATTTCCAGCAACCATCACTCCAGTGTTCTAATGGTACATTGTGTTTGCTAACTGTGTTAGAAGGCTAATGGATGATTAGAAAACACTTGAAAACCCTTATGCAATTATGTTAGCACCGCTGTAAACAGTTTTGCTGTTTAGAGGAGCTATAAAACTGACCTTCCTTTGAGCTAGTTGAGAATCTGGAGCATTACATTTGTGGGTTCGATTAAACTCTGCAAATGGCTTGAAAAAGAGAGCTTTCATGCGAAACTCGACAGTCTATTCTTGTTCTTAGAAATGAAGGCTATTCCATGCGAGAAATTGCCAAGAAACTGAAGATTTCCTACAACGGTGTGTACTACTCCCTTCAGAGGACAGCACACACAGGCTCTAACCAGAGTAGAAAGAGAAGTGGGAGGCCACGCTGCACAACTGAGCAACTAGACAAGTACATTAGAGTCTCTAGTTTGAGAAATAGACGCCTCACACGTCCTCAACTGGCAGCTTCATTAACCCCTTCCCGCTCCTGGACGTATTATTAGGTCATGGTAGCTGTATCGTTCGCGCTCCATGACCTAATAGTACGTCTCGGGAGTAACGGCCGTTTCGGCCGTCCACCCGACACATACAGGAGCTGTGACAGCTGATGTCTCGTACAGCAGCTGTCACAGCTCCTACAGCGGGGACCGATCGCTGTGTCCCCGCTGATTAACTCCTTAAAAGCCGCATTCAATAGAGATCGCGGCTTTTTAGGGGTTAAGCTGCCATCGCCGGCCTGCTACACGATAGCGGCCGGCGATGGTGACTATTTCAACTGGACACCAAACAATGGAGTCCGGTTATGCCATCGACGGAAGCCTAGTGGGTCCTGACAAAGTCAGGATCCACTTTGCTTGCTATCAGTGAGTAGCTGACAGCTCTAATACACTGCACTACGCATGTAGTGCAGTGTATTAGAATTGCGATCAGGGCCTCCTGCCCTCAAGTCCCCTAGTGGGACAAAGTAATAAAGTAAAAAAAAAAAGTAAAAAAAAGATGTGTAAAAATAAGAAAATAAAAGTAAGTAAAAATCCCTCTTTTTACCTTATCAGTCCTTTATTATTAATAAAAATATATAAATAAACTATACATAATTGGTATCGCCGTGTCCGTAACGGCCTGAACTACAAAATTATTTCATTATTTATGCCGCACGGTGAACGCCGTAAAAGAAAATAATAATAAACCATACCAGAAACACAATTGTTTGGTCACTTCACCTCCCAAATAATGGAATAAAAAGAGAGAAAAAAGTTGCATGTACCTAAAAATGTAACTTATCGAAACTACAGTTCGTTACGCAAAAAATAAGTCCTCGTACGGCTTTATTGATGGAAAAATAAAAAAGTTCTGGCTCTTAGAATAAGGTAACACAAAAAGTGAATGATTTTTTACAAAACGTATTTTATTGTGCAAACGCTATAAGACATAAAAAAAACTATAAACATCTGGTATCGCCATAATCGTATCGCCCCGCAGAATAAAGTGAATATGTCATTTATAGCTCACGGTGAACGCTGTAAAAAAAATAGAATAAAAACAATAGTAGAATTGCTGTTTTTTAGTCACCACGCCACCTAAAAATAGAATAAAAACTGATCAAAAAGCCCAAGAAAACTACAATGAATTCCTCAAGGGGTCTAGTTTCCAAAATGGGGTCACTTTTGGGGGGTTTCCACTGTTTTGGCACCACAAGACCTCTTCAAACCGGACATGGTGCCTAATAAAAAAGATTCCTCAAAATCCACTAGGTGCTCCTTTGCTTCGGAGACCGGTGCTTCAGTCCATTACCGCACTAGGGCCACATGTGGGATATTTCTCAAAACTGCAGAATCTGGGTATTAAGTATTGAGTTGCGTTTCTCTGATAAAACCTTTTGTGTTATAAAAAAAATGGTATAAAGAGGATTTTCTGACAAAAAAAAAATGTACATTTCACCTCTACTTTGCTCTAAATTTCTGTGAAACACATAAAGGGTTCATAAACTTTCTAAATGCTGTTGTGAATACTTTGAGGGGTCTAGTTTCTAAAATGGGGTGTTTGATAGGGTTTCTAATATATGGGCCCCTCAATGCAACTTCAAAACTGAACTGTAAACTAAAAAATAAATAAATTAGGCAATACTTCTCTTCGTACATTATATTGATAATATGCCGTGCCCACCCCGAGATTACCCCAGTTTTGACTTTTTGTATAAACGGAGACCCCTATTAGACCGTTTCAGTGCCCGGTTTTCCCAAGCATACACCCCCAAGAAGTGTATTTCTATTGATGAGTCCTTGGTACATTTTAAAGGGAGGGTTCAATTCCGCGAGTACCTGCCGGGTAAGAGGGCAAGGTATGGCGTGAAGATGTATAAGCTGTGCGAAAGTGCATCAGGGTATACCTACAGGTTTAGGATATATGAAGGGAAGGAAACCAGTAGTCAGCCCCCAGAATGCTTACTGGGAGTTAATGCAAAAATTGTGTGGGATTTGGTGCACCCACTGCTGGACCAGGGTTACCACCTGTCCCTGGATTATTTTTATACCAGCGTCCCACTCTTCAACTGCCTCGCTTCCAGTCATGCGTCACTGCTAGAAGAAATCTGAGAGGCCTCCCTAAGACTCTGCTTGGGCAAACACTCAGAAGGGGTGAGAGCAGGGAACATTCTAGCAGCAACATATTGTGTGTCAAGTACAAGGACAAGAGAGATGTCCTTGTATTGACAACAATACATGGCCACACCAGTACCCATGTACCAGTACGAGGTACCAGTACAGAGACCCCCAAACCAGACTGCATCCTGGATTACAATAGGTACATGGGAGGGTTGGACTTGTCAGATCAAGTCCTGAAGCCCTACAGCGCCATGCTATATGTAAAAGAAGTTGGCCGTGCACATCATACCGATGGATTTGTACTGTGGATAGGCCATCAATGTTTAGGGACTGCACAACCCCTTTAAGCCTACGATTTAGCAGGCTTAGAGGGCCCATGAGACAGGATCACAGATTGTGTGATCCTGTCTGCTGGGCCCTGTATGTAAGCCAATCACATGGTAGGCTTAGATACATGGCCCATGCGTGATCCTGTCTGCTGGGCCATGTATCTAAGCCAATCACATGGTAGGCTTAGATACATGGCCCATGCGTGATCCTGTCTGCTGGGCCCTGTATCTAAGCCAATCACATGGTAGGCTTAGATACATGGCCCATGTGTGATCCTGTCTGATGGGCCCTGTATATAAGCCTACCACACTGTAGGTTTAGATACATGGCCCATGCGTGATCCTGTCTGCTGGGCCCTGTATCTAAGCCAATCACATCGTAGGCTTAGATACATGGCCCATGTGTGATCCTGTCTGATGGGCCCTGTATATAAGCCTACCACACTGTAGGTTTAGATACAGGGTCCAGCAGACAGTAATCTTATACTGTATAAGATTACTGTCTGCTGGACCCTGTATCTAAGCCTACCTTGTGGTAGGCTTAGATACAGGGTCCCACAGACAGTATCACACATGGGCCCTGTATCTAAGCCTAACACATGTGTTACTAATCGTGTTTTTTTGTGTGTTTTCTTACAGGTTTGGTCATTGGACTACGTCGGATTCCAGGACTACTTCGATGATGGCTTTTTTTTTTATTATCAATAAAATGGTTGATGAGGGTTGTGTGGGGTTTTTTTTTATTTCAATAAAATATTTTTTCTATGTCTTTGATTTTTTTTAAACTATATTACTACCGCCTTAGTAATGGCCGCCGGCTGATTGACAGCATCCATTGCTAAGGCGGGGCTTAGTGTTAGCCGGTGCAGAGGCTAACACTAACCCCCATTATTACCCCGGTACCCACCGCCACCAGGGGTGCTGGGAAGAGCCGGGTACGATCCAGTACCTGACCATCTGTAGTGATGGTCGGCTACTGGGGCGGCCGCAGGCTGGTAGTATCAGGAGGGGAAAGCCCAAAAACAGTGGCCCTTCCCCCCCTGGTAATGCTAGCCTGCTGCTGCTTTATTGTATCTGGCTGGTTATGAAAAATGGGGAAGACCCCACGTAATTCAAAAAAATAAAAATAAAAAATAATTGGAAAGACTGATGGCGGGTCCCCCCCCCAATTTTCATATCCAGCCAGATACAACACAGCAGCAGCAGGCAGCATTACCAGGGTGGTAGGTGCCACTGTTTTTGGCCTTCCCCAGCCTAATACTACCAGCCTGCGGCCGCCCCGGTGCCTGACCATCACTGCAGATGGTCGGTACTAGTTTGTACCCGGCTCTTCCGAGTACCCCTGGTGGCGGTGAGTACCGGGGTAATAATGGGGGGTTAGTGTTGGACTCTGCACCTGCTAACATTAAGCCCCGCCTTAGTAATGGAGGTTGTCAATCAGCCAGCGGCCGTTACTAAGGCGGTGATAATAAAGTTTAAAAAGATACAAGCACATAGAAAAAATATTTTATAGAAATAAAAAAACACAACCCTCATTAACCATTTTATTGAGAATAAAAAAAACGCCGTCATTGAAGTCCTCGTATCCGAAGTCCAACAACCGAACCTGTAAAAAAACACAAACGCACAAAACGCACCTGTATCTAATCCAATCATGTGTGATACTGTCTGCTGAGCCGCTGTATCTAATCCTATCATGTGTGATACTGCCTTCCGAGCCACTGTATCTAATCCGATCATGTGTGATACTGTCTGCTGGGCCCTATATCTAATCCGATCATGTGTGATACTGTCTGCTGGGCCCTATATCTAATCTAATCATGTGTGATACTGTCTGCTCAGCCACTGTATCTAATCCTATCATGTGTGATACTGTCTGCTGAGCCACTGTATCTAATCCTATCATGTGTGGTACTGTCTGCTGAGCCACTGTATCTAATCCTATCATGTGTGATACTGTCTGCTGAGTCATTGTATCTAATCCTATCATGTGTGATACTGTCTGCTCAGCCACTGTATCTAATCCTATCATGTGTGATACTGTCTGCTCAGCCACTGTATCTAATCCTATCATGTGTGATACTGTCTGCTCAGCCAATGTATCTAATCCTATCCATAGTCTCCTATACACACATTTTTTGGGGGGCGGACACATATGTATTGGGGCTATTTCCCCTGACATTTTAAGCCCTGAGGGTATGTTCATACGGCAGCGTCCGTTACGGCTGAAATTACGGTGCTGTTTTCAGGAGAAAACAGCACCGTAATTTCAGCCGTAATAGCATGTGCAGGCGTCTTTCGCTGCGTCCATTACGGACGTAATTGGAGCTGTTTTTCCATGGAGTCCATGGAAAACGGCTCCATTTACGTCTGAAGAAGTGACAGGCACTTCTTTGATGCGGGCGTCTTTTTTACGCGCCGCCTTTTGACAGCGGCGTGTAAAAAAAATGACCGTCGGCACAGAACATCGTAAGACCCATTCAAATGAATGGGCAGATGTTTGCCAACGCTGTTGAGCCGCACTTTCAGACGTATTTCAATGCTAAAACGCCCGAATTACGTCCGTAAATAGGGTGTGTGAACCCAGCCTTATTGACACCCCGGCTGCTAGTGCTGCATTGTTGGGTCACTTAGGAGAGTTTGCGGGGGGGGGGGGGGGCGGGCTCAATAAGAATTTTTGCATCGGGGCCCATGAGCCTTTAGCTACGCCCCTGCACAGAAGAAGATTTGTGAGACGCAGAACAACTGAAAAGATGCTGGAAGAGTGCCTGACGCCATCTGTCAAGCATGGTGGAGGTAATGTGATGGTCTGGGGTCTGATGGTCAAACCCGACATGGAGGAGAGAGCGTAATAACTTCATGTAGGTAGCCATATATTCCTCATAAGACGTGAAGTACAGTGAAAGTGAAGCCCCTCATGGAGCCCCTCTAAGTAGTTTATAGGGGAAATATATTGTAAGCTTGTCCCTAATATATATCCAGAACTCAAATCACCGCCAGCATTGTCCGCAGGATCCAGGCCGTGAATGGAGGGAAGTGAAAACTGCTGTCATGGCCGGTCACACTTTATGGCAGCCCCTATGCTCTCTCCATTCACAGAATACAGGGGGCCATAAATGTGGGCATCAATGTGAAATGTAATATCCCTGCAGCTGCGGAGCCCAAAAAAGCCGCCCTCTTCTATCAAGATGTTATCCTTCTTTTCTGTCATTTCTTAGTGACAACTAATATGGCCACCAGGAACTGCCGCCCAGCTTTCCCAGGCTCCTGAATGGCAACATTACCTCATTATCCGTCATGTCACTGTATAACGGGGTGATTTGGCCATACACCACAGATTATACAACAATAGTGGCTGCTGTTGGTCATCTGCGGCACTTTCATACCTGACAAATAATGAGCTCAATTCATTTTTAGTAGATCATTATTGCGCAAAGGAGGGGGTTTGCCTGAAATATTGATCAAGTGGCCTTATAGGTCGATTCACACAATGCAGTCAAATTGTGGTTTATTGCTTTGTGGCAGTAAGCTGCGATATGACGCACTGTGTGAATAGACTCATATACTGTGAATAGACTCATTCACTATGCAGACAGTAAGATTTAATTTGACTCCCATCTTCTCTCAGCTGGAGGACGCTAAGCAACTAGTCACGGACTCCATAACGGCGGGCATCATCTGTGACCTTGGCTCCGGCAGTGGCGTGGATCTTTGTGTCATTACACGTGGAGGGGCACAGGTATTAAGGGGTTACACCGAAATGGAGGCCAAGGGAAAAAGGTAAAATAATATAAGAGGCCATATACATATATAGGGTACCCCCATATCAATGCTACCTCGCTGACAATGTAATGTTGATGGCGGCAGTGTCCCCTGAAATCTCTTGTGGGGGAGAACAAGGATCGTGCATAATGGAGGGTTTATGTTTTAATCACTGTATAATGAAAAGTTCTGCAACTTTCTAATATACTATCAGCTCTAACTCCTCACCCAGTTCAAGATTTCTGCTTGCTTGCAGTGAATGGAAATATTAATTGTTTACATCCAGAAAATGAAAATCCGTTCTGACCTAACTCTGCTAGGGTCTATTCACATGGTGCAGTCAAATCGCGGTTTATATTTGTGATTACCATAACAATTTCATGGCAATGCACCACAACTTGATCACACCGTCTGACTGTGACAAGCAACGCACATTTTCAGCTTGACATAATGGGTTGCAACTATGCATGCTCCATTCACTGATAGCAAGCAGATATCTTGGAAATGATGAGAATTGAAGTACAAAGCACATTAGAAAGCTGCAGAACTTACATAAAACCCTGCAGTGCGTACATAGAATCAGCCCCTACGGCTGCTATGGTGCCCATGGGTCGGGGGCTCAGGTTAGCTCTACACTTATGATTGGTGTGGTGTCAGCTCCCAATGGGGGGGTCTTCTGCTGGATCTTCAGGGCCAACCGCAGGATCTTCTGGTGGGCCAGTACGACCCTGGGTGTGAATATACCATGAGCCATAATGTGAACATGTCCTGCCCCGTCCCCTATACATGCCCCCGCTGCGGACACTCCATCAGATGGTACCAATGTCGCACGGTCTACGTATAATCCTTCTCCCTACTCTCATCCCAGGTTCGCTTCTTATCGTTACCTGCGGGGCACCACCGCCGTCCTGAGCGAAACCGTAACTCGCTGCAATCTGGTGGAAGAAACCGTTCAACGAATGGACACGGAATAACCGGATCTGAGAGGGGAGGGGGCACGATGTACCAATATGATCCGCTTCATTATTACTAATAGTCGTGGGTTCAACCCGTACACGACAAAACCTGATTCTGCCGCCAAATCGCTTCACAATAGAGACAAGACAATACTGCGCTGCCTGCTGGACTGTTCTCTATCCATACGCCTATAATCAATATATTACATAATCTTGTTCTCTGCGGGGCCGGCCTCATATATGGGATTCGGATTCCCATCATTCACACAAGGATTTAATATGTGGGAACTTTCATATAATAAAGAATAAAACTACAACAACCAGGTCATTTGACGTCTGTATAAAAATAAAGATGAGTCAGGTCGCGCGGCGCACGTGATGTAAATACACAGAAATTCCCTTAATCCGGCTTCCGATCATCCAGAAAATCTGATAATTCAGCACTTGTTTCCAGAACAGTCTTGTATATTCACAAGACGCCTCAGGGACGCAGCAATGTTACATGACTGTAGTGCACAACGTACGGAAAATTCCTTTAATCTGGCATCAATGGGACTTTATAGGTGCTCGATTATCAGACGACACACAAAGGTATATGAAACTGACTTGTAAGCAGTCATAACTTGAAGCTCCCAATGTAAATCTGTATCAGGGACCCCCAAATATCATGTCCATGTATAGTACTGGAGTCCTCTAATGTGGCATGTCGGCCCCCCACTCCTCAGGGCCCAGCTTCACCCTTTCCATTATTTCAGAACAACATTTCCTTAGAGGAATTTCTTCATTGGTTCCACATTATACAGATTTGTGCTGGAAACAAGAGCCAGATCATCAGACTTTCTGGATTATCAAATGCCGGATTAAATTACATTGGATTTTAGTGAGTGAAAAGTCGACTAGCAAACACTATGGGCAATACATCTTCTTACACTGATCCCAGATCTCCAACATATTCTAAAAGACACTTAAAGAGGCTCTGTCACCACATTATAAGTGGCCTATCTTGTACATGATGTGATCCGCGCTGTAATGTAGATTACAGCAGTGTTTTTTTATTTAGAAAAACGATTATTTTTGACGGAGTGATGACCTATTTTAGATTTATGCTAATGAGTTTCTTAATAGACAACTGGGCGTGTTTTACATTTTAGCCAAGTGGGCGTTGTGGAGAGAAGTGTATGACGCTGACCAATCAGCGCCATACACTTCTCTCCATTCATTTACTCTGCACATAGTGATCTTACTAGATCACTATGTGCAGCCACATACACACACATTAACGTTACTGAAGTGTCTTGAGAGCGAATAGACATCACCTCCAGCCAGGACGTGATGTCTATTCAGAATCCTGACACTTCGCTAATGTTTGTGTGGGATTTACAGCACAGCACAACGAGATCTCCCTGTAAATGACAGCCCAGCGTGATCTCGATAAACTGTGTTGTAAGTCAAACTCAAACGTTACTGAAGTGTCGGGATTGTGATTAGACATCACGTCCTGGCTGGTAGTGATGTCTATTCACTGTCAGGACACTTGAGTAACATTAATAAGTATCATTCTATCACCCTGATTGTCAGGAAATCCAAGGCCTCCACGGGGACTCCTTACTGTACACGGCAGATGTCTTCAGCCGGCTCTATCCAGAGATTTCTGACCGACGCTGCATCTGGAACATCATCTAAGATGGCGCCGCTGGAGGGGAGGTGTGATGGCGCCGGGACTTCGCTTTCAGAGGGGCTATCATCTGCAGCCGGCGTCGCTGCATCAGGTACCGCTAGTGCCTTCCCCTCGATATCGGGCTCTCAGGGGCAGTTTCCCTCCTTGCTGGATGGGATTGAGCCGAGCTCTTCTGGGGCTGAGATGGCGCTGCCTGCGCGGGACTGCTCGCCACGTGGTGCCTGTCATGGCGGCCGGGTTTCTCCCTTATCCTCCCCTCATGTGCGGGGGCCTGCAATGCTGTCTTCTACCTCTCCCAGAGATATGGCTGTTCATCCCTCCTCTCACATAGGGGGTTCTGCTGTCCTAGGGGATGATTTACAGGGCTTGAGACAGCAGTTATCAGCATTGCCCACTAAACAGGACATGGAACGTTATGTAAACCGTCTGGAGACGACATATAAATCGGAAATACAATCTCTTACTACCAATTTATCTCAATTGTCCGATCAAGTACAGCGGATGGAAAGCGATGTATCCAGTATTACTCAGCAACAAGTTTCTCATGCCGACTGATTGGATTAGCACTCTCAGCAGATCCACACATTATTTAATCTTGCTGAGGATCATGAGAATCGGAATCGCCGTAATAATATTCGGCTGCGGGGCATTCCTCAGGATATCTCTCCGGGTCAACTTATTCCTGCTCTACAGTCTCTGTTTAATTCTGTACTCGGGTGCCCTGCTGATGATCCTCTGGAGCTGGATAGAGCTCACAGGACTCTAGGTCCGCGCAACCCGGATCCTGATAGGCCTAGAGATGTGCTATGTCGTGTCCATTTTTTCTCTCTTAAGGAGCAGATCATGAGGAAGGCCCGGGATAAAGGCGAGGTGTTATTACAGGGAGTCAAGATCCAGCTACTGTCTGATTTGTCCAGGATGACTTTGGACAAGCGCCGAGTGCTATGTCCTTTGCTGGATGCCTTGAGAGAACATGAGATCTCCTACTCTTGGGGTCACCCCTTTCAATTGCAGGTTCGCAGGAACGGGGCACTGCTGAGTGTTCGTGAACCGGGGGATGTTCCAGATTTCTGCGAGGCTCTCCGTTTGCCTAGAGTCTCTCTCCCTGATTGGCCTTATGTTCCCATCCCGCCGCCGCGTCCACGATCACGCAGGCGAGGTCGTTCTCCTGCCTCTCCTATGAGGTGTCATGATGGTCGGCCTGTGGAGCCGATGTGATGCCCTTTTTAATGTCTCTTAATTGCAGCCTGCTATCGGAGCCTAATTACAATGGTTATTGTGTTTATCAGCTGAAGCAATTGTATGCGGAGTTACATATGGTCATTACTGAATAGGTCTGCATTATGTATCACAGGTGATTGCTGTTGGAGACCTGGTGGCTATATAGGTCGATTGCCGTTAACACGCCACAATCGTGAATGTATTATTATTTTTATTATTTTTCTTTATTGCTAACCTGTTTGTACATTTATGCTGACAATGAATGTATGCAGGGGTGTTCGCTGTTGGGGTTTCTTTAGGGCCCTACTAACAACGTAACTCTTATTTAATTATTTTTGGGTATCACACTAAGTGCCTTGGTTTTCCTTTCTTGTGTGTTATATCGTTATTTGCTATATAAAATTTGCTGGGTTGGGGGGTGCGGGGCACTGGCTAGACCTTGTCCTGACACTCCTCCTCTTAGGGTTTCACTGGTTATATCCGGTGTATATTGGATTGTTTCTCCTTGATTAGATCAAGGAGTGGGTGCTTGTTCACCCGCTTGTTTGTCCTCGTTGTCGTGTCTCCCTTCCTTGTCTGTCTTGTCCTTCTCTTCACTGTTGTAGCACATTTCTTGATTTGCTAGACATACGTGCGTTGGAAATGGCGCAGCTGAAAATCTGTACCTTTAATGCTAGAGGGCTTAATGTCCCCGAAAAGCGTTCGCAGATATTGTACAACATGCACAAAGAACGTGTGAATATCCTGTTTTTACAGGAGACTCATTTTCAGGTGGGCCACACCCCACAGTTTACAAATCGTTATTATCCAGTCTGGTTCCACAGTACCAACCCGGAATCCAAGTCCAAGGGTGCTAGTATTTGTATCCACAAGTCACTCTCTCATAAACTGGTAGACGTTCTGGTTGACCCGGGTGGTCGTTATGTGTTTCTTAAACTGTCCATTCGGAATAAGCTGTTCACCTTAGCTAATTTGTACCTCCCCAATCAGGATCAGGCGCGAGTGTGCTGCAGGTATTTGCGGAAATTGGAGGAGTTCACGGAGGGAGTTTTGATTGTGGGCGGTGATTTTAACCTGACGTTCGATGCCAGGCTTGACACCTCCTCGGGCAGGTCAGCGGTTCCGAAGTCCCACTTGGGAGCCTTGAAAACTGTGATGCATTCCATGCAATTGATTGACGTGTGGAGGATCCTGCATCCTCAGGCAAGAGAATACACTTACTTCTCCCCGCTACACAATATGTATAGTAGATTGGACGCCATTCTTATTAGCCACCGTATTCTTACCTGGCATCCTATTTCTGAGGTGGGCCCTATGGTTTGGTCGGATCATTCCCCTGTATTTCTGACACTTACGTTTCCTAGTTCAGTACCCAATTTCCAATCTTGGAAACTTAACGATAATCTATTGGGTGACTCAGTGTGTGTGTCAGCTCTTAAGGACTCGCTAAACGTTTTTTTGAGGTACATACACGTGACACCACCCCATTACCGTTACAGTGGGAGGCGCTAAAGTGTGTAGTCAGGGGAGTCCTGATCCAGCATGGGGCTCGTTTGAAGCGGGAAAAAGGGGTGGCCATTACGCGGCTCCTTGCTCAGATACGGGACCTTGAATCCCGTCATAAGCGAGTGCTTTCCTCACAGATATTTGCGGAACTTACTGCAGCGAGAGAATCCTTGCGGTCTTTGATAGACCAGTCACACGCTCGATTCAGGGACCGTATGCGAAAACACTTGTACGAATTTGCAGATAAATGTGGCAGGTCTCTGGCACGGATACTACATCCTCGCACCCAGGCGTCATATATCCCTAAAATTACTTCTCCTTCGGGCGGTGAGGTTCATGATCCGGTGGGCATCACTGATTGCTTCAGACAGTATTACTCGGCATTATACAATCTTAAAGGCCATTTTCAGGATATGCAGGCGGATGCGTTGCGTGATAAAATAGACCGTTATGTGCACGACACTGCGCTACCGTCCCTGGGGGACGGGGAGGCTTTGGGACTTGAGGAAGATTTTCTGGAAACGGAGGTGGAGCGCGCTATTGGAGATTCCCCCTTGGGCAAAAGTCCAGGACCCGATGGGTTTAATAATAAATTCTACAAGACATTTAAGGATCAATTGGCTCCGTTCTTGACGAAAGTTTTTAATTCAGTGTCTTCCTCATGTCCCTTTGCACCCCAATCCCTTGAGGCTCATATTACCCTTTTACCAAAACCGGGCAAAGATCCGACGGCGTGCGCAAACTTCCGACCAATATCATTGATAAATGTTGACTTATCATTGTTAAATATCATTGTTAAATGTTAAGATTTTTGCGAAGTTGCTGGCCTCTCGACTCTCGCCTCTCTTACACGATTTGGTCACAGATGACCAGGTGGGGTTTGTGCGTGGTAGAGAAGCACGGGACAACACTAACAAGACCCTACTTTTAACATCATACTGCCAATCCCATAAGATACCGATGTGTTTACTCTCGGTCGATGCGGAAAAAGCATTTGACAGGGTACATTGGGTGTTTCTCCGCAGTGCCCTGACACAGGTTGGCCTAGGCGCCATTATGGTGGATAGGATTATGGCATTATATCATGGGCCTACGGCACGGGTTCGAGTTAATGGTCTGTTATCTGAATCTTTGTCTATTTCTAATGGCACGAGGCAGGGGTGCCCACTCTCACCTTTACTCTATGTTTTGGTCATGGAACACCTGGCCGTGGCACTGCGGAACAACCCTAATGTTAATGGTGTCTGTGTTGGCGCAAAACATCACAAATTAGCATTGTATGCCGATGATCTCCTGGTATACATTACGACTCCCATGGAATTTAAGCGGTTTGGCCATGTGAGCAATTTCAAAGTCAATTATTCCAAATCGGAGGCATTGAATATATCTCTCGATACTGCCTTAGCCACCCATCTCGCTCGAGTTTTCCCGTTCAAATGGCAATCTAAATCTCTAAAATATCTGGGGGTGCAAATTCCCATACACCAGTCGGATTTGTTCGCTCTAAATTACACACCCATCCTGCAACGCACCTTGAAGGATTTAATGGCGTATGGTGGGAGTCGCATATCGTGGTTTGGGCGCATTAACGCGGTAAAAATGGACATCCTACCCAAATTCCTTTACATATTCCAAACCGTCCCTATCATAATTCCAACGAGCTTCTTCCAAATATTGCATAGGGCCATAACTAAATTTGTTTGGGGCTCCTCTAAGCCTCGTGTTCGTTTTACTGTCCTTAGTCGACCGAAAATGGAGGGGGGGGGCAGGATTGCCGGATTTTAAACGCTACCACCAAGCTGCGTTACTGATGCGATTGGTAGACTGGTTCCGCTCAGGTGCGGGTAAGCAATGGGTGCGCATTGAGAAGGCTATGTCTCCCATTGCACTGTCGTCTCTGCCTTGGTTGTCTGCTTCTCAGCGGCCTACATCTTCTCTGCCTTCCCTCACACGTCAGTTTCTTGTAGTCTGGGAGCGGATCATTGCTACGATGGACATTGTTCACCGTCCAGGTCCTCTAACTCCTCTGTTTGATGATCCTTCCTTCCCTCCGGCGGTGGGTGTGGACACATTCCTCTGTTGGGAGAGACAGGACGGTGGTTTCTTGGCTAAGACTCTTACACCTGAGGGTACAATATTGTCACAGTCTGAGGTCTCTGGGGCCTGCCCGGGGGGACGTCCGGTTTGGTGGTCCTATTTTCAGTTGTACTCCTATCTTTTTTCAATGGGCGACCGTTGTGCTTTGCTGCAGGATAAGACTCCTCTGGAACACTACTTGTTGTTGACCACTGCCCCCTCTCATGTGCTGTCCTTTTTACACAGGATCCTTCTACCTAAATACGATTACTCTCAGCTGACATTCACTACCGCATGGGATGAGGAATTGGGGACTAGACACTCTGCTGAGGAGTGGGGCACATCTTTCTTCCTGGCGCATAAGCTACCGACCTCGTGCTTTGCTCAGGAAAAAAATTATAAGATTCTCACTAGATGGTATCGCTGTCCTTCTTTGCTGCATAGGATATTCCCTGATGTACCTGATGAGTGCTGGAGGTGTGGGGAGGCTCCTGGAACCATGCTGCACATTTGGTGGGATTGTCCCAAACTTCGTCCCTTTTGGGGAAAGATTTTTGATCTCGGTAATAAACTTTGTCATACTGAGGTTCAGACCTCGGCCTCCATTGGTTTACTTTCCATGGTTCCGGGATCACTCTCACACCTCAAAAAGAGTGTCTTTCGGCATTTTTTAACCGCAGCAAGAGCAGTGATTCCTCGTCATTGGAAATCTAGCACTGTGCCTTCCCTGAAGGAATGGGTGACGGAGGTGAACGGAATTATGAGGATGGAGGAGTTGATGTCTGCTGATCAGGGTAAAGCTGAGCTCTTTGTCCGCACCTGGGCAGTGTGGTGTGGATTCCGGGGTGGTGATGATTTACCTCTCTGGCTGGATGGCCTTTTTTGAATACCTATATCAAGTCTACCTTTTGCGTGCTATGTCCGTATGTGTTTCCCTTTGTTGTCTTGTGTCTGTGTTAGTCTGTCGTATAATGTGCACTTTTATGCGATAATTGTCATCCACCTGTGGGGACTGGTTTCCCTAAATAATGCACTATCTTTGCTGCACTTATGATATTGTTATTTTCACTGCATTTTTATTTCGTTTTTGCTTACTGACTAGGAGGTTGCCTCCTTCTACTGTTCTATGTCTTTGCATATGTTAGGTGATATTGAAGTGGTTATATTGCACTGTGTGTGAATTTTGCAAATGTATGAAACCATGTATATGCTGTTATGTTGTGTATATTCTCAAAAATAAAAATCTTTGATAAAGAAAAAAAAAAAGAGAGAAGTGTATGACACTGATTGGTCACTGATTGGTCAGCGTCATACACTTCTCTCCACAACGCCCACTTGGTCATATAGTAAAACACACCCAGTTGTCAATTGAGAAACTCATTAGCATAAAGCTAAAATAGGTCATAACTCTGTCAAAAATGATTGCTTTTCTAAATAAAAAACTGCTGTAATCTACATTACAGCGCCGATCACATCATGTACAAGATAGACCACTTATAATGTGGTGACAGAGCCTGTTTAAAGGAATAGTCCACCTAGGCTCTCTTTTTAGCTGAAAACGTTTCACACGCCCCTTTCTGGGTGACCAGCAAAGTCCCTGAATAACAGACGCCCCTTTTATACAGTATAGCAGTCACTAATCCCCTTAAAGGGGCAGTCCAATGTCAAGTCCGTATTTCACACCGAATAACCACCTCTGTAAATTGAAAGCTGAAGGCATGCCTGGAAGAAGTAAACCAGCCAAATATGTTTGGTACACAGCTTCCCTCTCTCAGCCAGGAGGAAGACTGAAAATGTTTATTCAGAACAAAGAAACACAGAAAGAGACACATGCCTCCTCCCCAGAGATGTGGGAGTGCCCAAGCCCCCACCAGTTTCTCAGACTCATTCTTCTTGCATTCCAGGGGGCGGTGTCTTCCATAGGTGTGTCCGACATGAACAAAGAACTTGTTATATATGTCAGTATATTACACAAAGAACTGAAATGTATATACATATGTGTGAGGATAATATTTTTCAAACAATATACATAGTAATGATCCCTGACAGTCCCCCCTAAAAATATTATTACTCTATCCCTGAGTCTTGCCTAGCAACCTATCACTGACCACTCGAACCAGGCGGGTAGGGGTTTTGGATTTCTTCACCAGCTTGAGACGAGCTACTCCTGATGAGTAACCCCCCTTTGTACCTGGACTTCCAAGGTGTCGGAGTGGTCCTAACTTTCCCTATTCTCCTCTGGATACAGGATGGTTGTCTTGATATAATCTACAAACCGCTGCTGGTTGTAATATATATATATATATAATTAATCCGGTCTACATTTTTATTAACAGTAATAATTGTCGCACTGTCACTTACTGTCCTAATGGGACTTTACCCCTGCAGATATGACAGGTCATGGGCAGCACAGTGATCTTCACCTCACACCTCCACATAAAACTCCTCAGATTGTAATTTGCAGCACCGTGGCATATTTACACACATTATAATTATAAACCTCAGACATTATGAACAATAGGGCCTCAACTAATAATCATAATGCTATCACCCTCAGGTTTCGGGTCCCATCAGTTCATTGCCAGTCCTGTACACCATCGTCTTCTTCTTCTCCTGTCTTCTGCTCTTCACTGACTGTCACCCTCAGGGTAACCCACACAATTGTGGAGTCAGACTACGTTGGTGTCCAGTGGGGGAGTTATTATTACCCCCTCCTAGTCACTTACTTATCAAAATACTTGATCCTGCTGACGGATTCACTCAGGTCTTTGGTCTTTACTTTGATCTTTGCTGATGTCATCAGGACTTGGTTTGATCCTTCTCATCTGTCCGACACCGTCTCCTTTAGTTTACGTCATCAGGCTGTACATAGCACCTCATGCTGTGAGCCTGGGGTGAGATCCCACGTAGGCGGATTAGTGGAGTTGTATTGTGACTATCACGAACCCTCCGCATCTGTACTCTTTCTCTGGCAAGTTACTTGTCTGGGTGGCCGCTTAGAATTGTGACACTGCCGTCTGTTCATGATAAACGCGTTGTAGTGGCTCAGGCTGCGCCTGCCGCATCTCAGTGATGGAGTTCATCATATAAAAAGTCTCTTAGTTCATATTTACTGGCACTTGCTGGGGACCCCCAACTCTTGTCAATTGTTAAAATAAATACTAATCTGGTGATAACATCATCCGCATACACTATAAACGTTGTTCTAAGTACATACAATAATGTCAGGCCCTTAAACGACATCAAACACCTTTATATAAGGAAAAAAACAAAAAAAAAACTTCTCTGTTACAATGGACATGGCACCTAGAAGATGTGTAATTATTGGGTACTTCATTTGCACTTGGTGATACTCTTTCAGCAGGATTTCTACCTTGATCTCAGCTGATTGCCTAGAACATCTCCACCTCACAGAAACATACACAGATTCCACATGTTTATTTGACAAGTGTCTCAAACCAATTTTTTCTTACTCTAATCTGGTTCGTTCTACCTGGGAAGGCCTCTCAAGGTCGGTTCTCTTTGTGGGAGGCGGGTATGATAAGGTTGGCACCGGTCTGCGAGGACTGTTCTGTAGGCAAATCAAACAGCTCTAACAGAATTTAGCAGCAACAGCTGTAAAACCTGGGACATACCAATTAGATCTTACCAAATCGATCCTTGCAGTCTTGGGGCATATGTGAGGTCATACACCATCAATGCAAAAGCCATCAAGAGTGCCTTGGGTGTTACCGGTTCACATTCCCTTATCCGTCCACATTCTGTTAGAATCTGGTTCTCACGCCTTCCGCTCCCAGTTGGACTCTTCCTGTGGAGAACAAGCTTTTCATAGCCTAATCAGTAATTGATCTTAATCAGATAATTAACTTGAAGAAAAACATAAACAATGACAGATTTATGTTAAACGTTCACACTGGTCAGTAACTAAAACTGATACCTACAAACTGATTTCTCTTTCCTTTATATATATATCTATACATACACATATATACACTGCACAGAATTCTCTGCTCTAAAATTTCCCTTTCACAACAAAAATAAAAAGAAACAAATAAAAATGTTTTCGAATGGGAATATTCCGCTTCTGTACCTTTTATCTGACGCATGACTCTAATAGTCCAATGCTAAGGCTGGTCTAGAACTTTACATAAAACTTAACCTCAGTATTTAATATTCCCACAACACTTCTTAAATACAGTTATTAAACAAACTAACTTTGGGATAACATCTGGAGAACTGCTGATATCTTATTGTACAAACATCAGGTCAATACTTGGGATAACATTGTTCCCCCGTCACTTACACACAACATCTGCAGTGGGGAAGATACAGGCCGGGCTTCAGGCCCCCCTGAGAACAAGTCTACACACACGAGCACATTGTCATACACTTCTACCTCGGGTAGTTGTATGTTCTGCAGTCGCTGGAACTGGTAATCTGGCCGGGCTGCACTTTTCACAGGTACCTTTGCTGTTTTACCTATGTCATGCCGTACGCACATCATGCCGGCTGCTTCAAACCTAGTGGTGGCATTATTGTATCCAGGGACAAGCCAATTTACTGACACCTGGCTGCACATACCCTTGTTGTCAGGTCTGTCTTCTCTCGCTCTCTCAATTGGCTTACCCGATGATCCAATAAAGTTCCTACTACCAATGGGCCCATAATTGTGGGAGATGCCAAAAGCGTACCTAGAGTCAGTGTAAATGTCGGCCGTCTTACCTTTTGCCAGGTTACAATCCTCAGCGAGCACCTCCAGCTCCGCTCCTTGAGATGAACAAGAAGGTGAGAGTGGTTTCTGGGTAATTTACCTGGTGCCTCGTATCCTGTCTTGTACATACTGTATAATAAAATCTCTTTATTACAAATTTACATTAGAAACCCATGTCGCATATAGATAGAACATCTCAAAGGGGTGGCGTCTTCATCCTCTAAAATAAAACTAAATGTTATACACTTGTCCACACTCATCTGATAATCCAGAACACTTTGAGAATCTCACTTTTATCAGGTTCTGCAAATACTTGATTAATACAAAGACAAATAAAAAATAAAAGAAATTCCTAAAAACTTTACATCAAATTAACAATGTCCAGACAATTTTTGTTTTGCCTTCTCCCCCATCTAAATCCATAAAGACTCGTGTGGGTGACGTTACCTCTGCCTCCTGTGTAAATTTGCTGGAGGGGGATGGTCTTTTACACAATACCTCATATTGGATGGAGACTACAGCACAGCTTACCCAGTGCCATATTTACTGTTCTGGAAAGATCTGGAACCATCTACACAGAAAAACCTCAACATTTAGGTTACTCTCATACACATTTAATCTGGATTACTCATTGGGGTCTCTTACACATTTTTAGATCTCCTGAAACCAAATTAATTAATTCAAAACAAACCAAAATTGTACCTGATCAGTCCCTTCACCATTCCCCCCTTTGTGGACTCTGCGAAAGTAATGTAGCAGAGTTCAAAACTACATCTCAACATAACAAAGTCGGGCACTAGTTTACCCTGTAATGTACAACAGCCTGAAACAAAAATGACTTTTTCCTGACGAAAATACATTTTATCTTTACAATGACATAACTCATGTGTGAAATCATTATAATGTGAAAATATTATATCTGATAACATTAATTACTGCAAACCAATAAACTGTATATAAAAATAGGGAACGGTGGGGGCACATACATTTTCAAACCCCCCCCCCCCCCGTGTCTCACAGTATCTATAGCTTAATACATCTGAATTAACATCAAAACACATGAAATCTGATCACATCACAACACATAAATATCGTAACTTTTATAAACAACAGCGCATGCGCAAAGAGAAGAAATTTATTTAGGTTTGTAGACATCACTGATATATATATATATCTCTATCCTTTGTCTCATCAGCCCTGCAGACTGCACCCAGTCAGCCCCCCTCCTCCTCCCAAACACAGCATACTACAGGGGGGAGGCGGGGGGGTCACACACTCACAGCTTCTAACAGCGTCTAGTCTCACAATCTTAACACTTTGAATGCCGGGAAAACTACATACGTATCTGCAATCATTCATCACACCATTGTATAGGAATTATCTATATTCAAAACATCAACCACATAATCTGTAACAGTATCCAATCTGTCGGCCACCATCTCTATATTATGATGACGTGTTGCTTCATCAGTGAACAGCGTCTAGCATGGAACCTAAAAATAGGAAAGACACTAAAAATGACAAAACTAACAAGGCGATTATTTCATACTGATTTGGTTGGGCCGGGCGTGGCCACATCAGGGGTGGGTGGTGGGGGGCAGCCTCTCCCATTGGAAACACAGTGCGCAGCTGTGAGGGGGGGGGGGTTTCCCACCCACAATGAGGACACACTCAACATGAGGTACGGACACCATTACCGGGCGTCGGCTGGTCCTGTGTTTTCTAATACCTATAACATACAATACCTTTCTTATTCCTAACTTCCATTCACTTCACCAAATCATGAATAGGATCGGGTGATCCTGATGATTTGAATATGGACCATAAACCATCCATTCTAACAGTCTATATTATACACGTAATTTATATAACAATCTTCGGTCTATAACTCTCTGACATGGTTAATATATATATATATATATATATATATATATATTACCCACGACTTATCACACAACTTAACAGGTTGTTTTTTTTGTTTTTTTTTCATACACCCCGCGTATGCCTTATCACACGACTTATCAGTGTTTTTTGTTTTTTTTTCAGTTTATACACCCCGCGTATGCCTTATCACACGACTTATCAGTGTTTTGCATTGCACCCCGCGTGCACCTGTCTCACGTCTTATCACACGTCTTATCAGCGCATCATTGCACCCCGTGTGCCCGCGTATAGGACAGGTTATAATACTATCCACGACTTATCACACATCTATATTGTGTCCGCGTATTTTCTATCTAGTCCCTAATTACCCAGACGATGGTTAGTCGAGCGCGACTAAGGTCTCACAGGTTTTTTTGACCTCACAGCGGAAAATATCACCTCTGTCGCCTGAGATAATCCAGGAAATCAACAAAAGGGTTCTACAGATCGCCACAAGACTGTCCACTAACACAGATAAGTCGAAGATTCATAAAATTAACTCGCTTACCGTGTTGCGGAGGTGATCAAATTCCTTCAGTGGGCAACTTTGAGTCCTCTGTTTCACCCTGTGATTGTCGATTGTCCGGATTTTGATATTTCCTCGAGTGAGGCCCCACGTTCGGGCGCCAAATGTTAAGTCCGTATTTCACACCGAATAACCACCTCTGTAAATTGAAAGCTGAAGGCATGCCTGGAAGAAGTAAACCAGCCAAATATGTTTGGTACACAGCTTCCCTCTCTCAGCCAGGAGGAAGACTGAAAACTTTTTATTCAGAACAAAGAAACACAGAAAGAGACACATGCCTCCTCCCCAGAGATGTAGGAGTGCCCAAGCCCCCACCAGTTTTTCAGACTCACTCTTCTTGCATTCCAGGGGGCGGTGTCTTCCATAGGTGTGTCCGACATGAACAAAGAACTTGTTATATATGTCAGTATATTACACAAAGAACTGAAATGTATATACATATGTGTGAGGATAATATTTTTCAAACAATATACATAGTAATGATCCCTGACACCACTATTAGCAAATAAATCTTATCCCTTGTATAGTCATTTCTCCATACAGTGGCATAACTATAGGGGTCGCAGCTGCCACAATTGCCTGCGGCCCCTCGCACCACATCTATAAAATGTTACTATAGTACCTCCTGGGGCCTATGAAATAAACTACACGTGCCCCTGTTACTATAGTGGTTGACAATATACTTATCCTCCTCGTTCCGAGCGCAGGGGAGATCCTGGCGTCTCTTCACGTCATGACGTCGCATCGCTGTGCGCAACATCCCGACTCTGGATGGAGTCAGGACCTCCGCTGCGGCTGGAGCTGAAGAGGAGGGTAAGTATACTATTACTGCCTGCTGGGGCCCGGGTTGTCCAGTCCCTAAAAATGTATGGCCTATCCCAAGGATAGGCTATCAATAACTGATGGGTCGGGGTCCGCCTGCCGGGACCCCCGCCAATCAGCTGTTTTGAAGGGGGTGCAGCGCTCTCACTGCGGTGTGACGGCGATTCAGAAGTGACCGGAATGAAGGGGAAGCAGCGCTCTCACTATCGCTGCACCCCCTCCAATACAACTGATTGGCGGAGGTCCAGGCAGGTGGACCCCATCTGTAGTGATGGCCGGCACCGGGGCGGCCGCAGGCTGGTAAAGTACAAAAACAGTGGCCCTTCCCACCCTGGTAATGCTCGGCTGCTGCTCTGTTGTATCTGGCTGGCTATAAAAATGTGGGGGGGAGGGGCCCACGTCGATCTAAAAAAATAAAAAAAATAATAATTGGAAAAATCGATGTAGGGTTCCCCCATTTTTCATAATGTTTCCCCCCAGCTACGCCCCTGCCCAATATTCCAAAACATCTTCTCCATTTAATTCAAGAACAACTCTGATAAGACAGGCAGGACCTCCTGCCACCCTAAGCACCCCGGTGGCAAACGCCAGCGAGCAGCAGCTTTAGGTTGTCTAAATTGTTCTGTACAATAAAGTTTATTGATTAAAGAAAAAATGGCCAGCAGCTATTGGCCAGTTATAGGTTCCGCCCCGTTTCCTAAGTAACAGCAGAGAGCGGACTGGACGTGGTCAGATGTTTAGATTCAAAGTGAGGAAAAAACGTGAGACCAAGCGGACGTGGACAGCGACACCTGCAGGACCGGCGTGAGGTATTACCCGAGAGGAGAGGCGGTTTTCTCGTGTGTCGTGTGCTCCGCTGACAGGACGCGCTCTTTCCGGTAATGACGTTCAGTAGTGGTCTGCTGATATGTGGTACTATAACGCCCAGCATGTCTCTAGTCGCAGGTTGTTTATTCAGCAGTCTCTTCGCTATGGCCGACTATTAGCGGGTGGGCTCACTGCATACATGTGCGTACAGCTCCATTAACCCCTTAGTGACCAACAATACTCCTTTTCACGTTCATCACTAAGGGGCCTTAGGCTAGGCTTACGCCTTTTCACGTTTGTCACTAAGGGGCCTTAGGCTAGGCTGACACCTTTTCACGTTCGCCTAGTCTAAGTCCTGCACGTGTCTCCCGTGCAGGCTGGAGTCGGGGCTCAGCTGTCTGATGACAGCCGAGCTCCTGCTAAAATGCCCGCGATAGAAGTTGACTTCGATCGCGGCCGTTTAACCCGTTAAATGCCGCCAATAGTGACCGCGGCATTTAACTTGTTCACCCATCGGCGGCCCGCAAATGCAATCGCGGGTCTCCGAAGGGTTGTCATGGCAGCCATGGGCTTGATAAAAGCCCCCCGTTCTGCCCTGGACATATGCCTGTTAGGACGCGCCGGAGGCACGTCCTAATAGATTGCCTGTCAGATTTACACTGACAGGCAATAATGCTCTGGTATACGAAGTATACCAAAGTATTATAGCAGCGATCTGAAGATCGCACAGTAAAGTCCCCTAGTGGGACTAATGAAATAAGTAATAAATGTGAAATAAAGATTATTAACCCCTTCCCGCGATTGGGCGTGACTGTACGTCCGAAATCAAAGTGATTTCCCGCAGACGGGCGTACAGTTACGCCCTGCAGATAAAGCAAGCACAGGAGCTGTGCGCGCTTTATCTTCAGCGGCTGTCAGCTGTTATACACAGCTGACATGCCGCTGCAATGGCTGCGATGGCTGTTACCGCCGATCGCAGCCATTTAACCCCCTCAATGCGGCTGTCAATGACGTCCGCCGCATTGAAGTGGTTGACAGAGGGAGGGAGCTCCCTCTGTACCCCCCGCGCGCCCCGCGATGGATCGCGGGTGGCGATAGTTGCTATTGCAACCGGGAAGCCGTTACTAGGCTTCCTGGTTGCCCAGGTATGGTAGCCTATTAGGTCCTGCCCGAGGCACGACCTAATACGCTAACTGTCAAATGAAGAATGACAGTTACGATGCACTGCACTACATAAGTAGTGCAGTGTATCGTACCGGGGATCAGAAGACCAGATCTTCAAGTCCCCAGGTCAATGTAAAAGAAAAAGTAAAAAATGTAAAAAAAAATGTGAAAGAAAAATAAATAAATAAAAGTTAATAAATAATAAATAAATAATAAAAACAACACTTGCCCTGTTTCCCTGATCAACTTCTTTATTAGAAAAAAAATTAAAATATGAAAAAAACCTATACATAATAGGTATTGCCGCGTTCGGAACGGCCTGATCTATAAAAATATCACATTATTTTTACCGCACGGTGAACACCGTAAACATTTTTAATAAAAAACAATGACAGCATTTTAGTTTTTGGTCATCTTGTCTCAAAATTTTTTTAATAAAAAGTGATCAAAAAGTTGCAAGTAACGCAATATGGTACCAATAGAAACTACAGTTCGTCCCGCATAAAATAAGCCGTCCCGCAGCGATATCAACTAAAAAATAAAAAAGTTATGGCTGTCAGAAAATGGCGACACTAAAACATGATTTTTTTAGAAAAGAGTATTTTTATTGTGGGAACGTAGTGAAACGTAAAAAAACGATATAAATTTGGTGTCGCTGTAATCGTATCGCCCCACAGAATAAAGTTAACATGTTGTTTATACTGCACGGTGAACACTGTAAAAAAAAACAAAGAAAAGTGCTAGAATTGCTGTTTTGTTGTTTCCTCATCTCCCAAAAAATGGAATACATAGTGATAAAAAAATCGCATGTACCCCAAAATGGAACCAATAAAAATTACAGCTCGTTCCACAAAAAACGCGCCCTCACACCGCTCAGAAAAATAACACGTTATGGCTCTCAAAACGCAATGATGCTAAATGACGACCCAGACTAATTTTTTAGGTCCAGTAGAATTTCACTAAATATCCCACATCGTCATTTGCTGGACCCCACAGGTGGACCCTGTAGATGCATCGGAGATGAGGAAACTTTAGGGCCTTGTGCGGCTTATAGGGCTAGTGAAGAAGTCAAAGATTAGGCAATACTGGAGCACAGATATGTTGCATAATACCCAATAAACCCGGCCTGTGTATAAAGGATTGGTTCAAAGCGTACCACACCAATCCATGGATTATTCATTCACCCCATTATTACATCATCCTATTATGCCCTGATGTACTCCGCCCAGCTAACATATACCCTGATGTACGCCACCCAGCTTACATATACCCTGATGTACTCCGCCCAGCTTACATATACCCTGATGTACTCCGCCCAGTTTACATATGCCCTGATGTACTCCGCCCAGCTTACATATACCCTGATGTACTCCGCCCAGCTTACATATACCCTGATGTACTCCGCCCAGCTTACATATACAATGATGTACTCCGCCCAGCTTACATATACAATGATGTACTCCGCACAGCTTACATATGCCCTGATGTACTCCGCCCAGCTTACATATACCCTGATGTACCCGCACATATTACATATATCCTGATGTACTCTACAGTTTACATATATCCTGATGTACTCTGCGCATATTACATATACCCTGATGTACTCCGCACAGTTTACATATACCCTGATGTACTCCGCCCAGTTTACATATATCCTGATGCACTCCACCCAGCTAACATATACCCTGATGTACTCCGCACAGCTTACATATATCCTGATGCACTCCACCCAGCTAACATATACCCTGATGTACTCCGCACAGCTTACATATACCCTGATGTACTACACAGTTTACATATATCCTGATGTACTACGCACAGCTTACATATATCCTGATGTACTCCGCACATATTACATATACCCTGATGTACTCCGCCCAGCTTACATATACCCTGATGTACTCCGCACAGCTTACATATACCCTGATGTACTCCGCCCAGCTTACATATACCCTGATGTACTCCGCCCGGCTTACATATGCCCTGATGTACTCCGCCCAGCTTACATATACCCTGATGTACTTCGCCCAGTTTACATATACCCGGATGTTCTCCGCCCAGCTTACATATGCCCTGATGTACTCCACCCAGCTTACATATACCCTGATGTACTCCGCCCAGCTTAAATATGCCCTGATGTACTCCGCCCGGCTTACATATACCCTGATGTACTCCGCCCAGCTTACATATGCCCTGATGTACTCCGCACAGTTTACATATACCCTGATGTACTCCGCCCAGTTTACATATATCCTGATGCACTCCACCCAGCTAACATATACCCTGATGTACTCCGCACAGCTTACATATATCCTGATGCACTCCACCCAGCTAACATATACCCTGATGTACTCCGCACAGCTTACATATACCCTGATGTACTACACAGTTTACATATATCCTGATGTACTACGCACAGCTTACATATATCCTGATGTACTCCGCGCATATTACATATACCCTGATGTACTCCGCCCAGCTTACATATACCCTGATGTACTCCGCACAGCTTACATATACCCTGATGTACTCCGCCCAGCTTACATATACCCTGATGTACTCCGCCCAGCTTACATATGCCCTGATGTACTCCGCCCAGCTTACATATACCCTGATGTACTTCGCCCAGCTTACATATACCCGGATGTTCTCCGCCCAGCTTACATATGCCCTGATGTACTCCGCCCAGCTTACATATACCCTGATGTACTCCGCCCAGCTTAAATATGCCCTGATGTACTCCGCCCGGCTTACATATACCCTGATGTACTCCGCCCAGCTTACATATGCCCTGATGTACTCCGCCCAGCTTACATATATCCTGATGTACTCCGCCCAGATTACATATACCCTGATGTACTCCGCCCAGCTTACATATATAATTGTCACGGACACAGGGTATGTGGACCCACTAGGCCGCACCGCCGTAGCGGGGAGGCAGCTGACCAGGTCACAGTCTATGCGGAAGTCAATGGCAGACAGTAATGCTTTGGGTACCTGAAATAGTCCCGGCGGTGGCTGTGGCTACAGCACGGATGGAGGCAGATGTGACAGGTGGCGCAAGACGTGGCGGGCAGTATCCGATGAAGCGGAAGACACTTGGCGTGGCAGATGACACTTGGCGTGGCAGATGACACTTGGCGTGGCAGAAGACACTTGGCGTGGCAGAAGACACTTGGCGTGGCAGATGACACTTGGCGTGGCAGAAGACACTTGACGCTGGTAGGCACAGGAATTGGATACGGGATACGGAATACAGGAGCAAGGTACACTGGGAGGCTGGAAGACACTGGGAGACCATAAGCAAGACGAACAACGGGAAAACTAACTGGCAAAGGGCAAGAGGGCAGAGCCCTTTTTATAGCCTGGGCCAGATTACAGCTTTTTACAAAAACGCGCGCACTGGCACCCGCCGGAGACACTCGGAATCCGGAAGAGAGTGCCGGCGCCTGACTGGGTGACGACGCTGCAGGCAGGTAAGCTGTCCATGGCCACGGCCATCGGGGTTAACGACCGATCGACGGGCCGTGGCCATAGACGTTACAGTATCCCCCCTCTTACGCCCCCTCTTCTTGGGACCAGAGCGAGAGAGAAACTTCCTCACAAGAACAGGGGCATCGATGTTCTCCTCTGGCTCCCAAGACCTCTCTTCTGGGCCGAACCCCCTCCAGTCCACCAAATAAAATGTCCTTCCTCCCACCTTCTTGGTAGCCAGAATCTCCTTTACCTCGAAAGTCCCAGATGGACCGGCAGGAACCACTGTGGTACTAGGAGTCCTGGAGTAGCGGTTCAGGACCACCGGTTTTAGCAGGGAGACGTGAAAGGAGTTAGGAATCCTGAGAGTGGGGGGGAGCCGCAGCTTGTAGGATACCGGGTTAATTTGTAGCAGGACTTCAAAGCGACCAAGGAACCTCGGGGCAAATTTGCATGACGGCACCTTCAGCCGGATATTCCTAGAGGACAGCCAGACTTTAGTCCCTGGAAGGAACTGCGGAGGAACCCGTCTTCTTGTATCTGCCTTTCTCTTCATGCGGTCCACCGCCAAGAGGATAGAAGATCGGGTCTGTTGCCATATCTGTAGAAAGTCCCTGAAGGTGGAGTCGGCTGCAGGCACCTGGGACATTGTAGAAACAGGAAGAGGTATACGAGGATGTTGGCCGTAGACGATGAAAAATGGACTGGATGTGGTCGACTCACTGGTGTGGTTGTTATAGGAGAACTCTGCCCACGGGAGCAACTGCACCCAATCATCATGGTGCCTGGACACAAAGTGACGTAGGTAGTTCTCCATAACCTGGTTAACTCTCTCGACTTGCCCGTTGGACTGGGGATGATAAGCCGAAGAGAAGTCCAATTTCACACCAAGGAGCCCGCAGAGTGCTCTCCAAAACTTCGAGGTGAACTGGACACCTCTGTCCGAGACAATATGCAGGGGCAATCCATGCAGACGGAAGATGTGCTGTATGAAGAGGTCAGCCAACCGCGTAGCAGACGGCAGAGCGGTCAACGGGATGAAGTGAGCCATCTTGGAAAATCGATCCACCACCACCCAGATCACACTGCAACTCGCAGAAGGGGGAAGATCCGTGACGAAGTCCATAGCGACATGTTGCCACGGGGCAACGGGCACAGGCAGTGGTTGGAGCAGGCCCGCAGGTCTGGAGTGAGCAACTTTATTTGCTGCACAGACTGTGCAAGAGGAGACAAAGTCCATGACATCTTTGGGCAGCGTGGGCCACCAGAACTGACGGGTGATTAAATCTTGGGTCTTACGAGCACCCGCGTGACCTGCCAGCTTAGAGCTGTGACCCCAGCAAAGAATTCTTCCTCGGTCAACCAGACGCACAAAAGTCCTACCCAGAGGAATGTCTCTAACTTGCAGGGGATTCACAGAGAAGATACAGGATGGGTCAATGATATTTTGTGGAGATTCCATGGAGTCCTCGGTTTCGAAAGATCTAGACAAGGCATCGGCCCTCACATTCTTGTCGGCGGGACGGTAGTGGAGTTCGAACCGGAACCGAGCAAAGAACAATGACCACCTGGCTTGACGAGGATTCAACCGCTGGGCCGTCTATAGGTAGGTCAAATTCTTGTGATCCGTGAAGATCAGGATAGGGTGAACCGCGCCTT
The DNA here is from genome assembly GCF_050947455.1 of Rhinoderma darwinii. Classification (NCBI taxonomy): domain Eukaryota; kingdom Metazoa; phylum Chordata; class Amphibia; order Anura; family Rhinodermatidae; genus Rhinoderma; species Rhinoderma darwinii. Next base: position 308,286,295 of record NC_134690.1, on the reverse strand, counting down.
CCAGTAGGTGTCTCCACTCCTGCAGAGCCAGTTTGATGGCCAGTAACTCCCGGTCCCCAATCGAGTAGTTACGCTCTGCGGGAGAAAACAGCTTGGAATAGTAGCCGCATACCACGGCCTTGCCTTTCGGTCTTTTCTGGAACAACAGTGCACCAGCACCCACTGAGGAGGCGTCCACCTCTAACGAAAACTGTAAGGATACGTCCGGATGGTGCAGAATGGAGGCAGATGTGAAAGCTTTCTTTAAGGATTCAAATGCGGCTTCAGCCTCCGGAGTCCACATCTTGGCATTCATACCTTTCTTAGTGAGGGTGGAAATAGGTGCTGTCAAAGATGAGAAGTTGGGGGATGAAGAGTCGGTAAAAGTTGGTGAATCCTAGAAAGCGTTGGATGGCCCTTAAGCCTTGGGGGCGTGGCCACTCCTGGACGGCCTTTACCTTCTGGGGATCCATCTTGAGACCCTGATCTGAGATAATATAGCCCAGGAAGGATAGAGACTTCTTCTCGAACACACACTTCTCCAATTTGGCGTAAAGTCGATTCTCTCTTAGACGGAGCAACACCTGGCGGACATGACTTTGATGAGTTACTGGGTCTGGGGAAAAAATCAGAATGTCATCGAGGTACACCACAACACAAACATACAGGAGATCACGAAAAATGTCATTGACAAATTCTTGGAATACTGCGGGAGCGTTACACAGGCCGAAGGGCATGACTAAGTATTCGTAATGCCCATCACGAGTATTAAAGGCAGTCTTCCACTTGTCACCTCGACGAATCCGGATCAGATTATAGGCCCCCCGCAGGTCCAGTTTAGAAAAACTTTTTGCCCCCCGTATGCGATCAAACAGTTCAGAAATTAAAGGCAGAGGATACCTGTTCTTTACCGTGATCTGGTTTAGGCCTCGGTAGTTGATGCAAGGTCGTAATGATCCATCTTTCTTTTTAACAAAGAAGAACCCTGCTCCGGCCGGGGATGAAGATTTACGAATGAAACCCCTCTCCAGGTTCTCCTTGATGTAAGCCAACATGGACTGGGTCTCTGGCAAGGAGAGAGGATAAACTCTACTACGAGGGGGAGACGATTCCGGGACCAGGTTGATTGGGCAGTCATATGCCCGGTGTGGCGGCAAGGTCTCGGCCTCCTTTTTATTGAAGACATCGCCGAACATGGAGAAACAGAGGGGCAAACCTGCCAATGACTGAAGAGGAGCGGGCTGTGGCGACTGGATGTGACTCAGACAGCGGTCAAGACACTTCGGGCCCCACTGGAGAACCTCTCCAGAGTTCCAATCCAGGACGGGGGCGTGCAGACGAAGCCAAGGCAACCCCAGCAGCATGGGGTTGACGGCCTTGGACAGGACGAACAGAGAGATGATCTCAGCATGAAGGGCTCCCACTTGGAGTTTCAACGGCTTGGTTATGGACACAACTGGGTCTGGTAATGGCAGTCCATCCACCGAGGCAACGATCAACGGCCTTTCAAGCGGGATAGTGGGCAACTGTAGGAGATCCACAAGATCCTGGCAGATGAAGTTGGCTGCAGAGCCGGAGTCCAGATATGCGGAGACCTGATGAGACCTCTCGCCTGCAATGATGGTTACAGGGATAAATAGTTTGGAGGAGAGTTCTTGCTTCAATGTGTTGACGCCCAGGGTTGTCTCTCCAACCAAGCCTAGGCGCTGGGGTTTTTTGGCTTGTGAGGACACAGACGCACGACGTGGCCAGCGAGGCCGCAATATAAGCACAGTCCAGAGGTGCGCCTGCGCTGTTTCTCCTGGACCGATAATTTTAGTCGGTCAACTTACAACGGAACCTCGGGCAAAGCGGTAGAAGCAGGCAAGAGGGGTTGCTGAAAGTTGGGCGCCAGTCTAGGGCGCCGGCGCTCCTGACGAACCTCATGGGATCTCTCCCTCAGCTTTATGTCAACCCGAGTGGCAAGCAGAATCAAGTCATTCAACGCGGGAGGCAGGTCTCGAGCAGCCAGTTCGTCCTTGATCTCGGGCGACAGGCCATGCCAATAGGATGCCACAAATGCCTCATTGTTCCAGGATAGGTCTCCTGCCAGGGTCCGGAAATGAATAGTATACTCGCCCACGGAGTTGTCCTCTTGGCGAAGGTTGAAGATGGCAGTGGCGGCTGATGAGACTTGCCCTGGCTCCTCAAAAACGGTTCAGAAAATCCGTGCGAACTCCTGGAAGTCTCGGGTCTCGGATCCCTGACGTTCCCAGATAGGGTTAGCCCATGCCAGGGCCTTGCCGGTCAGGAGGGAGATGATAAATGCGATCTTGGATCCATCTGACGGAAATGCCCGAGAGTGCAGGGTAAAATGAATGTGGCATTGGTTCAGGAACCCCCGACAAGCACTGGCGTCTCCATCGAACCGAGAGGGCAATGGCAGCGAGAACCGAGGGTCCGTACAGGAACTGCCAGGAGGAGCAACAGGAGGTTCGGTTTGAGGAACTTGCATAGAAGCAGGAATGGAGGCAACTAGCGTCCCTAGCTGCTTCGCCATAGAGTCCATGGCCACGAGGAGCTGGTCCTGCCTAGCTCGGAGATCCAGCAGATCCGCCTGCATGGCTTGGGAGGGTGACAAGCCCTTGAATTGGCCAGCGGGGTCCATGGCCAGAGCGTACTGTCACGGACACAGGGTATGTGGACCCACTAGGCCGTTCCGCCGTAGCGGGGAGGCAGCTGACCAGGTCACAGTCTATGCGGAAGTCAATGGCAGACAGTACTGCTTTGGGTACCTGAAATAGTCCCGGCGGTGGCTGTGGCTACAGCACGGATGGAGGCAGATGCGGCAGGTGGCCCCAGACGTGGCGGGCAGTATCCGATGAAGCGGAAGACACTTGGCGTGGCAGATGACACTTGGCGTGGCAGATGACACTTGGCGTGGCAGAAGACACTTGGCGTGGCAGAAGACACTTGGCGTGGCAGAAGACACTTGGCGTGGCAGATGACACTTGGCGTGGCAGAAGACACTTGACGCTGGTAGGCACAGGAACTGGATACGGGATACGGAATACAGGAGCAAGGTACACTGGGAGGCTGGAAGACACTGGGAGACCATAAGCAAGACGAACAACGGGAAAACTAACAACGCTCTGGCAAAGGGCAAGAGGGCAGAGCCCTTTTTAAAGCCCAGGGCATCCTGGGCCAGATTACAGCTTTTTACAAAAACGCGCGCACTGGCCCTTTAAGGCCATGCACGCGCGGGCGCGCGCACTCGCCGGAGACACTCAGAATCTAGAAGAGAGTGCCGGCGCCTGACTGGGGGACGACGCTGGAGGCAGGTAAGCTGTCCATGGCCACGGCCGTCGGGGTTAACGATCGATCGACGGGCCGTGGCCATAGACGTTACAATAATGATGTACTCCGCCCAGTTTACATATGCCCTGATGTACTCCACCCAGCTTACATATACCCTGATGTACTCCACAGTTTACATATATCCTGATGTACTACACACAGCTTACATATATCCTGATGTACTCTGCGCATATTACATATACCCTGATGTACGCCGCACAGCTTACATATACCGATGTACTCCGCACAGCTTACATATACCCTGATGTACTCCGCACAGCTTACATATACCGATGTACTCCGCACAGCTTACATATATAATGATGTACTACGCACAGCTTACATATACCCTGATGTACTCCTCACATATTACATATACCCTGATGTACTCCGCACAGCTTACATATACCCTGATGTACTCCGCCCAGCTTACATATACCCTGATGTACTCCGCACAGCTTACATATACCCTGATGTACTCCGCCCAGTTCACATATGCCCCCACATTATAAGCTGAAATACCACTAATACACCAAGCAAAATCTGCGCTTCAAAAGCCAAATGGTGGTCCAACTGAGCCTGGCAGTGTACCCAAACGGCAATTTATGACCACATATGGTGTATTCTGGAGAACCCGCTTAACAATTTATGGGATGTGTGTCTACGGTGGTACAAGCTGGGCACAACACATTGGGCACTGAAATGGCATATTTGTGGAAAAAGCCATTTTCAATCTGCAACATCTATTGTTTACTCATTTTTGCAAAACACTTGTGCGGTCAAAATGCTCACTACACCCCTAGATCAATTCTTTGAGGGATCTAGTTTCCAAAATGGGGTAATTTTTCGGGGGGTACCGCTGTACTGGTACTATAGCTCAATGCAACATGGTGTCAAAAAACGAATCTTATAAAATCTCCACTCCAAATACTAAATGGCGCTCCTTCCCTTTAGAGCCTTGCTGTGTGTCCAAATAGCAGTTTATGACCACGTGTGGGGTATTTCCCTACTCTGAAGAAGTTGCTTTACAAATGTTACGGTGCTTTTTCTCCTTTATTTGTTGAGAAAATGAAACATTTTTAACTAATGCTGCGTCTTATTGGAAAATAATGTCATTTTTCATTTTCACTGCCCATTTCTAATAAAATATATGAGACACCTGTGGGGTGCTGAAAAAATAAAAAAGTTAGAGCTCTTTGAATGCGACTATAGAAAAACGAATAAAATAGCTCGGTCATTAGGGCCTAAAATGGGATGGTCACTAAGGGGTTAACGTCAGTTAGCACAATATAAATACATTTACAGTATCTCCCCCTAGTGGCGACTGCCGGTAGCTTTCCACTGAAGTGTAGTAACCAGGACATGAGTCTAAGGCTATGTTCACACAGAGTTTTTTGCAGGAGGAATATCTGCCTCAAAATTCCGTTTGGAAGTTTGAGGCACATTTTCCTCTCCCTGCACGCCGATTTTCGCTGCGTTTTTCGCCCGCGGCCATTGAGCGCCGCGGGCATAATACACCGCGAAATACGCTTTCTCTGCCTCCCATTGAAGTCAATGGGAGGTCAGAGGCATAAACGCCCGAAGATAGGGCATGTCGCTTCTTTTTCTCGCGAGGCAGTTTTACTGCTCGCGGGAAAAAGACGCCGACGCCTCCCATTGAAATCAATGGGAGGCATTATAGGGCAGTTTTTGACGAGTTTTGCGGCGCGGTTTCCGCGAAAAAAAAACTCGTCAAAAAACTCAGTGTGAACTTAGCCTAAAATGTTCTTTACACAGGACGATTATCGGGCAGACAAGTGTTCATATAACGCTCGTTGCTGATAATTGCGCTTTGTAAAAAGGGCAGCAATCCGCAGATGAACGAGCAAACACCCAATCATCTGCTGGTCGTATCGTTTTAAAAAAGTGAAATATTATTGTTGTCTGCAGCGCATCTCCCTGTGTAAACAGAAAAACGCGCTGCCGACATGATAATATCGTTTGGGGACGAGCGATCGGAGTAACGACCGCTCGCCCTCATCCATAGCTCCGTGTTATCCATAGCTCCGTGTTATCCATAGCTCCGTATCATCCATAGCTCCGTGTCATCCATAGCTCCGTGTTATCCATAGCTCCGTGTCATCCATAGCTCCGTGTTATCCATAGCTCCGTGTTATCCATAGCTCCGTGTCATCCATAGCTCCGTGTCATCCATAGCTCCGTGTCATCCATAGCTCCGTGTCATCCATAGCTCCGTGTCATCCATAGCTCCGTGTCATCCATAGCTCCGTGTTATCCATAGCTCCGTGTTATCCATAGCTCCGTGTTATCCATAGCTCCGTGTTATCCATAGCTCCGTGTTATCCATAGCTCCGTGTTATCCATAGCTCCGTGTTATCCATAGCTCCGTGTTATCCATAGCTCCGTGTTATCCATAGCTCCGTGTTATCCATAGCTCCGTGTCATCCATAGCTCCGTGTTATCCATAGCTCCTTGTTATCCATTGCTCTGTGTCATCCATAGCTCCGTGTCATCCATAGCTCCGTGTTATCCATAGCTCCGTGTGACCGGAGCAAACGAGCAGATATGTCATAAATGTCAGGTAGATTGGGGTTCCACCTCTGGGACACGCATTCACTACTATGGGAGTTACGGAAACAGATCAGACAAAGCCGGAGGTGGGACCCTCATCTATCTGACATCCTATGGATACGTCATAAATGTGTCTGATGGGAAGACCCCTTTAATGAGTATATCAGTAATAGTATAACTAGCAAGTACCAGCCGCTACCCCTCCCCCCTCATTGCAACACCAAGTAAGGCCCCATGCACACGACCGTATTTTCATCTATCCCGAAAAACTGTCCATATTGCATCGGTATATACGGATCCGTAAAAAAAAGAGGGAGGATGCAAATGATGTCATCAGCATGTTGCATAGCAACACTTCCATAAATATGGTCAGAGTACGGATGCGTATCCATAGCCACCCATATATACGGAAGCGCCCATAGACTTCTATGGGAGAGTCCCTGCTGTAATTACTGATGAAAAATACGGTCGCGTGCGTGGGGCATAAGAAACTGCAGCTGCATCCCCCTCCTCCCTGTTTACAGTTTTTCACTAGATGGAACTTGCACGATCAACGATGTATCCAGTGACTCGGTGCTCATTTACACGAGCCGACGCACGCTGTACGGGGATGAGCGATGGTTAATACGATGGTCCGTGCTCGTACAGTTTACGTATTGTCGGCAGCACATCCCCTGTTTGTACGCTGTGGACAACGAGGATTTTTTGGGACGCATAAAAGATGTGATCAGCTGACCAATGAGTGCAGTTTATCGTCTGATCGTCGCTGCTTGTGATCGAAAACAAGCGCTCGTATGATTATCGGCATTGGTAAAGGGGTCTTAATGTCAATAAAAGGTTTTTTTTTAATATCACAACGTTTCTAAGCATTTTCTATAGAACTTGATAGAAACCCATCGAGCCTAAAATAGACCCATCCTGGAACCCAGGGGTATAAACAGGCTTTTCTTTACAGCCCGAGGTCTTGATGACGTCATTGAGACCGCGCGGTGATCGTGTATTATAATTATTATAGATTGTGGGAGATCAAACATCAGGATATAGTTTTGTTGGCTTTAGCGATGGTTTGAACATTTGGTGTACTTCTTCTATTAGCCACAAGGGGGCGATACATAACCTGGAAGAACGCAGTGCGGGAGCCTTTTGGTTTTTCTTGGCTTTTATATTGTGGGGCTATTATATAATCTATACCAGTGGTTCCCAACCGGGGTGCCGAGAGCTGTTCAGGGGTGCCGCGGCTCATCCACGGCAAAAAAAAAAAAAAAAAATAGAATTTTTTTTTTACATTTTTTTTTTTTTTTTTGGTACAAGCTCCGCCACCCACGTTGTAGCAGACGTGACGCGCGGACTTCTGTTACAAGCACCGCCCACAGCTTCCCACTAGAAGCCTGACGGAGGGAGAGGAGCCATTAACACTGGGCAGGGTAAGTGCGGTTTTCTTTACTTTCTTAGCAGTTGTGTGAGAAATGGAGCCAGGGGAATGTGGGTAGTTGTAGTTCTCTCCTCTTCTACCTCCTCCCTGTAATGTCCTCTGATATCCCATAATAACGTCCTGGACATGCTGGGAGTTGTAGTCCTCTCCTCTTATACCTCCTCCCTGTAATGTCCTCTGATATCCCATAATAACAGCCTGGACATGCTGGGAGTTGTAGTTCTCTCCTCTTATACCTCCTCTCTGTAATGTCCTCTGATATCCCATAATAACGTCCAGGACATGCTGGGAGTTGTAGTCCTCTCCTCTTATACCTCCTCCCTGTAATGTCCTCTGATATCCCATAATAACAGCCTGGACATGCTGGGAGTTGTAGTTCTCTCCTCTTATACCTCCTCTCTGTAATGTGCTCTGATATCCCATAATAACGTCCTGGACATGCTGGGAGTTGTAGTCCTCTCCTCTTATACCTCCTCCCTGTAATGTCCTCTGATATCCCATAATAACAGTCTGGACATGCTGGGAGTTGTAGTTCTCTCCTCTTATACCTCCTCCCTGTAATGTCCTCTGATATCCCATAATAACGTGCTGGACATGCTAGGAGTTGTAGTTCTCTCCTCTTCTACCTTCTCCCTGTAATGTCCTCTGATATCCCATAATAACGTCCTGGACATGCTGGGAGTTGTAGTCCTCTCCTCTTATACCTCCTCCCTGTAATGTCCTCTGATATCCCATAATAACAGCATGGACATGCTGGGAGTTGTAGTCCTCTCCTCTTATACCTCCTCCCTGTAATGTCCTCTGATATCCCATAATAACAGTCTGGACATGCTGGGAGTTGTAGTCCTCTCCTCTTCTACCTCCTCCCTGTAATGTCCTCTCTGATATCCCATAATAACAGCCTGGACATGCTAGGAGTTGTAGTTCTCTCCTCTTATACCTCCTCCCTGTAATGTCCTCTGATATCCCATAATAACAGTCTGGACATGCTGGGAGTTGTAGTCCTCTTCTCTTATACCTCCTCCCTGTAATGTCCTCTGATATCCCATACTAAGTCTGGACATGCTGGGAGTTGTAGTCCTCTCCTCTTATACCTCCTCCTGTAAACTTTCTCTGATATCACATAACATCCTGGACATGCTGGGAGTTGTTGTTCTTATACCTCCTTATTTATTCCTTCCCCAGGGGTAATCACACTTTCTGTCTGTGATGGTCCCTTTACTAGAGGGGCAGATGGTTATTTTATCGGGGGGCGGGGGGACTGAGGCTGATGGTGGCTTTACTGGAGGGGGCTGATGGTCATTTTACTGGGGGGACGGAGGCTGATGGTGGCTTTACTGAGGGGTCATTATAATGTGAGTGGGGGGCTGACGGTCATTACTGGGAGTGGGGGGCTGACGGTCATTACTGGGAGTGGGGGGCTGACGGTCATTACTGTGAGTGGGGGGCTGACGGTCATTACTGGGAGTGGGGGGGCTGACGGTCATTACTGGGAGTGGGGGGCTGACGGTCATTACTGGGAGTGGGGGGCTGACGGTTATTACTGTGAGTGGGGGGCTGACGGTCATTACTGTGAGTGGGGGGGCTGTCGGTCATTACTGGGAGTGGGGGGCTGACGGTTATTACTGTGAGTGGGGGGCTGACGGTCATTACTGGGAGTGGGGGGCTGACGGTCATTACTGGGAGTGGGGGGCTGACGGTCATTACTGGGAGTGGGGGGCTGACGGTCATTACTGTGAGTGGGGGGCTGACGGTCATTACTGTGAGTGGGGGGCTGACGGTCATTACTGGGAGTGGGGGGCTGACAGTCATTACTGGGAGTGGGGGGCTGACGGTCATTACTGTGAGTGGGGGGCTGACGGTCATTACTGTGAGTGGGGGGCTGACGGTCATTACTGGGAGTGGGGGGCTGACGGTCATTACTGTGAGTGGGGGGCTGACGGTCATTACTGGGAGTGGGGGGCTGACGGTCATTACTGGGAGTGGGGGGCTGACGGTCATTACTGGGAGTGGGGGGCTGACGGTCATTACTGGGAGTGGGGGCTGACGGTCATTACTGGGAGTGGGGGACTGACGGTCATTACTGTGAGTGGGGGGCTGACGGTCATTACTGTGAGTGGGGGGCTGACGGTCATTACTGGGAGTGGGGGGCTGACGGTCATTACTGTGAGTGGGGGGCTGACGGTCATTACTGGGAGTGGGGGGCTGACGGTCATTACTGGGAGTGGGGGGCTGACGGTCATTACTGGGAGTGGGGGGCTGACGGTCATTACTGGGAGTGGGGGGCTGACGGTCATTACTGTGAGTGGGGGGCTGACGGTCATTACTGTGAGTGGGGGGCTGACGGTCATTACTGGGAGTGGGGGGCTGACGGTCATTACTGGGAGTGGGGGGGCTGACGGTCATTACTGGGAGTGGGGGGCTGACGGTCATTACTGATAGTGGGGGGCTGACGGTCATTACTGTGAGTGGGGGGCTGACGGTCATTACTGGGAGTGGGGGGCTGACGGTCATTACTGGGAGTGGGGGGCTGACGGTTATTACTGTGAGTGGGGGGCTGACGGTCTTCAAGTGGTTTCCGCCTCTGACCTCCCATTGAAATTAATAGGAGGCAGAAAAAACCTGCGGCGCTCGTTTGGTGCTTTTTTGTCTGCGGTTTTTGCATTCGCTTCAACGGCTTAAAAAAAATGTGGGAAAAAAATAAATAAAAAAAAGTCAAACAGCGCTGTCAATTCAAAATCTGCCTCAAAATTCGTAAATGAATTTCGAGGCAGACTTTTAGTTTCTGCCTTACAAAAAAACGTTGTGTGAACATAACCTAAGAGTGTACTGCTTGTTTTTCGCCATTTTTTGTCGTTTTGTAAACAATTTTTGGTAGGGGTGCCCTGAGAATTATTTTTTTCCTTGGGGTGCCTCGAGCCTGAAAAGGTTGGGAAACTCTGATGTATACAGTCGTCCTGGTGTATCTGGCAGTTTTCTAGAGTTCAGTGTATAATCATTGATAGATACGGTGACGCTGACATCACGCCGGGCAGCACGTGCGTCCTCATGAATTATACAGGATACAGACAATATTATTAAAGAGGAGCCGTCACTTCTCCTGACGTGTCTGTAAGGCTCTGTTCACACGCAGTGAGCAAAAACGTCTGAAAATACGGAGCTGTTTTCAGGCGAAAACAGCTCCTGATTTTCAGATGTTTTTTTAACCACTCGCGTTTTTCGCTGCGTTTTTTACAGCCGTTTTTGGAGCTGTTTTCACGAGTCTATGAGAAAACGGCTCCAAAAACGTCCCAAAAAGTGTCCTGCACTTCTTTTGACGAGCCGTCATTTTGCGCGCCGTATTTTGACAGCGACACGTAAATTTAAGGCTCGTGCGAACAGAACATCGTAATTCCCATTGAAAGCAATGGGCAGATGTTTGTAGGCGTATTAGGGGCGTTTTTTCAGCCGTAATTCGAGGCGTAAAATGCCAGAATTAGGTCTGAAACCACTGCGTGTGAACATACCCTTATAGTAAATACCTGTATTCCCCATGAAATAACTATTCTGGAGCGTATTTTCTCAGATCTCTGGCTTGTGCCATTCCTCTGTGGTTCCTCCTAGAAATGTATGTATTAATAGATAACCTGGTGTTGCCATTCTCCTCATCAAAGGTCGTGTCCCTACAGTCTCTCTGTCAGCACTGATTGGACGTTGTCAGTTTGTGTAGGGACACACCCCCAACTGGTAACACACAGCTGTCAATTCTTACATTTCCAGGAGGAATAACAGAGAAACGGCACAAAGCAGAGAGTCCTAAGAAAAGTTGCGCACTCGACTGAATGTTTCTTCTCCTCGTCTATCGTGTGTGTTGATTTTATACATTTTCGCTGCTGCGTGTCTAGAGATCATATGGATTATTAGATGTTTTATTTCTGTATATTTGTACTGCATTGTTGCAGCTCATCGTCCTCCAGCTGCGGCCTTTCATTTCCATGACGACTGCTCCACTTTTCCTTTGCTCCAGTTTTAAATTTCCCACCTTTGTCTGGATTACGGATTCTCTGTAAGGTTCTGTGCACACGACCTATTTTCAGGCGTTTTACGCCTCGAATCACGCCTGAAAAGACGGCTCCATTACGTCTGCAAACATCTGCCCATTGCTTGCGGGATCTGCTGCGGGTAGCTCTTCTGTTGCCGCATTATTAAATAGATCATTGATGTCGCTGTTCTGGTAATTGATGCCACGAGGATCTATTGTATTCATTGATGCAGCGTGCGTTAATTACTGACATCCGGCAATCTCATATCTTCACCGTCAATGTCATCACTTTCTTGTCACTTGCATTGGTGGCATCAGTCAGTATAAAACCGCTCAGTTTATCCTACGTCACCTGTGATTCTGCTGAATTGTCACCGTCTCTTATCTGCTTAACTGATTGTATGACTCTCAGCAGCGTTTTACATCATCATGAAACCACCCCAGAAAAGCTCGTCCCGCAGGAAGTCGGCGCAGCCGCAGAAGAAACCTGCAGCTCCTCCTCAATCTCCGCCAAGTAAGAGAAAGTTGCACCTTGATCATCTTATCACTCTTATTATATATTTTATTTTAAAAATGAATCCCAGATAACCTCGGGTCGTGTAATACTAGATTGTAATCCGTTTCTCAGCTTTATATCTTAGAGGGTTCGTTTCTATGCAGGTAAAAATCTGTTACATACAGAAATTTCTGTAGCACAAGGCCGCCACTAGGGGGAGCAAACTGAGGACTGATTTATATAGGCACAACAGGAGCTGTATGCATGTGCACAATCGTCTCCCCCTAGTGGTGGTTGCAGGAAGCACGTTACTATATGGCCCTGGGAAGGGAATCTGAGAACACAGCTCACACCCATGAAGATATATTATGAAATGAGGGATCTAAGAATTTCCAACCTGCAGTCCGACCGCTCTATTCATTCCCTATGGGATCGACGGAAATAGTCAAGTTTGACTGCTCCTTGCCCAATTATGCACTCTGCCGTGAGCGGCTCCGCGCAGGCAGGCGCGATGTTGTGACGTCAATTTCTGAGCCTTTTTTCTACTCCGTTTATGCAGCGTGTGGATGAGACGTGTTTTATCTCATCCACTTTGCTGCTACTGTATTATGCTGCCGATTTTTCCGCATTATAATACAGGTATACGCCGTATTTACGTAATGTGTGAACTGACTCTAACCCCTCCACCCACCCCCCCGCCAGTCCCCGCAAAAATGTTCTTGCATCAAACCGGTCCTCGGTGCAAAATAGGTTGGGGACCACTGCCATAGAGAATGACTTGAGTGACCACCCTCTGGGACCCGCACTCTTGTTCACAACCCGCAGCGATCCGGCATTTATCACCTATCTTGTGGATAGGTGAAAAATTATTTTCGTGGTACAACCCCTTTAATCAGGTATCAATGGGACTTGATGGACCCCAAATTATCAGTCATAGAAAAGTATCTAAAATTTGAACGTCCACATTTATATCTTTTTAGGTCCAACATTCTGTGCTGATTAATTTCTTAATGTCGTTTTACAGCAGTGTGAGCACAGTTTTCTGAAACGGAGCTCTAAATCTCCTGCGTAGACAGTTACATGGTATAATTTTGTCTCCCTGCAGCCACCACTAGAGGGAGCTCACTGCATACTGTTTTGTTACCAAGTTCAATGTACAACCATATACAATGAGCTCCCTCTAGTGGTGGCTGCAGGTAGCATGTTATGTTTTAAATCTGTTTACCTGATGTTCCTTGGGGGACATTAAGGTAATAGGCCATGTTCACACAGGGCAGATACGCGGCGTAAAAGTACACAGCGTATTGGCCCTGGGCACCGGAGGTAATTCTGGCTGAAAAACTGCAGTTTTTCGGCTGGAATGTCCATAGAAGGTAGAAAAAAAAACATACTTACCCGTAGCCATGGTGACGTGTCCCTCTGATGTTCTGCAGCAGTCATATGGGATGAGACATCATCCCTGGAGGCCGGGTTGAACGCAGGAGCAGAGAGATCTGGGTAAGTTTGGCGGGTTTTTTTCGGCTGCGTCTGGATGAGATTTGTTTGAATCTCCTCCACTCTTCTGCTTCTGTATTACGCTGTGGAGTTTCCGCAATGAAATCCGTTGCAGAAAATCCGCCGTGTTTACGCTACGTGTGAACCCGGCCAGACAGTGAATTTCTATGTAGCGGGAGATTCATTTTCAGCTATGATTATGGATTTCTTTCTTACAGGTAGAGGGGAAACAAGTCACAGACCGAGCACACAACGAAGAAGACGCTACCGCCCAGGAGCCCGTGCACTGATGGAAATAAGAAAGTACCAAAAATCAACCAATCTGCTCATTCAGAAAACCCCGTTTTTCCGCCTGGTGAGTGGATGTGTCCTCTGCGGCTGCTCCTCTTTATTGTCGGTGATATTCCCCTTTTATTCTTGCAGGTGAGAGAGATCTGCCTGAAGTATTCCCGCGGCGTGTTTTACTACTGGCAAAGCACCGCACTTATGGCGCTACAAGAGGTCAGTATCTCATACAATGCACTGTCCATGTAACGCATGGGTCAACCAGAGAGGGAGCTGCTCTTTGCAGTGGTTCACTACTCAGCCCCCGCCCCCTCTAACACATCCATATGCCCTAGCGGGACATTTGCAGAGGGGTTGTGATGCATTGTGGGAGTTCCAGAGGCCAGACCCCCCCCCCCCCACCATCACTCTAGCTAACAGCTCATAAAAGTGAAATCTGATCAGTCCTTCGAGCTGTGTAGTAAATTATACCGGGAGTGCTGTCACTTTAAGAGGGACTAATGCTCTTCTGTATCCACAGTCAGCTGAGGACTTCCTCGTGAGTCTCTTTGAAGATTCTTACCTCTTCAGTCACCAGGCCAATAGGGGCACTCTCTTTGTGAAGGACATGCAGCTCGCACGGAGAATCCGAGGCATCCCGCATGAACTGTGATAACGCTGCCGTTTTATCTCTCAAGATTTGATGAAGAATGATCACGTGTAAATAGTTTTATATTAATGGAGAAAATCTATTGGAAAATACAAGTTTTACCATTGCATAAAAGATCCAGTTTGGAAGAGTAAACCGGCTTTAGCGCCCCCTCCTGACACTGGTTACAGTGGAGGCTTTTTCTTTGTTTTATCTGTTCATGGGAAAGTTGTTACAACCAATATGGCTGCCACTGCAGTTTGCAGGGTGGTAGTGCAGTCGTTTTTCTGTCCAGCTTTGTAATGGGTTATAGGGGTCCAGGATGTAGCACAGAAAATGACCACAAGGCGGCACTGCTGGACAAAACCGCTAACAAAGACGCTGGACACAACCGCTAATGAAACCTGATCTGGCCGACCTTCTAATTGTTCTGCTGAGTTTATGATCCGCTTCCTGTTTTTATTCTGTGAAGATTTGTTAATTTTTTAAAATAAAAAAAAAATGTATATTATAACTTTGATCTTCATCATTTTAGACTAATCTTCATAAGGGCTTGGATATGATCAATGACTCCAGCTTCGCTGTAGTTCAATACTCTTGCTCTGTCCCACCCCCATTCTTTACACTGCAGCTATGCTTGTTCAGAGTGTTTGCTGTGTGGGTGGGTGTGTGGGTTGGGTCCAGAATTATTTGGGCAGTGACACAATCTTCATGATTTGGGTTTTGCTGCCACCACATTGGATTTGAAATGAAACAACTGAGATGCAATTGAAGTTGAAGCTTTCAGGTTTATTTCAAGGGGTTAAACAAAAATCTCCTGTGAAAAGTTTAGGAATTGCCACCATTTTTCTACACAACCTCCTCATTTCAGGTGATCAAAAGTGATTGGACAAATTAACATTACCATAAATGTTTTTTTTAATACTTTGTAGAGAATCCTTTGCAGGCAATGATGGCCTGAAGTCTGGAACCCATGGACATCACCAGACGCTGGGTTTCCTCCTTTGTTTTTTTTGTTTTTTATATTTCAAATTTTTTATTTTCAAGAAAAGAAATGGGGATACAGAAAAAGAAAAGGGGGTGACATGGGTACAGAAAAAGGACAAAAGGAAGGGGGGGGGTATAGGGAAAATCTTAAGAGGGAGAAGGGGAGATGTCCTCCCCTCACTCTCCCCCCCCACAGCACATCACAGACCAGAGAGAACTCAAGAGCTCCCTGGTTCTCCACTAATCAGTTCACCCATGGCCCTCTTGTATCTGTCCGACTTGCAGAAGTCAAACCAATAGAACCAGGTTTTCTGAAACTGCGTTGCTCGTTCGGGTGCGGAATGGAGCAACTCCTCCATTCTCCGAATTTCGTGAATGCGCTCCAGCCATTGTCTAGTCACAGGAGGCTCAGAGGATCTCCAACCCCCCGAGAATACAAGCCTTAGCTGCGTTCAGCAAATGTCTCACTAACATCTTCCTGTAGCGCCCCACAGGTATATCGTGGTGGTGCAGCAAAATCCATGCCGGATCATCTCCCAGCGAGATTCCTGTGATCTCCAGAATGATATCTTGAACCTCTGACCAATAGGTGCGAAGGTTCTCACAGCTCCAGAATATATGTAAAAGCGTTCCCTCTTCTCTGCCGCATCGCCAACATAAAGGAGAAACATCCGGGAACATTTTATGTAGCACATGTGGGACTCTGTACCAACGGGATAGTATTTTAAAACTGGTTTCCTGATAGGCGTTACTAATAGACGCCTTATGTGTGAGGAGCATGATCTTTTCCCTTTGCTCTTGTGTTTGGGTATGTTCACACGGCCTATTTACGGACGTAATTCGGGCGTTTTTGCCCCGAATTACGTCTGAAAATAGCGCCTCAATAGCGCTGACAAACATCTGCCCATTGTAAGCAATGGGCAGACGTTTGTCTGTTCACACGAGGCGTATATTTACGCGCCGCTGTCAAATGACGGCGCGTAAATAGACGCCCGCGTCAAAGAAGTGACCTGTCACTTCTTTGGCCGTAATTGGAGCCGTTATTCATTGACTCCAATGAATAGCAGCGCTAATTACGGCTGTAATGGACGCGGCGTACAAGCGCCTGCACATGCCGGTACGGCTGAAATTACGGGGATGTTTTCAGGCTGAAACATACCCGTAATTTCAGCCGTAACGGACACCCTCGTGTGAACATACCCTTAGAGTAATCTGAAGATCTCTTTCCCATTTCGTAATATATGGTGGGATGAAATCCTCAGCAGGAGTGAGCAGCACGCAGTAAAGACTGGACAGGGCCCGTCTCACATGCCCCGTTTGAGAACACAAAGTTTCAAAGGAAGATAGAGCTCGGTCATAGGAAGCCGGTGTAGGTAGTCTTGACAAGTAATGAGTCAATTATAACGCCTGCCATTGGGACGGGTCCGGGATAACCCTCTGGCTGGGAAAGCTCTTCTCCACGCAGCCAGGGCCGCCATCAGGGGGTATTAGGGGTACTGGTGTGAGGGGCCCGGCCAAACCTAACTGAAAGGGGGCCCGGCAACTGCTGCGACATTCTTTTGGTAGGAAAAAACGGGCCCTTGCAATGGGGCCCGTTTTTTTCACCAAAAGAATGTCGTGAGCTGCTGCTGCTGCGGGCCCCCTCCCCATGGGGGGCCGTCAAACCGCCCTCGCGCGACCGATCCCGCGCACAAGGAAACTCCCGCACGTGCGCAGTCGCGAGCGCGCACCCACTAACGCCCGCACTCGAGACCGCACGCACCCGCGAAAGCCCGGAAGCGCGCACCCGCGATCGTCCGCGCGCGCACCCACGATCACCCGCGCGCGCACTAGCGAACGAAGCACGCGCAGCCGCGGTCACACATGGACAAAACTTACCTGGAGCCTGGCTGGAGGTGAAGGACTGGACGTCTGGACCGAAGACCTTGCCTGGCAGACATCGCCGGAAGAGGACTGGAGTGGGAGCAGCTCTTCTGACACGGTGAGTAAATTATCTCAAAGTGCTGTTTATGTATGGCCCTGTTCACACAGTATTTTGCAGGCAAAAAAAAATCTGCCTCAAAATTCCTTAAAGAATTTTGAGGCAGATTTTGACTTGCCCACACTATCTTGCTGCGTTTTTTGCTGCGTTTTTTGCCCGCGCCGATTGAGGACAGCAGACAAAAAACGCAGCGAAAAATGAATTTTCTGCCTCCCATTGATTTCGATGGGAGGTCAGAGGCGGAACCGCGGCAAGAAAGGACTTGCTGCTTTTTCTTTTTTCCGCGACTGGCTGCCATTGATTTCAGATTAAATCAATTGGAGGCGGTTTTGGAAGTTTTTTGGTGCTGATTCTGACGCAGTGTCCGAGTCAATATCAAGGCCCAAAAACTCTGAACTGGGCCTTATTATTAGGGCTTATTCAGACGAACGTGTAATACGTCCGTGCAACGTGCGTGATTTTCACGCGCCTCGCACGGACCTATGTTAGTCTATGGGGCCGTGCAGACCGTCAGTGATTTTCACGCAGCGTGTGTCCGCTGCGTAAAACTCACGACATGTCCTATATTTGTGCGTGGTTTGCGCATCACGCACCCATTGAAGTCAATGGGAGCATGAAAATCACGCCCAGCACTTCCGCAGCAGTATAAACTATGAATGAAAACAGAAAAGCACCACGTGCTACAAACATACAAACAGAGTGTCATAATGATGGCGGCTGCGCAAAACTCACGCAGCCGCGCATCATACGCTGCTGACACACGGCGCTGTTATGGACCTTTTGCATGCGCAAAATGCCACGTTTTTTTCGCGTGCAAAAAGCACACGCTTGTGTGAATCCGGCCTTAGGGTAGGAACACACTAGGCATGAACACTGCGGATTTTATGCAACACATTTTATTGTGGAAAATCTGCAGCGTATTACAGTCGCAGCAGAGTGGATGAGGTTTGAACAAATCTCATTCACACGCTGCAAAAAAAATGGACCTGCCGTGTGGCTTTTGGCTTTTTAAGCCGCAGCATGTCAATGTATTCTGTGGAATCGCTGCTCCTCTGTTGCGGAAATGCTGCGGTTCTGCCGCAAAAAGCACACATGAGATAAAAAAAAAAGGCACTTTTTTAAATTTATAAAAAAGTTTAGACTTGCCCCGGCCGTAGTCCTGGTGACGCGATCCTCTATTCTTAGCGCAGCCCGGCCTCCTGTCATGACGTTTCATCCCATGTGACTGCTGCAGCGGTCACATGGTCTACAGCGTCATCCCAGGAGGCGAGGCTACGTTCAGAAGAGAGAGATGCGTCACCAGGACTACGGCCGGGGCAAGTCTAAACTTTTTTTTTCCTGCAGGATTCCCGCAGCGGACAAGCCTCACGAAACCTGCGCCACTATTTGGTGCGGTTTTGCGGGCAGAATTCCCTTCTGCTACCGGGGCGGATAAGCCGGAATGGTGACGAACGGAAACCATTAGCGATGTTTTCGTCACCAGTGAGATCAATGGTGACGGAAAAATCGCTAATGGTTTCCGTTCGTCACCGTATCGGCAGGTTTTCGGACGGAATCAATAGCGTAGTCGACTGCGCTAATGGTGACGGAAGCTGTGCTGTCACTTTCACTTTCCGTTGCGGGGTTCACCCGACGGAAACCTCAGACGGAACCCCGGAACGGAAGCGAACGGTGATGTGAACAGGCCCTAACACAAAAGTTTTGTATTTTTTTAAGCTGGTTCACAAAAAAAAATAATTCCAAATTCTACTGGACCAACTGACTATTTAGAGACCGGCAGCAGCTCCAGGAGCGACATCATAAGGGTAGGAACACACTAGGCGGATATGCTGAGTAAAACTCTCGGTAGCCGCAGGGAATTCCGACAGCAAAACCGCACCAAATAGTGGCGCAGGTTTCGTGAGGCTTGTCCGCTGCGGGAATCCTGCAGGGAAAAAAAAGTTTAGACTTGCCCCGTAGTCCTGGTGACGCATCTCTCTTCTGAACGTAGCCCCGCCTCCTGGGATGACGCTGTAGACCATGTGACCGCTGCAGCAGTCACATGGGATGAAACGTCATGACAGGAGGCCGGGCTGCGCTAAGAATAGAGGATCGCGTCACCAGGACTACTGCCGGGGCAAGTCTAAACTTTTTTATAATTTTAGAAAGTGCCTTTTTTTTTTCTCATGTGTGATTTTTGCGGCAGAACCGCAGCATTTCCGCAACAGAGGAGCGGCGATTCTACAGAATAAATTGACATGCTGCGGCTTAAAAAGCCAAAAGCCGCACTGCAGGTCCATTATTTTTGCAGCGTGTGGATGAGATTTGTTCAAACCTCATCCACTCTGCTGCGACTGTAATACGCTGCAGATTTTCCACAATAAAATGTGTTGCATAAAATCCGCAGTGTTCATGCCTAGTGTGTTCCTACCCTAAGGCCGGATTTACACGAGCGTGTGCTTTTTGCGTGCGCAAAAACGTGGCATTTTGCGCATGCAAAAGGTCCATAACAGCTCCGTGTGGCAGCAGCGTATGATGCGTGGCTGCGTGATTTTCGCGCAGCCGCCATCATGACACTCTGTTTGTATGTTTGTAGCACGTGGTGCTTTTTCTGTTTTCAGTCATAGTTTATACTGCTGCGGAAGTGCTGGGCGTGATTTTCACGCACCCATTGACTTCAATGGGTGCGTGATGCGCGAACAATGCACAAATATAGGACATGTCATGAGTTTTACGCAGCGGACACACGGACACACGCTGCATGAAACTCACTGACAGTCTGCACGGCCCCGTAGAGTTAGATAGGTCCGTGCGAGGCGCGTGAAAATCACGCACGTTGCACGGATGTATTACACGTTCGTCTGAATAAGCCCTAACAATAAGGCCCAGTTCAGAGTTTTTGGGCCTTGATATTGACTCGGACACTGCGTCAGAATCAGCACCAAACAACTTCCAAAACCGCCTCCCATTGATTTAATCTAAAATCAATGGGAGCCAGTCGCGGAAAAAAGAAAAAGCAGCACGTCCTTTCTTGCCGCGGTTCCGCCTCTGACCTCCCATCGAAATCAATGGGAGGCAGAAAATGCATTTTTCCCTAAGTTTTTTGTCTGCTGTCCTCAATCGCCGCGGGCAAAAAACGCGGCAAGATAGTGTGGGCAGGTCAAAATCTGCCTCAAAATTCGGTGCGCGGTTCCAGGCGGTCGCGGGTGCGCATGCGCGGGAGTTTGCGGGTGCGCGCGATCGGTCGCACGGGCGGCAGTGTTTGCCGGCCCCCATGACGACCCCCATGCTACCCAGGGCCGCCATCAGGGGGGGTATTATGGGTACTGATGTGAGAGACCCGGCCAAACCTAATTGAAAGGGGGGCCCGCAGCTCACGACATTCTTTTGGTGAAAAAAACGGGCCCCATTCCAGGGGCCTGTTTTTTTTCTACCAAAGGCAAGTCGCGGCAGTTGCCGGGCCCCCCTTTCAATTAGGTTTGGCCGGGCCTCTCCCATCAGTACCCATAATACCCCCCCTGATGGCGGCCCTGGGTAGCATGATATAGTGCTGGACGGAGTACCTTTAACAGGCGGTGCCACGGTAGGGGGGCCCAGAAAATTTAGCTGTAGGGGGCCCTGAAATTCCTGATGGCGACCCTGCACGCAGCCATGCATTGCCCCTATAAAAATGACTTACTCTAAAATGCCCCTGCTGTACCCATATCTTAAAGGTCTGATCTGACAGACCTGGTGTAATGATAGGGGTAGGGAAACGGACAAGTGAGCCCTAATCTACCCGCCACTCTGTCCCTGCCTACTTGCAACGACCCGCCCTAGGCGACGGGGTACAACTGGGCGGCGGTCCCTACGCTCAGTAAGTGCACAAGACAAACATACAAGGGAATATAAAGCAAAGGGAAAGGGGCAGTTGCCCACGGCAACACCGTGAGCAACAGAGTGGTCAAACGAGCCAAGTCAAACCAGGAGAGCACGAGGTACAAAACGCAGAGCAGAAGAGTCGTCAGAAAGCCAGGGTCACAATGGAGCAGGATCAAATTGTTCGGAGCTGTAGCTGGGCCAGGAAACCACACGGAAAGAATCACAAGCAAGGAGGAACAGGAAAGGCAGGTATAAATAGACAGAGGGCGGGAGCTAGCTGAGTCTGGCCAAGCTGCTATAGGTTATACGGCCCAATAAACCGGGGAGCAAACTTCTTGGACGGGACCTTAAGACGCAAGTTCCTAGATGATAACCACACCAGATCCCCGACCATAAACAAGGGGTTAGCAGAACGTTTTCTATCAGCCTGAGTTTTTTGTACGCTCTGGGACGCCTCTAGGTTCTTCTGAACCTGGGCCCAGACTGTGCACAGTTCCCGATGAACGACCTCTTCCCCGGGATTGTTGGAACTACCAGGTGAAACTGAGGAGAACCGTGGATTAAACCCAAAATTACAGAAAAAGGGGGAGACCCCTGACGAGTTACTGACCCGGTTATTAAGGGAAAATTCAGCGAGGGGAATGAATGAGACCCAATCATATTGACAGTCAGAGATAAAACACCTTAAATATTGTTCTAGAGAATGTCCTCTCAGTTTGGCCATTGGTTTCAGGATGGAAAGCAGAGGAGAAGGACAGATCAATCTCCAACTTCTTACAGAAGGCTCTCCAAAACAAAGAACCAAATTGTACCCCTCTGTCCGAAACAATATTTACAGGGACCCCATGGAGACGCAGGATGTGTTTGACAAACAAGGTAGCTAACGTCTTGGCGTTGGGTAGTTTCTTGAGGGGCACAAAGTGGCACATCTTACTGAAGCGGTCTACTACCACCCACACCACCGACTTGCCTTGGGATGGAGGCAAATCGGTGATAAAATCCATGGAGATATGTGTCCAAGGTTTCTGGGGAATGGGCAACGAACGTAGTAAGCCCGCTGGTTGGGACCTGGGAGTCTTGGACCTAGCACAAACCTCACAAGCGGCGACGTAGGCCTTAACGTCTTTAGGCAACCCAGGCCACCAATAGTTTCTGGCAATGAGGTGTTTGGTGCCCAGGATGCCTGGATGACCAGATAGTGCGGAGTCATGATTTTCCCTAAGTACCCTTAGCCGGTATTGCAGGGGAACAAACAGCTTGTCCTCAGGAAGGTTCCCGGGAGCTGAACCTTGATCAGCTGCAATTTCAGAGACTAAATCAGAATCAATAGAAGAAATGATTATACCGGGAGGCAAAATACAAGCAGGATCTTCCTCCGAAGGAGGGCTGGCCATGAAGCTACGCGACAGTGCATCGGCCTTAATATTTTTAGACCCAGCCCTATAGGTAACCAAAAAGTTGAATCTGGTAAAAAATAGCGCCGATCGAGCTTGTCTCGGGTTTAGCCTCCGGGCAGATTCTAGGAAAACCAGATTCTTGTGGTCGGTAAGGACCGTTACCTGGTGCCTAGCCCCCTCCAGGAAGTGGCGCCACTCTTCAAATGCCCATTTAATGGCTAAGAGTTCGCGGTTGCCAATATCATAGTTACTCTCAGTGGGCGAAAACTTCCTGGAGAAGTAGGCACAGGGGCGGAGATGGGTGAGGGACCTGGTACCCTGGGACAAGACAGCACCCACTCCCACCTCGGATGCGTCAACTTCCACGATAAATGGCTCCATTTGGTTGGGCTGAACCAGCACCGGGGCCGAGATAAAGCACTTCTTAAGGACCTCAAAAGCCTGGACAGCCTCTGGAGACCAGTGGAGGAGATCAGCACCTTTGCGAGTGAGGTCCGTAAGAGGCTTAGCGATGACCGAGAAGTTAGCAATGAATCTCCTGTAATAATTAGCGAACCCCAAAAAACACTGTAGCGCCTTCAGGGAGGCAAGTTGGACCCATTCCGCCACAGCCTGAACCTTGGCGGGGTCCATGCGGAATTCATGAGGAGTGAGGATTTGACCCAAAAATGGTATCTCCTGTACCCCAAACACACATTTTTCGGTTTTTGCAAACAGTTTGTTTTCCCGAAGGACCTGGAGCACCTTCCTGACATGCTCAATGTGGGAGGGCCAGTCCTTGGAAAACACCAGTATGTCATCAAGGTACACTACAAGAAATATCCCCAGGTAATCTCTCAAAATCTCATTTATGAAATTCTGGAAGACCGCCGGCGCATTACACAACCCAAAGGGCATGACGAGGTATTCGAAATGACCTTCGGGCGTGTTAAACACAGTCTTCCACTCATCCCCCTCTTTGATGCGGATAAGATTATACGCCCCCCGTAGATCAAACTTAGAGAACCATTGGGCCCCCTGAACCTGATTAAAGAGATCAGGAATCAAAGGAAGGGGATACTGGTTCCTTACAGTGACCTTATTCAGGTTACGGTAGTCAATGCATGGCCTAAGACCACGATCCTTCTTCCCTACGAAGAAGAAGCCAGCACCTACCGGAGAAGTAGAGGGGCGAATGTAACCCTTGGCCAGGCATTCCTGGATATACTCTCTCATGGCTTCACGTTCGGGACAAGAAAGATTAAATATCCTACCCTTAGGAAGCTTAGCTCCTGGTACCAATTCGATAGCGCAATCGTATTCTCTATGAGGAGGTAACACTTCGGAGGCCTCCTTAGAGAAAACATCAGCAAAGTCCCGAACAAACTCAGGTAGCGTGTTCACCTCCTCAGGGGGAGAAATAGAATTAACAGAAAAACATGACGTACAACATTCATTACCCCATGGTTAGCTCCCCAGTATTCCAGTCAAACGTGGGATTATGCAACTGCAACCAGGGAAGGCCTAAAACCAAATCGGACGATAATCCCTGCATCAACAGTACAGAGCACTGCTCCAAATGCATGGAGCCAACAAGGAGTTCAAAAACAGGGGTATGCTGTGTAAAATAACCATTAGCAAGAGGAGTGGAGTCGATACCCACTACCGGGACAGGTTTAGGCAAATCAATCAAAGGCATAGCAAGAGACATAGCAAATTCCACAGACATGATATTAGCAGAGGACCCTGAATCCACGAAGGCGCTGCCGGTAGCAGACCTACCACCAAAAGAGACCTGAAAGGGAAGCAAGATCTTATTACGTTTCATATTTACGGGAAATACCTGTGCGCCCAAGTGACCTCCCCGATGATCACTTAGGCGCGGAAGTTCTCCGGCTGCATTCTTACGCTTAGGACAGTTGTTCACTTGATGCTTGTCATCCCCACAGTAGAAGCAGAGACCATTCTTCCTGCGGAAATCTCTACGTTGTTGGGGGGACACGAAAGCCCCGAGTTGCATAGGTACCTCTGAGTCTTCCGGGGAAGAACGAAGCGACGGAACCTCGGGAGGCATCATGGGGGAATCGGAGGAGAAAACACATAAACGTTCGCGTTGTCGTTCCCTGAGACGTCGGTCAAGTCGTACCGCTAAAGCCATAACCTGGTCTAGGGAGTCAGAAGAGGGATAACTAACTAGCAGGTCTTTCAGGGCATTCGACAGACTCAACCTAAACTGGCACCTTAAGGCAGGGTCATTCCACCGAGAAGCTACGCACCACTTCCTAAAGTCAGAACAATACTCCTCAACAGGTCTCTTACCCTGACGTAAGGTCACCAGCTGACTCTCGGCAAAGGCAGTCTTGTCAGTCTCGTCATAAATGAGTCCGAGAGAAGAAAAGATCAACGGAGGAAAGTTCAGGGGCGTCAGGAGCCAAGGAGAAGGCCCATTCTTGGGGCCGTCCTGGAGCCGGGACATAATTATACCCACTCGCTGGCTCTCAGAACCTGAGGACTGGGGCTTTAACCGAAAGTAAAGCCTGCAACTTCCCCGAAAGGAGAGAAAAGCCCTCCGGTCCCCTGAGAACCGGTCGGGCAACTTGAGGTGGGGTTCAGGAGTTGAGGTGAGGGGAACTACCAAGGTATCATCAGGCTGGTTGACCTTCTGAGCCAGGGCCTGGACCTGTAGGGAGAGACCCTGCATTTGCTGAGCCAGGGTCTCAAGGGGGTCCATAGTAGTGTCAGGGACCAGGGTAGACTAGGTATATGGGCTTGTGATTATGTAATGATAGGGGTAGGGAAACGGACAAGCAAGCCCTAATCTACCCGCCACTCTGTCCCTGCCTACTTGCAACGACCCGCCCTAGGCGACGGGGTACAACTGGGCGGCGGTTCCTACGCTCAGTAAGTGCACAAGACAAACATACAAGGGAATATAAAGCAAAGGGAAAGGGGCAGTTGCCCACGGCAACACCGTGAGCAACAGAGTGGTGAACAAGCCAAGTCAAACCAGGAGAGCACGAGGTACAAAACGCAGAGCAGAAGAGTCGTCAGAAAGCCAGGGTCAGAATGGAGCAGGATCAAATTGTTCGGAGCTGTAGCTGGGCCAGGAAACTACACGGAAAGAATCACAAGCAAGGAGGAACAGGAAAGGCAGGTATAAATAGACAGAGGGCGGGAGCTAGCTGAGTCTGGCCAGGCTGCAATAGGCTCTCCCACTCCTAAGCCTGCCAGCCTGAGTGGTGGAAGCTGGAGTCAGTCTCAGAGAGATAGACTCAGGTGAAGACTGATTACCTCTGGAAGTTAACCCTGAAGCTGTGCCTGGCAGATCCTTTACACCTGGGCCAAATTCCGGGTTACCCAAAACCGGAGTGAGGGGTGATAACAGTTGTGATATTCCCTCTCTACTCCGCACCTTTCTAAACACCTGTAAAGTTGGATATATGGTTGTAATGGCAGGAAGGAGGTGAAGGGAAAGTGAGCCCTAATCTACCCACCGCCCTGTCCCTGCCTACTTGCAACGACCCGCCCTAGGCGACGAGGTACAACTGGGCGGCGGTCCCTACGCTGTCTAAGTGCACAGGAAAACAAACAGGGAACACGCAAGGGAAGGGGCAGTAGCCACGGAACGCCACGAGGAAACGGAGCGGCGAACGAACAGTCAGGACCAGGACGAAGTGAGTACACCCGAGCGGGCACGGAGACAGAAGCAAGCCAGGGGCAAAGCAAAGCAGGTCAAGCAGAACTGCAGCAAGGCAGAAGCACGGCAGAAGCAGGCTGGAGCAAGCAGCAGTGGGGCCAGGAATCCAAAAGAATTACAAGCACTGAGGGAGAGAACAGGGCAGGTAATAAAGGACAGGGGGCGGAGCTAACTCCGACAGACCAGGCCGCGATAGGCTCTCCCACTCCTGAGCCTGCCACCCTGGTTGGTGGGAGATGGTGTCAGTCGAACAGGTCTGGCCTCAGGTGTGGATTGATTAATCCCAGGAGTATACCTAGATGAAGTACCTGGCAGATCCCTAACAGTACTCCCCCTTTTATGAGGGGCCACCGGACCCTTACTAAGGGGGCCCGGTTTAGTGGGGAAGAGAAGGTGGAACCTCCTGATCAATACCCCAGCGTGAACATCACGGGCAGGTACCCAAGTCCTCTCCTCCGGCCCGTATCCTCTCCAATGGACCAGGTACTGGTGGGAGCCCTGGACCATCCTACTGTCCATAATCTTGGCCACCTCGAATTCCACCCCCTCAGGGGTGAGAACGGGAACAGGACGTATCCTCGAGGGGGACCAGGACGGGGAGCAGCGTTTAAGGAGGGAGGCATGGAAGACGTCATGTATGCGAAAGGATGGGGGGAGCTCCAGACGGAAGGATACAGGGTTGAGGACTTCAATGATCTTATAAGGTCCAATAAATCGGGGAGCAAACTTCCTGGACGGGACCTTAAGGCGCAAGTTCCTGGACGACAACCAGACCAAATCCCCGACGACAAACCGGGGGTTAGCAGAACGTCTACTATCCGCCTGAATCTTTTGTGCGCTATGGGACGCCTCTAGGTTCTTCTGAACCTGGGCCCAGACAGTGCACAGTTCCCGATGAACATCCTCTACCTCAGGATTATTGGAACAACCAGGGGAGACGGAGGAGAACCTTGGGTTAAACCCGAAATTACAGAAAAACGGGGAGACCCCTGACGAGTTACTGACCCGGTTATTCAGGGAAAATTCAGCAAGGGGAAGGAATGAGACCCAATCGAATTGACAGTCAGAGATGAAACACCTTAAATATTGTTCCAGGGATTGGTTGGTCCTTTCCGTTTGGCCATTAGTTTCGGGATGGAAGGCGGAGGAGAAGGACAGATCAATCTCCAACTTTTTACAAAAAGCTCTCCAAAATAAGGAAACAAATTGTACCCCTCTGTCAGAAACTATATTGACTGGGGCCCCATGGAGACGCAGGATGTGTTTCACAAACAAAGAAGCTAACGTCTTGGCGTTAGGTAGCTTCTTAAGGGGCACAAAGTGGCACATCTTGCTGAAGCGGTCGACTACCACCCACACCACCGACTTGCCCTGAGATGGAGGCAAATCGGTGATAAAATCCATGGAGATATGGGTCCAAGGTCTCTGGGGAATGGGCAAGGAACGTAGTAGGCCCGCAGGTCGGGACCTAGGGGTTTTGGACCTAGCGCAAACCTCACAAGCGGCGACGTAAGCCCTAACATCTTTAGGCAACCCAGGCCACCAATAGTTTCTGGTAAT
This sequence comes from Rhinoderma darwinii, assembly GCF_050947455.1. Lineage (NCBI taxonomy): Eukaryota > Metazoa > Chordata > Amphibia > Anura > Rhinodermatidae > Rhinoderma > Rhinoderma darwinii. Next base: position 308,258,612 of record NC_134690.1, on the reverse strand, counting down.
GAGGTGTTTGGTGCCCAAGATGCCAAGATGACCAGATAGAGCGGAGTCATGGTTTTCCCTGAGTACCCTCAGCCGGTATTGCAGGGGAACAAACAGTTTGTCCCCAGGGACGTTCCCGGGAGCTGCACCCTGATCAGCCGCGATATCAGAAGCTAAATCAGAATCCGTGGCAGAGACGATTATACCAGGGGGTAAAATACAAGCAGGATCCTTCTCGGAAGGAGGATTGGCCATGAAACTACGTGACAGAGCATCAGCCTTAATATTCTTGGACCCAGCCCTATAGGTAACCAAGAAATTAAATCTGGTAAAGAATAGTGCCCACCGAGCTTGTCTAGGATTAAGCCTCCGGGCCGATTCTAGGAAAACCAGATTCTTGTGATCCGTAAGGACCGTTACCTGGTGTCTGGCCCCCTCCAGGAAGTGCCGCCACTCCTCAAAAGCCCATTTAATGGCTAGAAGTTCGCGGTTGCCAATATCATAGTTACTCTCCGTGGGCGAAAACTTCCTAGAGAAGTAAGCACAGGGGCGGAGATGGGTGAGGGAGCTGGTACCCTGGGACAAGACGGCCCCCACTCCCACCTCGGAAGCGTCAACCTCCACAATAAATGGCTCCTCTTGGTTGGGCTGAATCAGCACGGGGGCCGAGATAAAGCACTTCTTGAGAGTCTCAAAGGCTTGGACGGCCTCAGGGGGCCAATGGAGGACATCAGCACCCTTGCGGGTAAGGTCCGTAAGAGGCTTAGCGACGACCGAGAAGTTGGCAATAAATCTCCTGTAATAGTTGGCGAACCCTAAAAAACACTGTAACGCCTTAAGGGAGGCAGGTTGGACCCATTCCGCCACAGCTTGAACCTTGGCAGGGTCCATGCGGAATTCATGAGGAGTGAGGATTTGCCCTAAAAATGGTATCTCCTGTACCCCAAAGACACATTTTTCAGTCTTAGCAAACAGATTATTCTCCCGAAGGACCTGGAGCACCTTCCTGACATGCTCCACGTGGGAGGACCAGTCCTTGGAAAACACCAGTATGTCATCAAGGTACACAACAAGAAAATTACCCAGGTACTCTCTCAGGATTTCATTAATAAAATTCTGGAAGACAGCAGGGGCATTACACAACCCAAAGGGCATGACCAGGTATTCGAAATGACCCTCGGGTGTGTTGAACGCAGTTTTCCACTCATCCCCCTCTTTGATGCGGATAAGGTTATATGCCCCCCGTAGATCGAACTTAGAAAACCATTGGGCTCCCTGAACCTGATTAAAAAGATCCGGAATCAAAGGAAGTGGGTACTGGTTCCTTACGGTGACCTTATTCAGGTTACGATAATCAATGCACGGCCTAAGACCACCATCCTTCTTCCCCACGAAGAAGAAGCCAGCACCTACAGGAGAAGTCGAGGGGCGAATGAAACCCTTGGCCAGGCATTCTTGGATATACACCCTCATAGCTTCACGTTCAGGACATGAAAGATTAAATATCCTACCCTTAGGAAGCTTGGCACCAGGCACCAAATCGATAGCGCAATCGTAATCTCTATGGGGGGGCAACACCTCGGAGGCCTCCTTAGAAAACACATCGGCGAAGTCCTGAACAAACTCAGGAAGCGTGTTTACCTCCTCCCGGGGAGAAATAGAGTTAACAGAAAGACATGACATAAGACATTCATTACCCCATTTGGTGAGATCCCCAGTATTCCAATCAAACGTGGGATTATGCAACTGCAACCAGGGAAGGCCTAAAACCAGATCAGACGATAATCCCTGCATCACCAGTACAGAGCACTGCTCCAAATGCATGGAGCCAACCAGGAGTTCAAAAACAGGAGTATGCTGAGTAAAATAACCAATAGCAAGGGGAGTTGAGTCGATTCCTACTACAGGGATAGGATAAGGTAAATCAATACAAGGCATCTTTAGAGACATAGCAAATTCCACAGACATGATATTAGCAGATGAGCCAGAATCCACGAAAGCACTGCCCGTGGCAGACCGGCCAGCAAACGAGACCTGAAAGGGAAGCAAAATTTTATTGCGTTTCACATTAACGGGAAATACCTGTGCGCCCAAGTGACCTCCCCGATGATCACTTAGGCGCGGAAGTTTTCCGGCTTCTTATTCTTGCGCCTGGGACAGGTGTTCAGTAGATGCTTGTCGTCCCCACAGTAGAAGCAGAGACCATTCATTCTGCGAAACTCCCTACGTTGTCGAGGGGACATGGAGGCCCCGAGTTGCATAGGTACCTCCGAGTCCTCCGTGGGGGGGCAAGGAGACGGGACCTCGGGGGGGATCGCAGAAAAGTCAGAGGGGAGCACACTGAAGCGTTCTAGCTGACGTTCCCTGAGACGTCGGTCAAGTCGTACTGCTAGGGCCATAACCTGGTCAAGGGAGTCAGACGAGGGGTAGCTAACCAGCAGATCCTTCAGGGCGTCAGATAATCCTAACCTAAACTGGCACCTTAGGGCCGGATCGTTCCACTGAGAAGCTACGCACCACTTCCTAAAATCAGAACAGTATTCCTCAACCGGTCTCCTACCCTGACGTAAGGTCACCAGCTGACTCTCGGCTAAAGCAGTCCTGTCAGTCTCGTCGTAAATGAGTCCGAGGGCAGAGAAAAAACGATCAACAGAGGAAAGTTCAGGGGCGTCAGGAGCCAAGGAGAAGGCCCACTCTTGGGGCCCTTCCTGGAGTCGGGATATGATGATACCCACCCGCTGGTTCTCGGAACCTGAGGAGTGGGGCTTTAGGCGGAAATACAGTCTGCAACTCTCCCGGAAGGAGAGAAACGTCTTACGGTCCCCTGAAAACCGGTCAGGTAACTTGAGGTCGGGTTCTAGAGGTGAGGTGAGGGGTACTACTAAAGCAGCGTCACCCTGATTGACCCTTTGGGCCAGGGCCTGGACCTGTAGGGAGAGGCCCTGCATCTGCTGGGTCAGGGTCTCAAGGGGGTCCATGATAGCGTCAGCGTAGGAGAAATGGTACACTAGGTAAGGGCTTGTAATTATGTAATGGCAGGAAGGAGGTGAAGGGAAAGTGAGCCCTAATCTACCCACCGCCCTGTCCCTGCCTACTTGCAACGACCCGCCCTAGGCAACGAGGTACAACTGGGCGGCGGTCCCTACGCTGTCTAAGTGCACAGGAAAACAAACAGGGAACACGCAAGGGAAGGGGCAGTAGCCACGGAACGCCACGAGGAAATGGAACGGCGAACCAACAGTCAGGACCAGGACGAAGTGAGTACACCCGGGCGGGCACGGAGACAGAAGCAAGCCAGGGGCAAAGCAAAGCAGGTCAAGCAGAACTGCAGCAAGGCAGAAGCACGGCAGAAGCAGGCTGGAGCAAGCAGCAGTGGGGCCAGGAATCCAAAAGAATTACAAGCACTGAGGGAGAGAACAGGGCAGGTAATAAAGGACAGGGGGCGGAGCTAACTCCGACAGACCAGGCCGCGATAGGCTCTCCCACTCCTGAGCCTGCCACCCTGGTTGGTGGGAGATGGTGTCAGTCGAACAGGTCTGGCCTCAGGTGTGGATTGATTAATCCCAGGAGTATACCTAGATGAAGTACCTGGCAGATCCCTAACAATGGTAGGATGATCACAAAATTATTTTTTTCTATATAATATTGCTTTTAGTATGTCATTAAAATAAATTTTATTTATTTGTGTTGTACTTTTTCTTTTTCTTTTTTTTCTTTCTTTTACTCTATGGGGGTGCCATTTTTTTTTATCTCTGTATGTGTCGATTAACGACGCATACAGAGATGGAATACGGCAGTTACAGGGCATAGGAGTCAATGAACGGGAGCCGTTCCATTGACTCTGCTCTCTGTCTCTGTACTGCGCAGACGCAGGTCAGAGTCACACAGCAGAGCAGCTGTTTGCAGGGAGATAGCAGGCGCCATACTGAAGACCAGCTGCACTGCAGGTAAGGTGTGTGTCTCTTTCTGTCCCACTCTCTATCTCACAGACCCCCGCTTTCGTGACCCCCGACGGGCCCCCCCCCCCTTGTATGAAGGACACATGATGCAACTGTACTGGGAAAGAGCTGAACGATAAATCTCTCTAGTTGTGCTGAGACTGTTTGGGGATGTGACTAATGAACCTCTCACACTCCAGTAGGAAGGGTAATGGTGGTCACCCAGCTTTCCCAGACCCCTGAACGATAAATCTCTCTAGTTGTGCTGAGACTGTTTGGGAATGTGACTAATGAACCTCTCAGTCTCAGCACAACTAGAGAGATTTATCGTTCAGGGGTCTGGGAAAGCTGGGTGACCACCATTACCCCTCCTACTGGAGTGTGAAAGGTTCATTAGTCACATCCCCAAACGCACTCCAGTAGGAGGGGGTAATGGTGGTCACCCAGCTTTCCCAGACCCCCGAACGATAAATCTCTAGTTGTGCAAAATCAAGTGTAATCAAGCATTTTTTTTAATGTGCTTTTTGGCACGTAAAATGTGCAAAAAATACACGGCGTGTGAACCGGTCAACTGAAAAGTCATTCTCTTCACTTTCATCATTCTAAGGGTATGTTCACACGCAGTGTTTTCAGCTGAAAAATCGGAAGCAGGACGCCTGCAAGCGTCTGCCCATTGGTTTCAATGGGAGATACGGCGTTCTGTTCCGACAGGGCGTTTTTTACGTGGTCGTTTTCCAAAACCGGCACGTAAAAAGATGCCCGCCAAAATGAAGTGTACATCACTTCTTGGGACGTTTTTGGAGCCGTTTTTAATTGACTTTATAGAAAAACAGCTCCAAAAACGGCCGTAAAAACGTGAGTTAGATTAAAAAATGGCTGAAAATCAGGAGCGGTTTTCCCTTTGTTTAGTAAGCGTGTGAACATACACTTAGCCTTTTGGTGTTTCCTATAACTTCTGCCAGATGCAGAATCACACCCAAAATGGCTGCCGGACACTGCTTAGCAATTTGAAGACACCTTTTCCTGGCTTGTGGGAGGGGGGGGGGTGAGATTCCCTCCCACATTTACGGCAGCTGTGAGTCAGGTTGCTTTGCCTTATTCACCTTGCTGTAATTCTGGGAAGTTCTCCCCCTGGTGGCCAACATAGGAAAACATGTCAAATTATTATTTAATTTTTAATACTTTCCACCATATGGAAGAAAAAAAAAAATACAGCAAAAAACTTAAAAAATATAATAGCAATAAGTAACAACACTTAAAAAAAAAAAAGTTTAATTCGCGACACATTCCCTTTAAGGCTGCAGAATAGGCTAGTAAAGCTCTGTATATTGGCACACACCTCACACTCCATTACGGACCATAATTGCAGATAAAAATACTCATCCATTCATTTCTATTGCAAATGGACACCTCCTATAATTACAGGGCCACCTGATCGCATCCTGCAATATTGACACAGATTAAAGAGAACCTTTAATCTTTAACCCCTTAACGACCAAGGACGAAAATGAACGTCATGGTCGGCTGCTAGTTCCCGCACCATGACGTTCATTTTCGTCCGCATTTCAAACTGTCACTCTGTGTAAACACAGAGTGACAGACCCGCGCTGACAGTTGTCCCCGACAGCTGAGACATCAGTCTTGCCGGACAGCGGACCATCGCCGCTGATTTCGGCAGTTAACCCCTTAAGTGCGGCGACGGAATGCCGTCGCCGCATTTAAGTGGTTTGAAGCACATCAGCAGCCCCCACGAAGTGATCGTGGGGGCTACCGATGCTTGTCACGGCAATCGGAGGTCAGATAATGACCTCCGGGTTGCCATGCACGGAAGCCTCGGAGGAACAGCCTCCGGCCGTTCCTCCTCTGCTTCCTGTCAGTGTGACAGTCACGTCACAATGACAGTTAGAGTACATTACACTACGTGTGTAGTGTAATCTACTCTAGCAGCGATCAAAGCTGCAAGACTAAGTGTCCCCTAGTGGGACAAGAAAAAAAAGTAATAAAAATGTTTTAAAAAAAGTGTAAAAATAAAAGTTATAAGTTCTATAAACACTAAATGCTTTTTTTCCTATAATAAAACTTTTATTATAGAAAAAAAAATGAACACGTTAAAAAAGTACACATATCTGGTATCACCGCGTTCGTAACGACCCCGACTATAAAAATATAATGTTGTTTTTCCCGCACGATGAACACCCCAAAAAAAAATCAATAAAAAACTACGACAGAATCGCAATTTTTTGGGTCACCACCGCTCCCTAAATAAAGAATAAAAAGTGATCAAAAAGTCGCATGTACCCGAAAATAGTACCAATAAAAACTTCTATCCGTCCCGCAAAAAACAAGCCCTTACACAGCTTTTTTGACTAAAAAATTTAAAAATTACGGCTCTCAGAATATGGTGACACAGAAATTTTTTTTTTTATAAATAAGTCATTTTATTGCGCAAGCGCTAAAAAAAAGGACCAAACCTATATACATATGGTATCGCCGTAATCGTACCAACCAGCAGAATAAAGTAAAAATGTCATTTATAGCGTACGGTGAACGCCGCAAAAAGAAAACCTAAAAAACGGTGTCAGAATTCCTGTTTTTTGCTCAGGATTGCAAAAAAATTGAATAAAAAGTGATCAAAAAAAATCGCATGTACCCCAAAATGGTACCAATGAAAACTACAGATTGTCCCGCAACAAATAAGCCTTCACACCACTCTATTGATGGAAAAATAAAAAAGTTATGGCTCTTGGAAAGCGGTGAGTGAAAATCTAAAATATGAAAGCAAAAAATAGATCAGTCCTGAAAGGGTTAACTCATTTCTAATGAAAAAACGTATGACAACATGTTGGGTATTTCCGTACTCGGGAGAAATTGCTTTATAAAAAAATGGTTGTTTTTTTCCTCCTTTATCCCTTGTGAAAATGAGAAAATGCAACATTTTAGTGGAAAAAATGTTGATATTAATTTTCGCGCCCTAATTCTAATAAACTCTGCAAAAGACCTGTGGGGTCTAAATGCTCACTATACCCCTAGAAAAATTCCTTGAAGGTTTTTCCAAAATGGGGTCACTTTTGGTGGGTTTCCACTGTTTTGGTCCCTCCAGTGCATTGCAAATGCGACATGGCACCGAAAACCATTCCAGCAAAATCATAAATCCAAATGGCGCTCCTTCCCTTCTGAGCCCTGCTGTGGGTCCAAACAGCAGTTTATTACCACATATGGGGTATTGTCGTAATCGGGAGACATTGCTTTACAAATGTTGGGGTGCATTTTCTTCGTTATTCCTTGTAAATAATAAAAATTTCTATGTTGTTTCAGAAAAAAAGTACATTTTAATTCTTAGAGACTAATTTCAATATATTTAGCGAAAAACCTGTGTGGTCAAAATGCTAACTATACCCCTAGATAAATACCTTAAGGGGTCTAGTTTTCGAAATGGGGTCGTTTATGGGGAGTTTCTATCATTCTGGCAGCTCAAAGCTTCTCCAAATGTACATTGGGGCCTAAAACATTTTCAAGCAAAATATGAGTCCTGAAAGCCTCCGGGTGTTCCCTTCCTTTGGGGCCCTGCCGTGTGTCCAAACAACGCATTAGGGCCATAATGTGGGTATTTTTGAAAACAGGAGAAAGAGGGTGATAGATTTTGGGGTGTGTTTCTTCATTTTCATGGTCGCTTTACAAAGAAATCGGTCTTCAAACTGATACTTTTATGAAAAAAGTGAAATTATTATTTTTTTCACCTGATATGCATTAAATTTAGCAAAAAACTGTGGGGTCAAAGTAATTACTATACCCCTAAATAAATACCTTATGGGGTCTAGTTTTCTAAATGGGGTCATTTATGGGGAGTTTCTATCGTTCTGGCAGCTCAAAGCCTCTCCAAATGTACAGTGGGGTCTAAAACATTTTCAAGCAAAATATGAGTCCTGAAAGCCTCCGGGTGTTCCCTTCCTTTTGGGTCCTGCCGTGTGTCCAGGCAGCGCATTAGGGCCACAATGTGGGTATTTTTGAAAACAGGAGAAAGAGGGTGATAGATTTTGTGGTGTGTTTCTTCATTCTCATGGTCGCTTTACAAAGAAATTGGTCTTCAAACTGATACTTTTATGAAAAAAAGTGAAATTTTTTTTTTTTTCACCTGCTATGTATTAAATTTAGCAAAAAACTGTGGGGTCAAAATACTTACTATACCCTTAGGTAAATACCTTAATGGGTCTAGTTTTCTAAATGGGGTCATTTGTGGGGGTTTCCATCACTCTGAGACCTATGAGCCTCTGAAAACCTGGCTTGGTGCAGGAAAACAAAATGTACTTCAAAATGTATAAAATTATTATTCAATTTGTAAGTCCTCTAAATTGCTGAAAATTTATTTTATTTTTTCAAAAGTGCTGCCAAAATAGAGTAAAGAGATAGAAATATATATTTAATTAAAAAAATTGTACAGTATGTATGTACATATGTGACATATTGCAGTTAAAAATAGGGGAAAATGGTAATTTTTACAAAATTTCTTCTGTTTTTTAATTACCGTATTTTCCGGACTATAAGGCGCACCGGATTATAAGGCGCACTTTCTATGAGCGCCTTGTAAGCAATCATGTTTCATATATAAGGCGCACTGGATTATAAGGCGCAGCACATTACCGTTAAATAAACCATTGCTCAGACTGCAAGTCAAAATTTATTACACTTTTTAACAATAACTTGCAACTGGTTCAGCTGTAATTGCAAATCAAAACGTTAAGGGTATGTGCACACACACTAATTACGTCCGTAATTGACGGACGTATTTCGGCCGCAAGTCCCGGACCGAACAGTGCAAGGAGCCGGGCTCCTAGCATCATACTTATGTACGACGCTAGGAGTCCCTGCCTCGCTGCAGGACAACTGTCCCGTACTGTAAACATGATTATACTACGGGACAGTTGTCCTGCAGCAAGGCAGGGACTCCTAGCGTCGTACATAAGTATGATGCTAGGAGCCCGGCTCCTTGCACTGTGTTCGGTCCGGGACTTGCGGCCGAAATACGTCCGTCAATTACGGACGTAATTAGTGTGTGTGCACATACCCTTACCGTACTTTTTCAGTTCATTCCTCCACCAGAAATCCATCAAATCCGTCATCTTCAGTGTCGGAGTTGAACAGTTGGGCGATTTCGGCATCAAGCATGGGGTCCTCCTCTTCATTATCCGAGTCGGTTTCGTTGCTGCTGCTAGGCTCTTCAGTGGTGATTCCAGCCTTCCTGAAAGCTCGGATGACACTGGAGACTGATACATTCTTCCAGGCATCCACGATCCACTGGCACATAGTGGCATAACTCGCACGGCGTTGCCTCCCTGTTTTGGTGAATGTGTGGTCACCTTCTGTCATCCAATGCTCCCATGCAGCTCGCAATTTAACTTTAAATGACCTGTTGATGCTGATATCTAGCGGCTGGAGCTCTTTGGTTAATCCACCAGGGATGACAGCAAGCTCCGAATTAGTTTTCTTCACTTGGGCTTTGACAGTATCGGTCAAGTGGGCGCGCATCGAGTCACAGACCAATAGGGATGGGGATTTGTGAAAAAAGCCACCCGGTCTCTTGACGTAGACCTCCCTCAGCCACTCACTCATCTTCTCCTCATCCATCCAGCCCTTTGGGTTAGCCTTAATGATGACACCAGCAGGAAAATTTTCTTTAGGCAAAGTCTTCCTCTTGAAAATTACCATGGGTGGTAGTTTCTGGCCATTAGCCTGACAAGCGAGAACTACAGTGAAAGATGACTTCTCATTTCCTGTGGTACGTATAGATATCGTACTGGTCCCTGTTTTCTCAACAGTACGGTTTACGGGGATATCGAAAGTGAGGGGAACCTCATCCATGTTAATAATGTGTTCTGGCTGGATATTCTTTTCATTTATCTTGGTTATGCAGTAGGTGCGGAAAATGGCCAGCTTCTCTTCATAATCCTTTGGTAATTGCTGGCACACAGTAGTTCTGGTGCGAATGGAGAGATGACGCCTTTGCATGAAACGAAAGCACCATGAAGGACCTCCTCGAAAGTCCTTGATCTCCATGTCACGTGCTAAAGCAGTGGCTTTGAGTCTAATAGAGACAGTGGAGACGCTTCTACATGCGTTTCTCTGTTCCATAACCCACTGTTCTATTTTGTCCTCCAACTGTGGCCACCTTGCTTTGTTTCCTCGGAAACTCAGTTTGGTCTTCTTTACTTGGCGGAGGTCATCTTCTTGTTTTCTCCACTTACGCACCATGGATTCATTAATGTTGAATTCTCTTGCAGCTGCCCTATTTCCATGCTCTACTGCATAACTTATAGCTTTAAGCTTGAAACCTGCATCATAAGCATGTCTCTTAACAGGAGGCATTTTTTGGGGTAGTGGGTATAGTTAACGCTAAAGCAAAGATATATTGCAAGGATCCTACAGAGCTGTAAGTATCACTCAGTGTGGCTCCTGATTACGGTGGCCGTAATGCTCAATCCATTTATGGATACTGTAAAAACCCAAGTGAAGAATAAATTCATAGGCGCACGGGGGGGAGGAGCATGGTGTGTGCTGTGGTATGCCGCCGCCGACCCCTGCCGCCCACGATAGAGGTAAAGGATCCTGTATGAACCCCTCTCTTTACTGTCGGGTTCATATATAAGGCGCACCGGATTATAAGGCGCACTTTCTATTTCTGAGAAATTCTCAACATTTTATGTGCGCCTTATAGTCCGGAAAATACGGTAATTTCCGCAAATCGTATCAGTCTACTTTTACCACTAAAATAAAGTACAACATGTGACGAAAAAACAATGTCAGAATTACTTGGATATTCAAAACTTTCACAGAGTTATTCTCTGATAAAGTCAGACATACCAGATTTGACAAATCTGGCTTGGTCATTAAGGTACAAACATGCCCGGTCATTAAGGGGTTAAAGGGAAGGTGTCGCGCAGATTTTTTTTTTTTTATATGTTATTGCTTTTAGTATGTTATTAAAATAAATTTTATGTATTTGTGTTTTTGTGTTGTACTTTTTTATTACTATTACTTTTACTTCACTTCACTATGTGGGCTGCCATTTTATTTTCATCTCTGTATGTGTCGATTAACGACACATACAGAGATGGAATACGGCACATACATCCCCATAGAGAATGCGAACGGGAGCCGTTCCATTCACTATAGCGTACGCCGTCTGTGTGGGAATGGCACATGCGCCGCTCCCACACAGTCCAAAAGGAAGGTCTTCGGCCGAGCGACATCCGGCGCCATTTTCATGTGGACCGGAAGTCACGGCCGGACAGTAAGATGACTACTTCCGGTCGCGGCTTCCGTCCATATGTTCAGAAGCAAGGACTAGGAGCGGACGGAGCGGCGGCGGCAGGAGCAGGTAAGTTATGTTTGTGTATGTTCGTGTTATACTGTGTATTTACCACTGTATCTAATCCTCCTACACTGTACATTTGCTCAAAAAATGGCGACACACAGTGTAGGAGGTTTGAACATTCAACCCCCTCCTTTCTCCTGGCACTAGCCAGGATAAAGGAGGGGGGATTGTTTGAGTACGCTAAAGCGAGTGTGTCTTCTCCAATTTTGCAGCATAAAGCAATGAGGTTGCTTTACCACATGCCAATGCTGCAATTTTGGAAATCGCTCCCTCTAGTGACCAGCACATGGAAATGTTATAAATTAGAATCTAATTTATAATATTTCCTGACTTGTGAAAAAATGTTAAAAAATTAGAACAATGTTTAATCATTTATATACTAACAGTTTAACTAAAAAAAAAACAAAAGCATTTTTCTAGCGACACATTCCCTTTAAGCTAAAGAAATGCAGCTCGATCGCGTTGAGATCTGGTGACTCAGTCATTGCAGAATATTCCACTTTTTTGCCTTATATACTCCTGGGTTGCTTTCGCAGAATGTTTTGGGTCATTGTCTATCTGTCCTGTGAAGCAACGTCCAATCACCTGCTGCATGTGGTTGAATCTGAGCAGAAAGTAAATCCCTGAACACTTCAGAATTCATCCGGCCGCTTCTGTCTTCAGTCACATCATCAACAAACACTAGTGACCCAGTGCCAGGCAGCCATGCATGCCCATGCCACCACACTGCCCCCACCATGCCACCACATTGCTACACATGCTATACATGTATTACACAGGATGTGGTGTGCTTTGGATCATGAGCCGTTCCGAGCCTTCTCCATACTTTCTTCCTCCCATCATTCTGGTGCAGGTTGCTCTTAGTTTCATGCTGTTCCAGAACTGGGCGGCTTCTTTACTTGTTGTTTAGTAAAGTCTAATCTGGCCTTTCTGAGGCTCATTAATGGTTTTCACCTTGTGAACCCTCTGTATTTGCTCTCATGAAGTCTTCTCTTTATGGTGGACTTAGATACTGATCCACCTACTTCCAGGAGAGTGTTCGTCACTTGGGTAGATGTTGTGAAGGGGTTTTCTTCACCATGGAAAGGATTCTGCGATCATCCACCACTCTTGTTTTACGTGGACGTCCAGGCCTTTTGGAGTTCCTGAGATCACCAGTGCGCTCTTTTTTTTAATTTTTTTTTTTAAGAATATACCAAACTGTTGATTTGGCCACTCCTGACATTTGTGCTTCTCTCTGATGGATTTCTTCATTTTTTTTCAGCCTAGCGATGGTCGGTTTCACTTGCATTGAGAGCTCCTTTCACCTCATGTTGTGGGTTCACAGCAACAGCTTCCAAATGCAAATCCCACACCTGGAATCAACTCCAGACCCTTTACCTGCTTAATTGGTGATGGAATAACGAGGGAATAGCCCATGCAGCCCATTAAATAGCCTATTGAGATAATTGTCCAATTACCTTTTGGTCCTTTGAAAAAGAGGCAGCTACATATTAAAGAGCTATAAGGGTATGTTCACACGGCCTATTTTGGGTATTTTTTCGGGCCGCATAACACATTGCCTTGTTGTGCCAATAAAGATTTTCTAGACCCGCTGTAAACCATTTTACCCGTAAGTCACAGGCTACAGCGGGGGTTCCCAACCAGTGGCTCATGAGCCACCTATTGCCTGCTGTATGGCTGACCATAGGAGTCCTTCGTAATGACCATGTGAATCGTCAATTTACATTGTTCCAGCAGAATGGGTGCTGGTCTCGGTGCAAGTCGCCTTAAAGAAGTGACCACATCTAATGCTTGGCGCACTTGTCGTCACTTTTTTAGTGCCAGTGTCATTTTTATTATTTCTAGTTTTTGAAGTAAAGCAGTTTTAGTAATAAAATACCACAAAAAAAACCCGGACCCTCACATACCTTGACCCCAGAAGCTGAGACGATAGATGGGGCCGTATTTCTGGGCCAGGCGCATGAAATGTCGAGGAAGATCACTGCGCCCCAGATCCATCAGATTCCCGATAAATGGCAGTGGTGCGGGACGCGGAGGGCGCTGGTTCTGGTCGAGTCCTGACAGGCGACATTTGGAGTGGGAACATCTTAAGTATAGAAAGAAGAGGACGACGAGGGCCGGCAGCAGCAGAGGGACCATAGTGAAGCTGAAGACTTAGGCCTCATGCACACGACCGTAGCCATATGCACGGCCGTGTATTTCGGGTCGGCCGGCTGCGGACTGTCAGCCACGAGCCGCCCGCAAATCGCGGGACATGCACATGGCCGCGGCCATTATTTTCAATGAGCCCGGATCGCAGAAGACAGCCGTAATAAGACAGGTCCGTTCTTTCTGCGGAGCGGGCTCCCGGGCCATGCACAGACCGTAAAAACTACGGTCGTGTGCATTGCCCCAGAAAAATGAATGGGGCCGCAATTCTCCCGTGGATTTTCGGGGGAATTGCGGCCGCAAAAGCACGTTCGTGTAGATGGGGCCTTAGGAGATGCTGGGTGTATATGTAGAGACAGGCGTAACCTTGAGGACAGGAAATATACAGAGGGAGGCATGGAGATTGATAGGAGAGGAGGAAGCGGACACAGGGTGAGCACTCAGTGTGGAGAAGACACATTTTATGCACAGCCATAAATTGAGTGGAGTTCCCCTTTAATAACCTCACCAGGTGGCAAGGCCCTGGCATGCTGGGAGTCGTAGTTTCACAACCGCTGCACATGCCCAGTACAGTGGACTCCTCAGCCTGGGATCACTGCAAGTCCAAATTACATTGGCGGCAAGATTTGGGGGCTCTGAACTCCTCTCTACAGCAATCTACAAATTATATCACATCGCCTACAGGTCCTGCGCACTACATTGCCCAGGTGCTGTGCGGTTTATCTATAGGGTGGATGGGGCCCTTTAAATGATGGAGTTTCTATTCACAGCCCAAGATCCTGTGACCGTGACCTTCCCCTGTGTTTTATCGCTTCATCTAATGAATGACAGGACTGTACTGACCTTGGGCGCAGACGGAGGGTGAGCGGAGAATAAGTCAAGGAGAGATGAATGATGGATAAGACAAATGAAACGAGGCCTCCGTGTGTGTAATGTAATATGCAGTGTTTGTGTGTGTGTGTGTATACACATACACATACACACACACACACATTATACATACACACATATATATATATATATATATATATATATACAAACACACATATATATACATATATACACACACATTATATATATATGTATATATATATATATATATATATATTACATACACACACACACATATACAGTATATACACACACACACACACATATACATATATAAGTATACATATATAAGTATATATATATATACACACATACATATATATATATACACAAATACACTACCGTTCGAAAGTCTAGGGTCACTTAGAAATTTCCTTATTTTTGAAAGAAAAGCACAGTTTTTTTCAATGAAGATAACATTAAATTAATCAGAAATACACTCTATACATTGTTAATGTGGTAAATGACTATTCTACCTGCAAACGTCTGGTTTTTAATGCAATATCTACATAGGTGTATAGAGACCCATTTCCAGCAACCATCACTCCAGTGTTCTAATGGTACATTGTGTTTGCTAACTGTGTTAGAAGGCTAATGGATGATTAGAAAACACTTGAAAACCCTTGTGCAATTATGTTAGCACCGCTGTAAACAATTTTGCTGTTTAGAGGAGATATAAAACTGATCTTCCTTTGTGCTAGTTGAGAATCTGAAGCATTACATTTGTGGGTTCGATTAAACTCTCAAAATGGTAAAAAAAAGAGAACTTTCATGTGAAACTCGACAGTCTATTCTTGTTCTTAGAAATGAAGGCTATTCCATGCGAGAAATTGCCAAGAAACTGAAGATTTCCTACAACGGTGTGTACTACTCCCTTCAGAGGACAGCACACACAGGCTCTAACCAGAGTAGAAAGAGAAGTGGGAGGCCACGCTGCACAACTGAGCAACAAGACAAGTACATTAGAGTCTCTAGTTTGAGAAATAGACACCTCACAGGTCCTCAACTGGCAGCTTCATTAAATAGTACCCGCAAAACAAACGCCAGTGTCAACGTCTACAGTGAAGAGGCGACTCCGGGATGCTGGCCTGCAGGGCAGAATGGCAAAGAAAAAGCCATATCTGAGACTGGCTAATAAAAGGAAAAGAATAATATGGGCAAAAGCACACAGACATTGGACAAAGGAAGATTGGAAAAAAGTGTTATGGACAGACGAATCGAAGTTTGAGGTGTTTGGATCACACAGAAGAACATTTGTGACACGCAGAACAACTGAAAAGATGCTGGAAGAGTGCCTGATGCCATCTGTCAAGCATGGTGGAGGTAATGTGATTGTCTGGGGTTGCTTTGGTGCTGGTAAAGTGGGAGATTTGTACAAGGTAAAAGGGATTTTGAATAAGGAAGGCTATCACTCCATTTTGCAACGCCATGCCATACCCTGTGGACAGCGCTTGATTGGAGCCAATTTCATCCTACAACAGGACAATGACCCAAAGCACACCTCCAAATTATGCAAGAACTATTTAGGGAAGAAGCAGGCAGCTGGTATTCTATCTGTAATGGAGTGGCCAGCGCAGTCACCAGATCTCAACCCCATAGAGCTGTTGTGGGAGCAGCTTGACCGTATGGTACGCAAGAAGTGCCCATCAAGCCAATCCAACTTGTGGGAGGGACTTCTAGAAGCATGGGGTGAAATTTCTCCCAATTACCTCAGCAAATTAACAGCTAGAATGCCAAAGGTCTGCAATGCTGTAATTGCTGCCAATGGAGCATTCTTTGACAAAAGCAAAGTTTGAAGGAGAAAATAATTATTTCAAATAAAAATCATTATTTCTAACCTTTCTCAATGTCTTGACTATATTTTCTAGTCATTTTGCAACTCATTTGATAAATATAAGCGTGAGTTACCCCAAACTTTTGAACGGTAGTGTATACAAAAAAAGATAAGGCTACATGTCTATATTCTCCCAGTGATCTGCATGTGAGTGTAAAAGCCCTTTAGGCCTCTTTCACACCAAGTTTTTTTTTAACTGCGGTTTTTAATATACTTATATTACTTATATAGGTCAGGTCTCTATGCTCTATTTTCTCATGAGCTTCTCAGAGGGGGGTTACCAGGAACTAGGAAACCCCTCTAGGTCTATTCATGCTCAGGGCCGACCTTATGGGTGTGCGACCTGTGCCATTGCACAGGTCTCCATTCCCCTGCTTGTGTTTCAGAAGCACCCGGGCATGGCGAATCAGCAGCTGCATTTCCGTCCGGTCGCTTCTTCGGTCAGTGGCGTCACTATCGTTGTAGCAGCCAAAGCGGCTACTAGCGGCAACACCGGGCATGAGGGTGCAGGTGCCTCCCGCCTGGACGGCACCCCCATGTTATCTCCCTGCTCTTCTATCTACTAGGCCAGTGGTTCCCAACCAGGGTGCCGCGAGAACACTTCAAGGGTGCCGCAACATTCCTCTGAACCACGGCCATGCTTTCTCTCCTCCTCCTCACAGCGTGCAGTGCATGGGAGGAGAAGGGGATTTTTTGCAGCCTCTGTAGATGGCACCCCCCACCCCACCTTCCTGTATATAGCACCCCCCCCCCCCCGTTCCTGTACATAGCTCCACTGTAGCTCCCTGAAGGAGCGGAATCCCCCTGTGGCCGGGGATTATATGGACAGTGACATCAGGGGCAACTCATGAAGTGGAATCCCCGCCTACAGGGTTGCTGGCGCAGTGATTTGGCTCCAGGCGAAGCCCCTGACGTCACTGTCAATAAAAGGACAGAGACGTCAGGAGCTTCTCATGGAGTGGAATTCCCGGTCACAGTGTCGTCAACGCTGTGGATGGGGATTCCGCTTCAGGAGTTGCCCCTGATGTCACTGGACAGAGACATCAAGCTCTCCATCCAGGAACGCAAACCTCAGCCACAGGGGGATTACGCTCCTTCAGGGAGCTATAGTGCCGCTATCTACAGAAGGGGGGTGCTACCTACAAGGGGGCTGTGTGGCACTACCTACAAGGGGGCTGTGTGGCACTACCTACAAGGGGGCTGTGGGGCACTACCTACAAGGGGGCTGTGGGGCACTACCTACAAGGGGGCTGTGTGGCACTACCTACAAGGGGGCTGTGTGGCACTACCTACAGGGGCTGTGTGGCACTACCTACAGGGGGCTGTGTGGCACTGCCTACAAGGTGAAAGTGGGGGATTATGGCACTGTCTACAGGGACAGGTACGGGGGCACTATCTACAGGGGGACACTATCTACAAGGGGGGGTGGCTGTGTGTGGCAGCCAGGGGAGGTGGGCATTATACTGTATGGAGGCCACTAGGCGGACATATTATACAGTGTAGGGGCACTACAGGGAGCAATATACTGTGTGACACTTAGGGGGCATAATACTGTGTGGGCAGCATTAGGGGACAAAATACTGTGTTCTTGAATAATATATATTAAATATTATTATACTGTATGGGGGCACTAAAGGAGCATTCTACTGTGTGTGGGGCACTAAAGGGGCATTATACTATGTGGGGGCACTATATAGGGCATTACACTGTGTGGTGGCATTATACTTATTTATGGGGCATTTATGATGGGGTGGACCGCCGAAAGATAATTTCGCATGGGACATCATCTATCCTAAGGCCGACTCTATTCACGCTAATAGGATATACAGAAGGAGATTGTTATCAAGAGGCAACCCCTTTAAAGGAACAGTGTCATCACCCAAAAAAAATTTCATATGTTCAAGATGTTAGTGCTTTATTAAAAACGTTTATATTTATTTGTATGTTTGTGTTTTACTTTTTCTTATTTTTACACTTTTTCTTCCCTATGGGGGCTGCCATTTTTTGTTCCATTTCTGTCTGTGTCGATTAACGACACATACAGACATGGAATACGGCAGCCACAGTCCCATAGGGACTGCGAACGGCTCCCGTCCCATTGACTTCAGTGTACGGCGTCTGTGTGGGAACTGCGCATGCGCCGCTCCCACACAGTCCAATTCTAAATTGGCGCCGTCCGGCGCCATTTTCCTGTGGACCGGAAGTCGCGGCCGGACAGTAATATTACTACTTCCGGTCGCGGCTTCCGGATTTGTGCACTTGGACCAGCGGCAGCAAGCGGAGCGGACGGGCCGGAGGGAGCCGCGGCGGCAGGAGCAGGTAAGAGATTTCAATGTATGTTCGTGTTTGTGTGTGTTTACTACTGTATGTAAACCTACTACACTGTGTGTTAGCTCAAAAAATGGCGACACACAGTGTAGGAGGTTACACCGTTCAAACCCATCGTTTATCCCGGCACTAGCCAGGATAAAGGAGGGGGGATGCTGAGAGCTCACTAGAGCGAGGGCTTTTAACCCAATGTTGCAATGCTGCAATTTTGGGAATAGCTCCATCTAGTGACCAAAAATGGGTAGTATTATAAATTAGAATTAATTTATAATATTTCCTGACTATTTCCTGACTCGTGAAAAAAATAAAAAAAATTTGAACAATGTTTAATCACCCACACACTAAATGTTTAATTTTTAAAAAAAAAACATGTTTTTCTGGCAACACATTCCCTTTAATGGAAGACATAAAATTACAAATCTGCACTATTTCTATTCATTTCTTCTCTTTTCTCTATTAAGTAAAAATTAAATAAACATAATAATAATCACAAGCACTCTACAATAGTTATGTGATTTAAGTAAATAATAACATGTCATTAATGTCATTTTGAAAAAATTAAAAGGAAAAGGTTCTATCGTACCACCCGCATGCTTGCCTGGTTAAAATATGGTCACTGTATGTGGTCTACTTTGTTACCAAGTCAACCTCAAGTGTTTGACTGATTCTGATTTAATGTAAATATATTTATGGGCCTACTATTATAACTGAAGGCTTGCATGAATTGTGTTTCAGTTTGTACTGCATTTACATAATGTAGCTA
Source organism: Rhinoderma darwinii (assembly GCF_050947455.1). NCBI lineage: Eukaryota > Metazoa > Chordata > Amphibia > Anura > Rhinodermatidae > Rhinoderma > Rhinoderma darwinii. The sequence goes on along the minus strand of NC_134690.1, from coordinate 308,239,359 downwards.
TTAGTATGTAGTACATGTTATTTATCATACTAAACTTTCTGAATTTGCATGGTGTTCATGTATAACAAAAAAAATATTCTTCTAATTTAATGCATTATATTATCATTGGTGACATTATAATATACTACAAAATAAACTCAAGCAGGAATAGATTTTTTCCTTTTGGACAGTAGAAGCTTCAAATTACTAAGATCTCTGTAAAGCACTATTTCTTTCATTGTTTAAGTATCGCCTAAAGAAGTCTGTTTGCTTTTGAGACAAATACTACATAAATTAGACATTATATTAGACTCATAAAAAAAATGATCACTAATTTATACAATTATTGCCTTTCCTATATTATCTTGGTCTCTAACACAGGAAATAGATTCCAGATGACAACTAGTGATGGTAGCCATTACAGCTCTGCTCAGCTGACAAACTCAGCATCGCTAATGTACGTACACGACCGTTCAAAAGTTTGGGGTCATCCAGACAATTTTGTGTTTTCCATGAAAACTCACGCTTATATTTATCAAATGAGTTGCAAAATGACTAGAAAATATAGTCAAGACATTGACAAGGTTAGAAATAATGATTTTTATTTGAAATAATAATTTTCTCCTTCAAACTTTGCTTTCATCAAAGAATGCTCCATTTGCAGCAATTACAGCATTTCAGACCTTTAGGGTATGTGCACACGCTAGCTACGTTTTACGTCTGAAAAGACAGACTGTTTTCAGGAGAAAACAGCTGCGTCGTTTCAGACGTAAAAGTTCCTCGCATTATGCGAGGCGTCTGTGACGCTCGTAAATCTTGAGCTGCTCTTCATTGACTTCAATGAAGAACGGCTCAAATTACGTTGCAAATAAGTGTCCTGCACTTCTTTGACGAGGCAGTCATTTTACGCGTCGTCGTTTGACAGCTGTCAAACGACGACGCGTAAATGACAGGTCGTCGGCACAGCACGTCGGCAAACCCATTCAAATGAATGGGCAGATGTTTGCCGACGTATTGTAGCCCTATTTTCAGACGTAAAATGAGGCATTATACGCCTTGTTTACGTCTGAAAATAGGTTACCTTCTCCTGTCTTTTATCGCTTCATCTAATGAATGACCAGAAAAGCAAAAAGCACGGCGCCACATAGTGCAGGTCAATGGGGTTTAAATAGAATATTGAACGTGGTCTATTATGCTCACCACGATAGTGCTTGGAAAAGGCAATGAAAAAGTCCACAGGTGCTGCTGCCAGGATCCAAACCGGTAAACCAGGTGGTCACCGCTAGTTAGAACGTAAAGAGGTAGTGGAAAAAGGGAGGATCCCGTGAGGCGCTGCTGCATGGCTGTTGAAGGAACTCAGCGATGGTAGACAAAATGATATAAATAAATATATGTTTATTGAAAAACATTAATAATAATGGCTACGCGTTTCAACGCTGTACTAGCGTCTTCCTCAGGCCGTTAAAATTACATACAAAAGAGGTTGCTTATATATCAACGGAAATCTAAGCACACAGGAAGGAAAAAAAAGGGGTCAAAAGGGGAAAGGTCAAAGAATGATTGTGACGTCATAAATAACATCTATATCGGAAAATTGTTTAGAATTGTTTATGACGTCACAATCATTCTTTGACCTTTCCCCTTTTGACCCCTTTTTTTTTTCCTTCCTGTGTGCTTAGATTTCCGTTGATATATAAGCAACCTCTTTTGTATGTAATTTTAACGGCCTGAGGAAGACGCTAGTACAGCGTTGAAATGCGTAGCCATTATTATTAATGTTTTTCAATAAACATATATTTATTTATATAATTTTGTCTACCATCGCTGAGTTCCTTCAACAGCCACGCAGCAGCGCCTTACGGGATCCTCCCTTTTTCCACTACATCACACACACACACACGCACACACACATATACAAACATATATATACATACACACACACATTATATATATATATATATATAACACACACATGTGTATATATATATACACATACACACATATACGCTACCGTTCAAAAGTTTAGGGTCACTTAGAAATTTCCTTATTTTTGAAAGAAAAGCACAGTTTTTTTCAATGAAGATAACATTAAATTAATCAGAAATACACTCTATACATTGTTAATGTGGTAAATGACTATTCTAGCGGCAAACGTCTGGTTTTTAATGCAATATCTACATAGGTGTATAGAGGCCCATTTCCAGCAACCATCACTCCAGTGTTCTAATGGTACATTGTGTTTGCTAACTGTGTTAGAAGGCTAATGGATGATTAGAAAACACTTGAAAACCCTTGTGCAATTATGTTAGCACCGCTGTAAACAGTTTTGCTGTTTAGAGGAGCTATAAAACTGACCTTCCTTTGAGCTAGTTGAGAATCTGGAGCATTACATTTGTGGGTTCGATTAAACTCTGCAAATGGCTTGAAAAAGAGAGCTTTCATGCGAAACTCGACAGTCTATTCATGTTCTTAGAAATGAAGGCTATTCCATGCGAGAAATTGCCAAGAAACTGAAGATGTCCTACAACGATGTGTACTACTCCCTTCAGAGGACAGCACAAACAGGCTCTAACCAGAGTAGAAAGAGAAGTGGGAGGCCCCGCTGCTCAACTGAGCAACAAGACAAGTACATTAGAGTCTCTAGTTTGAGAAATAGACGCCTCACAGGTCCTCAACTGGCAGCTTCATTAACCCCTTCCCGCTACTGGACGTATTATTAGGTCATGGTAGCTGTATCGTTCGCGCTCCATGACCTAATAGTACGTCTCGGGAGTAACGGCCGTTTCGTCCGTCCACCCGACACAGGAGCTGTGACAGCTGTTGTCTCGTACAGCAGCTGTAACAGCTCCTACAGCGGGGACCGATCGCTGTGTCCCCGCTGATTAACTCCTTAAAAGTCGCATTCAATAGAGATCGCGGCTTTTTAGGGGTTAAGCTGCCATCGCCGGCCTGCTACACGATAGCGGCCGGCGATGGTGACTATTTCAACCGGACACCAAACAATGGAGTCCGGTTATGCCATCGACGGAAGCCTAGTGGGTCCTGACAAAGTCAGGATCCACTTTTCTTGCTATCAGTGAGTAGCTGACAGCTCTAATACACTGCACTACGCATGTAGTGCAGTGTATTAGAATTGCGATCAGGGCCTCCTGCCCTCAAGTCCCCTAGTGGGACAAAGTAATAAAGTAAAAAAAAAAGTAAAAAAAAGATGTGTAAAAATAAGAAAATAAAAGTAAGTAAAAATCCCTCTTTTTACCTTATCAGTCCTTTATTATTAATAAAAATATATAAATAAACTATACATAATTGGTATCGCCGTGTCCGTAACGGCCTGAACTACAAAATTATTTCATTATTTATGCCGCACGGTGAACGCTGTAAAAGAAAATAATAATAAACCATACCAGAAACACAATTGTTTGGTCACTTCACCTCCCAAATAATGGAATAAAAAGAGAGAAAAAAGTCGCATGTACCTAAAAATGTAACTTATCGAAACTACAGTTCATTACGCAAAAAATAAGTCCTCGTACGGCTTTATTGATGGAAAAATAAAAAAGTTCTGGCTCTTAGAATAAGGTAACACAAAAAGTGAATGATTTTTTACAAAACGTATTTTATTGTGCAAACGCTATAAGACATAAAAAAAACTATAAACATCTGGTATCGCCGTAATCGTATCGCCCCGCAGAATAAAGTGAATATGTCATTTATAGCTCACGGTGAACGCTGTAAAAAAAATTGAGTAAAAGAACAATAGTAGAATTGCTGTTTTTTAGTCACCACGCCACCTAAAAATAGAATAAAAACTGATCAAAAAGCCCAAGAAAACTACAATGAATTCCTCAAGGGGTCTAGTTTCCAAAATGGGGTCACTTTTCGGGGGTTTCCACTGTTTTGGCACCACAAGACCTCTTCAAACCGGACATGGTGCCTAATAAAAAAGATTCCTCAAAATCCACTAGGTGCTCCTTTGCTTCGGAGACCGGTGCTTCAGTCCATTACCGCACTAGGGCCACATGTGGGATATTTCTCAAAACTGCAGAATCTGGGTATTAAGTATTGAGTTGCGTTTCTCTGATAAAACCTTTTGTGTTATAAAAAAAATGGTATAAAGAGGATTTTCTGACAAAAAAAAAATGTACATTTCACCTCAACTTTGCTCTAAATTTCTGTGAAACACATAAAGGGTTCATAAACTTTCTAAATGCTGTTGTGAATACTTTGAGGGGTCTAGTTTCTAAAATGGGGTGTTTGATAGGGGTTTATAATATATGGGCCCCTCAATGCAACTTCAAAACTGAACTGTAAACTAAAAAATAAATAAATTAGGCAATACTTCTCTTCGTACATTATATTGATAATATGCCGTGCCCACCCCGAGATTACCCCAGTTTTGACTTTTTGTATAAACGGAGACCCCTATTAGACCGTTTCAGTGCCCGGTTTTACCAAGCATACACCCCCAAGAAGTGTATTTCTATTGATGAGTCCTTGGTACATTTTAAAGGGAGGGTTCAATTCCGCGAGTACCTGCCGGGTAAGAGGGCAAGGTATGGCGTGATGATGTATAAGCTGTGCGAAAGTGCATCAGGGTATACCTACAGGTTTAGGATATATGAAGGGAAGGAAACCAGTAGTCAGCCCCCAGAATGCTTACTGGGAGTTAATGCAAAAATTGTGTGGGATTTGGTGCACCCACTGCTGGACCAGGGTTACCACCTGTCCCTGGATTATTTTTATACCAGCGTCCCACTCTTCAACTGCCTCGCTTCCAGTCATGCGGCACTGCTAGAAGAAATCTGAGAGGCCTCCCTAAGACTCTGCTTGGGCAAACACTCAGAAGGGGTGAGAGCAGGGAACATTCTAGCAGCAACATATTGTGTGTCAAGTACAAGGACAAGAGAGATGTCTTTGTATTGACAACAATACATGGCCACACCAGTACCTATGTACCAGTACAAGGTACCAGTACAGAGACCCCCAAACCAGACTGCATCCTGGATTACAATAGGTACATGGGAGGGTTGGACTTGTCAGATCAAGTCCTGAAGCCCTACAGCACCATGCTATATGTAAAAGAAGTTGGCCGTGCACATCATACCGATGGATTTGTACTGTGGATAGGCCATCAATGTTTAGGGACTGCACAACCCCTTTAAGCCTACGATTTAGGAGGCTTAGAGGGCCCATGAGACAGGATCACAGATTGTGTGATCCTGTCTGCTGGGCCCTGTATGTAAGCCAATCACATGGTAGGCTTAGATACATGGCCCATGCGTGATCCTGTCTGCTGGGCCATGTATCTAAGCCAATCACATGGTAGGCTTAGATACATGGCCCATGCGTGATCCTGTCTGCTGGGCCCTGTATCTAAGCCAATCACATGGTAGGCTTAGATACATGGCCCATGTGTGATCCTGTCTGATGGGCCCTGTATATAAGCCTACCACACTGTAGGTTTAGATACATGGCCCATGCGTGATCCTGTCTGCTGGGCCCTGTATCTAAGCCAATCACATCGTAGGCTTAGATACATGGCCCATGTGTGATCCTGTCTGATGGGCCCTGTATATAAGCCTACCACACTGTAGGTTTAGATACAGGGTCCAGCAGACAGTAATCTTATACTGTATAAGATTACTGTCTGCTGGACCCTGTATCTAAGCCTACCTTGTGGTAGGCTTAGATACAGGGTCCCACAGACAGTATCACACATGGGCTCTGTATCTAAGTCTAACACATGTGTTACTAATCGTGTTTTTTTGTGTGTTTTCTTACAGGTTTGGTCATTGGACTACGTCGGATTCCAGGACTACTTCGATGATGGCTTTTTTTTTTATTATCAATAAAATGGTTGATGAGGGTTGTGTGGGTTTTTTTTTTATTTCAATAAAATATTTTTTCTATGTCTTTGATTTTTTTTAAACTATATTACTACCGCCTTAGTAATGGCCTCCGGCTGATTGACAGCATCCATTGCTAAGGCGGGGCTTAGTGTTAGCCGGTGCAGAGGCTAACACTAACCCCCATTATTACCCCGGTACCCACCGCCACCAGGGGTGCTGGGAAGAGCCGGGTACGATCCAGTACCTGACCATCTGTAGTGATGGTCGGCTACTGGGGCGGCCGCAGGCTGGTAGTATCAAGAGGGGAAAGCCCAAAAACAGTGGCCCTTCCCACCCTGGTAATGCTAGCCTGCTGCTGCTTTATTGTATCTGGCTGGTTATGAAAAATGGGGGGGACCCCACGTCATTTAAAAAAATAAAAATAAAAAATAATTGGAAAGACTGATGGCGGGTCCCCCCCCAATTTTCATATCCAGCCAGATACAACACAGCAGCAGCAGGCAGCATTACCAGGGTGGTAGGTGCCACTGTTTTTGGCCTTCCCCAGCCTAATACTACCAGCCTGCGGCCGCCCCGGTGCCTGACCATCACTGCAGATGGTCGGTACTAGTTCGTACCCGGCTCTTCCGAGTACCCCTGGTGGCGGTGAGTACCGGGGTAATAATGGGGGGTTAGTGTTGGACTCTGCACCTGCTAACATTAAGCCCCGCCTTAGTAATGGAGGTTGTCAATCAGCCAGCGGCCGTTACTTAGGCGGTGATAATAAAGTTTAAAAAGATACAAGCACATAGAAAAAATATTTTATTGAAATAAAAAAACAACCCTCATTAACCATTTTATTGAGAATAAAAAAAACGCCGTCATTGAAGTCCTCGTATCCGAAGTCCAACAACCGAACCTGTAAAAAAACACAAACGCACAAAACGCACCTGTATCTAATCCTATCATGTGTGATACTGTCTGCTGAGCCGCTGTATCTAATCCTATCATGTGTGATACTGCCTTCCGAGCCACTGTATCTAATCCGATCATGTGTGATACTGTCTGCTGGGCCCTATATCTAATCCGATCATGTGTGATACTGTCTGCTGGGCCCTATATCTAATCTAATCATGTGTGATACTGTCTGCTCAGCCACTGTATCTAATCCTATCATGTGTGATACTGTCTGCTGAGCCACTGTATCTAATCCTATCATGTGTGGTACTGTCTGCTGAGCCACTGTATCTAATCCTATCATGTGTGATACTGTCTGCTGAGTCATTGTATCTAATCCTATCATGTGTGATACTGTCTGCTCAGCCACTGTATCTAATCCTATCATGTGTGATACTGTCTGCTCAGCCACTGTATCTAATCCTATCATGTGTGATACTGTCTGCTCAGCCAATGTATCTAATCCTATCCATAGTTTATAGGGTCGTAGTGCTATAGATATGCTGTCTCCTATACACACATTTTTTGGGGGGCGGACACATATGTATTGGGGCTATTTCCCCTGACATTTTAAGCCCTGAGGGTATGTTCATACGGCAGCGTCCGTTACGGCTGACATTCCGGTGCTGTTTTCAGGAGAAAACAGCACCGTAATTTCAGCCGTAATAGCATGTGCAGGCGTCTTTCGCTGCGTCCATTACGGACGTAATTGGAGCTGTTTTTCCATGGAGTCCATGGAAAACGGCTCCATTTACGTCTGAAGAAGTGACAGGCACTTCTTTGATGCGGGCGTCTTTTTTACGCGCCGCCTTTTGACAGCGGCGTGTAAAAAAAATGACCGTCGGCACAGAACATCGTAAGACCCATTCAAATGAATGGGCAGATGTTTGCCAACGCTGTTGAGCCGCATTTTCAGACGTAATTCAATGCTAAAACGCCCGAATTACGTCCGTAAATAGGGTGTGTGAACCCAGCCTTAGTGACGCCCCGGCTGCTAGTGCTGCATTGTTGGGTCACTTAGGAGAGTTTGCGGGGGGGGGGGGGCTCAATAAGAATTTTTGCATCGGGGCCCATGAGCCTTTAGCTACGCCCCTGCACAGAAGAACATTTGTGAGACGCAGAACAACTGAAAAGATGCTGGAAGAGTGCCTGACGCCATCTGTCAAGCATGGTGGAGGTAATGTGATGGTCTGGGGTCTGATGGTCAAACCCGACATGGAGGAGAGAGCGTAATAACTTCATGTAGGTAGCCATATATTCCTCATAAGACGTGAAGTACAGTGAAAGTGGAGCACCTCATGGAGCCCCTCTAAGTAGTTTATAGGGGAAATATATTGTAAGCTTGTCCCTAATATATATCCAGAACTCAAATCACCGCCAGCATTGTCCGCAGGATCCAGGCCGTGAATGGAGGGAAGTGAAAACTGCTGTCATGGCCGGTCACACTTTATGGCAGCCCCTATGCTCTCTCCATTCACAGAATACAGGGGGCCATAAATGTGGGCATCAATGTGAAATGTAATATCCCTGCAGCTGCGGAGCCCAAAAAAGCCGCCCTCTTCTATCAAGATGTTATCCTTCTTTTCTGTCATTTCTTAGTGACAATTAATATGGCCACAAGGAACTGCCGCCCAGCTTTCCCAGGCTCCTGAATGGCAACATTACCTCATTATCCGTCATGTCACTGTATAACGGGGTGATTTGGCCATACACCACAGATTATACAACAATAGTGGCTGCTGTTGGTCATCTGCGGCACTTTCATACCTGCCAAATAATGAGCTCAATGCATTTTTAGTAGATCATTATTGCGCAAAGGAGGGGGTTTGCCTGAAATATTGATCAAGTGGCCTTATAGGTCGATTCACACAATGCAGTCAAATTGTGGTTTATTGCTTTGTGGCAGTAAGCTGCGATATGACGCACTGTGTGAATAGACTCATATACTGTGAATAGACTCATTCACTATGCAGACAGTAAGATTTAATTTGACTCCCACCTTCTCTCAGCTGGAGGACGCTAAGCAACTAGTCACGGACTCCATAACGGCGGGCATCATCTGTGACCTTGGCTCCGGCAGTGGCGTGGATCTTTGTGTCATTACACGTGAAGGGGCACAGGTATTAAGGGGTTACACCGAAATGGAGGCCAAGGGAAAAAGGTAAAATAATATAAGAGGCCATATACATATATAGGGTACCCCCATATCAATGCTACCTCGCTGACAATGTAATGTTGATGGTGGCAGTGTCCCCTGAAATCTCTTGTGGGGGAGAACAAGGATCGTCCATAATGGAGGGTTTATGTTTTAATCACTGTATAATGAAAAGTTCTGCAACTTTCTAATATACTATCAGCTCTAACTCCTCACCCAGTTCAAGATTTCTGCTTGCTTGCAGTGAATGGAAATATTAATTGTTTACATCCAGAAAATGAAAATCCGTTCTGACCTAACTCTGCTAGGGTCTATTCACATGGTGCAGTCAAATCGCGGTTTATATTTGTGATTACCATAACAATTTCATGGCAATGCACCACAACTTGATCACACCGTCTGACTGTGACAAGCAACGCACATTTTCAGCTTGACATAATGGGTTGCAACTATGCATGCTCCATTCACTGATAGCAAGCAGATATCTTGGAAATGATGAGAATTGAAGTACAAAGCACATTAGAAAGCTGCAGAACTTACATAAAACCCTGCAGTGCGTACATAGAATCAGCCCCTACGGCTGCTATGGTGCCCATGGGTCGGGGGCTCAGGTTAGCTCTACACTTATGATTGGTGTGGTGTCAGCTCCCAATGGGGGGGTCTTCTGCTGGATCTTCAGGGCCAACCGCAGGATCTTCTGGTGGGCCAGTACGACCCTGGGTGTGAATATACCATGAGCCATAATGTGAACATGTCCTGCCCCGTCCCCTATACATGCCCCCGCTGCGGACACTCCATCAGATGGTACCAATGTCGCATGGTCTACGTATAATCCTTCTCCCTACTCTCATCCCAGGTTCGCTTCTTATCGTTACCTGCGGGGCACCACCGCCGTCCTGAGCGAAACCGTAACTCGCTGCGATCTGGTGGAAGAAACCGTTCAACGAATGGACACGGCATAACCGGATCTGAGAGGGGAGGGGGCACGATGTACCAATATGATCCGCTTCATTATTACTAATAGTCGTGGGTTCAACCCGTACACGACAAAACCTGATTCTGCCGCCAAATCGCTTCACAATAGAGACAAGACGATACTGCGCTGCCTGCTGGACTGTTCTCTATCCATACGCCTATAATCAATATATTACATAATCTTGTTCTCTGTGGGGCCGGCCTCATATATGGGATTCGGATTCCCATCATTCACACAAGGATTTAATATGTGGGAACTTTCATATAATAAAGAATAAAACTACAACAACCAGGTCATTTGACGTCTGTATAAAAATAAAGATGAGTCAGGTCGCGCGGCGCACGTGATGTAAATACACTGAAATTCCCTTAATCCGGCTTCCGATCATCCAGAAAATCTGATAATTCAGCACTTGTTTCCAGAACAGTCTTGTATATTCACAAGACGCCTCAGGGACGCAGCAATGTTACATGACTGTAGTGCACAACGTACGGAAAATTCCTTTAATCTGGCATCAATGGGACTTTATAGGTGCTCGATTATCAGACGACACACAAAGGTATATGAAACTGACTTGTAAGCAGTCATAACTTGAAGCTCCCAATGTAAATCTGTATCAGGGACCCCCAATTATCATGTCCATGTATAGTACTGGAGTCCTCTAATGTGGCATGTCGGCCCCCCACTCCTCAGGGCCCAGCTTCACCCTTTCCATTATTTCAGAACAACATTTCCTTAGAGGAATTTCTTCATTGGTTCCACATTATACAGATTTGTGCTGGAAACAAGAGCCAGATCATCAGACGTTCTGGATTATCAAATGCCGGATTAAATTACATTGGATTTTAGTGAGTGAAAAGTCGACTAGCAAACACTATGGGCAATACATCTTCTTACACTGAGCCCAGATCTCCAACATATTCTAAAAGACACTTAAAGAGGCTCTGTCACCACATTATAAGTGGCCTATCTTGTACATGATGTGATCCGCGCTGTAATGTAGATTACAGCAGTGTTTTTTTATTTAGAAAAACGATTATTTTTGACGGAGTGATGACCTATTTTAGATTTATGCTAATGAGTTTCTTAATAGACAACTGGGCGTGTTTTACATTTTAGCCAAGTGGGCGTTGTGGAGAGAAGTGTATGACGCTGACCAATCAGCGCCATACACTTCTCTCCATTCATTTACTCTGCACATAGTGATCTTACTAGATCACTATGTGCAGCCACATACACACACATTAACGTTACTGAAGTGTCTTGAGAGCTAATAGACATCACCTCCAGCCAGGACGTGATGTCTATTCAGAATCCTGACACTTCGCTAATGTTTGTGTGGGATTTACAGCACAGCACAACGAGATCTCGCTGTAAATGACAGCCCAGCGTGATCTCGATAAACTGTGTTGTAAGTCAAACTCAAACGTTACTGAAGTGTCGGGATTGTGATTAGACATCACGTCCTGGCTGGTAGTGATGTCTATTCACTGTCAGGACACTTGAGTAACATTAGTGTGTGTATGTGTCTGTACATAGAGATCTAGTAAGATCAAGATGTGCTGTGTAAATGAATGGAGAGAAGTGTATGACGGGGGCGTGGCTTGGACATGGCGCTGACCAGACGTGCTGCTTGAGAGCTCCGTTCCTGCACTTCCCTAACCCACTCATAAGCACATTAATAAGTATCATTCTATCACCCTGATGGTCAGGAAATCCAAGGCCTCCACGGGGACTCCTTACTGTACACGGCAGATGTCTTCAGCCGGCTCTATCCAGAGATTTCTGACCGACGCTGCATCTGGAACATCATCTAAGATGGCGCCGCTGGAGGGGAGGCGTGATGGCGCAGGGACTTCGCTTTCAGAGGGGCTATCATCTGCAGCCAGCGTCGCTGCATCAGGTACCGCTAGTGCCTTCCCCTCGATATCGGGCTCTCAGGGGCAGTTTCCCTCCTTGCTGGATGGGATTGAGCCGAGCTCTTCTGGGGCTGAGATGGCGCTGCCTGCGCGGGACTGCTCGCCACGTGGTGCCTGTCATGGCGGCCAGGTTTCTCCCTTATCCTCCCCACATGTGCGGGGGCCTGCAATGCTGTCTTCTACCTCTCCCAGAGATATGGCTGTTCATCCCTCCTCTCACATAGGGGGTTCTGCTGTCCTAGGGGATGATTTACAGGGCTTGAGACAGCAGTTATCAGCATTGCCCACTAAACAGGACATGGAACGTTATGTAAACCGTCTGGAGACGACATATAAATCGGAAATACAATCTCTTACTACCAATTTATCTCAATTGTCCGATCAAGTACAGCGGATGGAAAGCGATGTATCCAGTATTACTCAGCAACAAGTTTCTCATGCCGACCGATTGGATCAGCACTCTCAGCAGATCCACACATTATTTAATCTTGCTGAGGATCATGAGAATCGGAATCGCCGTAATAATATTCGGCTGCGGGGCATTCCTGAGGATATCTCTCCGGGTCAACTTATTCCTGCTCTACAGTCTCTGTTTAATTCTTTACTCGGGCGCCCTGCTGATGATCCTCCGGAGCTGGATAGAGCTCACAGGACTCTAGGTCCGCGCAACCCGGATCCTGATAGGCCTAGAGATGTGCTATGTCGTGTCCATTTTTTCTCTCTTAAGGAGCAGATCATGAGGAAGGCCCGGGATAAAGGCGAGGTGTTATTACAGGGAGTCAAGATCCAGCTACTGTCTGATTTGTCCAGGATGACTTTGGACAAGCGCCGAGTGCTACGTCCTTTGCTGGATGCCTTGAGAGAACATGAGATCTCCTACTCTTGGGGTCACCCCTTTCAATTGCAGGTTCGCAGGAACGGGGGCACTGCTGAGTGTTCGTGAACCGGGGGATGTTCCAGATTTCTGCGAGGCTCTCCGTTTGCCTAGAGTCTCTCTCCCTGATTGGCCTTATGTTCCCATCCCGCCGCCGCGTCCACGATCACGCAGGCGAGGTCGTTCTCCTGCCTCTCCTATGAGGCGTCATGATGGTCGGCCTGTGGAGCCGATGTGATGCCCTTTTTAATGTCTCTTAATTGCAGCCTGCTGTCGGAGCCTCATTACAATGGTTATTGTGTTTATCAGCTGAAGCAATTGTATGCGGAGTTACATATGGTCATTACTGAATAGGTCTGCATTATGTATCACAGGTGATTGCTATTGGAGACCTGGTGGCTATATAGGTCGATTGCCGTTAACACGCCACAATCGTGAATGTATTATTATTTTTCTTTATTGCTAACCTGTTTGCACATTTATGCTGACAATGAATGTATGCAGGGGTGTTCGCTGTTGGGGTTTCTTTAGGGCCCTACTAACAACGTAACTCTTATTTAATTATTTTTGGGTATCACACTAAGTGCCTTGGTTTTCCTTTCTTGTGTGTTATATCGTTATTTGCTATATAAAATTTGCTCGGTTGGGGGGTGCGGGGCACTGGCTAGACCTTGTCCTGACACTCCTCCTCTTAGGGTTTCACTGGTTATATCCGGTGTATATTGGATTGTTTCTCCTTGATTAGATCAAGGAGTGGGTGCTTGTTCACCCGCTTGTTTGTCCTCGTTGTCGTGTCTCCCTTCCTTGCCTGTCTTGTCCTTCTCTTCACTGTTGTAGCACATTTCTTGATTTGCTAGACATACGTGCGTTGGAAATGGCGCAGCTGAAAATCTGTACCTTTAATGCTAGATGGCTTAATGTCCCCGAAAAGCGTTCGCAGATATTGTACAACATGCACAAAGAACGTGTGAATATCCTGTTTTTACAGGAGACTCATTTTCAGGTGGGCCACACCCCACAGTTTACAAATCGTTATTATCCAGTCTGGTTCCACAGTACCAACCCGGAATCCAAGTCCAAGGGTGCTAGTATTTGTATCCACAAGTCACTCTCTCATAAACTGGTAGACGTTCTGGTTGACCCGGGTGGTCGTTATGTGTTTCTTAAACTGTCACTGTATAACGGGGTGATTTGGCCATACACCACATATTATACAACAATAGTGGCTGCTGTTGGTCATCTGTGGCACTTTCATACCTGCCAAATAACAAATCGCGGTTTATATTTGTGATTACCATAACAATTTCATGGCAATGCACCACAACTTGATCACACCGTCTGACTGTGACAAGCAACGCACATTTTCAGCTTGACATAATGGGTTGCAACTATGCATGCTCCATTCACTGATAGCAAGCAGATATCTTGGAAATGATGAGAATTGAAGTACAAAGCACATTAGAAAGCTGCAGAACTTACATAAAACCCTGCAGTGCGTACATAGAATCAGCCCCTACGGCTGCTATGGTGCCCATGGGTCGGGGGCTCAGGTTAGCTCTACACTTATGATTGGTGTGGTGTCAGCTCCCAATGGGGGGGTCTTCTGCTGGATCTTCAGGGCCAACCGCAGGATCTTCTGGTGGGCCAGTACGACCCTGGGTGTGAATATACCATGAGCCATAATGTGAACATGTCCTGCCCCGTCCCCTATACATGCCCCCGCTGCGGACACTCCATCAGATGGTACCAATGTCGCATGGTCTACGTATAATCCTTCTCCCTACTCTCATCCCAGGTTCGCTTCTTATCGTTACCTGCGGGGCACCACCGCCGTCCTGAGCGAAACCGTAACTCGCTGCGATCTGGTGGAAGAAACCGTTCAACGAATGGACACGGCATAACCGGATCTGAGAGGGGAGGGGGCACGATGTACCAATATGATCCGCTTCATTATTACTAATAGTCGTGGGTTCAACCCGTACACGACAAAACCTGATTCTGCCGCCAAATCGCTTCACAATAGAGACAAGACGATACTGCGCTGCCTGCTGGACTGTTCTCTATCCATACGCCTATAATCAATATATTACATAATCTTGTTCTCTGCGGGGCCGGCCTCATATATGGGATTCGGATTCCCATCATTCACACAAGGATTTAATATGTGGGAACTTTCATATAATAAAGAATAAAACTACAACAACCAGGTCATTTGACGTCTGTATAAAAATAAAGATGAGTCAGGTCGCGCGGCGCACGTGATGTAAATACACTGAAATTCCCTTAATCCGGCTTCCGATCATCCAGAAAATCTGATAATTCAGCACTTGTTTCCAGAACAGTCTTGTATATTCACAAGACGCCTCAGGGACGCAGCAATGTTACATGACTGTAGTGCACAACGTACGGAAAATTCCTTTAATCTGGCATCAATGGGACTTTATAGGTGCTCGATTATCAGACGACACACAAAGGTATATGAAACTGACTTGTAAGCAGTCATAACTTGAAGCTCCCAATGTAAATCTGTATCAGGGACCCCCAATTATCATGTCCATGTATAGTACTGGAGTCCTCTAATGTGGCATGTCGGCCCCCCACTCCTCAGGGCCCAGCTTCACCCTTTCCATTATTTCAGAACAACATTTCCTTAGAGGAATTTCTTCATTGGTTCCACATTATACAGATTTGTGCTGGAAACAAGAGCCAGATCATCAGACGTTCTGGATTATCAAGTGCCGGATTAAATTACATTGGATTTTAGTGAGTGAAAAGTCGACTAGCAAACACTATGGGCAATACATCTTCTTACACTGATCCCAGATCTCCAACATATTCTAAAAGACACTTAAAGAGGCTCTGTCACCACATTATAAGTGGCCTATCTTGTACATGATGTGATCCGCGCTGTAATGTAGATTACAGCAGTGTTTTTTTATTTAGAAAAACGATTATTTTTGACGGAGTGATGACCTATTTTAGATTTATGCTAATGAGTTTCTTAATAGACAACTGGGCGTGTTTTACATTTTAGCCAAGTGGGCATTGTGGAGAGAAGTGTATGACGCTGACCAATCAGCGCCATACACTTCTCTCCATTCATTTACTCTGCACATAGTGATCTTACTAGATCACTATGTGCAGCCACATACACACACATTAACGTTACTGAAGTGTCTTGAGAGCTAATAGACATCACCTCCAGCCAGGACGTGATGTCTATTCAGAATCCTGACACTTCGCTAATGTTTGTGTGGGATTTACAGCACAGCACAACGAGATCTCGCTGTAAATGACAGCCCAGCGT
Organism: Rhinoderma darwinii; assembly: GCF_050947455.1. Taxonomy (NCBI): domain Eukaryota; kingdom Metazoa; phylum Chordata; class Amphibia; order Anura; family Rhinodermatidae; genus Rhinoderma; species Rhinoderma darwinii. The sequence continues at coordinate 308,223,364 of NC_134690.1, read as the reverse complement.
GATCTCGATAAACTGTGTTGTAAGTCAAACTCAAACGTTACTGAAGTGTCGGGATTGTGATTAGACATCACGTCCTGGCTGGTAGTGATGTCTATTCACTGTCAGGACACTTGAGTAACATTAGTGTGTGTATGTGTCTGCACATAGAGATCTAGTAAGATCAAGATGTGCTGTGTAAATGAATGGAGAGAAGTGTATGACGGGGGCGTGGCTTGGACATGGCGCTGACCAGACGTGCTGCTTGAGAGCTCCGTTCCTGCACTTCCCTAACCCACTCATAAGCACATTAATAAGTATCATTCTATCACCCTGATGGTCAGGAAATCCAAGGCCTCCACGGGGACTCCTTACTGTACACGGCAGATGTCTTCAGCCGGCTCTATCCAGAGATTTCTGACCGACGCTGCATCTGGAACATCATCTAAGATGGCGCCGCTGGAGGGGAGGCGTGATGGCGCCGGGACTTCGCTTTCAGAGGGGCTATCATCTGCAGCCGGCGTCGCTGCATCAGGTACCGCTAGTGCCTTCCCCTCGATATCGGGCTCTCAGGGGCAGTTTCCCTCCTTGCTGGATGGGATTGAGCCGAGCTCTTCTGGGGCTGAGATGGCGCTGCCTGCGCGGGATTGCTCGCCACGTGGTGCCTGTCATGGCGGCCAGGTTTCTCCCTTATCCTCCCCACATGTGCGGGGGCCTGCAATGCTGTCTTCTACCTCTCCCAGAGATATGGCTGTTCATCCCTCCTCTCACATAGGGGGTTCTGCTGTCCTAGGGGATGATTTACAGGGCTTGAGACAGCAGTTATCAGCATTGCCCACTAAACAGGACATGGAACGTTATGTAAACCGTCTGGAGACGACATATAAATCGGAAATACAATCTCTTACTACCAATTTATCTCAATTGTCCGATCAAGTACAGCGGATGGAAAGCGATGTATCCAGTATTACTCAGCAACAAGTTTCTCATGCCGACCGATTGGATCAGCACTCTCAGCAGATCCACACATTATTTAATCTTGCTGAGGATCATGAGAATCGGAATCGCCGTAATAATATTCGGCTGCGGGGCATTCCTGAGGATATCTCTCCGGGTCAACTTATTCCTGCTCTACAGTCTCTGTTTAATTCTTTACTCGGGCGCCCTGCTGATGATCCTCCGGAGCTGGATAGAGCTCACAGGACTCTAGGTCCGCGCAACCCGGATCCTGATAGGCCTAGAGATGTGCTATGTCGTGTCCATTTTTTCTCTCTTAAGGAGCAGATCATGAGGAAGGCCCGGGATAAAGGCGAGGTGTTATTACAGGGAGTCAAGATCCAGCTACTGTCTGATTTGTCCAGGATGACTTTGGACAAGCGCCGAGTGCTACGTCCTTTGCTGGATGCCTTGAGAGAACATGAGATCTCCTACTCTTGGGGTCACCCCTTTCAATTGCAGGTTTGCAGGAACGGGGCACTGCTGAGTGTTCGTGAACCGGGGGATGTTCCAGATTTCTGCGAGGCTCTCCGTTTGCCTAGAGTCTCTCTCCCTGATTGGCCTTATGTTCCCATCCCGCCGCCGCGTCCACGATCACGCAGGCGAGGTCGTTCTCCTGCCTCTCCTATGAGGCGTCATGATGGTCGGCCTGTGGAGCCGATGTGATGCCCTTTTTAATGTCTCTTAATTGCAGCCTGCTGTCGGAGCCTAATTACAATGGTTATTGTGTTTATCAGCTGAAGCAATTGTATGCGGAGTTACATATGGTCATTACTGAATAGGTCTGCATTATGTATCACAGGTGATTGCTGTTGGAGACCTGGTGGCTATATAGGTCGATTGCCGTTAACACGCCACAATCGTGAATGTATTATTATTTTTATTATTTTTCTTTATTGCTAACCTGTTTGCACATTTATGCTGACAATGAATGTATGCAGGGGTGTTCGCTGTTGGGGTTTCTTTAGGGCCCTACTAACAACGTAACTCTTATTTAATTATTTTTGGGTATCACACTAAGTGCCTTGGTTTTCCTTTCTTGTGTGTTATATCGTTATTTGCTATATAAAATTTGCTGGGTTGGGGGGTGCGGGGCACTGGCTAGACCTTGTCCTGACACTCCTCCTCTTAGGGTTTCACTGGTTATATCCGGTGTATATTGGATTGTTTCTCCTTGATTAGATCAAGGAGTGGGTGCTTGTTCACCCGCTTGTTTGTCCTCATTGTCGTGTCTCCCTTCCTTGTCTGTCTTGTCCTTCTCTTCACTGTTGTAGCACATTTCTTGATTTGCTAGACATACGTGCGTTGGAAATGGCGCAGCTGAAAATCTGTACCTTTAATGCTAGAGGGCTTAATGTCCCCGAAAAGCGTTCGCAGATATTGTACAACATGCACAAAGAACGTGTGAATATCCTGTTTTTACAGGAGACTCATTTTCAGGTGGGCCACACTCCACAGTTTACAAATCGTTATTATCCAGTCTGGTTCCACAGTACCAACCCGGAATCCAAGTCCAAGGGTGCTAGTATTTGTATCCACAAGTCACTCTCTCATAAACTGGTAGACGTTCTGCTTGACCCGGGTGGTCGTTATGTGTTTCTTAAACTGTCCATTCGGAATAAGCTGTTCACCTTAGCTAATTTGTACCTCCCCAATCAGGATCAGGCGCGAGTGTGCTGCAGGTATTTGCGGAAATTGGAGGAGTTCACGGAGGGAGTTTTGATTGTGGGCGGTGATTTTAACCTGACGTTCGATGCCAGGCTTGACACCTCCTCGGGCAGGTCAGCGGTTCCGAAGTCCCACTTGGGAGCCTTGAAAACTGTGATGCATTCCATGCAATTGATTGACGTGTGGAGGATCCTGCATCCTCAGGCAAGAGAATACACTTACTTCCCCCCGCTACACAATATGTATAGTAGATTGGACGCCTTTCTTATTAGCCACCATTTGCTTACCTGGCATCCTATTTCTGAGGTGGGCCCTATGGTTTGGTCGGATCATTCCCCTGTATTTCTGACACTTACGTTTCCTAGTTCAGTACCCAATTTCCAATCTTGGAAACTTAACGATAATCTATTGTGTGACTCAGTGTGTGTGTCAGCTCTTAAGGACTCGCTAAACGGTTTTTTTGAGGTACATACACGTGACACCACCCCATTACCGTTACAGTGGGAGGCGCTAAAGTGTGTAGTCAGGGGAGTCCTGATCCAGCATGGGGCTCGTTTGAAGCGGGAAAAAGGGGTGGCCATTACGCGGCTCCTTGCTCAGATACGGGACCTTGAATCCCGTCATAAGCGAGTGCTTTCCTCACAGATATTTGCGGAACTTACTGCAGCGAGAGAATCCTTGCGGTCTTTGATAGACCAGTCACACGCTCGATTCAGGGACCGTATGCGAAAACACTCGTACGAATTTGCAGATAAATGTGGCAGGTCTCTGGCACGGATACTACATCCTCGCACCCAGGCGTCATATATCCCTAAAATTACTTCTCCTTCGGGCGGTGAGGTTCATGATCCGGTGGGCATCACTGATTGCTTCAGACAGTATTACTCGGCATTATACAATCTTAAAGGCCATTTTCATGATATGCAGGCGGATGCGTTGCGTGATAAAATAGACCGTTATGTGCACGACACTGCGCTACCGTCCCTGGGGGACGGGGAGGCTTTGGGACTTGAGGAAGATTTTCTGGAAACGGAGGTGGAGCGCGCTATTGGAGATTCCCCCTTGGGCAAAAGTCCAGGACCCGATGGGTTTAATAATAAATTCTACAAGACATTTAAGGATCAATTGGCTCCGTTCTTGACCAAAGTTTTTAATTCAGTGTCTTCCTCATGTCCCTTTGCACCCCAATCCCTTGAGGCTCATATTACCCTTTTACCAAAACCGGGCAAAGATCCGACGGCGTGCGCAAACTTCCGACCAATATCATTGATAAATGTTGACGTTAAGATTTTTGCGAACTTGCTGGCCTCTCGACTCTCGCCTCCCTTACACGATTTGGTCACAGATGACCAGGTGGGGTTTGTGCGTGGTAGAGAAGCACGGGACAACACTAACAAGACCCTACTTTTAACATCATACTGCCAATCCCATAAGATACTGATGTGTTTACTCTCGGTCGATGCGGAAAAAGCATTTGACAGGGTACATTGGGTGTTTCTCCGCAGTGCCCTGACACAGGTTGGCCTAGGCGCCATTATGGTGGATAGGATTATGGCATTATATCATGGGCCTACGGCACGGGTTCGAGTTAATGGTCTGTTATCTGAATCTTTGTCTATTTCTAATGGCACGAGGCAGGGGTGCCCACTCTCACCTTTACTCTATGTTTTGGTCATGGAACACCTGGCCGTGGCACTGCGGAACAACCCTAATGTTAATGGTGTCTGTGTTGGCGCAAAACATCACAAATTAGCATTGTATGCCGATGATCTCCTGGTATACATTACGACTCCCATGGTTTCCTTGCCATCTTTGACCGGGGAATTTGAGCGGTTTGGCCATGTGAGCAATTTCAAAGTCAATTATTCCAAATCGGAGGCATTGAATATATCTCTCGATACTGCCTTAGCCACCCATCTCGCTCGAGTTTTCCCGTTCAAATGGCAATCTAAATCTCTAAAATATCTGGGGGTGCAAATTCCCATACACCAGTCGGATTTGTTCGCTCTAAATTACACACCCATCCTGCAGCGCACCTTGAAGGATTTAATGGCGTATGGTGGGAGTCGCATATCGTGGTTTGGGCGCATTAACGCTGTAAAAATGGACATCCTACCCAAATTCCTTTACATATTCCAAACCGTCCCTATCATAATTCCAACGAGCTTCTTCCAAATATTGCATAGGGCCATAACTAAATTTGTTTGGGGCTCCTCTAAGCCTCGTGTTCGTTTTACTGTCCTTAGTCGACCGAAAATTGAGGGGGGGGGCAGGATTGCCGGATTTTAAATGCTACCACCAAGCTGCGTTACTGATGCGATTGGTAGACTGGTTCCAGGTGCGGGTAAGCAATGGGTGCGCATTGAGAAGGCTATGTCTCCCATTGCACTGTCGTCTCTGCCTTGGTTGTCTGCTTCTCAGCGGCCTACATCTTCTCTGCCTTCCCTCACACGTCAGTTTCTTGTAGTCTGGGAGCGGATCATTGCTACGATGGACATTGTTCACCGTCCAGGTCCTCTAAATCCTCTGTTTGATGATCCTTCCTTCTCTCCGGCGGTGGGTGTGGACACATTCCTCTGTTGGGAGAGACAGGACGGTGGTTTCTTGGCTAAGACTCTTACACCTGAGGGTACAATATTGTCACAGTCTGAGGTCTCTGGGGCCTGCCCGGGGGGACGTCCGGTTTGGTGGTCCTATTTTCAGTTGTGCTCCTATCTTTTTTCAATGGGCGACCATTGTGCTTTGCTGCAGGATAAGACTCCTCTGGAACACTACTTGTTGTTGACCACTGCCCCCTCTCATGTGCTGTCCTTTTTACACAGGATCCTTCTACCTAAATACGATTACTCTCAGCTGACATTCACTACCGCATGGGATGAGGAATTGGGGACTAGACACTCTGCTGAGGAGTGGGGCACATCTTTCTTCCTGGCGCATAAGCTACCGACCTCGTGCTTTGCTCAGGAAAAAAATTATAAGATTCTCACTAGATGGTATCGCTGTCCTTCTTTGCTGCATAGGATATTCCCTGATGTACCTGATGAGTGCTGGAGGTGTGGGGAGGCTCCTGGAACCATGCTGCACATTTGGTGGGATTGTCCCAAACTTCGTCCCTTTTGGGGAAAGATTTTTGATCTCGGTAATAAACTTTGTCATACTGAGGTTCAGACCTCGGCCTCCATTGGTTTACTTTCCATGGTTCCGGGATCACTCTCACACCTCAAAAAGAGTGTCTTTCGGCATTTTTTAACCGCAGCAAGAGCAGTGATTCCTCGTCATTGGAAATCTAGCACTGTGCCTTCCCTGAAGGAATGGGTGACGGAGGTGAACGGAATTATGAGGATGGAGGAGTTGATGTCTGCTGATCAGGGTAAAGCTGAGCTCTTTGTCCGCACCTGGGCAGTGTGGTGTGGATTCCGGGGTGGTGATGATTTACCTCTCTGGCTGGATGGCCTTTTTTGAATACCTATATCAAGTCTACCTTTTGCGTGCTATGTCCGTATGTGTTTCCCTTTGTTGTCTTGTGTCTGTGTTAGTCTGTCGTATAATGTGCACTTTTATGCGATAATTGTCATCCACCTGTGGGGACTGGTTTCCCTAAATAATGCACTATCTTTGCTGCACTTATGATATTGTTATTTTCACTGCATTTTTATTTCGTTTTTGCTTACTGACTAGGAGGTTGCCTCCTTCTACTGTTCTATGTCTTTGCATATGTTAGGTGATATTGAAGTGGTTATATTGCACTGTGTGTGAATTTTGCAAATGTATGAAACCATGTATATGCTGTTATGTTGTGTATATTCTCAAAAATAAAAATCTTTGATAAAGAAAAAAAAAAAGAGAGAAGTGTATGACGCTGATTGGTCACTGATTGGTCAGCGTCATACACTTCTCTCCACAACGCCCACTTGGTCATATAGTGAAACACACCCAGTTGTCAATTGAGAAACTCATTAGCATAAAGCTAAAATAGGTCATAACTCTGTAAAAAATGATTGCTTTTCTAAATAAAAAACTGCTGTAATCTACATTACAGCGCCGATCACATCATGTACAAGATAGACCACTTATAATGTGGTGACAGAGCCTGTTTAAAGGAATAGTCCACCAAGGCTCCCTTTTTAGCTGAAAATGTTTCACACGCCCCTTTCTGGGTGACCAGCAAAGTCCCTGAATAACAGACGCCCCTTTTATACAGTATAGCAGTCACTAATCCCCTTAAAGGGGCAGTCCAATGTCAAGTCCGTATTTCACACCGAATAACCACCTCTGTAAATTGAAAGCTGAAGGCATGCCTGGAAGAAGTAAACCAGCCAAATATGTTTGGTACACAGCTTCCCTCTCTCAGCCAGGAGGAAGACTGAAAATGTTTATTCAGAACAAAGAAACACAGAAAGAGACACATGCCTCCTCCCCAGAGATGTGGGAGTGCCCAAGCCCCCACCAGTTTCTCAGACTCACTCTTCTTGCATTCCAGGGGGCGGTGTCTTCCATAGGTGTGTCCGACATGAACAAAGAACTTATTATATATGTCAGTATATTACACAAAGAACTGAAAGGTATATACATATGTGTGAGGATAATATTTTTCAAACAATATACATAGTAATGATCCCTGACAGTCCCCCCTAAAAATATTATTACTCTATCCCTGAGTCTTGCCTAGCAACCTATCACTGACCACTCGAACCAGGCGGGTAGGGGTTTTGGATTTCTTCACCAGCTTGAGACGAGCTACTCCTGATGAGTAACCCCCCTTTGTACCTGGACTTCCAAGGTGTCGGAGTGGTCCTAACTTTCCCTATTCTCCTCTGGATACAGGATGGTTGTCTTGATATAATCTACAAACCGCTGCTGGTTGTAATATATATATATATAATTAATCCGGTCTACATTTTTATTAACAGTAATAATTGTCGCACTGTCATTTACTGTCCTAATGGGACTTTACCCCTGCAGATATGACAGGTCATGGGCAGCACAGTGATCTTCACCTCACACCTCCACATAAAACTCCTCAGATTGTAATTTGCAGCACCGTGGCATATTTACACACATTATAATTATAAACCTCAGACATTATGAACAATAGGGCCTCAACTAATAATCATAATGCTATCACCCTCAGGTTTCGGGTCCCATCAGTTCATTGCCAGTCCTGTACACCATCGTCTTCTTCTTCTCCTGTCTTCTGCTCTTCACTGACTGTCACCCTCAGGGTAACCCACACAATTGTGGAGTCAGACTACGTTGGTGTCCAGTGGGGGAGTTATTATTACCCCCTCCTAGTCACTTACTTATCAAAATACTTGATCCTGCTGACGGATTCACTCAGGTCTTTGGTCTTTACTTTGATCTTTTCTGATGTCATCAGGACTTGGTTTGGTCCTTCTCATCTGTCCGACACCGTCTCCTTTAGTTTATGTCATCAGACTGTACATAGCACCTCATGCTGTGAGCCTGGGGTGAGATCCCACGTAGGCGGATTAGTGGAGTTGTATTGTGACTATCACGAACCCTCCGCATCTGTACTCTTTCTCTGGCAAGTTACTTGTCTGGGCGGCCGCTTAGAATTGTGACACTGCCGTCTGTTCATGATAAACGCGTTGTAGTGGCTCAGGCTGCGCCTGCCGCATCTCAGTGATGGAGTTCATCATATTAAAAGTCTCTTAGTTCATATTTACTGGCACTTGCTGGGGACCCCCAACTCTTGTCAATTGTTAAAATAAATACTAATCTGGTGATAACATCATCCGCATACACTATAAACGTTGTTCTAAGTACATACAATAATGTCAGGCCCTTAAACGACATCAAACACCTTTATATAAGGAAAAAAACAAAATAAAACTTCTCTGTTACAATGGACATGGCACCTAGAAGATGTGTAATTATTGGGTACTTCATTTGCACTTGGTGATACTCTTTCAGCAGGATTTGTACCTTGATCTCAGCTGATTGCCTAGAACATCTCCACCTCACAGAAACATACACAGATTCCACATGTTTATTTGACAAGTGTCTCAAACCAATTTTTTCTTACTCTAATCTGGTTCGTTCTACCTGGGAAGGCCTCTCAAGGTCGGTTCTCTTTGTGGGAGGCGGGTATGATAAGGTTGGCACCGGTCTGTCTGGACTGTTCTGTAGGCAAATCAAACAGCTCTAACAGAATTTAGCAGCAACAGCTGTAAAACCTGGGACATACCAATTAGATCTTACCAAATCGATCCTTGCAGTCTTGGGGCATATGTGAGGTCATACACCATCAATGCAAAAGCCATCAAGAGTGCATTGGGTGTTACCGGTTCACATTCCTTTATCCGTCCACATTCTGTTAGAATCTGGTTCTCATGCCTTCCGCTCCCAGTTGGACTCTTCCTGTGGAGAACAAGCTTTTCATAGCCTAATCAGTAATTGATCTTAATCAGATAATTAACTTGAAGAAAAACATAAACAATGACAGATTTATGTTAAACGTTCAAACTGGTCAGTAACTAAAACTGATACCTACAAACTGATTTCTCTTTCCTTTATATATATATCTATACATACACATATATACACTGCACAGAATTCTCTGCTCTAAAATTTCCCTTTCACAACAAAAATAAAAAGAAACAAATAAAAATGTTTTCGAATGGGAATATTCCGCTTCTGTACCTTTTATCTGACGCATGACTCTAATAGTCCAATGCTAAGGCTGGTCTAGAACTTTACATAAAACTTAACCTCAGTATTTAATATTCCCACAACACTTCTTAAATACAGTTATTAAACAAACTAACTTTGGGATAACATCTGGAGAACTGCTGATATCTTATTGTACAAACATCAGGTCAATACTTGGGATAACATTGTTCCCCCGTCACTTACACACAACATCTGCAGTGGGGAGGATACAGGCCGGGCTTCAGACCCCCCTGAGAACAGGTCTACACACACGAGCACATTGTCATACACTTCTACCTCAGGTAGTTGTATGTTCTGCAGTCGCTGGAACTGGTAATCTGGCCGGGCTGCACTTTTCACAGGTACCTTTGCTGTTTTACCTATGTCATGCCATACGCACATCATGCCGGCTGCTTCAAACCTAGTGGTGGCATTATTGTATCCAGGGACAAGCCAATTTACTGACACCTGGCTGCACATACCCTTGTTGTCAGGTCTGTCTTCTCTCACTCTCTCAATTGACTTACCCGATGATCCAATAAAGTTCCTACTACCAATGGGCCCATAATTGTGGGCGATGCCAAAAGCGTACCTAGAGTCAGTATAAATGTCGGCCGTCTTACCTTTTGCCAGGTTACAAGCCTCAGCGAGCACCTCCAGCTCCGCTCCTTGAGATGAACAAGAAGGTGAGAGTGGTTTCTGGGTAATTTACCTGGTGCCTCGTATCCTGTCTTGTACATACTGTATAATAAAATCTCTTTATTACAAATTTACATTAGAAACCCATGTCGCATATAGATAGAACATCTCAAAGGGGTGGCGTCTTCATCCTCTAAAATAAAACCAAATGTTATACACTTCTCCACACTCATCTGATAATCCAGAACACTTTGAGAATCTCACTTTTATCAGGTTCTGCAAATACTTGATTAATACAAAGACAAATAAAAAATAAAAGAAATTCCTAAAAACTTTACATCAAATTAACAATGTCCAGACAATTTTTGTTTTGCCTTCTCCCCCATCTAAATCCATAAAGACTCGTGTGGGTGACGTCACCTCTGCCTCATGTGTAAATTTGCTGGAGGGGGATGGTCTTTTACACAATACCTCATATTGGATGGAGACTACAGCACAGCTTACCCAGTGCCGTATTTACTGTTCTGGAAAGATCTGGAACCATCTACACAGAAAAACCTCAACATTTAGGTTACTCTCATACACATTTAATCTGGATTACTCATTGGGGTCTCTTACACATTTTTAGATCTCCTGAAACCAAATTAATTAATTCAAAACAAACCAAAATTGTACCTGATCAGTCCCTTCACCATTCCCCCCTTTGTGGACTCTACGAAAGTAATGTAGCAGAGTTCAAAACTACATCTCAACATAACAAAGTCGGGCACTAGTTTAACCCCCTGTAATGTACAACAGCCTGAAACAAAAATGACCTTTTCCTGACGAAAATACATTTTATCTTTACAATGACATAACTCATGTGTGAAATCATTATAATGTGAAAATATTATATCTGATAACATTAATTACTGCAAACCAATAAACTGTATATAAAAATAGGGAACGGTGGGGGCACTGTGACACTATTTACAGTGGGCACTGGCACTATGTGGGCAATGTGGCACTATCTACAGTGGTATTGCATCACTATCTACATGGGCACTGTGGTGTTTTCAGGGGGGTGGGACAAAAAAAACTTAAATATAATTCATCCATTTTTTTAACGTCCATGAAAAACGGATGGCAAATGGCGGTGAAAAATGGTGTCAGACGGCCAGGAAACGAATTAAAATTTTGAGACACATGGATGCAAAATAGCCATGTAAAACTGACAGTTGATCCGTTGTTGACTGTCATTGTTTTCACGGTCGGTCGTGTGTATATAGCCCTCCTCACAGCGATCCAGGGTGACTAATTGTTACAGAGCTCTACGGTGTGTGTGTGTATATATATATATATATATATATATATATATATATATATATAATTTTTTTATTTATGTGATTTGTCTGCTCATAAGAAAAATTTAAAAACACTGAACTAATCTAGAAAATTAAAGCCTTATAAGTCTTGTAAAAAAAACCATAATGAAATTAATTGGGATATTCAAAGCAGTTCCAAAGATATTATCGTTTAAAGAAGTGCATATCAAAAATGGAAAATTTGACCAGGACACAGAGGCATCAATGACCCTTGGTCATGAAAGGGTTAATGGGTCGCACATTCAATTACCCAGAGTAGCAACATATAAGTGGCCCTAGAAAAGCAGTTTTCTCCATACTGGAAGAGCGCTAATTTTCATAAAATGCATTTACACCTGGGCAGTCCTCTTGGAATACAGGATTTAGAAGCCGATTGGTCAATTATATGACCTCACATACTATGCTAAGCTACACAGAAGCTGATTGGTCAGAGCCCTCACTGCAGCTCAAAACTTTAGACTCCTTCAGACACAAGTCACCCTTTGAGGTTGGGTACACTGTGGAACCTGCCTCAAAATCCATACCAAAATCTGCAAATTTTGTTGTTGATTTTAGTGTGCAATTTAGCTGCCGATTTCATTCATAGCAATGGATAGTGCCGCCACCCCCCCCCCCCTGCAAATCACAACCCCACCACAGTAGATAGTGCCTGGACTGACTCTAGGAGCAGAATCCCCAGTGTCAGATCGCACTGGCCGGGGATTCCGCTTCTAGAGAGCCCCTGACGGCACTGTCCATTTGGACATTGTCACTAGTGGCTCTCTCTAGGAGCGGAATCCCCGGCCGTCACTCTGTCGGGGATTCCGCTACTGGAGAAGCGCCTGGTGTCACAATCCATATATGGACAGAGACATCAGGGGCTTCCTATAGGTGTGGAATCTTCGGCCAGAGGGATTCCGCTTCTACAGGGAGCTACAGTGGTGCTAATTACAGAAAGGGTAGTGCCATATACAGGGGGGGGGGGTGCTATCTGCAGCGGGAATATTGCTAAAATACAGGGGGGAATGTTGCCAAGTATAGGGCGGTGGCGATATCTACAGGGGGGGGTGGCACTATCTACATGGGTATTGTGGCATTATATTGGCACCATCTAAAGGGAACACTGGCGCTATCTACATGGGCACTGTGTGGCACTATGTGGGCATTATCTACAGGGAGAACTGTGACTCTCCGAAAGTAATGTAGAAGAGTTCAAAACTACATCTCAACATAACAAAGTCGGGCACTAGTTTAACCCCCTGTAATGTACAACAGCCTGAAACAATAATGACTTTTTCCTGACGAAAATACATTTTATCTTTACAATGACATAACTCATGTGTGAAATCATTATAATGTGAAAATATTATATCTGATAACATTAATTACTGCAAACCAATAAACTGTATATAAAAATAGGGAACGGTGGGGGCACATACATTTTCAAACCCCCCCCCCCCCCGTGTCTCACAGTATCTATAGCTTAATACATCTGAATTAACATCAGAACACATGAAATCTGATCACATCACAACACATAAATATCGTAACTTTTATAAACAACAGCGCATGCGCAAAGAGAAGAAATTTATTTAGGTTTGTAGACATCACTGATATATATATATCTCTCAGCAGTGCATACTGAAATCCTTTGTCTCATCAGCTCTGCAGACTGCACCCAGTCAGCCCCCCTCCTCCTCCCAAACACAGCATACTACAGGGGGGAGGCGGGGGGGTCACACACTCACAGCTTCTAACAGCGTCTAGTCTCACAATCTTAACACTTTCAATGCCGGCAAAACAACATAGGTATCTGCAATCATTCATCACACCATTGTATAGGAATTATCTATATTCAAAACATCAACCACATAATCTGTAACAGTATCCAATCTGTCAGCCACCATCTCTATATTATGATGACGTGTTGCTTCATCAGTGAACAGCGTCTAGCATGGAACCTAAAAATAGGAAAGACACTAAAAATGACAAAATTAACAAGGCGATTATTTCATACTGATTTGGTTGAGCCGGGCGTGACCACATCAGGGGTGGGTGGTGGGGGGCAGCCTCTCCCATTGGAAACACAGTGCGCAGCTGTGAGGGGGGGGGGTTTCCCACCCACAATGAGGACACACTCAACATGAGGTACGGACACCATTACCGGGCGTCGGCTGGTCCTGTGTTTTCTAATACCTATAACATACAATACCTTTCTTATTCCTAACTTCCATTCACTTCACCAAATCATGAATAGGATCGGGTGATCCTGATGATTTGAATATGGACCATAAACCATCCATTCTAACAGTCTATATTATACACGTAATTTATATAACAATCTTCGGTCTATAACTCTCTGACATGGTTAATATATATATATATATATATTACCCACGACTTATCACACAACTTAACAGGTTGTTTTTTTTGGGTTTTTTTCATACACACCGCGTATGCCTTATCACACGACTTATCAGTGTTTTGCATTGCACCCCGCTTGCACCTGTCTCACGTCTTATCACACGTCTTATCAGTGCATCATTGCACCCTGTGTGCCCGCGTATAGGACAGGTTATAATACTATCCACGACTTATCACACATCTATATTGTGTCCGCGTATTTTCTATCTAGTCCCTAATTACCCAGACGATGGTTAGTCGAGCGCGACTAAGGTCTCACAGGTTTTTTTGACCTCACAGCGGAAAATATCACCTCTGTCGCCTGAGATAATCCAGTAAATCAACAAAAGGGTTCTACAGATCGCCACAAGACTGTCCACTAACACAGATAAGTCGAAGATTCATAAAATTAACTTGCTTACCGTGTTGCGGAGGTGATCAAATTCCTTCAGTGGGCAACTTTGAGTCTTCAGTTTCACCCTGTGATTGTCGATTGTCCGGATTTTGATATTTCCTCGAGTGAGGCCCCACGTTCGGGCGCCAAATGTCAAGTCCGTATTTCACACCGAATAACCACCTCTGTAAATTGAAAGCTGAAGGCATGCCTGGAAGAAGTAAACCAGCCAAATATGTTTGGTACACAGCTTCCCTCTCTCAGCCAGGAGGAAGACTGAAAACTTTTTATTCAGAACAAAGAAACACAGAAAGAGACACATGCCTCCTCCCCAGAGATGTGGGAGTGCCCAAGCCCCCACCAGTTTCTCAGACTCACTCTTCTTGCATTCCAGGGGGCGGTGTCTTCCATAGGTGTGTCCGACATGAACAAAGAACTTGTTATATATGTCAGTATATTACACAAAGAACTGAAATGTATATACATATGTGTGAGGATAATATTTTTCAAACAATATACATAGTAATGATCCCTGACACCACTATTAGCAAATAAATCTTATCCCTTGTATAGTCATTTCTCCATACAGTGGCATAACTATAGGGGTCGCAGCTGCCACAATAGCCCGCGGCCCCTCGCACCACATCTATAAAATGTTACTATAGTACCTCCTGGGGCCTATGAAATAAACTACACGTGCCCCTGTTACTATAGTAACTGACAATATACTTATCCTCCTCGTTCCGAGCGCAGGGGAGATCCTGGCGTCTCTTCACGTCATGACGTCGCATCGCTGTGCGCAACATCCCGACTCTGGATGGAGTCAGGACCTCCGCTGCGGCTGGAGCTGAAGAGGAGGGTAAGTATACTATTACTGCCTGCTGGGGCCTGGGTTGTCCAGTCCCTAAAAATGTATGGCCTATCCCCAGGATAGGCTATCAATAACTGATGGGTCGGGGTCCGCCTGCCGGGACCCCCGCCAATCAGCTGTTTTGAAGGGGGTGCAGCGCTCTCACTGCGGTGTGACGGCGATTCAGAAGTGACCGGAATGAAGGGGAAGCAGCGCTCTCACTATCGCTGCACCCCCTCCAATACAACTGATTGGCGGAGGTCCAGGCAGGCGGACCCCATCTGTAGTGATCACCGGCACCGGGGCAGCCGCAGGCTGGTAAAGTACAAAAACAGTGGCCCTTCCCACCCTGGTAATGCTCGGCTGCTGCTCTGTTGTATCTGGCTGGCTATAAAAATGTGGGGGGGAGGGGCCCACGTCGATCTAAAAAAAAAAAAAAAATAATAATTGGAAAAATCGATGTGGGGTTCCCCCATTTTTCATAATGTTTCCCCCCAGCTACGCCCCTGCCCAATATTCCAAAACATCTTCTCCATTTAATTCAAGGACAACTCTGATAAGACGGGCAGGACCTCCTGCCACCCTAAGCACCCCGGTGGCGAACGCCAGCGAGCAGCAGCTTTAGGTTGTCTAAATTGTTCTGTACAATAAAGTTTATTGAATAAAGAAAAAATGGCCAGCAGCTATTGGCCAGTTATAGGTTCCGCCCCGTTTCCTAAGTAACAGCAGAGAGCGAACTGGACGTGGTCAGATGTTTAGATTCAAAGTGAGGAAAAAACGTGAGACCAAGCGGCCGCGGACAGCGACACCTGCAGGACCGGCGTGAGGTATTACCCGAGAGGAGAGGCGGTTTTCTCGTGTGTCGTGTGCTCCGCTGACAGGACGCGCTCTTTCCGGTAATGACGTTCAGTAGTGGTCTGCTGCTATGTGGTACTATAACGCCCAGCATGTCTCTAGTCGCAGGTTGTTTATTCAGCAGTCTCTTCGCTATGGCCGACTATTAGCTGGTGGGCTCACTGCATACATGTGCGTACAGCTCCATTAACCCCTTAGTGACCAACAATACGCCTTTTCACGTTCATCACTATGGAGCCTTAGGCTAGGCTGACGCCTTTTCACGTTCGCCTAGTCTAAGTCCTGCACGGGTCTCCAGTGCAGGCTGGAGTCGGGGCTCAGCTGTCTGATGACAGCCGAGCTCCTGCTCCAATGCCCGCGATAGAAGTTGACTTCGATCGCGGCCGTTTAACCCGTTAAATGCCGCCAATAGTGACCGCGGCATTTAACTTGTTCACCCATCGGCGGCCCGCAAATGCAATCGCGGGTCTCCGAAGGGTTGTCATGGCAGCCGTGGGCTTGATAAAAGCCCCCAGTTCTGCCCTGGACATATGCCTGTTAGGACGCGCCGGAGGCACGTCCTAATAGATTGCCTGTCAGATTTACACTGACAGGCAATAATGCTCTGGTATACGAAGTATACCAAAGTATTATAGCATTGATCTGAAGATCGCACAGTAAAGTCCCCTAGTGGGACTAATGAAATAAGTAATAAATGTGAAATAAAGATTATTAACCCCTTCCCGCGATTGGGCGTGACTGTACGTCCGAAATCAAAGTGATTTCCCGCAGACGGGCGTACAGTTACGCCCTGCAGATAAAGCAAGCACAGGAGCTGTGCGCGGTTTATCTTCAGCGGCTGTCAGCTGTTATACACAGCTGACATGCCGCTGCAATGGCTGCGATGGCTGTTACCGCCGATCGCAGCCATTTAACCCCTTCAATGCGGCTGTCAATGACGTCCGCCACATTGAAGTGGTTGACAGAGGGAGGGAGCTCCCTCTGTACCCCCCGCGCGCCCCGCGATGGATCGCGGGTGGCGATAGTTGCTATGGCAACCAGGAAGCCGTTACTAGGCTTCCTGGTTGCCCAGGTATGGTAGCCTATTAGGTCCTGCCCGAGGCACGACCTAATACGCTAACTGTCAAATGAAGAATGACAGTTACGATGCACTGCACTACATAAGTAGTGCAGTGTATCGTACCGGGGATCAGAAGACCAGATCTTCAAGTCCCCAGGTCAATGTAAAAGAAAAAGTAAAAAATGTAAAAAAAAATGTGAAAGAAAAATAAATAAATAAAAGTTAATAAATAATAAATAAATAATAAAAACAACACTTGCCCTGTTTCCCTGATCAACTTCTTTATTAGAAAAAAAATTAAAATATGAAAAAAACCTATACATAATAGGTATTGCCGCGTTCGGAACGGCCTGATCTATAAAAATATCACATTATTTTTACCGCACGGTGAACACCGTAAACATTTTTAATAAAAAACAATGACAGCATTTTAGTTTTTGGTCATCTTGTCTCAAAATTTTTTTAATAAAAAGTGATCAAAAAGTTGCAAGTAACGCAATATGGTACCAATAGAAACTACAGTTCGTCACGCATAAAAGAAGCCATCCCGCAGCGATATCAACTAAAAAATAAAAAAGTTATGGCTGTCAGAAAATGGCGACACTAAAACATGATTTTTTTAGAAAAGAGTATTTTTATTGTGGGAACGTAGTGAAACGTAAAAAAACGATATAAATTTGGTGTCGCTGTAATCGTATCGCCCCACAGAATAAAGTTAACATGTTGTTTATACTGCACGGTGAACACTGTAAAAAAAAAACAAAGAAAAGTGCTAGAATTGCTGTTTTGTTGTTTCCTCATCTCCCAAAAAATGGAATAAATAGTGATAAAAAAATCGCATGTACCCCAAAATGGAACCAATAAAAATTACAGCTCGTTCCGCAAAAAACGCGCCCTCACACAGCTCAGAAAAATAACACGTTATGGCTCTCAAAACGCAATGATGCTAAATGACGACCCAGACTAATTTTTCAGGTCCAGTAGAATTTCACTAAATATCCCACATCGTCATTTGCTGGACCCCACAGGTGGACCCTGTAGATGCATCGGAGATGAGGAAACTTTAGGGCCTTGTGCGGCTTATAGGGCTAGTGAAGAAGTCAAACATTAGGCAATACTGGAGCACAGATATTTTGCATAATACCCAATAAACCCGGCCTGTGTATAAAGGATTGGTTCAAAGCGTACCACACCAATCCATGGATTATTCATTCACCCCATTATTACATCATCCTATTATGCCCTGATGTACTCCGCCCAGCTAACATATACCCTGATGTACGCCGCCCAGCTTACATATACCCTGATGTACTCCGCCCAGCTTACATATACCCTGATGTACTCCGCCCAGTTCACATATGCCCTGATGTACTCCGCCCAGCTTACATATACCCTGATGTACTCCATCCAGCTTACATATACAATGATGTACTCCGCCCAGCTTACATATACAATGATGTACTCCGCACAGCTTACATATGCCCTGATGTACTCCGCCCAGCTTACATATACCCTGATGTACTCCGCACAGCTTACATATACCCTGATGTACTCCTCACAGCTTGCATATAGCCTGATGTACCCGCACATATTACATATATCCTGATGTACTCTACAGTTTACATATATCCTGATGTACTCCGCGCATATTACATATACCCTGATGTACTCCGCACAGCTTACATATACCCTGATGTACTCCGCCCAGTTTACATATATCCTGATGCACTCCACCCAGCTAACATATACCCTGATGTACTCCGCACAGCTTACATATATCCTGATGCACTCCACCCAGCTAACATATACCCTGATGTACTCCGCACAGCTTACATATACCCTGATGTACTCCACAGTTTACATATATCCTGATGTACTACGCACAGCTTACATATATCCTGATGTACTCCGCGCATATTACATATACCCTGATGTACTCCGCCCAGCTTACATATACCCTGATGTACTCCGCACAGTTTACATATACCCTGATGTACTCCGCCCAGCTTACATATACCCTGATGTACTCCGCCCAGCTTACATATGCCCTGATGTACTCCGCCCAGCTTACATATACCCTGATGTACTTCGCCCAGCTTACATATACCCGGATGTTCTCCGCCCAGCTTACATATGCCCTGATGTACTCCGCCCAGCTTACATACACCCTGATGTACTCCGCCCAGCTTAAATATGCCCTGATGTACTCCGCCCGGCTTACATATACCCTGATGTACTCCGCCCAGCTTACATATGCCCTGATGTACTCCGCCCTGCTTACATATATCCTGATGTACTCCGCCCAGATTACATATACCCTGATGTACTCCGCCCAGCTTACATATATAATTGTCACGGACACAGGGTATGTGGACCCACTAGGCCGCACCGCCGTAGCGGGGAGGCAGCTGACCAGGTCACAGTCTATGCGGAAGTCAATGGCAGACAGTAATGCTTTGGGTACCTGAAATAGTCCCGGCGGTGGCTGTGGCTACAGCACGGATGGAGGCAGATGTGACAGGTGGCGCCAGACGTGGCGGGCAGTATCCGATGAAGCGGAAGACACTTGGCGTGGCAGATGACACTTGGCGTGGCAGAAGACACTTGGCGTGGCAGAAGACATTTGGCGTGGCAGAAGACACTTGGCGTGGCAGATGACACTTGGCGTGGCAGAAGACACTTGACGCTGGTAGGCACAGGAACTGGATACGGGATACGGAATACAGGAGCAAGGTACACTGGGAGGCTGGAAGACACTGGTAGACCATAAGTAAGACGAACAACGGGAAAACTAACTGGCAAAGGGCAAGAGGGCAGAGCCCTTTTTATAGCCTGGGCCAGATTACAGCTTTTTACAAAAATGCGCGCACTGGCCCTTTAAGGCCGTGCACGCGCGGGCGCGCGCACCCGCCGGAGACACTCAGAATCTGGAAGAGAGGGCCGGCGCCTGACTGGGGGACGACGCTGGAGGCAGGTAAGCTGTCCATGGCCACGGCCGTCGGGGTTAACGACCGATCGACGGGCCGTGACCATAGACGTTACAATAATGATGTACTCCGCCCAGTTTACATATGCCCTGATGTACTCCGCCCAGCTTACATATACCCTGATGTACTCTGCCCAGCTTACATATACCCTGATGTACTCCACAGTTTACATATACCCTGATGTACTCCGCACAGCTTACATATACCGATGTACTCCGCACAGCTTACATATATAATGATGTACTACGCACAGCTTACATATACCCTGATGTACTCCTCACATATTACATATACCCTGATGTACTCCGCACAGCTTACATATACCCTGATGTACTCCGCCCAGCTTACATATACCCTGATGTACTCCGCACAGCTTACATATACCCTGATGTACTCCGCCCAGTTCACATATGCCCCCACATTATAAGCTGAAATACCACTAATACACCAAGCAAAATCTGCGCTTCAAAAGCCAAATGGTGGTCCAACTGAGCCTGGCAGTGTACCCAAACGGCAATTTATGACCACATATGGTGTATTCTGGAGAACCCGCTTAACAATTTATGGGATGTGTGTCTACGGTGGTACAAGCTGGGCACAACACATTGGGCACTGAAATGGCATATTTGTGGAAAAAGCCATTTTCAATCTGCAACATCTATTGTTTACTCATTTTTGCAAAACACTTGTGCGGTCAAAATGCTCACTACACCCCTAGATCAATTCTTTGAGGGATCTAGTTTCCAAAATGGGGTAATTTTTCGGGGGGTACCACTGTACTGGTACTATAGCTGTAAAGGATCTGCCAGGTACTACATCTGGGTATACTCCCAGGATTAATCAGTCGACACCTGAGGCCAGACCTCTGAGACTGACACCTGCTCCCACCAATCAGGGTGGCAGGCTCAGGAGTGGGAGAGCCTATCGCGGCCTGGTCAGTCAGAGTTAGCTCCGCCCCCTGTCCATTTATACCTGCTGTTTTCTCTTCCTCCTTGCTTGTTATACTTTTTGGATTCCTGGCCCCACTGCTGCCTTGCTCCAGCCTGCTTCTGCCGTGCTTCTGCTTTGCTTCAGTTCCGTTTATCCTGCGTTGCTCTACCCCTGGCTTGCTTCTGCTCCGTGCTCCCGTTTGTATACTCCACTACTTCCTGATCCTGACTGGCTCATTAACCCTCCGTTTCCTCGCGGCGTTCCGTGGGCTACTGTATTCCCTTGCGTGTTCCCTGTTTGTCTCCCTTGCACTTAGACAGCGTAGGGACCGCCGCCAAGTTGTACCCCGTCGCCTAGGGCGGGTCGTTGCAAGTAGGCAGGGACAGGGCGGTGGGTAGATTAGGGCTCACTTGTTCCCTTCACCTCCTTCCTGCCATTACATAATAACAAGCGCTAATAACAAGCCCTTACCTAGTCTACCATTTCTTCTACGCTGACGTTATCATGGACCCCCTTGAGACCCTGACCCAGCAGATACAGGGCCTCTCCCTACAGGTCCAGGCCCTGGCTCAGAGGGTCAATCAGTCTGACGCTGCCTTTGTAGTACCCCTCACCTCACCTTTAGAACCCAACCTCAAGTTACCTGACCGGTTCTCAGGGGACCGTAAGACTTTTCTCTCCTTCCGGGAGAGTTGCAGACTTTATTTCCGCCTAAGACCTCACTCCTCAGGTTCCGAGAACCAGCGGGTGGGTATCATTATATCCCGACTCCAGGAAGGGCCCCAAGAGTGGGCCTTCTCCTTGGCTCCTGACGCCCCTGAACTTTCCTCCGTTGATCGGTTTTTCTCTGCCCTCGGTCTCATTTACGACGAGACTGACAGGACTGCCTTAGCCGAGAGTCAGCTGGTGACCTCTCCTGGTGGGAGACCTGTTGAGGAATACTGTTCTGATTTTAGAAAGTGGTGCGTAGCTTCTCGGTGGAACGACCCGGCCCTAAAGTGCCAGTTTAGGTTAGGATTATCTGACACCCTCAAGGATCTGCTGGTTAGCTACCCCTCTTCTGACTCCCTAGACCAGGTTATGGCCCTAGCAGTACGACTTGACCGACGTCTCAGGGAACGTCAGCTTGAACGTTTCAATGTTTTCCCCTCTGACTGCCCTGCGATTCCCCCCGAGGTCCCGTCTCCTCGCTCTTCCACGGAGGACTCGGAGGTACCTATGCAACTCGGGGCCTCCATGTCCCCTCCACAACGTAGAGAGTTTCGCAGGAAGAATGGTCTCTGCTTCTATTGTGGGGACGACAAGCATCTACTGAACACCTGTCCCAGGCGCAAGAATAAGCAGCCGGAAAACTTCCGCGCCTAAGTGATCATCGGGGAGGTCACTTGGGCGCACAGGTATTTCCCGTTAATACTAAACGCAATAAGATTTTGCTTCCCTTTCAGGTCTCGTTTGCTGGCCGGTCTGCCACTGGCAGTGCCTTCGTGGATTCGGGCTCATCTGCTAATATCATGTCTGTGGAATTTGCTATGTCTCTAAAAATGCCATTTATTGATTTACCTTATCCTATCCCTGTAGTAGGTATCGACTCCACTCCTCTTGCTAATGGTTATTTTACTCAGCATACTCCTGTTTTTGAACTCCGTGTTGGCTCCATGCATTTGGAGCAGTGCTCTGTACTGGTGATGCAGAGATTATCGTCCGATCTGGTATTAGGTCTTCCCTGGTTGCAGCTGCATAATCCCAATTGCCGGATGTCATGTCTTTCGGTTAACTCTATTTCTCCCCGGGAGGCGGTAAACTCGCTTCCTGAGTTTGTTCAGGACTTCGCTGATGTGTTTTCTAAGGAGGCCTCCGAGGTGTTGCCCCCTCATAGAGATTACGATTGCGCCATCGATTTGGTGCCTGGTGCCAAGCTTCCTAAGGGGAGGATATTTAATCTTTCATGTCCTGAACGTAAAGCTATGAGGGAGTATATCCAAGAATGCCTGGCCAAGGGTTTCATTCGCCCCTCGACTTCTCCTGTAGGTGCTGGCTTCTTTTTCATGGGGAAGAAGGATGGTGGTCTTAGGCCGTGCATTGATTATCGGAACTTGAATAAGGTCACAGTAAGGAACCAGTATCCCCTTCCTTTGATTCCGGATCTTTTTAATCAGGTTCAGGGGGCCCAATGGTTCTCTAAGTTCGATCTACGGGGGGCATATAACCTTATCCGCATCAAAGAGGGGGATGAGTGGAAAACTGCGTTCAACACGCCCGAAGGTCATTTCGAATACCTAGTCATGCCCTTTGGGTTGTGTAATGCCCCTGCCGTCTTCCAGAATTTTATTAATGAAATTCTGAGAGATTACCTGGGTAATTTTCTTGTAGTGTACCTTGATGACATACTGGTGTTTTCCAAGGACTGGTCCTCCCACGTGGAGCATGTCAGGAAGGTCCTCCAGGTCCTTCGGGAAAATAATCTGTTTGCGAAGACCGAAAAATGTGTGTTTGGGGTACAGGAGATACCATTTTTAGGTCAAATCCTCACTCCTCATGAATTCCGCATGGACCCTGCCAAGGTTCAGGCTGTGGCGGAATGGGTCCAACCTGCCTCCCTGAAGGCGCTACAGTGTTTTTTGGGGTTCGCTAACTATTACAGGAGATTTATTGCCAACTTCTCGGTCGTCGCTAAGCCTCTTACGGACCTCACTCGCAAGGGTGCTGATGTCCTCCATTGGCCCCCTGAGGCCGTCCAGGCTTTTGAGACCCTCAAGAAGTGCTTTATCTCGGCCCCCGTGCTGGTTCAGCCCAACCAAAGGGAGCCATTTATTGTGGAGGTTGACGTGTCCGAGGTGGGAGTGGGGGCCGTCTTGTCCCAGGGTACCAGCTCCCTCACCCATCTCCGCCCCTGTGCTTACTTCTCTAGGAAGTTTTCGCCCACGGAGTGTAACTATGATATTGGCAACCGCAAACTTTTAGCCATTAAATGGGCTTTTGAAGAGTGGCGTCACTTCTTGGAGGGGGCCAGACACCAGGTAACGGTCCTTACTGACCACAAGAATCTGGTTTTCCTAGAATCTGCCCGGAGGCTTAATCCTAGACAAGCTCGTTGGGCACTGTTCTTTACCAGATTTAATTTCTTGGTTACCTATAGGGCTGGGTCCAAAAATATTAAGGCTGATGCACTGTCACGTAGTTTCATGGCTAATCCTCCTTCTGAGAAGGATCCTGCTTGTATTTTACCCCCTGGTATAATTGTTTCTGCCACTGATTCTGACTTAGCGTCTGACATCGCAGCTGATCAAGGTTCAGCTCCCGGGAACCTCCCTGGGGACAAACTGTTTGTCCCCCTGCAATACCGGCTAAGGGTACTCAGGGAAAACCATGACTCCGCTCTATCTGGTCATCCTGGCATCTTGGGTACCAAACTCCTCATTACCAGAAACTATTGGTGGCCTGGGTTGCCTAAAGATGTTAGGGCTTACGTCGCCGCTTGTGAGGTCTGTGCTAGGTCCAAGACCCCTAGGTCCCGACCTGCGGGCTTACTACGTTCCTTGCCCATTCCCCAGAGACCTTGGACCCATATCTCCATGGATTTTATCACCGATTTGCCTCCATCTCAGGGCAAGTCGGTGGTGTGGGTGGTAGTAGACCGCTTCAGCAAGATGTGCCACTTTGTGCCCCTTAAGAAACTACCTAACGCCAAGACGTTAGCTTCTTTGTTTGTGAAACACATTCTGCGTCTCCACGGGGCCCCGGTCAATATAGTTTCGGACAGAGGGGTACAATTTGTTTCCTTATTTTGGAGAGCTTTTTGTAAAAAGTTGGAGATTGATCTATCCTTCTCCTCCGCCTTCCATCCCGAAACTAATGGCCAAACGGAAAGGACTAACCAATCCCTGGAACAATATTTAAGGTGTTTCATTTCTGACTGTCAATTTGATTGGGTCTCATTCCTTCCCCTCGCCGAATTTTCCCTGAATAACCGGGTCAGTAACTCGTCAGGGGTCTCCCCGTTTTTCTGTAATTTCGGGTTTAATCCTAGGTTCTCCTCCGTTTCCCCTGGTTGTTCCAATAATCCCGAGGTAGAGGACGTTCATCGGGAACTGTGCACAGTCTGGGCCCAGGTTCAGAAGAACCTAGAGGCGTCCCAGAGCGTACAAAAGATTCAGGCTGATTGTAGACGTTCTGCTAACCCCCGGTTTGTCGTCGGGGATCTGGTGTGGTTGTCGTCAAGGAACTTGCGCCTTAAGGTCCCGTCCAGGAAGTTTGCTCCCCGATTTATTGGACCTTATAAGGTCATTGAAGTCCTCAACCCTGTATCCTTCCGTCTGGAGCTGCCCCCATCCTTTCGCATACACGACGTCTTCCATGCCTCCCTCCTGAAACGCTGCTCCCCGTCCTGGTCCCCCTCGAGGAAACCTCCTGTTCCCGTTCTCACCCCTGAGGGGGTGGAATTCGAGGTGGCCAAGATTGTGGACAGTAGGATGATCCAGGGCTCCCTCCAGTACCTGGTCCATTGGAGAGGATACGGGCCGGAGGAGAGGACTTGGGTACCTGCTCGAGATGTTCACGCTGGGGTATTGATAAGGAGGTTCCACCTTCTCTTCCCCACTAAACCGGGTCCTCTTAGTAAGGGTCCGGTGGCCCCTCATAAAAGGGGGAGTACTGTAAAGGATCTGCCAGGTACTACATCTGGGTATACTCCCAGGATTAATCAGTCGACACCTGAGGCCAGACCTCTGAGACTGACACCTGCTCCCACCAATCAGGGTGGCAGGCTCAGGAGTGGGAGAGCCTATCGCGGCCTGGTCAGTCAGAGTTAGCTCCGCCCCCTGTCCATTTATACCTGCCGTTTTCTCTTCCTCCTTGCTTGTTATTCTTTTTGGATTCCTGGCCCCACTGCTGCCTTGCTCCAGCCTGCTTCTGCTTTGCTTCAGTTCCGTTTATCCTGCGTTGCTCTACCCCTGGCTTGCTTCTGCTCCGTGCTCCCGTTTGTATACTCCACTACTTCCTGATCCTGACTGGCTCATTAACCCTCCGTTTCCTCGCGGCGTTCCGTGGGCTAATGTATTCCCTTGCGTGTTCCCTGTTTGTCTCCCTTGCACTTAGACAGCGTAGGGACCGCCGCCAAGTTGTACCCCGTCGCCTAGGGCGGGTCGTTGCAAGTAGGCAGGGACAGGGCGGTGGGTAGATTAGGGCTCACTTGTTCCCTTCACCTCCTTCCTGCCATTACAATAGCTCAATGCAACATGGTGTCAAAAAACGAATCTTATAAAATCTCCACTCCAAATACTAAATGGCGCTCCTTCCCTTTAGAGCCTTGCTGTGTGTCCAAATAGCAGTTTATGACCACGTGTGGGGTATTTCCCTACTCTGAAGAAGTTGCTTTACAAATGTTACGGTGCTTTTTCTCCATTATTTGTTGAGAAAATGAAAAAATTTTAACTAATGCTGCGTCTTATTGGAAAATAATGTCATTTTTCATTTTCACTGCCCATTTCTAATAAAATATATGAGACACCTGTGGCGTGCTGAAAAAATAAAAAAGTTAGAGCTCTTTGAATGCGACTATAGAAAAACGAATAAAATAGCTCGGTCATTAGGGCCTAAAATGGGATGGTCACTAAGGGGTTAACGTCAGTTAGCACAATATAAATACATTTACAGTAGCTCCCCCTAGTGGCGACTGCCGGTAGCTTTCCACTGAAGTGTAGTAACCAGGACATGAGTCTAAGGCTATGTTCACACAGAGTTTTTTGCAGGAGGAATATCTGCCTCAAAATTCCGTTTGGAAGTTTGAGGCACATTTTCCTCTCCCTGCACGCCGATTTTCGCTGCGTTTTTCGCCCGCGGCCATTGAGCGCCGCGGGCATAATACACCGCGAAATACGCTTTCTCTGCCTCCCATTGAAGTCAATGGGAGGTCAGAGGCATAAACGCCCGAAGATAGGTCATGTCGCTTCTTTTTCTCGCGAGGCATTATAGGTCAGTTTTTGACGAGTTTTGCGGTGCGGTTTCCGCGTAAAAAAAAGTCGTCAAAAAACTCAGTGTGAACTTAGCCTAAAATGTTCTTTACACAGGACGATTATCGGGCAGACAAGTGTTCATATAACGCTCGTTGCTGATAATTGCGCTTTGTAAAAAGGGCAGCGATCCGCAGATGAACGAGCAAACACCCAATCATCTGCTGGTCGTATCGTTTTAAAAAAGTGAAATATTATTGTTGTCGGCAGCGCATCTCCCTGTGTAAACAGAAAAACGCGCTGCCGACATGATAATAACGTTTGGGGACGAGCGATCGGAGTAACGACCGCTCGCCCTCATCCATAGCTCCGTGTTATTCATAGCTCCGTGTTATCCATAGCTCCGTGTTATCCATAGCTCCGTGTTATCCATAGCTCCGTGTTATCCATAGCTCCGTGTTATCCATAGCTCCGTGTTATCCATAGCTCCGTGTCATCCATAGCTCCGTGTTATCCATAGCTCCGTGTTATCCATAGCTCCGTGTCATCCATAGCTCCGTGTTATCCATAGCTCCGTGTTATCCATAGCTCCGTGTTATCCATAGCTCCGTGTTATCCATAGCTCCGTGTTATCCATAGCTCCGTGTTATCCATAGCTCCGTGTTATCCATAGCTCCGTGTCATCCATAGCTCCGTGTCATCCATAGCTCCGTGTTATCCATAGCTCCGTGTCATCCATAGCTCCGTGTCATCCATAGCTCCGTGTCATCCATAGCTCCGTGTCATCCATAGCTCCGTGTCATCCATAGCTCCGTGTCATCCATAGCTCCGTGTTATCCATAGCTCCGTGTTATCCATAGCTCCATGTTATCCATAGCTCCGTGTCATCCATAGCTCCGTGTTATCCATAGCTCCGTGTTATCCATAGCTCCGTGTCATCCATAGCTCCGTGTCATCCATAGCTCCGTGTTATCCATAGCTCCGTGTCATCCATAGCTCCGTGTTATCCATAGCTCCGTGTCATCCATAGCTCCGTGTCATCCATAGCTCCGTGTCATCCATAGCTCCGTGTCATCCATAGCTCCGTGTCATCCATAGCTCCGTGTTATCCATAGCTCCGTGTTATCCATAGCTCCGTGTCATCCATAGCTCCGTGTTATCCATAGCTCCGTGTGACCGGAGCAAACGAGCAGATATGTCATAAATGTCAGGTAGATTGGGGTTCCACCTCTGGGACCCGCATTCACTACTATGGGAGTTACGGAAACAGATCAGACAAAGCCGGAGGTGGGACCCTCATCTTTCTGACATCCTATGTATACGTCATAAATGTGTCTGATGCGAAGACCCCTTTAATGAGTATATCAGTAATAGTATAACTAGCAAGTACCAGCCGCTACCCCTCCCCCATCATTGCAACACCAAGTAAGGCGCCATGCACACGACCGTATTTTCATCTATCCCGGAAAACTGTCCATATTGCATCGGTATATACGGATCCGTAAAAAAAAAGAGGGAGGATGCAAATGATGTCATCAGCATGTTGCATAGCAACGCTTCCATAAATATGGTCAGAGTACGGATGCGTATCCATAGCCGCCCATATTTACGGAAGCGCCCATAGACTTCTATGGGAGAGTCCCTGCTGTAATTACTGATGAAAAATACGGTCGCGTGCGTGGGGCATAAGAAACTGCAGCTGCATCCCCCTCCTCCCTGTTTACAGTTTTTCACTAGATGGAACTTGCACGATCAACGATGTATCCAGTGACTCGGTGCTCATTTACACGAGCCGACGCACGCTGTACGGGGATGAGCGATGGTTAATACGATGGTCCGTGCTCGTACAGTTTACGTATTGTCGGCAGCACATCCCATTTGTACGCTGTGGACAACGAGGATTTTTTGGGATGCATAAAAGATGTGATCAGCTGACCAATGAGTGGTTTATCGTCTGATCGTCGCTGCCTGTGATCGAAAACAAGCGCTCGTATGATTATCGGCATTGGTAAAGGGGTCTTAATGTCAATAAAAGTTTTTTTTTTAATATCACAACGTTTCTAAGCATTTTCTATAGAACTTGATAGAAACCCATCGAGCCTAAAATAGACCCATCCTGGAACCCAGGGGTATAAACAGGCTTTTCTTTACAGCCGAGGTCTTGATGACGTCATTGAGACCGCGCGGTTATATTATTATTATAGATTGTGGGAGATCAAACATCAGGATATAGTTTTGTTGGCTTTAGCGATGGTTTGAACATTTGGTGTACTTCTTCTATTAGCCACAAGGGGGCGATACATAACCTGGAAGAACGCAGTGCGGGAGCCTTTTGGTTTTTCTTGGCTTTTATATTGTGGGGCTATTATATAATCTATACCAGTGGTTCCCAACCGGGGTGCCGAGAGCTGTTCAGGGGTGCCGCGGCTCATCCACGGCAAAAAAAAAAAAAATAATCGAATTTTTTTTTGACTTTTTTTTTTTTTTTTTTTTTTGCTACAAGCTCCGCCCCCGACGTTGTAGCAGGCGTGACGCGCGGACGTCTGTTACAAGCACCGCCCACAGCTTCCCACTAGAAGCCTGACGGAGGGAGAGGAGCCATTAACACTGGGCAGGGTAAGTGCGGTTTTCTTTACTTTCTTAGCAGTTGTGTGAGAAATGGAGCCAGGGGAATGTGGGTAGTTGTAGTTCTCTCCTCTTATACCTCCTCCCTGTAATGTCCTCTGATATCCCATAATAACAGTCTGGACATGCTGGGATTTGTAGTTCTCTCCTCTTATACCTCCTCCCTGTAATGTCCTCTGCTATCCCATAATAACAGCCTGGACATGCTAGGAGTTGTAGTCCTCTCCTCTTATACCTCCTCCCTGTAATGTCCTCTGATATCCCATAATAACAGCCTGGACATGCTGGGAGTTGTAGTTCTCTCCTCTTACACCTCCTCCCTGTAATGTCCTCTGATATCCCATAATAACAGCCTGGACATGCTGGGAGTTGTAGTTCTCTCCTCTTATACCTCCTCCCTGTAATGTCCTCTGATATCCCATAATAACAGTCTGGACATGCTGGGAGTTGTAGTTCTCTCCTCTTATACCTCCTCCCTGTAATGTCCTCTGATATCCCATAATAACGTCCTGGACATGCTGGGAGTTGTAGTCCTCTCCTCTTATACCTCCTCCCTGTAATGTCCTCTGATATCCCATAATAACAGCATGGACATGCTGGGAGTTGTAGTCCTCTCCTCTTATACCTCCTCCCTGTAATGTCCTCTGATATCCCATAATAACAGCCTGGACATGCTAGGAGTTGTAGTTCTCTCCTCTTATACCTCCTCCCTGTAATGTCCTCTGATATCCCATAATAACAGTCTGGACATGCTGGGAGTTGTAGTCCTCTCCTCTTCTACCTCCTCCCTGTAATGTCCTCTCTGATATCCCATAATAACAGCCTGGACATGCTAGGAGTTGTAGTTCTCTCCTCTTATACCTCCTCCCTGTAATGTCCTCTGATATCCCATAATAACAGCCTGGACATGCTGGGAGTTGTAGTCCTCTTCTCTTATACCTCCTCCCTGTAATGTCCTCTGATATCCCATACTAAGTCTGGACATGCTGGGAGTTGTAGTCCTCTCCTCTTATACCTCCTCCCTGTAATGTCCTCTGATATCCCATACTGTCTGGACATGCTGGGAGTTGTAGTCCTCTTATACCTCCTCCTGTAAACTTTCTCTGATATCACATAACATCCTGGACATGCTGGGAGTTGTTGTTCTTATACCTCCTTATTTATTCCTTCCCCAGGGGTAATCACACTTTCTGTCTGTGATGGTCCCTTTACTAGAGGGGCAGATGGTTATTTTATCGGGGGGCGGGGGGACTGAGGCTGATGGTGGCTTTACTGGAGGGGGCTGATGGTCATTTTACTGGGGGGATGGAGGCTGATGGTGGCTTTACTGAGGGGTCATTATAATGTGAGTGGGGGGCTGACGGTCATTACTGTGAGTGGGGGGCTGACGGTCATTACTGGGAGTGGGGGGCTGACGGTCATTACTGTGAGTGGGGGGCTGACGGTCATTACTGTGAGTGGGGGGCTGACGGTAATTACTGTGAGTGGGGGGCTGACGGTCATTACTGGGAGTGGGGGGGCTGACGGTCATTACTGTGAGTGGGGGGCTGACGGTCATTACTGGGAGTGGGGGGCTGACGGTCATTACTGGGAGTGGGGGGCTGACGGTCATTACTGGGAGTGGGGGGCTGACGGTCATTACTGGAGTGGGGGGGCTGACGGTCATTACTGGGAGTGGGGGGGCTGACGGTCATTACTGGGAGTGGGGGTGCTGACGGTCATTACTGGGAGTGGGGGGGCTGACGGTCATTACTGGGAGTGGGGGTGCTGACGGTCTTTACTGGGAGTGGGGGGCTGACGGTCATTACTGTGAGTGGGGGGCTGACGGTCATTACTGGGAGTGGGGGGGGGCTGACGGTCATTACTGTGAGTGGGGGGGCTGACGGTCATTACTGTGAGTGGGGGGCTGACGGTCATTACTGAGAGTGGGGGGGCTGACGGTCATTACTGGGAGTGGGGGGCTGACGGTCATTACTGGGAGTGGGGGGCTGACGGTCAGTACTGGGAGTGGGGGGCTGACGGTCATTACTGGGAGTGGGGGGCTGACGGTACATTTTCGCTGCTGCGTGTCTAGAGATCATATGGATTATTAGATGTTTTATTTCTGTATATTTGTACTGCATTGTTGCAGCTCATCGTCCTCCAGCTGCGGCCTTTCATTTCCATGACGACTGCTCCACTTTTCCTTTGCTCCAGTTTTAAATTTCCCACCTTTGTCTGGATTACGGATTCTCTGTAAGGTTCTGTGCACACGACCTATTTTCAGGCGTTTTACGCCTCGAATCACGCCTGAAAAGACGGCTCCATTACGTCTGCAAACATCTGCCCATTGCTTGCGGGATCTGCTGCGGGTAGCTCTTCTGTTGCCGCATTATTAAATAGATCATTGATGTCGCTGTTCTGGTAATTGATGCCACGAGGATCTATTGTATTCATTGATGCAGCGTGCGTTAATTACTGACATCCGGCAATCTCATATCTTCACCGTCAATGTCATCACTTTCTTGTCACTTGCATTGGTGGCATCAGTCAGTATAAAACCGCTCAGTTTATCCTACGTCACCTGTGATTCTGCTGAATTGTCACCGTCTCTTATCCGCTTAACTGATTGTATGTCTCTCAGCAGCGTTTTACATCATCATGAAACCACCCCAGAAAAGCTCGTCCCGCAGGAAGTCGGCGCAGCCGCAGAAGAAACCTGCAGCTCCTCCTCAATCTCCGCCAAGTAAGAGAAAGTTGCACCTTGATCATCTTATCACTCTCATTATATATTTTATTTTAAAAATGAATTCCAGATAACCTCGGGTCGTGTAATACTAGATTGTAATCCGTTTCTCAGCTTTATATCTTAGAGGGTTCGTTTCTATGCAGGTAAAAATCTGTTACATACAGAAATTTCTGTAGCACAAGGCCGCCACTAGGGGGAGCAAACTGAGGACTGATTTATATAGGCACAACAGGAGCTGTATGCATGTGCACAATCGTCTCCCCCTAGTGGTGGTTGCAGGAAGCACGTTACTATATGGCCCTGGGAAGGGAATCTGAGAACACATCTCACACCCATGAAGATATATTATGAAATGAGGGATCTAAGAATTTCCAACCTGCAGTCCGACCGCTCTATTCATTCCCTATGGGATCGCCGGAAATAGTCAAGTTTGACTGCTCCTTGCCCAATTATGCACTCTGCCGTGAGCGGCTCCGCGCAGGCAGGCGCGATGTTGTGACGTCAATTTCTGAGCCTTTTTTCTACTCCGTTTATGCAGCGTGTGGATGAGACGTGTTTTATCTCATCCGCTTTGCTGCTACTGTATTATGCTGCCGATTTTTCCGCATTATAATACAGGTATATGCCGTATTTACGTAATGTGTGAACTGACTCTAACCCCTCCACCCACCCCCCTCCGCCAGTCCCAGCAAAAATGTTCTTGCATCAAACCGGTCCTCGGTGCAAAATAGGTTGGGGACCACTGCCATATAGAATGACTTGAGTGACCACCACTCTGGGACCCGCACTCTTGTTAACAACCCGCAGCGATCCGGCATTTATCACCTATCTTGTGGATAGGTGAAAAATTATTTTCGTGGTACAACCCCTTTAATCAGGTATCAATAGGACTTGATGGACCCCAAATTATCAGTCATAGAAAAGTATTTAAAATTTGAACGTCCACATTTATATCATTTTTTGGTCCAACATTCTGTGCTGATTAATTTCTTAATGTCGTTTTACAGCAGTGTGAGCACAGTTTTCTGAAACGGAGCTCTAAATCTCCTGCGTAGACAGTTACATGGTATAATTTTGTCTCCCTGCAGCCACCACTAGAGGGAGCTCACTGCATACTGTTTTGTTACCAAGTTCAATGTACAACCATATACAATGAGCTCCCTCTAGTGGTGGCTGCAGGTAGCATGTTATGTTTTAAATCTGTTTACCTGATGTTCCTTGGGGGACATTAAGGTAATAGGCCATGTTCACACAGTGCAGATACGCGGCGTAAAAGTACACAGCGTATTGGCCCTGGGCACCGGAGGTAATTCTGGCTGAAAAATTGCAGTTTTTCGGCTGGAATGTCCATAGAAGGTAGAAAAAAACCCATACTTACCCGTAGCCATGGTGACGTGTCCCTCTGATGTTCTGCAGCAGTCATATGGGATGAGACATCATCCCTGGAGGCCGGGTTGAACGCAGGAGCAGAGAGATCTGGGTAAGTTTGGCGGTTTTTTTCCGCTGCGTCTGGATGAGATTTGTTTGAATCTCCTCCACTCTTCTGCTTCTGTATTACGCTGTGGAGTTTCCGCAATGAAATCGGTTGCAGAAAATCCGCCGTGTTTACGCTACGTGTGAACCCGGCCAGACAGTGAATTTCCATGTAGCGGGAGATTCATTTTCAGCTATGATTATGGATTTCTTTCTTACAGGTAGTGGGGAAACAAGTCACAGACCGAGCACACAACGAAGAAGACGCTACCGCCCAGGAGCCCGTACGCTGATGGAAATAAGAAAGTACCAAAAATCAACCAATCTGCTCATTCAGAAAACCCCGTTTTTCCGCCTGGTGAGTGGATGTGTCCTCTGCGGCTGCTCCTCTTTATTGTCAGTGATATTCCCCTTTTATTCTTGCAGGTGAGAGAGATCTGCCTGAAGTATTCCCGCGGCGTGTTTTACTACTGGCAAAGCACCGCACTTATGGCGCTACAAGAGGTCAGTATCTCATACAATGCACTGTCCATGTAACGCATGGGTCAACCAGAGAGGGAGCTGCTCTTTGCAGTGATTCACTACTCAGCCCCCGCCCCCTCTAACACATCCATATGCCCTAGCGGGACATTTGCATAGGGGTTGTGATGCATTGTGGGAGTTCCAGAGGCCAGACCCCCCCCCCCCCCACCATCACTCTAGCTAACAGCTCATAAAAGTGAAATCTGATCAGTCCTTCGAGCTGTGTAGTAAATTATACCGGGAGTGCTGTCACTTTAAGAGGGACTAATGCTCTTCTGTATCCACAGTCAGCTGAGGACTTCCTCGTGAGTCTCTTTGAAGATTCTTACCTCTTCAGTCACCAGGCCAATAGGGGCACTCTCTTTGTGAAGGACATGCAGCTCGCACGGAGAATCCGAGGCATCCCGTATGAACTGTGATAACGCTGCCGTTTTATCTCTCAAGATTTGATGAAGAATGATCACGTGTAAATAGTTTTATATTAATGGAGAAAATCTATTGGGAAATACAAGTTTTACCATTGCATAAAAGATCCAGTTTGGAAGAGTAAACCGGCTTTAGCGCCCCCTCCTGACACTGGTTACAGTGGAGTTTTTTTCTTTGTTTTATCTGTTCATGGGAAAGTTGTTACA
Source organism: Rhinoderma darwinii (assembly GCF_050947455.1). Taxonomy (NCBI): domain Eukaryota; kingdom Metazoa; phylum Chordata; class Amphibia; order Anura; family Rhinodermatidae; genus Rhinoderma; species Rhinoderma darwinii. Next base: position 308,188,663 of record NC_134690.1, on the reverse strand, counting down.
ACCAATATGGCTGCCACTGCAGTTTGCAGGGTGGTAGTGCAGTCGTTTTTCTGTCCAGCTATGTAATGGGTTTTAGGGGTCCAGGATGTAGCACAGAAAATGACCACAAGGCGGCACTGCTGGACAAAACCGCTAACAAAGACGCTGGACACAACCGCTAATGAAACCTGATTTGGCCGACCTTCTAATTGTTCTGCTGAGTTTATGATCCGCTTCCTGTTTTTATTCTGTGAAGATTTGTTAATTTTTTCAAATAAAAAAAAAATGTATATTATAACTTTGATCTTCATCATTTTAGACTAATCTTCATAAGGGCTTGGATATGATCAATGACTCCAGCTTCGCTGTAGTTCAATACTCTTGCTCTGTCCCACCCCCATTCTTTACACTGCAGCTATGCTTGTTCAGAGTGTTTGCTGTGTGGGTGGGTGTGTGGGTTGGGTCCAGAATTATTTGGGCAGTGACACAATCTTCATGATTTGGGTTTTGCTGCCACCACATTGGATTTGAAATGAAACAACTGAGATGCAATTGAAGTTGAAACTTTCAGGTTTATTTCAAGGGGTTAAACAAAAATCTCCTGTGAAAAGTTTAGGAATTGCCACCATTTTTCTACACAACCTCCTCATTTCAGGTGATCAAAAGTGATTGGACAAATTAACATTACCATAAATGTTTTTTTTAATACTTTGTAGAGAATCCTTTGCAGGCAATGATGGCCTGAAGTCTGGAACCCATGGACATCACCAGACGCTGGGTTTCCTCCTTTGTTTTTTTTGTTTTTTATATTTCTAATTTTTTATTTTCAAGAAAAGAAATGGGGATACAGAAAAAGAAAAGGGGGTGACATGGGTACAGAAAAAGCCCATGAGGGCCGATCATTTCAACCTATATTTCAACAACAATAAGTAAATATGCAATCAAAGTCCTCCCAACATAGTACCATCAATACACTACAAGCATTAGTATAGCAAGACAGGAATACCAGCATTACACCCTCATCCGCCCCTCCATCACCCACATCTCAGTCAATTCTTAGTAATGATTGATTCAAATAGGGAAGTAAACGAAGGGTAGAAGGACAAAAGGAAGGGGGGGGGGGGGGTATAGGGAAAATCTTAAGAGGGAGAAGGGGAGATGTTCTCCCCTCACTCTCACCCCCCCCCCCCCCCCACAGCACATCACAGACCAGAGAGAACTCAAGAGCTCCCTGGTTCTCCACTAATCAGTTCACCCATGGCCCTCTTGTATCTGTCCGACTTGCAGAAGTCAAACCAATAGAACCAGGTTTTCTGAAACTGCGTTGCTCGTTCGGGTGCGGAATGGAGCAACTCCTCCATTCTCCGAATTTCGTGAATGCGCTCCAGCCATTGTCTAGTCACAGGAGGCTCAGAGGATCTCCAACCCCCCGGAATACAAGCCTTAGCTGCGTTCAACAAATGTCTCACTAACATCTTCCTGTAGCGCCCCACAGGTATATCGTGGTGGTGCAGCAAAATCCATGCCGGATCATCTCCCAGCGAGATTCCTGTGATCTCCAGAATGATATCTTGAACCTCTGACCAATAGGTGCGAAGGTTCTCACAGCTCCAGAATATATGTAAAAGCGTTCCCTCTTCTCTGCCGCATCTCCAACATAAAGGAGAAACATCCGGGAACATTTTATGTAGCACATGTGTGACTCTGTACCAACGGGATAGTATTTTAAAACTGGTTTCCTGATAGGCGTTACTAATAGACGTCTTATGTGTGAGGAGCATGATCTTTTCCCTTTGCTCTTGTGTTAGAGTAATCTGAAGATCTCTTTCCCATTTCGTAATATATGGTGGGATGAAATCCTCAGCAGGAGTGAGCAGCACGCAGTAAAGACTGGACAGGGCCCGTCTCACATGCCCCGTTTGAGAACACAAAGTTTCAAAGGAAGATAGAGCTCGGTCATAGGAAGCCGGTGTAGGTAGTCTTGACAAGTAATGAGTCAATTGTAACGCCTGCCATTGGGACGCGTCCGGGAGACCCTCTGGCTGGGAAAGCTCTTCATGCAGCCATGCATTGCCCCTATAAAAATGACTTACTCTAAAATGCCCCTGCTGTACCCATATCTTAAAGGTCTGATCTGACAGACCTGGGCCAAATTCCGGGTTACCCAAAACCGGAGTGAGGGGTGATAACAGTTGTGATATTCCCTCTCTACTCCGCACCTTTCTAAACACCTGTAAAGTTGGATATATGGTAGGATGATCACGAAATTATTTTTTTCTATATAATATTGCTTTTAGTATGTCATTAAAATAAATTTTATTTATTTGTGTTGTACTTTTTCTTTTTCTTTTTTTCTTTCTTTTACTCTATGGGGGCTGCCATTTTTTTTTTATCTCTGTATGTGTCGATTAACGACGCATACAGAGATGGAATACGGCAGCTACAGGGCATAGGAGTCAATGAAAATATGTGAAATTATTATTTAATTTTTAATACTTTCCACCATATGGAAGAAAAAAAAAATACAGCAAAAAACGTAAAAAATATAATAGCAATAAGTAACAACACTTAAAAAAAAAAAGGTTTAATTCGCGACACATTCCCTTTAAGGCAGCAGAATAGTCTAGTAAAGCTCTGTATATTGGCACACACCTCACACTCCATTACGGACCATAATTGCAGATAAAAATACTCATCCATTCATTTCTATTGCAAATGGACACCTCCTATATTTACAGGGCCACCTGATCGCATCCTGCAATATTGACACAGATTAAAGAGAACCTTTAATCTTTAAAGGGAAGGTGTCGCGCAAATATTTTTTTTTTATATGTTATTGCTTTTAGTATGTTATTAAAATAAATTTTATTTATTTGTGTTTTTGTGTTGTACTTTTTTATTACTATTACTTTTACTTCACTTCACTATGTGGGCTGCAATTTTATTTTCATCTCTGTATGTGTCGATTAACGACACATACAGAGATGGAATACGGCACATACATCCCCATAGAGAATGCGAACGGGAGCCGTTCCATTCACTATAGCGTACGCCGTCTGTGTGGGAGCGGCACATGCGCCGCTCCCACACAGTCCAAAAGGAAGGTCTTCCGCCGAGCGACATCCGGCGCCATTTTCATGTGGACCGGAAGTCGCGGCCGGACAGTAAGATGACTACTTCCGGTCCCGGCTTCCGTCCATATGTTCAGAAGCAAGGACTAGGAGCGGACGGAGCGGCGGCGGCAGGAGCAGGTAAGTTATGTTTGTGTATGTTCGTGTTATACTGAGTATTTACCACTGTATCTAATCCTCCTACACTGTACATTCGCTCAAAAAATGGCGACACACAGTGTAGGAGGTTTGAACATTCAACCCCCTCCTTTCTCCTGGCACTAGCCAGGATAAAGGAGGGGGGATTGTTTGAGGACGCTAAAGCGAGTGTGTCTTCTCCAATTTTGCAGCATAAAGCAATGAGGTTGCTTTACCACATGCCAATGCTGCAATTTTGGGAATTTCTCCCTCTAGTGACCAGCACATGGAAATGTTATAAATTAGAATCTAATTTATAATATTTCCTGACTTGTGAAAAAATGTTAAAAAATTAGAACAATGTTTAATCATTTATATACTAACAGTTTGACTAAAAAAAAAAAAAAAAAATTTTTCTAGCGACACATTCCCTTTAAGCTAAAGAAATGCAGCTCGATCGGGTTGAGATCTGGTGACTCGGTCATTGCAGAATATTCCACTTTTTTGCCTTATATACTCCTGGGTTGCTTTCGCAGAATGTTTTGGGTCATTGTCCATCTGTCCTGTGAAGCGACGTCCAATCACCTGCTGCATGTGGTTGAATCTGAGCAGAAAGTAAATCCCTGAACACTTCAGAATTCATCCGGCCGCTTCTGTCTTCAGTCACATCATCAACAAACACTAGTGACCCAGTGCCAGGCAGCCATGTATGCTATACATGTATTACACAGGATGTGGTGTGCTTTGGATCATGAGCCGTTCCGAGCCTTCTCCATACTTTCTTCCTCCCATCATTCTGGTGCAGGTTGATCTTAGTTTCATGCTGTTCCAGAACTGGGCGGCTTCTTTACTTGTTGTTTGGTAAAGTCTAATCTGGCCTTTCTGAGGCTGATTAATGGTTTTCACCTTGTGAACTCCCTGTATTTGCTCTCATGAAGTCTTCTCTTTATGGTGGACTTAGATACTGATCCACCTACTTCCAGGAGAGTGTTCGTCACTTGGGTAGATGTTGTGAAGGGGTTTTGTTCACCATGGAAAGGATTCTGCGATCATACACCACTCTTGTTTTACGTGGACGTCCAGGCCTTTTGGAGTTCCTGAGATCACCAGTGCGCTCTTTTTTTTTTCTTCTTTTTTTTAAGAATATACCAAACTGTTGATTTGGCCACTCCTGACATTTGTGCTTCTCTCTGATGGATTTCTTCATTTTTTTTCAGCCTAGCGATGGTCGGTTTCACTTGCATTGAGAGCTCCTTTCACCTCATGTTGTGGGTTCACAGCAACAGCTTCCAAATGCAAATCCCACACCTGGAATCAACTCCAGACCCTTTACCTGCTTAATTGGTTATGGAATAACGAGGGAATAACCCATGCAGCCCATTAAATAGCCTATTGAGATAATTGTCCAATTACCTTTTGGTCCTTTGAAAAAGAGGCAGCTACATATTAAAGAGCTATAAGGGTATGTTCACACGGCCTATTTTGGGTATTTTTTCGGCCCGCATAACACATTGCCTTGTTGTGCCAATAAAGATTTTCTAGACCCGCTGTAAACCATTTTACCCGTAAGTCACAGGCTACAGCGGGGGTTCCCAACCAGTGGCTCATGAGCCACCTATTGCCTGCTGTATGGCTGACCATAGGAGTCCTTCGTAATGACCATGTGAATCGTCAATTTACATTGTTCCAGCAGAATGGGTGCTGGTCTCGGTGCAAGTCGCCTTAAAGAAGTGACCACATCTAATGCTTGGCGCGTTGGTCGTCACTTTTTTAGCGCCAGTGTCATTTTTATTATTTCTAGTTTTGGAAGTAAAGCAGTTTTAGTAATAAAATACCACAAAAAAACCCCGGACCCTCACATACCTTGACCCCAGAAGCTGAGACAATAGATGGGGCCGTATTTCTGGGCCAGGCGCATGAAATGTCGAGGAAGATCACTGCGCCCCAGATCCATCAGATTCCCGATGAAGGGCAGTGGTGCGGGACGCGGAGGGCGCTGGTTCTGGTCGAGTCCTGACAGGCGACACTTGGAGTGGGAACATCTTAAGTATAGAAAGAAGAGGACGACGAGGGCCGGCAGCAGCAGAGGGACCATAGTGAAGCTGAAGACTTAGGCCTCATGCACACGACCGTAGCCATGTGAATTTCGGGTCGGCCGGCTGCGGACTGTCAGCCACGAACCGCCCGCAAATCGCGGGACATGCACATGGCCGCGGCCATTATTTTCAATGAGCCCGGACCGCAGAAGACAGCCGTAATAAGACAGGTCCGTTCTTTCTGCGGTGCGGGCTCCCGGGCCATGCACAGACCGTAAAAACTACGGTCGTGTGCATTGCCCCAGAAAAATGAATGGGGCCGCAATTCTCCCGTGGATTTTCGGGGGAATTGCGGCCGCAAAAGCACGTTCGTGTAGATGGGGCCTTAGGAGATGCTGGGTGTATATGTAGAGACAGGCGTAACCTTGAGGACAGGAAATATACAGAGGGAGGCATGGAGATTGATAGGAGAGGAGGCAGCGGACACAGGGTGAGCACTCAGTGTGGAGAAGACACATTTTATGCACAGCCATAAATTGAGTGGAGTTCCCCTTTAATAACCTCACCAGGTGGCAAGGCCCTGGCATGCTGGGAGTCGTAGTTTCACAACCGCTGGAGAGTCTCCGCTCTAGAGGATCACAAGCTTCAGGCTGCACATTCCCAGTACAGTGGAATCCTCAGCCTGGGATCACTGCAAGTCCAAATTACATTGGCGGCAAGATTTGGGGGCTCTGAACTCCTCTCTACAAGCAATCTACAAATTATATCACATCGCCTACAGGTCGTGTGCACTACATTGCCCAGGTGCTGTGCGGTTTATCTATAGGGTGGATGGGGCCCTTTAAATGATGGAGTTTCTATTCACAGCCCAAGATCCTGTGACCGTGACCTTCCCCTGTGTTTTATCGCTTCATCTAATGAATGACAGGACTGTACTGACCTTGGGCGCAGACGGAGGGTGAGTGGAGAATAAGTCAAGGAGAGATGAATGATGGATAAGACAAATGAAACGAGGCCTCCGTGTGTGTAAAGTAATATGCAGTGTTTGTGTGTGTGTGTGTGTGTGTGTGTGTGTGTGTATACACATACACACACATTATACATACACACATATATATATATATATATATATATATATATATACAAACACATATATATACATATATACACACACATATATATATATATATTACATACACACACATATACAGTATATACACACACACACACATATACATATATAAGTATATATATATATATATATATATACACATATATATATATATATATATATATATATATATATATACACAAATACACTACCGTTCGAAAGTTTAGGGTCACTTAGAAATTTCCTTATTTTTGAAAGAAAAGCAGTCTTTTTCAATGAAGATAACATTAAATTAATCAGAAATACACTCTATACATTGTTAATGTGGTAAATGACTATTCTACCTGCAAACGTTGTGTTTTTAATGCAATATCTACATAGGTGTATAGAGGCCCATTTCCAGCAACCATCACTCCAGTGTTCTAATGGTACATTATGTTTGCTAACTGTGTTAGAAGGCTAATGGATGATTAGAAAACACTTGAAAACCCTTGTGCAATTATGTTAGCACCGCTGTAAACAATTTTGCTGTTTAGAGGAGATATAAAACTGATCTTCCTTTGTGCTAGTTGAGAATCTGAAGCATTACATTTGTGGGTTCGATTAAACTCTCAAAATGGCTAGAAAAAGAGAACTTTCATGTGAAACTCGACAGTCTATTCTTGTTCTTAGAAATGAAGGCTATTCCATGCGAGAAATTGCCAAGAAACTGAAGATTTCCTACAACAGTGTGTACTACTCCCTTCAGAGGACAGCACAAACAGGCTCTAACCAGAGTAGAAAGAGAAGTGGGAGGCCACGCTGCACAACTGAGCAACAAGACAAGTACATTAGAGTCTCTAGTTTGAGAAATAGACACCTCACAGGTCCTCAAATGGCAGCTTCATTAAATAGTACCCGCAAAACAAACGCCAGTGTGATGGTCTGGGGTTGCTTTGGTGCTGGTAAAGTGGGAGATTTGTACAAGGTAAAAGGGATTTTGAATAAGGAAGGCTATCACTCGATTTTGCAACGCCATGCCATACCCTGTGGACAGCGCTTGATTGGAGCCAATTTCATCCTATAACAGGACAATGACCCAAAGCACACCTCCAAATTATGCAAGAACTATTTAGGGAAGAAGCAGGCAGCTGGTATTCTATCTGTAATGGAGTGGCCAGCGCAGTCACCAGATCTCAACCCCATAGAGCTGTTGTGGGAGCAGCTTGACCGTATGGTACGCAAGAAGTGCCCATCAAGCCAATCCAACTTGTGGGAGGGACTTCTAGAAGCATGGGGTGAAATTTCTCCCAATTACCTCAGCAAATTAAGAGCTAGAATGCCAAAGGCCTGCAATGCTGTAATTGCTGCAAATGGAGCATTCTTTGACAAAAGCAAAGTTTGAAGGAGAAAATTATTATTTCAAATAAAAATCATTATTTCTAACCTTTCTCAATGTCTTGACTATATTTTCTAGTCATTTTGCAACTCATTTGATAAATATAAGCGTGAGTTACCCCAAACTTTTGAACGGTAGTGTATACAAAAAAAGATAAGGCTACATGTCTATATTCTCCCAGTGATCTGCATGTGAGTGTAAAAGCCCTTTAGGCCTCTTTCACACCAAGTTTTTTTTTTAACTGCGGTTTTTAATATACTTATATTACTTATATAGGTCAGGTCTCTATGCTCTATTTTCTCATGAGCTTCTCAGAGGGGGGTTACTAGGAACTAGGAAACCCCTCTAGGTCTATTCATGCTCAGGGCAGACCTTATGGGTGTGCGACCTGTGCCATTGCACAGGTCTCCATTCCCCTGCTTGTGTTTCAGAAGCACCCGGGCCTGGCGAATCAGCAGCTGCATTTCCGTCCGGTCGCTTCTTCGGTCAGTGGCGTCACTATCGTTGTAGCAGCCAAAGCGGCTACTAGCGGCAACACCGGGCATGAGGGTGCACGTGCCTCCCGCCTGGACGGCACCCCCATGTTATCTCCCTTCTCTTCTATCTACTAGGCCAGTGGTTCCCAACCAGGGTGCCGCGAGAACACTTCAAGGGTGCCGCAACATTCCTCTGAACCACGGCCATGCTTTCCTCCTCCTCACAGCGTGCAGTGCATGGGAGGAGAAGGGGATTTTTTGCAGCCTCTGTAGATTGCACCCCCCACCACACCTTCCTGTATATAGCACCCCTCCTTCCTGTACATAGCTCCACTGTAGCTCCCTGAAGGAGCGGAATCCCCCTGTGGCCGGGGATTATATGGACAGTGACATCAAGCTCTCCATCCAGGAACGGAAACCTCAGCCACAGGGGGATTCCGCTCCTTCAGGGAGCTATAGTGCCGCTATCTACAGAAGGGGGGTGCTACCTACAAGGGGGCTGTGTGGCACTACCTACAAGGGGGCTGTGGGGCACTACCTACAAGGGGGCTGTGTGGCACAACCTACAAGGGGGCTGTGTGGCACTACCTACAGGGGCTGTGTGGCACTACCTACAGGGGGCTGTGTGGCACTGCCTACAAGGTGAAGGTGGGGGATTATGGCACTGTCTACACGGACAGGTACGGGGGCACTATCAACAGGGGGACACTATCTACAAGGGGGGGTGGCTGTGTGTGGCAGTCGGGAGGTGGGCATTATACTGTATGGAGGCCACTAGGCGGACATATTATACAGTGTAGGGGCACTACAGGGAGCAATATACTGTGTGACACTTAGGGGGCATAATACTGTGTGGGCAGCATTAGGGGACAAAATACTGTGTTCTTGAATAATATATATTAAATATTATTATACTGTATGGGGGCACTAAAGGAGCATTCTACTGTGTGTGGGGCACTAAAGGGGCATTATACTATGTGGGGGCACTATATAGGGCATTACACTGTGTGGTGGCATTATACTTATTTATGGGGCATTTATGATGGGGTGGACCGCCGAAAGATAATTTCGCATGGGACATCATCTATCCTAAGGCCGACTCTATTCACGCTAATAGGATATACAGAAAGAGATTGTTATCAAGAGGCAACCCCTTTAATGGAAGACATAAAATTACAAATCTGCTCTATTTCTATTCATTTCTTCTCTTTTCTCTATTAAGTAAAAATTAAATAAACATAATAATAATCACAGGCACTCTACAATAGTTATGTGATTTAAGTAAATAATAACATGTCATTAATGTCATTTTGAAAAAATTAAAAAGAAAAGGTTCTATCGTACCACCCGCATGCTTGCCTGGTTAAAATATGGTCACTGTATGTGGTCTACTTTGTTACCAAGTCAACCTCAAGTGTTTGACTGATTCTGATTTAGGCTGGGTTCACACGTGGCGGAATTTCACTTGAATTCCGCTGCGGACACTCCGCAGCGTTAATCCGCAGCGGAGCCGTTTCTCCATTGACTTCCGCTTCTATTTAGAAGTGTTCGTTTAGACGATGCGTAAAATTCCGCTGCGGAGCATAGGCTGCGGAGCGGAATTTGGTGTCCGCAGCATGCTCTGTCTGTTGTGGAGCAGTGGCGGACTGGTTGCGGACTCATGGCGGAATTTCTCCATTGACTTCAATGGAGATTCTAAATTCCGCAATGAAGTCCGCAGCTGTCATGCACATGTCATGTGTGCTGCGGATGCGTCTTGCTTTTTGGACATGACATTTCTTCATTCTGGCTGGACCTATGTATTTCTAGGTCTACAGCCAGACTGAGGAAGTCAATGGGGCTCCCGTAATTACGGGAGCGTTGCTAGGAGACGTCAGTAAATAGTCACTGTCCAGGGTGCTGAAAGAGTTAAGCGATCGGCAGTAACTGTTTCTGCACCCTGGACAGTGACTACCGATCCCAATATACAGCAACCTGTAAAAAAATTGAAGTTCATACTTACCGAGAACTCCCTGCTTCTGTCTCCAGTCCGGCTTCTCAGGATGACGTTTCAGTGTAAGTGACGGCTGCAGCCAATCACAGGCTGCAGCGGTCACATGGACTGACGCGTCATCCAGGGAGGTCGGGCTGGATGCCGAAAGAGGGACGCGTCACCAAGACAACGGCCGGTAAGTATGAAAGTCGTTTACTTTCACTAGGGAAAGTGCTGTCCCTTCTCTCTATCCTGCACTGATAATAGAGAGAAGGGAAGCACTTTTCCCGCAGTCCGCAGCAGCTAGTCCGCATCAATTTACTGCACATTTTGGGCAGATCCGCAGCCGTAATCCGCAACCCGGATTAGGTGCGGCATTGATGCGGACAGTTGCGGAGGAATTCCGCCACGTGGGGGCATGCCCTTAATGTAAATATATTTATGGGCCTACTATTATATTATTATTTGTGTTTCAGTTTGTACTGCATTTACATAATGTAGCTATTAGTATGTAGTACATGTTATTTATCATACTAAACTTTCTGAATTTGCATGGTGTTCATGTATAACAAAAAAAATATTCTTCTAATTTAATGCATTATATTATCATTGGTGTCATTATAATATACTACAAAATAAACTCAAGCAGGAATAGATTTTTTCCTTTTGGACAGTAGAAGCTTCATATTACTAAGATCTCTGTAAAGCACTATTTCTTTCATTGTTTAAGTATCGCCTAAAGAAGTCTGTTTGCTTTTGAGACAAATACTACATAAATTAGACATTATATTAGACTCATAAAAAAAATGATCACTAATTTATACAATTATTGCCTTTCCTATATTATCTTGGTCTCTAACACAGGAAATAGATTCCAGATGACAACTAGTGATGGTAGCCATTACAGCTTTGCTCAGCTGACAAACTCAGCATCGCTAATGTACGTACACGACCGTTCAAAAGTTTGGGGTCACCCAGACAATTTTGTGTTTTCCATGAAAACTCACGCTTATATTTATCAAATGAGTTGCAAAATGACTAGAAAATATAGTCAAGACATTGACAAGGTTAGAAATAATGATTTTTATGTGAAATAATAATTTTCTCCTTCAAACTTTGCTTTCGTCAAAGAATGCTCCATTTGCAGCAATTACAGCATTTCAGACCTTTAGGGTATGTGCACACGCTAGCTACCTTTTACGTCTGAAAAGACAGACTGTTTTCAGGAGAAAACAGCTGCGTCGTTTCAGACGTAAAAGTTCCTTGCATTATGCGAGGCGTCTGTGACGCTCGTAAATCTTGAGCTGCTCTTCATTGACTTCAATGAAGAACGGCTCAAATTACGTTGCAAATAAGTGTCCTGCACTTCTTTGACGAGGCAGTCATTTTACGCGTCGTCGTTTGACAGCTGTTAAACGACAACGCGTAAATGACAGGTCGTCGGCACAGCACGTCGGCAAACCCATTCAAATGAATGGGCAGATGTTTGCCGACGTATTGTAGCCCTATTTTCAGACGTAAAACGAGGCATTATACGCCTTGTTTACGTCTGAAAATAGGTTACCTTTCCCTGTCTTTTATCGCTTCATCTAATGAATGACCAGAAAAGCAAAAAGCACGGCGCCACATAGTGCAGGTCAATGGGGTTTAAATAGAATATTGAACGTGGTCTATTATGCTCACCACGATAGTGCTTGGAAAAGGCAATGAAAAAGTCCACAGGTGCTGCTGCCAGGATCCAAACCGGTAAACCAGGTGGTCACCGCTAGTTAGAACGTAAAGAGGTAGTGGAAAAAGGGAGGATCCCGTGAGGCGCTGCTGCATGGCTGTTGAAGGAACTCAGCGATGGTAGACAAAATGATATAAATAAATATATGTTTATTGAAAAACATTAATAATAATGGCTACGCGTTTCAACGCTGTACTAGCGTCTTCCTCAGGCCGTTAAAATTACATACAAAAGAGGTTGCTTATATATCAACGGAAATCTAAGCACACAGGAAGGAAAAAAAAGGGGTCAAAAGGGGAAAGGTCAAAGAATGATTGTGACGTCATAAATAACATCTATATCGGAAAATTGTTTCGAATTGTTTATGACGTCACAATCATTCTTTGACCTTTCCCCTTTTGACCCCTTTTTTTTTCCTTCCTGTGTGCTTAGATTTCTGTTGATATATAAGCAACCTCTTTTGTATGTAATTTTAACGGCCTGAGGAAGACGCTAGTACAACGTTGAAACGCGTAGCCATTATTATTAATGTTTTTCAATAAACATATATTTATTTATATTATTTTGTCTACCATCGCTGAGTTCCTTCAACAGCCACGCAGCAGCGCCTCACGGGATCCTCCCTTTTTCCACAACCTCTTTACGTTCTAATGAATGACAGGACTGTACTGACCTTGGACGCAGACGGAGGGTGAGCGGAGAATAAGTCAAGGGGAGATGAATGATGGATAAGACAAATGAAACGAGTCCTCAGTGTGTGTACTATAATATGCAGTGTGTGTATGTGTGTGTATATATACACACACACACATATATACAAACACATATATATACATATACACACACATTTTATATATATATATATATATATATATATATCACACACACACACACACACACACACATATACAAACATATATACATACACACACACACACACACACATTATATATATATATATATATATATAACACACATGTGTGTGTGTGTGTATATATATATATATATATATATATAGCAGATATAAAAAAATGGCGACAGCACCCTGCTTAAAACACTAATGCCACCTAAACCACTAAATATAAATAGATATGCACTAAAGCTAAATCTACCTACAAATAGGGAGGTTCTTAGTGCACATTTTGATCAAAAAGTGTTAGCCCACCTGCCACAACAAGGCGACCTCTGTAAGGTGGGAACCTACGCTGCACATACACCCAGAACTGGGACTAAGCCTACATATATACCTGGGGATGGTAGAATCCAGCATTGAACTGATTAAAATCACCCAGGGCAGAGTGGGAGGAGTGCAAGAACAACAAGTGGAGGCAGTCACTAACCCCACATATATGGATACCATAAACACAACAAAAATTGAACAGCACATTCCAACTAAATGATACAAAATACGCAGGTGCAAGAACACCTATGACTGCAGATATACAGCAGATATAAAAAAATGGCGACAGCACCCTGCTTAAAACACTAATGCCACCTAAACCACTAAATATAAATAGATATGCACTAAAGCTAAATCTACCTACAAATAGGGAGGTTCTTAGTGCACATTTTGATCAAAAAGTGTTAGCCCACCTGCCACGACAAGGCGACCTCTGTAAGGTGGGAACCTACGCTGCACATACACCCAGAACTGGGACTAAGCCTACATATATACCTGGGGATGGTAGGATCCAGCATTGAACTGATTAAAATCACCCAGGGCAGAGTGGGAGGAGTGCAAGAACAACAAGTGGAGGCAGTCACTAACCCCACATATATGGATACCATAAACACAACAAAAATTGAACAGCACATTCCAACTAAATGATACAAAATACGCAGGTGCAAGAACACCTATGACTGCAGATATACAGCAGATATAAAAAAATGGCGACAGCACCCTGTATATATATATATACACATACACACATATACGCTACCGTTCAAAAGTTTAGGGTCACTTAGAAATTTCCTTATTTTTGAAAGAAAAGCACAGTTTTTTTCAATGAAGATAACATTAAATTAATCAGAAATACACTCTATACATTGTTAATGTAGTAAATGACTATTCTAGCTGCAAACGTCTGGTTTTTAATGCAATATCTACATAGGTGTATAGAGGCCCATTTCCAGCAACCATCACTCCAGTGTTCTAATGGTACATTGTGTTTGCTAACTGTGTTAGAAGGCTAATGGATGATTAGAAAACACTTGAAAACCCTTGTGCAATTATGTTGGCACTGCTGTAAACAGTTTTGCTGTTTAGAGGAGCTATAAAACTGACCTTCCTTTGAGCTAGTTGAGAATCTGGAGCATTACATTTGTGGGTTCGATTAAACTCTGCAAATGGCTAGAAAAAGAGAGCTTTCATGCGAAACTCGACAGTCTATTCTTGTTCTTAGAAATGAAGGCTATTCCATGCGAGAAATTGACAAGAAACTGAAGATGTCCTACAACGGTGTGTACTACTCCCTTCAGAGGACAGCACAAACAGGCTCTAACCAGAGTAGAAAGAGAAGTGGGAGGCCCCGCTACTCAACTGAGCAACAAGACAAGTACATTAGAGTCTCTAGTTTGAGAAATAGACGCCTCACAGGTCCTCAACTGGCAGCTTCATTAACCCCTTCCCGCTCCTGGACGTATGATTAGGTCATGGTAGCTGTATCGTTCGCGCTCCATGACCTAATATTACGTCTCGGGAGTGTGATCGCAATGGGGTCACTTTACGCCTTGATCTCCATGCAGGTTCAAATCGATAGATAGGACGAGCTGCTCGGAGAAGTAACAGATACACTGAGACGTTTCTCAAGGTAAAATACTTCTAATTTATTGAACTACAGACGTTCATACTTAAAGCATCAGACGAACAAAGAACATTCCATAACATATGAGTCATCTGTATATTCAAGCCTTACAGCTTCCTTTCCCATAAAGCTCATTGGTGGAGCACCAGGTATTCCCTTATGTTTCCTTTATGCTTAGGGGGGTGGTCAAGTGATTGACCACCATCTGTTTGCAATTTTCAAGGGACGGCAGAGCATCTGCAAACTATTTCTTCTCTTAACCTTTCTAAAATACCCATTATATTGTAACACATGTTCTCCTTTATAACATTTCACTCCTTATGGTCCCAAATACATTATATATGTATATTTATACCATAACAATCCCTCCTTTTGTGATTTTACCAACACCTAAATTCCAATGCTACTTCTATCTCCGGATAGCAAGGCTTCGATGCATTTCTTCACTTGATTCACACAGGTATGTAGGTGGGGTAATCTCACAACATTCTTTCATCATAATGTATAGGCCTCTGATTGAATGCTTCCCTTATTTTACAAAATGCATAACAATTAAAACATGTAAGCAATACAAATAATATCATTAAACAAATCAATGGTTGGAAAAGCACATGTAATATTTTAGTAGCTGTAGGTGAGAATCCTGTAAAAACGTCATACCAGTGATGGGCACTAGCATCTTTAATTGCTGATGACAAATGTATCACTTCCCTAGCTGCTATTGTAGCCAATATTTTCACCCTACTTAGAGTTACATTATGGGCTTGGATTCGTTTTTCAACTTCTCCTGATCGTTGTAACACCTTTTTCAATTCGTCTAAAGATAAACTAAAGTTTCCATAGGGCAAAGGTTCAGGTACCCATATAGTGGACATTATTTCTTCTAAAGTAGGCAGGAACACTATAGTTTGGTTCCCCCAAGTCAAATGCGTCACATTGTATAGACATCCTGAAAATGGTCCTGTGAGTTTAAACTGGCTAAGGGTCTACTTGTTGTTAGTTATTAAACATACATGCTGTGGACCTACTTCAATATAAACCTGTAGGTTAGCTTCTGGGATTATAGTGAGTGCGCATACATTATCCTGGTGCTGCATTAGACAGGGTTCATATATCCCTGACTGTTGATTACATACATATCCTTGCTCTGTTAACTGGCACAAATCTATATTCCTTGTCTTATTTTGAGAATCTATGTGTGTTCCTTTCATTTCCGGCATCCAATATTGTCCTAATAATGTCACCGGATCAATCATTACCATTGGCATAACAATAAATTTGCATAATAGAGTAGGATTTTTCACATTAAATGCTATTAGTCTTCCTGCACACCATATAGGTGTACACTCAGTATACTCAGGCTGTAACAATAACCACGTATCATTTCTCTTTCCTATGGGCAGAATGTCTGTCCATTGCCTAACATGACTACTAAACAATTTATTCATCTGTTCTTGTTGCCACATCGTTTTAAGCGTACATACTGTCCAATTTACAAAAGTTGATACATTCTGTAATGTTCTATATTCGGTTAGCATACTTTCATTAAAAACATTTAGAAACAGTTCATCTATAGCTAACCCTTTTTGCTGTAAGTCAAAGGTAGTAGGTAACCATGACGCACCTATCCTTAATGCAGTAGATGTGTCATCTCCCACTGAGTTTAATTTGTTCATAACTGTTTCTAACTGTATACCATTCAATACTCCTAATCCCGTTCCTACCCCTCCTAATAGCGTGTCATACCATTCTCTTTTTTGTCTATGACAGCTGGGGGATTCAGGGAAGGAAATATTGAAGTGTACATTCTTTTTCTGCTGTTGGGTTACAGCACTCTTACAAGTGTGTGGGATTCTTTCCAGACTTTGTACTGTTATATGTGGCTTAAAACTATCTCTTAAAATTGTTATCAAGAATACAAAATATATTCTATTTCTTATTTCGCTATTATTCATACATAATATCATCCCATCAGTTTCTTTTATTACAATCGTAGAGTTGAGCCTCTCCTTGTTGCATCTTTCATAAGTCTTATTTATCATTTCGTTTCTATTTTTACTGGTTGTATATTTCTGTAGATACTGTAAATCTGGTTCATAACAACAAAGCAACAGCCCCGGCGTCTCTTCTTGTATGCTAATGTTGGCTGTTTTGTCTATGTGAAGGTACACAGTCCCTCCATGTGGTCCCTTTTTCCAAGTCCCTTCGGTTATAGTCACATTTGTAGTATAACACGGGGCATTGGCCTTACAGGTGTAGTTACCCTGCTTTCTATCCACTGTGGCATTCGCCCACCCTGTCCTGAACTGTTCCAGTGATTCTGTACTGATTACGTGTACAGGAGTAGCAGTTCTGCCTTTTTGTATAAGAGCAGACGCAACAACCGCCGCAACAACCGCAAAGATCTTCATTCTTCTGGCTGAAGAACCTTTTTACAATGACTGGCATCAATCCAGCTTGCCTTTCCTTCGAGCTTCACTGAGGTGCTTGTTGTGAGTAGGACTTGAAACGGTCCGTCAAATCTTGGGTCTAGACTTTTCCTCACGTGTCTCTTAACGACCACCCAATCTCCCGGTTCTAACTTATGCGTCCCTTCAACTGAATCAGGATCTGGAATGGAAGCAAAGACTTGTGCATGCACCTTGGTCAATTGTTTGTTCAGCGTTGATACATAATCTGTTAGTCTACCATACTGCATTTGGAGCACCTGTGGAAAATAACATCCTAATCTGGGAGCCGATCCAAATAAGATCTCATATGGGCTGAGACCTGTTCTTTTTGTTGTAGTGTATCTTACTGAGAACAAGGCTAATGGTAGACACTCGGTCCATGGTTTCCCGGTTTCTACCATTGCTTTTTGGATTTTCAATTTGAGAGTCCCATTTAGTCTCTCAACCTTCCCACTGCTCTGTGGATGGTATGGTGTATGTAGGGCTTGACTTATGCCTAGAGCTGACAACACATGGTTCATGATTTCACCCGTAAAATGAGTTCCTCTGTCGCTCTCGATCACCTCTGGAACTCCATATCTGCACACCACCTCGTTGATCAGTTTCTTTGCTGTGGCTACGGCTGTAGCTTTGGTTACTGGAAATGCTTCTGGCCATCCTGAAAAGAGATCAATACAAACAAGCACATACTCATAGGTACCGACTTTTGGTAATTGAATATAGTCTATCTGTAGTCTCTGGAATGGGTAAATTGACTTTGGGGTGTGTTTTTGTGGCACTTTCACTGTTCTCCCCACGTTATTGGTGGCACATACCATACACCCTTGTACAAACTTACTCGCTACAGTGCTAAACCCTGGAGCATACCAGGTTTTGTTAACCAAGTCCATCATTGCTGTTTTTGACTGGTGTGTCTGTCCATGCGTTACCTGTGCCATCATAGGGAACATTGTTTGTGGCAGACACAGCTTATTTTGTTGTTGCCATAGTCCATCCGCTCTCAGGGTAGCTCCCTGATTCTGCCATCTAGTCTGCCATCTTCTTCTTTGGATATTTGGTTTTGCAGATTTTGTAGTATTGTGGGGCTGATGTTGACCATGGAGTCTTCAGGATGTTGGTACATCATAACTGTTAGGGTATGTTCACACGCTGAGAGGCAGTTACGTGTGAAAAGACAGACTGTTAACAGCTGCCTCGTTTCACACGTAAAAGCTCCTCCTCGTAATTTACGAGGCGTCTGAGACGCTAGTAAACCTTGAGCCGTGCTTCATTGATTTCAATGAAGAACGGCTCAAATTACGTGGCAAAGAAGTGCCCTGCACTTCTTTGCCGAGGCAGTAAATTTACGGGTCGTCGTTTGACAGCTGTCAAACGACGACTCGTAAATAACAGGTCGTCTGCACAGTACGTCGGCAAACCCATTCAAATGAATGGGCAGATGTTTGCCGACGTATTGTAGCCCTATTTTCAGACGTAAAACGAGGCATAATACGCCTCGTATACGTCTGAAATTTGGCCGTGTGAACATACCCTTACTGGACCTACTGGCTTTAAGGCTGCTGCTTTTGCGGCTTGGTCTGCCAAAGCATTTCCTTTTGTCTCTGGTGAACTCACCTTAGTGTGAGCTTTAATTTTTACTACTGCTACTTCTGTGGGTAACATCAGGGTCTCCATCAAGTATTTTACAAAGTCTGCATTCTTTACAGGTGTACCTGCAGAGGTCAAAAATTGTCTTGCCCTCCATATGGGGCCATAGTCATGTGCAATGCCAAAAGCATATCGAGAGTCAGTGTATATATTTGCTGTCTTTCCTTCTGCATGTTGGCATGCTGCTGCCAGGGCCTTAAGCTCCGCTTCTTGTGCTGAGCGGGACGCTGGTAAGGAGGCTGCTTCTAGGACTACATCTTCGGTGGTTACTGCATATCCTGTAAGAAAAGATCCTTCTACAAAATACATTGAACCATCCACAAAGAGTATTAGGTCTGGGTTTTGGAGTGGGGTATCTTTTACATGTGCAAACCCCACTGTTTCCTGGGCCATACAATCATGTTCATCAGTTTCAGGCAAAAATTGTGACCATACTTTACCTACGTCTTCTCCCCCTTGCTCCAAAGGCAGTAAGGTAGCTGGGTTCAATGTAGTACAGCGGTGTAAAGTAACCTGCTCAGGAAGAAGAAGTGCACAGGTTAATCTCAAATGTCTTGCTGTTGACAAGTGCTTCGGCTGTACTTGAGTAAAAATAGCAGTAATATCATGTGGTACAAAAACTTGGACTGGAAATGCCAGGACCAAATCTGAGGCCTTGTTTAACATTGAATTTACAGCAATGATAGCTCTCACACATGATGGGGAACCTCGGGCCACAGGGTCTAGTCTAGCTGAATAATATGCTACCGGGCGCTGCTGTGGTCCATGACTTTGTGTGAGAACTGCAGTGGCATGTCCATTTTGTTCAGTACAGTACAACCTGAAGGGTTTGTCATAGTCTGGAGTACCAAGGGCTGGTGCTGTTTGTACTACTAATTTAAGGCTATGAAAATTCTCTTCAGCTTCTGGGGTGAGTCCGAATGGCTGACTTTTTAGGCAATCATACAGGGGCTGCATGAGGATCGATGCTGATCTGATCCAGGGCCTGCAATAGGATACAAGACCCAGGAATGTCCTGAGGGTGTTTAATGACGTGGGCAATGGCAATAGAGTAATGGCTTGAACCCTATCAGGAGTAAGGTGTCGTGTGCCTTGAGCCACACAATGTCCCAAAAATACCACTTGTGTGCAACAAAACTGCAACTTGTCTTTTGATGCTTTGCAGCCATGGTTAGCTAGGAACGTGAGGAGTGACACAGAAGCCTCTGCGCACTCTGGTTGGGAGGGACAGCAAAGGAGTAGATCATCAACATACTGCAATCCTCTCTTTTTGCATTGTCCTTCCTGTTTTGCTCTTTTTGCTCCTCTTCGTCTTGCTGCCCCACATGCAAAACAAGTATCCCTCCATGCTTGATTCTGCTGACCACACACTCTACACGTCCATCCCCCTGGTCCCTGCGTCGTGACTACCCCATACCCCGGTGGGCTACTTGCTTTTTCCTGGATTTTCATTATAGCAATCATAATAAAACTTTTTCTTACATTCTGTTTCCATGCATCCCCCTCGCGTTACTTCCTCTGACACCTTCTCCCATGCTTCTGCTTTCCCCTGTAACTTTTTATCTTTCAACCATCCACGTTTTGTGTCACAACATTCATTCAATTTTTCCGGATCTAATCTTCCCGCTTTTCCCATTCCACATGCCTTCATTAACTGATTCGTTCCTTTTGTCACATCCTTTCCCTCTCTTTCCGCCACTACCTGTTTGGCTGTCAGTCCTTGTGGGTGCTCATCTCGTAATAGGGACACCAAGTTCCCCATTGTTGCCTAGTTATAAGTGGTCGCCTATGGGCAGACCCTAAGTTATGTAGGGGGTAATTTTCCTGATAGGTGAATTCCTTTCTCACCTATTTGAGACAGTTACTTATACCCTCGAAACTTCTTTTTAAAGAGGGTAACCAAGTTTCCCATCTTGTGACTGTAAGTGGTGGCCTTAGGCACACCCGTATTTTGTTACAGATTTTAGCTACTGACAGATGAATTCTATTCTCATCTATTTTAGACAGTTTCTAGTTTCCATACTTACTTATTTTGTTACAGATTTTAGCTACTGACAGATGAATTCTATTCTCATCTATTTTAGACAGTTTCTAGTTTCGGTACTTACTTTCTACTCTGGCCAGAGAATCTTCCTTTTACAGTCCTTTTATAACTAGCTTACTTTCTTCGTCTGAGACACCACTCGAGTACGTGCCCTCCGCACCATAAGAGTAATATGACAAATATTCCTAATCCAAATAACAAGGCAAACGTAAAATCAAGCTGTTCATTTGACATGCCGGTTTATCGGACTGCAGAAAATTCTGGAATTTTGAGCTGAAAATCAGCGCATGATAATCCCCGCAAGTACTCCAATTGTGTACACAAGTTCTCGGTATTTTGCCGGATTATCGGACTGCACAAAATTTTCGATTTCCGGGCTAAAATTTAGCCTATCATAATCCCCGTAGTCACCTGAAGCATGTACACATGTTTCTGGTAATTTGCCGGATTATCGGAATTTTTTTCCAAAAACAATTTCCTTATTCTAAAATGCATTTGTGACACAAAACTGGGTTTCTACAACATTCATACAAATACTGCCATAGAGATCAGGCACTTTATCCTGAGGGTAGGATTTATTTTAGACTTGACCAGATTTTTACACTAAAAATACCCTCATGTGGCCCCTCTATTCCTTAGGAGTACTACCGGGAAGGTGACCTACCAGACAGGAAGGTGCAGAGCAGAGTTTGTAAGAATTAAGTCTTCTTACCTTGCTGCAGCAGTGGTCTGCACGTTCCTTCGTCCGGGAGGTCGCCATTCAAGTCCCGGGAGATCCCCTGGGTGGGGTGCCGTCCTTCTGGTCAAGTCCCTGTTCGGGCGCCAATTTCTGTGATCGCAATGGGGTCACTTTACGCCTTGATCTCCATGCAGGTTCAAATCGATAGGTAGGACGAGCTGCTCGGAGAAGTAACAGATACACTGAGACGTTTCTCAAGGTAAAATACTTCTAATTTATTGAACTACAAACGTTCATACTTATAGCATCAGACGAACAAAGAACATTCCATAACATATGAGTCATCTGTATATTCAAGCCTTACATCTTCCTTTCCCATAAAGCTCATTGGTGGAGCACCAGGTATTCCCTTATGTTTCCTTTATGCTTAGGGGGGTGGTCAAGTGATTGACCACCATCTGTTTGCAATTTTCAAGGGACGGCAGAGCATCTGCAAACTATTTCTTCTCTTAACCTTTCTAAAATACCCATTATATTGTAACACATGTTCTCCTTTATAACATTTCACTCCTTATGGTCCCAAATACATTATATATGTATATTTATACCATAACAGGAGTAACGGCCGTTTCGGCCGTCCACCCGACATATACAGGAGCTGTGACAGCTGATGTCTCGTACAGCAGCTGTGACAGCTCCTACAGCGGGGACCGATCGCTGTGTCCCCGCTGATTAAACCCTTAAAAGCTGCATTCAATAGAGATCGCGGCTTTTTAGGGGTTAAGCTGCCATCGCCGGCCTGCTACACGATAGCGGCCGGCGATGGTGACTATGGCAACCGGACACCAAACAATGGAGTCCGGTTATGCCATCGACGGAAGCCTAGTGGGTCCTGACAAAGTCAGGACCCACTATGCTTGCTATCAGTGAGTAGCTGACAGCTCTAATACACTGCACTATGCATGTAGTGCAGTGTATTAGAATTGCGATCAGGGCCTCCTGCCCTCAAGTCCCCTAGTGGGACAAAGTAATACAGTAAAAAAAAAAGTAAAAAAAAGATGTGTAAAAATAAGAAAATAAAAGTAAGTAAAAATCCCTCTTTTTACCTTATCAGTCCTTTATTATTAATAAAAATATATAAATAAACTATACATAATTGGTATCGCCGTGTCCGTAACGGCCTGAACTACAAAATTATTTCATTATTTATCCCGCACGGTGAACGCCGTAAAAGAAAATAATAATAAACCATACCAGAAACACAATTGTTTGGTCACTTCACCTCCCAAAAAATGGAATAAAAAGAGAGAAAAAAGTCGCATGTACCTAAAAATTTAACTTATCGAAACTACAGTTCGTTACGCAAAAAATAAGTCCTCGTACGGCTTTATTGATGGAAAAATAAAAAAGTTCTGGCTCTTAGAATAAGGTAACACAAAAAGTGAATGATTTTTTACAAAACGTATTTTATTGTGCAAACGCTATAAGACATAAAAAAAACTATAAACATATGGTATCGCCATAATCGTATCGCCCCGCAGAATGCAAGTTAAAAAGGCGTATTGTTGGTCACTAAGGGGTTAATGGAGCTGTAGGCACATGTATGCAGTGAGCGCACCCCCTAATAGTCGGCCATAGCGAAGAGACTGCTGAATAAACAACCTGCGACTAGAGACATGCTGGGCGTTATAGTACCACATAGCAGCAGACCAATACTGAACGTCATTACCGGAAAGAGCGTGTCCTGTCAGCGGAGCACACGACACACGAGAAAACCGCCTCTCCTCTCGGGTAATACCTCACGCCGGTCCTGCAGGTGTCGCTGTCCGCGGCCGCTTGGTCTCACGTTTTTTCCTCGCTTTGAATCTAAACATCCGACCACGTCCAGTCCGCTCTCTGCTGTTACTTAGGAAACGGGGCGGAACCTATAACTGGCCAATAGCTGCTGGCCATTTTTTCTTTATCCAATAAACTTTATTGTACAGAACAATTTAGACAACCTAAAGCTGCTGCTCGCTGGCGTTCGCCACCGGGGTGCTTAGGGTGGCAGGAGGTCCTGCCCGTCTTATCAGAGTTGTCCTTGAATTAAATGGAGAAGATGTTTTGGAATATTGGGCAGGGGCATAGCTGGGGGGGAAACAGTTATGAAAAATGGGGGAACCCCACATCGATTTTTCCAATTATTATTTATTTTATTTTTTTAGATCGACGTGGGCCCCTCCCCCCCACATTTTTAGAGCCAGCCAGATACAACAGAGCAGCAGCCGAGCATTACCAGGGTGGGAAGGGCCACTGTTTTTGTACTTTACCAGCCTGCGGCCGCCCCGGTGCCGGCCATCACTACAGATGGCGTCCGCCTGCCGGGACCTCCGCCAATCAGCTGTATTGGAAGGGGTGCAGAGA
This sequence comes from Rhinoderma darwinii, assembly GCF_050947455.1. NCBI lineage: Eukaryota > Metazoa > Chordata > Amphibia > Anura > Rhinodermatidae > Rhinoderma > Rhinoderma darwinii. Next base: position 308,164,707 of record NC_134690.1, on the reverse strand, counting down.
TAGTGAAAGCACTGCTTCCCCTTCATTCCCGTCACTTCTGAATCACCGTCAAACCGCAGTGAGAGCGCTGCACCCCCTTCAAAACAGCTGATTGGCGGGAGTCCCGGCAGGCGGACCCCGACCCATCAGCTATTGATAGCCTATCCTGGGGATAGGCCATACATTTTTAGGGACTGGACAACCCAGGCCCCAGCAGGCAGTAATAGTATACTTACCCTCCCCTTCAGCTCCGACCGCAGCGGAGGTCCTGACTCCATCCAGAGTCGGGATTTTGCGCACAGCGATGCGACATCATGACGTGAAGAGACGCCAGGATCTCCCCTGCGCACGGAACAAGGAGGATAAGTATATTGTAAGTAACTATAGTAACAGGGGCCCGTGTAGTTTATTTCACAGGACCCAGGAGGTACTATAGTAACATTTTATAGACGTGCGGGAGGCCGCGGGAAATTGCGACCACTGCGACCCCTACAGTTATGCCACTGTATGGAGAAATGACTATACAAGGGATAAGATTTATTTGCTAATAGTGGACTGCCCCTTTAAGGGGATTAGTGACTGCTATACTGTATAAAAGGGCGTCTGTTATTCAGGGACTTTGCTGGTTACTCAGAAAGGGGCGTGTGAAACGTTTTCAGCTAAAAAGAGAGCCTTGGTGGACTATTCCTTTAAAGAGGCTCTGTCACCACATTATAAGTGGTCTATCTTGTACATGATGTGATCGGCGCTGTAATGTAGATTGCAGCAGTTTTTTATTTAGAAAAACAATCATTTTTGACGGAGTTATGACCTATTTTAGCTTTATGCTAATGAGTTTCTCAATGGACAACTGGGTGTGTTTTACTATATGACCAAGTGGGCGTTGTGGAGAGAAGTGTATGACGCTGACCAATCAGTGACCAATCAGCATCATACACTTCTCTCCATTCATTTACACAGCACATCTTGATCTTATTAGATCTCTATGTGCAGACACATACACACACTAATGTTATGTTAAGGATCTGCCAGGCACAGCGTCTGTACCCACGCCCATAGGTAATCAGCCTGCACCTGCTTCTATGTCTGTGAGACTGACTCCATCTTCCACCACTCAGGATGGCAGGCTTAGGAGTGGGAGAGCCTATCATAGCCTGGCCAGACGGAGCTAGCTCCCGCCCTCTGTCTATTTATACCTGCCTTTCCTGTTCCTCCTTGCTTGTGATTTTTGTTTTGTTTCCTGGCCGTGCTGCAGCTTCTTTATCCATTTGACCCTGCTTCATATCGACCCTGGCTTACTGACTACTCTCCTGCTCTGCGTTTGGTACCTCGTACACTCCTCGTTTGACTCGGCTTGTTCACTACTCTACTGCTCTGCATTTGGTACCTCGTACACTCCTGGCTTGACTCGGCTCGTTCACCACTCTTGTTGCTCGCGGTGTTGCCGTGGGCAACTGCCCCTTTTCCCTTGCTTCTGTGTACCCTTGTCTGTTTGTCTGTCGGGCACTTATTGAGCGTAGGGACCGTCACCCAGTTGTACCCCGTCGCCTAGGGCGGGTCGTTGCAAGTAGGCAGGGACTGAGTGGCGGGTAGATTAGGGCTCAGTTGTCTGTTTCCTTACCCCGTCATTACATGTTACTCAAGTGTCCTGACAGTGAATAGACATCACTACCAGCCAGGACGTGATGTCTATTCACAATCCCGACACTTCAGTAACGTTTGAGTTTGACTTACAACACAGTTTATCGAGATCACGCTGGGCTGTCATTTACAGCGAGATCTCGTTGTGCTGTGCTGTAAATCCCACACAAACATTAGCGAAGTGTCAGGATTCTGAATAGACATCATGTCCTGGCTGGAGATGATATCTATTAGCTCTCAAGACACTTCAGTAACGTTAATGTGTGTGTATGTGGCTGCACATAGTGATCTAGTAAGATCACTATGTGCAGAGTAAATGAACGGAGAGAAGTGTATGGCGCTGATTGGTCAGCGTCATACACTTCTCTCCACAACGCCCACTTGGTTAAAATGTAAAACACGCCCAGTTGTCTATTAAGAAACTCATTAGCATAAATCTAAAATAGGTCATCACTCCGTCAAAAATAATCGTTTTTCTAAATAAAAAAACACTGCTGTAATCTACATTACAGCGCGGATCACATCATGTACAAGATAGGTCACTTATAATGTGGTGACAGAGCCTCTTTAAGTGTCTTTTAGAATATGTTGGAGATCTGGGATCAGTGTAAGAAGATGTATTGCCCATAGTGTTTGCTAGTCGACTTTTCACTCACTAAAATCCAATGTAATTTAATCCGGCATTTGATAATCCAGAAAGTCTGATGATCTGGCTCTTGTTTCCAGCACAAATCTGTATAATGTGGAACCAATGAAGAAATTCCTCTAAGGAAATGTTGTTCTGAAATAATGGAAAGGGTGAAGCTGGGCCCTGAGGAGTGGGGGGCCGACATGCCACATTAGAGGACTCCAGTACTATACATGGACATGATAATTGGGGGTCCCTGATACAGATTTACATTGGGAGCTTCAAGTTATGACTGCTTACAAGTCAGTTTCATATACCTTTGTGTGTCGTCTGATAATCGAGCACCTATAAAGTCCCATTGATGCCAGATTAAAGGAATTTTCTGTACGTTGTGCACTACAGAGTCATGTAACATTGCTGCGTCCCTGAGGCGTCTTGTGAATATACAAGACTGTTCTGGAAACAAGTGCTGAATTATCAGATTTTCTGGATGATCGGAAGCCGGATTAAGGGAATTTCAGTGTATTTACATCACGTGCGCCGCGCGACCTGACTCATCTTTATTTTTATACAGACGTCACATGACCTGGTTGTTGTAGTTTTATTTTTTATTATATGAAAGTTCCCACATATTAAATCCTTGTGTGAATGATGGGAATCCGAATCCCATATATGAGGCCGGCCCCGCAGAGAACAAGATTATGTAATATATTGATTATAGGCGTATGGATAGAGAACAGTCCAGCAGGCAGCACAGTATCGTCTTGTATCTATTGTGAAGCGATTTGGCAGCAGAATCAGGTTTTGTCGTGTACGGGTTGAACCCACGACTATTAGTAATAATGAAGCGGATCATATTGGTACATCGTGCCCCCTCCCCTCTCAGATCCGGTTATTCCGTGTCCATTCGTTGAACGGTTTCTTCCACCAGATCGCAGCGAGTTACGGTTTCGCTCAGGACGGCGGTGGTGCCCCGCAGGTAACGATAAGAAGCGAACCTGGGATGAGAGTAGGGAGAAGGATTATACGTAGACCGTGCGACATTGGTACCATCTGATGTAGTGTCCGCAGCGGGGGCATGTATAGGGGACGGGGCAGGACATGTTCACATTATGGCTCAGGGTATATTCACACCCAGGGTCGTACTGGCCCACCAGAAGATCCTGCGGTTGGCCCTGAAGATCAAGCAGAAGACCCCCCCATTGGGAGCTGACACCACACCAATCATAAGTGTAGAGCTAACCTGAGCCCCCGACCCATGGGCACCATAGCAGCCGTAGGGGCTGATTCTATGTACGCACTGCAGGGTTTTATGTAAGTTCTGCAGCTTTCTAATGTGCTTTGTACTTCAATTCTCATCATTTCCAAGATATCTGCTTGCTATCAGTGAATGAAGCATGCATAGTTGCAACCCATTATGTCAAGCTGAAAATGTGCGTTGCTTGTCACAGTCAGACGGTGTGATCAAGTTGTGGTGCATTGCCATGAAATTGTTATGGTAATCACAAATATAAACCGCGATTTGACTGCACCATGTGAATAGACCCTAGCAGAGTTAGGTCAGAACGGATTTTCATTTTCTGGATGTAAACAATTAATATTTCCATTCACTGCAAGCAAGCAGAAATCTTGAAATGGGTGAGGAGTTAGAGCTGATAGTATATTAGAAAGTTGCAGAACCTTTCATTATACAGTGATTAAAACATAAACCCTCCATTATGGACGATCCTTGTTCTCCCCCACAAGAGATTTCAGGGGACACTGCCGCCATCAACATTACATTGTCAGCGAGGTAGCATTGATATGGGGGTACCCTATATATGTATATGGCCTCTTATATTATTTTACCTTTTTCCCTTGGCCTCCATTTCGGTGTAACCCCTTAATACCTGTGCCCCTCCACGTGTAATGACACAAAGATCCACGCCACTGACGGAGCCAAGGTCACAGATGATGCCCGCCGTTATGGAGTCCGTGACTAGTTGCTTAGTGTCCTCCAGCTGAGAGAAGGTGGGAGTCAAATTAAATCTTACTGTCTGCATAGTGAATGAGTCTATTCACAGTATATGAGTCTATTCACACAGTGCGTCATATCGCAGCTCACTGCCACAAAGCAATAAACCACAATTTGACTGCATTGTGTGAATCGACCTATAAGGCCACTTGATCAATATTTCAGGCAAACCCCCTCCTTTGCGCAATAATGATCTACTAAAAATGAATTGAACTCATTATTTGGCAGGTATGAAAGTGCCACAGATGACCAACAGCAGCCACTATTGTTGTATAATCTGTGGTGTATGGCCAAATCACCCCGTTATACAGTGACATGACGGATAATGAGGTAATGTTGCCATTCAGGAGCCTGGGAAAGCTGGGCGGCAGTTCCTGGTGGCCATATTAGTTGTCACTAAGAAATGACAGAAAAGAAGGATAACATCTTGATAGAAGAGGGCGGCTTTTTTGGGCTCCGCAGCTGCAGGGATATTACATTTCACATTGATGCCCACATTTATGGCCCCCTGTATTCTGTGAATGGAGAGAGCATAGGGGCTGCCATAAAGTGTGACCGGCCATGACAGCAGTTTTCACTTCCCTCCATTCACGGCCTGGATCCTGCAGACGATGCTGGCGGTGATTTGAGTTCTGGATATATATTAGGGACAAGCTTACAATATATTTCCCCTATAAACTACTTAGAGGGGCTCCATGAGGTGCTCCACTTTCACTGTACTTCACGTCTTATGAGGAATATATGGCTACCTACATGAAGTTATTACGCTCTCTCCTCCATGTCAGGTTTGACCATCAGACCCCAGACCATCACATTACCTCCACCATGCTTGACAGATGGCGTCAGGCACTCTTCCAGCATCTTTTCAGTTGTTCTGCGTCTCACAATATGTTCTTCTGTGCAGGGGCGTAGCTAAAGGCTCATGGGCCCCGATGCAAAAGTTCTTATTGAGCCCCCCCCCCCCCCCGCAAGCTCTCCTAAGTGACCCAACAATGCAGCACTAGCAGCCGGGGCGTCACTAAGGCTGGGCTCACACACCCTATTTACGGACGTAATTCGGGCGTTTTAGCATTGAATTACGTCTGAAATTGCGGCTCAAAAGCGTTGGCAAACATCTGCCCATTCATTTGAATGGGTCTTACGATGTTCTGTGCCGACGTTCATTTTTTTTACGCGCCGCTGTCAAAAGGCGGCGCGTAAAAAAGACGCCCGCATCAAAGAAGTGCCTGTCACTTCTTCAGACGTAAATGGAGCCGTTTTCCATGGACTCCATGGAAAAACAGCTCCAATTACGTCCGTAATTGACGCAGCGAAAGGCACCTGCACATGCTATTACGGCTGAAATTACGGTGCTGTTTTCTCCTGAAAACAGCACCGTAATTTCAGCCGTAACGGACGCTGCCGTATGAACATACCCTCAGGGCTTAAAATGTCAGGGGAAATAGCCCCAATACATATGTGTCCGCCCCCCAAAAAATGTGTGTATAGGAGACAGCATATCTATAGCACTACGACCCTATAAACTATGGATAGGATTAGATACATTGGCTGAGCAGACAGTATCACACATGATAGGATTAGATACAGTGGCTGAGCAGACAGTATCACACATGATAGGATTAGATACAGTGGCTGAGCAGACAGTATCACACATGATAGGATTAGATACAATGACTCAGCAGACAGTATCACACATGATAGGATTAGATACAGTGGCTCAGCAGACAGTACCACACATGATAGGATTAGATACAGTGGCTCAGCAGACAGTATCACACATGATAGGATTAGATACAGTGGCTGAGCAGACAGTATCACACATGATTAGATTAGATATAGGGCCCAGCAGACAGTATCACACATGATCGGATTAGATATAGGGCCCAGCAGACAGTATCACACATGATCGGATTAGATACAGTGGCTCGGAAGGCAGTATCACACATGATAGGATTAGATACAGTGGCTCAGCAGACAGTATCACACATGATAGGATTAGATACAGGTCTCAGCTCGCTGACATTGCGGCTCCAGCGTTGGACCCAGGAAAGGTAAGAATAATAATTTTGCTTCTTTATGTGTTACTGATTATTTTTGTGCGTTTGTGTTTTTTACAGGTTCGGTTGTTGGACTTCGGATACGAGGACTTCAATGATGGCGTTTTTTTTATTCTCAATAAAATGGTTAATGAGGGTTGTGTTTTTTTATTTCAATAAAATATTTTTTCTATGTGCTTGTATCTTTTTAAACTTTATTATCACCGCCTTAGTAACGGCCGCTGGCTGATTGACAACCTCCATTACTAAGGCGGGGCTTAATGTTAGCAGGTGCAGAGGCCAACACTAACCCCCCATTATTACCCTGGTACTCACCGCCACCAGGGGTACTCGGAAGAGCCGGGTACGAACCAGTACCCGACCATTTGCAGTGACGGTCAGGCACCGGGGGCGGCCGCAGGCTGGTAGTATTAGGCTGGGTTCACACGACCATGTTACGTCCGTAATGTACGGAACGTATTTCGGCCGGAAGACCCGGACCGAACACACTGCAGGGGGCCGGGCTCCTAGCATCATAGTGATGTACGACGCTAGGAGTCCCTGCCTCGCTGCAGGACAACTGTCTCGTACTGTAATCATGATTACAGTACGGTACAGTAGTTCCACGCAGAGGCAGGGACTCCTAGCGTCGTACATCACTATGATGCTAGGAGCCCGGCCCCCTGCAGTGTGTTCGGTCCGGGTCTTCCGGCCGAAATACGTTCCGTACATTACGGACGTAACATGGTCTTGTGAACCCAGCCTTAGGCTGGGGAAGGCCAAAAACAGTGCCACCTACCACCCTGGTAATGCTGCCTGCTGCTGCTGTGTTGTATCTGGCTGGTTATGAAAATTGGGGGGGGACCCGACATCAGTCTTTCCAATAATTATTTTATTTTTTTTTTTTAAATGACGTGGGGTCCCCCCCATTTTTCATAACCAGCCAGATACAATAAAGCAGCAGCAGGCTAGCATTACCAGGGTGGGAAGGGCCGCTGTTTTTGGGCTTTCCCCTCCTGATACTACCAGCCTGCGGCCGACCCACTAGCCGACCATCACTACAGATGGTCAGGTACTGGATCGTACCCGGCTCTTCCCAGCACCCCTGGTGGCGGTGGGTACCGGGGTAATAATGGGGGTTAATGTTAGCCTTTGCACCGGCTAACACTAAGCCCCGCCTTAGCAATGGATGCTGTCAATCAGCCGGCGGCCATTACTAAGGCGGTAGTAATATAGTTTAAAAAAAATCAAAGACATAGAAAAAATATTTTATTGAAATAAAAAAAAAACCCACACAACCCTCATTAACCATTTTATTGATAATAAAAAAAAAAGCCGTCATCGAAGTAGTCCTGGAATCCGACGTAGTCTAATGACCAAACCTGTAAGAAAACACACAAAAAAACACGATTAGTAACACATGTGTTAGGCTTAGATACAGGGCCCATGTGTGATACTGTCTGTGGGACCCTGTATCTAAGCCTACCACAAGTTAGGCTTAGATACAGGGTCCAGCAGACAGTAATCTTATAAAGTATAAGATTACTGTCTGCTGGACCCTGTATCTAAACCTACAGTGTGGTAGGCTTATATACAGGGCCCATCAGACAGGATCACACATGGGCCATGTATCTAAGCCTACCATGTGATTGGCTTAGATACAGGGCCCAGCAGACAGGATCACACATGGGCCATGTATCTAAGCCTACCATGTGATTGGCTTACATACAGGGCCCAGCAGACAGGATCACACAATCTGTGATCCTGTCTCATGGGCCCTCTAAGCCTGCTAAATAGTAGGCTTAAAGGGGTTGTGCAGTCCCTAAACATTGATGGCCTATCCACAGTACAAATCCATCGGTATGATGTGCACGGCCAACTTCTTATACATATAGCATGGCGCTGTAGGGCTTCAGGACTTGATCTGACAAGTCCAACCCTCCCATGTACCTATTGTAATCCAGGATGCAGTCTGGTTTGGGGGTCTCTGTACTGGTACCTCGTACTGGTACATGGGTACTGGTGTGGCCATGTATTGTTGTCAATACAAGGACATCTCTCTTGTCCTTGTACTTGACACACAATATGTTGCTGCTAGAATGTTCCCTGCTCTCACCCCTTCTGAGTGTTTGCCCAAGCAGAGTCTTAGGGAGGCCTCTCAGATTTCTTCTAGCAGTGCCGCATTACTGGAAGCGAGGCAGTTGAAGAGTGGGACGCTGGTATAAAAATAATCCAGGGACAGGTGGTAACCCTGGTCCAGCAGTGGGTGCACCAAATCCCACACAATTTTTGCATTAACTCCCAGTAAGCATTCTGGGGGCTGACTACTGGTGTCCTTCCCTTCATATATCCTAAACCTGTAGGTATACCCTGATGCACTTTCGCACAGCTTATACATCTTCGCGCCATACCTTGCCCTCTTACCCGGCAGGTACTCGCGGAATTGAACCCTCCCTTTAAAATGTACCAAGGACTCATCAATAGAAATACACTTCTTGGGGGTGTATGCTTGGGAAAACCGGGCACTGAAACGGTCTAATAGGGGTCTCCGTTTATACAAACAGTCAAAACTGGGGTAATCTCGGGGTGGGCACGGCTCATTATCAGTATAGTGTAAGAAGAGAAGTATTGCCTAATTTTTTTATTTTTTAGTTTACAGTTCAGTTTTGAAGTTGCATTGAGGGGCCCATATATTAGAAACCCCTATCAAACACCCCATTTTAGAAACTAGACCCCTCAAAGTATTCACAACAGCATTTAGAAAGTTTATGAACCCTTTATGTGTTTCACAGAAATTTAGAGCAAAGTAGAGGTGAAATTTACTTTTTTTTTTGTCAGAAAATCCTCTTTATACCATTTTTTTTTATAACACAAAAGATTTTATCAGAGAAACGCAACTCAATACTTAATACCCAGATTCTGCAGTTTTGAGAAATATCCCACAAATGGCCCTAGTGCGGTAATGGACTGAAGCACCGGCCTCCGAAGCAAAGGAGCACCTAGTGGATTTTGAGGAATCTTTTTTATTAGGCACCATGTCCGGTTTGAAGAGGTCTTGTGGTGCCAAAACAGTGGAAACCCCCCAAAAGTGACCCCATTTTGGAAACTAGACCCCTTGAGGAATTCATTGTAGTTTTCTTGGGATTTTTGATCAGTTTTTATTCTATTTTTAGGTGGCGTGGTGACTAAAAAACAGCAATTCTACTATTGTTCTTTTATTCTATTTTTTTTACAGCGTTCACCATGAGCTATAAATGACATATTCACTTTATTCTGCGGGGCGATACGATTATGGCGATACCATATGTTTATAGTTTTTTTTATGTCTTATAGCGTTTGCACAATAAAATACGTTTTGTAAAAAATCATTCACTTTTTGTGTTACCTTATTCTAAGAGCCAGAACATTTTTATTTTTCCATCAATAAAGCCGTACGAGGACTTATTTTTTGCGTAACGAACTGTAGTTTCGATAAGTTAAATTTTTAGGTACATGCGACTTTTTTCTCTCTTTTTATTCCATTTTTTGGGAGGTGAAGTGACCAAACAATTGTGTTTCTGGTATTTATTATTATTTTCTTTTACGGCGTTCACCGTGCGGGATAAATAATGAAATAATTTTGTAGTTCAGGCCGTTACGGACACGGCGATACCAATTATGTATAGTTTATTTATATATTTTTATTAATAATAAAGGACTGATAAGGTAAAAAGAGGGATTTTTACTTACTTTTATTTTCTTATTTTTACACATCTTTTTTAAACTTTTTTTTTTACTTTATTACTTTGTCCCACTAGGGGACTTGAGGGCAGGAGGCCCTGATCGCAATTCTAATACACTGCACTACATGCGTAGTGCAGTGTATTAGAGCTGTCAGCTACTCACTGATAGCAAGCAAAGTGGATCCTGACTTTGTCAGGACCCACTAGGCTTCCTTCGATGGCATAACCGGACTCCATTGTTTGGTGTCCGGTTGAAATAGTCACCATCGCCGGCCGCTATCGTGTAGCAGGCCGGCGATGGCAGCTTAACCCCTAAAAAGCGATCGGTCCCCGCTGTAGGAGCTGTGACAGCTGCTGTACGAGACATCAGCTGTCACAGCTCCTGTATGTGTCGGGTGGACGGCCGAAACGGCCGTTACTCCCGAGACGTACTATTAGGTCATGGAGCGCGAACGATACAGCTACCATGACCTAATAATACGTCCAGGAGCGGGAAGGGGTTAATGAAGCTGCCAGTTGAGGACCTGTGAGGCGTCTATTTCTCAAACTAGAGACTCTAATGTACTTGTCTTGTTGCTCAGTTGAGCAGCGGGGCCTCCCACTTCTCTTTCTACTCTGGTTAGAGCCTGTTTGTGCTGTCCTCTGAAGGGAGCAGTACACATCGTTGTAGGACATCTTCAGTTTCTTGGCAATTTCTCGCATGGAATAGCCTTCATTTCTAAGAACAAGAATAGACTGTCGAGTTTCGCATGAAAGCTCTCTTTTTCTAGCCATTTGCAGAGTTTAATCGAACCCACAAATGTAATGCTCCAGATTCTCAACTAGCTCAAAGGAAGGTCAGTTTTATAGCTCCTCTAAACAGCAAAACTGTTTACAGCGGTGCTAACATAATTGCACAAGGGTTTTCAAGTGTTTTCTAATCATCCATTAGCCTTCTAACACAGTTAGCAAACACAATGTACCATTAGAACACTGGAGTGATGGTTGCTGGAAATGGGCCTCTATACACCTATGTAGATATTGCATTAAAAACCAGACGTTTGCAGCTAGAATAGTCATTTACCACATTAACAATGTATAGAGTATATTTCTGATTAATTTAATGTTATCTTCATTGAAAAAAACTGTGCTTTTCTTTCAAAAATAAGGAAATTTCTAAGTGACCCTAAACTTTTGAACGGTAGTGTATATGTGTGTATGTGTATATATATATATATATATATATATATATACACATGTGTGTGTTATATATATATATAATGTGTGTGTGTGTATGTATATATATGTTTGTATATGTGTGTGTGCGTGTGTGTGTGTGTGATATATATATATATATATATATATATATATATATATATATATATATGTGTGTGTATATGTATATATATGTGTTTGTATATATGTGTGTGTGTGTATATATACACACACACATACACACACTGCATATTATATTACACACACTGAGGCCTCGTTTCATTTGTCTTATCCATCATTCATCTCCCCTTGACTTATTCTCCGCTCACCCTCTGCGTCCAAGGTCAGTACAGTCCTGTCATTCATTAGAACGTAAAGAGGTAGTGGAAAAAGGGAGGATCCCGTGAGGCGCTGCTGCGTGGCTGTTGAAGGAACTCAGCGATGGAAGACAAAATGATATAAATAAATATATGTTTATTGAAAAACATTAATAATAATGGCTACGCGTTTCAACGCTGTACTAGCGTCTTCCTCAGGCCGTTAAAATTACATACAAAAGAGGTTGTGTAATGACGGGGGGTAGGGAAACGGACAAGTGAGCCCTAGTCTACCCGCCACTCTGTCCCTGCCTACTTGCAACGACCCGCCCTAGGCGACGGGGTACAACTGGGCGGCGGTCCCTGCGCTCAGTAAGTGCACGACAAACACGACAAACATACAAGGGAATACAAGCAAGGGAAAGGGGCAGTTGCCCACGGGAACACCGTGAGCAACCAGAGTTGTGAACGAGCCGAGTCAAGCCAGGAGTGTGCGAGGTACCAAACGAAGAGCAGAAGAGTAGTCAGTAAGCCAGGGTCTGTATGGAGCAGGATCAAAATAGAAGGAGCTGTAGCTGGGCCAGGAAACCACACGAAAAGAATCACAAGCACCGAGGGACAGGAAGGGCAGGCTTAAATAGACCGAGGGCGGGAGCTAGCTGAGTCAGGCCAGGTTGCGATAGGCTCTCCCACTCCTAAGCCTGCCAGCCTGAGTGGTGGAAGCTGGAGTCAGTCTCAGGGATGTAGATTCAGGTGCTGACTGATTAATTATGGGAGTTAACCCCGAAGCTATGCCTGGCAGATCCTTTACAGTACCCCCCCCTTTTATGAGGGGCCACCGGACCCTTTCTAAGTGGACCTGGCTTACTGGGGAAACGCAGGTGGAACCTCCTGACCAATACCCCAGCGTGAACATCCCGGGCGGGTACCCAAGTCCTCTCCTCGGGCCCGTATCCTCTCCAATGGACCAGGTACTGGAGGGAGCCTTGGACCATCTTGCTGTCCACAATCTTGGCCACCTCGAATTCCACCCCCTCAGGGGTGAGGACGGGAACAGGAGGTCTCCTCGAGGGAGCCAAGGACGGGGAGCAGCGTTTAAGGAGGGAGGCATGAAACACGTCGTGTATACGAAAAGACGGGGATAACTCCAGCCGGAAGGAGACAGGATTGAGGACCTCAATGACCTTATACGGCCCAATAAACCGGGGAGCAAACTTCTTGGACGGAACCTTGAGACGCAAGTTCCTAGACGACAACCACACCAGATCCCCGACCATAAACAGGGGGTTAGCAGAACGTTTTCTATCAGCCTGAGTTTTTTGTACGCTCTGGGACGCCTCTAGGTTCTTCTGAACCTGGGCCCAGACTGTGCACAGTTCCCGATGAACGACCTCTACCTCGGGATTGTTGGAACTACCAGGTGAAACGGAGGAGAACCGTGGATTAAACCCAAAATTACAGAAAAAGGGGGAGACCCCTGATGAGTTACTGACCCGGTTATTAAGGGAAAATTCGGCGAGGGGAATGAATGAGACCCAATCATATTGACAGTCAAAGACAAAACACCTTAAATATTGTTCTAGAGATTGATTAGTCCTCTCAGTTTGGCTATTGGTTTCAGGATGGAAGGCAGAGGAGAAGGACAGATCAATCTCCAACTTCATACAGAAGGCTCTCCAAAACAATGAAACAAATTGTACTCCTCTGTCCGAAACAATATTGACAGGGACCCCATGGAGACGCAGGATGTGTTTGACAAACAAGGTAGCCAACGTCTTGGCGTTGGGTAGTTTCTTGAGGGGCACAAAGTGGCACATCTTACTGAAGCGGTCTACTACCACCCACACCACCGACTTGCCTTGGGATGGAGGCAAATCGGTGATAAAATCCATGGAGATATGTGTCCAAGGTCTCTGGGGAATGGGCAACGAACGCAGTAAGCCCGCTGGTCGGGACCTGGGAGTCTTGGACCTAGCACAAACCTCACAAGCGGCGACGTAGGCCTTAACGTCTTTAGGCAACCCAGGCCACCAATAGTTTCTAGTAATGAGGTGTTTGGTACCCAGGATGCCTGGATGACCAGATAGTGCGGAGTCATGATTTTCCCTAAGTACCCTTAGCCAGAATTGCAGGGGAACAAACAGCTTGTTCTCAGGAAGGTTCCCGGGAGCTGAACCTTGATCAGCAGCAATTTCAGAGACTAAATCAGAATCGATCGAGGAAATGATTATACCTGGAGGCAAAATACAAGCAGGATCTTCCTCCGAAAGAGGGCTGGCCATGAAGCTACGCGACAGTGCATCAGCCTTAATATTTTTAGACCCAGCCCTATAGGTAACCAAAAAATTTAATCTGGTAAAAAATAACGCCCATCGAGCTTGTCTCGGGTTTAGCCTCCGGGCAGATTCTAGGAAAACCAGATTCTTGAGGTCGGTAAGGACCGTTACCTGGTGCCTAGCCCCCTCCAGGAAGTGGCGCCACTCTTCAAATGCCCATTTAATGGCTAAGAGTTCGCGGTTGCCAATATCATAGTTACTCTCAGTTGGCGAAAACTTCCTGGAGAAGTAGGCACAGGGGCGGAGATGGGTGAGGGACCTGGTACCCTGGGACAAGACAGCCCCCACTCCCACCTCAGATGCGTAAACTTCCACGATAAATGGCTCCATTTGGTTGGGCTGAACCAGCACCGGGGCCGAGATAAAGCACCTCTTAAAGACCTCAAAAGCCTGGACAGCCTCAGGAGGCCAGTGGAGGAGATCAGCTCCTTTGCGAGTGAGGTCCGTAAGAGGCTTAGCGATGACCGAGAAGTTAGCAATAAATCTCCTGTAATAATTAGCGAACCCCAAAAAACACTGTAATGCCTTCAGGGAGGCAAGTTGGACCCATTCCGCCACAGCCTGAACCTTGGCGGGGTCCATGCGGAATTCATGAGGAGTGAGGATTTGACCCAAAAATTGTATTTCCTGTACCCCAAACACACATTTTTCGGTTTTGGCAAACAGTTTGTTTTCCCGAAGGACCTGGAGCACCTTCCTGACATGCTCAATGTGGGAGGACCAGTCCTTGGAAAACACCAGTATGTCATCAAGGTACACTACAAGAAATATCCCCAGGTAATTTCTCAAAATCTCATTTATGAAATTCTGGAAGACCGCAGGGGCATTACACAACCCAAAGGGCATGACGAGGTATTCGAAATGGCCTTCGGGCGTGTTAAACGCAGTCTTCCACTCATCCCCCTCTTTGATGCGGATAAGGTTATACGCCCCCCGTAGATCCAACTTAGAGAACCATTGGGCCCCCTGAACCTGATTGAAGAGATCAGGAATCAAAGGAAGGGGATACTGGTTCCTTACCGTGACCTTATTCAGGCTACGGTAGTAAATGCATGGCCTAAGACCACCATCCTTCTTCCCTACGAAGAAGAAGCCAGCACCTACCGGAGAAGTAGAGGGACGAATGTAACCCTTGGCCAGGCATTCCTGGATATACTCTCTCTTCACGTTCGGGACAAGAAAGATTAAATATTCTACCCTTAGGAAGCTTAGCTCCTGGTACCAATTCGATAGCGCCATCGTATTCTCTATGAGGAGGTAACACTTCGGAGGCCTCCTTAGAGAAAACATCAGCGAAGTCCTGAACAAACTCGGATAGCGTGTTCGCCTCCTCAGGGGGAGAAATAGAATTAACAGAAAAACATGACGTAAAACATTCATTACCCCATTTGGTTAGCTCCCCAGTATTCCAGTCAAACGTGGGATTATGCAACTGCAACCAGGGAAGGCCTAGAACCAAATCGTACGATAATCCCTGCATCAACAGTACAGAGCACTGCTTCAAATGCATGGAGCCAACAAGGAGTTCAAAAACAGGGGTATGCTGTGTAAAATAACCATTAGCAAGAGGAGTGGAGTCGATACCCACTACCGGGACAGGTTTAGGCAAATCAATCAGAGGCATAGCAAGAGACATAGCAAATTCCACAGACATGATATTAGTAGAGGACCCTGAATCCACGAAGGCACTGTCGGTAGCAGACCTACCACCAAAAGAGACCTGAAAGGGAAGCAAGATCTTAGTACGTTTCCTATTTACGGGAAATACCTGTGCACCCAAGTGACCTCCCCGATGATCACTTAGGCGCGGAAGTTCTCTGGCTGCATTCTTACGCTTAGGACAGTTGTTCACTTGATGCTTGTCATCCCCACAGTAGAAGCAGAGACCATTCTTCCTGCGGAATTCTCTACGTTGTTGGGGGGACACGGAGGCCCCGAGTTGCATAGGTATCTCTGAGTCTTTTGGGGAGGAACGAAGCAACGGAACTTCGGGAGGCATCATGGGGGAGTCGGAGGAGAAAACACATAAACGTTCACGTTGTCGTTCCCTGAGACGTCGGTCAAGTCGTACCGCTAAAGCCATAACCTGGTCTAGGGAGTCAGAAGAGGGATAGCTAACTAGCAGGTCTTTCAGGGCATTCGACAGACCCAACCTAAACTGGCACCTTAAGGCAGGGTCATTCCACCGAGAAGCTACGCACCACTTCCTAAAGTCAGAACAATACTCCTCAACAGGTCTCTTACCCTGACGTAAGGTCACCAGCTGACTCTCGGCAAAGGCAGTCCTGTCAGTCTCGTCATAAATAAGTCCGAGAGCAGAAAAGAAACAATCAACGGAGGAAAGTTCAGGGGCGTCAGGAGCCAAGGAGAAGGCCCACTCTTGGGGCCCTTCCTGGAGCCGGGACATAATTATACCCACCCGCTGGCTCTCAGAACCTGAGGAGTGAGGCTTTAAACGAAAGTAAAGCCTACAACTCTCCCGAAAGGAGAGAAAAGCCCTCCGGTCCCCAGAGAACCGGTCGGGCAACTTGAGGTGGGGTTCAAGAGGTGAGGTGAGGGGAACTACCAAGGTAGCATCAGGCTGGTTGACCCTCTGAGCCAGGGCCTGGACCTGTAGGGAGAGACCCTGCATTTGCTGAGCCAGGGTCTCACGGGGTCCATAGTGGTGTCAGGGACCAGGGTAGACTAGGTATGGGCTTGTGATTATGTAATGATGGGGGGTAGGGAAACGGACAAGTGAGCCCTAGTCTACCCGCCACTCTGTCCCTGCCTACTTGCAACGACCCACCCTAGGCGACGGGGTACAACTGGGCGGCGGTCCCTGCGCTCAGTAAGTGCACGACAAACACGACAAACATACAAGGGAATACAAGCAAGGGAAAGGGGCAGTTGCCCACGGCAACACCGTGAGCAACCAGAGTGGTGAACGAGCCGAGTCAAGCCAGGAGTGTGCGAGGTACCAAACGAAGAGCAGAAGAGTAGTCAGTAAGCCAGGGTCTGTATGGAGCAGGATCAAAATAGGAGCTGTAGCTGGGCCAGGAAACCACACTAAAAGAATCACAAGCACCGAGGGACAGGAAGGGCAGGCTTAAATAGACCGAGGGCGGGAGCTAGCTGAGTCTGGCCAGGTTGCGATAGGCTCTCCCACTCCTAAGCCTGCCAGCCTGAGTGGTGGAAGCTGGAGTCAGTCTCAGGGATGTAGATTCAGGTGCTGACTGATTAATTATAGGAGTTAACCCCGAAGCTGTGCCTGGCAGATCCTTTACAGGCTGCTTATATATCAACGGAAATCTAAGCACACAGGAAGGAAAAAAAAAAAGGGGTCAAAAGGGGAAAGGTCAAAGAATGATTGTGACGTCATAAACAATTCGAAACAATTTTCCAATATAGATGTTATTTATGACGTCACAATCATTCTTTGACCTTTCCCCTTTTGACCCCTTTTTTTTCCTTCCTGTGTGCTTAGATTTCCGTTGATATATAAGCAACCTCTTTTGTATGTAATTTTAACGGCCTGAGGAAGACGCTAGTACAGCGTTGAAACGCGTAGCCATTATTATTAATGTTTTTCAATAAACATATATTTATTTATATCATTTTGTCTACCATCGCTGAGTTCCTTCAACAGCCACGCAGCAGCGCCTCACGGTATCCTCCCTTTTTCCACTACCTCTTTACGGTCTCACTAGCGGTGACCACCTGGTTTACCGGTTTGGATCCAGGCAGCAGCACCTGTGCACTTTTTCATTGCCTTTTCCAAGCACTATCGTGGTGAGCATAATAGACCACGTTCAATATTCTATTTAAACCCCATTGACCTGCACTATGTGGCGCCGTGCTTTTTGCTTTTCTGGTCATTCATTAGATGAAGCGATAAAACACAGGGGAAGGTAACCTATTTTCAGACGTAAACAAGGCGTATAATGCCTCGTTTTACGTCTGAAAATAGGGCTACAATACGTCGGCAAACATCTGCCCATTCATTTGAATGGGTTTGCCGACGTGCTGTGCCGACGACCTGTCATTTACGCGTCGTCGTTTGACAGCTGTCAAACGACGACGCGTAAAATGACTGCCTCGTCAAAGAAGTGCAGGACACTTATTTGCAACGTAATTTGAGCCGTTCTTCATTGAAGTCAATGAAGAGCAGCTCAAGATTTACGAGCGTCACAGACGCCTCGCATAATGCGAGGAACTTTTACGTCTGAAACGACGCAGCTGTTTTCTCCTGAAAACAGTCTGTCTTTTCAGATGTAAAAGGTAGCTAGCGTGTGCACATACCCTAAAGGTCTGCAATGCTGTAATTGCTGCAAATGGAGCATTCTTTGACGAAAGCAAAGTTTGAAGGAGAAAATTATTATTTCAAATCAAAATCATTATTTCTAACCTTGTCAATGTCTTGACTATATTTTCTAGTCATTTTGCAACTCATTTGATAAATATAAGCGTCAGTTTTCATGGAAAACACAAAATTGTCTGGGTGACCCCAAACTTTTGAACGGTAGTGTACGTACATTAGCGATGCTGAGTTTGTCAGCTGAGCAGAGCTGTAATGGCTACCATCACTAGTTGTCATCTGAAATCTATTTCCTGTGTTAGAGACCAAGATAATATAGGAATGGCAATAATTGTATAAATTAGTGATCATTTTTTTTATGAGTCTAATATAATGTCTAATTTATGTAGTATTTGTCTCAAAAGCAAACAGACTTCTTTAGGCGATACTTAAACAATGAAAGAAATAGTGCTTTACAGAGATCTTAGTAATTTGAAGCTTCTACTGTCCAAAAGGAAAAAATCTATTCCTGCTTGAGTTTATTTTGTAGTATATTATAATGACACCAATGATAATATAATGCATTAAATTAGAAGAATATTTTTTTTGTTATACATGAACACCATGCAAATTCAGAAAGTTTAGTATGATAAATAACATGTACTACATACTAATAGCTACATTATGTAAATGCAGTACAAACTGAAACACAATTCATGCAAGCCTTCAGTTATAATAGTAGGCCCATAAATATATTTACATTAAATCAGAATCAGTCAAACACTTGAGGTTGACTTGGTAACAAAGTAGACCACATACAGTGACCATATTTTAACCAGGCAAGCATGCGGGTGGAACGATAGAACCTTTTCCTTTTAATTTTTTCAAAATGACATTAATGACATGTTATTATTTACTTAAATCACATAACTATTGTAGAGTGCCTGTGATTATTATTATGTTTATTTAATTTTTACTTAATAGAGAAAAGAGAAGAAATGAATAGAAATAGAGCAGATTTGTAATTTTATGTCTTCCATTAAAGGGGTTGCCTCTTGATAACAATCTCCTTCTATATATCCTATTAGCGTAAATAGAGTCGGCCTTAGGATAGATGATGTCCCATGCGAAATCATCTTTCGGCGGTCCACCCCATCATAAATGCCCCATAAATAAGTATAATGCCACCACACAGTGTAATGCCCTATATAGTGCCCCCACATAGTATAATGCCCATTTAGTGCCCCACACACAGTAGAATGCTCCTTTAGTGCCCCCATACAGTATAATAATATTTAATATATATTATTCAAGAACACAGTATTTTGTCCCCTAATGCTGCCCACACAGTATTATGCCCCCTAAGTGTCACACAGTATATTGCTCCCTGTAGTGCCCCTACACTGTATAATATGTCCGCCTAGTGGCCTCCATACAGTATAATGCCCACCTCCCCTGGCTGCCACACACAGCCACCCCCCCCCTTGTAGATAGTGTCCCCCTGTAGATAGTGCCCCCGTACCTGTCCCTGTAGACAGTGCCATAATCCCCCACCTTCACCTTGTAGGCAGTGCCACACAGCCCCCTGTAGGTAGTGCCACACAGCCCCTGTAGGTAGTGCCACACAGCCCCCTTGTAGGTAGTGCCACACAGCCCCCTTGTAGGTAGTGCCCCACAGCCCCCTTGTAGGTAGTGCCCCACAGCCCCCTTGTAGGTAGTGCCACACAGCCCCCTTGTAGGTAGCACCCCCCTTCTGTAGATAGCGGCACTATAGCTCCCTGAAGGAGCGGAATCCCCCTGTGGCTGCGGTTTCCGTTCCTGGATGGAGAGCTTGATGTCTCTGTCCAGTGACATCAGGGGCAACTCCTGAAGCGGAATCCCCATCCACAGCGTTGACGACACTGTGACCGGGGATTCCACTCCATGAGAAGCTCCTGACGTCTCTGTCCTTTTATTGACAGTGACGTCAGGGGCTTCGCCTGGAGCCAAATCACTGCGCCAGCAACCCTGTAGGCGGGGATTCCACTTCACGAGTTGCACCTGATGTCACTGTCCATATAATCCCCGGCCACAGGGGGATTCCGCTCCTTCAGGGAGCTACAGTGGAGCTATGTACAGGAAGGGGGGGTGCTATATACAGGAAGGTGGGGTGGGGGGTGCCATCTACAGAGGCTGCAAAAAATCCCCTTCTCCTCCCATGCACTGCACGCTGTGAGGAGGAGGAGAGAAAGCATGGCCGTGGTTCAGAGGAATGTTGCGGCACCCTTGAAGTGTTCTCGCGGTACCCTGGTTGGGAACCACTGGCCTAGTAGATAGAAGAGAAGGGAGATAACATGGGGGAGCCGTCCAGGCGGGAGGCACGTGCACCCTCATGCCCGGTGTTGCCGCTAGTAGCCGCTTTGGCTGCTACAACGATAGTGACGCCACTGACCGAAGAAGCGACCGGACGGAAATGCAGCTGCTGATTCGCCAGGCCCGGGTGCTTCTGAAACACAAGCAGGGGAATGGAGACCTGTGCAATGGCACAGGTCGCACACCAATAAGGTCGGCCCTGAGCATGAATAGACCTAGAGGGGTTTCCTAGTTCCTGGTAACCCCCATCTGAGAAGCTCATGAGAAAATAGAGCATAGAGACCTGACCTATATAAGTAATATAAGTATATTAAAAACCACAGTTAAAAAAAAACTTGGTGTGAATGAGGCCTAAAGGGCTTTTACACTCACATGCAGATCACTGGGAGAATATAGACATGTAGCCTTATCTTTTTTTGTATACACTACCGTTCAAAAGTTTGGGGTAACTCACGCTTATATTTATCAAATGAGTTGCAAAATGACTAGAAAATATAGTCAAGACATTGAGAAAGGTTAGAAATAATGATTTTTATTTGAAATAATAATTTTCTCCTTCAAACTTTGCTTTTGTCAAAGAATGCTTCATTTGCAGCAATTACAGCATTGCAGACCTTTGGCATTCTAGCTGTTAATTTGCTGAGGTAATTGGGAGAAATTTCACCTCATGCTTCTAGAAGTCCCTCCCACAAGTTGGATTGGCTTGATGGGCACTTCTTGCGTACCATACGGTCAAGCTGCTCCCACAACAGCTCTATGGGGTTGAGATCTGGTGACTGCGCTGGCCACTCCATTACAGATAGAATACCAGCTGCCTGCTTCTTCCCTAAATAGTTCTTGCATAATTTGGAGGTGTGCTTTGGGTCATTGTCCTGTTGTAGGATGAAATTGGCTCCAATCAAGCGCCGTCCACAGGGTATGGCATGGCGTTGCAAAATGGAGTGATAGCCTTCCTTATTCAAAATCCCTTTTACCTTGTACAAATCTCCCACTTTACCAGCACCAAAGCAACCCCAGACAATCACATTACCTCCACCATACTTGACAGATGGCATCAGGCACTCTTCCAGCATCTTTTCAGTTGTTCTGCGTGTCACAAATGTTCTTCTGTGTGATCCAAACACCTCAAACTTCGATTCGTCTGTCCATAACACTTTTTTCCAATCTTCCTTTGTCCAATGTCTGTGTGCATTTGCCCATATTATTCTTTTCCTTTTATTAGCCAGTCTCAGATATGGCTTTTTCTTTGCCACTCTGCCCTGCAGGCCAGCATCCCGGAGTCGCCTCTTCACTGTAGACGTTGACACTGGCGTTTGTTTTGCGGGTACTATTTAATGAAGCTGCCAGTTGAGGACCTGTGAGGTGTCTATTTCTCAAACTAGAAACTCTAATGTACTTGTCTTGTTGCTCAGTTGTGCAGCGTGGCCTCCCACTTCTCTTTCTACTCTGGTTAGAGCCTGTGTGTGCTGTCCTCTGAAGGGAGTAGTACACACCGTTGTAGGAAATCTTCAGTTTCTTGGCAATTTCTCGCATGGAATAGCCTTCATTTCTAAGAACAAGAATAGACTGTCGAGTTTCACATGAAAGTTCTCTTTTTCTAGCCATTTTGAGAGTTTAATCGAACCCACAAATGTAATGCTTCAGATTCTCAACTAGCACAAAGGAAGATCAGTTTTATATCTCCTCTAAAGAGCAAAATTGTTTACAGCGTTGCTAACATAATTGCACAAGGGTTTTCAAGTGTTTTCTAATCATCCATTAGCCTTCTAACACAGTTAGCAAACACAATGTACCATTAGAACACTGGAGTGATGGTTGCTGGAAATGGGCCTCTATACACCTATGTAGATATTGCATTAAAAACCAGAAGTTTGCAGCTAGAATAGTCATTTACCAAATTAACAATGTATAGAGTGTATTTCTGATTAATTTAATGTTATCTTCATTGAAAAAAATTGTGCTTTTCTTTCAAAAATAAGGAAATTTCTAAGTGACCCTAAACTTTCGAACGGTAGTGTATTTGTGTATATATATATATATATATATATATATATATATATATGTATGTGTGTATGTATAATGTGTGTGTGTGTGTATGTGTATGTGTATACACACACACACACACACAAACACTGCATATTACATTACACACATGGAGGCCTCGTTTCATTTGTCTTATCCATCATTCATCTCTCCTTGACTTATTCTCCGCTCACCCTCCGTCTGCGCCCAAGGTCAGTACAGTCCTGTCATTCATTAGATGAAGCGATAAAACACAGGGGAAGGTCACGGTCACAGGATCTTGGGCTGTGAATAGAAACTCCATCATTTAAAGGGCCCCATCCACCCTATAGATAAACCGCACAGCACCTGGGCAATGTAGTGCGCAGGACCTGTAGGCGATGTGATATAATTTGTAGATTGCTGTAGAGAGGAGTTCAGAGCCCCCAAATCTTGCCGCCAATGTAATTTGGACTTGCAGTGATCCCAGGCTGAGGAGTCCACTGTACTGGGCATGTGCAGCCTGAAGCTTGTGATCCTCTAGAGCGGAGACTCTCCAGCGGTTGTGAAACTACGACTCCCAGCATGCCAGGGCCTTGCCACCTGGTGAGGTTATTAAAGGGGAACTCCACTCAATTTATGGCTGTGCATAAAATGTGTCTTCTCCACACTGAGTGCTCACCCTGTGTACGCTGCCTCCTCTCCTATCAATCTCCATGCCTCCCTCTGTATATTTCCTGTCCTCAAGGTTACGCCTGTCTCTACATATACACCCAGCATCTCCTAAGGCCCCATCTACACGAACGTGCTTTTGCGGCCGCAATTCCCCCGAAAATCCACGGGAGAATTGCGGCCCCATTCATTTTTCTGGGGCAATGCACACGACTGTAGTTTTTACGGTCTGTGCATGGCCCGGGAGCCCGCACCGCAGAAAGAACGGACCTGTCTTATTACGGCTGTCTTCTGCGGTCCGGGCTCATTGAAAATAATGGCCGCGGCCATGTGCATGTCCCGCGATTTGCGGGCGGCTCGTGGCTGACAGTCCGCAGCCGGCTGACCCGAAATTCACGGCCGTGCACATGGCTACGGTCGTGTGCATGAGGCCTAAGTCTTCAGCTTCACTATGGTCCCTCTGCTGCTGCCGGCCCTCGTCGTCCTCTTCTTTCTATACTTAAGATGTTCCCACTCCAAATGTCGCCTGTCAGGACTCGACCAGAACCAGCGCCCTCCGCGTCCCGCACCACTGCCCTTCATCGGGAATCTGATGGATCTGGGGCGCAGTGATCTTCCTCGACATTTCATGCGCCTGGCCCAGAAATACGGCCCCATCTATCGTCTCAGCTTCTGGGGTCAAGGTATGTGAGGGTCCGGGTTTTTTTTGTGGTATTTTATTACTAAAACTGCTTTACTTCCAAAACTAGAAATAATAAAAATGACACTGGCACTAAAAAAGTGACGACCAGTGCGCCAAGCATTAGATGTGGTCACTTCTTTAAGGAGACTTGCACCGAGACCAGCACCCATTCTGCTGGAACAATGTAAATTGACGATTCACATGGTCATTACGAAGGACTCCTATGGTCAGCCATACAGCAGGCAATAGGTGGCTCATGAGCCACTGGTTGGGAATCCCCGCTGTAGCCTGTGACTTACGGGTAAAATGGTTTACAGCGGGTCTAGAAAATCTTTATTGGCACAACAAGGCAATGTGTTATGCGGGCCGAAAAAATACCCAAAATAGGCCGTGTGAACATACCCTTATAGCTCTTTAATATGTAGCTGCCTCTTTTTCAAAGGACCAAAAGGTAATTGGACAATTATCTCAATAGGCTATTTAATGGGCTGCATGGGCTATTCCCTCGTTATTCCATCACCAATTAAGCAGGTAAAGGGTCTGGAGTTGATTCCAGGTGTGGGATTTGCATTTGGAAGCTGTTGCTGTGAACCCACAACATGAGGTGAAAGGAGCTCTCAATGCAAGTGAAACCGACCATCGCTAGGCTGAAAAAAAATGAAGAAATCCATCAGAGAGAAGCACAAATGTCAGGAGTGGCCAAATCAACAGTTTGGTATACTCTTAAAAAAAAAAAGAAAAAAAAAGAGCACACTGGTGATCTCAGGAACTCCAAAAGGCCTGGACGTCCACGTAAAACAAGAGTGGTGGATGATCGCAGAATCCTTTCCATGGTGAAGAAAACCCCTTCACAACATCTACCCAAGTGACGAACACTCTCCTGGAAGTAGGTGGATCAGTATCTAAGTCCACCATAAAGAGAAGACTTCATGAGAGCAAATACACAGGGTTCACAAGGTGAAAACCATTAATCAGCCTCAGAAAGGCCAGATTAGACTTTACCAAACAACAAGTAAAGAAGCCGCCCAGTTCTGGAACAGCATGTAACTAAGATCAACCTGCACCAGAATGATGGGAGGAAGAAAGTATGGAGAAGGCTCGAACGGCTCATGATCCAAAGCACACCACATCCTGTGTAACACATGTATAGCATGTGTAGCAATGTGGTGGCATGGCGGGGGCAGTGTGGTGGCATGGGCATGCATTGCTGCCTGGCACTGGGTCACTAGTGTTTGTTGATGATGTGACTGAAGACAGAAGCGGCCGGATGAATTCTGAAGTGTTCAGGGATTTACTTTCTGCTCAGATTCAACCACATGCAGCAGGTGATTGGACGTTGCTTCACAGGACAGATGGACAATGACCCAAAACATTCTGCGAAAGCAACCCAGGAGTATATAAGGCAAAAAAGTGGAATATTCTGCAATGACCGAGTCACCAGATCTCAACGCGATCGAGCTGCATTTCTTTAGCTTAAAGGGAATGTGTCGCTAGAAAAATGTTTTTTGTTTTTTTAGTTAAACTGTTAGTATATAAATGATTAAACATTGTTCTAATTTTTTAACATTTTTTCACAAGTCAGGAAATATTATAAATTAGATTCTAATTTATAACATTTCCATGTGCTGGTCACTAGAGGGAGAAATTCCCAAAATTGCAGCATTGGCATGTGGTAAAGCAACCTCATTGCTTTATGCTGCAAAATTGGAGAAGACACACTCGCTTTAGCGTCCTCAAACAATCCCCCCTCCTTTATCCTGGCTAGTGCCAGGAGAAAGGAGGGGGTTGAATGTTCAAACCTCCTACACTGTGTGTCGCCATTTTTTGAGCGAATGTACAGTGTAGGAGGATTAGATACAGTGGTAAATACACAGTATAACACGAACATACACAAACATAACTTACCTGCTCCTGCCGCCGCCGCTCCGTCCGCTCCTAGTCCTTGCTTCTGAACAAATGGACGGAAGCCGCGACCGTAAGTAGTCATCTTACTGTCCGGCCGCGACTTCCGGTCCACATGAAAATGGCGCCGGATGTCGCTCGGCTGAAGACCTTCCTTTTGGACTGTGTGGGAGCGGCGCATGTGCCGTTCCCACACAGACGGCGTACGCTATAGTGAATGAAACGGCTCCCGTTCGCATTCTCTATGGGGATGTATGTGCCGTATTCCATCTCTGTATGTGTCGTTAATCGACACATACAGAGATGAAAATAAAATGGCAGCCCACATAGTGAAGTGAAGTAAAAGTAATAGTAATAAAAAAGTACAACACAAAAACATAATAAATAAAATTTATTTTAATAACATACTAAAAGCAATAACATATAAAAAAATTAATAAATTTGCGCGACACCTTCCCTTTAAAGATTAAAGGTTCTCTTTAATCTGTGTCAATATTGCAGGATGCGATCAGGTGGCCCTGTAAATATAGGAGGTGTCCATTTGCAATAGAAATGAATGGATGAGTATTTTTATCTGCAATTATGGTCCGTAATGGAGTGTGAGGTGTGTGCCAATATACAGAGCTTTACTAGCCTATTCTGCTGCCTTAAAAGGAATGTGTCGCGAATTAAACCTTTTTTTTTTAAGTGTTGTTACTTATTGCTATTATATTTTTTACGTTTTTTTGCTATATTTTTTTTTTCTTCCATATGGTGGAAAGTATTAAAAATTAAATAATAATTTGACATGTTTTCCCATGTTGGCCACCAGGGGGAGAACTTCCCAGAATTACAGCAAGGTGAATAAGGCAAAGCAACCTGACTCACAGCTGCCGTAAATGTGGGAGGGAATCTCACCCCCCCCCCCTCCCACAAGCCAGGAAAAGGTGTCTTCAAATTGCTAAGCAGTGTCCGGCAGCCATTTTGGGTGTGATTCTGCATCTGGCAGAAGTTATAGGAAACACCAAAAGGCTAAGTGTATTTTCACACGCTTACTAAACAAAGGGAAAACTGCTCCTGATTTTCAGCCATTTTTTAATCTAACTCACGTTTTTACGGCCGTTTTTGGAGCTGTTTTTCTATAAAGTCAATTAAAAACGGCTCCAAAAACGTCCCAAGAAGTGATATACACTTCATTTTGGCGGGCGTCTTTTTACGTGCCGGTTTTGGAAAACGACCACGTAAAAAACGCCCTGTCGGAACAGAACGCCGTATCTCCCATTGAAACCAATGGGCAGACGCTTGCAGGCGTCCTGCTTCCGATTTTTCAGCTGAAAACACTGCCTGTGAACATACCCTTAGAATGATGAAAGTGAAGAGAATGACTTTTCAGTTGACCGGTTCACACGCCGTGTATTTTTTGCACATTTTACATGCCAAAAAGCACATTAAAAAAAATGCTTGATTACACTTGATTTTGCACAACTAGAGATTTATCGTTCGGGGGTCTGGGAAAGCTGGGTGACCACCATTACCCCCTCCTACTGGAGTGTGTTTGGGGATGTGACTAATGAACCTTTCACACTCCAGTAGGAGGGGTAATGGTGGTCACCCAGCTTTCCCAGACCCCTGAACGATAAATCTCTCTAGTTGTGCTGAGACTGAGAGGTTAATTAGTCACATTCCCAAACAGTCTCAGCACAACTAGAGAGATTTATCGTTCAGGGGTCTGGGAAAGCTGGGTGACCACCATTACCCCTCCTACTGGAGTGTGAGAGGTTCATTAGTCACATCCCCAAACAGTCTCAGCACAACTAGAGAGATTTATCGTTCAGGGCTTTCCCAGTACAGTTGCATCATGTGTCCTTCATACAAGGGGGGGGGGCCCGTCGGGGGTCACGAGAGCGGGGGTCTGTGAGATAGAGAGTGGGACAGACAGAGACACACACCTTACCTGCAGTGCAGCTGGTCTTCAGTATGGCGCCTGCTATCTCCCTGCAAACAGCTGCTCTGCTGTGTGACTCTGACCTGCGTCTGCGCAGTACAGAGACAGAGAGCAGGGTCAATGGAACGGCTCCCGTTCATTGACTCCTATGCCCTGTAGCTGCCGTATTCCATCTCTGTATGCGTCGTTAATCGACACATACAGAGATAAAAAAAAAATGGCAGCCCCCATAGAGTAAAAGAAAGAAAAAAAAGAAAAAGTACAACACAAATAAATAAAATTTATTTTAATGACATACTAAAAGCAATATTATATAGAAAAAAATAATTTTGTGATCATCCTACCATATATCCAACTTTACAGGTGTTTAGAAAGGTGCGGAGTAGAGAGGGAATATCACAACTGTTATCACCCCTCACTCCGGTTTTGGGTAACCCGGAATTTGGCCCAGGTCTGTCAGATCAGACCTTTAAGATATGGGTACAGCAGGAGCATTTTAGAGTAAGTCGTTTTTATAGGGGCAATGCATGGCTGCGTGCAGGGTCGCCATCAGGAATTTCAGGGCCCCCTACAGCTAAATTTTCTGGGCCCCCCTACCGTGGCACCGCCTGTTAACGGTACTCCGTCCAGCACTATATCATGCTACCCAGGGCCGCCATCAGGGGGGGTATTATGGGTACTGATGTGAGAGGCCCGGCCAAACCTAATTGAAAGGGGGGCCCGGCAACTGCCGCGACTTGCCTTTGGTAGAAAAAAAACAGGTCCCTGCAATGGGGCCCGTTTTTTTCACCAAAAGAATGTCGTGAGCTGCGGGCCCCCTTTCAATTCGGTTTCGCCGGGTCTCTCACATCAGTACCCATAATGCCCCCCCTGATGGCGGCCCTGGGTAGCATGGGGGTCGTCATGGGGGCCGTCAAACACTGCCGCCCGTGCGACCGATCGCGCGCACCCGCAAACTCCCGCGCATGCGCACCCGCGACCGCCTGGAACCGCGCACCGAATTTTGAGGCAGATTTTGACCTGCCCACACTATCTTGCCGCGTTATTTGCCTGCGGCGATTGAGGACAGCAGACAAAAAACGTAGGGAAAAATGCATTTTCTGCCTCCCATTGATTTAGATGGGAGGTCAGAGGCGGAACCGCGGCAAGAAAGGACGTGCTGCTTTTTCTTTTTTCCGCGACTGGCTCCCATTGATTTCAGATTAAATCAATGGGAGGCGGTTTTGGAAGTTGTTTGGTGCTGATTCTGACGCAGTGTCAGAGTCAATATCAAGGCCCAAAAACTCTGAACTGGGCCTTATTGTTAGGGCTTATTCAGACGAACGTGTAATACATCCGTGCAACGTGCGTGATTTTCACGCGCCTCGCACGGACCTATGTTACTCTACGGGGCCGTGCAGACTGTCAGTGAGTTTCATGCAGCGTGTGTCCGTGTGTCCGCTGCGTAAAACTCACGACATGTCCTATATTTGTGCATTGTTCGCGCATCACGCACCCATTGAAGTCAATGGGTGCGTGAAAATCACGCCCAGCACTTCCGCAGCAGTATAAACTATGACTGAAAACAGAAAAGCACCACGTGCTACAAACATACAAACAGAGTGTCACCTGGTCACATGGTCTACAGCGTCATCCCAGGAGGCGGGGCTACGTTCAGAAGAAAGAGATGCGTCACCAGGACTACGGCCGGGGCAAGTCTAAACTTTTTTTTCCCTGCAGGATTCCCGCAGCGGACAAGCCTCACGAAACCTGCGCCACTATTTGGTGCGGTTTTGCTGTCGGAATTCCCTGCGGCTACCGGGGCGGATAAGCTGTGTAGTTTTACTCAGCATATCCGCCTAGTGTGTTCCTACCCTTATGATGTCGCCAGGGCCGCCATCAGGGGGGTATTAGGGGTAGTGGTGTGAGGGGCCCGGCCAAACCTAATTGAAAGGGGGGCCCGGCAACTGCCTCGACATTCTTTTGGTAGGAAAAAACGGGCCCCTGCAATGGGGCCCGTTTTTTTCACCAAAAGAATGTCGTGAGCTGCTGCTGCTGCTGCTGCGGGCCCCCTCCCCTCGTCATGGGGGGCCGTCAAACCGTCCGCCCGCGCGCGCGCACCCGATCGCGCGCACAATGAAACTTCCGGCTGGTTTTCGGACGGAATTAATAGCGCAGTCGACTGCGCTAATGGTGATGGAAACGGAAGCTGTGCTATCACTTTCACTTTCCG
Source organism: Rhinoderma darwinii (assembly GCF_050947455.1). Classification (NCBI taxonomy): domain Eukaryota; kingdom Metazoa; phylum Chordata; class Amphibia; order Anura; family Rhinodermatidae; genus Rhinoderma; species Rhinoderma darwinii. The sequence goes on along the minus strand of NC_134690.1, from coordinate 308,134,819 downwards.
TTGCGGGGTTCACCCGACAGAAACCTCAGACGGAACCCCGGAGCGGAAGCGAACAGTGATGTGAACAGGCCCTAACACAAAAGTTTTGTATTTTTTTAAGCTGGTTCACAAAAAAAAATAATTCCAAATTCTACTGGACCAACTGCCTATTTAGAGACCGGCAGCAGCTCCAGGAGCGACATCATAAGGGACACACTAGGCGGATATGCTGAGTAAAACTACACCGCTTATCCCGGGAGCCGCAGGGAATTCCGCCAGCAAAACCGCACCAAATAGTGGCGCAGGTTTCGTGAGGCGTGTCCGCTGCGGGAATCCTGCAGGGAAAAAAAAGTTTAGACTTACCCCGGCCGTAGTTTAAGTGACGCATCTCTCTCTTCTGAACGTAGCCCCGCCTCCTGGGTTGACACTGTAGACCATGTGACCGCTGCAGCAGTCACATGGGATGAAACGTCATGGCAGGAGGCGGGGCTACGCTAAGAATAGAGGATCGCGTCACCAGGACTACGGCCGGGGCAAGTCTAAACTTTTTTATAAATTTAAAAAAGTGCCTTTTTTTTTTTTTCTCATTTGTGATTTTTGCGGCAGAACCGCAGCATTTCTGCAACAGAGGAGCAGCGATTCCACAGAATACATTGACATGCTGCGACTTAAAAAGCCAAAAAGCCACACGGCAGGTCCATTATTTTTGCAGCGTGTGGATGAGATTTGTTCATATCTGACCCCCTCTGCTGCGACTGTGATACGCTGCGGATTTTCCACAATAAAATGTGTTGCATAAAATCCGCAGTGTTCATGCCTAGTGTGTTCCTACCCTAAGGCCGGATTTACACAAGCGTGTGCTTTTTGCGCGCGCAAAAACGTGGCGTTTTGCGCTTGCAAAAGGTCCATAACAGCTCCGTGTGTCAGCAGCGTATGATGCGCGGCTGCGTGATTTTCGCGCAGCCGCCATCATTATGACACTCTGTTTGTATGTTTGTAGCACGTGGTGCTTTTCTGTTTTCATTCATAGCTTATACGGCTGCGGAAGTGCTGGGCGTGATTTTCACCCACCCATTGACTTCAATGGGTGCGTGATGCGCGAACAATGCACAAATATCGGACATGTCGTGAGTTTTACGCAGCGGACTCGCGCTGCGTGAAAATCACTGACAGTCCGCACGGCCCCATAGAGTAACATAGGTCCGTGCAAGGCGCGTGAAAATCACACACGTTTCACGGACGTATTACACGTTCGTCTGAATAAGCCCTAACAATAAGGCCCAGTTCAGCGTTTTTGGGCCTTGATATTGACTCGGACACTGCGTCAGAATCAGCACCAAAAAACTTCCAAAACCGCCTCCCATTGATTTAATCTGAAATCAATGGGAGCCAGTCGCGGAAAAAAGAAAAAGCAGCACGTCCTTTCTTGCCGCGGTTCTGCCTCTGACCTCCCATCTAAATCAATGGGAGGCAGAAAATGCATTTTTCGCTGCGTTTTCTGTCTGCTGTCCTCAATCGCCGCAGGCAAAAAACGCGGCAAGATAGTGTGGGCAGGTCAAAATCTGCCTCAAAATTCGGTGCGCGGTTCCAGGCGGTCGCCGGTGCGCATGCGCGGGAGTTTGCGGGTGCGCGTGATCGGTCGCACGGGCGGCGGTGTTTGACGGCCCCCATGCTACCCAGGGCCGCCATCAGGGGGGGTATTAGGGGTACTGATGTGAGAAGCCCGGCCAAACCTAATTGAAAGGGGGGCCCGCAGCTCATGACATTCTTTTGGTGAAAAAAACGGGCCCCATTGCAGGGGCCTGTTTTTTTTCTACCAAAGGCAAGTCGCGGCAGCTTGCCAGGCCCCCCTTTCAATTAGGTTTGGCCGGGCCTCTCACATCAGTACCCCTAATACCCCCCCTGATGGCGGCCCTGGGTACCATGATATAGTACTGGACGGAGTACCGTTAACAGGCGGTGCCACGGTAGGGGGGCCCAGAAAATGTAGCTGTAGGGGGCCCTGAAATTCCTGATGGCGGCCCTGGATGTCGCTCCTGGAGCTGCTGCCGGTCTCTAAATAGGCAGTTGGTCCAGTAGAATTTGGAATTATTTTTTTTTGTGAACCTGCTTAAAAAAATACAAAACTTTTGTGTTAGGGCCTGTTCACATCACCGTTCGCTTCCGTTCCGGGGTTCCGTCTGAGGTTTCCGTCGGGTAAACCCCGCAACGGAAAGTGAAAGTGACAGCACAGCTTCCGTCACCATTAGCGCAGTCGACTACGCTATTGATTCCGTCCGAAAACCTGCCGGAATGGTGACGAACGGAAACCATTAGCGATGCTTCCGTCACCGTTGATCTCAATGGTGACGGAAACATCGCTAATGGTTTCCGTTCGTCACCATTCCGGCTTGTTTTCGGACGGAATCAATAGCGTAGTCGACTGCGCTAAGGGTGACGGAAACTGTGCTGTCACTTTCACTTTCCGTTGCGGGGTTCACCCGACGGAAACCTCAGACGGAACCCCGGAATGGAAGCGAACGGTGATGTGAACAGGCCCTAACACAAAAGTTTTGTATTTTTTTAAGCTGGTTCACAAAAATAAATAAATTCCAAATTCTACTGGACCAACTGCCTATTTAGAGACAGGCAGCAGCTCCAGGAGCGACATCATAAGGGACACACTAGGCGGATATGCTGAGTAAAACTACACAGCTTATCCGCCCCGGTAGCCGAAGGGAATTCTGCCCGCAAAACCGCACCAAATAGTGGCGCAGGTTTCGTGAGGCTTGTCCGCTGCAGGAATCCTGCAGGAAAAAAAAAGTTTAGACTTGCCCCGGCCGTAGTCCTGGTGACGCATCTCTCTCTTCTGAACGTAGCCCCGTCTCCTGGGATGACGCTGTAGACCATGTGACCGCTGCAGCAGTCACATGGGATGAAACGTCATGACAGGAGGCCGGGCTGCGCTAAGAATAGAGGATCGCGTCACCAGGACTACGGCCGGGGGAAGTCTAAACTTTTTTATAAATTTAAAAAAGTACCTTTTTTTTTTTCTCATTTTGTGATTTTTGCGGCAGAACCGCAGCATTTCCGCAACAGAGGAGCAGCGATTCCACAGAATAAATTGACATGCTGCGGCTTAAAAAGCCAAAAGCCACACTGCAGGTCCATTTTTTTTGCAGCGTGTGAATGAGATTTGTTCATATCTCATCCACTCTGCTGCGACTGTAAGGGCATGTGCACACACACTAATTACGTCCGGAATTGACGGACGTATTTCGGCCGCAAGTCCCGGACCGAACACAGTGCAGGGAGCCGGGCTCCTAGCATCATATTTATGTACGATGCTAGGAGTCCCTGCCTCTCTGCAGGACAACTGTCCCGTACTGTAATCATGTTTTCAGTACTGGACAGTAGTTCCACGGAGAGGCAGGGACTCCTAGCATCGTACATAAGTATGATGCTAGGAGCCCGGCTCCCTGCAGTGTGTTTAGTCCACTACTTGCGGCCGAAATACGTCCGTCAATTACGGACGTAATTAGTGTGTGTGCACATACCCTTATACGCTGCAGATTTTCCACAATAAAATGTGTTGCATAAAATCTGCAGTGTTCATGCCTAGTGTGTTCCTACCCTAAGGCCGGATTCACACAAGCGTGTGCTTCTTGCACGCGCAAAAAACGTGGCATTTTGCGCATGCAAAAGGTCCATAACAGCTCCGTGTGTCAGCAGCGTATGATGCGCGGCTGCGTGAGTTTTGCGCAGCCGCCATCATTATGACACTCTGTTTGTATGTTTGTAGCACGTGGTGCTTTTCTGTTTTCAGTCATAGTTTATACTGCTGCGGAAGTGCTGGGCGTGATTTTCATGCTCCCATTGACTTCAATGGGTGCGTGATGCGCCAACCACGCACAAATATAGGACATGTCGTGAGTTTTACGCAGCGGACACACGGACACACGCTGCGTGAAAATCACTGACGGTCTGCACGGCCCCATAGACTAACATAGGTCCGTGCGAGGCGCGTGAAAATCACGCACGTTGCACGGACGTATTACACGTTCGTCTGAATAAGCCCTAACAATAAGGCCCAGTTCACAGAGTTTTTGGGCCTTGATATTGACTCGGACACTGCGTCAGAATCAGCACCAAAAAACTTCCAAAACCGCCTCCCATTGATTTAATCTGAAATCAATGGAAGCCAGTCGCGGAAAAAAGAAAAAGCAGCAAGTCCTTTCTTGCCGCGGTTCCGCCTCTGACCTCCCATCGAAATCAATGGGAGGCAGAAAATTCATTTTTCGTTGCGTTTTTTGTCTGCTGTCCTCAATCGCCGCAGGCAAAAAACGCGGCAAAAAAACGCGACAAGATAGTGTGGGCAAGTCAAAATCTGCCTCAAAATTCTTTAAGGAATTTTGAGGCAGATTTTTTTTTGCCTGCAAAATACTGTGTGAACAGGGCCATACATAAACAGCACTTTGAGATAATTTACTCACCGTGTCAGAAGAGCTGCTCCCACTCCAGTCCTCTTCCGGCGTTGTCTTCCAGGCGAGGTCTTCGGTCCAGACGTCCAGTCCTTCACCTCCAGCCAGGCTCCAGGTAAGTTTTGTCCATGTGTGACCGCGGCTGCGCGTGCTTCGTTCGCGGGTGCGCGCGAGGGCGATCGCGGGTGCGTGCTTCCGGGCTTTCGCTGGTGCGCGCGCGGGCGGTCTCGAGTGCGGGCGTTCGTGGGTGCGCGCTCGCGACTGCGCGGGAGTTTCCTTGTGCGTGCGATCGGTCGCGCGCGGTTTGACGGCCCCCCATGGGGAGGGGGCCCGCAGCAGCTCACGACATTCTTTTGGTGAAAAAAACGGGCCCCATTGCAGGGGCCCGTTTTGTCCTACCAAAAGAATGTCGCGGCAGTTGCCGGGCCCCCCTTTCAGTTAGGTTTGGCCGGGCCCCTCACACCAGTACCCCTAATACGCCCCTGGCTGCGTGGAGAAGAGCTTTCCCAGCCAGAGGGTCTCCCGGACGCATCCCAATGGCAGGCGTTACAATTGACTCATTACTTGTCAAGACTACCTACACCGGCTTCCTATGACCGAGCTCTATCTTCCTTTGAAACTTTGTGTTCTCAAACGGGGCATGTGAGACGGGCCCTGTCCAGTCTTTACTGCGTGCTGCTCACTCCTGCTGAGGATTTCATCCCACCATATATTACGAAATGGGAAAGAGATCTTCAGATTACTCTAACACAAGAGCAAAGGGAAAAGATCATGCTCCTCACACATAAGGCGTCTATTAGTAACGCCTATCAGGAAACCAGTTTTAAAATACTATCCCGTTGGTACAGAGTCCCACATGTGCTACATAAAATGTTCCCGGATGTTTCTCCTTTATGTTGGAGATGCGGCAGAGAAGAGGGAACGCTTTTACATATATTCTGGAGCTGTGAGAACCTTCGCACCTATTGGTCAGAGGTTCAAGATATCATTCTGGAGATCACAGGAATCTCGCTGGGAGATGATCCGGCATGGATTTTGCTGCACCACCACGATATACCTGTGGGGCGCTACAGGAAGATGTTAGTGAGACATTTGCTTAACGCAGCTAAGGCTTGTATTCCGGGGGGTTGGAGATCCTCTGAGCCTCCTGTGACTAGACAATGGCTGGAGCGCATTCACGAAATTCGGAGAATGGAGGAGTTGCTCCATTCCGCACCCGAACGAGCAACGCAGTTTCAGAAAACCTGGTTCTATTGGTTTGACTTCTGCAAGTCGGACAGACACAAGAGGGCCATGGGTGAACTGATTAGTGGAGAACCAGGGAGCTCTTGAGTTCTCTCTGGTCTGTGATGTGCTGTGGGGGGGGGAGAGTGAGGGGAGAACATCTCCCCTTCTCCCTCTTAAGATTTTCCCTATACCCCCACCCTTCCTTTTGTCCTTCTACCCTTCGTTTACTTCCCTATTTGAATCAATCGTTACTAAGAATTGACTGAGATGTGGGTGATGGAGGGGCGGATGAGGGTGTAATGCTGGTATTCCTGTCTTGCTATACTAATGCTTGTAGTGTATTGATGGTACTATGTTGGGAGGACTTTGATTGCATATTTACTTATTGTTGTTGAAATATAGGTTGAAATGATCGGCCCTCATGGGCTTTTTCTGTACCCATGTCACCCCCTTTTCTTTTTCTGTATCCCCATTTCTTTTCTTGAAAATAAAAAATTAGAAATATAAAAAACAAAAAAAACAAAGGAGGAAACCCAGCGTCTGGTGATGTCCATGGGTTCCAGACTTCAGGCCATCATTGCCTGCAAAGGATTCTCTACAAAGTATTAAAAAAAACATTTATGGTAATGTTAATTTGTCCAATCACTTTTGATCACCTGAAATGAGGAGGTTGTGTAGAAAAATGGTGGCAATTCCTAAACTTTTCACAGGAGATTTTTGTTTAACCCCTTGAAATAAACCTGAAAGTTTAAACTTCAATTGCATCTCAGTTGTTTCATTTCAAATCCAATGTGGTGGCAGCAAAACCCAAATCATGAAGATTGTGTCACTGCCCAAATAATTCTGGACCCAACCCACACACCCACCCACACAGCAAACACTCTGAACAAGCATAGCTGCAGTGTAAAGAATGGGGGTGGGACAGAGCAAGAGTATTGAACTACAGCGAAGCTGGAGTCATTGATCATATCCAAGCCCTTATGAAGATTAGTCTAAAACGATGAAGATCAAACTTATAATATACATTTTTTTTTTATTTGAAAAAATTAACAAATCTTCACAGAATAAAAACAGGAAGCGGATCATAAACTCAGCAGAACAATTAGAAGGTCGGCCAGATCAGGTTTCATTAGCGGTTGTGTCCAGCATCTTTGTTAGCGGTTTTGTCCAGCAGTACCGCCTTGTGGTCATTTTCTGTGCTACATCCTGGACCCCTATAACCCATTACATAGCTGGACAGAAAAACGACTGCACTACCACCCTGCAAACTGCAGCGGCAGCCATATTGGTTGTAACAACTTTCCCATGAACAGATAAAACAAAGAAAAAACCTCCACTGTAACCAGTGTCAGGAGGGGGCGCTAAAGCCGGTTTACTCTTCCAAACTGGATCTTTTATGCAATGGTAAAACTTGTATTTCCCAATAGATTTTCTCCATTAATATAAAACTATTTACACGTGATCATTCTTCATCAAATCTTGAGAGATAAAACGGCAGCGTTATCACAGTTCATACGGGATGCCTCGGATTCTCCGTGCGAGCTGCATGTCCTTCACAAAGAGAGTGCCCCTATTGGCCTGGTGACTGAAGAGGTAAGAATCTTCAAAGAGACTCACGAGGAAGTCCTCAGCTGACTGTGGATACAGAAGAGCATTAGTCCCTCTTAAAGTGACAGCACTCCCGGTATAATTTACTACACAGCTCGAAGGACTGATCAGATTTCACTTTTATGAGCTGTTAGCTAGAGTGATGGTGTGGGGGGGGGGGGGGGTGTCTGGCCTCTGGAACTCCCACAATGCATCACAACCCCTATGCAAATGTCCCGCTAGGGCATATGGATGTGTTAGAGGGGGCGGGGGCTGAGTAGTGAACCACTGCAAAGAGCAGCTCCCTCTCTGGTTGACCCATGCGTTACATGGACAGTGCATTGTATGAGATACTGACCTCTTGTAGCGCCATAAGTGCGGTGCTTTGCCAGTAGTAAAACACGCCGCGGGAATACTTCAGGCAGATCTCTCTCACCTGCAAGAATAAAAGGGGAATATCACTGACAATAAAGAGGAGCAGCCGCAGAGGACACATCCACTCACCAGGCGGAAAAACGGGGTTTTCTGAATGAGCAGATTGGTTGATTTTTGGTACTTTCTTATTTCCATCAGCGCACGGGCTCCTGGGCGGTAGCGTCTTCTTCGTTGCGTGCTCGGTCTGTGACTTGTTTCCCCTCTACCTGTAAGAAAGAAATCCATAATCACAGCTGAAAATGAATCTCCCGCTACATGGAAATTCACTGTCTGGCCGGGTTCACACGTAGGGTAAACACGGCGGATTTTCTGCAACCGATTTCATTGCGGAAACTCCACAGCGTAATACAGAAGCAGAAGAGTGGAGGAGATTCAAACAAATCTCATCCAGACGCAGCGGAAAAAAACCCGCCAAACTTACCCAGATCTCTCTGCTCCTGCGTTCAACCCGGCCTCCAGGGATGATGTCTCATCCCATATGACTGCTGCAGAACATCAGAGGGACACGTCACCATGGCTACGGGTAAGTATGTTTTTTTTTCTACCTTCTATGGACATTCCAGCTGAAAAACTGCAGTTTTTCAGCCAGAATTATCTCCGGTGCCCAGGGCCAATACGCTGTGTACTTTTACGCCGCGTATCTGCCCTGTGTGAACATGGCCTATTACCTTAATGTCCCCCAAGGAACATCAGGTAAACAGATTTAAAACATAACATGCTACCTGCAGCCACCACTAGAGGGAGCTCATTGTATATGGTTGTACATTGAACTTGGTAACAAAACAGTATGCAGTGAGCTCCCTCTAGTGGTGGCTGCAGGGAGATACTTTTCTATGACTGATAATTTGGGGTCCATCAAGTCCCATTGATACCTGATTAAAGGGGTTGTACCACGAAAATAATTTTTCACCTATCCACAAGATAGGTGATAAATGCCGGATCGCTGCGGGTTGTTAACAAGAGTGCGGGTCCCAGAGTGGTGGTCACTCAAGTCATTCTCTATGGCAGTGGTCCCCAACCTATTTTGCACCGAGGACCGGTTTGATGCAAGAACATTCTTGCGGGGACTGGCGGGGGGGGGGGGGTGGGTGGAGGGGTTAGAGTCAGTTCACACATTACGTAAATACGGCATATACCTGTATTATAATGCGGAAAAATCGGCAGCATAATACAGTAGCAGCAAAGTGGATGAGATAAAACACGTCTCATCGACACGCTGCATAAACGGAGTAGAAAAAAGGCTCACAAATTGACGTCACAACATCGCGCCTGCTTGCGCGGAGCCGCTCACGGCAGAGTGCATAATTGGGCAAGGAGCAGTCAAACTTGACTATTTCCGGCGATACCATAGGGAATGAATAGAGCGGTCGGACTGCAGGTTGGAAATTCTTAGATCCCTCATTTCATAATATATCTTCAAGGGTGTGAGCTGTGTTCTCAGATTCCCTTCCCAGGGCCATATAGTAACGTGCTTCCTGCAACCACCACTAGGGGGAGACGATTGTGCACATAATACAGCTCATGTTGTGCCTATATAAATCAGTCCTCAGTTTGCTCCCCCTAGTGGCGGCCTTGTGCTACAGAAATTTCGGTAAGTAACAGATTTTTACCTGCATAGAAACGAACCCTCTGATATAAAGCTGAGAAACGGATTACAATCTAGTATTACACGACCCGAGGTTATCTGGAATTCATTTTTAAAATAAAATATATAATGAGAGTGATAAGATGATCAAGGTGCAACTTTCTCTTACTTGGCGGAGATTGAGGAGGAGCTGCAGGTTTCTTCTGCGGCTGCGCCGACTTCCTGCGGGACGAGCTTTTCTGGGGTGGTTTCATGATGATGTAAAACGCTGCTGAGAGTCATACAATCAGTTAAGCGGATAAGAGACGGTGACAATTCAGCAGAATGACAGGTGACGTAGGATAAACTGAGCGGTTTTATACTGACTGATGCCACCAATGAAAGTGATGACATTGACGGTGAAGATATGAGATTGCCGGATGTCAGTAATTAACGCACGCTGCATCAATGAATACAATAGATCCTCGTGGCATCAATTACCAGAACAGCGACATCAATGATCTATTTAATAATGCGGCAACAGAAGAGCTACCCGCAGCAGATCCCGCAAGCAATGGGCAGATGTTTGGAGACGTAATGGAGCCATCTTTTCAGGCGTGATTCGAGGCGTAAAACGCCTGAAAATAGGTCGTGTGCACAGAACCTTACAGAGAATCCGTAATCCAGACAAAGGTGGGAAATTTAAAACTGGAGCAAAGGAAAAGTGGAGCAGTCGTCATGGAAATGAAAGGCCGCAGCTGGAGGACGATGAGCTGCAACAATGCAGTACAAATATACAGAAATAAAACATCTAATAATCCATATGATCTCTAGACACGCAGCAGCGAAAATGTACCGTCAGCCCCCCACTCCCAGTAATGACCGTCAGCCCCCCCACTCCCAGTAATGACCGTCAGCCCCCCCACTCCCAGTAATGACGTCAGCCCCCCACACCCAGTAATGACCGTCAGCCCCCCACTCCCAGTAATGACCGTCAGCCCCCCCACTCCCAGTAATGACCGTCAGCCCCCCACTCCCAGTAATGACCGTCAGCCCCCCACTCCCAGTAATGACCGTCAGCCCCCCACTCACAGTAATGACCGTCAGCCCCCCACTCACAGTAATGACCGTCAGCCCCCCACTCACAGTAATGACCGTCAGCCCCCCACTCACATTATAATGATCCCTCAGTAAAGCCACCATCAGCCTCCGTCCCCCCAGTAAAATGACCATCAGCCCCCTCCAGTAAAGCCACCATCAGCCTCAGTCCCCCCGCCCCCCGATAAAATAACCATCTGCCCCTCTAGTAAAGGGACCATCACAGACAGAAAGTGTGCTTACCCCTGGGGAAGGAATAAATAAGGATGTATAAGAACAACAACTCCCAGCATGTCCAGGATGTTATGTGATATCAGAGAAAGTTTACAGGAGGAGGTATAAGAGGAGAGGACTACAACTCCCAGCATGTCCAGACTTAATATGGGATATCAGAGGACATTACAGGGAGGAGGTATAAGAGAAGAGGACTACAACTCCCAGCATGTCCAGACTGTTAGGGCAGATTCACACGAACGTTGCGTTTTTGCGAGCGCAAAAAACATTTGACAGCTGCGTGTGTCATGCGTGTCTGATGCGCGGCTGCGTGATTTTCGCGCAGCCGGCATCATAGAGATGAGGCTTGTCGACGCCCGTCACTGTCCAAGGTGCTGAAAGAGCTAAATCTTTCAGCACCCTTGACAGTGAATGCCGAACACAACAGCGAAAAACCTGTAAAAAAAAAAGATAAAGTTCCTACTTACCGAGAACTTCCCGGCCGTTGCCTTGGTGACGCGCCTCTCTTGACATCGGGCCCCACCTCCCTGGATGACGCGGCAGTCCAAGTGACCGCTGCAGCCTGTGATTGGCTGCAGCCTGTGCTTGGCCTGTGATTGGCTGGAGCTGTCACTTGAACTGAAGTGTCATCCCGGGAGGTCGGACTGCAGGAAGGAGACAGGAGTAATCGGTAAGTTAGAACTTCGGTTTTTTTTACAGGTTCATGTATTTTGGGATCGCAAGTCACTGTCCATGGTGCTGAAACAGTTTAAGGGTATGTGCACACACACTAATTACGTCCGGAATTGACGGACGTATTTTGGCCGCAAGTCCCGGACCGAACACAGTGCAGGGAGCCGGGCTCCTAGCATCATACTTATGTACGATGCTAGGAGTCCCTGCCTCGCTGCAGGACAACTGTCCCGTACTGTAATCATGTTTTCAGTACGGGACAGTTGTCCTGCAGCGAGGCAGGGACTCCTAGCATCGTACATAAGTATGATGCTAGGAGCCCGGCTCCCTGCACTGTGTTCGGTCCGGGACTTGCGGCCGAAATACGTCCGTCAATTACGGACGTAATTAGTGTGTGTGCACATACCCTCACTCTTTCAGCACCATGCACAGTGAATGTCTCCCGACGTCGCGGACCGGAAATTTTTTTGCCGAGTTCGGCCAAAACGAGTTTGGCCGAACCCGGTGAAGTTAGCTTCGGTTGTCGGGGTTCGCTCCTCGCAAAGACACTCCGTTTGGATGCTTGGAAACAGAAAAGCACGTGGTGCTTTTCTGTTTCCATTCATCCTTTTGACAGTTCGTGCGCTGTTTCAGTCGGTTCGCACGGAAGAGCTTCCGTGCGACCTGACTGGTTTTCACGCACCCATTGACTTCAATGGGTGCGTGATGCGTGAAATACGCAGAGTTATTGAACCTGTCGCGTATTTTGCGCAGCGAACAAACGCTGCGCAAAATACACGGACTGTGTGTACTGCCCCATAGACTTCTATAGGGCATTGCGTGCCGCGCGAAAACCACGCGGCCTACACGCTGCCAAATCACGCTCGTGTGAATCCCCCCTTATTATGGGATATCAGAGGACATTACAGGGAGGAGGTAGAAGAGGAGAGGACTACAACTACCAGCATGTCCAGGACGTTATTATGGGATATCAGAGGACATTACAGGGAGGATGTATAAGAGAAGAGGACTACAACTCCTAGCATGTCCAGGCTGTTATTATGGGATATCAGAGGACATTACAGTGAGGAGGTTTAAGAGGAGAGAACTACAACTCCTAGCATGTCCAGGCTGTTATTATGGGATATCAGAGGACATTACAGGGAGGAGGTATAAGAGGAGAGGACTACAACTCCCAGCATGTCCATGCTGTTATTATGGGATATCAGAGGACATTACAGGGAGGAGGTATACGAGGAGAGGACTACAACTCCCAGCATGTCCAGGACGTTATTATGGGATATCAGAGGACATTACAGGGAGAAGGTAGAAGAGGAGAGGACTACAACTCCCAGCATGTCCAGGACGTTATTATGGGATATCAGAGGACATTACAGGGAGGAGGTAGAAGAGGAGAGGACTACAACTCCCAGCATGTCCAGGCTGTTATTATGGGATATCAGAGGACATTACAGGGAGGAGGTATAAGAGGAGAGAACTACAACTACCCACATTCCCCTGGCTCCATTTCTCACACAACTGCTAAGAAAGTAAAGAAAACCCACTTACCCTGCCCAGTGTTAATGGCTCCTCTCCCTCCGTCAGGCTTCTAGTGGGAAGCGGTGGGCGGTGCTTGTAACAGACGTCCGCGCGTCACGCCTGCTACAACGTCGGGGGCGGAGCTTGTAGCAAAAAAAAAATTTAAAAAATGTAAACAAAAATTTATTTATTTTTGCCGTGGATGAGCCGCGGCACCCCTGAACAGCTCTCGGCACCCCGGTTGGGAACCACTGGTATAGATTATATAATAGCCCCACAATATAAAAGCCAAGAAAAACCAAAAGGCTCCCGCACTGCGTTCTTCCAGGTTATGTATCGCCCCCTTGTGGCTAATAGAAGAAGTACACCAAATGTTCAAACCATCGCTAAAGCCAACAAAACTATATCCTGATGTTTGATCTCCCACAATCTATAATAATTATAATACACGATCACCGCGCGGTCTCAATGACGTCATCAAGACCTCGGGCTGTAAAGAAAAGCCTGTTTATACCCCTGGGTTCCAGGATGGGTCTATTTTAGGCTCGATGGGTTTCTATCAAGTTCTATAGAAAATGCTTAGAAACGTTGTGATATAAAAAAAAAACCTTTTATTGACATTAAGACCCCTTTACCAATGCCGATAATCATACGAGCGCTTGTTTTCGATCACGGGCAGCGACGATCAGACGATAAACTGCACTCATTGGTCAGCTGATCACATCTTTTATGCGTCCCAAAAAATCCTCGTTGTCCACAGCGTACAAACAGGGGATGTGCTGCCGACAATACGTAAACTGTACGAGCACGGACCATCGTATTAACCATCGCTCATCCCCGTACAGCGTGCGTCGGCTCGTGTAAATGAGCACCGAGTCACTGGATACATCGTTGATCGTGCAAGTTCCATCTAGTGAAAAACTGTAAACAGGGAGGAGGGGGATGCAGCTGCAGTTTCTTATGCCCCACGCACGCGACCGTATTTTTCATCAGTAATTACAGCAGGGACTCTCCCATAGAAGTCTATGGGCGCTTCCGTAAATATGGGCGGCTATGGATACGCATCCGTACTCTGACCGTATTTATGCTACGCACAGCTTACATATATCCTGATGTACTCCGCCCAGCTTACATATACCCTGATGTACTCCGCACAGCTTACATATACCCTGATGTACTCCGCACAGCTTACATATACCCTGATGTACTCCGCACAGCTTACATATACCCTGATGTACTCCGCACAGCTTACATATACCCTGATGTACTCCACAGCTTACATATACCCTGATGTACTCCACAGCTTACATATATCCTGATGTACTCCTCACAGCTTACATATACCCTGATGTACTCCGCACAGCTTACATATACCCTGATGTACTCCGCACAGCTTACATATACCCTGATGTACTCCACAGCTTACATATACCCTGATGTACTCCGCACAGCTTACATATACCCTGATGTACTCCGCCCAGCTTACATATATCCTGATGTACTCCGCGCATATTACATATACCCTAATGTACTCCGCACAGCTTACATATACCCTGATGTACTCCGCCCAGTTTACATATATCCTGATGTACTCCGCCCAGTTTACATATATCCTGATGCACTCCACCCAGCTAACATATACCCTGATGTACTCCGCACGGCTTACATATACCCTGATGTACTCCTCACAGCTTGCATATAGCCTGATGTACCCGCACATATTACATATACCCTGATGTACCCCACAGTTTACATATATCCTGATGTACCCCACAGTTTACATATATCCTGATGTACTCCACAGTTTACATATATCCTGATGTACTCCGCGCATATTACATATACCCTGATGTACTACACACAGCTTACATATACCCTGATGTACTCTGCGCATATTACATATATCCTGATGTACTCCGCCCAGTTTACATATATCCTGATGCACTCCACCCAGCTAACATATACCCTGATGTACTCCGCACAGCTTACATATACCCTGATGTACTCCCCAGTTTACATATATCCTGATGTACTCTGCGCATATTACATATACCCTGATGTACTCCGCACAGCTTACATATACCCTGATGTACTCCGCACAGCTTACATATATCCTGATGCACTCCACCCAGCTAACATATATCCTGATGTACTCCGCACAGCTTACATATACCCTGATGTACTCCCCAGTTTACATATATCCTGATGTACTCTGCGCATATTACATATACCCTGATTTACTCCGCACAGCTTACATATACCCTGATGTACTCCTCACAGCTTACATATACCCTGATGTACTCCGCACAGCTTACATATACCCTGATGTACTCCGCACAGCTTACATATACCCTGATGTACTCCACAGCTTACATATACCCTGATGTACTCCGCACAGCTTACATATACCCTGATGTACTCCGCACAGCTTACATATACCCTGATGTACTCCGCCCAGCTTACATATATCCTGATGTACTCCGCGCATATTACATATACCCTAATGTACTCCGCACAGCTTACATATACCCTGATGTACTCCGCCCAGTTTACATATATCCTGATGTACTCCGCCCAGTTTACATATATCCTGATGCACTCCACCCAGCTAACATATACCCTGATGTACTCCGCACGGCTTACATATACCCTGATGTACTCCTCACAGCTTGCATATAGCCTGATGTACCCGCACATATTACATATACCCTGATGTACCCCACAGTTTACATATATCCTGATGTACCCCACAGTTTACATATATCCTGATGTACTCCACAGTTTACATATATCCTGATGTACTCCGCGCATATTACATATACCCTGATGTACTACACACAGCTTACATATACCCTGATGTACTCTGCGCATATTACATATATCCTGATGTACTCCGCCCAGTTTACATATATCCTGATGCACTCCACCCAGCTAACATATACCCTGATGTACTCCGCACAGCTTACATATACCCTGATGTACTCCCCAGTTTACATATATCCTGATGTACTCTGCGCATATTACATATACCCTGATGTACTCCGCACAGCTTACATATACCCTGATGTACTCCGCACAGCTTACATATATCCTGATGCACTCCACCCAGCTAACATATATCCTGATGTACTCCGCACAGCTTACATATACCCTGATGTACTCCCCAGTTTACATATATCCTGATGTACTCTGCGCATATTACATATACCCTGATTTACTCCGCACAGCTTACATATACCCTGATGTACTCCTCACAGCTTACATATACCCTGATGTACTCCGCACAGCTTACATATACCCTGATGTACTCCGCACAGCTTACATATACCCTGATGTACTCCACAGCTTACATATACCCTGATGTACTCCGCACAGCTTACATATACCCTGATGTACTCCGCCCAGCTTACATATATCCTGATGTACTCCGCGCATATTACATATACCCTAATGTACTCCGCACAGCTTACATATACCCTGATGTACTCCGCCCAGTTTACATATATCCTGATGTACTCCGCCCAGTTTACATATATCCTGATGCACTCCACCCAGCTAACATATACCCTGATGTACTCCGCACGGCTTACATATACCCTGATGTACTCCTCACAGCTTGCATATAGCCTGATGTACCCGCACATATTACATATACCCTGATGTACCCCACAGTTTACATATATCCTGATGTACCCCACAGTTTACATATATCCTGATGTACTCCACAGTTTACATATATCCTGATGTACTCCGCGCATATTACATATACCCTGATGTACTACACACAGCTTACATATACCCTGATGTACTCTGCGCATATTACATATATCCTGATGTACTCCGCCCAGTTTACATATATCCTGATGCACTCCACCCAGCTAACATATACCCTGATGTACTCCGCACAGCTTACATATACCCTGATGTACTCCCCAGTTTACATATATCCTGATGTACTCTGCGCATATTACATATACCCTGATGTACTCCGCACAGCTTACATATACCCTGATGTACTCCGCACAGCTTACATATATCCTGATGCACTCCACCCAGCTAACATATATCCTGATGTACTCCGCACAGCTTACATATACCCTGATGTACTCCCCAGTTTACATATATCCTGATGTACTCTGCGCATATTACATATACCCTGATTTACTCCGCACAGCTTACATATACCCTGATGTACTCCGCACAGCTTACATATACCCTGATGTACTCCGCACAGCTTACATATACCCTGATGTACTCCGCACATATTACATATACCCTGATGTACTCCGCCCAGTTTACATATATCCTGATGCACTCCACCCAGCTAACATATACCCTGATGTACTCCGCCCAGCTTACATATACCCTGATGTCCTCTGATATCCCATAATAACAGCCTGGACATGCTGGGAGTTGTAGTCCTCTCCTCTTCTACCTCCTCCCTGTAATGTCCTCTGATATCCCATAATAACGTCCTGGACATGCTGGGAGTTGTAGTCCTCTCTTATACCTCCTCCCTGTAATGTCCTCTGATATCCCATAATAACGTCCTGGACATGCTGCGAGTTGTAGTCCTCTCCTCTTATACCTCCTCCCTGTAATGTCCTCTGATATCCCATAATAACGTCCTGGACATGCTGGGAGTTGTAGTTCTCTCCTCTTATACCTCCTCCCTGTAATGTCCTCTGATATCCCATAATAACGTCCTGGACATGCTGGGAGTTGTAGTTCTCTCCTCTTATACCTCCTCCCTGTAATGTCCTCTGATATCCCATAATAACAGCCTGGACATGCTGGGAGTTGTAGTCCTCTCCTCTTCTACCTCCTCCCTGTAATGTCCTCTGATATCCCATAATAACGTCCTGGACATGCTAGGAGTTGTAGTCCTCTCCTCTTATACCTCCTCCCTGTAATGTCCTCTGATATCCCATAATAACGTCCTGGACATGCTGGGAGTTGTAGTCCTCTCTTATACCTCCTCCCTGTAATGTCCTCTGATATCCCATAATAACGTCCTGGACATGCTGGGAGTTGTAGTCCTCTCCTCTTATACCTCCTCCCTGTAATGTCCTCTGATATCCCATAATAACAGCCTGGACATGCTGGGAGTTGTAGTTCTCTCCTCTTATACCTCCTCCCTGTAATGTCCTCTGATATCCCATAATAACGTCCTGGACATGCTGGGAGTTGTAGTCCTCTCCTCTTCTACCTCCTCCCTGTAATGTCCTCTGATATCCCATAATAACGTCCTGGACATGCTGGGAGTTGTAGTCCTCTCCTCTTCTACCTCCTCCCTGTAATGTCCTCTGATATCCCATAATAACGTCCTGGACATGCTGGGAGTTGTAGTCCTCTCCTCTTAAACCTCCTCCCTGTAATGTCCTCTGATATCCCATACTAAGTCTGGACATGCTAGGAGTTGTAGTCCTCTCCTCTTATACCTCCTCCCTGTAATTTCCTCTGATATCCCATAATAACAGTCTGGACATGCTGGGAGTTGTAGTACTCTCCTCTTATACCTCCTCCCTGTAATGTTCTCTGATATCCCATAATAACAGTCTGGACATGTTGGGAGTTGTACTTCTCTCCTCTTATACCTCCTCCCTGTAATGTCCTCTGATATACCATAATAACAGTCTGGACATGCTGGGAGTTGTAGTCCTCTTCTCTTATACCTCCTCCCTGTAATGTCCTCTGATATCCCATAATAACAGTCTGGACATGCTGGGAGTTGTAGTCCTCTCCTCTTATACCTCCTCCCTGTAATGTCCTCTGATATCCCATAATAACAGTCTGGACATGCTGGGAGTTGTAGTTCTCTCCTCTTATACCTCCTCCCTGTAATGTCCTCTGATATACCATAATAACAGCCTGGACATGCTAGGAGTTGTAGTTCTCTTCTCTTATACCTCCTCCCTGTAATGTCCTCTGATATCCCATAATAACAGTCTGGACATGCTGGGAGTTGTAGTCCTCTTCTCTTATACCTCCTCCCTATAATGTCCTCTGATAACCCATTCTAAGTCTGGACATGCTGGGAGTTGTAGTCCTCTCCTCTTATACCTCCTCCTGTAAACTTTCTCTGATATCACATAACATCCTGGACATGCTGGGAGTTGTTGTTCTTATACCTCCTTATTTATTCCTTCCCCAGGGGTAAGCACACTTTCTGTCTGTGATGGTCCCTTTACTAGAGGGGCAGATGGTTATTTTATCGGGGGGCGGGGGGACTGAGGCTGATGGTGGCTTTACTGGAGGGGGCTGATGGTCATTTTACTGGGGGGACGGAGGCTGATGGTGGCTTTACTGAGGGGTCATTATAATGTGAGTGGGGGGCTGACGGTCATTACTGGGAGTGGGGGGCTGACGGTCATTACTGGGAGTGGGGGGCTGACGGTCATTACTGGGAGTGGGGGGCTGACGTCATTACTGGGAGTGGGGGGGCTGACGTCATTACTGGGAGTGGGGGGGCTGACGTCATTACTGGGAGTGGGGGGGCTGACGGTCATTACTGGGAGTGGGGGGGCTGACGGTCATTACTGTGAGTGGGGGGCTGACGGTCATTACTGTGAGTGGGGGGCTGACGGTCATTACTGTGAGTGGGGGGGCTGACGGTCATTACTGGGAGTGGGGGGCTGACGGTCATTACTGGGAGTGGGGGGCTGACGGTCATTACTGGGAGTGGGGGGCTGACGGTCATTACTGGGAGTGGGGGGCTGACGGTCATTACTGTGAGTGGGGGGCTGACGGTCATTACTGGGAGTGGGGGGCTGACGGTCATTACTGGGAGTGGGGGGCTGACGGTCATTACTGGGAGTGGGGGGCTGACGGTCATTACTGGGAGTGGGGGGCTGACGGTCATTACTGTGAGTGGGGGGCTGACGGTCATTACTGTGAGTGGGGGGCTGACGGTCATTACTGGGAGTGGGGGGGCTGACGGTCATTACTGGGAGTGGGGGGCTGACGGTCATTACTGTGAGTGGGGGGCTGACGGTCTTCAAGTGGTTTCCGCCTCTGACCTCCCATTGAAATTAATAGGAGGCAGAAAAAACCTGCGGCGCTCGTTTGGTGCTTTTTTGTCTGCGGTTTTTGCATTCGCTTCAACGGCTTAAAAAAAATGTGGGAAAAAAATAAATAAAAAAAAGTCAAACAGCGCTGTCAATTCAAAATCTGCCTCAAAATTCGTAAATGAATTTCGAGGCAGACTTTTTGTTTCTGCCTTACAAAAAAACGTTGTGTGAACATAACCTAAGAGTGTACTGCTTGTTTTTCCCCATTTTTTGTCGTTTTGTAAACAATTTTTGGTAGGGGTGCCCTGAGAATTATTTTTTTCCTTGGGGTGCCTCGAGCCTGAAAAGGTTGGGAAACTCTGATGTATACAGTCGTCCTGGTGTATCTGGCAGTTTTCTAGAGTTCAGTGTATAATCATTGATAGATACGGTGACGCTGACATCACGCCGGGCAGCACGTGCGTCCTCATGAATTATACAGGATACAGACAATATTATTAAAGAGGAGCCGTCACTTCTCCTGACGTGTCTGTAAGGCTCTGTTCACACGCAGTGAGCAAAAACGTCTGAAAATACGGAGCTGTTTTCAGGCGAAAACAGCTCCTGATTTTCAGATGTTTTTTTAACCACTCGCGTTTTTCGCTGCGTTTTTTACAGCCGTTTTTGGAGCTGTTTTCACGAGTCTATGAGAAAACGGCTCCAAAAACGTCACAAAAAGTGTCCTGCACTTCTTTTGACGAGCCGTCATTTTGCGCGCCGTATTTTGACAGCGACACGTAAATTTAAGGCTCGTGCGAACAGAACATCGTAATTCCCATTGAAAGCAATGGGCAGATGTTTGTAGGCGTATTAGGGGCGTTTTTTCAGCCGTAATTCGAGGCGTAAAATGCCAGAATTAGGTCTGAAACCACTGCGTGTGAACATACCCTTATAGTAAATACCTGTATTCCCCATAAAATAACTATTCTGGAGCGTATTTTCTCAGATCTCTGGCTTGTGCCATTCCTCTGTGGTTCCTCCTAGAAATGTATGTATTAATAGATAACTTGGTGTTGCCATTCTCCTCATCAAAGGTCGTGTCCCTACAGTCTCTCTGTCAGCACTGATTGGACGTTGTCAGTTTGTAGGGACACACCCCCAACTGGTAACACACAGCTGTCAATTCTTACATTTCCAGGAGGAATAACAGAGAAACGGTACAAAGCAGAGAGTCCTAAGAAAAGTTGCGCACTCGACTGAATGTTTCTTCTCCTCGTCTATCGTGTGTGTTGATTTTATACATTTCCGCTGCTGCGTGTCTAGAGATCATATGGATTATTAGATGTTTTATTTCTGTATATTTGTACTGCATTGTTGCAGCTCATCGTCCTCCAGCTGCGGCCTTTCATTTCCATGACGACTGCTCCACTTTTCCTTTGCTCCAGTTTTAAATTTACCATCTTTGTCTGGATTACGGATTCTCTGTAAGGTTCTGTGCACACGACCTATTTTCAGGCGTTTTACGCCTCGAATCACGCCTGAAAAGACGGCTCCATTACGTCTGCAAACATCTGCCCATTGCTTGCGGGATCTGCTGCGGGTAGCTCTTCTGTTGCCGCATTATTAAATAGATCATTGATGTCGCTGTTCTGGTAATTGATGCCACGAGGATCTATTGTATTCATTGATGCAGCGTGCGTTAATTACTGACATCCGGCAATCTCATATCTTCACCGTCAATGTCATCACTTTCTTGTCACTTGCATTGGTGGCATCAGTCAGTATAAAACCGCTCAGTTTATCCTACGTCACCTGTGATTCTGCTGAATTGTCACCGTCTCTTATCTGCTTAACTGATTGTATGACTCTCAGCAGCGTTTTACATCATCATGAAACCACCCCAGAAAAGCTCGTCCCGCAGGAAGTCGGCGCAGCCGCAGAAGAAACCTGCAGCTCCTCCTCAATCTCCGCCAAGTAAGAGAAAGTTGCACCTTGATCATCTTATCACTCTCATTATATATTTTATTTTAAAAATGAATTCCAGATAACCTCGGGTCGTGTAATACTAGATTGTAATCCGTTTCTCAGCTTTATATCTTAGAGGGTTCGTTTCTATGCAGGTAAAAATCTGTTACTTACCGAAATTTCTGTAGCACAAGGCCGCCACTAGGGGGAGCAAACTGAGGACTGATTTATATAGGCACAACAGGAGCTGTATGCATGTGCACAATCGTCTCCCCCTAGTGGTGGTTGCAGGAAGCACGTTACTATATGGCTCTGGGAAGGGAATCTGAGAACACAGCTCACACCCATGAAGATATATTATGAAATGTGGGATCTAAGAATTTCCAACCTGCAGTCCGACCGCTCTATTCATTCCCTATGGGATCGACGGAAATAGTCAAGTTTGACTGCTCCTTGCCCAATTATGCACTCTGCCGTGAGCGGCTCCGCGCAGGCAGGCGCGATGTTGTGACGTCAATTTCTGAGCCTTTTTTCTACTCCGTTTATGCAGCGTGTGGATGAGACGTGTTTTATCTCATCCACTTTGCTGCTACTGTATTATGCTGCCGATTTTTCCGCATTATAATACAGGTATACGCCGTATTTACGCAATGTGTGAACTGACTCTAACCCCCCCACCCACCCCCCCGCCAGTCCCCGCAAAAATGTTCTTGCATCAAACCGGTCCTCGGTGCAAAATAGGTTGGGGACCACTGCCATAGAGAATGACTTGAGTGACCACCACTCTGGGACCCGCACTCTTGTTAACAACCCGCAGCGATCCGGCATTTATCACCTATCTTGTGGATAGGTGAAAAATTATTTTCGTGGTACAACCCCTTTAATCAGGTATCAATGGGACTTGATGGACCCCAAATTATCAGTCATAGAAAAGTATCTAAAATTTGAACGTCCACATTTATATCCTTTTTAGGTCCAACATTCTGTGCTGATTAATTTCTTAATGTCGTTTTACAGCAGTGTGAGCACAGTTTTCTGAAACGGATCTCTAAATCTCCTGCGTAGACAGTTACATGGTATAATTTTGTCTCCCTGCAGCCACCACTAGAGGGAGCTCACTGCATACTGTTTTGTTACCAAGTTCAATGTACAACCATATACAATGAGCTCCCTCTAGTGGTGGCTGCAGGTAGCATGTTATGTTTTAAATCTGTTTACCTGATGTTCCTTGGGGGACATTAAGGTAATAGGCCATGTTCACACAGGGCAGATACGCGGCGTAAAAGTACACAGCGTATTGGCCCTGGGCACCGGAGGTAATTCTGGCTGAAAAACTGCAGTTTTTCGGCTGGAATGTCCATAGAAGGTAGAAAAAAATCCATACTTACCCGTAGCCATGGTGACGTGTCCCTCTGATGTTCTGCAGCAGTCATATGGGATGAGACATCATCCCTGGAGGCCGGGTTGAACCCAGGAGCAGAGAGATCTGGGTAAGTTTGGCGGGTTTTTTTCGGCTGCGTCTGGATGAGATTTGTTTGAATCTCCTCCACTCTTCTGCTTCTGTATTACGCTGTGGAGTTTCCGCAATGAAATCGGTTGCAGAAAATCCGCCGTGTTTACCCTACGTGTGAACCCGGCCAGACAGTGAATTTCCATGTAGCGGGAGATTCATTTTCAGCTGTTATTATGGATTTCTTTCTTACAGGTAGTGGGGAAACAAGTCACAGACCGAGCACGCAACGAAGAAGACGCTACCGCCCAGGAGCCCGTGCGCTGATGGAAATAAGAAAGTACCAAAAATCAACCAATCTGCTCATTCAGAAAACCCCGTTTTTCCACCTGGTGAGTGGATGTGTCCTCTGCGGCTGCTCCTCTTTATTGTCAGTGATATTCCCCTTTTATTCTTGCAGGTGAGAGAGATCTGCCTGAAGTATTCCCGCGGCGTGTTTTACTACTGGCAAAGCACCGCACTTATGGCGCTACAAGAGGTCAGTATCTCATACAATGCACTGTCCATGTAACGCATGGGTCAACCAGAGAGGGAGCTGCTCTTTGCAGTGGTTCACTACTCAGCCCCCGCCCCCTCTAACACATCCATATGCCCTAGCGGGACATTTGCATAGGGGTTGTGATGCATTGTGGGAGTTCCAGAGGCCAGACCCCCCCCCCCCCCCCACCATCACTCTAGCTAACAGCTCATAAAAGTGAAATCTGATCAGTCCTTCGAGCTGTGTAGTAAATTATACCGGGAGTGCTGTCACTTTAAGAGGGACTAATGCTCTTCTGTATCCACAGTCAGCTGAGGACTTCCTCGTGAGTCTCTTTGAAGATTCTTACCTCTTCAGTCACCAGGCCAATAGGGGCACTCTCTTTGTGAAGGACATGCAGCTCGCACGGAAAATCCGAGGCATCCCGTATGAACTGTGATAACGCTGCCGTTTTATCTCTCAAGATTTGATGAAGAATGATCACGTGTAAATAGTTTTATATTAATGGAGAAAATCTATTGGGAAATACAAGTTTTACCATTGCATAAAAGATCCAGTTTGGAAGAGTAAACCGGCTTTAGCGCCCCCTCCTGACACTGGTTACAGTGGAGGTTTTTTCTTTGTTACAACCAATATGGCTGCCGCTGCAGTTTGCAGGGTGGTAGTGCAGTCGTTTTTCTGTCCAGCTATGTAATGGGTTGTAGGGGTCCAGGATGTAGCACAGAAAATGACCACAAGGCGGCACTGCTGGACAAAACCGCTAACAAAGACGCTGGACACAACCGCTAATGAAACCTGATCTGGCCGACCTTCTAATTGTTCTGCTGAGTTTATGATCCGCTTCCTGTTTTTATTCTGTGAAGATTTGTTAATTTTTTCAAATAAAAAAAAATGTATATTATAACTTTGATCTTCATCATTTTAGACTAATCTTCATAAGGGCTTGGATATGATCAATGACTCCAGCTTCGCTGTAGTTCAATACTCTTGCTCTGTCCCACCCCCATTCTTTACACTGCAGCTATGCTTGTTCAGAGTGTTTGCTGTGTGGGTGGGTGTGTGGGTTGGGTCCAGAATTATTTGGGCAGTGACACAATCTTCATGATTTGGGTTTTGCTGACACCACATTGGATTTGAAATGAAACAACTGAGATGCAATTGAAGTTGAAGCTTTCAGGTTTATTTCAAGGGGTTAAACAAAAATCTCCTGTGAAAAGTTTTGGAATTGCCACCATTTTTCTACATAACCTCCTCATTTCAGGTGATCAAAAGTGATTGGACAAATTAACATTACCATAAATGTTTTTTTTAATACTTTGTAGAGAATCCTTTGCAGGCAATGATGGCCTGAAGTCTGGAACCCATGGACATCACCAGACGCTGGGTTTCCTCATTTGTTTTTTTTGTTTTTTATATTTCAAATTTTTTTTTTCAAGAAAAGAAATGGGGATACAGAAAAACAAAGGGGGTGACATGGGTACAGAAAAAGCCCATGAGGGCCGATCATTTCAACCTATATTTCAACAACAATAAGTAAATATGCAATCAAAGTCCTCCCAACATAGTACCATCAATACACTACAAGCATTAGTATAGCAAGACAGGAATACCAGCATTACACCCTCATCCGCCCCTCCATCACCCACATCTCAGTCAATTCTTAGTAACGATTGATTCAAATAGGGAAGTAAACGAAGGGTAGACAGGGTAGAAGGACAAAAGGAAGGGGGGGGGGGGTATAGGGAAAATCTTAAGAGGGAGAAGGGGAGATGTTCTCCCCTCACTCTCCCCCCCCACAGCACATCACAGACCAGAGAGAACTCCTCCATTCTCCGAATTTCGTGAATGCGCTCCAGCCATTGTCTAGTCACAGGAGGCTCAGAGGATCTCCAACCGCCCAGAATACAAGCCTTAGCTGGTTCAACAAATGTCTCACTAACATCTTCCTGTAGCGCCCCACAGGTATATCGTGGTGGTGCAGCAAAATCCATGCCGGATCATCTCCCAGCGAGATTCCTGTGATCTCTAGAATGATATCTTGAACCTCTGACCAATAGGTGCGAAGGTTCTCACAGCTCCAGAATATATGTAAAAGCGTTCCCTCTTCTCTGCCGCATCGCCAACATAAAGGAGAAACATCCGGGAACATTTTATGTAGCACATGTGGGACTCTGTACCAACGGGATAGTTTTTTAAAACTGGTTTCCTGATAGGCGTTACTAATAGACGCCTTATGTGTGAGGAGCATGATCTTTTCCCTTTGCTCTTGTGTTTGGGTATGTTCACACGGCCTATTTACGGACGTAATTCGGGCGTTTTTGCACCGAATTACGTCTGAAAATAGCGCCTCAATAGCGCTGACAAACATCTGCCCATTGAAAGCAATGGGCAGACGTTTGTCTGTTCACACGAGGCGTATATTTACGCGCCGCTGTCAAATGACGGCGCGTAAATAGACGCCCGCGTCAAAGAAGTGACCTGTCACTTCTTTGGCCGTAATTGGAGCCGTTATTCATTGACTCCAATGAATAGCAGCGCTAATTACGGCTGTAATGGACGCAGCGTACAAGCGCCTGCACATGCCGGTACGGCTGAAATTACGGGGATGTTTTCAGGCTGAAACATACCCGTAATTTCAGCCGTAACGGACGCCCTCGTGTGAACATACCCTTAGAGTAATCTGAAGATCTCTTTCCCATTTCGTAATATATGGTGGGATGAAATCCTCAGCAGGAGTGAGCAGCACGCAGTAAAGACTGGACAGGGCCCGTCTCACATGCCCCGTTTGAGAACACAAAGTTTCAAAGGAAGATAGAGCTCGGTCATAGGAAGCCGGTGTAGGTAGTCTTGACAAGTAATGAGTCAATTGTAACGCCTGCCATTGGGACGGGTCCGGGATAACCCTCTGGCTGGGAAAGCTCTTCTCCACGCAGCCAGGGCCGCCATCAGGGGGTATTAGGGGTACTGGTGTGAGGGGCCAGGCCAAACCCAACTGAAAGGGGGCCCGGCAACTGCCGCGACATTCTTTTGGTAGGAAAAAACGGGCCCTTGCAATGGGGCCCGTTTTTTTCACCAAAAGAATGTCGTGAGCTGCTGCTGCTGCGGGCCCCCTCACCATGGGGGGCCGTCAAACCGCCCGCGCGCGACCGATCGCGCGCACAAGGAAACTCCCGCGCGTGCGCAGTCGCGAGCGCGCACCCACGAACGCCCGCACTCGAGACCGCGCGCACCCGCGAAAGCCCGGAAGCGCGCACCCGCGATCGATCGTCCGCGCGCGCACCCGCGATCGCCCGCCCGCGCACTAGCGAACGAAGCACGCGCAGCCGCGGTCACACATGGACAAAACTTACCTGGAGCCTGGCTGGAGGTGAAGGACTGGACGTCTGGACCGAAGACCTCGCCTGGAAGACATCGCCGGAAGAGGACTGGAGTGGGAGCAGCTCTTCTGACACGGTGAGTAAATTATCTCAAAGTGCTGTTTATGTATGGCCCTGTTCACACAGTATTTTGCAGGCAAAAAAAAATCTGCCTCAAAATTCCTTAAAGAATTTTGAGGCAGATTTTGACTTGCCCACACTATCTTGCCGCGTTTTTTGCTGCGTTTTTTGCCCGCGCCGATTGAGGACAGCAGACAAAAAACGCAGCGAAAAATGAATTTTCTGCCTCCCATTGATTTCGATGGGAGGTCAGAGGCGGAACCGCGGCAAGAAAGGACTTGCTGCTTTTTCTTTTTTCCGCGACTGGCTCCCATTGATTTCAGATTAAATCGATTGGAGGCGGTTTTGGAAGTTGTTTGGTGCTGATTCTGACGCAGTGTCCGAGTCAATATCAAGGCCCAAAAACTCTGTGAACTGGGCCTTATTGTTAGGGCTTATTCAGACGAACGTGTAATACGTCCGTGCAACGTGCGTGATTTTCACGCGCCTCGCACGGACCTATGTTAGTCTATGGGGCCGTGCAGACCGTCAGTGATTTTCACGCAGCGTGTGTCCGCTGCGTAAAACTCACGACATGTCCTATATTTGTGCGTGGTTGGCGCATCACGCACCCATTGAAGTCAATGGGAGCATGAAAATCACGCCCAGCACTTCCGCAGCAGTATAAACTATGACTGAAAACAGAAAAGCACCATGTGCTACAAACATACAAACAGAGTGTCATAATGATGGCGGCTGCGCAAAACTCACGCAGCCGCGCATCATACGCTGCTGACACACGGAGCTGTTATGGACCTTTTGCATGCGCAAAATGCCACGTTTTTTGCGCGTGCAAAAAGCACACGGTTGTGTGAATCCGGCCTTAGGGTAGGAACACACTAGGCATGAACACTGCGGATTTTATGCAACACATTTTATTGTGGATAATCCGCAGCGTATCACAGTCGCAGCAGAGTGGATGAGATTTGAACAAATCTCATTCACACGCTGCAAAAAAAATGGACCTGCCGTGTGGCTTTTGGCTTTTTAAGCCGCAGCATGTCAATGTATTCTGTGGAATCGCCGCTCCTCTGTTGCGGAAATGCTGCGGTTCTGCCGCAAAAAGCACACATGAGAAAAAAAAAAAAGGCACTTTTTTAAATTTATAAAAAAGTTTAGACTTGCCCCGGCCGTAGTCCTGGTGACGCGATCCTCTATTCTTAGCGCAGCCCGGCCTCCTGTCATGACGTTTCATCCCATGTGACTGCTGCAGCGGTCACATGGTCTACAGCGTCATCCCAGGAGGCGGGGCTACGTTCAGAAGAGAGAGATGCGTCACCAGGACTACGGCCGGGGCAAGTCTAAACTTTTTTTTTCCTGCAGGATTCCCGCAGCGGACAAGCCTCACGAAACCTGCGCCACTATTTGGTGCGGTTTTGCGGGCAGAATTCCCTTCGGCTACCGGGGCGGATAAGCCTGAATGGTGACGAACGGAAACCATTAGCGATGTTTTCGTCACCATTGAGATCAATGGTGACGGAAACATCGCTAATGGTTTCCGTTCGTCACCGTTCCGGCAGGTTTTCGGACGGAATCAATAGCGTAGTCGACTGCGCTAATGGTGACGGAAGCTGTGCTGTCACTTTCACTTTCCGTTGCGGGGTTCACCCGACGGAAACCTCAGACGGAACCCCAGAACGGAAGCGAACGGTGATGTGAACAGGCCCTAACACAAAAGTTTTGTATTTTTTTAAGCTGGTTCACAAAAAAAAATAATTCCAAATTCTACTGGACCAACTGCCTATTTAGAGACCGGCAGCAGCTCCAGGAGCGACATCATAAGGGTAGGAACACACTAGGCGGATATGCTGAGTAAAACTCCCGGTAGCCGCAGGGAATTCCGACAGCAAAACCGCACCAAATAGTGGCGCAGGTTTCGTGAGGCTTGTCCGCTGCGGGAATCCTGCAGGGAAAAAAAAGTTTAGACTTGCCCCGGACGTAGTCCTGGTGACGCATCTCTCTCTTCTGAACGTAGCCCCGCCTCCTGGGATGACGCTGTAGACCATGTGACCGCTGCAGCAGTCACATGGGATGAAACGTCATGACAGGAGGCCGGGCTGCGCTAAGAATAGAGGATCGCGTCACCAGGACTACGGCCGGGGCAAGTCTAAACTTTTTTATAATTTTAAAAAGTGCCTTTTTTTTTTCTCATGTGTGATTTTTGCAGCAGAACCACAGCATTTCCGCAACAGAGGAGCAGCGATTCTACAGAATAAATTGACATGCTGCGGCTTAAAAAGCCAAAAGCCGCACTGCAGGTCCATTATTTTTGCAGCGTGTGGATGAGATTTGTTCAAACCTCATCCACTCTGCTGCGACTGTAATACGCTGCGGATTTTCCACAATAAAATGTGTTGCATAAAATCCGCAGTGTTCATGCCTAGTGTGTTCCTACCCTAAGGCCGGATTTACACGAGCGTGTGCTTTTTGCGTGCGCAAAAACGTGGCATTTTGCGCATGCAAAAGGTCCATAACAGCTCCGTGTGGCAGCAGCGTATGATGCGTGGCTGCGTGATTTTCGCGCAGCCGCCATCATTATGACACTCTGTTTGTATGTTTGTAGCACGTGGTGCTTTTCTGTTTTCAGTCATAGTTTATACTGCTGCGGTTGTGCTGGGCGTGATTTTCACGCACCCATTGACTTCAATGGGTGCGTGATGCGCGAACAATGCACAAATATAGGACATGTCATGAGTTTTACGCAGCGGACACACGGACACACGCTGCATGAAACTCACTGACAGTCTGCACGGCCCCGTAGAGTTAGATAGGTCCGTGCGAGGCGCGTGAAAATCACGCACGTTGCACGGATGTATTACACGTTCGTCTGAATAAGCCCTAACAATAAGGCCCAGTTCAGAGTTTTTGGGCCTTGATATTGACTCGGACACTGCGTCAGAATCAGCACCAAACAACTTCCAAAACCGCCTCCCATTGATTTAATCTAAAATCAATGGGAGCCAGTCGCGGAAAAAAGAAAAAGCAGCACGTCCTTTCTTGCCGCGGTTCCGCCTCTGACCTCCCATCGAAATCAATGGGAGGCAGAAAATGCATTTTTCCCTACGTTTTTTGTCTGCTGTCCTCAATCGCCGCGGGCAAAAAACGCGGCAAGATAGTGTGGGCAGGTCAAAATCTGCCTCAAAATTCGGTGCGCGGTTCCAGGCAGTCGCGGGTGCGCATGCGCGGGAGTTTGCGGGAGCGCGCGATCGGTCGCACGGGCGGCAGTGTTTGCCGGCCCCCATGACGACCCCCATGCTACCCAGGGCCGCCATCAGGGGGGGTATTATGGGTACTGATGTGAGAGACCCGGCCAAACCTAATTGAAAGGGGGGCCCGCAGCTCACGACATTCTTTTGGTGAAAAAAACGGGCCCCATTGCAGGGGCCTGTTTTTTTTCTACCAAAGGCAAGTCGCGGCAGTTGCCGGGCCCCCCTTTCAATTAGGTTTGGCCGGGCCTCTCACATCAGTACCCATAATACCCCCCCTGATGGCGGCCCTGGGTAGCATGATATAGTGCTGGACGGAGTACCTTTAACAGGCGGTGCCACGGTAGGGGGGCCCAGAAAATTTAGCTGTAGGGGGCCCTGAAATTCCTGATGGCGACCCTGCATGCAGCCATGCATTGCCCCTATAAAAATGACTTACTCTAAAATGCCCCTGCTGTACCCATATCTTAAAGGTCTGATCTGACAGACCTGGTGTAATGATAGGGGTAGGGAAACGGACAAGTGAGCCCTAATCTACCCGCCACTCTGTCCCTGCCTACTTGCAACGACCCGCCCTAGGCGACGGGGTACAACTGGGCGGCGGTCCCTACGCTCAGTAAGTGCACAAGACAAACATACAAGGGAATATAAAGCAAAGGGAAAGCGGCAGTTGCCCACGGCAACACCGTGAGCAACAGAGTGGTGAACGAGCCAAGTCAAACCAGGAGAGCACGAGGTACAAAACGCAGAGCAGAAGAGTCGTCAGAAAGCCAGGGTCAGAATGGAGCAGGATCAAATTGTTCGGAGCTGTAGCTGGGCCAGGAAACCACACGGAAAGAATCACAAGCAAGGAGGAACAGGAAAGGCAGGTATAAATAGACAGAGGGCGGGTGCTAGCTGAGTCTGGCCAGGCTGCAATAGGTTATACGGCCCAATAAACCGGGGAGCAAACTTCTTGGACGGGACCTTAAGACGCAAGTTCCTAGATGATAACCACACCAGATCCCCGACCATAAACAAGGGGTTAGCAGAACGTTTTCTATCAGCCTGAGTTTTTTGTACGCTCTGGGACGCCTCTAGGTTCTTCTGAACCTGGGCCCAGACTGTGCACAGTTCCCGATGAACGACCTCTACCTCGGGATTGTTGGAACTACCAGGTGAAACTGAGGAGAACCGTGGATTAAACCCAAAATTACAGAAAAAGGGGGAGACCCCTGACGAGTTACTGACCCGGTTATTAAGGGAAAATTCAGCGAGGGGAATGAATGAGACCCAATCATATTGACAGTCAGAGATAAAACACCTTAAATATTGTTCTAGAGATTGATTAGTCCTCTCAGTTTGGCCATTGGTTTCAGGATGGAAAGCAGAGGAGAAGGACAGATCAATCTCCAACTTCTTACAGAAGGCTCTCCAAAACAAAGAAACAAATTGTACCCCTCTGTCCGAAACAATATTTACAGGGACCCCATGGAGACGCAGGATGTGTTTGACAAACAAGGTAGCTAACGTCTTGGCGTTGGGTAGTTTCTTGAGGGGCACAAAGTGGCACATCTTACTGAAGCGGTCTACTACCACCCACACCACCGACTTGCCTTGGGATGGAGGCAAATCGGTGATAAAATCCATGGAGATATGTGTCCAAGGTTTCTGGGGAATGGGCAACGAACGTAGTAAGCCCGCTGGTCGGGACCTGGGAGTCTTGGACCTAGCACAAACCTCACAAGCGGCGACGTAGGCCTTAACGTCTTTAGGCAACCCAGGCCACCAATAGTTTCTGGCAATGAGGTGTTTGGTGCCCAGGATGCCTGGATGACCAGATAGTGCGGAGTCATGATTTTCCCTAAGTACCCTTAGCCGGTATTGCAGGGGAACAAACAGCTTGTCCTCAGGAAGGTTCCCGGGAGCTGAACCTTGATCAGCTGCAATTTCAGAGACTAAATCAGAATCAATAGAAGAAATGATTATACCGGGAGGCAAAATACAAGCAGGATCTTCCTCCGAAGGAGGGCTGGCCATGAAGCTACGCGACAGTGCATCGGCCTTAATATTTTTAGACCCAGCCCTATAGGTAACCAAAAAGTTGAATCTGGTAAAAAATAGCGCCCATCGAGCTTGTCTCGGGTTTAGCCTCCGGGCAGATTCTAGGAAAACCAGATTCTTGTGGTCGGTAAGGACCGTTACCTGGTGCCTAGCCCCCTCCAGGAAGTGGCGCCACTCTTCAAATGCCCATTTAATGGCTAAGAGTTCGCGGTTGCCAATATCATAGTTACTCTCAGTGGGCGAAAACTTCCTGGAGAAGTAGGCACAGGGGCGGAGATGGGTGAGGGACCTAGTACCCTGGGACAAGACAGCACCCACTCCCACCTCGGATGCGTCAACTTCCACGATAAATGGCTCCATTTGGTTGGGCTGAACCAGCACCGGGGCCGAGATAAAGCACTTCTTAAGGACCTCAAAAGCCTGGACAGCCTCTGGAGACCAGTGGAGGAGATCAGTACCTTTGCGAGTGAGGTCCGTAAGAGGCTTAGCGATGACCGAGAAGTTAGCAATGAATCTCCTGTAATAATTAGCGAACCCCAAAAAACACTGTAGCGCCTTCAGGGAGGCAAGTTGGACCCATTCCGCCACAGCCTGAACCTTGGCGGGGTCCATGCGGAATTCATGAGGAGTGAGGATTTGACCCAAAAATGGTATCTCCTGTACCCCAAACACACATTTTTCGGTTTTTGCAAACAGTTTGTTTTCCCGAAGGACCTGGAGCACCTTCCTGACATGCTCAATGTGGGAGGGCCAGTCCTTGGAAAACACCAGTATGTCATCAAGGTACACTACAAGAAATATCCCCAGGTAATCTCTCAAAATCTCATTTATGAAATTCTGGAAGACCGCCGGCGCATTACACAACCCAAAGGGCATGACGAGGTATTCGAAATGACCTTCGGGCGTGTTAAACACAGTCTTCCACTCATCCCCCTCTTTGATGCGGATAAGATTATACGCCCCCCGTAGATCAAACTTAGAGAACCATTGGGCCCCCTGAACCTGATTAAAGAGATCAGGAATCAAAGGAAGGGGATACTGGTTCCTTACAGTGACCTTATTCAGGTTACGGTAGTCAATGCATGGCCTAAGACCACCATCCTTCTTCCCTACGAAGAAGAAGCCAGCACCTACCGGAGAAGTAGAGGGGCGAATGTAACCCTTGGCCAGGCATTCCTGGATATACTCTCTCATGGCTTCACGTTCGGGACAAGAAAGATTAAATATCCTACCCTTAGGAAGCTTAGCTCCTGGTACCAATTCGATAGCGCAATCGTATTCTCTATGAGGAGGTAACACTTCGGAGGCCTCCTTAGAGAAAACATCAGCAAAGTCCCGAACAAACTCAGGTAGCGTGTTCACCTCCTCAGTGGGAGAAATAGAATTAACAGAAAAACATGACGTCAAACATTCATTACCCCATTTGGTAAGCTCCCCAGTATTCCAGTCAAACGTGGGATTATGCAACTGCAACCAGGGAAGGCCTAAAACCAAATCGGACGATAATCCCTGCATCAACAGTACAGAGCACTGCTCCAAATGCATGGAGCCAACAAGGAGTTCAAAAACAGGGGTATGCTGTGTAAAATAACCATTAGCAAGAGGAGTGGATTCGATACCCACTACCGGGACAGGTTTAGGCAAATCAATCAAAGGCATAGCAAGAGACATAGCAAATTCCACAGACATGATATTAGCAGAGGACCCTGAATCCACGAAGGCGCTGCCGGTAGCAGACCTACCACCAAAAGAGACCTGAAAGGGAAGCAAGATCTTATTACGTTTCATATTTACGGGAAATACCTGTGCGCCCAAGTGACCTCCCCGATGATCACTTAGGCGCGGAAGTTCTCCGGCTGCATTCTTACGCTTAGGACAGTTGTTCACTTGATGCTTGTCATCCCCACAGTAGAAGCAGAGACCATTCTTCCTGCGGAAATCTCTACGTTGTTGGGGGGACACGAAGGCCCCAAGTTGCATAGGTACCTCTGAGTCTTCCGGGGAAGAACGAAGCGACGGAACCTCGGGAGGCATCATGGGGGAGTCGGAGGAGAAAACACATAAACGTTCGCGTTGTCGTTCCCTGAGACGTCGGTCAAGTCGTACCGCTAAAGCCATAACCTGGTCTAGTGAGTCAGAAGAGGGATAACTAACTAGCAGGTCTTTCAGGGCATTCGACAGACCCAACCTAAACTGGCACCTTAAGGCAGGGTCATTCCACCGAGAAGCTACGCACCACTTCCTAAAGTCAGAACAATACTCCTCAACAGGTCTCTTACCCTGACGTAAGGTCACCAGCTGACTCTCGGCAAAGGCAGTCTTGTCAGTCTCGTCATAAATGAGTCCGAGAGAAGAAAAGATCAACGGAGGAAAGTTCAGGGGCGTCAGGAGCCAAGGAGAAGGCCCATTCTTGGGGCCCGTCCTGGAGCCGGGACATAATTATACCCACTCGCTGGCTCTCAGAACCTGAGGAGTGGGGCTTTAAGCGAAAGTAAAGCCTGCAACTTCCCCGAAAGGAGAGAAAAGCCCTCCGGTCCCCTGAGAACCGGTCGGGCAACTTGAGGTGGGGTTCAGGAGTTGAGGTGAGGGGAACTACCAAGGTAGCATCAGGCTGGTTGACCTTCTGAGCCAGGGCCTGGACCTGTAGGGAGAGACCCTGCATTTGCTGAGCCAGGGTCTCAAGGGGGTCCATAGTAGTGTCAGGGACCAGGGTAGACTAGGTATATGGGCTTGTGATTATGTAATGATAGGGGTAGGGAAACGGACAAGCGAGCCCTAATCTACCCGCCACTCTGTCCCTGCCTACTTGCAACGACCCGCCCTAGGCGACGGGGTACAACTGGGCGGCGGTCCCTACGCTCAGTAAGTGCACAAGACAAACATACAAGGGAATATAAAGCAAAGGGAAAGGGGCAGTTGCCCACGGCAACACCGTGAGCAACAGAGTGGTGAACGAGCCAAGTCAAACCAGGAGAGCACGAGATACAAAACGCAGAGCAGAAGAGTCGTCAGAAAGCCAGGGTCAGAATGGAGCAGGATCAAATTGTTCGGAGCTGTAGCTGGGCCAGGAAACCACACGGAAAGAATCACAAGCAAGGAGGAACAGGAAAGGCAGGTATAAATAGACAGAGGGCGGGAGCTAGCTGAGTCTGGCCAGGCTGCGATAGGCTCTCCCACTCCTAAGCCTGCCAGCCTGAGTGGTGGAAGCTGGAGTCAGTCTCAGAGAGATAGACTCAGGTGAAGACTGATTACCTCTGGAAGTTAACCCCGAAGCTGTGCCTGGCAGATCCTTTACACCTGGGCCAAATTCCGGGTTACCCAAAACCGGAGTGAGGGGTGATAACAGTTGTGATATTCCCTCTCTACTCCGCACCTTTCTAAACACCTGTAAAGTTGGATATATGGTAGGATGATCACAAAATTATTTTTTTCTATATAATATTGCTTTTAGTATGTCATTAAAATAAATTTTATTTCTTTGTGTTGTACTTTTTCTTTTTCTTTTTTTTCTTTCTTTTACTCTATGGGGGCTGCCATTTTTTTTTTATCTCTGTATGTGTCGATTAACGACGCATACAGAGATGGAATACGGCAGTTACAGGGCATAGGAGTCAATGAACGGGAGCCGTTCCATTGACTCTGCTCTCTGTCTCTGTACTGCGCAGACGCAGGTCAGAGTCACACAGCAGAGCAGCTGTTTGCAGGGAGATAGCAGGCGCCATGCTGAAGACCAGCTGCACTGCAGGTAAGGTGTGTGTCTCTGTCTGTCCCACTCTCTATCTCACAGACCCCCGCTTTCGTGACCCCCGACGGGCCCCCCCCCCCCTTGTATGAAGGACACATGATGCAACTGTACTGGGAAAGCCCTGAACGATAAATCTCTCTAGTTGTGCTGAGACTGTTTGGGGATGTGACTAATGAACCTCTCACACTCCAGTAGGAGGGGTAATGGTGGTCACCCAGCTTTCCCAGACCCCTGAACGATAAATCTCTCTAGTTGTGCTGAGACTGTTTGGGAATGTGACTAATGAACCTCTCAGTCTCAGCACAACTAGAGAGATTTATCGTTCAGGGGTCTGGGAAAGCTGGGTGACCACCATTACCCCTCCTACTGGAGTGTGAAAGGTTCATTAGTCACATCCCCAAACACACTCCAGTAGGAGGGGGTAATGGTGGTCACCCAGCTTTCCCAGACCCCCGAACGATAAATCTCTAGTTGTGCAAAATCAAGTGTAATCAAGCATTTTTTTTAATGTGCTTTTTGGCACGTAAAATGTGCAAAAAATACACGGCGTGTGAACCGGTCAACTGAAAAGTCATTCTCTTCACTTTCATCATTCTAAGGGTATGTTCACACGCAGTGTTTTCAGCTGAAAAATCGGAAGCAGGACGCCTGCAAGCGTCTGCCCATTGGTTTCAATGGGAGATACGGCGTTCTGTTCCGACAGGGCGTTTTTTACGTGGTCGTTTTCCAAAACCGGCACGTAAAAAGATGCCCGCCAAAATGAAGTGTACATCACTTCTTGGGACGTTTTTGGAGCCGTTTTTAATTGACTTTATAGAAAAACAGCTCCAAAAACGGCCGTAAAAACTTGAGTTAGATTAAAAAATGGCTGAAAATCAGGAGCGGTTTTCCCTTTGTTTAGTAAGCGTGTGAACATACACTTAGCCTTTTGGTGTTTCCTATAACTTCTGCCAGATGCAGAATCACACCCAAAATGGCTGCCGGACACTGCTTAGCAATTTGAAGACACCTTTTCCTGGCTTGTGGGAGGGGGGGGGGTGAGATTCCCTCCCACATTTACGGCAGCTGTGAGTCAGGTTGCTTTGCCTTATTCACCTTGCTGTAATTCTGGGAAGTTCTCCCCCTGGTGGCCAACATAGGAAAACATGTCAAATTATTATTTAATTTTTAATACTTTCCACCATATGGAAGAAAAAAAAAAATACAGCAAAAAACTTAAAAAATATAATAGCAATAAGTAACAACACTTAAAAAAAAAAAGGTTTAATTCGCGACACATTCCCTTTAAGGCAGCAGAATAGGCTAGTAAAGCTCTGTATATTGGCACACACCTCACACTCCATTACGGACCATAATTGCAGATAAAAATACTCATCCATTCATTTCTATTGCAAATGGACACCTCCTATATTTACAGGGCCACCTGATCGCATCCTGCAATATTGACACAGATTAAAGAGAACCTTTAATCTTTAAAGGGAAGGTGTCGCGCAGATTATTTTTTTTTATATGTTATTGCTTTTAGTATGTTATTAAAATAAATTTTATGTATTTGTGTTTTTGTGTTGTACTTTTTTATTACTATTACTTTTACTTCACTTCACTATGTGGGCTGCCATTTTATTTTCATCTCTGTATGTGTCGATTAACGACACATACAGAGATGGAATACGGCACATACATCCCCATAGAGAATGCGAACGGGAGCCGTTCCATTCACTATAGCGTACGCCGTCTGTGTGGGAACGGCACATGCGCCGCTCCCACACAGTCCAAAAGGAAGGTCTTCGGCCGAGCGACATCCGGCGCCATTTTCATGTGGACCGGAAGTCGCGGCCGGACAGTAAGATGACTACTTCCGGTCGCGGCTTCCGTCTATATGTTCAGAAGCAAGGACTAGGAGCGGACGGAGCGGCGGCGGCAGGAGCAGGTAAGTTATGTTTGTGTATGTTCGTGTTATACTGTGTATTTACCACTGTATCTAATCCTCCTACACTGTACATTTGCTCAAAAAATGGCGACACACAGTGTAGGAGGTTTGAACATTCAACCCCCTCCTTTCTCCTGGCACTAGCCAGGATAAAGGAGGGGGGATTGTTTGAGTACGCTAAAGCGAGTGTGTCTTCTCCAATTTTGCAGCATAAAGCAATGAGGTTGCTTTACCACATGCCAATGCTGCAATTTTGGGAATTGCTCCCTCTAGTGACCAGCACATGGAAATGTTATAAATTAGAATCTAATTTATAATATTTGCTGACTTGCGAAAAAATGTTAAAAAATTAGAACAATGTTTAATCATTTATATACTAACAGTTTAACTAAAAAAAAAACAAAACATTTTTCTAGCGACACATTCCCTTTAAGCTAAAGAAATGCAGCTCGATCGCGTTGAGATCTGGTGACTCGGTCATTGCAGAATATTCCACTTTTTTGCCTTATATACTCCTGGGTTGCTTTCGCAGAATGTTTTGGGTCATTGTCCATCTGTCCTGTGAAGCAACGTCCAATCACCTGCTGCATGTGGTTAAATCTGAGCAGAAAGTAAATCCCTGAACACTTCAGAATTCATCCGGCCGCTTCTGTCTTCAGTCACATCATCAACAAACACTAGTGACCCAGTGCCAGGCAGCCATGCATGCCCATGCCACCACACTGCCCCCGCCATGCCACCACATTGCTACACATGCTATACATGTATTACACAGGATGTGGTGTGCTTTGGATCAAGAGCCGTTCCGAGCCTTCTCCATACTTTCTTCCTCCCATCATTCTGGTGCAGGTTGATCTTAGTTTCATGCTGTTCCAGAACTGGGCGGCTTCTTTACTTGTTGTTTGGTAAAGTCTAATCTGGCCTTTCTGAGGCTCATTAATGGTTTTCACCTTGTGAACCCTCTGTATTTGCTCTCATGAAGTCTTCTCTTTATGGTGGACTTAGATACTGATCCACCTACTTCCAGGAGAGTGTTCGTCACTTGGGTAGATGTTGTGAAGGGGTTTTCTTCACCATGGAAAGGATTCTGCGATCATCCACCACTCTTGTTTTACGTGGACGTCCAGGCCTTTTGGAGTTCCTGAGATCACCAGTGCGCTCTTTTTTTTTCTTTTTTTTTTTAAGAATATACCAAACTGTTGATTTGGCCACTCCTGACATTTGTGCTTCTCTCTGATGGATTTCTTCATTTTTTTTCAGCCTAGCGATGGTCGGTTTCACTTGCATTGAGAGCTCCTTTCACCTCATGTTGTGGGTTCACAGCAACAGCTTCCAAATGCAAATCCCACACCTGGAATCAACTCCAGACCCTTTACCTGCTTAATTGGTGATGGAATAACGAGGGAATAGCCCATGCAGCCCATTAAATAGCCTATTGAGATAATTGTCCAATTACCTTTTGGTCCTTTGAAAAAGAGGCAGCTACATATTAAAGAGCTATAAGGGTATGTTCACACGGCCTATTTTGGGTATTTTTTCGGGCCGCATAACACATTGCCTTGTTGTGCCAATAAAGATTTTCTAGACCCGCTGTAAACCATTTTACCCGTAAGTCACAGGCTACAGCGGGGGTTCCCAACCAGTGGCTCATGAGCCACCTATTGCCTGCTGTATGGCTGACCATAGGAGTCCTTCGTAATGACCATGTGAATCGTCAATTTACATTGTTCCAGCAGAATGGGTGCTGGTCTCGGTGCAAGTCGCCTTAAAGAAGTGACCACATCTAATGCTTGGCACACTGGTCGTCACTTTTTTAGTGCCAGTGTCATTTTTATTATTTCTAGTTTTGGAAGTAAAGCAGTTTTAGTAATAAAATACCACAAAAAAACCCCGGACCCTCACATACCTTGACCCCAGAAGCTGAGACGATAGATGGGGCCGTATTTCTGGGCCAGGCGCATGAAATGTCGAGGAAGATCACTGCGCCCCAGATCCATCAGATTCCCGATAAATGGCAGTGGTGCGGGACGCGGAGGGCGCTGGTTCTGGTCGAGTCCTGACAGGCGACATTTGGAGTGCCAACATCTTAAGTATAGAAAGAAGAGGACGACGTGGGCCGGCAGCAGCAGAGGGACCATAGTGAAGCTGAAGACTTAGGCCTCATGCACACGACCGTAGCCATATGCACGGCCGTGAATTTTGGGTCGGCCGGCTGCGGACTGTCAGCCACGAGCCGCCCGTAAATCGCGGGACATGCACATGGCCACGGCCATTATTTTCAATGAGCCCGGATCGCAGAACACAGCCGTAATAAGACAGGTCCGTTCTTTCTGCGGTGCGGGCTCCCGGGCCATGCACAGACCGTAAAAACTACGGTCGTGTGCATTGCCCCAGAAAAATGAATGGGGCCGCAATTCTCCCGTGGATTTTCGGGGGAATTGCGGCCGCAAAAGCACGTTCGTGTAGATGGGGCCTTAGGAGATGCTGGGTGTATATGTAGAGACAGGCGTAACCTTGAGGACAGGAAATATACAGAGGGAGGCATGGAGATTGATAGGAGAGGAGGCAGCGGACACAGGGTGAGCACTCAGTGTGGAGAAGACACATTTTATGCACAGCCATAAATTGAGTGGAGTTCCCCTTTAATAACCTCACCAGGTGGCAAGGCCCTGGCATGCTGGGAGTCGTAGTTTCACAACCGCTGCACATGCCCAGTACAGTGGACTCCTCAGCCTGGGATCACTGCAAGTCCAAATTACATTGGCGGCAAGATTTGGGGGCTCTGAACTCCTCTCTACAGCAATCTACAAATTATATCACATCGCCTACAGGTCCTGCGCACTACATTGCCCAGGTGCTGTGCGGTTTATCTATAGGGTGGATGGGGCCCTTTAAATGATGGAGTTTCTATTCACAGCCCAAGATCCTGTGACCGTGACCTTCCCCTGTGTTTTATTGCTTCATCTAATGAATGACAGGACTGTACTGACCTTGGGCGCAGACGGAGGGTGAGCGGAGAATAAGTCAAGGAGAGATGAATGATGGATAAGACAAATGAAACGAGGCCTCCGTGTGTGTAATGTAATATGCAGTGTTTGTGTGTGTGTGTGTGTGTGTGTGTGTGTGTATACACATACACATACACACACACACATTATACATACACACATATATATATATATATATATATACAAACACACATATATATACATATATACACACACATTTTATATATATATATATATATATATATTACATACACACACACACATATACAGTATATACACACACACACATATACATATATAAGTATACATATATAAGTATATATATATATACACACATACATATATATATATATATATATATATATATATATATACACAAATACACTACCGTTCGAAAGTTTAGGGTCACTTAGAAATTTCCTTATTTTTTAAAGAAAAGCACAGTTTTTTTCAATGAAGATAACATTAAATTAATCAGAAATACACTCTATACATTGTTAATGTGGTAAATGACTATTCTACCTGCAAACGTCTGGTTTTTAATGCAATATCTACATAGGTGTATAGAGACCCATTTCCAGCAACCATCACTCCAGTGTTCTAATGGTACATTGTGTTTGCTAACTGTGTTAGAAGGCTAATGGATGATTAGAAAACACTTGAAAACCCTTGTGCAATTATGTTAGCACCGCTGTAAACAATTTTGCTGTTTAGAGGAGATATAAAACTGATCTTCCTTTGTGCTAGTTGAGAATCTGAAGCATTACATTTGTGGGTTCGATTAAACTCTCAAAATGGCTAAAAAAAGAGAACTTTCATGTAAAACTCGACAGTCTATTCTTGTTCTTAGAAATGAAGGCTATTCCATGCGAGAAATTGCCAAGAAACTGAAGATTTCCTACAACGGTGTGTACTACTCCCTTCAGAGGACAGCACACACAGGCTCTAACCAGAGTAGAAAGAGAAGTGGGAGGCCACGCTGCACAACTGAGCAACAAGACAAGTACATTAGAGTCTCTAGTTTGAGAAATAGACACCTCACAGGTCCTCAACTGGCAGCTTCATTAAATAGTACCCGCAAAACAAACGCCAGTGTCAACGTCTACAGTGAAGAGGCGACTCCGGGATGCTGGCCTGCAGGGCAGAGTGGCAAAGAAAAAGCCATATCTGAGACTGGCTAATAAAAGGAAAAGAATAATATGGGCAAAAGCACACAGACATTGGACAAAGGAAGATTGGAAAAAAGTGTTATGGACAGACGAATCGAAGTTTGAGGTGTTTGGATCACACAGAAGAACATTTGTGACACGCAGAACAACTGAAAAGATGCTGGAAGAGTGCCTGATGCCATCTGTCAAGCATGGTGGAGGTAATGTGATTGTCTGGGGTTGCTTTGGTGCTGGTAAAGTGGGAGATTTGTACAAGGTAAAAGGGATTTTGAATAAGGAAGGCTATCACTCCATTTTGCAACGCCATGCCATACCCTGTGGACAGCGCTTGATTGGAGCCAATTTCATCCTACAACAGGACAATGACCCAAAGCACACCTCCAAATTATGCAAGAACTATTTAGGGAAGAAGCAGGCAGCTGGTATTCTATCCATCAAGCCAATCCAACTTGTGGGAGGCCCTCCTGGAAGCATGGGGTGAAATTTCTCCCGATTACATCAGCAAATTAACAGCTAGAATGCCAAAGGTCTGCAATGCTGTAATTGCTGCAAATGGAGCATTCTTTGACAAAAGCAAAGTTTGAAGGAGAAAATTATTATTTCAAATAAAAATCATTATTTCTAACCTTTCTCAATGTCTTGACTATATTTTCTAGTCATTTTGCAACTCATTTGATAAATATAAGCGTGAGTTACCCCAAACTTTTGAACGGTAGTGTATACAAAAAAAGATAAGGCTACATGTCTATATTCTCCCAGTGATCTGCATGTGAGTGTAAAAGCCCTTTAGGCCTCTTTCACACCAAGTTTTTTTTTAACTGCGGTTTTTAATATACTTATATTACTTATATAGGTCAGGTCTCTATGCTCTATTTTCTCATGAGCTTCTAAGAGGGGGGTTACCAGGAACTAGGAAAACCCTCTAGGTCTATTCATGCTCAGGGCCGACCTTATGGGTGTGCGACCTGTGCCATTGCACAGGTCTCCATTCCCCTGCTTGTGTTTCAGAAGCACCCGGGCCTGGCGAATCAGCAGCTGCATTTCCGTCCGGTCGCTTCTACGGTCAGTGGCGTCACTATCGTTGTAGCAGCCAAAGCGGCTACTAGCGGCAACACCGGGCATGAGGGTGCAGGTGCCTCCCGCCTGGACGGCACCCCCATGTTATCTCCCTGCTCTTCTATCTACTAGGCCAGTGGTTCCCAACCAGGGTGCCGCGAGAACACTTCAAGGGTGCCGCAACATTCCTCTGAACCACGGCCATGCTTTCTCTCCTCACAGCGTGCAGTGCATGGGAGGAGAAGGGGATTTTTTGCAGCCTCTGTAGATGGCACCCCCCACCCCACCTTCCTGTATATAGCACCCCCCCCCCTTCCTGTACATAGCTCCACTGTAGCTCCCTGAAGGAGCGGAATCCCCCTGTGGCCGGGGATTATATGGACAGTGACATCATGGGCAACTCGTGAAGTGGAATCCCCGCCTACAGGGTTGCTGGCGCAGTGATTTGGCTCCAGGCAAAGCCCCTGACGTCACTGTCAATAAAAGGACAGAGACGTCAGGAGCTTCTCATGGAGTGGAATCCCCGGTCACAGTGTCGTCAATGCTGTGGATGGGGATTCCGCTTCAGGAGTTGCCCCTGATGTCACTGGACAGAGACATCAAGCTCTCCATCCAGGAACGGAAACCTCAGCCACAGGGGGATTCCGCTCCTTCAGGGAGCTATAGTGCCGCTATCTACAGAAGGGGGGTGCTACCTACAAGGGGGCTGTGTGGCACTACCTACAAGGGGACTGTGGGGCACTACCTACAAGGGGGCTGTGGGGCACTACCTACAAGGGAGCTGTGTGGCACTACCTACAAGGGGGCTGTGTGGCACTACCTACAGGGGCTGTGTGGCACTACCTACAGGGGGCTGTGTGGCACTGCCTACAAGGTGAAGGTGGGGGATTATGGCACTGTCTACAGGGACAGGTACGGGGGCACTATCTACAGGGGGACACTATCTACAAGGGGGGTGGCTGTGTGTGGCAGCCAGGGGAGGTGGGCATTATACTGTATGGAGGCCACTAGGCGGACATATTATACAGTGTAGGGGCACTACAGGGAGCAATATACTGTGTGACACTTAGGGGGCATAATACTGTGTGGGCAGCATTAGGGGACAAAATACTGTGTTCTTGAATAATATATATTAAATATTATTATACTGTATGGGGGCACTAAAGGAGCATTCTACTGTGTGTGGGGCACTAAAGGGGCATTATACTATGTGGGGGCACTATATAGGGCATTACACTGTGTGGTGGCATTATACTTAT
The DNA here is from genome assembly GCF_050947455.1 of Rhinoderma darwinii. Classification (NCBI taxonomy): domain Eukaryota; kingdom Metazoa; phylum Chordata; class Amphibia; order Anura; family Rhinodermatidae; genus Rhinoderma; species Rhinoderma darwinii. The sequence goes on along the minus strand of NC_134690.1, from coordinate 308,090,211 downwards.
TTATGGGGCATTTATGATGGGGTGGACCGCCGAAAGATAATTTCGCATGGGACATCATCTATCCTAAGGCCGACTCTATTCACGCTAATAGGATATACAGAAGGAGATTGTTATCAAGAGGCAACCCCTTTAATGGAAGACATAAAATTACAAATCTGCACTATTTCTATTCATTTCTTCTCTTTTCTCTATTAAGTAAAAATTAAATAAACATAATAATAATCACAGGCACTCTACAATAGTTATGTGATTTAAGTAAATAATAACAAGTCATTAATGTCATTTTGAAAAAATTAAAAGGAAAAGGTTCTATCGTACCACCCGCATGCTTGCCTGGTTAAAATATGGTCACTGTATGTGGTCTACTTTGTTACCAAGTCAACCTCAAGTGTTTGACTGATTCTGATTTAATGTAAATATATTTATGGGCCTACTATTATAACTGAAGGCTTGCATGAATTGTGTTTCAGTTTGTACTGCATTTACATAATGTAGCTATTAGTATGTAGTACATGTTATTTATCATACTAAACTTTCTGAATTTGCATGGTGTTCATGTATAACAAAAAAAATATTCTTCTAATTTAATGCATTATATTATCATTGGTGTCATTATAATATACTACAAAATAAACTCAAGCAGGAATAGATTTTTTCCTTTTGGACAGTAGAAGCTTCAAATTACTAAGATCTCTGTAAAGCACTATTTCTTTCATGGTTTAAGTATCGCCTAAAGAAGTCTGTTTGCTTTTGAGACAAATACTACATAAATTAGACATTATATTAGACTCATAAAAAAAATGATCACTAATTTATACAATTATTGCCTTTCCTATATTATCTTGGTCTCTAACACAGGAAATAGATTCCAGATGACAACTAGTGATGGTAGCCATTACAGCTCTGCTCAGCTGACAAACTCAGCATCGCTAATGTACGTACACGACCGTTCAAAAGTTTGGGGTCACCCAGACAATTTTGTGTTTTCCATGAAAACTGACGCTTATATTTATCAAATGAGTTGCAAAATGACTAGAAAATATAGTCAAGACATTGACAAGGTTAGAAATAATGATTTTTATTTGAAATAATAATTTTCTCCTTCAAACTTTGCTTTCGTCAAAGAATGCTCCATTTGCAGCAATTACAGCATTGCAGACCTTTAGGGTATGTGCACACGCTAGCTACCTTTTACGTCTGAAAAGACAGACTGTTTTCAGGAGAAAACAGCTGCGTCGTTTCAGACGTAAAAGTTCCTCGCATTATGCGAGGCGTCTGTGACGCTCGTAAATCTTGAGCTGCTCTTCATTGACTTCAATGAAGAACGGCTCAAATTACGTTGCAAATAAGTGTCCTGCACTTCTTTGACGAGGCAGTCATTTTACGCGTCGTCGTTTGACAGCTGTCAAACGACGACGCGTAAATGACAGGTCGTCGGCACAGCACGTCGGCAAACCCATTCAAATGAATGGGCAGATGTTTGCCGACGTATTGTAGCCCTATTTTCAGACGTAAAATGAGGCATTATACGCCTTGTTTACGTCTGAAAATAGGTTACCTTCCCCTGTGTTTTATCGCTTCATCTAATGAATGACCAGAAAAGCAAAAAGCACGGCGCCACATAGTGCAGGTCAATGGGGTTTAAATAGAATATTGAACGTTGTCTATTATGCTCACCATGATAGTGCTTGGAAAAGGCAATGAAAAAGTCCACAGGTGCTGCTGCCAGGATCCAAACCGGTAAACCAGGTGGTCACCGCTAGTTAGAACGTAAAGAGGTAGTGGAAAAAGGGAGGATCCCGTGAGGCGCTGCTGCATAGCTGTTGAAGGAACTCAGCGATGGTAGACAAAATGATATAAATAAATATGTTTATTGAAAAACATTAATAATAATGGCTACGCGTTTCAACGCTGTACTAGCGTCTTCCTCAGGCCGTTAAAATTACATACAAAAGAGGTTGCTTATATATCAACGGAAATCTAAGCACACAGGAAGGAAAAAAAAGGGGTCAAAAGGGGAAAGGTCAAAGAATGATCGGGAAAACAATAAGGGAGCTCAGAAAAAGGGTACTCGAACACGTAGGGGATATCCTACATGACAGAGATAAACCAGTCTCCCGGCACGTTCATCTAAAACACAAAGGGGACCCAGATTGTCTACGATTTACGACCCTTGAGTGTCTACAACCCGCGGTGAGAGGGGGAGATCTAGATAGAATCCTACTGCAGAGAGAGTCCAAGTGGATTTTTAAAATGAGATCAACTGCACCAAATGGGCTCAACGAACAGTTAGATTTTGGATGTTTCATCTGAGTCCACTCTTATATACATATGTCTTAGTAATTTATCCTCTCTTCCCGGCCAAAATAGGATTGTACTTATTTCCAATATTCCAAAAAATATAAACAATCAAAAACAAAGATTTAAAATAAAAATATATAAAAAATTAAAAAATTAAAAGAACACAAAAGTAAGAAGTATAAATTAAACACTTGAAACATTTGAATAGAATTGGAGGTGCAAACAACTTGCACCTTCAGATCTATTCACTTTTTTCTTGTTGATTAGAACCTATAAGCGACCCTTCCACTGGAAGTAATAACATACATAATCTTAAGGGTATAATAAATAAACAAAATTTTTTTACATATTTAAGAAAATAATAACATCTATAGTGGGAATATTCCACAGTTCCGTAATCACCACCTGCTCTAGTGTTTAAATAACGTACCATAGAGAGAAATAGTTTTTAATTAAAAACATAGCCAGATAATATCCTATTGTACTAACCATTGAGTTATCGTTATCGTTATTCCCTTGTAAAAAACATCTCTTTTCCATAAACACTTTAGTGTGATCTCTAGTGCACAGGGATAGACCGATACCATACTTTTGGATCTGTCTTAATACATAAATCCCCGCACTCAGGTGTCCCACCATAAGATCTCTACCAACCATATACCCCTTTTTGCCCTTAGATCGTGCACCCCGAATGCATGCAGACTCCCTGCCTGTATTCATCGATCCCTGTGCAGACCAGTAGCGTCTATTCTAGACGCATGGCGCTGCACAGCTGATCGGTCTCCAAGGTGACGTCGCGACCTATCCTAGGCCGCGACGTCACCAGGGGGGGCGGAGTTATCTCCGTTCCCCTGACTACGCGTCTGCATGCAGCGATGACACTCATCGCTGTATACAGACGCTTACTGAACATCTCCCTGACAGAGATGTCTAGGGAGCACGATCTGGGGACTCAGGACGGAGGCCTGCGGCATGCTAGCGTCACTTCAGACACAGGGAAATATTCCCTTATGTCTGCGGCGGCGGCCCTGCAGGTCCCCGCCCCCTTCAGTAAACCCCCCCCCCCCTCCTACCTCATCTAAACACGTCACTGGGGAGGGGTGTTGCACCTGGGAGGTGTGTGTGGGTGGTAGGGAAATGGGCTATATAAAAAGAGACAGGGAATCCTTTAGTGTAGTGACAGCAGGCGTCAGGACCAGACGCCGATACTCTGCCTCCGAACTGAGAGGCCATTCTCTTGCCACTGCAAGCATGCCTTGCTGACAGCAAACTACATTTTTTTCAAGACAGCTATATCTAAATTTTCATGCAGCTTCCCAAGGAACAGGACGAAGCAGCATTCATGACCTATCTCCCCTGATGAATCAATGGGTCAGAGGAAACGCGTTGGGAGAGAAATTGGGAGAAGAATTACCTTATTTCAGAGGTCCAACTAAATCTAGGATTTCACAGAAGACGACTGAAAGGAACGCCATCATCCCATAAATAAAGGGGTAGGAGGGCAACTGCCCGAAATAATTCTTATATATCTTCTGTATATCCTACATGATTTACAAAGCATCTGAGTGCTTATGAGAAAACCTCTGATACTTACGAATTATTTGAACCACAAGTACTAGGAAACCATTAAAGGTGGACTATTTTTGCTGTCTCCAATATTGCTGTATATGCATACTGATGAAAACAGAATAATTGTACACGACTGTGAAATATGATTTGAATATATGCGCTCATATCGCAAACGCTTATGTTTTAAGAAATTTAAGTAAAAGTTATTTTTTAATACACTCCGGATCAATCTTGTTTATTTGTTATAATTTACGGAGAATACTTGACAAACCAACATTGTCTAGGTGGTAGACGATACACAAGACCACGAATATAGAAAACGTAAAATCAAGCTGTTCTTTTGACATGCCGGATTATCAGATTGCAGAAAATTCTGGAATTTTGAGCTGAAAATCAGTGCATGATAATCTCCGCAAGTACCTCAATGCTGTACACACATTTTCGGTATTTTGCCGGATTATCGGAAGTTTTTTTATTTTTTTTTCCAAAAACAATTTCCTTATTCTAAAATGCATTTGTGACACAAAACTGGGTTTCTACAACATTCATACAAATACTGTCATGGAGATCAGGCACTTTATCCTGAGGGTAGGATTACATATAGACTTGACCAGATTTTTACACTAAAAATACCCTCATGTGGCCCCTCTATTCCTCAGGAGTACTACCGGGAAGGTGACCTACCAGACAGGAAGGTGCAGAGCAGAGTTTGTAAGAATTAAGTCTTCTTACCTTGCTGCAGCAGTGGTCTGCACGTTCCTTCGTCCGGGTGGTCGCCATTCAAGTCCCGGGAGATCCCCTAGGTGGGGTGCCGTCCTTCTGGTCAAGTCCCTGTTCGGGCGCCAATTTCTGTGATCGCAATTTGAGTCACGTTACGCCTTGATCTCCATGCAGGTTCAAATCAGGTGGGGGGGGGTGCGAGCTCGGAGAAGCAACAGATACACTGAGACGTTTCTCAAGGTAAAATACTTCTGACTTTATTTGCAGAGACACAGAGTTTATATAGTAAAAATATCACATGAATACGTGCAGACACACATTAATCATTTACATTCTTGTGGTTTCTTCCCTTGTGATTTATGTCACAATGTACATTGTTCTTATATCTAGTTGTTAATCTGGTGTCTGGTCCTTATCTTATCTTGGCTGTATGCCTGAAACTCAAACATCATATAAACAGACTCCTTTGTGTCTGGTAAGTCCTTGTAGGGCCCCAATTTCTACTATCTACAGAATGTCTGCAAATCTATTCCATTACCTTTCAATAATACCCAACATATATTCTAATACATGTTCTTCTCTTCAGCATTGCACTCATTGAGGTCCCAGATACATTATACATATATTTATTCCATAACACATATACCCTGATGTACTCCGCCCAGCTTACATATGCCCTGATGTACTCCGCCCAGCTTACATATACCCTGATGTACTTCGCCCAGCTTACATATACCCGGATGTTCTCCGCCCAGCTTACATATGCCCTGATGTACTCCGCCCAGCTTACATATACCCTGATGTACTCCGCCCAGCTTAAATATGCCCTGATGTACTCCGCCCGGCTTACATATACCCTGATGTACTCCGCCCAGCTTACATATGCCCTGATGTACTCCGCCCAGCTTACATATATCCTGATGTACTCCGCCCAGATTACATATACCCTGATGTACTCCGCCCAGCTTACATATATAATTGTCACGGACACAGGGTATGTGGACCCACTAGGCCGCACCGCCGTAGCGGGGAGGCAGCTGACCAGGTCACAGTCTATGCGGAAGTCAATGGCAGACAGTAATGCTTTGGGTACCTGAAATAGTCCCGGCGGTGGCTGTGGCTACAGCACGGATGGAGGCAGATGTGACAGGTGGCGCAAGACGTGGCGGGCAGTATCCGATGAAGCGGAAGACACTTGGCGTGGCAGATGACACTTGGCGTGGCAGATGACACTTGGCGTGGAAGAAGACACTTGGCGTGGCAGAAGACACTTGGCGTGGCAGATGACACTTGGCGTGGCAGAAGACACTTGACGCTGGTAGGCACAGGAATTGGATACGGGATACGGAATACAGGAGCAAGGTACACTGGGAGGCTGGAAGACACTGGGAGACCATAAGCAAGACGAACAACGGGAAAACTAACTGGCAAAGGGCAAGAGGGCAGAGCCCTTTTTATAGCCTGGGCCAGATTACAGCTTTTTACAAAAACGCGCGCACTGGCACCCGCCGGAGACACTCGGAATCCGGAAGAGAGTGCCGGCGCCTGACTGGGTGACGACGCTGCAGGCAGGTAAGCTGTCCATGGCCACGGCCGTCGGGGTTAACGACCGATCGACGGGCCGTGGCCATAGACGTTACAGTATCCCCCCTCTTACGCCCCCTCTTCTTGGGACCAGAGCGAGAGAGAAACTTCCTCACAAGAACAGGGGCATCGATGTTCTCCTCTGGCTCCCAAGACCTCTCTTCTGGGCCGAACCCCCTCCAGTCCACCAAATAAAATGTCCTTCCTCCCACCTTCTTGGTAGCCAGAATCTCCTTTACCTCGAAAGTCCCAGATGGACCGGCAGGAACCACTGTGGTACTAGGAGTCCTGGAGTAGCGGTTCAGGACCACCGGTTTTAGCAGGGAGACGTGAAAGGAGTTAGGAATCCTGAGAGTGGGGGGGAGCCGCAGCTTGTAGGATACCGGGTTAATTTGTAGCAGGACTTCAAAGGGACCAAGGAACCTCGGGGCAAATTTGCATGACGGCACCTTCAGCCGGATATTCCTAGAGGACAGCCAGACTTTAGTCCCTGGAAGGAACTGCGGAGGAACCCGTCTTCTTGTATCTGCCTTTCTCTTCATGCGGTCCACCGCCAAGAGGATAGAAGATCGGGTCTGTTGCCATATCTGTAGAAAGTCCCTGAAGGTGGAGTCGGCTGCAGGCACCTGGGACATTGTAGAAACAGGAAGAGGTATACGAGGATGTTGGCCGTAGACGATGAAAAATGGACTGGATGTGGTCGACTCACTGGTGTGGTTGTTATAGGAGAACTCTGCCCACGGGAGCAACTGCACCCAATCATCATGGTGCCTGGACACAAAGTGACGTAGGTAGTTCTCCATAACCTGGTTAACTCTCTCGACTTGCCCGTTGGACTGGGGATGATAAGCCGAAGAGAAGTCCAATTTCACACCAAGGAGCCCGCAGAGTGCTCTCCAAAACTTCGAGGTGAACTGGACACCTCTGTCCGAGACAATATGCAGGGGCAATCCATGCAGACGGAAGATGTGCTGTATGAAGAGGTCAGCCAACCGCGTAGCAGACGGCAGAGCGGTCAACGGGATGAAGTGAGCCATCTTGGAAAATCGATCCACCACCACCCAGATCACACTGCAACTCGCAGAAGGGGGAAGATCCGTGACGAAGTCCATAGCGACATGTTGCCACGGGGCAACGGGCACAGGCAGTGGTTGGAGCAGGCCCGCAGGTCTGGAGTGAGCAACTTTATTTGCTGCACAGACTGTGCAAGAGGAGACAAAGTCCATGACATCTTTGGGCAGCGTGGGCCACCAGAACTGACGGGTGATTAAATCTTGGGTCTTACGAGCACCCGCGTGACCTGCCAGCTTAGAGCTGTGACCCCAGCAAAGAATTCTTCCTCGGTCAACCAGACGCACAAAAGTCCTACCCAGAGGAATGTCTCTAACTTGCAGGGGATTCACAGAGAAGATACAGGATGGGTCAATGATATTTTGTGGAGATTCCATGGAGTCCTCGGTTTCGAAAGATCTAGACAAGGCATCGGCCCTCACATTCTTGTCGGCGGGACGGTAGTGGAGTTCGAACCGGAACCGAGCAAAGAACAATGACCACCTGGCTTGACGAGGATTCAACCGCTGGGCCGTCTATAGGTAGGTCAAATTCTTGTGATCCGTGAAGATCAGGATAGGGTGAACCGCGCCTTCCAGTAGGTGTCTCCACTCCTGCAGAGCCAGTTTGATGGCCAGTAACTCCCGGTCCCCAATCGAGTAGTTACGCTCTGCGGGAGAAAACAGCTTGGAATAGTAGCCGCATACCACGGCCTTGCCTTTCGGTCTTTTCTGGAACAACAGTGCACCAGCACCCACTGAGGAGGCGTCCACCTCTAACGAAAACTGTAAGGATACGTCCGGATGGTGCAGAATGGAGGCAGATGTGAAGGCTTTCTTTAAGGATTCAAATGCGGCTTCAGCCTCCGGAGTCCACATCTTGGCATTCATACCTTTCTTAGTGAGGGTGGAAATAGGTGCTGTCAAAGATGAGAAGTTGGGGGATGAAGAGTCGGTAAAAGTTGGTGAATCCTAGAAAGCGTTGGATGGCCCTTAAGCCTTGGGGGCGTGGCCACTCCTGGACGGCCTTTACCTTCTGGGGATCCATCTTGAGACCCTGATCTGAGATAATATAGCCCAGGAAGGATAGAGACTTCTTCTCGAACACACACTTCTCCAATTTGGCGTAAAGTCGATTCTCTCTTAGACGGAGCAACACCTGGCGGACATGACTTTGATGAGTTACTGGGTCTGGGGAAAAAATCAGAATGTCATCGAGGTACACCACAACACAAACATACAGGAGATCACGAAAAATGTCATTGACAAATTCTTGGAATACTGCGGGAGCGTTACACAGGCCGAAGGGCATGACTAAGTATTCGTAATGCCCATCACGAGTATTAAAGGCAGTCTTCCACTTGTCACCTCGACGAATCCGGATCAGATTATAGGCCCCCCGCAGGTCCAGTTTAGAAAAACTTTTTGCCCCCCGTATGCGATCAAACAGTTCAGAAATTAAAGGCAGAGGATACCTGTTCTTTACCGTGATCTGGTTTAGGCCTCGGTAGTCGATGCAAGGTCGTAATGATCCATCTTTCTTTTTAACAAAGAAGAACCCTGCTCCGGCCGGGGATGAAGATTTACGAATGAAACCCCTCTCCAGGTTCTCCTTGATGTAAGCCAACATGGACTGGGTCTCTGGCAAGGAGAGAGGATAAACTCTACTACGAGGGGGAGACGATTCCGGGACCAGGTTGATTGGGCAGTCATATGCCCGGTGTGGCGGCAAGGTCTCGGCCTCCATTTTATTGAAGACATCGCCGAACATGGAGAAACAGAGGGGCAAACCTGCCAACGACTGAAGAGGAGCGGGCTGTGGCGACTGGATGTGACTCAGACAGCGGTCAAGACACTTCGGGCCCCACTGGAGAACCTCTCCAGAGTTCCAATCCAGGACGGGGGCGTGCAGACGAAGCCAAGGCAACCCCAGCAGCATGGGGTTGACGGCCTTGGACAGGACGAACAGAGAGATGATCTCAGCATGAAGGGCTCCCACTTGGAGTTTCAACGGCTTGGTTATGGACACAACTGGGTCTGGTAATGGCAGTCCATCCACCGAGGCAACGATCAACGGCCTTTCAAGCGGGATAGTGGGCAACTGTAGGAGATCCACAAGATCCTGGCAGATGAAGTTGGCTGCAGAGCCGGAGTCCAGATATGCGGAGACCTGATGAGACCTCTCGCCTGCAATGATGGTTACAGGGATAAATAGTTTGGAGGAGAGTTCTTGCTTCAATGTGTTGACGCCCAGGGTTGTCTCTCCAACCAAGCCTAGACGCTGGGGTTTTTTGGTTTGTGAGGACACAGACGCACGACGTGGCCAGCGAGGCCGCAATATAAGCACAGTCCAGAGGTGCGCCTGCGCTGTTTCTCCTGGACCGATAATTTTAGTCGGTCAACTTACAACGGAACCTCGGGCAAAGCGGTAGAAGCAGGCAAGAGGGGTTGCTGAAAGTTGGGCGCCAGTCTAGGGCGCCGGCGCTCCTGACGAACCTCATGGGATCTCTCCCTCAGCTTTATGTCAACCCGAGTGGCAAGCAGAATCAAGTCATTCAACGCGGGAGGCAGGTCTCGAGCAGCCAGTTCGTCCTTGATCTCGGGCGACAGGCCATGCCAATAGGATGCCACAAATGCCTCATTGTTCCAGGATAGGTCTCCTGCCAGGGTCCGGAAATGAATAGTATACTCGCCCACGGAGTTGTCCTCTTGGCGAAGGTTGAAGATGGCAGTGGCGGCTGATGAGACTTGCCCTGGCTCCTCAAAAACGGTTCAGAAAATCCGTGCAAACTCCTGGAAGTCTCGGGTCTCGGATCCCTGACGTTCCCAGATAGGGTTAGCCCATGCCAGGGCCTTGCCGGTCAGGAGGGAGATGATAAATGCGATCTTGGATCCATCTGACGGAAATGCCCGAGAGTGCAGGGTAAAATGAATGTGGCATTGGTTCAGGAACCCCCGACAAGCACTGGCGTCTCCATCGAACCGAGAGGGCAATGGCAGCGAGAACCGAGGGTCCATACAGGAACTGCCAGGAGGAGCAACAGGAGGTTCGGTTTGAGGAACTTGCATAGAAGCAGGAATGGAGGCAACTAGCGTCCCTAGCTGCTTCGCCATAGAGTCCATGGCCACGAGGAGCTGGTCCTGCCTAGCTCGGAGATCCAGCAGATCCGCCTGCATGGCTTGGGAGGGTGACAAGCCCTTGAATTGGCCAGCGGGGTCCATGGCCAGAGCGTACTGTCACGGACACAGGGTATGTGGACCCACTAGGCCGTTCCGCCGTAGCGGGGAGGCAGCTGACCAGGTCACAGTCTATGCGGAAGTCAATGGCAGACAGTACTGCTTTGGGTACCTGAAATAGTCCCGGCGGTGGCTGTGGCTACAGCACGGATGGAGGCAGATGCGGCAGGTGGCGCCAGACATGGCGGGCAGTATCCGATGAAGCGGAAGACACTTGGCGTGGCAGATGACACTTGGCGTGGCAGATGACACTTGGCGTGGCAGAAGACACTTGGCGTGGCAGAAGACACTTGGCGTGGCAGAAGACACTTGGCGTGGCAGATGACACTTGGCGTGGCAGAAGACACTTGACGCTGGTAGGCACAGGAACTGGTTACGGGATACGGAATACAGGAGCAAGGTACACTGGGAGGCTGGAAGACACTGGGAGACCATAAGCAAGACGAACAACGGGAAAACTAACAACGCTCTGGCAAAGGGCAAGAGGGCAGAGCCCTTTTTAAAGCCCAGGGCATCCTGGGCCAGATTACAGCTTTTTACAAAAACGCGCGCACTGGCCCTTTAAGGCCATGCACGCGCGGGCGCGCGCACTCGCCGGAGACACTCAGAATCTAGAAGAGAGTGCCGGCGCCTGACTGGGGGACGACGCTGGAGGCAGGTAAGACGTTACAATAATGATGTACTCCGCCCAGTTTACATATGCCCTGATGTACTCCACCCAGCTTACATATACCCTGATGTACTCCACAGTTTACATATATCCTGATGTACTACACACAGCTTACATATATCCTGATGTACTCTGCGCATATTACATATACCCTGATGTACGCCGCACAGCTTACATATACCGATGTACTCCGCACAGCTTACATATACCCTGATGTACTCCGCACAGCTTACATATACCGATGTACTCCGCACAGCTTACATATATAATGATGTACTACGCACAGCTTACATATACCCTGATGTACTCCTCACATATTACATATACCCTGATGTACTCCGCACAGCTTACATATACCCTGATGTACTCCGCCCAGCTTACATATACCCTGATGTACTCCGCACAGCTTACATATACCCTGATGTACTCCGCCCAGTTCACATATGCCCCCACATTATAAGCTGAAATACCACTAATGCACCAAGCAAAATCTGCACTTCAAAAGCCAAATGGTGGTCCAACTGAGCCTGGCAGTGTACCCAAACGGCAATTAATGACCACATATGGTGTATTCTGGAGAACCCGCTTAACAATTTATGGGATGTGTGTCTACGGTGGTACAAGCTGGGCACAACACATTGGGCACTGAAATGGCATATTTGTGGAAAAAGCCATTTTCAATCTGCAACATCTATTGTTTACTCATTTTTGCAAAACACTTGTGCGGTCAAAATGCTCACTACACCCCTAGATCAATTCTTTGAGGGATCTAGTTTCCAAAATGGGGTAATTTTTCGGGGGGTACCGCTGTACTGGTACTATAGCTCAATGCAACATGGTGTCAAAAAACGAATCTTATAAAATCTCCACTCCAAATACTAAATGGCGCTCCTTCCCTTTAGAGCCTTGCTGTGTGTCCAAATAGCAGTTTATGACCACGTGTGGGGTATTTCCCTACTCTGAAGAAGTTGCTTTACAAATGTTACGGTGCTTTTTCTCCTTTATTTGTTGAGAAAATGAAACATTTTTAACTAATGCTGCGTCTTATTGGAAAATAATGTCATTTTTCATTTTCACTGCCCATTTCTAATAAAATATATGAGACACCTGTGGGGTGCTGAAAAAATAAAAAAGTTAGAGCTCTTTGAATGCGACTATAGAAAAACGAATAAAATAGCTCGGTCATTAGGGCCTAAAATGGGATGGTCACTAAGGGGTTAACGTCAGTTAGCACAATATAAATACATTTACAGTATCTCCCCCTAGTGGCGACTGCCGGTAGCTTTCCACTGAAGTGTAGTATCCAGGACATGAGTCTAAGGCTATGTTCACAGAGAGTTTTTTGCAGGAGGAATATCTGCCTCAAAATTCCGTTTGGAAGTTTGAGGCACATTTTCCTCTCCCTGCACGCCGATTTTCGCTGCGTTTTTCGCCCGCGGCCATTGAGCGCCGCGGGCATAATACACCGCGAAATACGCTTTCTCTGCCTCCCATTGAAGTCAATGGGAGGTCAGAGGCATAAACGCCCGAAGATAGGGCATGTCGCTTCTTTTTCTCGCGAGGCAGTTTTACTGCTCGCGGGAAAAAGACGCCGACGCCTCCCATTGAAATCAATGGGAGGCATTATAGGGCAGTTTTTGACGAGTTTTGCGGCGCGGTTTCCGCGAAAAAAAAACTCGTCAAAAAACTCAGTGTGAACTTAGCCTAAAATGTTCTTTACAAAGGACGATTATCGGGCAGACAAGTGTTCATATAACGCTCGTTGCTGATAATTGCGCTTTGTAAAAAGGGCAGCAATCCGCAGATGAACGAGCAAACACCCAATCATCTGCTGGTCGTATCGTTTTAAAAAAGTGAAATATTATTGTTGTCTGCAGCGCATCTCCCTGTGTAAACAGAAAAACGCGCTGCCGACATGATAATAACGTTTGGGGACGAGCGATCGGAGTAACGACCGCTCGCCCTCATCCATAGCTCCGTGTTATCCATAGCTCCGTGTTATCCATAGCTCCGTGTTATCCATAGCTCCGTGTTATCCATAGCTCCGTGTTATCCATAGCTCCGTGTTATCCATAGCTCCGTATCATCCATAGCTCCGTGTTATCCATAGCTCCGTGTTATCCATAGCTCCGTGTCATCCATAGCTCCGTGTTATCCATAGCTCCGTGTTATCCATAGCTCCGTGTCATCCATAGCTCCGTGTTATCCATAGCTCCGTATCATCCATAGCTCCGTGTTATCTATAGCTCCGTGTTATCCATAGCTCCGTGTTATCCATAGCTCCGTGTTATCCATAGCTCCGTGTTATCCATAGCTCCGTGTTATCCATAGCTCCGTGTTATCCATAGCTCCGTGTCATCCATAGCTCCGTGTTATCCATAGCTCCGTATCATCCATAGCTCCGTGTTATCTATAGCTCCGTGTTATCCATAGCTCCGTGTTATCCATAGCTCCGTGTTATCCATAGCTCCGTGTTATCCATAGCTCCGTGTTATCCATAGCTCCGTGTTATCCATAGCTCCGTGTTATCCATAGCTCCGTGTTATCCATAGCTCCGTGCCATCCATAGCTCCGTGTTATCCATAGCTCCGTGTTATCCATAGCTCCGTGTCATCCATAGCTCCGTGTTATCCATAGCTCCGTGTCATCCATAGCTCCGTGTTATCCATAGCTCCGTGTCATCCATAGCTCCGTGTTATCCATAGCTCCGTGTTATCCATAGCTCCGTGTTATCCATAGCTCCGTGTCATCCATAGCTCCGTGTTATCCATAGCTCCGTGTGACCGGAGCAAACGAGCAGATATGTCATAAATGTCAGGTAGATTGGGGTTCCACCTCTGGGACCCGCATTCACTACTATGGGAGTTACGGAAACAGATCAGACAAAGCCGGAGGTGGGACCCTCATCTATCTGACATCCTATGGATACGTCATAAATGTGTCTGATGGGAAGACCCCTTTAATGAGTATATCAGTAATAGTATAACTAGCAAGTACCAGCCGCTACCCCTCCCCCCTCATTGCAACACCAAGTAAGGCCCCATGCACACAACCGTATTTTCATCTATCCCGAAAAACTGTCCATATTGCATCGGTATATACGGATCCGTAAAAAAAAGAGGGAGGATGCAAATGATGTCATCAGCATGTTGCATAGCAACGCTTCCATAAATATGGTCAGAGTACGGATGCGTATCCATAGCCACCCATATTTACGGAAGCGCCCATAGACTTCTATGGGAGAGTCCCTGCTGTAATTACTGATGAAAAAAACGGTCGCGTGCGTGGGGCATAAGAAACTGCAGCTGCATCCCCCTCCTCCCTGTTTACAGTTTTTCACTAGATGGAACTTGCACGATCAACGATGTATCCAGTGACTCGGTGCTCATTTACACGAGCCGACGCACGCTGTACGGGGATGAGCGATGGTTAATACGATGGTCCGTGCTCGTACAGTTTACGTATTGTCGGCAGCACATCCCCTGTTTGTACGCTGTGGACAACGAGGATTTTTTGGGACGCATAAAAGATGTGATCAGCTGACCAATGAGTGCAGTTTATCGTCTGATCGTCGCTGCTTGTGATCGAAAACAAGCGCTCGTATGATTATCGGCATTGGTAAAGGGGTCTTAATGTCAATAAAAGGTTTTTTTTAAATATCACAACGTTTCTAAGCATTTTCTATAGAACTTGATAGAAACCCATCGAGCCTAAAATAGACCCATCCTGGAACCCAGGGGTATAAACAGGCTTTTCTTTACAGCCCGAGGTCTTGATGACGTCATTGAGACCGCGCGGTGATCGTGTATTATAATTATTATAGATTGTGGGAGATCAAACATCAGGATATAGTTTTGTTGGCTTTAGCGATGGTTTGAACATTTGGTGTACTTCTTCTATTAGCCACAAGGGGGCGATACATAACCTGGAAGAACGCAGTGCGGGAGCCTTTTGGTTTTTCTTGGCTTTTATATTGTGGGGCTATTATATAATCTATACCAGTGGTTCCCAACCGGGGTGCCGAGAGCTGTTCAGGGGTGCCGCGGCTCATCCACGGCAAAAAAAAACAAAAAAAAACATTTTTTTTACATTTTTTTTATTTATTTTTTGCTACAAGCTCCGCCCCCGACGTTGTAGCAGGCGTGACGCGCGGACGTCTGTTACAAGCACCGCCCACCGCTTCCCACTAGAAGCCTGACGGAGGGAGAGGAGCCATTAACACTGGGCAGGGTAAGTGCGGTTTTCTTTACTTTCTTAGCAGTTGTGTGAGAAATGGAGCCAGGGGAATGTGGGTAGTTGTAGTTCTCTCCTCTTCTACCTCCTCCCTGTAATGTCCTCTGATATCCCATAATAACGTCCTGGACATGCTGGGAGTTGTAGTCCTCTCCTCTTCTACCTCCTCCCTGTAATGTCCTCTGATATCCCATAATAACGTCCTGGACATGCTGGGAGTTGTAGTCCTCTCCTCGTATACCTCCTCCCTGTAATGTCCTCTGATATCCCATAATAACAGCATGGACATGCTGGGAGTTGTAGTCCTCTCCTCTTATACCTCCTCCCTGTAATGTCCTCTGATATCCCATAATAACAGCCTGGACATGCTAGGAGTTGTAGTTCTCTCCTCTTAAACCTCCTCACTGTAATGTCCTCTGATATCCCATAATAACAGCCTGGACATGCTAGGAGTTGTAGTCCTCTTCTCTTATACATCCTCCCTGTAATGTCCTCTGATATCCCATAATAACGTCCTGGACATGCTGGGAGTTGTAGTCCTCTCTTATACCTCCTCCCTGTAATGTCCTCTGATATCCCATAATAACGTCCTGGACATGCTAGGAGTTGTAGTCCTCTCCTCTTATACCTCCTCCCTGTAATGTCCTCTGATATCCCATAATAACAGTCTGGACATGCTGAGAGTTGTAGTCCTCTTCTCTTATACCTCCTCCCTATAATGTCCTCTGATATCCCATACTAAGTCTGGACATGCTGGGAGTTGTAGTCCTCTCCTCTTATACCTCCTCCTGTAAACTTTCTCTGATATCACATAACATCCTGGACATGCTGGGAGTTGTTGTTCTTATACCTCCTTATTTATTCCTTCCCCAGGGGTAATCACACTTTCTGTCTGTGATGGTCCCTTTACTAGAGGGGCAGATGGTTATTTTATCGGGGGGCGGGGGGACTGAGGCTGATGGTGGCTTTACTGGAGGGGGCTGATGGTCATTTTACTGGGGGGACGGAGGCTGATGGTGGCTTTACTGAGGGGTCATTATAATGTGAGTGGGGGGCTGACGGTCATTACTGGGAGTGGGGGGCTGACGGTCATTACTGGGAGTGGGGGGCTGACGGTCATTACTGGGAGTGGGGGGCTGACGTCATTACTGGGAGTGGGGGGGCTGACGTCATTACTGGGAGTGGGGGGGCTGACGTCATTACTGGGAGTGGGGGGGCTGACGGTCATTACTGGGAGTGGGGGGGCTGACGGTCATTACTGGGAGTGGGGGGGCTGACGGTCATTACTGTGAGTGGGGGGCTGACGGTCATTACTGTGAGTGGGGGGCTGACGGTCATTACTGTGAGTGGGGGGGCTGACGGTCATTACTGTGAGTGGGGGGCTGACGGTCATTACTGTGAGTGGGGGGCTGACGGTCATTACTGTGAGTGGGGGGGCTGACGGTCATTACTGTGAGTGGGGGGGCTGACGGTCATTACTGTGAGTGGGGGGCTGACGGTCATTACTGGGAGTGGGGGGGCTGACGGTCATTACTGTGAGTGGGGGGGCTGACGGTCATTACTGTGAGTGGGGGGCTGACGGTCATTACTGTGAGTGGGGGGCTGACGGTCATTACTGGGAGTGGGGGGCTGACGGTCATTACTGTGAGTGGGGGGGCTGACGGTCATTACTGGGAGTGGGGGGCTGACGGTCATTACTGTGAGTGGGGGGCTGACGGTCATTACTGTGAGTGGGGGGGCTGACGGTTATTACTGTGAGTGGGGGGGCTGACGGTCATTACTGTGAGTGGGGGGGCTGACGGTCATTACTGTGAGTGGGGGGGCTGACGGTCATTACTGTGAGTGGGGGGGCTGACGGTCATTACTGTGAGTGGGGGGCTGACGGTCATTACTGTGAGTGGGGGGCTGACGGTCATTACTGTGAGTGGGGGGCTGACGGTCATTACTGTGAGTGGGGGGCTGACGGTCATTACTGTGAGTGGGGGGCTGACGGTCATTACTGTGTGTGGGGGGCTGACGGTCATTACTGTGTGTGGGGGGCTGACGGTCGTTACTGGGAGTGGGGGGCTGACGGTCGTTACTGTGAGTGGGGGGGCTGACGGTCGTTACTGTGCGTGGGGGGGCTGACGGTCGTTACTGTGAGTGGGGGGGCTGACGGTCATTACTGTGAGTGGGGGGCTGGACGGTCATTACTGTGAGTGGGGGGGCTGGACGGTCATTACTGTGAGTGGGGGGGCTGACGGTCATTACTGTGAGTGGGGGGGCTGACGGTCATTACTGTGAGGGGGGGGCTGACGGTCATTACTGTGAGTGGGGGGGCTGACGGTCATTACTGTGAGTGGGGGGCTGACGGTCATTACTGTGAGTGGGGGCTGACGGTCATTACTGGGAGTGGGGGGCTGACGGTCATTACTGTGAGTGGGGGGGCTGACGGTCATTACTGGGAGTGGGGGGCTGACGGTCATTACTGGGAGTGGGGGGCTGACGGTCATTACTGTGAGTGGGGGGCTGACGGTCATTACTGTGAGTGGGGGGGCTGACGGTTATTACTGTGAGTGGGGGGGCTGACGGTCATTACTGTGAGTGGGGGGGCTGACGGTCATTACTGTGAGTGGGGGGGCTGACGGTCATTACTGTGAGTGGGGGGGCTGACGGTCATTACTGTGAGTGGGGGGGCTGACGGTCATTACCGTGAGTGGGGGGCTGACGGTCATTACCGTGAGTGGGGGGCTGACGGTCATTACTGTGAGTGGGGGGCTGACGGTCATTACTGTGAGTGGGGGGCTGACGGTCATTACTGTGAGTGGGGGGCTGACGGTCATTACTGTGTGTGGGGGGCTGACGGTCATTACTGTGTGTGGGGGGCTGACGGTCATTACTGTGTGTGGGGGGCTGACGGTCGTTACTGGGAGTGGGGGGGCTGACGGTCGTTACTGTGAGTGGGGGGGCTGACGGTCGTTACTGTGAGTGGGGGGGCTGACTGTCATTACTGTGAGTGGGGGGCTGACGGTCATTACTGTGAGTGGGGGGGCTGGACGGTCATTACTGTGTGTGGGGGGCTGACGGTCATTACTGGGAGTGGGGGGCTGACGGTCATTACTGGGAGTGGGGGGCTGACGGTCATTACTGGGAATGGGGGGCTGACGGTCATTACTGTGAGTGGGGGGCTGACGGTCATTACTGTGTGTGCGGGGGCTGACGGTCATTACTGTGAGTGGGGGGGCTGACGGTCATTACTGTGTGTGCGGGGACTGACGGTCATTACTGTGAGTGGGGGGCTGACGGTCATTACTGGGAGTGGGGGGCTGACGGTCATTACTGTGAGTGGGGGGGCTGGACTGTCATTAATGTGTGTGGGGGGCTGACGGTCATTACTGGGAGTGGGGGGCTGACGGTCATTACTGGGAGTGGGGGGCTGACGGTCATTACTGTGAGTGGGGGGCTGACGGTCATTACTGTGAGTGGGGGGCTGACGGTCATTACTGTGTGTGCGGGGGCTGACGGTCATTACTGTGAGTGGGGGGGCTGACGGTCATTACTGTGTGTGCGGGGGCTGACGGTCAGTACTGTGAGTGGGGGGGCTGACGGTCATTACTGTGTGTGCGGGGGCTGACGGTCATTACTGTGAGTGGGGGGCTGACGGTCATTACTGTGAGTGGGGGGGCTGACGGTCATTACTGTGAGTGGGGGGGCTGACGGTCATTACTGTGAGTGGGGGGGCTGACGGTCATTACTGTGAGTGGGGGGGCTGACGGTCATTACTGTGAGGGGGGGCTGACGGTCATTACTGTGAGTGGGTGGCTGACGGTAATTACTTTGAGTGGGGGGCTGACGGTCATTACTGTGAGTGGGGGGCTGATGGTCATTACTGTGAGTGGGGGGGCTGACGGTCATTACTGTGTGTGCGGGGGCTGACGGTCAGTACTGTGAGTGGGGGGGCTGACGGTCATTACTGTGTGTGCGGGGGCTGACGGTCATTACTGTGAGTGGGGGGCTGACGGTCATTACTGTGAGTGGGGGGGCTGACGGTCATTACTGTGAGTGGGGGGGCTGACGGTCATTACTGTGAGTGGGGGGGCTGACGGTCATTACTGTGAGTGGGGGGGCTGACGGTCATTACTGTGAGGGGGGGCTGACGGTCATTACTGTGAGTGGGTGGCTGACGGTAATTACTTTGAGTGGGGGGCTGACGGTCATTACTGTGAGTGGGGGGCTGACGGTCATTACTGGGAGTGGGGGGCTGACGGTCATTACTGTGTGTGGGGGGCTGACGGTCATTACTGGGAGTGGGGGGCTGACGGTCATTACTGGGAGTGGGGGGCTGACGGTCATTACTGTGAGTGGGGGGCTGACGGTCATTACTGTGAGTGGGGGGCTGACGGTCATTACTGTGTGTGCGGGGGCTGACGGTCATTACTGTGAGTGGGGGGGCTGACGGTCATTACTGTGTGTGCGGGGGCTGACGGTCAGTACTGTGAGTGGGGGGCTGACGGTCAGTACTGTGTGTGGGGGGCTGACGGTCATTACTGTGAGTGGGGGGCTGACGGTCATTACTGGGAGTGGGGGGCTGACGGTCATTACTGGGAGTGGGGAGCTGACGGTCATTACTGGGAGTGGGGGGCTGACGGTCATTACTGTGAGTGGGGGGCTGACGGTCATTACTGTGAGTGGGGGGCTGACGGTCATTACTGGGAGTGGGGGGCTGACGGTCATTACTGTGAGTGGGGGGCTGACGGTCTTCAAGTGATTTCCGCCTCTGACCTCCCATTGAAATTAATAGGAGGCAGAAAAAACCTGCGGCGCTCGTTTGGTGCTTTTTTGTCTGCGGTTTTTGCATTCGCTTCAACGGCTTAAAAAAAATGTGGGAAAAAAATAAATAAAAAAAAGTCAAACAGCGCTGTCAATTCAAAATCTGCCTCAAAATTCGTAAATGAATTTCGAGGCAGACTTTTTGTTTCTGCCTTACAAAAAAACGTTGTGTGAACATAACCTAAGAGTGTACTGCTTGTTTTTCCCCATTTTTTGTCGTTTTGTAAACAATTTTTGGTAGGGGTGCCCTGAGAATTATTTTTTTTCCCTGGGGTGCCTCGAGCCTGAAAAGGTTGGGAAACTCTGATGTATACAGTCGTCCTGGTGTATCTGGCAGTTTTCTAGAGTTCAGTGTATAATCATTGATAGATACGGTGACGCTGACATCACGCCGGGCAGCACGTGCGTCCTCATGAATTATACAGGATACAGACAATATTATTAAAGAGGAGCCGTCACTTCTCCTGACGTGTCTGTAAGGCTCTGTTCACACGCAGTGAGCAAAAACGTCTGAAAATACGGAGCTGTTTTCAGGCGAAAACAGCTCCTGATTTTCAGATGTTTTTTTAACCACTCGCGTTTTTCGCTGCGTTTTTTACAGCCGTTTTTGGAGCTGTTTTCACGAGTCCATGAGAAAACGGCTCCAAAAACGTCCCAAAAAGTGTCCTGCACTTCTTTTGACGAGCCGTCATTTTGCGCGCCGTATTTTGACAGCGACACGTAAATTTAAGGCTCGTGCGAACAGAACATCGTAATTCCCATTGAAAGCAATGGGCAGATGTTTGTAGGCGTATTAGGGGCGTTTTTTCAGCGGTAATTCGAGGCGTAAAATGCCAGAATTAGGTCTGAAACCACTGCGTGTGAACATACCCTTATAGTAAATACCTGTATTCCCCATGAAATAACTATTCTGGAGCGTATTTTCTCAGATCTCTGGCTTGTGCCATTCCTCTGTGGTTCCTCCTAGAAATGTATGTATTAATAGATAACTTGGTGTTGCCATTCTCCTCATCAAAGGTCGTGTCCCTACAGTCTCTCTGTCAGCACTGATTGGACGTTGTCAGTTTGTGTAGGGACACACCCCCAACTGGTAACACACAGCTGTCAATTCTTACATTTCCAGGAGGAATAACAGAGAAACGGCACAAAGCAGAGTCCTAAGAAAAGTTGCGCACTCGACTGAATGTTTCTTCTCCTCGTCTATCGTGTGTGTTGATTTTATACATTTTCGCTGCTGCGTGTCTAGAGATCATATGGATTATTAGATGTTTTATTTCTGTATATTTGTACTGCATTGTTGCAGCTCATCGTCCTCCAGCTGCGGCCTTTCATTTCCATGACGACTGCTCCACTTTTCCTTTGCTCCAGTTTTAAATTTCCCACCTTTGTCTGGATTACGGATTCTCTGTAAGGTTCTGTGCACACGACCTATTTTCAGGCGTTTTACGCCTCGAATCACGCCTGAAAAGACGGCTCCATTACGTCTGCAAACATCTGCCCATTGCTTGCGGGATCTGCTGCGGGTAGCTCTTCTGTTGCCGCATTATTAAATAGATCATTGATGTCGCTGTTCTGGTAATTGATGCCACGAGGATCTATTGTATTCATTGATGCAGCGTGCGTTAATTACTGACATCCGGCAATCTCATATCTTCACCGTCAATGTCATCACTTTCTTGTCACTTGCATTGGTGGCATCAGTCAGTATAAAACCGCTCAGTTTATCCTACGTCACCTGTGATTCTGCTGAATTGTCACCGTCTCTTATCTGCTTAACTGATTGTATGTCTCTCAGCAGCGTTTTACATCATCATGAAACCACCCCAGAAAAGCTCGTCCCGCAGGAAGTCGGCGCAGCCGCAGAAGAAACCTGCAGCTCCTCCTCAATCTCCGCCAAGTAAGAGAAAGTTGCACCTTGATCATCTTATCACTCTCATTATATATTTTATTTTAAAAATGAATTCCAGATAACCTCGGGTCGTGTAATACTAGATTGTAATCCGTTTCTCAGCTTTATATCTTAGAGGGTTTGTTTCTATGCAGGTAAAAATCTGTTACTTACCGAAATTTCTGTAGCACAAGGCCGCCACTAGGGGGAGCAAACTGAGGACTGATTTATATAGGCACAACAGGAGCTGTATGCATGTGCACAATCGTCTCCCCCTAGTGGTGGTTGCAGGAAGCACGTTACTATATGGCTCTGGGAAGGGAATCTGAGAACACAGCTCACACCCATGAAGATATATTATGAAATGAGGGATCTAAGAATTTCCAACCTGCAGTCCGACCGCTCTATTCATTCCCTATGTGATCGACGGAAATAGTCAAGTTTGACTGCTCCTTGCCCAATTATGCACTCTGCCGTGAGCGGCTCCGCGCAGGCAGGCGCGATGTTGTGACGTCAATTTCTGAGCCTTTTTTCTACTCCGTTTATGCAGCGTGTGGATGAGACGTGTTTTATCTCATCCACTTTGCTGCTACTGTATTATGCTGCCGATTCTTCCGCATTATAATACAGGTATACGCCATATTTACGCAATGTGTGAACTGACTCTAACCCCTCCACCCCCCCCCCCCCACCAGTCCCCGCAAAAATGTTCTTGCATCAAACCGGTCCTCGGTGCAAAATAGGTTGGGGACCACTGCCATAGAGAATGACTTGAGTGACCACCACTCTGGGACCCGCACTCTTTTTAACAACCCGCAGCGATCCGGCATTTATCACCTATCTTGTGGATAGGTGAAAAATTATTTTCGTGGTACAACCCCTTTAATCAGGTATCAATGGGACTTGATGGACCCCAAATTATCAGTCATAGAAAAGTATCTAAAATTTGAACGTCCACATTTATATCCTTTTTAGGTCCAACATTCTGTGCTGATTAATTTCTTAATGTCGTTTTACAGCAGTTGGAGCACAGTTTTCTGAAACGGAGCTCTAAATCTCCTGCGTAGACAGTTACATGGTATAATTTTGTCTCCCTGCAGCCACCACTAGAGGGAGCTCACTGCATACTGTTTTGTTACCAAGTTCAATGTACAACCATATACAATGAGCTCCCTCTAGTGGTGGCTGCAGGTAGCATGTTATGTTTTAAATCTGTTTACCTGATGTTCCTTGGGGGACATTAAGGTAATAGGCCATGTTCACACAGGGCAGATACGCGGCGTAAAAGTACACAGCGTATTGGCCCTGGGCACCGGAGGTAATTCTGGCTGAAAAACTGCAGTTTTTCGGCTGGAATGTCCATAGAAGGTAGAAAAAAAACCCATACTTACCCGTAGCCATGGTGACGTGTCCCTCTGATGTTCTGCAGCAGTCATATGGGATGAGACATCATCCCTGGAGGCCGGGTTGAACGCAGGAGCAGAGAGATCTGGGTAAGTTTGGCGGTTTTTTTCCGCTGCGTCTGGATGAGATTTGTTTGAATCTCCTCCACTCTTCTGCTTCTGTATTACGCTGTGGAGTTTCCGCAATGAAATCGGTTGCAGAAAATCCGCCGTGTTTACCCTACGTGTGACCCCGGCCAGACAGTGAATTTCCATGTAGCGGGAGATTCATTTTCAGCTGTGATTATGGATTTCTTTCTTACAGGTAGTGGGGAAACAAGTCACAGACCGAGCACGCAACGAAGAAGACGCTACCGCCCAGGAGCCCGTGCGCTGATGGAAATAAGAAAGTACCAAAAATCAACCAATCTGCTCATTCAGAAAACCCCGTTTTTCCGCCTGGTGAGTGGATGTGTCCTCTGTGGCTGCTCCTCTTTATTGTCAGTGATATTCCCCTTTTATTCTTGCAGGTGAGAGAGATCTGCCTGAAGTATTCCCGCGGCGTGTTTTACTACTGGCAAAGCACCGCACTTATGGCGCTACAAGAGGTCAGTATCTCATACAATGCACTGTCCATGTAACGCATGGGTCAACCAGAGAGGGAGCTGCTCTTTGCAGTGGTTCACTACTCAGCCCCCGCCCCCTCTAACACATCCATATGCCCTAGCGGGACATTTGCATAGGGGTTGTGATGCATTGTGGGAGTTCCAGAGGCCAGACCCTCCCCCCCCCCCCACCATCACTCTAGCTAACAGCTCATAAAAGTGAAATCTGATCAGTCCTTCGAGCTGTGTAGTAAATTATACCGGGAGTGCTGTCACTTTAAGAGGGACTAATGCTCTTCTGTATCCACAGTCAGCTGAGGACTTCCTCGTGAGTCTCTTTGAAGATTCTTACCTCTTCAGTCACCAGGCCAATAGGGGCACTCTCTTTGTGAAGGACATGCAGCTCGCACGGAGAATCCGAGGCATCCCGTATGAACTGTGATAACGCTGCCGTTTTATCTCTCAAGATTTGATGAAGAATGATCACGTGTAAATAGTTTTATATTAATGGAGAAAATCTATTGGGAAATACAAGTTTTACCATTGCATAAAAGATCCAGTTTGGAAGAGTAAACCGGCTTTAGCGCCCCCTCCTGACACTGGTTACAGTGGAGGTTTTTTCTTTGTTTTATCTGTTCATGGGAAAGTTGTTACAACCAATATGGCTGCCACTGCAGTTTGCAGGGTGGTAGTGCAGTCGTTTTTCTGTCCAGCTATGTAATGGGTTGTAGGGGTCCAGGATGTAGCACAGAAAATGACCACAAGGCGGCACTGCTGGACAAAACCGCTAACAAAGACGCTGGACACAATCGCTAATGAAACCTGATCTGGCCGACCTTCTAATTGTTCTGCTGAGTTTATGATCCGCTTCCTGTTTTTATTCTGTGAAGATTTGTTAATTTTTTCAAATAAAAAAAAATGTATATTATAACTTTGATCTTCATCATTTTAGACTAATCTTCATAAGGGCTTGGATATGATCAATGACTCCAGCTTCGCTGTAGTTCAATACTCTTGCTCTGTCCCACCCCCATTCTTTACACTGCAGCTATGCTTGTTCAGAGTGTTTGCTGTGTGGGTGGGTGTGTGGGTTGGGTCCAGAATTATTTGGGCAGTGACACAATCTTCATGATTTGGGTTTTGCTGCCACCACATTGGATTTGAAATGAAACAACTGAGATGCAATTGAAGTTGAAGCTTTCAGGTTTATTTCAAGGGGTTAAACAAAAATCTCCTGTGAAAAGTTTAGGAATTGCCACCATTTTTCTACATAACCTCCTCATTTCAGGTGATCAAAAGTGATTGGACAAATTAACATTACCATAAATGTTTTTTTTAATACTTTGTAGAGAATCCTTTGCAGGCAATGATGGCCTGAAGTCTGGAACCCATGGACATCACCAGACGCTGGGTTTCCTCCTTTGTTTTTTATATTTCAAATTTTTTATTTTCAAGAAAAGAAATGGGGATACAGAAAAAAAAAGGGGGTGACATGGGTACAGAAAAAGCCCATGAGGGCCGATCATTTCAACCTATATTTCAACAACAATAAGTAAATATGCAATCAAAGTCCTCCCAACATAGTACCATCAATACACTACAAGCATTAGTATAGCAAGACAGGAATACCAGCATTACACCCTCATCCGCCCCTCCATCACCCACATCTCAGTCAATTCTTAGTAACGATTGATTCAAATAGGGAAGTAAACGAAGGGTAGACAGGGTAGAAGGACAAAAGGAAGGGGGGGGGGGGGGTATAGGGAAAATCTTAAGAGGGAGAAGGGGAGATGTTCTCCCCTCACTCTCCCCCCCCACAGCACATCACAGACCAGAGAGAACTCAAGAGCTCCCTGGTTCTCCACTAATCAGTTCACCCATGGCCCTCTTGTATCTGTCCGACTTGCAGATGTCAAACCAATAGAACCAGGTTTTCTGAAACTGCGTTGCTCGTTCGGGTGCGGAATGGAGCAACTCCTCCATTCTCCGAATTTCGTGAATGCGCTCCAGCCATTGTCTAGTCACAGGAGGCTCAGAGGATCTCCAACCCCCCGGAATACAAGTCTTAGCTGCGTTAAGCAAATGTCTCACTAACATCTTCCTGTAGCGCCCCACAGGTATATCGTGGTGGTGCAGCAAAATCCATGCCGGATCATCTCCCAGCGAGATTCCTGTGATCTCTAGAATGATATCTTGAACCTCTGACCAATAGGTGCGAAGGTTCTCATAGCTCCAGAATATATGTAAAAGCGTTCCCTCTTCTCTGCCGCATCTCCAACATAAAGGAGAAACATCCGGGAACATTTTATGTAGCACATGTGGGACTCTGTACCAACGGGATAGTATTTTAAAACTGGTTTCCTGATAGGCGTTACTAATAGACGCCTTATGTGTGAGGAGCATGATCTTTTCCCTTTGCTCTTGTGTTTGGGTATGTTCACACGGCCTATTTACGGACGTAATTCGGGCGTTTTTGCCCCGAATTACGTCTGAAAATAGCGCCTCAATAGCGCTGACAAACATCTGCCCATTGAAAGCAATGGGCAGACGTTTGTCTGTTCACACGAGGCGTATATTTACACGCCGCTGTCAAATGACGGCGCGTAAATAGACGCCCGCGTCAAAGAAGTGACCTGTCACTTCTTTGGCCGTAATTGGAGCCGTTATTCATTGACTCCAATGAATAGCAGCGCTAATTACGGCTGTAATGGACGCGGCGTACAAGCGCCTGCACATGCCGGTACGGCTGAAATTACGGGGATGTTTTCAGGCTGAAACA
Organism: Rhinoderma darwinii; assembly: GCF_050947455.1. Taxonomy (NCBI): domain Eukaryota; kingdom Metazoa; phylum Chordata; class Amphibia; order Anura; family Rhinodermatidae; genus Rhinoderma; species Rhinoderma darwinii. The sequence continues at coordinate 308,063,385 of NC_134690.1, read as the reverse complement.
TACCCGTAATTTCAGCCGTAACGGACGCCCTCGTGTGAACATACCCTTAGAGTAATCTGAAGATCTCTTTCCCATTTCGTAATATATGGTGGGATGAAATCCTCAGCAGGAGTGAGCAGCACGCAGTAAAGACTGGACAGGGCCCGTCTCACATGCCCCGTTTGAGAACACAAAGTTTCAAAGAAGATAGAGCTCGGTCATAGGAAGCCGGTGTAGGTAGTCTTGACAAGTAATGAGTCAATTGTAACGCCTGCCATTGGGACGGGTCCGGGATAACCCTCTGGCTGGGAAAGCTCTTCTCCACGCAGCCAGGGCCGCCATCAGGGGGTATTAGGGGTACTGGTGTGAGGGGCCCGGCCAAATCTAACTGAAAGGGGGCCCGGCAACTGCCGCGACATTCTTTTGGTAGGAAAAAACGGGCCTTTGCAATGGGGCCCGTTTTTTTCACCAAAAGAATGTCGTGAGCTGCTGCTGCTGCGGGCCCCCTCCCCATGGGGGGCCGTCAAACCGCCCGCGCGCGATCGATCGCGCGCACAAGGAAACTCCCGCGCGTGCGCAGTCGCGAGCGCGCACCCACGAACGCCCGCACTCGAGACCGCGCGCACCCGCGAAAGCCCGGAAGCGCGCACCCGCGATCGATCGTCCGTGTGCGCACCCGCGATCGCCCGCGCGCGCACTAGCAAACGAAGCACGCGCAGCCGCGGTCACACATGGACAAAACTTACCTGGAGCCTGGCTGGAGGTGAAGGACTGGACGTCTGGACCGAAGACCTCGCCTGGAAGACATCGCCGGAAGAGGACTGGAGTGGGAGCAGCTCTTCTGACACGGTGAGTAAATTATCTCAAAGTGCTGTTTATGTATGGCCCTGTTCACACAGTATTTTGCAGGCAAAAAAAAATCTGCCTCAAAATTCCTTAAAGAATTTTGAGGCAGATTTTGACTTGCCCACACTATCTTGCCGCGTATTTTGCTGCGTTTTTTGCCCGCGCCGATTGAGGACAGCAGACAAAAAACGCAGCGAAAAATGAATTTTCTGCCTCCCATTGATTTCGATGGGAGGTCAGAGGCGGAACCGCGGCAAGAAAGGACTTGCTGCTTTTTCTTTTTTCCGCGACTGGCTCCCATTGATTTCAGATTAAATCGATTGGAGGCGGTTTTGGAAGTTTTTTGGTGCTGATTCTGACGCAGTGTCCGAGTCAATATCAAGGCCCAAAAACTCTGTGAACTGGGCCTTATTGTTAGGGCTTATTCAGACGAACGTGTAATACGTCCGTGCAACGTGCGTGATTTTCACGCGCCTCGCACGGACCTATGTTAGTCTATGGGGCCGTGCAGACCGTCAGTGATTTTCACGCAGCGTGTGTCCGCTGCGTAAAACTCACGACATGTCCTATATTTGTGCGTGGTTGGCGCATCACGCACCCATTGAAGTCAATGGGAGCATGAAAATCACGCCCAGCACTTCCACAGCAGTATAAACTATGAATGAAAACAGAAAAGCACCACGTGCTACAAACATACAAACAGAGTGTCATAATGATGGCGGCTGCGCAAAACTCACGCAGCCGCGCATCATACGCTGCTGACACACGGAGCTGTTATGGACCTTTTGCATGCGCAAAATGCCACGTTTTTTGCGCGTGCAAAAAGCACACGGTTGTGTGAATCCGGCCTTAGGGTAGGAACACACTAGGCATGAACACTGCGGATTTTATGCAACACATTTTATTGTGGATAATCCGCAGCGTATCACAGTCGCAGCAGAGTGGATGAGGTTTGAACAAATCTCATTCACACGCTGCAAAAATAATGGACCTGCAGTGCGGCTTTTGGCTTTTTAAGCCGCAGCATGTCAATGTATTCTGTGGAATCGCTGCTCCTCTGTTGCGGAAATGCTGCGGTTCTGCCGCAAAAAGCACACATGAGAAAAAAAAAAAAGGCACTTTTTTAAATTTATAAAAAAGTTTAGACTTGCCCCGGCCGTAGTCCTGGTGACGCGATCCTCTATTCTTAGCGCAGCCCGGCCTCCTGTCATGACGTTTCATCCCATGTGACTGCTGCAGCGGTCACATGGTCTACAGCGTCATCCCAGGAGGCGGGGCTACGTTCAGAAGAGAGAGATGCGTCACCAGGACTACGGCCGGGGCAAGTCTAAACTTTTTTTTTCCTGCAGGATTCCCGCAGCGGACAAGCCTCACGAAACCTGCGCCACTATTTGGTGCGGTTTTGCGGGCAGAATTCCCTTCGGCTACCGGGGCGGATAAGCCGGAATGGTGACGAACGGAAACCATTAGCGATGTTTTCGTCACCATTGAGATCAATGGTGACGGAAACATCGCTAATGGTTTCCGTTCGTCACCGTTCCGGCAGGTTTTCGGACGGAATCAATAGCGTAGTCGACTGCGCTAATGGTGACGGAAGCTGTGCTGTCACTTTCACTTTCCGTTGCGGGGTTCACCCGACGGAAACCTCAGATGGAACCCCAGAACGGAAGCGAACGGTGATGTGAACAGGCCCTAACACAAAAGTTTTGTATTTTTTTAAGCTAGTTCACAAAAAAAAATAATTCCAAATTCTACTGGACCAACTGCCTATTTAGAGACCGGCAGCAGCTCCAGGAGCGACATCATAAGGGTAGGAACACACTAGGCGGATATGCTGAGTAAAACTCCCGGTAGCCGCAGGGAATTCCGACAGCAAAACCGCACCAAATAGTGTCGCAGGTTTCGTGAGGCTTGTCCGCTGCGGGAATCCTGCAGGGAAAAAAAAGTTTAGACTTGCCCCGGACGTAGTCCTGGTGACGCATCTCTCTCTTCTGAACGTAGCCCCGCCTCCTGGGATGACGCTGTAGACCATGTGACCGCTGCAGCAGTCACATGGGATGAAACGTCATGACAGGAGGCCGGGCTGCGCTAAGAATAGAGGATCGCGTCACCAGGACTACGGCCGGGGCAAGTCTAAACTTTTTTATAATTTTAAAAAGTGCCTTTTTTTTTTCTCATGTGTGATTTTTGCGGCAGAACCGCAGCATTTCCGCAACAGAGGAGCAGCGATTCTACAGAATAAATTGACATGCTGCGGCTTAAAAAGCCAAAAGCCGCACTGCAGGTCCATTATTTTTGCAGCGTGTGGATGAGATTTGTTCAAACCTCATCCACTCTGCTGCGACTGTAATACGCTGCGGATTTTCCACAATAAAATGTGTTGCATAAAATCCGCAGTGTTCATGCCTAGTGTGTTCCTACCCTAAGGCCGGATTTACACGAGCGTGTGCTTTTTGCGTGCGCAAAAACGTGGCATTTTGCGCATGCAAAAGGTCCATAACAGCTCCGTGTGGCAGCAGCGTATGATGCGTGGCTGCGTGATTTTCGCGCAGCCGCCATCATTATGACACTCTGTTTGTATGTTTGTAGCACGTGGTGCTTTTCTGTTTTCAGTCATAGTTTATACTGCTGCGGAAGTGCTGGGCGTGATTTTCACGCACCCATTGACTTCAATGGGTGCGTGATGCGCGAACAATGCACAAATATAGGACATGTCATGAGTTTTACGCAGCGGACACACGGACACACGCTGCATGAAACTCACTGACAGTCTGCACGGCCCCGTAGAGTTAGATAGGTCCGTGCGAGGCGCGTGAAAATCACGCACGTTGCACGGATGTATTACACGTTCGTCTGAATAAGCCCTAACAATAAGGCCCAGTTCAGAGTTTTTGGGCCTTGATATTGACTCGGACACTGCGTCAGAATCAGCACCAAACAACTTCCAAAACCGCCTCCCATTGATTTAATCTGAAATCAATGGGAGCCAGTCGCGGAAAAAAGAAAAAGCAGCACGTCCTTTCTTGCCGCGGTTCCGCCTCTGACCTCCCATCGAAATCAATGGGAGGCAGAAAATGCATTTTTCCCTTCGTTTTTTGTCTGCTGTCCTCAATCGCCGCGGGCAAAAAACGCGGCAAGATAGTGTGGGCAGGTCAAAATCTGCCTCAAAATTCGGTGCGCGGTTCCAGGCAGTCGCGGGTGTGCATGCGCGGGAGTTTGCGGGTGCGCGCGATCGGTCGCACGGGCGGCAGTGTTTGCCGGCCCCCATGACGACCCCCATGCTACCCAGGGCCGCCATCAGGGGGAGTATTATGGGTACTGATGTGAGAGACCCGGCCAAACCTAATTGAAAGGGGGGCCCGCAGCTCACGACATTCTTTTGGTGAAAAAAACGGGCCCCATTGCAGGAGCCTGTTTTTTTTCTACCAAAGGCAAGTCGCGGCAGTTGCCGGGCCCCCCTTTCAATTAGGTTTGGCCGGGCCTCTCACATCAGTACCCATAATACCCCCCCTGATGGCGGCCCTGGGTAGCATGATATAGTGCTGGACGGAGTACCTTTAACAGGCGGTGCCACGGTAGGGGGGCCCAGAAAATTTAGCTGTAGGGGGCCCTGAAATTCCTGATGGCGACCCTGCACGCAGCCATGCATTGCCCCTATAAAAATGACTTACTCTAAAATGCCCCTGCTGTACCCATATCTTAAAGGTCTGATCTGACAGACCTGGTGTAATGATAGGGGTAGGGAAACGGACAAGTGAGCCCTAATCTACCCGCCACTCTGTCCCTGCCTACTTGCAACGACCCGCCCTAGGCGACGGGGTACAACTGGGCGGCGGTCCCTACGCTCAGTAAGTGCACAAGACAAACATACAAGGGAATATAAAGCAAAGGGAAAGGGGCAGTTGCCCACGGCAACACCGTGAGCACCAGAGTGGTGAACGAGCCAAGTCAAACCAGGAGAGCACGAGGTACAAAACGCAGAGCAGAAGAGTCGTCAGAAAGCCAGGGTCAGAATGGAGCAGGATCAAATTGTTCGGAGCTGTAGCTGGGCCAGGAAACCACACGGAAAGAATCACAAGCAAGGAGGAACAGGAAAGGCAGGTATAAATAGACAGAGGGCGGGAGCTAGCTGAGTCTGGCCAGGCTGCGATAGGCTCTCCCACTCCTAAGCCTGCCAGCCTGAGTGGTGGAAGCTGGAGTCAGTCTCAGAGAGATAGACTCAGGTGAAGACTGATTACCTCTGGAAGTTAACCCCGAAGCTGTGCCTGGCAGATCCTTTACACCTGGGCCAAATTCCGGGTTACCCAAAACCGGAGTGAGGGCTGATAACAGTTGTGATATTCCCTCTCTACTCCGCACCTTTCTAAACACCTGTAAAGTTGGATATATGGTAGGATGATCACAAAATTATTTTTTTCTATATAATATTGCTTTTAGTATGTCATTAAAATAAATTTTATTTATTTGTGTTGTACTTTTTCTTTTTCTTTTTTTTCTTTCTTTTACTCTATGGGGGCTGCCATTTTTTTTTTATCTCTGTATGTGTCGATTAACGACGCATACAGAGATGGAATACGGCAGTTACAGGGCATAGGAGTCAATGAACGGGAGCCGTTCCATTGACTCTGCTCTCTGTCTCTGTACTGCGCAGACGCAGGTCAGAGTCACACAGCAGAGCAGCTGTTTGCAGGGAGATAGCAGGCGCCATGCTGAAGACCAGCTGCACTGCAGGTAAGGTGTGTGTCTCTGTCTGTCCCACTCTCTATCTCACAGACCCCCGCTTTCGTGACCCCCGACGGGCCCCCCCCCTTGTATGAAGGACACATGATGCAACTGTACTGGGAAAGCCCTGAACGATAAATCTCTCTAGTTGTGCTGAGACTGTTTGGGGATGTGACTAATGAACCTCTCACACTCCAGTAGGAGGGGTAATGGTGGTCACCCAGCTTTCCCAGACCCCTGAACGATAAATCTCTCTAGTTGTGCTGAGACTGTTTGGGAATGTGACTAATGAACCTCTCAGTCTCAGCACAACTAGAGAGATTTATCGTTCAGGGGTCTGGGAAAGCTGGGTGACCACCATTACCCCTCCTACTGGAGTGTGAAAGGTTCATTAGTCACATCCCCAAACACACTCCAGTAGGAGGGGGTAATGGTGGTCACCCAGCTTTCCCAGACCCCCGAACGATAAATCTCTAGTTGTGCAAAATCAAGTGTAATCAAGCATTTTTTTTAATGTGCTTTTTGGCACGTAAAATGTGCAAAAAATACACGGCGTGTGAACCGGTCAACTGAAAAGTCATTCTCTTCACTTTCATCATTCTAAGGGTATGTTCACACGCAGTGTTTTCAGCTGAAAAATCGGAAGCAGGACGCCTGCAAGCGTCTGCCCATTGGTTTCAATGGGAGATACGGCGTTCTGTTACGACAGGGCGTTTTTTACGTGGTCGTTTTCCAAAACCGACACGTAAAAAGATGCCCGCCAAAATGAAGTGTACATCACTTCTTGGGACGTTTTTGGAACCGTTTTTAATTGACTTTATAGAAAAACAGCTCCAAAAACGGCCGTAAAAACGTGAGTTAGATTAAAAAATGGCTGAAAATCAGGAGCAGTTTTCCCTTTGTTTAGTAAGCGTGTGAACATACACTTAGCCTTTTGGCAGCAGAATAGGCTAGTAAAGCTCTGTATATTGGCACACACCTCACACTCCATTACGGACCATAATTGCAGATAAAAATACTCATCCATTCATTTCTATTGCAAATGGACACCTCCTATATTTACAGGGCCACCTGATCGCATCCTGCAATATTGACACAGATTAAAGAGAACCTTTAATCTTTAAAGGGAAGGTGTCGCGCAGATTTTTTTTTTTTATATGTTATTGCTTTTAGTATGTTATTAAAATAAATTTTATGTATTTGTGTTTTTGTGTTGTACTTTTTTATTACTATTACTTTTACTTCACTTCACTATGTGGGCTGCCATTTTATTTTCATCTCTGTATGTGTCGATTAACGACACATACAGAGATGGAATACGGCACATACATCCCCATAGAGAATGCGAACGGGAGCCGTTCCATTCACTATAGCGTACGCCGTCTGTGTGGGAACGGCACATGCGCCGCTCCCACACAGTCCAAAAGGAAGGTCTTCGGCCGAGCGACATCCGGCGCCATTTTCATGTGGACCGGAAGTCGCGGCCGGACAGTAAGATGACTACTTCCGGTCGCGGCTTCCGTCCATATGTTCAGAAGCAAGGACTAGGAGCGGACGGAGCGGCGGCGGCAGGAGCAGGTAAGTTATGTTTGTGTATGTTCGTGTTATACTGTGTATTTACCACTGTATCTAATCCTCCTACACTGTACATTTGCTCAAAAAATGGCGACACACAGTGTAGGAGGTTTGAACATTCAACCCCCTCCTTTCTCCTGGCACTAGCCAGGATAAAGGAGGGGGGATTGTCTGAGTACGCTAAAGCGAGTGTGTCTTCTCCAATTTTGCAGCATAAAGCAATGAGGTTGCTTTACCACATGCCAATGCTGCAATTTTGGGAATTGCTCCCTCTAGTGACCAGCACATGGAAATGTTATAAATTAGAATCTAATATATAATATTTCCTGACTTGCGAAAAAATGTTAAAAAATTAGAACAATGTTTAATCATTTATATACTAACAGTTTAACTAAAAAAAAAAAAAAACATTTTTCTAGCGACACATTCCCTTTAAGCTAAAGAAATGCAGCTCGATCGCGTTGAGATCTGGTGACTCGGTCATTGCAGAATATTCCACTTTTTTGCCTTATATACTCCTGGGTTGCTTTCGCAGAATGTTTTGGGTCATTGTCCATCTGTCCTGTGAAGCAACGTCCAATCACCTGCTGCATGTGGTTGAATCTGAGCAGAAAGTAAATCCCTGAACACTTCAGAATTCATCCGGCCGCTTCTGTCTTCAGTCACATCATCAACAAACACTAGTGACCCAGTGCCAGGCAGCCATGCATGCCCATGCCACCACACTGCCCCCGCCATGCCACCACATTGCTACACATGCTATACATGTATTACACAGGATGTGGTGTGCTTTGGATCATGAGCCGTTCCGAGCCTTCTCCATACTTTCTTCCTCCCATCATTCTGGTGCAGGTTGATCTTAGTTTCATGCTGTTCCAGAACTGGGCGGCTTCTTTACTTGTTGTTTGGTAAAGTCTAATCTGGCCTTTCTGAGGCTCATTAATGGTTTTCACCTTGTGAACCCTCTGTATTTGCTCTCATGAAGTCTTCTCTTTATGGTGGACTTAGATACTGATCCACCTACTTCCAGGAGAGTGTTCGTCACTTGGGTAGATGTTGTGAAGGGGTTTTCTTCACCATGGAAAGGATTCTGCGATCATCCACCGCTCTTGTTTTACGTGGACGTCCAGGCCTTTTGGAGTTCCTGAGATCACCAGTGCGCTCTTTTTTTTTCTTTTTTTTTTTAACAATATACCAAACTGTTGATTTGGCCACTCCTGACATTTGTGCTTCTCTCTGATGGATTTCTTCATTTTTTTTCAGCCTAGCGATGGTCGGTTTCACTTGCATTGAGAGCTCCTTTCACCTCATGTTGTGGGTTCACAGCAACAGCTTCCAAATGCAAATCCCACACCTGGAATCAACTCCAGACCCTTTACCTGCTTAATTGGTTATGGAATAACGAGGGAATAACCCATGCAGCCCATTAAATAGCCTATTGAGATAATTGTCCAATTACCTTTTGGTCCTTTGAAAAAGAGGCAGCTACATATTAAAGAGCTATAAGGGTATGTTCACACGGCCTATTTTGGGTATTTTTTCGGCCCGCATAACACATTGCCTTGTTGTGCCAATAAAGATTTTCTAGACCCGCTGTAAACCATTTTACCCGTAAGTCACAGGCTACAGCGGGGGTTCCCAACCAGTGGCTCATGAGCCACCTATTGCCTGCTGTATGGCTGACCATAGGAGTCCTTCGTAATGACCATGTGAATCGTCAATTTACATTGTTCCAGCAGAATGGGTGCTGGTCTCGGTGCAAGTCTCCTTAAAGAAGTGACCACATCTAATGCTTGGCGCACTGGTCGTCACTTTTTTAGTGCCAGTGTCATTTTTATTATTTCTAGTTTTGGAAGTAAAGCAGTTTTAGTAATAAAATACCACAAAAAAAACCCGGACCCTCACATACCTTGACCCCAGAAGCTGAGACGATAGATGGGGCCGTATTTCTGGGCCAGGCGCATGAAATGTCGAGGAAGATCACTGCGCCCCAGATCCATCAGATTCCCGATAAATGGCAGTGGTGCGGGACGCGGAGGGCGCTGGTTCTGGTCGAGTCCTGACAGGCGACATTTGGAGTGGCAACATCTTAAGTATAGAAAGAAGAGGACGACGAGGGCCGGCAGCAGCAGAGGGACCATAGTGAAGCTGAAGACTTAGGCCTCATGCACACGACCGTAGCCATATGCACGGCCGTGAATTTTGGGTCGGCCGGCTGCGGACTGTCAGCCACGAGCCGCCCGCAAATCGCGGGACATGCACATGGCCGCGGCCATTATTTTCAATGAGCCCGGATCGCAGAAGACAGCCGTAATAAGACAGGTCCGTTCTTTCTGCGGTGCGGGCTCCCGGGCCATGCACAGACCGTAAAAACTACGGTCGTGTGCATTGCCCCAGAAAAATGAATGGGGCCGCAATTCTCCCGTGGATTTTCGGGGGAATTTCGGCCGCAAAAGCACGTTCGTGTAGATGGGGCCTTAGGAGATGCTGGGTGTATATGTAGAGACAGGCGTAACCTTGAGGACAGGAAATATACAGAGGGAGGCATGGAGATTGATAGGAGAGGAGGCAGCGGACACAGGGTGAGCACTCAGTGTGGAGAAGACACATTTTATGCACAGCCATAAATTGAGTGGAGTTCCCCTTTAATAACCTCACCAGGTGGCAAGGCCCTGGCATGCTGGGAGTCGTAGTTTCACAACCGCTGCACATGCCCAGTACAGTGGACTCCTCAGCCTGGGATCACTGCAAGTCCAAATTACATTGGCGGCAAGATTTGGGGGCTCTGAACTCCTCTCTACAGCAATCCACAAATTATATCACATCGCCTACAGGTCCTGCGCACTACATTGCCCAGGTGCTGTGCGGTTTATCTATAGGGTGGATGGGGCCCTTTAAATGATGGAGTTTCTATTCACAGCCCAAGATCCTGTGACCGTGACCTTCCCCTGTGTTTTATCGCTTCATCTAATGAATGACAGGACTGTACTGACCTTGGGCGCAGACGGAGGGTGAGCGGAGAATAAGTCAAGGAGAGATGAATGATGGATAAGACAAATGAAACGAGGCCTCCGTGTGTGTAATGTAATATGCAGTGTTTGTGTGTGTGTGTGTATACACATACACACACACACACATTATACATACACACATATATATATATATATATATACAAACACACATATATATACATATATACACACACATTTTATATATATATATATATATATATATATATATATATATATATATATATTACATACACACACACACATATACAGTATATACACACACACACATATACATATATAAGTATACATATATAAGTATATATATATATATACACACATACATATATATATATATATATATACACAAATACACTACCGTTCGAAAGTTTAGGGTCACTTAGAAATTTCCTTATTTTTGAAAGAAAAGCACAGTTTTTTTCAATGAAGATAACATTAAATTAATCAGAAATACACTCTATACATTGTTAATGTGGTAAATGACTATTCTACCTGCAAACGTCTGGTTTTTAATGCAATATCTACATAGGTGTATAGAGACCCATTTCCAGCAACCATCACTCCAGTGTTCTAATGGTACATTGTGTTTGCTAACTGTGTTAGAAGGCTAATGGATGATTAGAAAACACTTGAAAACCCTTGTGCAATTATGTTAGCACCGCTGTAAACAATTTTGCTGTTTAGAGGAGATATAAAACTGATCTTCCTTTGTGCTAGTTGAGAATCTGAAGCATTACATTTGTGGGTTCGATTAAACTCTCAAAATGGCTAAAAAAAGAGAACTTTCATGTAAAACTCGACAGTCTATTCTTGTTCTTAGAAATTAAGGCTATTCCATGCGAGAAATTGCCAAGAAACTGAAGATTTCCTACAACGGTGTGTACTACTCCCTTCAGAGGACAGCACACACAGGCTCTAACCAGAGTAGAAAGAGAAGTGGGAGGCCACGCTGCACAACTGAGCAACAAGACAAGTACATTAGAGTCTCTAGTTTGAGAAATAGACACCTCACAGGTCCTCAACTGGCAGCTTCATTAAATAGTACCCGCAAAACAAACGCCAGTGTCAACGTCTACAGTGAAGAGGCGACTCCGGGATGCTGGCCTGCAGGGCAGAGTGGCAAAGAAAAAGCCATATCTGAGACTGGCTAATAAAAGGAAAAGAATAATATGGGCAAAAGCACACAGACATTGGACAAAGGAAGATTGGAAAAAAGTGTTATGGACAGACGAATCGAAGTTTGAGGTGTTTGGATCACACAGAAGAACATTTGTGACACGCAGAACAACTGAAAAGATGCTGGAAGAGTGCCTGATGCCATCTGTCAAGCATGGTGGAGGTAATGTGATTGTCTGGGGTTGCTTTGGTGCTGGTAAAGTGGGAGATTTGTACAAGGTAAAAGGGATTTTGAATAAGGAAGGCTATCACTCCATTTTGCAACGCCATGCCATACCCTGTGGACAGCGCTTGATTGGAGCCAATTTCATCCTACAACAGGACAATGACCCAAAGCACACCTCCAAATTATGCAAGAACTATTTAGGGAAGAAGCAGGCAGCTGGTATTCTATCTGTAATGGAGTGGCCAGCGCAGTCACCAGATCTCAACCCCATAGAGCTGTTGTGGGAGCAGCTTGACCGTATGGTACGCAAGAAGTGCCCATCAAGCCAATCCAACTTGTGGGAGGGCCTCCTGGAAGCATGGGGTGAAATTTCTCCCGATTACATCAGCAAATTAACAGCTAGAATGCCAAAGGTCTGCAATGCTGTAATTGCTGCAAATGAAGCATTCTTTGACAAAAGCAAAGTTTGAAGGAGAAAATTATTATTTCAAATAAAAATCATTATTTCTAACCTTTCTCAATGTCTTGACTATATTTTCTAGTCATTTTGCAACTCATTTGATAAATATAAGCGTGAGTTACCCCAAACTTTTGAACGGTAGTGTATACAAAAAAAGATAAGGCTACATGTCTATATTCTCCCAGTGATCTGCATGTGAGTGTAAAAGCCCTTTAGGCCTCTTTCACACCAAGTTTTTTTTTAACTGCGGTTTTTAATATACTTATATTACTTATATAGGTCAGGTCTCTATGCTCTATTTTCTCATGAGCTTCTCAGAGGGGGGTTACCAGGAACTAGGAAACCCCTCTAGGTCTATTCATGCTCAGGGCCGACCTTATGGGTGTGCGAACTGTGCCATTGCACAGGTCTCCATTCCCCTGCTTGTGTTTCAGAAGCACCCGGGCCTGGCGAATCAGCAGCTGCATTTCCGTCCGGTCGCTTCTTCGGTCAGTGGCGTCACTATCGTTGTAGCAGCCAAAGCGGCTACTAGCGGCAACACCGGGCATGAGGGTGGAGGTGCCTCCCGCCTGGACGGCACCCCCATGTTATCTCCCTGCTCTTCTATCTACTAGGCCAGTGGTTCCCAACCAGGGTGCCGCGAGAACACTTCAAGGGTGCCGCAACATTCCTCTGAACCACGGCCATGCTTTCTCTCCTCACAGCGTGCAGTGCATGGGAGGAGAAGGGGATTTTTTGCAGCCTCTGTAGATGGCACCCCCCACCCCACCTTCCTGTATATAGCACCCCCCCCCCTTCCTGTACATAGCTCCACTGTAGCTCCCTGAAGGAGCGGAATCCCCCTGTGGCCGGGGATTATATGGACAGTGACATCAGGGGCAACTCGTGAAGTGGAATCCCCGCCTACAGGGTTGCTGGCGCAGTGATTTGGCTCCAGGCAAAGCCCCTGACGTCACTGTCAATAAAAGGACAGAGACGTCAGGAGCTTCTCATGGAGTGGAATCCCCGGTCACAGTGTCGTCAACGCTGTGGATGGGGATTCCGCTTCAGGAGTTGCCCCTGATGTCACTGGACAGAGACATCAAGCTCTCCATCCAGGAACGGAAACCTCAGCCACAGGGGGATTCCGCTCCTTCAGGGAGCTATAGTGCCGCTATCTACAGAAGGGGGGTGCTACCTACAAGGGGGCTGTGTGGCACTACCTACAAGGGGGCTGTGGGGCACTACCTACAAGGGGGCTGTGGGGCACTACCTACAAGGGAGCTGTGTGGCACTACCTACAAGGGGGCTGTGTGGCACTACCTACAGGGGCTGTGTGGCACTACCTACAGGGGGCTGTGTGGCACTGCCTACAAGGTGAAGGTGGGGGATTATGGCACTGTCTACAGGGACAGGTACGGGGGCACTATCTACAGGGGGACACTATCTACAAGGGGGGTGGCTGTGTGTGGCAGCCAGGGGAGGTGGGCATTATACTGTATGGAGGCCACTAGGCGGACATATTATACAGTGTAGGGGCACTACAGGGAGCAATATACTGTGTGACACTTAGGGGGCATAATACTGTGTGGGCAGCATTAGGGGACAAAATACTGTGTTCTTGAATAATATATATTAAATATTATTATACTGTATGGGGGCGCTAAAGGAGCATTCTACTGTGTGTGGGGCACTAAAGGGGCATTATACTATGTGGGGGCACTATATAGGGCATTACACTGTGTGGTGGCATTATACTTATTTATGGGGCATTTATGATGGGGTGGACCGCCGAAAGATAATTTCGCATGGGACATCATCTATCCTAAGGCCGACTCTATTCACGCTAATAGGATATACAGAAGGAGATTGTTATCAAGAGGCAACCCCTTTAATGGAAGACATAAAATTACAAATCTGCACTATTTCTATTCATTTCTTCTCTTTTCTCTATTAAGTAAAAATTAAATAAACATAATAATAATCACAGGCACTCTACAATAGTTATGTGATTTAAGTAAATAATAACAAGTCATTAATGTCATTTTGAAAAAATTAAAAGGAAAAGGTTCTATCGTTCCACCCGCATGCTTGCCTGGTTAAAATATGGTCACTGTATGTGGTCTACTTTCAGGGGCGTAACTAGGGAAGACTGGGCCCCATAGCAAACTTTTGACTGGGGCCCCCCCCTCCCGGTAACCAACGGCGCCACAACTCCCGCCTTCCCGACAATGAACACTTATCAGTTCTACGGGTCCACTGCCTTCAGGGCCAGGTCGCAATTGTGACTACTGCGACCTCTATAGCTACACTGCGACACTGGGCTGCAATATACAGCTGAGACCTGCTGAGTATGGGTGCGCTCAGCTCGTTCCATACTTCCCCATGATGGCTGCTACGTACATTTACGTGGCATGTCATTAGGGTGTTAAAGGGGTCCTCTGGACATTTCTTATTGATGGTCTATCTTTATGATAGGTTATCAATATTAGATCGGCGGGGGTCCAACTCCCAGAACACCCGCCGATCAGCTTCTTTGGAGGGGCCGTAGAACTCGTCGCCTTGGCCTCTTCAGTGTTTACCAGGCACAGCGCCGTACACATCGGTAGCAGCTGCGCCTGGGATTGCAGCTCAGTCCCGTTCACTTGAATGCGATCCCAGGCACAGTCGCCCCGTGTGTGTGTACGGTGTTGTGCTTGTTAACTGGGAAAAGTCAGACGAACGCTATGGTCCCATCAATCACGGACCCCCACTGATCTGATATTGATGGTCTATCCTAAGGATGGGCCATCAATATAAAATGCTCAGAGGACCCCTTTCTTTAATGTAATGTGTGTGAAGTTTGAAGTTATATAACTTGGCAGAGGGCAGGGCCAGGCAGGCATCAGTATATGTGTTAGGGTATGTTCACACGACAGCGTCCGTAACGGCTGAAATTACGGGGATGTTTTCAGGAAGAAACATCCCCGTAATTTCAGCCGTACCGGCATGTGCAGGCGCTTGAACGCCGCGTCCATTATGGACGTAATTAGCGCTGCTATTCATTGGAGTCAATGAATAACGGCTCCAATTACGGCCAAAGAAGTGACAGGTCACTTCTTCTACGCGGGCGTCTATTTACGCGCCGTCATTTGACAGCGGCGCGTAAATATACGCCTCGTGTGAACAGACAAACGTCAGCCCATTGCTTTCAATGGGCAGATGTTTGTCAACGCTATTGAGGCGCTTTTTTCGGACGTAATTCGGGGCAAAAAAGGCCGTATTACGTCCGTAATTAGTGTGTGTGCACATACCCTGAGGGGGAATTCACTGAGTTTTTCAGCATGCTTTTTGACGCGGAAAAACGTGTAAAAAAACAGACGGAAACGGATGTGTCTTTTCCAGCGAGCGAGCTAAAACCGCTCACGGGAACAAGCGACTTGCCCCTATCTCCGTGCGTTTACGTCTCTGACCTCCCATTGACAATAAGAGGCAGAGAAATTTGCCTGCGGCGCTCAATGTCCGCCTCCAAAAAACGCAGCAAAAAATACGGCAAACGCCGTGCAGGCATGTGAAAATCTGACTCAAAATTACAGAAGGAATTTTTAGGCTGATTTTTCTGTCTGCAAAAAAATCTGTGTGAACAGGACCTTAAGGCTTCAGTATAGGTGTTAGGGGGAAAGTGCCTCCCATTGAAAACCATGAAATTTTTCCTGCGAGCAGTAAAAAACGCCTGCGGGTAAAAGAAGCGTTAGGCTATGTTCACACTGAGTTTTTTGCAGGAAGAATATCTGCCTCAAAATTCCGTTTGGAAGTTTGAGGCAGATTTTCCATTGAGCGCCGCCGGACATAAAACACAGCGAAATACGCTTTCTCTGCCTCCCATTGAAGTCAATGGGAGGTCAGAGGTGTTAACGCCCGAAGATAGGGCATGTCGCTTCTTTTTCCCGCGAGCCAGTTTTACTGCTCGCGGGAAAAAGACGCCGACGCCTCCCATGCATTTTTTGCTGCGTTTTTCTGTCCACGACCCGATGGCCGAAAAACGTCACAAAAAAACGCAACGAAAAACGTGGGAAGTGTTCAAAATATGCCTCAAAATTCCGGAAGGAATTATGAGGCAGATTTTTCTACCTAAAAACTTTTCCCTTCTCCCATGAACTTTTTTATTTTATGTACCTGTCCTCTGCAGTCTGCACGTCCTCCGGCCGTCCTCTGATTGTCCTCCGCCCGTCCTATGGGATGCTAGTTCTCCGGCAGTCCTGAGTCCTCCGCCCATCATATGGGATGCAAGTACTCCGGCAGTCCTGGCTCCTGACTGTACTGTCCTCCGCCCGATGTCTCGCGCCATTCGTTTAGCTCCGCCCCCTGTCCTCTCCCCTGCCTTAGCGCTCCTCCTACCACGTATCGCCGTCCTATTCCACTGTGTGTGGAGGAGGAGTCGGACTATCAGTGGAGTGCACAGTGAATATCACCGGGCCCCCGGACCCCCCCCCCACGGCTGTCACCGGGCCCCCCCCCCCGGATGCCTAGTGTAACGTTAGGGACGGGATGCTACTAGTAGGCATTAGGGGGCCCGTGCCTCCATGCCTGGCACATAATGTAATGTGCCTGACTGTCAAGGCGACACGGGCCCCCCCATGCCCCGGGCCCCGTAGCAGCTGCTACTGCTGCTACTGTGGTAGTTACGCCACTGTCTACTTTGTTACCAAGTCAACCTCAAGTGTTTGACTGATTCTGATTTAATGTAAATATATTTATGGGCCTACTATTATAACTGAAGGCTTGCATGAATTGTGTTTCAGTTTGTACTGCATTTACATAATGTAGCTATTAGTATGTAGTACATGTTATTTATCATACTAAACTTTCTGAATTTGCATGGTGTTCATGTATAACAAAAAAAATATTCTTCTAATTTAATGCATTATATTATCATTGGTGTCATTATAATATACTACAAAATAAACTCAAGCAGGAATAGATTTTTTCCTTTTGGACAGTAGAAGCTTCAAATTACTAAGATCTCTGTAAAGCACTATTTCTTTCATTGTTTAAGTATCGCCTAAAGAAGTCTGTTTGCTTTTGAGACAAATACTACATAAATTAGACATTATATTAGACTCATAAAAAAAATGATCACTAATTTATACAATTATTGCCATTCCTATATTATCTTGGTCTCTAACACAGGAAATAGATTCCAGATGACAACTAGTGATGGTAGCCATTACAGCTCTGCTCAGCTGACAAACTCAGCATCGCTAATGTACGTACACGACCGTTCAAAAGTTTGGGGTCACCCAGACAATTTTGTGTTTTCCATGAAAACTCACGCTTATATTTATCAAATGAGTTGCAAAATGACTAGAAAATATAGTCAAGACATTGACAAGGTTAGAAATAATGATTTTTATTTGAAATAATAATTTTCTCCTTCAAACTTTGCTTTCGTCAAAGAATGCTCCATTTGCAGCAATTACAGCATTTCAGACCTTTAGGGTATGTGCACACGCTAGCTACCTTTTATGTCTGAAAAGACAGACTGTTTTCAGGAGAAAACAGCTGCGTCGTTTCAGACGTAAAAGTTCCTCGCATTATGCGAGGCGTCTGTGACGCTCGTAAATCTTGAGCTGCTCTTCATTGACTTCAATGAAGAACGGCTCAAATTACGTTGCAAATAAGTGTCCTGCACTTCTTTGACGAGGCAGTCATTTTACGCGTCGTCGTTTGACAGCTGTCAAACGACGACGCGTAAATGACAGGTCGTCGGCACAGCACGTCGGCAAACACATTAAAATGAATGGGCAGATGTTTGCCGACGTATTGTAGCCCTATTTTCAGACGTAAAACGAGGCATTATACGCCTTGTTTACGTCTGAAAATAGGTTACCTTTCCCTGTCTTTTATCGCTTCATCTAATGAATGACCAGAAAAGCAAAAAGCACGGCGCCACATAGTGCAGGTCAATGGGGTTTAAATAGAATATTGAACGTGGTCTATTATGCTCACCACGATAGTGCTTGGAAAAGGCAATGAAAAAGTCCACAGGTTACATAGTTACATAGTTAGTACGGCTGAAAAAAGACACATGTCCATCAAGTTCAACCAAGGGAAGGGAAAAGGGAAGGAAAAATTTCTACACATAGGAGCTAATATTTTTTTGTTCTAGGAAATTATCTAACCCTTTTTTAAAGCCATCTACTGTCCCTGCTGTGACCAGCTCCTGCGGTAGGCTATTCCATAAATTCACCGTTCTTACTGTAAAGAAGCCTTGTCGCCTCTGCAGCTTGAACCTTTTTTTCTCCAGACGGAGGGAGTGCCCCCTTGTTTTTTGAGGGGGTTTTACAAGGAACAGGATTTCACCATATTTTTTGTATGTGCCATTAATATATTTATATAAGTTAATCATGTCCCCCCTTAGTCGTCTTTTTTCAAGGCTAAATAGGTTTAATTCTTTCAATCTTTCCTCATAACTTAAATTCTCCATGCCCCTTATTAGCTTCGTTGCTCTTCTTTGTATTTTTTCCAACTCCAGGGCATCCTTTCTATGAACTGGAGCCCAGAACTGAACTGCATATTCTAGATGAGGCCTCACTAATGCTTTGTAAAGTGGCATTATTACATCCCTGTCCCGTGAGTCCATGCCTCTTTTAATACACGACAATATCCTGCTGGCCTTTGAAGCAGCTGATTGACACTGCATGCTGTTATTGAGTTTATGATTTACAAGTACACCCAGATCCTTCTCAACAAGTGAATCCGCCAGTGTAGCGCCCCCTAGGACATAGGGAGCTGTGTGGCACTACCTACAAGGGGGCTGTGTGGCACTACCTACAGGGGCTGTGTGGCACTACCTACAGGGGGCTGTGTGGCACTGCCTACAAGGTGAAGGTGGGGGATTATGGCACTGTCTACAGGGACAGGTACGGGGGCACTATCTACAGGGGGACACTATCTACAAGGGGGGTGGCTGTGTGTGGCAGCCAGGGGAGGTGGGCATTATACTGTATGGAGGCCACTAGGCGGACATATTATACAGTGTAGGGGCACTACAGGGAGCAATATACTGTGTGACACTTAGGGGGCATAATACTGTGTGGGCAGCATTAGGGGACAAAATACTGTGTTCTTGAATAATATATATTAAATATTATACTGTATGGGGGCGCTAAAGGAGCATTCTACTGTGTGTGGGGCACTAAAGGGGCATTATACTATGTGGGGGCACTATATAGGGCATTACACTGTGTGGTGGCATTATACTTATTTATGGGGCATTTATGATGGGGTGGACCGCCGAAAGATAATTTCGCATGGGACATCATCTATCCTAAGGCCGACTCTATTCACGCTAATAGGATATACAGAAGGAGATTGTTATCAAGAGGCAACCCCTTTAATGGAAGACATAAAATTACAAATCTGCACTATTTCTATTCATTTCTTCTCTTTTCTCTATTAAGTAAAAATTAAATAAACATAATAATAATCACAGGCACTCTACAATAGTTATGTGATTTAAGTAAATAATAACAAGTCATTAATGTCATTTTGAAAAAATTAAAAGGAAAAGGTTCTATCGTTCCACCCGCATGCTTGCCTGGTTAAAATATGGTCACTGATTGTGACGTCATAAATAACATCTATATCGGAAAATTGTTTAGAATTGTTTATGACGTCACAATCATTCTTTGACCTTTCCCCTTTTGACCCCTTTTTTTTTTCCTTCCTGTGTGTTTAGATTTCCGTTGATATATAAGCAACCTCTTTTGTATGTAATTTTAACGGCCTGAGGAAGACGCTAGTACAGCGTTGAAACGCGTAGCCATTATTATTAATGTTTTTCAATAAACATATATTTATTTATATCATTTTGTCTACCATCGCTGAGTTCCTTCAACAGCCACGCAGCAGTGCCTCACGGGATCCTCCCTTTTTCCACAACCTCTTTACGTTCTAATGAATGACAGGACTGTACTGACCTTGGACGCAGACGGAGGGTGAGCGGAGAATAAGTCAAGGGGAGATGAATGATGGATAAGACAAATGAAACGAGGCCTCAGTGTGTGTAATATAATATGCAGTGTGTGTATGTGTGTGTATATATACACACACACACATATATACAAACACATATATATACATATACACACACATTATATATATATATATATATATATATATATATCACACACACACACACACACACATATACAAACATATATATACATACACACACACACACACACACACACATATATATATATATATATATATATATATATATATATATATAACACACATGTGTGTGTATATATATATACACATACACACATATACGCTACCGTTCAAAAGTTTAGGGTCACTTAGAAATGTCCTTATTTTTGACAGAAAAGCACAGTTTTTTCAATGAAGATAACATTAAATTAATCAGAAATACACTCTATACATTGTTAATGTGGTAAATGACTATTCTAGCGGCAAATGTCTGGTTTTTAATGCAATATCTACATAGGTGTATAGAGGCCCATTTCCAGCAACCATCACTCCAGTGTTCTAATGGTACATTGTGTTTGCTAACTGTGTTAGAAGGCTAATGGATGATTAGAAAACACTTGAAAACCCTTGTGCAATTATGTTAGCACTGCTGTAAACAGTTTTGCTGTTTAGAGGAGCTATAAAACTGACCTTCCTTTGAGCTAGTTGAGAATCTGGAGCATTACATTTGTGGGTTCGATTAAACTCTGCAAATGGCTAGAAAAAGAGAGCTTTCATGCGAAACTCGACAGTCTATTCTTGATCTTAGAAATGAAGGCTATTCCATGCGAGAAATTGCCAAGAAACTGAAGATGTCCTACAACGGTGTGTACTACTTCCTTCAGAGGACAGCACAAACAGGCTCTAACCAGAGTAGAAAGAGAAGTGGGAGGCCCCGCTGCTCAACTGAGCAACAAGACAAGTACATTAGAGTCTCTAGTTTGAGAAATAGACGCCTCACAGGTCCTCAACTGGCAGCTTCATTAACCCCTTCCCGCTCCTGGACGTATTATTAGGTCATGGTAGCTGTATCGTTCGCGCTCCATGACCTAATAGTACGTCTCGGGAGTAACGGCCGTTTCGGCCGTCCACCCGACACATACAGGAGCTGTGACAGCTGATGTCTCGTACAGCAGCTGTAACAGCTCCTACAGCGGGGACCGATCTCTGTGTCCCCGCTGATTAACCCCCTAAAAGCCGCATTCAATAGAGATCGCGGCTTTTTAGGGGTTAAGCTGCCATCGCCGGCCTGCTACACGATAGCGGCCGGCGATGGTGACTATGGCAACCGGACACCAAACAATGGAGTCCGGTTATGCCATCGACGGAAGCCTAGTGGGTCCTGACAAAGTCAGGATCCACTTTGCTTGCTATCAGCGAGTAGCTGACAGCTCTAATACACTGCACTATGCATGTAGTGAAGTGTATTAGAATTGCGATCAGGGCCTCCTGCCCTCAAGTCCCCTAGTGGGACAAAGTAATACAGTAAAAAAAAAAGTAAAAAAAAGATGTGTAAAAATAAGAAAATAAAAGTAAGTAAAAATCCCTCTTTTTACCTTATCAGTCCTTTATTATTAATAAAAATATATAAATAAACTATACATAATTGGTATCGCCGTGTCCGTAACGGCCTGAACTACAAAATTATTTCATTATTTATCCCGCACGGTGAACGCCGTAAAAGAAAATAATAATAAACCATACCAGAAAAACAATTGTTTGGTCACTTCACCTCCCAAAAAATGGAATAAAAAGAGAGAAAAAAGTCGCATGTACCTAAAAATTTAAATTATCGAAACTACAGTTCGTTACGCAAAAAATAAGTCCTCGTACGGCTTTATTGATGGAAAAATAAAAAAGATCTGGCTCTTAGAATAAGGTAACACAAAAAGTGAATGATTTTTTACAAAAGGTATTTTATTGTGCAAACGCTATAAGACATAAAAAAACTATAAACATATGGTATCGCCATAATCGTATCGCCCCGCAGAATGCAAGTTAAAAAGGCGTATTGTTGGTCACTAAGGGGTTAATGGAGCTGTACGCACATGTATGCAGTGAGCGCACCCGCTAATAGTCGGCCATAGCGAAGAGACTGCTGAATAAACAACCTGCGACTAGAGACATGCTGAGCGTTATAGTACCACATAGCAGCAGACCACTACTGAACGTCATTACCGGAAAGAGTGCGTCCTGTCAGCGGAGCACACGACACACGAGAAAACCGCCTCTCCTCTCGGGTAATACCTCACGCCGGTCCTGCAGGTGTCGCTGTCCGCGGCCGCTTGGTCTCACGTTTTTTCCTCGCTTTGAATCTAAACATCCGACCACGTCCAGTCCGCTCTCTGCTGTTACTTAGGAAACGGGGCGGAACCTATAGATGGCCAATAGCTGCTGGCCATTTTTTCTTTATCCAATAAACTTTATTGTACAGAACAATTTAGACAACCTAAAGCTGCTGCTCGCTGGCGTTCGCCACCGGGGTGCTTAGGGTGGCAGGAGGTCCTGCCCGTCTTATCAGAGTTGTCCTTGAATTAAATGGAGAAGATGTTTTGGAATATTGGGCAGGGGCGTAGCTGGGGGGGAAACAGTTATGAAAAATGGGGGAACCCCACATCGATTTTTCCAATTATTATTTATTTTATTTTTTTAGATCGACGTGGGCCCCTCCCCCCCACATTTTTATAGCCAGCCAGATACAACAGAGCAGCAGCCGAGCATTACCAGGGTGGCAAGGGCCACTGTTTTTGTACTTTACCAGCCTGCGGCCGCCCCGGTGCCGGCCATCACTACAGATGGCGTCCGCCTGCCGGGACCTCCGCCAATCAGCTGTATTGGAAGGGGTGCAGAGATAGTGAAAGCGCTGCTTCCCCTTCATTCCCGTCACTTCTGAATCGCCGTCACACCGCAGTGAGAGCGCTGCACCCCCTTCAAAACAGCTAATTGGCGTGAGTCCCGGCAGGCGGACCCCGACCCATCAGCTATTGATAGCCTATCCTGGGGATAGGCCATACATTTTTAGGGACTGGACAACCCGGGCCCCAGCAGGCAATAATATTATACTTACCCTCCTCTTCAGCTCCGACCGCAGCGGAGGTCCTGACTCCATCCAGAGTCGGGATTTTGCGCACAGCGATGCGACATCATGACGTGAAGAGACGCCAGGATCTCCCCTGCGCACGGAACGAGGAGGATAAGTATATTGTCAGTTACTATAGTAACAGGGGCCCGTGTAGTTTATTTCATAGGCCCCAGGAGGTACTATAGTAACATTTTATAGACGTGCGGGGGGCCGCGGGCAATTGCGACCGCTGCGACCCCTATAGTTATGCCACTGTATGGAGAAATGACTATACAAGGGATAAGATTTATTTGCTAATAGTGGACTGCCCCTTTAAGGGGATTAGTGACTGCTATACTGTATAAAAGGGCGTCTGTTATTCAGGGACTTTGCTGGTCACTCAGAAAGGGGCGTGTGAAACGTTTTCAGCTAAAAAGAGAGCCTTGGTGGACTATTCCTTTAAAGAGGCTCTGTCACCACATTATAAGTGGTCTATCTTGTACATGATGTGATCGGCGCTGTAATGTAGATTGCAGCAGTTTTTTATTTAGAAAAACAATCATTTTTGACAGAGTTATGACCTATTTTAGCTTTATGCTAATGAGTTTCTCAATGGACAACTGGGTGTGTTTTACTATATGACCAAGTGGGCGTTGTGGAGAGAAGTGTATGACGCTGACCAATCAGTGACCAATCAGCGTCATACACTTCTCTCCATTCATTTACACAGCACATCTTGATCTTACTAGATCTCTATGTGCAGACACATACACACACTAATGTTATGTTAAGGATCTGCCAGGCACAGCGTCTGTACCCACGCCCATAGGTAATCAGCCTGCACCTGCTTCTATGTCTGTGAGACTGACTCCATCTTCCACCACTCAGGATGGCAGGCTTAGGAGTGGGAGAGCCTATCATAGCATGGCCAGACGGAGCTAGCTCCCGCCCTCTGTCTATTTATACCTGCCTTTCCTGTTCCTCCTTGCTTGTGATTCTTGTTTTGTTTCCTGGCCCTGCTGCAGCTTCTTTATCCATTTGACCCTGCTTTATATCGACCCTGGCTTACTGACTACTCTCCTGCTCTGCATTTGGTACCTCGTACACTCCTGGTTTGGTACCTCGTACACTCCTGGTTTGACTCGGCTTGTTCACCACTCTTGTTGCTCGCGGTGTTGCCGTGGGCAACTGCCCCTTTTCCCTTGCTTCTGTGTACCCTTGTCTGTTTGTCTGTTGGGCACTTATTGAGCGTAGGGACCGTCGCCCAGTTGTACCCCGTCGCCTAGGGCGGGTCGTTGCAAGTAGGCAGGGACTGAGTGGCGGGTAGATTAGGGCTCACTTGTCTGTTTCCTTACCCCGTCATTACATGTTACTGACAGTGAATAGACATCACTACCAGCCAGGACGTGATGTCTATTCACAATCCCGACACTTCAGTAACGTTTGAGTTTGACTTACAACACAGTTTATCGAGATCACGCTGGGCTGTCATTTACAGCGAGATCTCGTTGTGCTGTGCTGTACATCCCACACAAACATTAGCAAAGTGTCAGGATTCTGAATAGACATCACGTCCTGGCTGGAGGTGATGTCTATTAGCTCTCAAGACACTTCAGTAACGTTAATGTGTGTGTATGTGGCTGCACATAGTGATCTAGTAAGATCACTATGTGCAGAGTAAATGAATGGAGAGAAGTGTATGGCGCTGATTGGTCAGCGTCATACACTTCTCTCCACAACGCCCACTTGGCTAAAATGGAAAACACGCCCAGTTGTCTATTAAGAAACTCATTAGCATAAATCTAAAATAGGTCATCACTCCGTCAAAAATAATCGTTTTTCTAAATAAAAAAACACTGCTGTAATCTACATTACAGCGCGGATCACATCATGTACAAGATAGGCCACTTATAATGTGGTGACAGAGCCTCTTTAAGTGTCTTTAGAATATGTTGGAGATCTGGGATCAGTGTAAGAAGATGTATTGCCCATAGTGTTTGCTAGTCGACTTTTCACTCACTAAAATCCAATGTAATTTAATCCGGCATTTGATAATCCAGAAAGTCTGATGATCTGGCTCTTGTTTCCAGCACAAATCTGTATAATGTGGAACCAATGAAGAAATTCCTCTAAGGAAATGTTGTTCTGAAATAATGGAAAGGGTGAAGCTGGGCCCTGAGGAGTGGGGGGCCGACATGTCGCATTAGAGGACTCCAGTACTATACATGGACATGATAATTGGGGGTCCCTAATACAGATTTACATTGGGAGCTTCAAGTTATGACTGCTTACAAGTCAGTTTCATATACCTTTGTGTGTCGTCTGATAATCGAGCACCTATAAAGTCCCATTGATGCCAGATTAAAGGAATTTTCCGTACGTTGTGCACTACAGAGTCATGTAACATTGCTGCGTCCCTGAGGCGTCTTGTGAATATACAAGACTGTTCTGGAAACAAGTGCTGAATTATCAGATTTTCTGGATGATCGGAAGCCGGATTAAGGGAATTTCAGTGTATTTACATCACGTGCGCCGCGCGACCTGACTCATCTTTATTTTTATACAGACGTCACATGACCTGGTTGTTGTAGTTTTATTTTTTATTATATGAAAGTTCCCACATATTAAATCCTTGTGTGAATGATGGGAATCCGAATCCCATATATGAGGCCGGCCCCGCAGAGAACAAGATTATGTAATATATTGATTATAGGCGTATGGATAGAGAACAGTCCAGCAGGCAGCGCAGTATCGTCTTGTCTCTATTGTGAAGCGATTTGGCGGCAGAATCAGGTTTTGTCGTGTACGGGTTGAACCCACGACTATTAGTACTAATGAAGCGGATCATATTGGTACATCGTGCCCCCTCCCCTCTCAGATCCGGTTATTCCGTGTCCATTCGTTGAACGGTTTCTTCCACCAGATCGCAGCGAGTTACGGTTTCGCTCAGGACGGCGGTGGTGCCCCGCAGGTAACGATAAGAAGCGAACCTGGGATGAGAGTAGGGAGAAGGATTATACATAGACCATGCGACATTGGTACCATCTGATGGAGTGTCCGCAGCGGGGGCATGTATAGGGGACGGGGCAGGACATGTTCACATTATGGCTCAGAGTATATTCACACCCAGGGTCGTACTGGCCCACCAGAAGATCCTGCGGTTGGCCCTGAAGATCCAGCAGAAGACCCCCCCATTGGGAGCTGACACCACACCAATCATAAGTGTAGAGCTAACCTGAGCCCCCGACCCATGGGCACCATAGCAGCCGTAGGGGCTGATTCTATGTACGCACTGCAGGGTTTTATGTAAGTTCTGCAGCTTTCTAATGTGCTTTGTACTTCAATTCTCATCATTTCCAAGATATCTGCTTGCTATCAGTGAATGGAGCATGCATAGTTGCAACCCATTATGTCAAGCTGAAAATGTGCGTTGCTTGTCACAGTCAGACGGTGTGATCTAGTTGTGGTGCATTGCCATGAAATTGTTATGGTAATCACAAATATAAACCGCGATTTGACTGCACCATGTGAATAGACCCTAGCAGAGTTAGGTCAGAACGGATTTTCATTTTCTGGATGTAAGCAATTAATATTTCCATTCACTGCAAGCAAGCAGAAATCTTGAAATGGGTGAGGAGTTAGAGCTGATAGTATATTAGAAAGTTGCAGAACTTTTCATTATACAGTGATTAAAACATAAACCCTCCATTATGAACGATCCTTGTTCTCCCCCACAAGAGATTTCAGGGGACACTGCCGCCATCAACATTACATTGTCAGCGAGGTAGCATTGATATCGGGGTACCCTATATATGTATATGGCCTCTTATATTATTTTACCTTTTTCCCTTGGCCTCCATTTCGGTGTAACCCCTTAATACCTGTGCCCCTCCACGTGTAATGACACAAAGATCCACGCCACTGCCGGAGCCAAGGTCACAGATGATGCCCGCCGTTATGGAGTCCGTGACTAGTTGCTTAGCGTCCTCCAGCTGAGAGAATGTGGGAGTCAAATTAAATCTTACTGTCTGCATAGTGAATGAGTCTATTCACAGTATATGAGTCTATTCACACAGTGCGTCATATCGCAGCTTACTGCCACAAAGCAATAAACCACAATTTGACTGCATTGTGTGAATCGACCTATAAGGCCACTTGATCAATATTTCAGGCAAACCCCCTCCTTTGCGCAATAATGATCTACTAAAAATGAATTGAGCTCATTATTTGGCAGGTATGAAAGTGCCGCAGATGACCAACAGCAGCCACTATTGTTGTATAATCTGTGGTGTATGGCCAAATCACCCCGTTATACAGTGACATGACGGATAATGAGGTAATGTTGCCATTCAGGAGCCTGGGAAAGCTGGGCGGCAGCTCCTGGTGGCCATATTAGTTGTCACTAAGAAATGACAGAAAAGGATAACATCTTGATAGAAGAGGGCGGCTTTTTTGGGCTCCGCAGCTGCAGGGATATTACATTTCACATTGATGCCCAAATTTATGGCCCCCTGTATTCTGTGAATGGAGAGAGCATAGGGGCTGCCATAAAGTGTGACCGGCCATCACAGCAGTTTTCACTTCCCTCCATTCACGGCCTGGATCCTGCGGACGATGCTGGCGGTGATTTGAGTTCTGGATATATATTAGGGACAAGCTTACAATATATTTCCCCTATAAACTACTTAGAGGGGCTCCATGAGGGGCTTCACTTTCACTGTACTTCACGTCTTATGAGGAATATATGGCTACCTACATGAAGTTATTACGCTCTCTCCTCCATGTCGGGTTTGACCATCAGACCCCAGACCATCACATTACCTCCACCATGCTTGACAGATGGCGTCAGGCACTCTTCCAGCATCTTTTCAGTTGTTCTGCGTCTCACAAATGTTCTTCTGTGCAGGGGCGTAGCTAAAGGCTCATGGGCCCCGATGCAAAAGTTCTTATTGAGCCCCCCCCGCAAACTCTCCTAAGTGACCCAACAATGCAGCACTAGCAGCCGGGGCATCACTAAGGCTGGGTTCACACACCCTATTTACGGACGTAATTCGGGCGTTTTAGCATTGAATTACGTCTGAAAATGATGCTCAAAAGCGTTGGCAAACATCTGCCCATTCATTTGAATGGGTCTTACGATGTTCTGTGCCAACGGTCATTTTTTTTGCGCGCCGCTGTCAAAAGGCGGCGCGTAAAAAAGACGCCCGCATCAAAGAAGTGCCTGTCACTTCTTCAGACGTAAATGGAGCCGTTTTCCATGGACTCCATGGAAAAACAGCTCCAATTACGTCCGTAATGGACACAGCGAAAGACGCCTGCACATGCTATTACGGCTGAAATTACGGTGCTGTTTTCTCCTGAAAACAGCACCGTAATTTCAGCCGTAACGGACGCTGCCGTATGAACATACCCTCAGGGCTTAAAATGTCAGGGGAAATAGCCCCAATACTTATGTGTCCGCCCCCCAAAAAATGTGTGTATAGGAGACAGCATATCTATAGCACTACGACCCTATAAACTATGGATAGGATTAGATACATTGGCTGAGCAGACAGTATCACACATGATAGGATTAGATACAGTGGCTGAGCAGACAGTATCACACATGATAGGATTAGATACAGTGGCTGAGCAGACAGTATCACACATGATAGGATTAGATACAATGACTCAGCAGACAGTATCACACATGATAGGATTAGATACAGTGGCTCAGCAGACAGTACCACACATGATAGGATTAGATACAGTGGCTCAGCAGACAGTATCACACATGATAGGATTAGATACAGTGGCTGAGCAGACAGTATCACACATGATTAGATTAGATATAGGGCCCAGCAGACAGTATCACACATGATCGGATTAGATATAGGGCCCAGCAGACAGTATCACACATGATCGGATTAGATACAGTGGCTCAGAAGGCAGTATCACACATGATAGGATTAGATACAGCGGCTCAGCAGACAGTATCACACATGATAGGATTAGATACAGGGCTCAGCTCGCTGACATTGCGGCTCCAGCATTGGACCCAGGAAAGGTAAGAATAATAATTTTGCTTCTTTATGTGTTACTGATTATTTTTGTGCGTTTGTGTTTTTTTACAGGTTCGGTTGTTGGACTTCGGATACGAGGACTTCAATGACGGCGTTTTTTTATTCTCAATAAAATGGTTAATGAGGGTTGTGTTTTTTTATTTCAATAAAATATTTTTTCTATGTGCTTGTATCTTTTTAAACTTTATTGTCACCGCCTTAGTAACGGCCGCTGGCTGATTGACAACCTCCATTACTAAGGCGGGGCTTAATGTTAGCAGGTGCAGAGGCCAACACTAACCCCCCATTATTACCCCGGTACTCACCGCCACCAGCGGTACTCGGAAGAGTCGGGTACGAACCAGTACCCGACCATCTGCAGTGACGGTCAGGCACCGGGGCGGCCGCAGGCTGGTAGTATTAGGCTGGGTTCACACGACCATGTTACGTCTGTAATGTAAGGAACGTATTTCGGCCGGAAGACCCGGACTGAACACACTGCAGGGGGCCGGGCTCCTAGCATCATAGTGATGTACGACGCTAGGAGTCCCTGCCTCGCTGCAGGACAACTGTCTCGTACTGTAATCATGATTACAGTACGGGACAGTAGTTCCACGCAGCGGCAGGGACTCCTAGCGTCGTACATCACTATGATGCTAGGAGCCCGGCCCCCTGCAGTGTGTTCGGTCCGGGTCTTCCGGCCGAAATACGTTCCGTACATTACGGACGTAACATGGTCGTGTGAACCCAGCCTTAGGCTGGGGAAGGCCAAAAACAGTGCCACCTACCACCCTGGTAATGCTGCCTGCTGCTGCTGTGTTGTATCTGGCTGGTTATGAAAATTGGGGGGGGACCCGACATCAGTCTTTCCAATTATTTTTTATTTTATTTTTTTAAATGACGTGGGGTCCCCCCCATTTTTCATAACCAGCCAGATACAATAAAGCAGCAGCAGGCTAGCATTACCAGGGTGGGAAGGGCCACTGTTTTTGGGCTTTCCCCTCCTGATACTACCAGCCTGCGGCCGCCCCAGTAGCCGACCATCACTACAGATGGTCAGGTACTGGATCGTACCCGGCTCTTCCCATCACCCCTGGTGGCGGTGGGTACCGGGGTAATAATGGGGGTTAATGTTAGCCTTTGCACCGGCTAACACTAAGCCCCGCCTTAGCAATGGATGCTGTCAATCAGCCGGCGGCCATTACTAAGGCGGTAGTAATATAGTTTAAAAAAAATCAAAGACATAGAAAAAATATTTTATTGAAATAAAAAAAAAACACACACAACCCTCATTAACCATTTTATTGATAATTAAAAAAAAAGCCGTCATCGAAGTAGTCCTGGAATCCGACGTAGTCCAATGACCAAACCTGTAAGAAAACACACAAAAAAACACGATTAGTAACACATGTGTTAGGCTTAGATACAGGGCCCATGTGTGATACTGTCTGTGGGACCCTGTATCTAAGCCTACCACAAGGTAGGCTTAGATACAGGGTCCAGCAGACAGTAATCTTATACAGTATAAGATTACTGTCTGCTGGACCCTGTATCTAAACCTACAGTGTGGTAGGCTTATATACAGGGCCCATCAGACAGGATCACACATGGGCCATGTATCTAAGCCTACCATGTGATTGGCTTAGATACAGGGCCCAGCAGACAGGATCACGCATGGGCCATGTATCTAAACCTACAGTGTGGTAGGCTTATATACAGGGCCCATCAGACAGGATCACACATGGGCCATGTATCTAAGCCTACCATGTGATTGGCTTAGATACAGGGCCCAGCAGACAGGATCACACATGGGCCATGTATCTAAGCCTACCATGTGATTGGCTTAGATACAGGGCCCAGCAGACAGGATCACACATGGGCCATGTATCTAAGCCTACCATGTGATTGGCTTACATACAGGGCCCAGCAGACAGGATCACACAATCTGTGATCCTGTCTCATGGGCCCTCTAAGCCTGCTAAATCGTAGGCTTAAAGGGGTTGTGCAGCCCCTAAACATTGATGGCCTATCCACAGTACAAATCCATCGGTATGATGTGCACGGCCAACTTCTTTTACATATAGCATGGCGCTGTAGGGCTTCAGGACTTGATCTGACAAGTCCAACCCTCCCATGTACCTATTGTAATCCAGGATGCAGTCTGGTTTGGGGGTCTCTGTACTGGTACCTCGTACTGGTACATGGGTACTGGTGTGGCCATGTATTGTTGTCAATACAAGGACATCTCTCTTGTCCTTGTACTTGACACACAATATGTTGCTGCTAGAATGTTCCCTGCTCTCACCCCTTCTGAGTGTTTGCCCAAGCAGAGTCTTAGGGAGGCCTCTCAGATTTCTTCTAGCAGTGCCACATGACTGGAAGCGAGGCAGTTGAAGAGTGGGACGCTGGTATAAAAATAATCCAGGGACAGGTGGTAACCCTGGTCCAGCAGTGGGTGCACCAAATCCCACACAATTTTTGCATTAACTCCCAGTAAGCATTCTGGGGGCTGACTACTGGTGTCCTTCCCTTCATATATCCTAAACCTGTAGGTATACCCTGATGCACTTTCGCACAGCTTATACATCTTCACGCCATACCTTGCCCTCTTACCCGGCAGGTACTCGCGGAATTGAACCCTCCCTTTAAAATGTACCAAGGACTCATCAATAGAAATACAGTTCTTGGGGGTGTATGCTTGGGAAAACCGGGCACTGAAACGGTCTAATAGGGGTCTCCGTTTATACAAACATTCAAAACTGGGGTAATCTCGGGGTGGGCACGGCTCATTATCAGTATAATATAAGAAGAGAAGTATTGCCTAATTTATTTATTTTTTAGTTTACAGTTCAGTTTTGAAGTTGCATTGAGGGGCCCATATATTAGAAACCCCTATCAAACACCCCATTTTAGAAACTAGACCCCTCAAAGTATTCAGAACAGCATTTAGAAAGTTTATGAACCCTTTATGTGTTTCACAGAAATTTAGAGCAAAGTAGAGGTGAAATTTACATTTTTTTTTTGTCAGAAAATCCTCTTTATACCATTTTTTTTATAACACAAAAGGTTTTATCAGAGAAACGCAACTCAATACTTAATACCCAGATTCTGCAGTTTTGAGAAATATCCCACAAATGGCCCTAGTGCGGTAATGGACTGAAGCACCGGCCTCCGAAGCAAAGGAGCACCTAGTGGATTTTGTGGAATCATTTTTATTAGGCACCATGTCCGGTTTGAAGAGGTCTTGTGGTGCCAAAACAGTGGAAACCCCCCAAAAGTGACCCCATTTTGGAAACTAGACCCCTTGAGGAATTCATTGTAGTTTTCTTGGGCTTTTTGATCAGTTTTTATTCTATTTTTAGGTGGCGTGGTGACTAAAAAACAGCAATTCTACTATTGTTCTTTTATTCTATTTTTTTTACAGCGTTCACCGTGAGCTATAAATGACATATTCACTTTATTCTGCGGGGCGATACGATTATGGCGATACCATATGTTTATAGTTTTTTTTATGTCTTATAGCGTTTGCACAATAAAATACGTTTTGTAAAAAATCATTCACTTTTTGTGTTACCTTATTCTAAGAGCCAGAAATTTTTTATTTTTCCATCAATAAAGCCGTACGAGGACTTATTTTTTGCGTAACGAACTGTAGTTTCGATAAGTTAAATTGTTAGGTACATGCGACTTTTTTCTCTCTTTTTATTCCATTTTTTGGGAGGTGAAGTGACCAAACAATTGTGTTTCTGGTATGGTTTATTATTATTTTCTTTTACGGCGTTCACCGTGCGGGATAAATAATGAAATAATTTTGTAGTTCAGGCCGTTACGGACACGGCGATACCAATTATGTATAGTTTATATATTTTTATTAATAATAAAGGACTGATAAGGTAAAAAGAGGGATTTTTACCTACTTTTATTTTCTTATTTTTACACATCTTTTTTTTACTTTTTTTTTTACTGTATTACTTTGTCCCACTAGGGGACTTGAGGGCAGGAGGCCCTGATCGCAATTCTAATACACTGCACTACATGCGAAGTGCAGTGTATTAGAGCTGTCAGCTACTCACTGATAGCAAGCAAAGTGGATCCTGACTTTGTCAGGACCCACTAGGCTTCCGTCGATGGCATAACCGGACTCCATTGTTTGGTGTCCGGTTGAAATAGTCACCATCGCCGGCCGCTATCGTGTAGCAGGCCGGCGATGGCAGCTTAACCCCTAAAAAGCCGCGATCTCTATTGAATGCGGCTTTTAAGGGGTTAATCAGCGGGGACACAGCGATCGGTTCCCGCTGTAGGAGCTGTGACAGCTGCTGTACGAGACATCAGCTGTCACAGCTCCTGTATGTGTCGGGTGGACGGCCGAAACGGCCGTTACTCCCGAGACGTACTATTAGGTCATGGAGCGCGAACGATACAGCTACCATGACCTAATAATACGTCCAGGAGCGGGAAGGGGTTAATGAAGCTGCCAGTTGAGGACCTGTGAGGCGTCTATTTCTCAAACTAGAGACTCTAATGTACTTGTCTTGTTGCTCAGTTGAGCAGCGGGGCCTCCCACTTCTCTTTCTACTCTGGTTAGAGCCTGTTTGTGCTGTCCTCTGAAGGGAGTAGTACACATCGTTGTAGGACATCTTCAGTTTCTTGGCAATTTCTCGCATGGAATAGCCTTCATTTCTAAGAACAAGAATAGACTGTCGAGTTTCGCATGAAAGCTCTCTTTTTCTAGCCATTTGCAGAGTTTAATCAAACCCACAAATGTAATGCTCCAGATTCTCAACTAGCTCAAAGGAAGGTCAGTTTTATAGCTCCTCTAAACAGCAAAACTGTTTACAGCGGTGCTAACATAATTGCACAAGGGTTTTCAAGTGTTTTCTAAACATCCATTAGCCTTCTAACACAGTTAGCAAACACAATGTACCATTAGAACACTGGAGTGATGATTGCTGGAAATGGGCCTCTATACACCTATGTAGATATTGCATTAAAAACCAGACGTTTGCAGCTAGAATAGTCATTTACCACATTAACAATGTACAGAGTGTATTTCTGATTAATTTAATGTTATCTTCATTGAAAAAAACTGTGCTTTTCTTTCAAAAATAAGGAAATTTCTAAGTGACCCTAAACTTTCGAACGGTAGTGTATTTGTGTATATATATATGTATGTGTGTGTATGTATATATATATATATATATATATATATACTTATATATGTATATGTGTGTGTGTGTATATACTGTATATGTGTGTGTGTATGTAATATATATATATATATATATATATATATATATAATGTGTGTGTATATATGTATATATATATGTGTGTTTGTATATATATATATATATGTGTATGTATAATGTGTGTGTGTGTATGTGTATGTGTATACACACACACACACAAACACTGCATATTACATTACACACACACGGAGGCCTCGTTTCACTTGTCTTATCCATCATTCATCTCTCCTTGACTTATTCTCCGCTCACCCTCCGTCTGCGCCCAAGGTCAGTACAGTCCTGTCAATCATTAGATGAAGCGATAAAACACAGGGGAAGGTCACGGTCACAGGATCTTGGGCTATGAATAGAAACTCCATCATTTAAAGGGCCCCATCCACCCTATAGATAAACCGCACAGCACCTGGGCAATGTAGTGCGCAGGACCTGTAGGCGATGTGATATAATTTGTAGATTGCTGTAGAGAGGAGTTCAGAGCCCCCAAATCTTGCCGCCAATGTAATATGGACTTGCATTGATCCCAGGCTGAGGAGTCCACTGTACTGGGCATGTGCAGCCTGAAGCTTGTGATCCTCTAGAGCGGAGACTCTCCAGCGGTTGTGAAACTACGACTCCCAGCATGCCAGGGCCTTGCCACCTGGTGAGGTTATTAAAGGGGAACTCCACTCAATTTATGGCTGTGCATAAAATGTGTCTTCTCCACACTGAGTGCTCACCCTGTGTCCGCTGCCTCCTCTCCTATCAATCTCCATGCCTCCCTCTGTATATTTCCTGTCCTCAAGGTTACGCCTGTCTCTACATATACACCCAGCATCTCCTAAAGGCCCCATCTACACGAACGTGCTTTTGCGGCCGCAATTCCCCCGAAAATCCACGGGAGAATTGCGGCCCCATTCATTTTTCTGGGGCAATGCACACGACCGTAGTTTTTACGGTCTGTGCATGGCCCGGGAGCCCGCACCGCAGAAAGAACGGACCTGTCTTATTACGGCTGTCTTCTGCGATCCGGGCTCATTGAAAATAATGGCCGCGGCCATGTGCATGTCCCGCAATTTGCGGGCGGCTCGTGGCTGACAGTCCGCAGCCGGCCGACCCGAAATTCACGGCCGTGCACATGGCTACGGTCGTGTGCATGAGGCCTAAGTCTTCAGCTTCACTATGGTCCCTCTGCTGCTGCCGGCCCTCGTCGTCCTCTTCTTTCTATACTTAAGATGTTCCCACTCCAAGTGTCGCCTGTCAGGACTCGACCAGAACCAGCGCCCTCCGCGTCCCGCACCACTGCCCTTCATCGGGAATCTGATGGATCTGGGGCGCAGTGATCTTCCTCGACATTTCATGCGCCTGGCCCAGAAATACGGCCCCATCTATCGTCTCAGCTTCTGGGGTCAAGGTATGTGAGGGTCCGGGGTTTTTTTGTGGTATTTTATTACTAAAACTGCTTTACTTCCAAAACTAGAAATAATAAAAATGACACTGGCACTAAAAAGTGACGACCAGTCCGCCAAGCATTAGATGTGGTCACTTCTTTAAGGCGACTTGCACCGAGACCAGCACCCATTCTGCTGGAACAATGTAAATTGACGATTCACATGGTCATTACGAAGGACTCCTATGGTCAGCCATACAGCAGGCAATAGGTGGCTCATGAGCCACTGGTTGGGAACCCCCGCTGTAGCCTGTGACTTACGGGTAAAATGGTTTACAGCGGGTCTAGAAAATCTTTATTGGCACAACAAGGCAATGTGTTATGCGGCCCGAAAAAATACCCAAAATAGGCCGTGTGAACATACCCTTATAGCTCTTTAATATGTAGCTGCCTCTTTTTCAAAGGACCAAAAGGTAATTGGACAATTATCTCAATAGGCTATTTAATGGGCTGCATGGGCTATTCCCTCGTTATTCCATCACCAATTAAGCAGGTAAAGGGTCTGGAGTTGATTCCAGGTGTGGGATTTGCATTTGGAAGCTGTTGCTGTGAACCCACAACATGAGGTGAAAGGAGCTCTCAATGCAAGTGAAACCGACCATCGCTAGGCTGAAAAAAAATGAAGAAATCCATCAGAGAGAAGCACAAATGTCAGGAGTGGCCAAATCAATAGTTTGGTATATTGTTAAAAAAAAAAAGAAAAAAAAAGAGCGCACTGGTGATCTCAGGAACTCCAAAAGGCCTGGACGTCCACGTAAAACAAGAGTGGTGGATGATCGCAGAATCCTTTCCATGGTGAAGAAAACCCCTTCACAACATCTACCCAAGTGACGAACACTCTCCTGGAAGTAGGTGGATCAGTATCTAAGTCCACCATAAAGAGAAGACTTCATGAGAGCAAATACAGAGGGTTCACAAGGTGAAAACCATTAATCAGCCCCAGAAAGGCCAGATTAGACTTTACCAAACAACAAGTAAAGAAGCCGCCCAGTTCTGGAACAGCATGAAACTAAGATCAACCTGCACCAGAATGATGGGAGGAAGAAAGTATGGAGAATCCTCGGAACGGCTCATGATCCAAAGCACACCACATCCTGTGTAACACATGTATAGCATGTGTAGCAATGTGGTGGCATGGCGGGGGCAGTGTGGTGGCATGGGCATGCATGGCTGCCTGGCACTGGGTCACTAGTGTTTGTTGATGATGTGACTGAAGACAGAAGCGGCTGGATGAATTCTGAAGTGTTCAGGGATTTACTTTCTGCTCAGATTCAACCACATGCAGCAGGTGATTGGACGTTGCTTCACAGGACAGATGAACAATGACCCAAAACATTCTGCGAAAGCAACCCAGGAGTATATAAGGCAAAAAAGTGGAATATTCTGCAATGACCGAGTCACCAGATCTCAACGCGCTCGAGCTGCATTTCTTTAGCTTAAAGGGAATGTGTCGCTAGAAAAATGTTTTTTTTTAGTTAAACTGTTAGTATATAAATGATTAAACATTGTTCTAATTTTTTAACATTTTTTCACAAGTCAGGAAATATTATAAATTAGATTCTAATTTATAACATTTCCATGTGCTGGTCACTAGAGGGAGCAATTCCCAAAATTGCAGCATTGGCATGTGGTAAAGCAACCTCATTGCTTTATGCTGCAAAATTGGAGAAGACACACTCGCTTTAGCGTCCTCAAACAATCCCCCCTCCTTTATCCTGGCTAGTGCCAGGAGAAAGGAGGGGGTTGAATGTTCAAACCTCCTACACTGTGTGTCGCCATTTTTTGAGCGAATGTACAGTGTAGGAGGATTAGATACAGTGGTAAATACAGTATAACCCGAACATACACAAACATAACTTACCTGCTCCTGCCGCCGCCGCTCCGTCCGCTCCTAGTCCTTGCTTCTGAACATATGGACGGAAGCCGCGACCGGAAGTAGTCATCTTACTGTCCGGCCGCGACTTCCGGTCCACATGAAAATGGCGCCGGATGTCGCTCGGCCGAAGACCTTCCTTTTGGACTGTGTGGGAGCGGCGCATGTGCCGTTCCCACACAGACGGCGTACGCTATAGTGAATGGAACGGCTCCCGTTCGCATTCTCTATGGGGATGTATGTGCCGTATTCCATCTCTGTATGTGTCGTTAATCGACACATACAGAGATGAAAATAAAATGGCAGTCCACATAGTGAAGTGAAGTAAAAGTAATAGTAATAAAAAAGTACAACACAAAAACACAAATAAATAAAATTTATTTTAATAACATACTAAAAGCAATAACATATAAAAAAAATAAAATTTGCGCGACACCTTCCCTTTAAAGATTAAAGGTTCTCTTTAATCTGTGTCAATATTGCAGGATGCGATCAGGTGGCCCTGTAAATATAGGAGGTGTCCATTTGCAATAGAAATGAATGGATGAGTATTTTTATCTGCAATTATGGTCCGTAAAGGAGTGTGAGGTGTGTGCCAATATACAGAGCTTTACTAGCCTATTCTGCTGCCTTAAAGGGAATGTGTCGCGAATTAAACCTTTTTTTTTTAAGTGTTGTTACTTATTGCTATTATATTTTTTACGTTTTTTGCTTTATTTTTTTTTTCTTCCATATGGTGGAAAGTATTAAAAATTAAATAATAATTTGACATGTTTTCCTATGTTGGCCACCAGGGGGAGAACTTCCCAGAATTACAGCAAGGTGAATAAGGCAAAGTAACCTGACTCACAGCTGCCGTAAATGTGGGAGGGAATCTCACCCCCCCCTCCCACAAGCCAGGAAAAGGTGTCTTCAAATTGCTAAGCAGTGTCCGGCAGCCATTTTGGGTGTGATTCTGCATCTGGCAGAAGTTATAGGAAACACCAAAAGGCTAAGTGTATGTTCACACGCTTACTAAACAAAGGGAAAACCGCTCCTGATTTTCAGCCATTTTTTTATCTAACTCACGTTTTTACGGCCGTTTTTGGAGCTGTTTTTCTATAAAGTCAATTAAAAACGGCTCCAAAAACGTCCCAAGAAGTGATGTACACTTCATTTTGGCGGGCGTCTTTTTACGTGCCGGTTTTGGAAAACGACCACGTAAAAAACGCCCTGTCGGAACAGAACGCCGTATCTCCCATTGAAATCAATGGGCAGACGCTTGCAGGCGTCCTGCTTCCGATTTTTCAGCTGAAAACACTGCGTGTGAACATACCCTTAGAATGATGAAAGTGAAGAGAATGACTTTTCAGTTGACCGGTTCACACGCCGTGTATTTTTTGCACATTTTACGTGCCAAAAAGCACATTAAAAAAAATGCTTGATTACACTTGATTTTGCACAACTAGAGATTTATCGTTCGGGGGTCTGGGAAAGCTGGGTGACCACCATTACCCCCTCCTACTGGAGTGTGTTTGGGGATGTGACTAATGAACCTTTCACACTCCAGTAGGAGGGGTAATGGTGGTCACCCAGCTTTCCCAGACCCCTGAACGATAAATCTCTCTAGTTGTGCTGAGACTGAGAGGTTCATTAGTCACATTCCCAAACAGTCTCAGCACAACTAGAGAGATTTATCGTTCAGGGGTCTGGGAAAGCTGGGTGACCACCATTACCCCTCCTACGGGAGTGTGAGAGGTTCATTAGTCACATCCCCAAACAGTCTCAGCACAACTAGAGAGATTTATCGTTCAGGGCTTTCCCAGTACAGTTGCATCATGTGTGCTTCATACAAGGGGGGGGCCCGTCGGGGGTCACGAGAGCGGGGGTCTGTGAGATAGAGAGTGGGACAGACAGAGACACACACCTTACCTGCAGTGCAGCTGGTCTTCAGCATGGCGCCTGCTATCTCCCTGCAAACAGCTGCTCTGCTGTGTGACTCTGACCTGCGTCTGCGCAGTACAGAGACAGAGAGCAGAGTCAATGGAACGGCTCCCGTTCATTGACTCCTATGCCCTGTAACTGCCGTATTCCATCTCTGTATGCGTCGTTAATCGACACATACAGAGATAAAAAAAAATGGCAGCCCCCATAGAGTAAAAGAAAGAAAAAAAAGAAAAAGAAAAAGTACAACACAAATAAATAAAATTTATTTTAATGACATACTAAAAGCAATATTATATAGAAAAAAATAATTTTGTGATCATCCTACCATATATCCAACTTTACAGGTGTTTAGAAAGGTGCGGAGTAGAGAGGGAATATCACAACTGTTATCAGCCCTCACTCCGGTTTTGGGTAACCCGGAATTTGGCCCAGGTGTAAAGGATCTGCCAGGCACAGCTTCGGGGTTAACTTCCAGAGGTAATCAGTCTTCACCTGAGTCTATCTCTCTGAGACTGACTCCAGCTTCCACCACTCAGGCTGGCAGGCTTAGGAGTGGGAGAGCCTATCGCAGCCTGGCCAGACTCAGCTAGCTCCCGCCCTCTGTCTATTTATACCTGCCTTTCCTGTTCCTCCTTGCTTGTGATTCTTTCCGTGTGGTTTCCTGGCCCAGCTACAGCTCCGAACAATTTGATCCTGCTCCATTCTGACCCTGGCTTTCTGACGACTCTTCTGCTCTGCGTTTTGTACCTCGTGCTCTCCTGGTTTGACTTGGCTCGTTCACCACTCTGTTGCTCACGGTGTTGCCGTGGGCAACTGCCCCTTTCCCTTTGCTTTATATTCCCTTGTATGTTTGTCTTGTGCACTTACTGAGCGTAGGGACCGCCACCCAGTTGTACCCCGTCGCCTAGGGCGGGTCGTTGCAAGTAGGCAGGGACAGAGTGGCGGGTAGATTAGGGCTCGCTTGTCCGTTTCCCTACCCCTATCATTACATAATCACAGGCCCATATACCTAGTCTACCCTGGTCCCTGACACTACTATGGACCCCCTTGAGTCCCTGGCTCAGCAAATGCAGGGTCTCTCCCTACAGGTCCAGGCCCTGGCTCAGAAGGTCAACCAGCCTGATGCTACCTTGGTAGTTCCCCTCACCTCAACTCCTGAACCCCACCTCAAGTTGCCCGACCGGTTCTCAGGGGACCGGAGGGCTTTTCTCTCCTTTCGGGAGAGTTGCAGGCTTTACTTTCGCTTAAAGCCCCACTCCTCAGGTTCTGAGAGCCAGCGAGTGGGTATAATTATGTCCCGGCTCCAGGACGGGCCCCAAGAATGGGCCTTCTCCTTGGCTCCTGAACTTTCCTCCGTTGATCTTTTCTTTTCTGCTCTCGGACTCATTTATGACGAGACTGACAAGACTGCCTTTGCCGAGAGTCAGCTGGTGACCTTACGTCAGGGTAAGAGACCTGTTGAGGAGTATTGTTCTGACTTTAGGAAGTGGTGCGTAGCTTCTCGGTGGAATGACCCTGCCTTAAGGTGCCAGTTTAGGTTGGGTCTGTCGAATGCCCTGAAAGACCTGCTAGTTAGCTATCCCTCTTCTGACTCCCTAGACCAGGTTATGGCTTTAGCGGTACGACTTGACCGACGTCTCAGGGAACGACAACGCGAACGTTTATGTGTTTTCTCCTCCGACTCCCCCATGATGCCTCCCGAGGTTCCGTCGCTTCGTTCTTCCCCGGAAGACTCAGAGGTACCTATGCAACTCGGGGCCTTCGTGTCCCCCCAACAACGTAGAGATTTCCGCAGGAAGAATAGTCTCTGCTTCTACTGTGGGGATGACAAGCATCAAGTGAACAACTGTCCTAAGCGTAAGAATGCAGCCAGAGAACTTCCGCGCCTAAGTGATCATCGGGGAGGTCACTTGGGCGCACAGGTATTTCCCGTAAATATGAAACGTAATAAGATCTTGCTTCCCTTTCAGGTCTCTTTTGGTGGTAGGTCTGCTACCGGCAGCGCCTTCGTGGATTCAGGGTCCTCTGCTAATATCATGTCTGTGGAATTTGTTATGTCTCTTGCTATGCCTTTGATTGATTTGCCTAAACCTGTCCCGGTAGTGGGTATCGACTCCACTCCTCTTGCTAATGGTTATTTTACACAGCATACCCCTGTTTTTGAACTCCTTGTTGGCTCCATGCATTTGGAGCAGTTCTCTGTACTGTTGATGCAGGGATTATCGTCCGATTTGGTTTTAGGCCTTCCCTGGTTGCAGTTGCATAATCCCACGTTTGACTGGAATACTGGGGAGCTTACCAAATGGGGTAATGAATGTTTGACGTCATGTTTTTCTGTTAATTCTATTTCTCCCCCTGAGGAGGTGAACACGCTACCTGAGTTTGTTCGGGACTTCGCTGATGTTTTCTCTAAGGAGGCCTCCGA
Organism: Rhinoderma darwinii; assembly: GCF_050947455.1. Lineage (NCBI taxonomy): Eukaryota > Metazoa > Chordata > Amphibia > Anura > Rhinodermatidae > Rhinoderma > Rhinoderma darwinii. Next base: position 308,021,438 of record NC_134690.1, on the reverse strand, counting down.
AGTGTTACCTCCTCATAGAGAATACGATTGCGCTATCGAATTGGTACCAGGAGCTAAGCTTCCTAAGGGTAGGATATTTAATCTTTCTTGTCCCGAACGTGAAGCCATGAGAGAGTATATCCAGGAATGCCTGGCCAAGGGTTACATTCGCCCCTCTACTTCTCCGGTAGGTGCTGGCTTCTTCTTCGTAGGGAAGAAGGATGGTGGTCTTAGGCCATGCATTGACTACCGTAACCTGAATAAGGTCAATGTAAGGAACCAGTATCCCCTTCCTTTGATTCCTGATCTCTTTAATCAGGTTCAGGGGGCCCAATGGTTCTCTAAGTTTTATCTACGGGGGGCGTATAACCTTATCCGCATCAAAGAGGGGGATGAGTGGAAGACTGCGTTTAACACGCCCGAAGGTCATTTCGAATACCTCGTCATGCCCTTTGGGTTGTGTAATGCGCCGGCGGTCTTCCAGAATTTCATAAATGAGATTTTGAGAGATTACCTGGGGATATTTCTTGTAGTGTACCTTGTTGACATACTGGTGTTTTCCAAGGACTGGCCCTCCCACATTGAGCATGTCAGGAAGGTGCTCCAGGTCCTTCGGGAAAACAAACTGTTTGCAAAAACCGAAAAATGTGTGTTTGGGGTACAGGAGATACCATTTTTGGGTCAAATCCTCACTCCTCATGAATTCCGCATGGACCCCGCCAAGGTTCAGGCTGTGGCGCAATGGGTCCAACCTGCCTCCCTGAAGGCGTTACAGTGTTTTTTGGGGTTCGCTAATTATTACAGGAGATTCATTGCTAACTTCTCGGTCATCGCTAAGCCTCTTACGGACCTCACTCGCAAAGGTGCTGATCTCCTCCACTGGTCTCCAGAGGCTGTCCAGGCTTTTGAGGTCCTTAAGAAGTGCTTTATCTCGGCCCCGGTGCTGGTTCAGCCCAACCAAATGGAGCCATTTATCGTGGAAGTTGACGCATCCGAGGTGGGAGTGGGTGCTGTCTTGTCCCAGGGTACCAGGTCCCTCACCCATCTCCGCCCCTGTGCCTACTTCTCCAGGAAGTTTTCGCCCACTGAGAGTAACTATGATATTGGCAACCGCGAACTCTTAGCCATTAAATGGGCATTTGAAGAGTGGCGCCACTTCCTGGAGGGGCTAGGCACCAGGTAACGGTCCTTACCGACCACAAGAATCTGGTTTTCCTAGAATCTGCCCGGAGGCTAAACCCGAGACAAGCTCGATGGGCGCTATTTTTTACCAGATTCAACTTTTTGGTTACCTATAGGGCTGGGTCTAAAAATATTAAGGCCGATGCACTGTCGCGTAGCTTCATGGCCAGCCCTCCTTCGGAGGAAGATCCTGCTTGTATTTTGCCTCCCGGTATAATCATTTCTTCTATTGATTCTGATTTAGTCTCTGAAATTGCAGCTGATCAAGGTTCAGCTCCCGGGAACCTTCCTGAGGACAAGCTGTTTGTTCCCCTGCAATACCGGCTAAGGGTACTTAGGGAAAATCATGACTCCGCACTATCTGGTCATCCAGGCATCCTGGGCACCAAACACCTCATTGCCAGAAACTATTGGTGGCCTGGGTTGCCTAAAGACGTTAAGGCCTACATCGCCGCTTGTGAGGTTTGTGCTAGGTCCAAGACTCCCAGGTCCCGACCAGCGGGTTTACTACGTTCGTTGCCCATTCCCCAGATACCTTGGACACATATCTCCATGGATTTTATCACCGATTTGCCTCCATCCCAAGGCAAGTCGGTGGTGTGGGTGGTAGTAGACCGCTTCAGTAAGATGTGCCACTTTGTGCCCCTCAAGAAACTACCCAACGCCAAGTCGTTAGCTACCTTGTTTGTCAAACACATCCTGCGTCTCCATGGGGTCCCTGTAAATATTGTTTCGGACAGAGGGGTACAATTTGTTTCTTTGTTTTGGAGAGCCTTCTGTAAGAAGTTGGAGATTGATCTGTCCTTCTCCTCTGCTTTCCATCCTGAAACCAATGGCCAAACTGAGAGGACTAATCAATCTCTAGAACAATATTTAAGGTGTTTTATCTCTGACTGTCAATATGATTGGGTCTCATTCATTCCCCTCGCTGAATTTTTCCTTAATAACCGGGTCAGTAACTCGTCAGGGGTCTCCCCCTTTTTCTGTAATTTTGGGTTTAATCCACGGTTCTCCTCAGTTTCACCTGGTAGTTCCAACAATCCCGAGGTAGAGGTCGTTCATCGGGAACTGTGCACAGTCTGGGCCCAGGTTCAGAAGAACCTAGAGGCGTCCCAGAGCGTACAAAAAACTCAGGCTGATAGAAAACGTTCTGCTAACCCCTTGTTTATGGTCGGGGATCTGGTGTGGTTATCATCTAGGAACTTGCGTCTTAAGGTCCCGTCCAAGAAGTTTGCTCCCCGGTTTATTGGGCCGTATAAGGTCATTGAAGTCCTCAATCCTGTCTCCTTCCGGCTGGAGTTACCCCCATCTTTTCGTATACACGACGTGTTTCATGCCTCCCTCCTTAAACGCTGCTCCCCGTCCTTAGCTCCCTCGAGGAAACCTCCTGTTCCCGTTCTCACCCCTGAGGGGGTGGAATTCGAGGTGGCCAAGATTGTGGACAGCAAGATGGTCCAAGGCTCCCTCCAGTACCTGGTCCATTGGAGAGGATACGGGCCTGAGGAGAGGACTTGGGTACCCGCCCGGGATGTTCACGCTGGGGTATTGGTCAGGAAGTTCCACCTTCGTTTCCCCAGTAAACCAGGTCCACTTAGAAAGGGTCCGGTGGCCCCTCATAAAAGGGGGGGGGGGTACTGTAAAGGATCTGCCAGGCACAGCTTCGGGGTTAACTTCCAGAGGTAATCAGTCTTCACCTGAGTCTATCTCTCTGAGACTGACTCCAGCTTCCACCACTCAGGCTGGCAGGCTTAGGAGTGGGAGAGCCTATCGCAGCCTGGCCAGACTCAGCTAGCTCCAGCCCTCTGTCTATTTATACCTGCCTTTCCTGTTCCTCCTTGCTTGTGATTCTTTCCGTGTGGTTTCCTGGCCCAGCTACAGCTCCGAACAATTTGATCCTGCTCCATTCTGACCCTGGCTTTCTGACGACTCATCTGCTCTGCGTTTTGTACCTCGTGCTCTCCTGGTTTGACTTGGCTCGTTCACCACTCTGTTGCTCACGGTGTTGCCGTGGGCAACTGCCCCTTTCCCTTTGCTTTATATTCCCTTGTATGTTTGTCTTGTGCACTTACTGAGCGTAGGGACCGCCGCCCAGTTGTACCCCGTCGCCTAGGGCGGGTCGTTGCAAGTAGGCAGGGACAGAGTGGCGGGTAGATTAGGGCTCACTTGTCCGTTTCCCTACCCCTATCATTACACCAGGTCTGTCAGATCAGACCTTTAAGATATGGGTACAGCAGGGGCATTTTAGAGTAAGTCATTTTTATAGGGGCAATGCATGGCTGCGTGCAGGGTCGCCATCAGGAATTTCAGGGCCCCCTACAGCTAAGTTTTCTGGGCCCCCCTACCGTGGCACCGCCTGTTAACGGTACTCCGTCCAGCACTATATCATGCTACCCAGGGCCGCCTTCAGGGGGGGTATTATGGGTACTGATGTGAGAGGTCCGGCCAAACCTAATTGAAAGGGGGGCCCGGCAACTGCCGCGACTTGCCTTTGGTAGAAAAAAAACAGGCCCCAGCAATGGGGCCCGTTTTTTTCACCAAAAGAATGTCGTGAGCTGCGGGCCCCCCTTTCAATTAGGTTTGGTCGGGTCTCTCACATCAGTACCCATAATACCCCCCCTGATGGCGGCCCTGGGTAGCATGGGGGTCGTCATGGGGGCCGTCAAACACTGCCGCCCATGCGAACGATCGCGCGCACACGCAAACTCCCGCGCATGCGCACCTGCAACCGCCTGGAACCGCGCACCAAATTTTGAGGCAGATTTTTACCTGCCCACACTATCTTGCCGCGTTTTTTGCCCGTGGCGATTGAGGACAGCAGACAAAAAACGTAGGGAAAAATGCATTTTCTGCCTCCCATTGATTTCGATGGGAGGTCAGAGGCGGAACCGCGGCAAGAAAGGACGTGCTGCTTTTTCTTTTTTCCGCGACTGGCTCCCATTGATTTCAGATTAAATCAATGGGAGGCGGTTTTGGAAGTTGTTTGGTGCTGATTCTGACGCAGTGTCCGAGTCAATATCTAGGCCCAAAAACTCTGAACTGGGCCTTATTGTTAGGGCTTATTCAGACGAACGTGTAATACATCCGTGCAACGTGCGTGATTTTCACGCGCCTCGCACGGACCTATCTAACTCTACGGGGCCGTGCAGACTGTCAGTGAGTTTCATGCAGCGTGTGTCCGGGTGTCCGCTGCGTAAAACTCACGACATGTCCTATATTTGTGCATTGTTCGTGCATCACGCACCCATTGAAGTCAATGGGTGCGTGAAAATCACGCACCCATTGAAGTCAATGGGTGCGTGAAAATCACGCCCAGCACTTCCGCAGCAGTATAAACTATGACTGAAAACAGAAAAGAACCACGTGCTACAAACATACAAACAGTGTCATAATGATGGCGGCTGCGCGAAAATCACGCAGCCACGCATCATACGCTGCTGCCACACGGAGCTGTTATGGACCTTTTGCATGCGCAAAATGCCACGTTTTTGCGCACGCAAAAAGCACACGCTCGTGTAAATCCGGCCTTAGGGTAGGAACACACTAGGCATGAACAATGCAGATTTTATGCAACACATTTTATTGTGGAAAATCCGCAGCGTATTACAGTCGCAGCAGAGTGGATGAGGTTTGAACAAATCTCATCCACACGCTGCAAAAATAATGGACCTGCAGTGCGGCTTTTGGCTTTTTAAGCCGCAGCATGTCAATTTATTCTGTGGAATCGCCGCTCCTCTGTTGCGGAAATGCTGCGGTTCTGCCGCAAAAATCACACATGAGAAAAAAAAAGGCACTTTTTTAAATTTATAAAAAAGTTTAGACTTGCCCCGGCCGTAGTCCTGGTGACACGATCCTCTATTCTTAGCGCAGCCCGGCCTCCTGTCATGACGTTTCATCCCATGTGACTGCTGCAGCAGTCACATGGTCTACAGCGTCATCCCAGGAGGCGGGGCTACGTTCAGAAGAGAGAGATGCGTCACCAGGACTAGTCTAAACTTTTTTTTCCCTGCAGGATTCCCGCAGCGGACAAGCCTCACGAAACCTGCGCCACTATTTGGTGCGGTTTTGCTGTCGGAATTCCCTGCGGCTACCGGGGCGGATAACATGTGTAGTTTTACTCAGCATATCCGCCTAGTGTGTTCCTACCCTTATGATGTCGCTCCTGGAGCTGCTGCCGGTCTCTAAATAGGCAGTTGGTCCAGTAGAATTTGTAATTCTTTTTTTTTGTGAACCAGCTTAAAAAAATACAAAACTTTTGTGTTAGGGCCTGTTCACATCACCGTTCGCTTCCGTTCCGGGGTTCCGTCTGAGGTTTCCGTCGGGTGAACCCCGCAACGGAAAGTGAAAGTGACAGCACAGCTTCCGTCACCCTTAGCGCAGTCGACTACGCTATTGATTCCGTCCGAAAACCTGCCGGAATGGTGACGAACGGAAACCATTAGCGATGTTTCCGTCACCATTGATCTCAATGTTTCCACAATAAAATGTGTTGCATAAAATCCGCAGTGTTCATGCCTAGTGTGTTCCTACCCTAAGGCCGGATTCACACAAGCGTGTGCTTTTTGCACGCGCAAAAAACGTGGCATTTTGCGCATGCAAAAGGTCCATAACAGCTCCGTGTGTCAGCAGCGTATGATGCGCGGCTGCGTGAGTTTTGCGCAGCCGCCATCATTATGACACTCTGTTTGTATGTTTGTAGCACGTGGTGCTTTTCTGTTTTCATTCATAGTTTATACTGCTGTGGAAGTGCTGGGTGTGATTTTCATGCTCCCATTGACTTCAATGGGTGCGTGATGCGCCAACCACGCACAAATATAGGACATGTCGTGAGTTTTACGCAGCGGACACACGCTGCGTGAAAATCACTGACGGTCTGCACGGCCCCATAGACTAACATAGGTCCGTGCGAGGCGCGTGAAAATCACGCACGTTGCACAGACGTATTACACGTTCGTCTGAATAAGCCCTAACAATAAGGCCCAGCTCACAGAGTTTTTGGGCCTTGATATTGACTCGGACACTGCGTCAGAATCAGCACCAAAAAACTTCCAAAACCGCCTCCCATTGATTTAATCTGAAATCAATGGGAGCCAGTCGCGGAAAAAAGAAAAAGCAGCAAGTCCTTTCTTGCCGCGGTTCCGCCTCTGACCTCCCATCGAAATCAATGGGAGGCAGAAAATTCATTTTTCGCTGCGTTTTTTGTTTGCTGTCCTCAATCGCCGCGGGCAAAAAACGCGGCAAGATAGTGTGGGCAAGTCAAAATCTGCCTCAAAATTCTTTAAGGAATTTTGAGGCAGATTTTTTTTTGCCTGCAAAATACTGTGTGAACAGGGCCATACATAAACAGCACTTTGAGATAATTTACTCACCGTGTCAGAAGAGCTGCTCCCACTCCAGTCCTCTTCCGGCGATGTCTTCCAGGCGAGGTTTTCGGTCCAGACGTCCAGTCCTTCACCTCCAGCCAGGCTCCAGGTAAGTTTTGTCCATGTGTGACCGTGGCTGCGCGAACTTCGTTCGCGGGTGCGCGCACCGGCGGTCTCGAGTGCGGCCGTTCGTGGGTGCGCGCTCGTGACTGCACATGCGCGGGAGTTTCCTTGTGCGCGTGATAGGTCGCGCGCGGGCGGTTTGACGGCCCCCCCATGGGGAGGGGGCCCGCAGCAGCTCACGACATTCTTTTGGTGAAAAAAACGGGCCCCATTGCAGGGGCCCGTTTTTTCCTACCAAAAGAATGTCACGGCAGTTGCCCGGCCACCCTTTCAGTTAGGTTTGGCCGGGCCCTTCACACCAGTACCCCTAATACCCCCCTGATGGCGGCCCTGGCTGCGTCGAGAAGAGCGTTCCCAGCCAGAGGGTCTCCCGGACGCGTCCCAATGGCAGGCGTTACAGTTGACTCATTACTTGTCAAGACTACCTACACCGGCTTCCTATGACCGAGCTCTATCTTCCTTTGAAACTATGTGTTCTCAAACGGGGCATGTGAGACGGGCCCTGTCCAGTCTTTACTGCGTGCTGCTCACTCCTGCTGAGGATTTCATCCCACCATATATTACGAAATGGGAAAGAGATCTTCAGATTACTCTAACACAAGAGCAAAGGGAAAAGATCATGCTCCTCACACATAAGGCGTCTATTAGTAACGCCTATCAGGAAACCAGTTTTAAAATACTATCCCGTTGGTACAGAGTCCCACATGTGCTACATAAAATGTTCCCGGATGTTTCTCCTTTATGTTGGCGATGCGGCAGAGAAGAGGGAACGCTTTTACATATATTCTGGAGCTGTGAGAACCTTCGCACCTATTGGTCAGAGGTTCAAGATATCATTCTGGAGATCACAGGAATCTCGCTGGGAGATGATCCGGCATGGATTTTGCTGCACCACCACGATATACCTGTGGGGCGCTACAGGAAGATGTTAGTGAGACATTTGCTGAACGCAGCTAAGGCTTGTATTCTCGGGGGGTTGGAGATCCTCTGAGCCTCCTGTGACTAGACAATGGCTGGAGCGCAATCACGAAATTCGGAGAATGGAGGAGTTGCTCCATTCCGCACCCGAACGAGCAACACAGTTTCAGAAAACCTGGTTCTATTGGTTTGACTTCTGCAAGTCGGGCAGATACAAGAGGGCCATGGGTGAACTGATTAGTGGAGAACCAGGGAGCTCTTGAGTTCTCTCTGGTCTGTGATGTGCTGTGGGGGGGGGGGGGAGTGAGGGGAGAACATCTCCCCTTCTCCCTCTTAAAGGAACAGTGTCATCACAAATAATTTTTTTATATGTTAAAGATGTTAGTGCTTTAATAAAAACGTTTATTTTCATTTGTGTGTTTGTGTTTTACTGTTTCTTATTTTTACACTTTTTCTTCCCTATGGGGGCTGCCATTTTTTGTTCCATTTCTGTGTGTCGATTAACGACACACACAGACATGGAACACGGCAGCCACAGTCCCATAGGGACTGCGAACGGCTCCCGTCCCATTGACTGCCGTGTACGGCGTCTGTGTGGGAACTGCGCATGCGCCGCTCCCACACAGTCCTATTCGAAATTGGCGCCGTCCGGCGCCATTTTCCTGTGGACCGGAAGTCGCGGCCGGACAGTAATATTACTACTTCCGGTCGCGGCTTCCGGACTTGTGCACATGGAACAGCGGCAGCAAAGGGAGCGGACGGGCCGGAGGGAGCCGCGGCGGCAGGAGCAGGTAAGAGATTTCAATGTATGTTAGTGTTTGTGTGTGTTTACTACTGTATGTAAACCTACTACACTGTGGGTTACCTCAAAAAATGGCGACACACAGTGTAGGAGGTTAAACCTTTCAAACCCCTCGTTTATCCCGGCACTAGCCAGGATAAAGGAGGGGGGGATGCTGAGAGCTCACTAGAGCGAGGGCTTTTAACCCAATGTTGCAATGCTGCAATTTTGGGAACAGCTCCATCTAGTGACCAAAAATGGGTAGTATTATAAATTAGAAATAATTTATAATATTACATGGACTCGTGCAAAAAAATAAAAAAAATTTGAACAATGTTTAATCACCCACACACTAAATGTTTAATTTTTAAAAAAAAAACATGTTTTTCTGGCAACACATTCCCTTTAAGATTTTCCCTATACCCCCCCCCCCCCTTCCTTTTGTCCTTCTACCCTTCGTTTACTTCCCTATTTGAATCAATCGTTACTAAGAATTGACTGAGATGTGGGTGATGGAGGGGCGGATGAGGGTGTAATGCTGGTATTCCTGTCTTGCTATACTAATGCTTGTAGTGTATTGATGGTACTATGTTGGGAGGACTTTGATTGCATATTTACTTATTGTTGTTGAAATATAGGTTGAAATGATCGGCCCTCATGGGCTTTTTCTGTACCCATGTCACCCCCTTTTCTTTTTCTGTATCCCCATTTCTTTTCTTGAAAATAAAAAACAAAAAAAACAAAGGAGGAAACCCAGCGTCTGGTGATGTCCATGGGTTCCAGACTTCAGGCCATCATTGCCTGCAAAGGATTCTCTACAAAGTATTAAAAAAAACATTTATGGTAATGTTAATTTGTCCAATCACTTTTGATCACCTGAAATGAGGAGGTGGTGTAGAAAAATGGTGGCAATTCCTAAACTTTTCACAGGAGATTTTTGTTTAACCCCTTGAAATAAACCTGAAAGTTTCAACTTCAATTGCATCTCAGTTGTTTCATTTCAAATCCAATGTGGTGGCAGCAAAACCCAAATCATGAAGATTGTGTCACTGCCCAAATAATTCTGGACCCAACCCACACACCCACCCACACAGCAAACACTCTGAACAAGCATAGCTGCAGTGTAAAGAATGGGGGTGGGACAGAGCAAGAGTATTGAACTACAGCGAAGCTGGAGTCATTGATCATATCCAAGCCCTTATGAAGATTAGTCTAAAATGATGAAGATCAAAGTTATAATATACATTTTTTTTTTATTTGAAAAAATTAACAAATCTTCACAGAATAAAAACAGGAAGCGGATCATAAACTCAGCAGAACAATTAGAAGGTCGGCCAGATCAGGTTTCATTAGCGGTTGTGTCCAGCGTCTTTGTTAGCGGTTTTGTCCAGCAGTGCCGCCTTGTGGTCATTTTCTGTGCTACATCCTGGACCCCTACAACCCATTACATAGCTGGACAGAAAAACGACTGCACTACCACCCTGCAAACTGCAGTGGCAGCCATATTGGTTGTAACAACTTTCCCATGAACAGATAAAACAAAGAAAAAACCTCCACTGTAACCAGTGTCAGGAGGGGGCGCTAAAGCCGGTTTACTCTTCCAAACTGGATCTTTTATGCAATGGCAAAACTTGTATTTCCCAATAGATTTTCTCCATTAATATAAAACTATTTACACGTGATCATTCTTCATCAAATCTTGAGAGATAAAACGGCAGCGTTATCACAGTTCATACGGGATGCCTCGGATTCTCCGTGCGAGCTGCATGTCCTTCACAAAGAGAGTGCCCCTATTGGCCTGGTGACTGAAGAGGTAAGAATCTTCAAAGAGACTCACGAGGAAGTCCTCAGCTGACTGTGGATACAGAAGAGCATTAGTCCCTCTTAAAGTGACAGCACTCCCGGTATAATTTACTACACAGCTCGAAGGACTGATCAGATTTCACTTTTATGAGCTGTTAGCTAGAGTGATGGTGGGGGGGGGGGGGGGGTCTGGCCTCTGGAACTCCCACAATGCATCACAACCCCTATGCAAATGTCCCGCTAGGGCATATGGATGTGTTAGAGGGGGCGGGGGCTGAGTAGTGAACCACTGCAAAGAGCAGCTCCCTCTCTGGTTGACCCATGCGTTACATGGACAGTGCATTGTAGGAGATACTGACCTCTTGTAGCGCCATAAGTGCGGTGCTTTGCCAGTAGTAAAACACGCCGCGGGAATACTTCAGGCAGATCTCTCTCACCTGCAAGAATAAAAGGGGAATATCACCGACAATAAAGAGGAGCAGCCGCAGAGGACACATCCACTCACCAGGCGGAAAAACTGGGTTTTCTGAATGAGCAGATTGGTTGATTTTTGGTACTTTCTTATTTCCATCAGCGCACGGGCTCCTGGGCGGTAACGTCTTCTTCGTTGCGTGCTCGGTCTGTGACTTGTTTCCCCACTACCTGTAAGAAAGAAATCCATAATCACAGCTGAAAATGAATCTCCCGCTACATGGAAATTCACTGTCTGGCCGGGGTCACACGTAGGGTAAACACGGCGGATTTTCTGCAACGGATTTCATTGCGGAAACTCCACAGCGTAATACAGAAGCAGAAGAGTGGAGGAGATTCAAACAAATCTCATCCAGACGCAGCGGAAAAAAACCGCCAAACTTACCCAGATCTCTCTGCTCCTGCATTCAACCCGGCCTCCAGGGATGATGTCTCATCCCATATGACTGCTGCAGAACATCAGAGGGACACGTCACCATGGCTACGGGTAAGTATGGTTTTTTTTGGTTTTTTTCTACCTTCTATGGACATTCCAGCCGAAAAACTGCAGTTTTTCAGCCAGAATTACCTCCGGAGCCCAGGGCCAATACGCTGTGTACTTTTACGCCGCGTATCTGCCCTGTGTGAACATGGCCTATTACCTTAATGTCCCCCAAGGAACATCAGGTAAACAGATTTAAAACAGAACATGCTATCTGCAGCCACCACTAGAGGGAGCTCATTGTATATGGTTGTACATTGAACTTGGTAACAAAACAGTATGCAGTGAGCTCCCTCTAGTGGTGGCTGCAGGGAGACAAAATTATACCATGTAACTGTCTACGCAGGAGATTTAGAGCTCGTGGCATCAATTACCAGAACAGCGACATCAATGATCTATTTAATAATGCGGCAACAGAAGAGCTACCCGCAGCAGATCCCGCAAGCAATGGGCAGATGTTTGGAGACGTAATGGAGCCGTCTTTTCAGGCGTGATTCGAGGCGTAAAACGCCTGAAAATAGGTCCTGTGCACAGAACCTTACAGAGAATCCGTAATCCAGACAAAGGTGGGAAATTTAAAACTGGAGCAAAGGAAAAGTGGAGCAGTCGTCATGGAAATGAAAGGCCGCAGCTGGAGGACGATGAGCTGCAACAATGCAGTACAAATATACAGAAATAAAACATCTAATAATCCATATGATCTCTAGACACGCAGCAGCGAAAATGTACCGTCAGCCCCCCACTCCCAGTAATGACCGTCAGCCCCCCCACTCCCAGTAATGACCGTCAGCCCCCCCACTCCCAGTAATGATGTCAGCCCCCCACACCCAGTAATGACCGTCAGCCCCCCACTCCCAGTAATGACTGTCAGCCCCCCCACTCCCAGTAATAACCGTCAGCCCCCCACTCCCAGTAATGACGTCAGCCCACCCACTCCCAGTAATGACCGTCAGCCCCCCACTCCCAGTAATGACCGTCAGCCCCCCACTCACAGTAATGACCGTCAGCCCCCCCACTCCCAGTAATGACCGTCAGCCCCCCCACTCCCAGTAATGACCGTCAGCCCCCCCACTCCCAGTAATGTCCGTCAGCCCCCCCACTCCCAGTAATGACCGTCAGCCCCCCACTCCCAGTAATGACCGTCAGCCCCCCCACTCCCAGTAATGACCGTCAGCCCCCCACTCACAGTAATGACCGTCAGCCCCCCACTCCCAGTAATGACCGTCAGCCCCCCCACTCACAGTAATGACCGTCAGCCCCCCACTCACAGTAATGACCGTCAGCCCCCCCACTCCCAGTAATGACCGTCAGCCCCCCACTCCCAGTAATGACCGTCAGCCCCCCACTCACAGTAATGACCGTCAGCCCCCCACTCACATTATAATGACCCCTCAGTAAAGCCACCATCAGCCTCCGTCCCCCCAGTAAAATGACCATCAGCCCCCTCCAGTAAAGCCACCATCAGCCTCAGTCCCCCCGCCCCCCGATAAAATAACCATCTGCCCCTCTAGTAAAGGGACCATCACAGATAGAAAGTGTGATTACCCCTGGGGAAGGAATAAATAAGGAGGTATAAGAACAACAACTCCCAGCATGTCCAGGATGTTATGTGATATCAGAGAAAGTTTACAGGAGGAGGTATAAGAGGAGAGGACTACAACTCCCAGCATGTCCAGACTTAGTATGGGATATCAGAGGACATTACAGGGAGGAGGTATAAGAGAAGAGAACTACAACTCCCAGCATGTCCAGACTTAGTATGGAATATCAGAGGACATTACAGGGAGGAGGTATAAGAGGAGAGGACTACAACTCCCAGCATGTCCAGGACGTTATTATGGGATATCAGAGGACATTACAGGGAGAAGGTAGAAGAGGACTACAACTCCCAGCATGTCCAGGACGTTATTATGGGATATCAGAGGACATTACAGGGAGGAGGTATAAGAGGAGAGAACTACAACTCCCAGCATGTCCAGGCTGTTATTATGGGATATCAGAGGACATTACAGGGAGGAGGTATAAGAGGAGAGAACTACAACTACCCACATTCCCCTGGCTCCATTTCTCACACAACTGCTAAGAAAGTAAAGAAAACCCACTTACCCTACCCAGTGTTAATGGCTCCTCTCCCTCCGTCAGGCTTCTAGTGGGAAGCGGTGGGCGGTGCTTGTAACAGACGTCCGCGCGTCACGTCTGCTACAACGTCGGGGGCGGAGCTTGTAGCAAAAAAAATAAAAAAAATTTTAAAAAAAATTGTGATTTTTTTTTTTTTGCCGTGGTTGAGCCGCGGCACCCCTGAACAGCTCTCGGCAGCCCGGTTGGGAACCACTGGTATAGATTATATAATAGCCCCACAATATAAAAGCCAAGAAAAACCAAAAGGCTCCCGCACTGCGTTCTTCCATGTTATGTATCGCCCCCTTGTGGCTAATAGAAGAAGTACACCAAATGTTCAAACCATCGCTAAAGCCAACAAAACTATATCCTGATGTTTGATCTCCCACAATCTATAATAATAATATAACCGCGCGGTCTCAATGACGTCATCAAGACCTCGGCTGTAAAGAAAAGCCTGTTTATACCCCTGGGTTCCAGGATGGGTCTATTTTAGGCTCGATGGGTTTCCATCAAGTTCTATAGAAAATGCTTAGAAACGTTGTGATATAAAAAAAAAACCTTTTATTGACATTAAGACCCCTTTACCAATGCCGATAATCATACGAGCGCTTGTTTTCGATCACGGGCAGCGACGATCAGACGATAAACTGCACTCATTGGTCAGCTGATCACATCTTTTATGCGTCCCAAAAAATCCTCGTTGTCCACAGCGTACAAACAGGGGATGTGCTGCCGACAATACGTAAACTGTACGAGCACGGACCATCGTATTAACCATCGCTTATCCCTGTACAGCGTGCGTCGGCTCGTGTAAATGAGCGCCGACTCACTGGATACATCGTTGATCGTGCAAGTTCCATCTAGTGAAAAACTGTAAACAGGGAGGAGGGGGATGCAGCTGCAGTTTCTTATGCCCCACGCACGCGACCGTATTTTTCATCAGTAATTACAGCAGGGACTCTCCCAAGAAGTCTATGGGCGCTTCCGTAAATATGGGCGGCTATGGATACGCATCCGTACTCTGACCGTATTTATGCTACGCACAGCTTACATATATCCTGATGTACTCCGCCCAGCTTACATATACCCTGATGTACTCCGCACAGCTTACATATATCCTGATGTACTCCGCACAGCTTACATATACCCTGATGTACTCCTCACATATTACATATACCCTGATGTGCTCCGCACAGCTTACATATACCCTGATGTACTCCGCACAGCTTACATATACCCTGATGTACTCCGCACAGCTTACATATACCCTGATGTACTCCGCCCAGCTTACATATACCCTGATGTACTCCGCACAGCTTACATATACCCTGATGTACTCCGCACAGCTTACATATACCCTGATGTACTCCACAGTTTACATATATCCTGATGTACTCCGCGCATATTACATATACCCTGATGTACTCCGCCCAGTTTACATATATCCTGATGCACTCCACCCAGCTAACATATACCCTGATGTACTCCGCCCAGCTTACATATACCCTGATGTACTCCACCCAGCTAACATATACCCTGATGTACTCCGCCCAGCTTACATATACCCTGATGTACTCCGCCCAGCTTACATATACCCTGATGTACTCCGCACAGCTTACATATACCCTGATGTACTCCACCCAGCTAACATATACCCTGATGTACTCCGCCCAGCTTACATATACCCTGATGTACTCCGCCCAGCTTACATATACCCTGATGTACTCCGCACAGTTTACATATATCCTGATGTACTCCACCCAGCTAACATATACCCTGATGTACTCCGCCCAGCTTACATATACCCTGATGTACTCCGCCCAGCTTACATATACCCTGATGTACTCCGCACAGCTTACATATACCCTGATGTACTCCGCCCAGCTTACATATACCCTGATGTACTCCGCACGGCTTACATATACCCTGATGTACTCCTCACAGCTTGCATATACACTGATGTACTCCACAGTTTACATATATCCTGATGTACTCCGCGCATATTACATATACCCTGATGTACTCCACAGTTTACATATATCCTGATGTACCCGCACATATTACATATACCCTGATGTACTCCACAGTTTACATATATCCTGATGTACTCCGCGCATATTACATATACCCTGATGTACTCCGCCCAGTTTACATATATCCTGATGCACTCTACCCAGCTAACATATACCCTGATGTACTCCGCACAGCTTACATATACCCTGATGTACTCCCCAGTTTACATATATCCTGATGTACTCTGCGCATATTACATATACCGATTTACTCCGCCCAGCTTACATATACCCTGATGTACTCCGCACAGCTTACATATACCCTGATGTACTCCGCCCAGTTTACATATATCCTGATGTACCCTGCGCATATTACATATACCCTGATGTACTCCGCCCACCTTACATATACCCTGATGTACTCCGCACAGCTTACATATACAATGATGTACTCCGCACAGCTTACATATACCCTGATGTACTCCGCACAGCTTACATATACCCTGATGTACTCCGCCCAGCTTACATATACCCTGATGTACTCCGCCCAGCTTACATATACCCTGATGTACTCCGCACAGCTTACATATACCCGGATGTACTCCGCCCAGTTCACATATACCCTGATGTACTCCGCACAGCTTACATATACCGATGTACTCCGCACAGCTTACATATATAATGATGTACTACGCACAGCTTACATATACCCTGATGTACTCCTCACATATTACATATGCCCTGATGTACTCCGCACAGCTTACATATACCCTGATGTACTCCGCCCAGCTTACATATACCCTGATGTACTCCGCACAGCTTACATATACCCTGATGTACTCCGCCCAGTTCACATATGCCCCCACATTATAAGCTGAAATACCACTAATACACCAAGCAAAATCTGCGCTTCAAAAGCCAAATGGTGGTCCAACTGAGCCTGGCAGTGTACCCAAACGGCAATTTATGACCACATATGGTGTATTCTGGAGAACCCGCTTAACAATTTATGGGATGTGTGTCTACGGTGGTACAAGCTGGGCACAACACATTGGGCACTGAAATGGCATATTTGTGGAAAAAAGCCATTTTCAATCTGCAACATCTATTGTTTACTCATTTTTGCAAAACACTTGTGCGGTCAAAATGCTCACTACACCCCTAGATCAATTCTTTGAGGGATCTAGTTTCCAAAATGGGGTAATTTTTCGGGGGTACCACTGTACTGGTACTATAGCTCAATGCAACATGGTGTCAAAAAACGAATCTTATAAAATCTCCACTCCAAATACTAAATGGCGCTCCTTCCCTTTAGAGCCTTGCTGTGTGTCCAAATAGCAGTTTATGACCACGTGTGGGGTATTTCCCTACTCTGAAGAAGTTGCTTTACAAATGTTACGGTGCTTTTTCTCCTTTATTTGTTGAGAAAATGAAATTTTTTTAACTAATGCTGCGTCTTATTGGAAAATAATGTCATTTTTCATTTTCACTGCCCATTTCTAATAAAATATATGAGACACCTGTGGGGTGCTGAAAAAATAAAAAAGTTAGAGCTCTTTGAATGCGACTATAGAAAAACGAATAAAATAGCTCGGTCATTAGGGCCTAAAATGGGATGGTCACTAAGGGGTTAACGTCAGTTAGCACAATATAAATACATTTACAGTAGCTCCCCCTAGTGGCGACTGCTGGTAGCTTTCCACTGAAGTGTAGTAACCAGGACATGAGTCTAAGGCCTCATTTACACGAGCGTAATATACACGCGTGCGACGCGCATGCTTTTCATGCGTGTCGTACGCACCTATATTAGTCTATGGGGCAGTGCAGACAATGCGTGAATTTTGCGCAGCGCGAGTGCGTTGCGTAAAACTCACGACATGTTCTATAATCGTGCGTTTTTCGCGCATCACGCACCCATTGAAGTCAATGGGTGCGTGAAAACCACGCATGCCGCACGGAAGCACTTCCGTGCGAACTGCGTGATTCGCGCAAGAGCTGTCAAAAGGATGAATGTAAACAGAAAAGCACCACGTGCTTTTCTGTTTACAAACATCCAAACGGAGTGTCAAATTAGAGATGAGCGCACCGAACTTCACCGGGTTCGGCCGAACTCGTTTTGACCGAACCCAGCAAAAAAATTTCCGGTACGCGACGTCAGGAGACAGTCACTGTCCACGGTGCTGAAAGAGTTAAACTGGTTCAGCACCCTGGACAGTGACTTCCGATCACAATATACATGAACGTGTAAAAAAAAAAAAGAAGTTCTGACTTACCGATAACTCCCGGCTTCTTCCTCCAGTCTGACCTCCCGGGATGACAATTCAGTCCAAGTGACAGCTGCAGCCAATCACAGGCCAAGCACAGGCTACAGCCAATCACAGGCTGTAGCGGTCACATGGACTGCCGCGTCATCCAGGGAGGTGGGGCCGGATGACAAGAGAGGGACGCGTCACCAAGGCAACGGCCGGGAGACCGGACTGGAGGAAGTAGGAAGTTCTTGGTAAGTATGAACGTCTTTTTTTTATTCACAGTTTGCTGTATATTGTGATCGGAATTCACTGTCGAGGGTGCTGAAAGAGTTACTGCCGATCAGTTAACTCTTTCAGCACCCTGGACAGTGACTGACGTCGACTAGCCTCATCTCTATGATGGCGGCTGCGCGAAAATCACGCAGCCGCGCATCATACACTGATGACACACGGAGCTGTCAAGTGCCTTTTGGCACGCAAAACGCTGCGTTTTTTAGCCTGCGCAAAACGCACACGCTCGTGTAAATGAGGCCTAAGGCTATGTTCACACAGAGTTTTTGCAGGAGGAATATCTGCCTCAAAATTCCGTTTGGAAGTTTGAGGCACATTTTCCTCTCCCTGCACGTCGATTTTTGCTGCGTTATTCGCCCGCGGCCATTGAGCGCCGCGGGCATAATACACCGCGAAATACGCTTTCTCTGCCTCCCATTGAAGTCAATGGGAGGTCAGAGGCGTAAACGCCCAAAGATAGGGCATGTCGCTTCTTTTTCTCGCGAGGCAGTTTTACTGCTCGCGGGAAAAAGACGCCGACGCCTCCCATTGAAATCAATGGGAGGCATTATAGGGCAGTTTTTGACGAGTTTTGCGGCGCGGTTTCCGCGTAAAAAAAACTCGTCAAAAAAACTCAGTGTGAACTTAGCCTAAAATGTTCTTTACACAGGACGATTATCGGACAGACAAGTGTTCATATAACGCTCGTTGCTGATAATTGCGCTTTGTAAAAAGGGCAGCGATCCGCAGATGAACGAGCAAACACCCAATCATCTGCTTGTCGTATCGTTTTAAAAAAGTGAAATATTATTGTTGTCGGCAGCGCATCTCCCTGTGTAAACAGAAAAACGCGCTGCCGACATGATAATAACGTAAGGGGACGAGCGATCGGAGTAACGACCGCTCGCCCTCATCCATAGCTCAGTGTTATCCATAGCTCCGTGTTATCCATAGCTCCGTGTTATCCATAGCTCCGTGTTATCCATAGCTCCCTGTTATCCATAGCTCCGTGTTTTATGCATAGCTCCGTGTTATCCATAGCTCCATGTTATCCATAGCTCTGTGTTATCCATAGCTCCGTGTTATCCATAGCTCCGTGTTATCCATAGCTCCGTGTTATCCATAGCTCCGTGTTATCCATAGCTCCCTGTTATCCATAGCTCCGTGTCATCCATAGCTCCGTGTTATCCATAGCTCCGTGTTATCCATAGCTCCGTGTCATCCATAGCTCCGTGTCATCCATAGCTCCGTGTTATCCATAGCTCCGTGTTATCCATAGCTCCGTGTCATCCATAGCTCCGTGTCATCCATAGCTCCGTGTTATCCATAGCTCCGTGTTATCCATAGCTCCGTGTCATCCATAGCTCAGTGTTATCCATAGCTCCGTGTTATCCATAGCTCCGTGTTATCCATAGCTCCGTGTCATCCATAGCTCCGTGTCATCCATAGCTCCGTGTTATCCATAGCTCCGTGTTATCCATAGCTCCGTGTCATCCATAGCTCCGTGTCATCCATAGCTCCGTGTTATCCATAGCTCCGTGTTATCCATAGCTCCGTGTTATCCATAGCTCCGTGTCATCCATAGCTCCGTGTCATCCATAGCTCCGTGTCATCCATAGCTCCGTGTCATCCATAGCTCCGTGTCATCCATAGCTCAGTGTTATCCATAGCTCCATGTCATCCATAGCTCCGTGTCATCCATAGCTCCGTGTCATCCATAGCTCCGTGTTATCCATAGCTCCGTGTTATCCATAGCTCCGTGTCATCCATAGCTCCGTGTCATCCATAGCTCCGTGTTATCCATAGCTCCGTGTTATCCATAGCTCCGTGTTATCCATAGCTCCGTGTTATCCATAGCTCCGTGTTATCCATAGCTCCGTGTTATCCATAGCTCCGTGTCATCCATAGCTCCGTGTTATCCATAGCCCCGTGTCATCCATAGCTCCGTGTTATCCATAGCTCCGTGTTATCCATAGCTCCGTGTTATCCATAGCTCCGTGTCATCCATAGCTCCGTGTTATCCATAGCTCCGTGTTATCCATAGCTCCGTGTTATCCATAGCTCCGTGTTATCCATAGCTCCGTGTTATCCATAGCTCCGTGTTATCCATAGCTCCGTGTTATCCATAGCTCCGTGTCATCCATAGCTCCGTGTTATCCATAGCTCCGTGTGACCGGAGCAAACGAGCAGATATGTCATAAATGTCAGGTAGATTGGGGTTCCACCTCTGGGACCCGCATTCACTACTATGGGAGTTACGGAAACAGATCAGACAAAGCCGGAGGTGGGACCCTCATCTATCTGACATCCTATGGATACGTCATAAATGTGTCTGATGGGAAGACCCCTTTAATGAGTATATCAGTAATAGTATAACTAGCAAGTACCAGCCGCTACCCCTCCCCCCTCATTGCAACACCAAGTAAGGCCCCATGCGCACGACCGTATTTTCATCTATCCCGAAAAACTGTCCATATTGCATCGGTATATACGGATCCGTAAAAAAAAAAAGGGAGGATGCAAATGATGTCATCAGCATGTTGCATAGCAACGCTTCCATAAATACGGTCAGAGTACGGATGCGTATCCATAGCCGCCCGTATTTATGGAAGCGCCCATAGACTTCTATGGGAGAGTCCCTGCTGTAATTACTGATGAAAAATACGGTCGCGTGCGTGGGGCATAAGAAACTGCAGCTGCATCCCCCTCCTCCCTGTTTACAGTTTTTCACTAGATGGAACTTGCACGATCAACGATGTATCCAGTGAGTCGGCGCTCATTTACACGAGCCGACGCACGCTGTACGGGGATGAGCGATGGTTAATACGATGGTCCGTGCTCGTACAGTTTACGTATTGTCGGCAGCACATCCCCTGTTTGTACGCTGTGGACAACGACGATTTTTTGGGACGCATAAAAAATGTGATCAGCTGACCAATGAGTGCAGTTTATCGTCTGATCGTCGCTGCCTGTGATCGAAAACAAGCGCTCGTATGATTATCGGCATTGGTAAAGGGGTCTTAATGTCAATAAAAGGTTTTTTTTTTATATCACGTTTCTAAGCATTTTCTATAGAACTTGATAGAAACCCATCGAGCCTAAAATAGACCCATCCTGGAACCCAGGGGTATAAACAGGCTTTTCTTTACAGCCCGAGGTCTTGATGACGTCATTGAGACCGCGCGGTGATCGTGTATTATAATTATTATAGATTGTGGGAGATGAAACATCAGGATATAGTTTTGTTGGCTTTAGCGATGGTTTGAACATTTGGTGTACTTCTTCTATTAGCCACAAGGGGGCGATACATAACCTGGAAGAACGCAGTGCGGGAGCCTTTTGGTTTTTCTTGGCTTTTATATTGTGGGGCTATTATATAATCTATACCAGTGGTTCCCAACCGGGGTGCCGAGAGCTGTTCAGGGGTGCCGCGGCTCATCCACGGCAACAAAAAAAATAAAAAAAATTTTTGTTTACATTTTTTTTATTTTTTTTTTCTACAAGCTCCGCCCCCGACGTTGTAGCAGACGTGACGCGCGGACGTCTGTTACAAGCACCGCCCACCGCTTCCCACTAGAAGCCTGACGGAGGGAGAGGAGCCATTAACACTGGGCAGGGTAAGTGCGGTTTTCTTTACTTTCTTAGCAGTTGTGTGAGAAATGGAGCCAGGGGAATGTGGGTAGTTGTAGTTCTCTCCTCTTATACCTCCTCCCTGTAATGTCCTCTGATATCCCATAATAACGTCCTGGACATGCTGGGAGTTGTAGTCCTCTCCTCTTCTACCTCCTCCCTGTAATGTCCTCTGATATCCCATAATAACATCCTGGACATGCTGGGAGTTGTAGTCCTCTCCTCTTCTACCTCCTCCCTGTAATGTCCTCTGATATCCCATAATAACGTGCTGGACATGCTGGGAGTTGTAGTCCTCTCCTCTTCTACCTCCTCCCTGTAATGTCCTCTGATATCCCATAATAACAGCCTGGACATGCTAGGAGTTGTAGTTCTCTCCTCTTATACCTCCTCCCTGTAATGTCCTCTGATATCCCATAATAACAGTCTGGACATGCTGGGAGTTGTAGTTCTCTCCTCTTCTACCTCCTCCCTGTAATGTCCTCTGATATCCCATACTAAGTCTGGACATGCTAGGAGTTGTAGTCCTCTCCTCTTATACCTCCTCCCTGTAATGTCCTCTGATATCCCATAATAACAGTCTGGACATGCTGGGAGTTGTAGTCCTCTCCTCTTATACCTCCTCCCTGTAATGTCCTCTGATATCCCATAATAACAGTCTGGACATGCTGGCAGTTGTAGTTCTCTCCTCTTATACCTCCTCCCTGTAATGTCCTCTGATATACCATAATAACAGTCTGGACATGCTGGGAGTTGTAGTCCTCTTCTCTTATACCTCCTCCCTGTAATGTCCTCTGATATACCATAATAACAGCCTGGACATGCTAGGAGTTGTAGTTCTCTTCTCTTATACCTCCTCCCTGTAATGTCCTCTGATATCCCATAATAACAGTCTGGACATGCTGGGAGTTGTAGTTCTCTTCTCTTATACCTCCTCCCTATAATGTCCTCTGATATCCCATACTAAGTCTGGACATGCTGGGAGTTGTAGTCCTCTCCTCTTATACCTCCTCCTGTAAACTTTCTCTGATATCACATAACATCCTGGACATGCTGGGAGTTGTTGTTCTTATACCTCCTTATTTATTCCTTCCCCAGGGGTAATCACACTTTCTGTCTGTGATGGTCCCTTTACTAGAGGGGCAGATGGTTATTTTATCGGGGGGCGGGGGGACTGAGGCTGATGGTGGCTTTACTGGAGGGGGCTGATGGTCATTTAACTGGGGGGACGGAGGCTGATGGTGGCTTTACTGAGGGGTCATTATAATGTGAGTGGGGGGCTGACGGTCATTACTGGAAGTGGGGGGCTGACGGTCATTACTGGGAGTGGGGGGCTGACGGTCATTACTGGGAGTGGGGGGCTGACGGTCATTACTGGGAGTGGGGGGCTGACGTCATTACTGGGAGTGGGGGGGCTGACGTCATTACTGGGAGTGGGGGGGCTGACGGTCATTACTGGGAGTGGGGGGGCTGACGGTCATTACTGGGAGTGGGGGGGGCTGACGGTCATTACTGGGAGTGGGGGGGCTGACGGTCATTACTGTGAGTGGGGGGGCTGACGGTCATTACTGTGAGTGGGGGGCTGACGGTCATTACTGTGAGTGGGGGGGCTGACGGTCATTACTGTGAGTGGGGGGGCTGACGGTCATTACTGTGAGTGGGGGGCTGACGGTCATTACTGTGAGTGGGGGGCTGACGGTCATTACTGTGAGTGGGGGGGCTGACGGTCATTACTGTGAGTGGGGGGCTGACGGTCATTACTGTGAGTGGGGGGGCTGACGGTCATTACTGTGAGTGGGGGGCTGACGGTCATTACTGGGAGTGGGGGGCTGACGGTCATTACTGGGAGTGGGGGGCTGACGGTCATTACTGTGAGTGGGGGGCTGACGGTCATTACTGTGAGTGGGGGGGCTGACGGTCATTACTGTGAGTGGGGGGCTGACGGTCATTACTGTGAGTGGGGGGCTGACGGTCATTACTGTGAGTGGGGGGGCTGACGGTCATTACTGTGAGTGGGGGGCTGACGGTCATTACTGTGAGTGGGGGGGCTGACGGTCATTACTGTGAGTGGGGGGGCTGACGGTCATTACTGTGAGTGGGGGGGCTGACGGTCATTACTGTGAGTGGGGGGCTGACGGTCATTACTGGGAGTGGGGGGCTGACGGTCATTACTGGGAGTGGGGGGCTGACGGTCATTACTGGGAGTGGGGGGCTGACGGTCATTACTGGGAGTGGGGGGCTGACGGTCATTACTGGGAGTGGGGGGCTGACGGTCATTACTGTGTGTGCGGGGGCTGACGGTCATTACTGTGAGTGGGGGGGCTGACGGTCATTACTGTGAGTGGGGGGGCTGACGGTCATTACTGGGAGTGGGGGGGCTGACGGTCATTACTGGGAGTGGGGGGGCTGACGGTCATTACTGGGAGTGGGGGGGCTGACGGTCATTACTGTGAGTGGGGGGCTGACGGTCATTACTGTGAGTGGGGGGCTGACGGTCATTACTGTGAGTGGGGGGCTGACGGTCATTACTGTGTGTGCGGGGGCTGACGGTCATTACTGTGAGTGGGGGGCTGACGGTCATTACTGATAGTGGGGGGCTGACGGTCATTACTGTGAGTGGGGGGCTGACGGTCATTACTGTGAGTGGGGGCTGACGGTCATTACTGGGAGTGGGGGGCTGACGGTTATTACTGTGAGTGGGGGGCTGACGGTCTTCAAGTGGTTTCCGCCTCTGACCTCCCATTGAAATTAATAGGAGGCAGAAAAAACCTGCGGCGCTCGTTTGGTGCTTTTTTGTTTGCGGTTTTTGCATTCGCTTCAACGGCTTAAAAAAAATGTGGGGAAAAAAAAAATAAAAAAAAGTCAAACAGCGCTGTCAATTCAAAATCTGCCTCAAAATTCGTAAATGAATTTCGAGGCAGACTTTTAGTTTCTGCCTTACAAAAAAACGTTGTGTGAACATAACCTAAGAGTGTACTGCTTGTTTTTCGCCATTTTTTGTCGTTTTGTAAACAATTTTTGGTAGGGGTGCCCTGAGAATTATTTTTTTTCCCTGGGGTGCCTCGAGCCTGAAAAGGTTGGGAAACTCTGATGTATACAGTCGTCCTGGTGTATCTGGCAGTTTTCTAGAGTTCAGTGTATAATCATTGATAGATACGGTGACGCTGACATCACGCCGGGCAGCACGTGCGTCCTCATGAATTATACACGATACAGACAATATTATTAAAGAGGAGCCGTCACTTCTCCTGACGTGTCTGTAAGGCTCTGTTCACACGCAGTGAGCAAAAACGTCTGAAAATACGGAGCTGTTTTCAGGCGAAAACAGCTCCTGATTTTCAGATGTTTTTTTAACCACTCGCGTTTTTCGCTGCGTTTTTTACAGCCGTTTTTGGAGCTGTTTTCACGAGTCTATGAGAAAACGGCTCCAAAAACGTCCCAAAAAGTGTCCTGCACTTCTTTTGACGAGCCGTCATTTTGCGCGCCGTATTTTGACAGCGACACGTAAATTTAAGGCTCGTGCGAACAGAACATCGTAATTCCCATTGAAAGCAATGGGCAGATGTTTGTAGGCGTATTAGGGGCGTTTTTTCAGCCGTAATTCGAGGCGTAAAAT
This sequence comes from Rhinoderma darwinii, assembly GCF_050947455.1. Classification (NCBI taxonomy): domain Eukaryota; kingdom Metazoa; phylum Chordata; class Amphibia; order Anura; family Rhinodermatidae; genus Rhinoderma; species Rhinoderma darwinii. The sequence goes on along the minus strand of NC_134690.1, from coordinate 307,996,442 downwards.
GCCAGAATTAGGTCTGAAACCACTGCGTGTGAACATACCCTTATAGTAAATACCTGTATTCCCCATGAAATAACTATTCTGGAGCGTATTTTCTCAGATCTCTGGCTTGTGCCATTCCTCTGTGGTTCCTCCTAGAAATGTATGTATTAATAGATAACCTGGTGTTGCCATTCTCCTCATCAAAGGTCGTGTCCCTACAGTCTCTCTGTCAGCACTGATTGGACGTTGTCAGTTTGTGTAGGGACACACCCCCAACTGGTAACACACAGCTGTCAATTCTTACATTTCCAGGAGGAATAACAGAGAAACGGCACAAAGCAGAGAGTCCTAAGAAAAGTTGCGCACTCGACTGAATGTTTCTTCTCCTCGTCTATCGTGTGTGTTGATTTTATACATTTTCGCTGCTGCGTGTCTAGAGATCATATGGATTTTTAGATGTTTTATTTCTGTATATTTGTACTGCATTGTTGCAGCTCATCGTCCTCCAGCTGCGGCCTTTCATTTCCATGACGACTGCTCCACTTTTCCTTTGCTCCAGTTTTAAATTTCCCACCTTTGTCTGGATTACGGATTCTCTGTAAGGTTCTGTGCACACGACCTATTTTCAGGCGTTTTACGCCTCGAATCACGCCTGAAAAGACGGCTCCATTACGTCTGCAAACATCTGCCCATTGCTTGCGGGATCTGCTGCGGGTAGCTCTTCTGTTGCCGCATTATTAAATAGATCATTGATGTCGCTGTTCTGGTAATTGATGCCACGAGGATCTATTGTATTCATTGATGCAGCGTGCGTTAATTACTGACATCCGGCAATCTCATATCTTCACCGTCAATGTCATCACTTTCTTGTCACTTGCATTGGTGGCATCAGTCAGTATAAAACCGCTCAGTTTATCTTACGTCACCTGTGATTCTGCTGAATTGTCACCGTCTCTTATCTGCTTAACTGATTGTATGACTCTCAGCAGCGTTTTACATCATCATGAAACCACCCCAGAAAAGCTCGTCCCGCAGGAAGTCGGCGCAGCCACAGAAGAAACCTGCAGCTCCTCCTCAATCTCCGCCAAGTAAGAGAAAGTTGCACCTTGATCATCTTATCACTCTCATTAGATATTTTATTTTAAAAATGAATCCCAGATAACCTCGGGTCGTGTAATACTAGATTGTAATCCGTTTCTCAGCTTTATATCTTAGAGGGTTCGTTTCTATGCAGGTAAAAATCTGTTACTTACCGAAATTTCTGTAGCACAAGGCCGCCACTAGGGGGAGCAAACTGAGGACTGATTTATATAGGCACAACAGGAGCTGTATGCATGTGCACAATCGTCTCCCCCTAGTGGTGGTTGCAGGAAGCACGTTACTATATGGCTCTGGGAAGGGAATCTGAGAACACAGCTCACACCCATGAAGATATATTATGAAATGAGGGATCTAAGAATTTCCAACCTGCAGTCCGACCGCTCTATTCATTCCCTATGGGATCGACGGAAATAGTCAAGTTTGACTGCTCCTTGCCCAATTATGCACTCTGCCGTGAGCGGCTCCGCGCAGGCAGGCGCGATGTTGTGACGTCAATTTCTGAGCCTTTTTTCTACTCCGTTTATGCAGCGTGTGGATGAGACGTGTTTTATCTCATCCACTTTGCTGCTACTGTATTATGCTGCCGATTTTTCCGCATTATAATACAGGTATACGCCGTATTTACGTAATGTGTGAACTGACTCTAACCCCTCCACCCACCCCCCTGCCAGTCCCCGCAAAAATGTTCTTGCATCAAACCGGTCCTCGGTGCAAAATAGGTTGGGGACCACTGCCATAGAGAATGACTTGAGTGACCACCCTCTGGGACCCGCACTCTTGTTCACAACCCGCAGCGATCCGGCATTTATCACCTATCTTGTGGATAGGTGAAAAATTATTTTCGTGGTACAACCCCTTTAATCAGGTATCAATGGGACTTGATGGACCCCAAATTATCAGTCATAGAAAAGTATCTAAAATTTGAACGTCCACATTTATATCTTTTTAGGTCCAACATTCTGTGCTGATTAATTTCTTAATGTCGTTTTACAGCAGTGTGAGCACAGTTTTCTGAAACGGAGCTCTAAATCTCCTGCGTAGACAGTTACATGGTATAATTTTGTCTCCCTGCAGCCACCACTAGAGGGAGCTCACTGCATACTGTTTTGTTACCAAGTTCAATGTACAACCATATACAATGAGCTCCCTCTAGTGGTGGCTGCAGGTAGCATGTTATGTTTTAAATCTGTTTACCTGATGTTCCTTGGGGGACATTAAGGTAATAGGCCATGTTCACACAGGGCAGATACGCGGCGTAAAAGTACACAGCGTATTGGCCCTGGGCACCGGAGGTAATTCTGGCTGAAAAACTGCAGTTTTTCGGCTGGAATGTCCATAGAAGGTAGAAAAAAAACCATACTTACCCGTAGCCATGGTGACGTGTCCCTCTGATGTTCTGCAGCAGTCATATGGGATGAGACATCATCCCTGGAGGCCGGGTTGAACGCAGGAGCAGAGAGATCTGGGTAAGTTTGGCGGGTTTTTTTCGGCTGCGTCTGGATGAGATTTGTTTGAATCTCCTCCACTCTTCTGCTTCTGTATTACGCTGTGGAGTTTCCGCAATGAAATCCGTTGCAGAAAATCCGCCGTGTTTACGCTACGTGTGAACCCGGCCAGACAGTGAATTTCCATGTAGCGGGAGATTCATTTTCAGCTATGATTATGGATTTCTTTCTTACAGGTAGTGGGGAAACAAGTCACAGACCGAGCACACAACGAAGAAGACGCTACCGCCCAGGAGCCCGTGCACTGATGGAAATAAGAAAGTACCAAAAATCAACCAATCTGCTCATTCAGAAAATCCCGTTTTTCCGCCTGGTGAGTGGATGTGTCCTCTGCGGCTGCTCCTCTTTATTGTCAGTGATATTCCCCTTTTATTCTTGCAGGTGAGAGAGATCTGCCTGAAGTATTCCCGTGGCGTGTTTTACTACTGGCAAAGCACCGCACTTATGGCGCTACAAGAGGTCAGTATCTCATACAATGCACTGTCCATGTAACGCATGGGTCAACCAGAGAGGGAGCTGCTCTTTGCAGTGGTTCACTACTCAGCCCCCGCCCCCTCTAACACATCCATATGCCCTAGCGGGACATTTGCAGAGGGGTTGTGATGCATTGTGGGAGTTCCAGAGGCCAGACCCCCCCCCACCATCACTCTAGCTAACAGCTCATAAAAGTGAAATCTGATCAGTCCTTCGAGCTGTGTAGTAAATTATACCGGGAGTGCTGTCACTTTAAGAGGGACTAATGCTCTTCTGTATCCACAGTCAGCTGAGGACTTCCTCGTGAGTCTCTTTGAAGATTCTTACCTCTTCAGTCACCAGGCCAATAGGGGCACTCTCTTTGTGAAGGACATGCAGCTCGCACGGAGAATCCGAGGCATCCCGCATGAACTGTGATAACGCTGCCGTTTTATCTCTCAAGATTTGATGAAGAATGATCACGTGTAAATAGTTTTATATTAATGGAGAAAATCTATTGGGAAATACAAGTTTTACCATTGCATAAAAGATCCAGTTTGGAAGAGTAAACCGGCTTTAGCGCCCCCTCCTGACACTGGTTACAGTGGAGGCTTTTTCTTTGTTTTATCTGTTCATGGGAAAGTTGTTACAACCAATATGGCTGCCACTGCAGTTTGCAGGGTGGTAGTGCAGTCGTTTTTCTGTCCAGCTATGTAATGGGTTATAGGGGTCCAGGATGTAGCACAGAAAATGACCACAAGGCGGCACTGCTGGACAAAACCGCTAACAAAGACGCTGGACACAACCGCTAATGAAACCTGATCTGGCCGACCTTCTAATTGTTCTGCTGAGTTTATGATCCGCTTCCTGTTTTTATTCTGTGAAGATTTGTTAATTTTTTAAAATAAAAAAAAAATGTATATTATAACTTTGATCTTCATCATTTTAGACTAATCTTCATAAGGGCTTGGATATGATCAATGACTCCAGCTTCGCTGTAGTTCAATACTCTTGCTCTGTCCCACCCCCATTCTTTACACTGCAGCTATGCTTGTTCAGAGTGTTTGCTGTGTGGGTGGGTGTGTGGGTTGGGTCCAGAATTATTTGGGCAGTGACACAATCTTCATGATTTGGGTTTTGCTGCCACCACATTGGATTTGAAATGAAACAACTGAGATGCAATTGAAGTTGAAGCTTTCAGGTTTATTTCAAGGGGTTAAACAAAAATCTCCTGTGAAAAGTTTAGGAATTGCCACCATTTTTCTACACAACCTCCTCATTTCAGGTGATCAAAAGTGATTGGACAAATTAACATTACCATAAATGTTTTTTTTAATACTTTGTAGAGAATCCTTTGCAGGCAATGATGGCCTGAAGTCTGGAACCCATGGACATCACCAGACGCTGGGTTTCCTCCTTTGTTTTTTTTGTTTTTTATATTTCAAATTTTTTATTTTCAAGAAAAGAAATGGGGATACAGAAAAAGAAAAGGGGGTGACATGGGTACAGAAAAAGCCCATGAGGGCCGATCATTTCAACCTATATTTCAACAACTATAAGTAAATATGCAATCAAAGTCCTCCCAACATAGTACCATCAATACACTACAAGCATTAGTATAGCAAGACAGGAATACCAGCATTACACCCTCATCCGCCCCTCCATCACCCACATCTCAGTCAATTCTTAGTAACGATTGATTCAAATAGGGAAGTAAACGAAGGGTAGAAGGACAAAAGGAAGGGGGGGGGGGTATAGGGAAAATCTTAAGAGGGAGAAGGGGAGATGTCCTCCCCTCACTCTCCCCCCCCCACAGCACATCACAGACCAGAGAGAACTCAAGAGCTCCCTGGTTCTCCACTAATCAGTTCACCCATGGCCCTCTTGTATCTGTCCGACTTGCAGAAGTCAAACCAATAGAACCAGGTTTTCTGAAACTGCGTTGCTCGTTCGGGTGCGGAATGGAGCAACTCCTCCATTCTCCGAATTTCGTGAATGCGCTCCAGCCATTGTCTAGTCACAGGAGGCTCAGAGGATCTCCAACCCCCCGAGAATACAAGCCTTAGCTGCGTTCAGCAAATGTCTCACTAACATCTTCCTGTAGCGCCCCACAGGTATATCGTGGTGGTGCAGCAAAATCCATGCCGGATCATCTCCCAGCGAGATTCCTGTGATCTCTAGAATGATATCTTGAACCTCTGACCAATAGGTGCGAAGGTTCTCACAGCTCCAGAATATATGTAAAAGCGTTCCCTCTTCTCTGCCGCATCTCCAACATAAAGGAGAAACATCCGGGAACATTTTATGTAGCACATGTGGGACTCTGTACCAACGGGATAGTATTTTAAAACTGGTTTCCTGATAGGCGTTACTAATAGACGCCTTATGTGTGAGGAGCATGATCTTTTCCCTTTGCTCTTGTGTTTGGGTATGTTCACACGGCCTATTTACGGACGTAATTCGGGCGTTTTTGCCCCGAATTACGTCTGAAAATAGCGCCTCAATAGCGCTGACAAACATCTGCCCATTGAAAGCAATGGGCAGACGTTTGTCTGTTCACACGCGTATATTTACGCGCCGCTGTCAAATGACAGCGCGTAAATAGACGCCCGCGTCAAAGAAGTGACCTGTCACTTCTTTGGCCGTAATTGGAGCCGTTATTCATTGACTCCAATGAATAGCAGCGCTAATTACGGCTGTAATGGACGCGGCGTACAAGCGCCTGCACATGCCGGTACGGCTGAAATTACGGGGATGTTTTCAGGCTGAAACATACCCGTAATTTCAGCCGTAACGGACACCCTCGTGTGAACATACCCTTAGAGTAATCTGAAGATCTCTTTCCCATTTCGTAATATATGGTGGGATGAAATCCTCAGCAGGAGTGAGCAGCACGCAGTAAAGACTGGACAGGGCCCGTCTCACATGCCCCGTTTGAGAACACAAAGTTTCAAAGGAAGATAGAGCTCGGTCATAGGAAGCCGGTGTAGGTAGTCTTGACAAGTAATGAGTCAATTATAACGCCTGCCATTGGGACGGGTCCGGGATAACCCTCTGGCTGGGAAAGCTCTTCTCCACGCAGCCAGGGCCGCCATCAGGGGGTATTAGGGGTACTGGTGTGAGGGGCCCGGCCAAACCTAACTGAAAGGGGGCCCGGCAACTGCTGCGACATTCTTTTGGTAGGAAAAAACGGGCCCTTGCAATGGGGCCCGTTTTTTTCACCAAAAGAATGTCGTGAGCTGCTGCTGCTGCGGGCCCCCTCCCCATGGGGGGCCGTCAAACCGCCCTCGCGCGACCGATCCCGCGCACAAGGAAACTCCCGCACGTGCGCAGTCGCGAGCGCGCACCCACTAACGCCCGCACTCGAGACCGCACGCACCCGCGAAAGCCCGGAAGCGCGCACCCGCGATCGTCCGCGCGCGCACCCACGATCACCCGCGCGCGCACTAGCGAACGAAGCACGCGCAGCCGCGGTCACACATGGACAAAACTTACCTGGAGCCTGGCTGGAGGTGAAGGACTGGACGTCTGTACCGAAGACCTTGCCTGGAAGACATCGCCGGAAGAGGACTGGAGTGGGAGCAGCTCTTCTGACACGGTGAGTAAATTATCTCAAAGTGCTGTTTATGTATGGCCCTGTTCACACAGTATTTTGCAGGCAAAAAAAAATCTGCCTCAAAATTCCTTAAAGAATTTTGAGGCAGATTTTGACTTGCCCACACTATCTTGCCGCGTTTTTTGCTGCGTTTTTTGCCCGCGCCGATTGAGGACAGCAGACAAAAAACGCAGCGAAAAATGAATTTTCTGCCTCCCATTGATTTCGATGGGAGGTCAGAGGCGGAACCGCGGCAAGAAAGGACTTGCTGCTTTTTCTTTTTTCCGCGACTGGCTGCCATTGATTTCAGATTAAATCAATTGGAGGCGGTTTTGGAAGTTTTTTGGTGCTGATTCTGACGCAGTGTCCGAGTCAATATCAAGGCCCAAAAACTCTGTGAACTGGGCCTTATTGTTAGGGCTTATTCAGACGAACGTGTAATACGTCCGTGCAACGTGCGTGATTTTCACGCGCCTCGCACGGACCTATGTTAGTCTATGGGGCCGTGCAGACCGTCAGTGATTTTCACGCAGCGTGTGTCCGCTGCGTAAAACTCACGACATGTCCTATATTTGTGCGTGGTTTGCGCATCACGCACCCATTGAAGTCAATGGGAGCATGAAAATCACGCCCAGCACTTCCGCAGCAGTATAAACTATGAATGAAAAAAGAAAAGCACCACGTGCTACAAACATACAAACAGAGTGTCATAATGATGGCGGCTGCGCAAAACTCACGCAGCCGCGCATCATACGCTGCTGACACACGGCGCTGTTATGGACCTTTTGCATGCGCAAAATGCAACGTTTTTTTTCGCGTGCAAAAAGCACACGCTTGTGTGAATCCGGCCTTAGGGTAGGAACACACTAGGCATGAACACTGCGGATTTTATGCAACACATTTTATTGTGGAAAATCTGCAGCGTATTACAGTCGCAGCAGAGTGGATGAGGTTTGAACAAATCTCATTCACACGCTGCAAAAAAAATGGACCTGCCGTGTGGCTTTTGGCTTTTTAAGCCGCAGCATGTCAATGTATTCTGTGGAATCGCTGCTCCTCTGTTGCGGAAATGCTGCGGTTCTGCCGCAAAAAGCACACATGAGAAAAAAAAAAAAGGCACTTTTTTAAATTTATAAAAAAGTTTAGACTTGCCCCGGCCGTAGTCCTGGTGACGCGATCCTCTATTCTTAGCGCAGCCCGGCCTCCTGTCATGACGTTTCATCCCATGTGACTGCTGCAGCGGTCACATGGTCTACAGCGTCATCCCAGGAGGCGGGGCTACGTTCAGAAGAGAGAGATGCGTCACCAGGACTACGGCCGGGGCAAGTCTAAACTTTTTTTTTCCTGCAGGATTCCCGCAGCGGACAAGCCTCACGAAACCTGCGCCACTATTTGGTGCGGTTTTGCGGGCAGAATTCCCTTCTGCTACCGGGGCGGATAAGCCGGAATGGTGACGAACGGAAACCATTAGCGATGTTTTCGTCACCAGTGAGATCAATGGTGACGGAAAAATCGCTAATGGTTTCCGTTCGTCACCGTTCCGGCAGGTTTTCGGACGGAATCAATAGCGTAGTCGACTGCGCTAATGGTGACGGAAGCTGTGCTGTCACTTTCACTTTCCGTTGCGGGGTTCACCCGACGGAAACCTCAGACGGAACCCCGGAACGGAAGCGAACGGTGATGTGAACAGGCCCTAACACAAAAGTTTTGTATTTTTTTAAGCTGGTTCACAAAAAAAAATAATTCCAAATTCTACTGGACCAACTGACTATTTAGAGACCGGCAGCAGCTCCAGGAGCGACATCATAAGGGTAGGAACACACTAGGCGGATATGCTGAGTAAAACTCTCGGTAGCCGCAGGGAATTCCGACAGCAAAACCGCACCAAATAGTGGCGCAGGTTTCGTGAGGCTTGTCCGCTGCGGGAATCCTGCAGGGAAAAAAAAGTTTAGACTTGCCCCGTAGTCCTGGTGACGCATCTCTCTTCTGAACGTAGCCCCGCCTCCTGGGATGACGCTGTAGACCATGTGACCGCTGCAGCAGTCACATGGGATGAAACGTCATGACAGGAGGCCGGGCTGCGCTAAGAATAGAGGATCGCGTCACCAGGACTACGGCCGGGGCAAGTCTAAACTTTTTTATAATTTTAGAAAGTGCCTTTTTTTTTTCTCATGTGTGATTTTTGCGGCAGAACCGCAGCATTTCCGCAACAGAGGAGCGGCGATTCTACAGAATAAATTGACATGCTGCGGCTTAAAAAGCCAAAAGCCGCACTGCAGGTCCATTATTTTTGCAGCGTGTGGATGAGATTTGTTCAAACCTCATCCACTCTGCTGCGACTGTAATACGCTGCAGATTTTCCACAATAAAATGTGTTGCATAAAATCCGCAGTGTTCATGCCTAGTGTGTTCCTACCCTAAGGCCGGATTTACACGAGCGTGTGCTTTTTGCGTGCGCAAAAACGTGGCATTTTGCGCATGCAAAAGGTCCATAACAGCTCCGTGTGGCAGCAGCGTATGATGCGTGGCTGCGTGATTTTCGCGCAGCCGCCATCATGACACTCTGTTTGTATGTTTGTAGCACGTGGTGCTTTTCTGTTTTCAGTCATAGTTTATACTGCTGCGGAAGTGCTGGGCGTGATTTTCACGCACCCATTGACTTCAATGGGTGCGTGATGCGCGAACAATGCACAAATATAGGACATGTCATGAGTTTTACGCAGCGGACACACGGACACACGCTGCATGAAACTCACTGACAGTCTGCACGGCCCCGTAGAGTTAGATAGGTCCGTGCGAGGCGCGTGAAAATCACGCACGTTGCACGGATGTATTACACGTTCGTCTGAATAAGCCCTAACAATAAGGCCCAGTTCAGAGTTTTTGGGCCTTGATATTGACTCTGACACTGCATCAGAATCAGCACCAAACAACTTCCAAAACCGCCTCCCATTGATTTAATCTGAAATCAATGGGAGCCAGTCGCGGAAAAAAGAAAAAGCAGCACGTCCTTTCTTGAAATCAATGGGAGGCAGAAAATGCATTTTTCCCTAAGTTTTTTGTCTGCTGTCCTCAATCGCCGCGGGCAAAAAACGCGGCAAGATAGTGTGGGCAGGTCAAAATCTGCCTCAAAATTCGGTGCGCGGTTCCAGGCGGTCGCGGGTGCGCATGCGCGGGAGTTTGCGGGTGCGCGCGATCGGTCGCACGGGCGGCAGTGTTTGCCGGCCCCCATGACGACCCCCATGCTACCCAGGGCCGCCATCAGGGGGGGTATTATGGGTACTGATGTGAGAGACCCGGCCAAACCTAATTGAAAGGGGGGCCCGCAGCTCACGACATTCTTTTGGTGAAAAAAACGGGCCCCATTGCAGGGGCCTGTTTTTTTTCTACCAAAGGCAAGTCGCGGCAGTTGCCGGGCCCCCCTTTCAATTAGGTTTGGCCGGGCCTCTCCCATCAGTACCCATAATACCCCCCCTGATGGCGGCACTGGGTAGCATGATATAGTGCTGGACGGAGTACCTTTAACAGGCGGTGCCACGGTAGGGGGGCCCAGAAAATTTAGCTGTAGGGGGCCCTGAAATTCCTGATGGCGACCCTGCACGCAGCCATGCATTGCCCCTATAAAAATGACTTACTCTAAAATGCCCCTGCTGTACCCATATCTTAAAGGTCTGATCTGACAGACCTGGTGTAATGATAGGGGTAGGGAAACGGACAAGTGAGCCCTAATCTACCCGCCACTCTGTCCCTGCCTACTTGCAACGACCCGCCCTAGGCGACGGGGTACAACTGGGCGGAGGTCCCTACGCTCAGTAAGTGCACAAGACAAACATACAAGGGAATATAAAGCAAAGGGAAAGGGGCAGTTGCCCACGGCAACACCGTGAGCAACAGAGTGGTCAAACGAGCCAAGTCAAACCAGGAGAGCACGAGGTACAAAACGCAGAGCAGAAGAGTCGTCAGAAAGCCAGGGTCAGAATGGAGCAGGATCAAATTGTTCGGAGCTGTAGCTGGGCCAGGAAACCACACGGAAAGAATCACAAGCAAGGAGGAACAGGAAAGGCAGGTATAAATAGACAGAGGGCGGGAGCTAGCTGAGTCTGGCCAAGCTGCTATAGGTTATACGGCCCAATAAACCGGGGAGCAAACTTCTTGGACGGGACCTTAAGACGCAAGTTCCTAGATGATAACCACACCAGATCCCCGACCATAAACAAGGGGTTAGCAGAACGTTTTCTATCAGCCTGAGTTTTTTGTACGCTCTGGGACGCCTCTAGGTTCTTCTGAACCTGGGCCCAGACTGTGCACAGTTCCCGATGAACGACCTCTACCTCGGGATTGTTGGAACTACCAGGTGAAACTGAGGAGAACCGTGGATTAAACCCAAAATTACAGAAAAAGGGGGAGACCCCTGACGAGTTACTGACCCGGTTATTAAGGGAAAATTCAGCGAGGGGAATGAATGAGACCCAATCATATTGACAGTCAGAGATAAAACACCTTAAATATTGTTCTAGAGATTGATTAGTCCTCTCAGTTTGGCCATTGGTTTCAGGATAGAAAGCAGAGGAGAAGGACAGATCAATCTCCAACTTCTTACAGAAGGCTCTCCAAAACAAAGAACCAAATTGTACCCCTCTGTCCGAAACAATATTTACAGGGACCCCATGGAGACGCAGGATGTGTTTGACAAACAAGGTAGCTAACGTCTTGGCGTTGGGTAGTTTCTTGAGGGGCACAAAGTGGCACATCTTACTGAAGCGGTCTACTACCACCCACACCACCGACTTGCCTTGGGATGGAGGCAAATCGGTGATAAAATCCATGGAGATATGTGTCCAAGGTTTCTGGGGAATGGGCAACGAACGTAGTAAGCCCGCTGGTCGGGACCTGGGAGTCTTGGACCTAGCACAAACCTCACAAGCGGCGACGTAGGCCTTAACGTCTTTAGGCAACCCAGGCCACCAATAGTTTCTGGCAATGAGGTGTTTGGTGCCCAGGATGCCTGGATGACCAGATAGTGCGGAGTCATGATTTTCCCTAAGTACCCTTAGCCGGTATTGCAGGGGAACAAACAGCTTGTCCTCAGGAAGGTTCCCGGGAGCTGAACCTTGATCAGCTGCAATTTCAGAGACTAAATCAGAATCAATAGAAGAAATGATTATACCGGGAGGCAAAATACAAGCAGGATCTTCCTCCGAAGGAGGGCTGGCCATGAAGCTACGCGACAGTGCATCGGCCTTAATATTTTTAGACCCAGCCCTATAGGTAACCAAAAAGTTGAATCTGGTAAAAAATAGCGCCGATCGAGCTTGTCTCGGGTTTAGCCTCCGGGCAGATTCTAGGAAAACCAGATTCTTGTGGTCGGTAAGGACCGTTACCTGGTGCCTAGCCCCCTCCAGGAAGTGGCGCCACTCTTCAAATGCCCATTTAATGGCTAAGAGTTCGCGGTTGCCAATATCATAGTTACTCTCAGTGGGCGAAAACTTCCTGGAGAAGTAGGCACAGGGGCGGTGATGGGTGAGGGACCTGGTACCCTGGGACAAGACAGCACCCACTCCCACCTCGGATGCGTCAACTTCCACGATAAATGGCTCCATTTGGTTGGGCTGAACCAGCACCGGGGCCGAGATAAAGCACTTCTTAAGGACCTCAAAAGCCTGGACAGCCTCTGGAGACCAGTGGAGGAGATCAGCACCTTTGCGAGTGAGGTCCGTAAGAGGCTTAGCGATGACCGAGAAGTTAGCAATGAATCTCCTGTAATAATTAGCGAACCCCAAAAAACACTGTAGCGCCTTCAGGGAGGCAAGTTGGACCCATTCCGCCACAGCCTGAACCTTGGCGGGGTCCATGCGGAATTCATGAGGAGTGAGGATTTGACCCAAAAATGGTATCTCCTGTACCCCAAACACACATTTTTCGGTTTTTGCAAACAGTTTGTTTTCCCGAAGGACCTGGAGCACCTTCCTGACATGCTCAATGTGGGAGGGCCAGTCCTTGGAAAACACCAGTATGTCATCAAGGTACACTACAAGAAATATCCCCAGGTAATCTCTCAAAATCTCATTTATGAAATTCTGGAAGACCGCCGGCGCATTACACAACCCAAAGGGCATGATGAGGTATTCGAAATGACCTTCGGGCGTGTTAAACACAGTCTTCCACTCATCCCCCTCTTTGATGCGGATAAGATTATACGCCCCCCGTAGATCAAACTTAGAGAACCATTGGGCCCCCTGAACCTGATTAAAGAGATCAGGAATCAAAGGAAGGGGATACTGGTTCCTTACAGTGACCTTATTCAGGTTACGGTAGTCAATGCATGGCCTAAGACCACGATCCTTCTTCCCTACGAAGAAGAAGCCAGCACCTACCGGAGAAGTAGAGGGGCGAATGTAACCCTTGGCCAGGCATTCCTGGATATACTCTCTCATGGCTTCACGTTCGGGACAAGAAAGATTAAATATCCTACCCTTAGGAAGCTTAGCTCATGGTACCAATTCGATAGCGCAATCGTATTCTCTATGAGGAGGTAACACTTCGGAGGCCTCCTTAGAGAAAACATCAGCAAAGTCCCGAACAAACTCAGGTAGCGTGTTCACCTCCTCAGGGGGAGAAATAGAATTAACAGAAAAACATGACGTACAACATTCATTACCCCATGGTTAGCTCCCCAGTATTCCAGTCAAACGTGGGATTATGCAACTGCAACCAGGGAAGGCCTAAAACCAAATCGGACGATAATCCCTGCATCAACAGTACAGAGCACTGCTCCAAATGCGTGGAGCCAACAAGGAGTTCAAAAACAGGGGTATGCTGTGTAAAATAACCATTAGCAAGAGGAGTGGAGTCGATACCCACTACCGGGACAGGTTTAGGCAAATCAATCAAAGGCATAGCAAGAGACATAGCAAATTCCACAGACATGATATTAGCAGAGGACCCTGAATCCACGAAGGCGCTGCCGGTAGCAGACCTACCACCAAAAGAGACATGAAAGGGAAGCAAGATCTTATTACGTTTCATATTTACGGGAAATACCTGTGCGCCCAAGTGACCTCCCCGATGATCACTTAGGCGCGGAAGTTCTCCGGCTGCATTCTTACGCTTAGGACAGTTGTTCACTTGATGCTTGTCATCCCCACAGTAGAAGCAGAGACCATTCTTCCTGCGGAAATCTCTACGTTGTTGGGGGGACACGAAGGCCCCGAGTTGCATAGGTACCTCTGAGTCTTCCGGGGAAGAACGAAGCGACGGAACCTCGGGAGGCATCATGGGGGAGTCGGAGGAGAAAACACATAAACGTTCGCGTTGTCGTTCCCTGAGACGTCGGTCAAGTCGTACCGCTAAAGCCATAACCTGGTCTAGGGAGTCAGAAGAGGGATAACTAACTAGCAGGTCTTTCAGGGCATTCGACAGACTCAACCTAAACTGGCACCTTAAGGCAGGGTCATTCCACCGAGAAGCTACGCACCACTTCCTAAAGTCAGAACAATACTCCTCAACAGGTCTCTTACCCTGACGTAAGGTCACCAGCTGACTCTCGGCAAAGGCAGTCTTGTCAGTCTCGTCATAAATGAGTCCGAGAGAAGAAAAGATCAACGGAGGAAAGTTCAGGGGCGTCAGGAGCCAAGGAGAAGGCCCATTCTTGGGGCCGTCCTGGAGCCGGGACATAATTATACCCACTCGCTGGCTCTCAGAACCTGAGGACTGGGGCTTTAACCGAAAGTAAAGCCTGCAACTTCCCCGAAAGGAGAGAAAAGCCCTCCGGTCCCCTGAGAACCGGTCGGGCAACTTGAGGTGGGGTTCAGGAGTTGAGGTGAGGGGAACTACCAAGGTATCATCAGGCTGGTTGACCTTCTGAGCCAGGGCCTGGACCTGTAGGGAGAGACCCTGCATTTGCTGAGCCAGGGTCTCAAGGGGGTCCATAGTAGTGTCAGGGACCAGGGTAGACTAGGTATATGGGCTTGTGATTATGTAATGATAGGGGTAGGGAAACGGACAAGCGAGCCCTAATCTACCCGCCACTCTGTCCCTGCCTACTTGCAACGACCCGCCCTAGGCGACGGGGTACAACTGGGCGGCGGTTCCTACGCTCAGTAAGTGCACAAGACAAACATACAAGGGAATATAAAGCAAAGGGAAAGGGGCAGTTGCCCACGGCAACACCGTGAGCAACAGAGTGGTGAACGAGCCAAGTCAAACCAGGAGAGCACGAGGTACAAAACGCAGAGCAGAAGAGTCGTCAGAAAGCCAGGGTCAGAATGGAGCAGGATCAAATTGTTCGGAGCTGTAGCTGGGCCAGGAAACTACACGGAAAGAATCACAAGCAAGGAGGAACAGGAAAGGCAGGTATAAATAGACAGAGGGCGGGAGCTAGCTGAGTCTGGCCAGGCTGCAATAGGCTCTCCCACTCCTAAGCCTGCCAGCCTGAGTGGTGGAAGCTGGAGTCAGTCTCAGAGAGATAGACTCAGGTGAAGACTGATTACCTCTGGAAGTTAACCCTGAAGCTGTGCCTGGCAGATCCTTTACACCTGGGCCAAATTCCGGGTTACCCAAAACCGGAGTGAGGGGTGATAACAGTTGTGATATTCCCTCTCTACTCCGCACCTTTCTAAACACCTGTAAAGTTGGATATATGGTTGTAATGGCAGGAAGGAGGTGAAGGGAAAGTGAGCCCTAATCTACCCACCGCCCTGTCCCTGCCTACTTGCAACGACCCGCCCTAGGCGACGAGGTACAACTGGGCGGCGGTCCCTACGCTGTCTAAGTGCACAGGAAAACAAACAGGGAACACGCAAGGGAAGGGGCAGTAGCCACGGAACGCCACGAGGAAACGGAGCGGCGAACGAACAGTCAGGACCAGGACGAAGTGAGTACACCCGAGCGGGCACGGAGACAGAAGCAAGCCAGGGGCAAAGCAAAGCAGGTCAAGCAGAACTGCAGCAAGGCAGAAGCACGGCAGAAGCAGGCTGGAGCAAGCAGCAGTGGGGCCAGGAATCCAAAAGAATTACAAGCACTGAGGGAGAGAACAGGGCAGGTAATAAAGGACAGGGGGCGGAGCTAACTCCGACAGACCAGGCCGCGATAGGCTCTCCCACTCCTGAGCCTGCCACCCTGGTTGGTGGGAGATGGTGTCAGTCGAACAGGTCTGGCCTCAGGTGTGGATTGATTAATCCCAGGAGTATACCTAGATGAAGTACCTGGCAGATCCCTAACAGTACTCCCCCTTTTATGAGGGGCCACCGGACCCTTACTAAGGGGGCCCGGTTTAGTGGGGAAGAGAAGGTGGAACCTCCTGATCAATACCCCAGCGTGAACATCACGGGCAGGTACCCAAGTCCTCTCCTCCGGCCCGTATCCTCTCCAATGGACCAGGTACTGGAGGGAGCCCTGGACCATCCTACTGTCCATAATCTTGGCCACCTCGAATTCCACCCCCTCAGGGGTGAGAACGGGAACAGGAGGTATCCTCGAGGGGGACCAGGACGGGGAGCAGCGTTTAAGGAGGGAGGCATGGAAGACGTCATGTATGCGAAAGGATGGGGGGAGCTCCAGACGGAAGGATACAGGGTTGAGGACTTCAATGATCTTATAAGGTCCAATAAATCGGGGAGCAAACTTCCTGGACGGGACCTTAAGGCGCAAGTTCCTGGACGACAACCAGACCAAATCCCCGACGACAAACCGGGGGTTAGCAGAGCGTCTACTATCCGCCTGAATCTTTTGTGCGCTCTGGGACGCCTCTAGGTTCTTCTGAACCTGGGCCCAGACAGTGCACAGTTCCCGATGAACATCCTCTACCTCAGGATTATTGGAACAACCAGGGGAGACGGAGGAGAACCTTGGGTTAAACCCGAAATTACAGAAAAACGGGGAGACCCCTGACGAGTTACTGACCCGGTTATTCAGGGAAAATTCAGCAAGGGGAAGGAATGAGACCCAATCGAATTGACAGTCAGAGATGAAACACCTTAAATATTGTTCCAGGGATTGGTTGGTCCTTTCCGTTTGGCCATTAGTTTCGGGATGGAAGGCGGAGGAGAAGGACAGATCAATCTCCAACTTTTTACAAAAAGCTCTCCAAAATAAGGAAACAAATTGTACCCCTCTGTCAGAAACTATATTGACTGGGGCCCCATGGAGACGCAGGATGTGTTTCACAAACAAAGAAGCTAACGTCTTGGCGTTAGGTAGCTTCTTAAGGGGCACAAAGTGGCACATCTTGCTGAAGCGGTCGACTACCACCCACACCACCGACTTGCCCTGAGATGGAGGCAAATCGGTGATAAAATCCATGGAGATATGGGTCCAAGGTCTCTGGGGAATGGGCAAGGAACGTAGTAGGCCCGCAGGTCGGGACCTAGGGGTTTTGGACCTAGCGCAAACCTCACAAGCGGCGACGTAAGCCCTAACATCTTTAGGCAACCCAGGCCACCAATAGTTTCTGGTAATGAGGTGTTTGGTGCCCAAGATGCCAGGATGACCAGATAGAGCGGAGTCATGGTTTTCCCTGAGTACCCTCAGCCGGTATTGCAGGGGAACAAACAGTTTGTCCCCAGGGACGTTCCCGGGAGCTGCACCCTGATCAGCCGCGATATCAGAAGCTAAATCAGAATCCGTGGCAGAGACGATTATACCAGGGGGTAAAATACAAGCAGGATCCTTCTCGGAAGGAGGATTGGCCATGAAACTACGTGACAGAGCATCAGCCTTAATATTCTTGGACCCAGCCCTATAGGTAACCAAGAAATTAAATCTGGTAAAGAATAGTGCCCACCGAGCTTGTCTAGGATTAAGCCTCCGGGCCGATTCTAGGAAAACCAGATTCTTGTGATCCGTAAGGACCGTTACCTGGTGTCTGGCCCCCTCCAGGAAGTGCCGCCACTCCTCAAAAGCCCATTTAATGGCTAGAAGTTCGCGGTTGCCAATATCATAGTTACTCTCCGTGGGCGAAAACTTCCTAGAGAAGTAAGCACAGGGGCGGAGATGGGTGAGGGAGCTGGTACCCTGGGACAAGACGGCCCCCACTCCCACCTCGGAAGCGTCAACCTCCACAATAAATGGCTCCTCTTGGTTGGGCTGAATCAGCACGGGGGCCGAGATAAAGCACTTCTTGAGAGTCTCAAAGGCCTGGACGGCCTCAGGGGGCCAATGGAGGACATCAGCACCCTTGCGGGTAAGGTCCGTAAGAGGCTTAGCGACGTCCGAGAAGTTGGCAATAAATCTCCTGTAATAGTTGGCGAACCCTAAAAAACACTGTACGCCTTAAGGGAGGCAGGTTGGACCCATTCCGCCACAGCTTGAACCTTGGCAGGGTCCATGCGGAATTCATGAGGAGTGAGGATTTGCCCTAAAAATGGTATCTCCTGTACCCCAAAGACACATTTTTCAGTCTTAGCAAACAGATTATTCTCCCGAAGGACCTGGAGCACCTTCCTGACATGCTCCACGTGGGAGGACCAGTCCTTGGAAAACACCAGTATGTCATCAAGGTACACAACAAGAAAATTACCCAGGTACTCTCTCAGGATTTCATTAATAAAATTCTGGAAGACAGCAGGGGCATTACACAACCCAAAGGGCATGACCAGGTATTCGAAATGACCCTCGGGTGTGTTGAACGCAGTTTTCCACTCATCCCCCTCTTTGATGCGGATAAGGTTATATGCCCCCCGTAGATCGAACTTAGAAAACCATTGGGCTCCCTGAACCTGATTAAAAAGATCCGGAATCAAAGGAAGTGGGTACTGGTTCCTTACGGTGACCTTATTCAGGTTACGATAATCAATGCACGGCCTAAGACCACCATCCTTCTTCCCCACGAAGAAGAAGCCAGCACCTACAGGAGAAGTCGAGGGGCGAATGAAACCCTTGGCCAGGCATTCTTGGATATACACCCTCATAGCTTCACGTTCAGGACATGAAAGATTAAATATCCTACCCTTAGGAAGCTTGGCACCAGGCACCAAATCGATAGCGCAATCGTAATCTCTATGGGGGGGCAACACCTCGGAGGCCTCCTTAGAAAACACATCGGCGAAGTCCTGAACAAACTCAGGAAGCGTGTTTACCTCCTCCCGGGGAGAAATAGAGTTAACAGAAAGACATGACATAAGACATTCATTACCCCATTTGGTGAGATCCCCAGTATTCCAATCAAACGTGGGATTATGCAACTGCAACCAGGGAAGGCCTAAAACCAGATCAGACGATAATCCCTGCATCACCAGTACAGAGCACTGCTCTAAATGCATGGAGCCAACCAGGAGTTCAAAAACAGGAGTATGCTGAGTAAAATAACCAATAGCAAGGGGAGTTGAGTCGATTCCTACTACAGGGATAGGATAAGGTAAATCAATACAAGGCATCTTTAGAGACATAGCAAATTCCACAGACATGATATTAGCAGATGAGCCAGAATCCACGAAAGCACTGCCCGTGGCAGACCGGCCAGCAAACGAGACCTGAAAGGGAAGCAAAATTTTATTGCGTTTCACATTAACGGGAAATACCTGTGCGCCCAAGTGACCTCCCCGATGATCACTTAGGCGCGGAAGTTTTCCGGCTTCTTATTCTTGCGCCTGGGACAGGTGTTCAGTAGATGCTTGTCGTCCCCACAGTAGAAGCAGAGACCATTCATTCTGCGAAACTCCCTACGTTGTCGAGGGGACATGGAGGCCCCGAGTTGCATAGGTACCTCCGAGTCCTCCGTGGGGGGGCGAGGAGACGGGACCTCGGGGGGGATCGCAGAAAAGTCAGAGGGGAGCACACTGAAGCGTTCTAGCTGACGTTCCCTGAGACGTCGGTCAAGTCGTACTGCTAGGGCCATAACCTGGTCAAGGGAGTCAGACGAGGGGTAGCTAACCAGCAGATCCTTCAGGGCGTCAGATAATCCTAACCTAAACTGGCACCTTAGGGCCGGATCGTTCCACTGAGAAGCTACGCACCACTTCCTAAAATCAGAACAGTATTCCTCAACCGGTCTCCTACCCTGACGTAAGGTCACCAGCTGACTCTCGGCTAAAGCAGTCCTGTCAGTCTCGTCGTAAATGAGTCCGAGGACAGAGAAAAAACGATCAACAGAGGAAAGTTCAGGGGCGTCAGGAGCCAAGGAGAAGGCCCACTCTTGGGGCCCTTCCTGGAGTCGGGATATGATGATACCCACCCGCTGGTTCTCGGAACCTGAGGAGTGGGGCTTTAGGCGGAAATACAGTCTGCAACTCTCCCGGAAGGAGAGAAACGTCTTACGGTCCCCTGAAAACCGGTCAGGTAACTTGAGGTCGGGTTCTAGAGGTGAGGTGAGGGGTACTACTAAAGCAGCGTCACCCTGATTGACCCTTTGGGCCAGGGCCTGGACCTGTAGGGAGAGGCCCTGCATCTGCTGGGTCAGGGTCTCAAGGGGGTCCATGATAGCGTCAGCGTAGGAGAAATGGTAGACTAGGTAAGGGCTTGTAATTATGTAATGGCAGGAAGGAGGTGAAGGGAAAGTGAGCCCTAATCTACCCACCGCCCTGTCCCTGCCTACTTGCAACGACCCGCCCTAGGCAACGAGGTACAACTGGGCGGCGGTCCCTACGCTGTCTAAGTGCACAGGAAAACAAACAGGGAACACGCAAGGGAAGGGGCAGTAGCCACGGAACGCCACGAGGAAACGGAACGGCGAACCAACAGTCAGGACCAGGACGAAGTGAGTACACCCGGGCGGGCACGGAGACAGAAGCAAGCCAGGGGCAAAGCAAAGCAGGTCAAGCAGAACTGCAGCAAGGCAGAAGCACGGCAGAAGCAGGCTGGAGCAAGCAGCAGTGGGGCCAGGAATCCAAAAGAATTACAAGCACTGAGGGAGAGAACAGGGCAGGTAATAAAGGACAGGGGGCGGAGCTAACTCCGACAGACCAGGCCGCGATAGGCTCTCCCACTCCTGAGCCTGCCACCCTGGTTGGTGGGAGATGGTGTCAGTCGAACAGGTCTGGCCTCAGGTGTGGATTGATTAATCCCAGGAGTATACCTAGATGAAGTACCTGGCAGATCCCTAACAATGGTAGGATGATCACAAAATTATTTTTTTCTATATAATATTGCTTTTAGTATGTCATTAAAATAAATTTTATTTATTTGTGTTGTACTTTTTCTTTTTCTTTTTTTTCTTTCTTTTACTCTATGGGGGTGCCATTTTTTTTTTATCTCTGTATGTGTCGATTAACGATGCATACAGAGATGGAATACGGCAGTTACAGGGCATAGGAGTCAATGAACGGGAGCCGTTCCATTGACTCTGCTCTCTGTCTCTGTACTGCGCAGACGCAGGTCAGAGTCACACAGCAGAGCAGCTGTTTGCAGGGAGATAGCAGGCGCCATACTGAAGACCAGCTGCACTGCAGGTAAGGTGTGTGTCTCTTTCTGTCCCACTCTCTATCTCACAGACCCCCGCTTTCGTGACCCCCGACGGGCCCCCCCCCCCTTGTATGAAGGACACATGATGCAACTGTACTGGGAAAGAGCTGAACGATAAATCTCTCTAGTTGTGCTGAGACTGTTTGGGGATGTGACTAATGAACCTCTCACACTCCAGTAGGAAGGGTAATGGTGGTCACCCAGCTTTCCCAGACCCCTGAACGATAAATCTCTCTAGTTGTGCTGAGACTGTTTGGGAATGTGACTAATGAACCTCTCAGTCTCAGCACAACTAGAGAGATTTATCGTTCAGGGGTCTGGGAAAGCTGGGTGACCACCATTACCCCTCCTACTGGAGTGTGAAAGGTTCATTAGTCACATCCCCAAACGCACTCCAGTAGGAGGGGGTAATGGTGGTCACCCAGCTTTCCCAGACCCCCGAACGATAAATCTCTAGTTGTGCAAAATCAAGTGTAATCAAGCATTTTTTTTAATGTGCTTTTTGGCACGTAAAATGTGCAAAAAATACACGGCGTGTGAACCGGTCAACTGAAAAGTCATTCTCTTCACTTTCATCATTGTAAGGGTATGTTCACACGCAGTGTTTTCAGCTGAAAAATCGGAAGCAGGACGCCTGCAAGCGTCTGCCCATTGGTTTCAATGGGAGATACGGCGTTCTGTTCCGACAGGGCGTTTTTTACGTGGTCGTTTTCCAAAACCGGCACGTAAAAAGATGCCCGCCTAAATGAAGTGTACATCACTTCTTGGGACGTTTTTGGAGCCGTTTTTAATTGACTTTATAGAAAAACAGCTCCAAAAACGGCCGTAAAAACGTGAGTTAGATTAAAAAATGGCTGAAAATCAGGAGCGGTTTTCCCTTTGTTTAGTAAGCGTGTGAACATACACTTAGCCTTTTGGTGTTTCCTATAACTTCTGCCAGATGCAGAATCACACCCAAAATGGCTGCCGGACACTGCTTAGCAATTTGAAGACACCTTTTCCTGGCTTGTGGGAGGGGGGGGGGTGAGATTCCCTCCCACATTTACGGCAGCTGTGAGTCAGGTTGCTTTGCCTTATTCACCTTGCTGTAATTCTGGGAAGTTCTCCCCCTGGTGGCCAACATAGGAAAACATGTCAAATTATTATTTAATTTTTAATACTTTCCACCATATGGAAGAAAAAAAAAAATACAGCAAAAAACTTAAAAAATATAATAGCAATAAGTAACAACACTTAAAAAAAAAAAAAGTTTAATTTGCGACACATTCCCTTTAAGGCAGCAGAATAGGCTAGTAAAGCTCTGTATATTGGCACACACCTCACACTCCATTACGGACCATAATTGCAGATAAAAATACTCATCCATTCATTTCTATTGCAAATGGACACCTCCTATATTTACAGGGCCACCTGATCGCATCCTGCAATATTGACACAGATTAAAGAGAACCTTTAATCTTTAACCCCTTAACGACCAAGGACGAAAATGAACGTCATGGTCGGCTGCTAGTTCCCGCACCATGACGTTCATTTTCGTCCGCATTTCAAACTGTCACTCTGTGTAAACACAGAGTGACAGACCCGCGCTGACAGTTGTCCCCGACAGCTGAGACATCAGTCTTGCCGGACAGCGGACCATCGCCGCTGATTTCGGCAGTTAACCCCTTAAGTGCGGCGACGGAATGCCGTCGCCGCATTTAAGTGGTTTGAAGCACATCAGCAGCCCCCACGAAGTGATCGTGGGGGCTACCGATGCTTGTCACGGCAATCGGAGGTCAGATAATGACCTCCGGGTTGCCATGCACGGAAGCCTCGGAGGAACAGCCTCCGGCCGTTCCTCCTCTGCTTCCTGTCAGTGTGACAGTCACGTCACAATGACAGTTAGAGTACATTACACTACGTGTGTAGTGTAATGTACTCTAGCAGCGATCAAAGCTGCAAGACTAAGTGTCCCCTAGTGGGACAAGAAAAAAAAGTAATAAAAATGTTTTAAAAAAAGTGTAAAAATAAAAGTTAGAAGTTCTATAAACACTAAATGCTTTTTTTCCTATAATAAAACTTTTATTATAGAAAAAAAAATGAACACGTTAAAAAAGTACACATATCTGGTATCACCGCGTTCGTAACGACCCCGACTATAAAACTATAATGTTGTTTTTCCCGCACGATGAACACCCCAAAAAAAAATCAATAAAAAACTACGACAGAATTGCAATTTTTTGGGTCACCACCGCTCCCTAAATAAAGAATAAAAAGTGATCAAAAAGTCGCATGTACCCGAAAATAGTACCAATAAAAACTTCTATCCGTCCCGCAAAAAACAAGCCCTTACACAGCTTTTTTGACTAAAAAATTTAAAAATTACGGCTCTCAGAATATGGTGACACAGAAATTTTTTTTTTTATAAATAAGTCATTTTATTGCGCAAACGCTAAAAAAAAGGACCAAACCTATATACATATGGTATCGCCGTAATCGTACCAACCAGCAGAATAAAGTAAAAATGTCATTTATAGCGTACGGTGAACGCCGCAAAAAGAAAACCTAAAAAACGGTGTCAGAATTCCTGTTTTTTGCTCAGGATTGCAAAAAAATTGAATAAAAAGTGATCAAAAAAAATCGCATGTACCCCAAAATGGTACCAATGAAAACTACAGATTGTCCCGCAACAAATAAGCCTTCACACCACTCTATTGATGGAAAAATAAAAAAGTTATGGGTCTTGGAAAGCGGTGAGTGAAAATCTAAAATATGAAAGCAAAAAATAGATCAGTCCTGAAAGGGTTAACTCATTTCTAATGAAAAAACGTATGACAACATGTTGGGTATTTCCGTACTCGGGAGAAATTGCTTTATAAAAAAATGGTTGTTTTTTTCCTCCTTTATCCCTTGTGAAAATGAGAAAATGCAACATTTTAGTGGAAAAAATGTTGATATTAATTTTCGCGCCCTAATTCTAATAAACTCTGCAAAAGACCTGTGGGGTCTAAATGCTCACTATACCCCTAGAAAAATTCCTTGAAGGTTTTTCCAAAATGGGGTCACTTTTGGTGGGTTTCCACTGTTTTGGTCCCTCCAGTGCATTGCAAATGCGACATGGCACCGAAAACCATTCCAGCAAAATCATAAATCCAAATGGCGCTCCTTCCCTTCTGAGCCCTGCTGTGGGTCCAAACAGCAGTTTATTACCACATATGGGGTATTGTCGTAATCGGGAGACATTGCTTTACAAATGTTGGGGTGCATTTTCTTCGTTATTCCTTGTAAATAATAAAAATTTCTATGTTGTTTCAGAAAAAAAGTACATTTTAATTCTTAGAGACTAATTTCAATATATTTAGCGAAAAACCTGTGTGGTCAAAATGCTAACTATACCCCTAGATAAATACCTTAAGGGGTCTAGTTTTCGAAATGGGGTCGTTTATGGGGAGTTTCTATCATTCTGGCAGCTCAAAGCTTCTCCAAATGTACATTGGGGCCTAAAACATTTTCAAGCAAAATATGAGTCCTGAAAGCCTCCGGGTGTTCCCTTCCTTTGGGGCCCTGCCGTGTGTCCAAACAACGCATTAGGGCCATAATGTGGGTATTTTTGAAAACAGGAGAAAGAGGGTGATAGATTTTGGGGTGTGTTTCTTCATTTTCATGGTCGCTTTACAAAGAAATCGGTCTTCAAACTGATACTTTTATGAAAAAAGTGAAATTATTATTTTTTTCACCTGATATGCATTAAATTTAGCAAAAAACTGTGGGGTCAAAGTAATTACTATACCCCTAAATAAATACCTTATGGGGTCTAGTTTTCTAAATGGGGTCATTTATGGGGAGTTTCTATCGTTCTGGCAGCTCAAAGCCTCTCCAAATGTACAGTGGGGTCTAAAACATTTTCAAGCAAAATATGAGTCCTGAAAGCCTCCGGGTGTTCCCTTCCTTTTGGGTCCTGCCGTGTGTCCAGGCAGCGCATTAGGGCCACAATGTGGGTATTTTTGAAAACAGGAGAAAGAGGGTGATAGATTTTGTGGTGTGTTTCTTCATTCTCATGGTCGCTTTACAAAGAAATTGGTCTTCAAACTGATACTTTTATGAAAAAAAGTGAAATTTTTTTTTTTTTCACCTGCTATGTATTAAATTTAGCAAAAAACTGTGGGGTCAAAATACTTACTATACCCTTAGGTAAATACCTTAATGGGTCTAGTTTTCTAAATGGGGTCATTTGTGGGGGTTTCCATCACTCTGAGACCTATGAGCCTCTGAAAACCTGGCTTGGTGCAGGAAAACAAAATGTACTTCAAAATGTATAAAATTATTATTCAATTTGTAAGTCCTCTAAATTGCTGAAAATTTATTTTATTTTTTCAAAAGTGCTGCCAAAATAGAGTAAAGAGATAGAAATATATATTTACTTAAAAAAATTGTACAGTATGTATGTACATATGTGACATATTGCAGTTAAAAATAGGGGAAAATGGTAATTTTTACAAAATTTCTTCTATTTTTTAATTAATTTCCGCAAATCGTATCAGTCTACTTTTACCACTAAAATAAAGTACAACATGTGACGAAAAAACAATGTCAGAATTACTTGGATATTCAAAACTTTCACAGAGTTATTGTCTGATAAAGTCAGACATACCAGATTTGACAAATCTGGCTTGGTCATTAAGGTACAAACATGCCCGGTCATTAAGGGGTTAAAGGGAAGGTGTCGCGCAGATTTTTTTTTTTTTATATGTTATTGCTTTTAGTATGTTATTAAAATAAATTTTATGTATTTGTGTTTTTGTGTTGTACTTTTTTATTACTATTACTTTTACTTCACTTCACTATGTGGGCTGCCATTTTATTTTGATCTCTGTATGTGTCGATTAACGACACATACAGAGATGGAATACGGCACATACATCCCCATAGAGAATGCGAACGGGAGCCGTTCCATTCACTATAGCGTACGCCGTCTGTGTGGGAATGGCACATGCGCCGCTCCCACACAGTCCAAAAGGAAGGTCTTCGGCCGAGCGACATCCGGCGCCATTTTCATGTGGACCAGAAGTCACGGCCGGACAGTAAGATGACTACTTCCGGTCGCGGCTTCCGTCCATATGTTCAGAAGCAAGGACTAGGAGCGGACGGAGCGGCGGCGGCAGGAGCAGGTAAGTTATGTTTGTGTATGTTCGTGTTATACTGTGTATTTACCACTGTATCTAATCCTCCTACACTGTACATTTGCTCAAAAAATGGCGACACACAGTGTAGGAGGTTTGAACATTCAACCCCCTCCTTTCTCCTGGCACTAGCCAGGATAAAGGAGGGGGGATTGTTTGAGTACGCTAAAGCGAGTGTGTCTTCTCCAATTTTGCAGCATAAAGCAATGAGGTTGCTTTACCACATGCCAATGCTGCAATTTTGGAAATCGCTCCCTCTAGTGACCAGCACATGGAAATGTTATAAATTAGAATCTAATTTATAATATTTCCTGACTTGTGAAAAAATGTTAAAAAATTAGAACAATGTTTAATCATTTATATACTAACAGTTTAACTAAAAAAAAACCAAAAGCATTTTTCTAGCGACACATTCCCTTTAAGCTAAAGAAATGCAGCTCGATCGCGTTGAGATCTGGTGACTCAGTCATTGCAGAATATTCCACTTTTTTGCCTTATATACTCCTGGGTTGCTTTCGCAGAATGTTTTGGGTCATTGTCCATCTGTCCTGTGAAGCAACGTCCAATCACCTGCTGCATGTGGTTGAATCTGAGCAGAAAGTAAATCCCTGAACACTTCAGAATTCATCCGGCCGCTTCTGTCTTCAGTCACATCATCAACAAACACTAGTGACCCAGTGCCAGGCAGCCATGCATGCCCATGCCACCACACTGCCCCCACCATGCCACCACATTGCTACACATGCTATACATGTATTACACAGGATGTGGTGTGCTTTGGATCATGAGCCGTTCCGAGCCTTCTCCATACTTTCTTCCTCCCATCATTCTGGTGCAGGTTGATCTTAGTTTCATGCTGTTCCAGAACTGGGCGGCTTCTTTACTTGTTGTTTAGTAAAGTCTAATCTGGCCTTTCTGAGGCTCATTATTGGTTTTCACCTTGTGAACCCTCTGTATTTGCTCTCATGAAGTCTTCTCTTTATGGTGGACTTAGATACTGATCCACCTACTTCCAGGAGAGTGTTCGTCACTTGGGTAGATGTTGTGAAGGGGTTTTCTTCACCATGGAAAGGATTCTGCGATCATCCACCACTCTTGTTTTACGTGGACGTCCAGGCCTTTTGGAGTTCCTGAGATCACCAGTGCGCTCTTTTTTTTAATTTTTTTTTTTTAAGAATATACCAAACTGTTGATTTGGCCACTCCTGACATTTGTGCTTCTCTCTGATGGATTTCTTCATTTTTTTTCAGCCTAGCGATGGTCGGTTTCACTTGCATTGAGAGCTCCTTTCACCTCATGTTGTGGGTTCACAGCAACAGCTTCCAAATGCAAATCCCACACCTGGAATCAACTCCAGACCCTTTACCTGCTTAATTGGTGATGGAATAACGAGGGAATAGCCCATGCAGCCCATTAAATAGCCTATTGAGATAATTGTCCAATTACCTTTTGGTCCTTTGAAAAAGAGGCAGCTACATATTAAAGAGCTATAAGGGTATGTTCACACGGCCTATTTTGGGTATTTTTTCGGGCCGCATAACACATTGCCTTGTTGTGCCAATAAAGATTTTCTAGACCCGCTGTAAACCATTTTACCCGTAAGTCACAGGCTACAGCGGGGGTTCCCAACCAGTGGCTCATGAGCCACCTATTGCCTGCTGTATGGCTGACCATAGGAGTCCTTCGTAATGACCATGTGAATCGTCAATTTACATTGTTCCAGCAGAATGGGTGCTGGTCTCGGTGCAAGTCGCCTTAAAGAAGTGACCACATCTAATGCTTGGCGCACTGGTCGTCACTTTTTTAGTGCCAGTGTCATTTTTATTATTTCTAGTTTTTGAAGTAAAGCAGTTTTAGTAATAAAATACCACAAAAAAAACCCGGACCCTCACATACCTTGACCCCAGAAGCTGAGACGATAGATGGGGCCGTATTTCTGGGCCAGGCGCATGAAATGTCGAGGAAGATCACTGCGCCCCAGATCCATCAGATTCCCGATAAATGGCAGTGGTGCGGGACGCGGAGGGCGCTGGTTCTGGTCGAGTCCTGACAGGCGACATTTGGAGTGGGAACATCTTAAGTATAGAAAGAAGAGGACGACGAGGGCCGGCAGCAGCAGAGGGACCATAGTGAAGCTGAAGACTTAGGCCTCATGCACACGACCGTAGCCATATGCACGGCCGTGTATTTCGGGTCGGCCGGCTGCGGACTGTCAGCCACGAGCCGCCCGCAAATCGCGGGACATGCACATGGCCGCGGCCATTATTTTCAATGAGCCCGGATCTCAGAAGACAGCCGTAATAAGACAGGTCCGTTCTTTCTGCGGAGCGGGCTCCCGGGCCATGCACAGACCGTAAAAACTACGGTCGTGTGCATTGCCCCAGAAAAATGAATGGGGCCGCAATTCTCCCGTGGATTTTCGGGGGAATTGCGGCCGCAAAAGCACGTTCGTGTAGATGGGGCCTTAGGAGATGCTGGGTGTATATGTAGAGACAGGCGTAACCTTGAGGACAGGAAATATACAGAGGGAGGCATGGAGATTGATAGGAGAGGAGGAAGCGGACACAGGGTGAGCACTCAGTGTGGAGAAGACACATTTTATGCACAGCCATAAATTGAGTGGAGTTCCCCTTTAATAACCTCACCAGGTGGCAAGGCCCTGGCATGCTGGGAGTCGTAGTTTCACAACCGCTGCACATGCCCAGTACAGTGGACTCCTCAGCCTGGGATCACTGCAAGTCCAAATTACATTGGTGGCAAGATTTGGGGGCTCTGAACTCCTCTCTACAGCAATCTACAAATTATATCACATCGCCTACAGGTCCTGCGCACTACATTGCCCAGGTGCTGTGCGGTTTATCTATAGGGTGGATGGGGCCCTTTAAATGATGGAGTTTCTATTCACAGCCCAAGATCCTGTGACCGTGACCTTCCCCTGTGTTTTATCGCTTCATCTAATGAATGACAGGACTGTACTGACCTTGGGCGCAGACGGAGGGTGAGCGGAGAATAAGTCAAGGAGAGATGAATGATGGATAAGACAAATGAAACGAGGCCTCCGTGTGTGTAATGTAATATGCAGTGTTTGTGTGTGTGTGTGTATACACATACACATACACACACACACATTATACATACACACATATATATATATATATATATATATATACAAACACACATATATATACACATATATACACACACATTATATATATATATGTATATATATATATATATATATATATATATATATATTACATACACACACACACATATACAGTATATACACACACACACATATACATATATAAGTATACATATATAAGTATATATATATATACACACATACATATATATATATACACAAATACACTACCGTTCGAAAGTTTAGGGTCACTTAGAAATTTCCTTATTTTTGAAAGAAAAGCACAGTTTTTTTCAATGAAGATAACATTAAATTAATCAGAAATACACTCTATACATTGTTAATGTGGTAAATGACTATTCTACCTGCAAACGTCTGGTTTTTAATGCAATATCTACATAGGTGTATAGAGACCCATTTCCAGCAACCATCACTCCAGTGTTCTAATGGTACATTGTGTTTGCTAACTGTGTTAGAAGGCTAATGGATGATTAGAAAACACTTGAAAACCCTTGTGCAATTATGTTAGCACCGCTGTAAACAATTTTGCTGTTTAGAGGAGATATAAAACTGATCTTCCTTTGTGCTAGTTGAGAATCTGAAGCATTACATTTGTGGGTTCGATTAAACTCTCAAAATTGTAAAAAAAAGAGAACTTTCATGTGAAACTCGACAGTCTATTCTTGTTCTTAGAAATGAAGGCTATTCCATGCGAGAAATTGCCAAGAAACTGAAGATTTCCTACAACGGTGTGTACTACTCCCTTCAGAGGACAGCACACACAGGCTCTAACCAGAGTAGAAAGAGAAGTGGGAGGCCACGCTGCACAACTGAGCAACAAGACAAGTACATTAGAGTCTCTAGTTTGAGAAATAGACACCTCACAGGTCCTCAACTGGCGGCTTCATTAAATAGTACCCGCAAAACAAACGCCAGTGTCAACGTCTACAGTGAAGAGGCGACTCCGGGATGCTGGCCTGCAGGGCAGAATGGCAAAGAAAAAGCCATATCTGAGACTGGCTAATAAAAGGAAAAGAATAATATGGGCAAAAGCACACAGACATTGGACAAAGGAAGATTGGAAAAAAGTGTTATGGACAGACGAATCGAAGTTTGAGGTGTTTGGATCACACAGAAGAACATTTGTGACACGCAGAACAACTGAAAAGATGCTGGAAGAGTGCCTGATGCCATCTGTCAAGCATGGTGGAGGTAATGTGATTGTCTGGGGTTGCTTTGGTGCTGGTAAAGTGGGAGATTTGTACAAGGTAAAAGGGATTTTGAATAAGGAAGGCTATCACTCCATTTTGCAACGCCATGCCATACCCTGTGGACAGCGCTTGATTGGAGCCAATTTCATCCTACAACAGGACAATGACCCAAAGCACACCTCCAAATTATGCAAGAACTATTTAGGGAAGAAACAGGCAGCTGGTATTCTATCTGTAATGGAGTGGCCAGCGCAGTCACCAGATCTCAACCCCATAGAGCTGTTGTGGGAGCAGCTTGACCGTATGGTACGCAAGAAGTGCCCATCAAGCCAATCCAACTTGTGGGAGGGACTTCTAGAAGCATGGGGTGAAATTTCTCCCAATTACCTCAGCAAATTAACAGCTAGAATGCCAAAGGTCTGCAATGCTGTAATTGCTGCAAATGGAGCATTCTTTGACAAAAGCAAAGTTTGAAGGAGAAAATAATTATTTCAAATAAAAATCATTATTTCTAACCTTTCTCAATGTCTTGACTATATTTTCTAGTCATTTTGCAACTCATTTGATAAATATAAGCGTGAGTTACCCCAAACTTTTGAACGGTAGTGTATACAAAAAAAGATAAGGCTACATGTCTATATTCTCCCAGTGATCTGCATGTGAGTGTAAAAGCCCTTTAGGCCTCTTTCACACCAAGTTTTTTTTTAACTGCGGTTTTTAATATACTTATATTACTTATATAGGTCAGGTCTCTATGCTCTATTTTCTCATGAGCTTCTCAGAGGGGGGTTACCAGGAACTAGGAAACCCCTCTAGGTCTATTCATGCTCAGGGCCGACCTTATGGGTGTGCGACCTGTGCCATTGCACAGGTCTCCATTCCCCTGCTTGTGTTTCAGAAGCACCCGGGCATGGCGAATCAGCAGCTGCATTTCCGTCCGGTCGCTTCTTCGGTCAGTGGCGTCACTATCGTTGTAGCAGCCAAAGCGGCTACTAGCGGCAACACCGGGCATGAGGGTGCAGGTGCCTCCCGCCTGGACGGCACCCCCATGTTATCTCCCTGCTCTTCTATCTACTAGGCCAGTGGTTCCCAACCAGGGTGCCGCGAGAACACTTCAAGGGTGCCGCAACATTCCTCTGAACCACGGCCATGCTTTCTCTCCTCCTCCTCACAGCGTGCAGTGCATGGGAGGAGAAGGGGATTTTTTGCAGCCTCTGTAGATGGCACCCCCCACCCCACCTTCCTGTATATAGCACCCCCCCCCGTTCCTGTACATAGCTCCACTGTAGCTCCCTGAAGGAGCGGAATCCCCCTGTGGCCGGGGATTATATGGACAGTGACATCAGGGGCAACTCGTGAAGTGGAATCCCCGCCTACAGGGTTGCTGGCGCAGTGATTTGGCTCCAGGCGAAGCCCCTGACGTCACTGTCAATAAAAGGACAGAGACGTCAGGAGCTTCTCATGGAGTGGAATCCCCGGTCACAGTGTCGTCAACGCTGTGGATGGGGATTCCGCTTCAGGAGTTGCCCCTGATGTCACTGGACAGAGACATCAAGCTCTCCATCCAGGAACGCAAACCTCAGCCACAGGGGGATTCCGCTCCTTCAGGGAGCTATAGTGCCGCTATCTACAGAAGGGGGGTGCTACCTACAAGGGGGCTGTGTGGCACTACCTACAAGGGGGCTGTGTGGCACTACCTACAAGGGGGCTGTGGGGCACTACCTACAAGGGGGCTGTGGGGCACTACCTACAAGGGGGCTGTGTGGCACTACCTACAAGGGGGCTGTGTGGCACTACCTACAGGGGCTGTGTGGCACTACCTACAGGGGGCTTTGTGGCACTGCCTACAAGGTGAAAGTGGGGGATTATGGCACTGTCTACAGGGACAGGTACGGGGGCACTATCTACAGGGGGACACTATCTACAAGGGGGGGTGGCTGTGTGTGGCAGCCAGGGGAGGTGGGCATTATACTGTATGGAGGCCACTAGGCGGACATATTATACAGTGTAGGGGCACTACAGGGAGCAATATACTGTGTGACACTTAGGGGGCATAATACTGTGTGGGCAGCATTAGGGGACAAAATACTGTGTTCTTGAATAATATATATTAAATATTATTATACTGTATGGGGGCACTAAAGGAGCATTCTACTGTGTGTGGGGCACTAAAGGGGCATTATACTATGTGGGGGCACTATATAGGGCATTACACTGTGTGGTGGCATTATACTTATTTATGGGGCATTTATGATGGGGTGGACCGCCGAAAGATAATTTCGCATGGGACATCATCTATCCTAAGGCCGACTCTATTCACGCTAATAGGATATACAGAAGGAGATTGTTATCAAGAGGCAACCCCTTTAAAGGAACAGTGTCATCACCCAAAAAAAATTTCATATGTTCAAGATGTTAGTGCTTTATTAAAAACGTTTATATTTATTTGTATGTTTGTGTTTTACTTTTTCTTATTTTTACACTTTTTCTTCCCTATGGGGGCTGCCATTTTTTGTTCCATTTCTGTCTGTGTCGATTAACGACACATACAGACATGGAATACGGCAGCCACAGTCCCATAGGGACTGCGAACGGCTCCCGTCCCATTGACTTCAGTGTACGGCGTCTGTGTGGGAACTGCGCATGCGCCGCTCCCACACAGTCCAATTCGAAATTGGCGCCGTCCGGCGCCATTTTCCTGTGGACCGGAAGTCGCGGCCGGACAGTAATATTACTACTTCCGGTCGCGGCTTCCGGATTTGTGCACTTGGACCAGCGGCAGCAAGCGGAGCGGACGGGCCGGAGGGAGCCGCGGCGGCAGGAGCAGGTAAGAGATTTCAATGTATGTTCGTGTTTGTGTGTGTTTACTACTGTATGTAAACCTACTACACTGTGTGTTAGCTCAAAAAATGGCGACACACAGTGTAGGAGGTTACATCGTTCAAACCCATCGTTTATCCCGGCACTAGCCAGGATAAAGGAGGGGGGATGCTGAGAGCTCACTAGAGCGAGGGCTTTTAACCCAATGTTGCAATGCTGCAATTTTGGGAATAGCTCCATCTAGTGACCAAAAATGGGTAGTATTATAAATTAGAATTAATTTATAATATTTCCTGACTATTTCCTGACTCGTGAAAAAAATAAAAAAAATTTGAACAATGTTTAATCACCCACACACTAAATGTTTAATTTTTTAAAAAAAAACATGTTTTTCTGGCAACACATTCCCTTTAATGGAAGACATAAAATTACAAATCTGCACTATTTCTATTCATTTCTTCTCTTTTCTCTATTAAGTAAAAATTAAATAAACATAATAATAATCACAAGCACTCTACAATAGTTATGTGATTTAAGTAAATAATAACCTGTCATTAATGTCATTTTGAAAAAATTAAAAGGAAAAGGTTCTATCGTACCACCCGCATGCTTGCCTGGTTAAAATATGGTCACTGTATGTGGTCTACTTTGTTACCAAGTCAACCTCAAGTGTTTGACTGATTCTGATTTAATGTAAATATATTTATGGGCCTACTATTATAACTGAAGGCTTGCATGAATTGTGTTTCAGTTTGTACTGCATTTACATAATGTAGCTATTAGTATGTAGTACATGTTATTTATCATACTAAACTTTCTGAATTTGCATGGTGTTCATGTATAACAAAAAAAATATTCTTCTAATTTAATGCATTATATTATCATTGGTGACATTATAATATACTACAAAATAAACTCAAGCAGGAATAGATTTTTTCCTTTTGGACAGTAGAAGCTTCAAATTACTAAGATCTCTGTAAAGCACTATTTCTTTCATTGTTTAAGTATCGCCTAAAGAAGTCTGTTTGCTTTTGAGACAAATACTACATAAATTAGACATTATATTAGACTCATAAAAAAAATGATCACTAATTTATACAATTATTGCCTTTCCTATATTATCTTGGTCTCTAACACAGGAAATAGATTCCAGATGACAACTAGTGATGGTAGCCATTACAGCTCTGCTCAGCTGACAAACTCAGCATCGCTAATGTACGTACACGACCGTTCAAAAGTTTGGGGTCATCCAGACAATTTTGTGTTTTCCATGAAAACTCACGCTTATATTTATCAAATGAGTTGCAAAATGACTAGAAAATATAGTCAAGACATTGACAAGGTTAGAAATAATGATTTTTATTTGAAATAATAATTTTCTCCTTCAAACTTTGCTTTCATCAAAGAATGCTCCATTTGCAGCAATTACAGCATTTCAGACCTTTAGGGTATGTGCACACGCTAGCTACGTTTTACGTCTGAAAAGACAGACTGTTTTCAGGAGAAAACAGCTGCGTCGTTTCAGACGTAAAAGTTCCTCGCATTATGCGAGGCGTCTGTGACGCTCGTAAATCTTGAGCTGCTCTTCATTGACTTCAATGAAGAACGGCTCAAATTACGTTGCAAATAAGTGTCCTGCACTTCTTTGACGAGGCAGTCATTTTACGCGTCGTCGTTTGACAGCTGTCAAACGACGACGCGTAAATGACAGGTCGTCGGCACAGCACGTCGGCAAACCCATTCAAATGAATGGGCAGATGTTTGCCGACGTATTGTAGCCCTATTTTCAGACGTAAAATGAGGCATTATACGCCTTGTTTACGTCTGAAAATAGGTTACCTTCTCCTGTCTTTTAACGCTTCATCTAATGAATGACCAGAAAAGCAAAAAGCACGGCGCCACATAGTGCAGGTCAATGGGGTTTAAATAGAATATTGAACGTGGTCTATTATGCTCACCACGATAGTGCTTGGAAAAGGCAATGAAAAAGTCCACAGGTGCTGCTGCCAGGATCCAAACCGGTAAACCAGGTGGTCACCGCTAGTTAGAACGTAAAGAGGTAGTGGAAAAAGGGAGGATCCCGTGAGGCGCTGCTGCATGGCTGTTGAAGGAACTCAGCGATGGTAGACAAAATGATATAAATAAATATATGTTTATTGAAAAACATTAATAATAATGGCTACGCGTTTCAACGCTGTACTAGCGTCTTCCTCAGGCCGTTAAAATTACATACAAAAGAGGTTGCTTATATATCAACGGAAATCTAAGCACACAGGAAGGAAAAAAAAGGGGTCAAAAGGGGAAAGGTCAAAGAATGATTGTGACGTCATAAATAACATCTATATCGGAAAATTGTTTAGAATTGTTTATGACGTCACAATCATTCTTTGACCTTTCCCCTTTTGACCCCTTTTTTTTTTCCTTCCTGTGTGCTTAGATTTCCGTTGATATATAAGCAACCTCTTTTGTATGTAATTTTAACGGCCTGAGGAAGACGCTAGTACAGCGTTGAAACGCGTAGCCATTATTATTAATGTTTTTCAATAAACATATATTTATTTATATAATTTTGTCTACCATCGCTGAGTTCCTTCAACAGCCACGCAGCAGCGCCTTACGGGATCCTCCCTTTTTCCACTACATCACACACACGCACACACACATATACAAACATATATATACATACACACACACATTATATATATATATATATATATAACACACACATGTGTATATATATATACACATACACACATATACGCTACCGTTCAAAAGTTTAGGGTCACTTAGAAATTTCCTTATTTTTGAAAGAAAAGCACAGTTTTTTTCAATGAAGATAACATTAAATTAATCAGAAATACACTCTATACATTGTTAATGTGGTAAATGACTATTCTAGCGGCAAACGTCTGGTTTTTAATGCAATATCTACATAGGTGTATAGAGGCCCATTTCCAGCAACCATCACTCCAGTGTTCTAATGGTACATTGTGTTTGCTAACTGTGTTAGAAGGCTAATGGATGATTAGAAAACACTTGAAAACCCTTGTGCAATTATGTTAGCACCGCTGTAAACAGTTTTGCTGTTTAGAGGAGCTATAAAACTGACCTTCCTTTGAGCTAGTTGAGAATCTGGAGCATTACATTTGTGGGTTCGATTAAACTCTGCAAATGGCTTGAAAAAGAGAGCTTTCATGCGAAACTCGACAGTCTATTCTTGTTCTTAGAAATGAAGGCTATTCCATGCGAGAAATTGCCAAGAAACTGAAGATGTCCTACAACGATGTGTACTACTCCCTTCAGAGGACAGCACAAACAGGCTCTAACCAGAGTAGAAAGAGAAGTGGGAGGCCCCGCTGCTCAACTGAGCAACAAGACAAGTACATTAGAGTCTCTAGTTTGAGAAATAGACGCCTCACAGGTCCTCAACTGGCAGCTTCATTAACCCCTTCCCGCTACTGGACGTATTATTAGGTCATGGTAGCTGTATCGTTCGCGCTCCATGACCTAATAGTACGTCTCGGGAGTAACGGCCGTTTCGGCCGTCCACCCAACACAGGAGCTGTGACAGCTGTTGTCTCGTACAGTAGCTGTAACAGCTCCTACAGCGGGGACCGATCGCTGTGTCCCCGCTGATTAACTCCTTAAAAGTCGCATTCAATAGAGATCGCGGCTTTTTAGGGGTTAAGCTGCCATCGCCGGCCTGCTACACGATAGCGGCCGGCGATGGTGACTATTTCAACCGGACACCAAACAATGGAGTCCGGTTATGCCATCGACGGAAGCCTAGTGGGTCCTGACAAAGTCAGGATCCACTTTTCTTGCTATCAGTGAGTAGCTGACAGCTCTAATACACTGCACTACGCATGTAGTGCAGTGTATTAGAATTGCGATCAGGGCCTCCTGCCCTCAAGTCCCCTAGTGGGACAAAGTAATAAAGTTAAAAAAAAAGTAAAAAAAAGATGTGTAAAAATAAGAAAATAAAAGTAAGTAAAAATCCCTCTTTTTACCTTATCAGTCCTTTATTATTAATAAAAATATATAAATAAACTATACATAATTGGTATCGCCGTGTCCGTAACGGCCTGAACTACAAAATTATTTCATTATTTATGCCGCACGGTGAACGCTGTAAAAGAAAATAATAATAAACCATACCAGAAACACAATTGTTTGGTCACTTCACCTCCCAAATAATGGAATAAAAAGAGAGAAAAAAGTCGCATGTACCTAAAAATGTAACTTATCGAAACTACAGTTCATTACGCAAAAAATAAGTCCTCGTACGGCTTTATTGATGGAAAAATAAAAAAGTTCTGGCTCTTAGAATAAGGTAACACAAAAAGTGAATGATTTTTTACAAAACGTATTTTATTGTGCAAACGCTATAAGACATAAAAAAAACTATAAACATCTGGTATCGCCGTAATCGTATCGCCCCGCAGAATAAAGTGAATATGTCATTTATAGCTCACGGTGAACGCTGTAAAAAAAATTGAGTAAAAGAACAATAGTAGAATTGCTGTTTTTTAGTCACCACGCCACCTAAAAATAGAATAAAAACTGATCAAAAAGCCCAAGAAAACTACAATGAATTCCTCAAGGGGTCTAGTTTCCAAAATGGGGTCACTTTTCGGGGGTTTCCACTGTTTTGGCACCACAAGACCTCTTCAAACCGGACATGGTGCCTAATAAAAAAGATTCCTCAAAATCCACTAGGTGCTCCTTTGCTTCGGAGACCGGTGCTTCAGTCCATTACCGCACTAGGGCCACATGTGGGATATTTCTCAAAACTGCAGAATCTGGGTATTAAGTATTGAGTTGCGTTTCTCTGATAAAACCTTTTGTGTTATAAAAAAAATGGTATAAAGAGGATTTTCTGACAAAAAAAAAATGTACATTTCACCTCTACTTTGCTCTAAATTTCTGTGAAACACATAAAGGGTTCATAAACTTTCTAAATGCTGTTGTGAATACTTTGAGGGGTCTAGTTTCTAAAATGGGGTGTTTGATAGGGGTTTCTAATATATGGGCCCCTCAATGCAACTTCAAAACTGAACTGTAAACTAAAAAATAAATAAATTAGGCAATACTTCTCTTCGTACATTATATTGATAATATGCCGTGCCCACCCCGAGATTACCCCAGTTTTGACTTTTTGTATAAACGGAGACCCCTATTAGACCGTTTCAGTGCCCGGTTTTACCAAGCATACACCCCCAAGAAGTGTATTTCTATTGATGAGTCCTTGGTACATTTTAAAGGGAGGGTTCAATTCCGCGAGTACCTGCCGGGTAAGAGGACAAGGTATGGCGTGATGATGTATAAGCTGTGCGAAAGTGCATCAGGGTATACCTACAGGTTTAGGATATATGAAGGGAAGGAAACCAGTAGTCAGCCCCCAGAATGCTTACTGGGAGTTAATGCAAAAATTGTGTGGGATTTGGTGCACCCACTGCTGGACCAGGGTTACCACCTGTCCCTGGATTATTTTTATACCAGCGTCCCACTCTTCAACTGCCTCGCTTCCAGTCATGCGGCACTGCTAGAAGAAATCTGAGAGGCCTCCCTAAGACTCTGCTTGGGCAAACACTCAGAAGGGGTGAGAGCAGGGAACATTCTAGCAGCAACATATTGTGTGTCAAGTACAAGGACAAGAGAGATGTCCTTGTATTGACAACAATACATGGCCACACCAGTCAGGGCCGCCATCAGGAATTTCAGGGCCCCCTACAGCTAAATTTTCTGGGCCCCCCTACCGTGGCACCGCCTGTTAACGGTACTCCATCCAGCACTATATCATGGTACCCAGGGCCACCATGAGGGGGGGTATTATGGGTACTGATGTGAGAGGCCCGGCCAAACCTAATTGAAAGGGGGGCCCGGCAACTGCCGCGACTTGCCTTTGGTAAAAAAAAAAATGGGGCCCGTTTTTTTCACCAAAAGAATGTCGTGAGCTGCGGGCCCCCCTTTCAATTAGGTTTGGCCGGGCCTCTCACATCAGTACCCATAATACCCCCCCTGATGGCGGCCCTGGGTAGCATGGGGGTCGTCATGGGGGCCGTCAAACACTGCCGCCCGTGCGACCGATCGCGCGCACCCGCAAACTCCCGCGCATGCGCACCCGCGACCGCCTGGAACCGCGCACCGAATTTTGAGGCAGATTTTGACCTGCCCACACTATCTTGCCGCGTTTTTTGCCCGCGGCGATTGATGACAGCAGACAAAAAACGCAGGGAAAAATGCATTTTCTGCCTCCCATTGATTTCGATGGCAGGTCAGAGGCAGAACCGCGGCAAGAAAGGGCGTGCTGCTTTTTCTTTTTTCCGCGACTGGCTCCCATTGATTTCAGACTAAATCAATGGGAGGCGGTTTTGGAAGTTTTTGGTGCTGATTCTGACGCAGTGTCCGAGTCAATATCAAGGGCCAAAAACTCTGTGAACTGGGCCTTATTGTTAGGGCTTATTCAGACGAAGGTGTAATACATCCGTGCAACGCGCGTGATTTTCACGTGGCTCGCACGGACCTATGTTACTCTATGGGGCCGTTCAGACGGTCAGTGATTTTCATGCAGCGTGTGTCCGTGTGTCCGCTGCGTAAAACTCACGACATGTCCGATATTTGTGCATTGTTCGCGCATCACGCACCCATTGAAGTCAATGGGTGCGTGAAAATCACGGCCAGCACTTCCGCAGCCGTATAAACTATGAATGAAAACAGAAAAGCACCGCGTGCTACAAACATACAAACAGAGTGTCATAATGATGGCGGCTGCGCGAAAATCACGCAGCCACGCATCATACGCTGCTGACACACGGAGCGGTTATGACCTTATGCATGCACAAAATGCCATGTTTTGGCGCACACAAAAAGCACATGCTCGTGTGAATCCGGCCTTAGGGTAGGAACACACTAGGCATTAACGCTGCAGTTTTTATGCAACACGTTTTATTGTGGAAAATCCGCAGCGTATTACAGTCGCAGCAGAGTGGATGAGATATGAACAAATCTCATCCACACGCTGCAAAAATAATGGACCTGCAGTGTGACTTTTTAAGCCGCAGCATGTCAATTTATTCTGTGGAATCGCTGCTCCTCTGTCGCGGAAATGCTGCGTTTCTGCCGCAAAAATCACAAATGAGAAAAAATAAAAAAGGCACTTTTTTAAATTTATACAAATTTTAGACTTGCCCCGGCCGTAGTCCTGGTGACGCGATCCTCTATTCTTAGCGCAGCCCCGCCTCCTGTCATGATGTTTCATCCCATGTGACTGCTGCAGGTCACATGGTCTACAGCGTCGTCCCAGGAGGCGGGGTTACGTTCAGAAGAGAGAGATGCGTCACCTAAACTACAGCCGGGGCAAGTCGAAACTTTTATTTCCCTGCAGGATTCCCTGCAGGATTCCCGCAGCGGACACGCCTCACGAAACCTGCGCCACTATTTGGTGCGGTTTTGCTGGCGGAATTCCCTGCGGCTACTGGGGCGGATAAGCTGTGTAGTTTTACTCAGCATATCCGCCTAGTGTGTCCCTTATGATGTCGCTCCTGGAGCTGCTGCCGGTCTCTAAATAGGCAGTTGGTCCAGTAGAATTTGGAATTATTTTTTTTTGTGAACCAGCTTAAAAAAATACAAAACTTTTTTGTTAGAGCCTGTTCACATCACCGTTCGCTTCTGTTCCGTCTGAGGTTTCCGTCGGGTGAACCCCGCAACGGAAAGTGAAAGCTTCCGTTTCCGTCACCATTAGCGCAGTCGACTACGCTATTGATTCCGTCCGAAAACCTGCCGGAACGGTGACGAACGGAAACCATTAGCGATGTTTCCGTCACCATTGAGATCAATGGTGACTGAAACGGAAGCTGTGCTGTCACTTTCACTTTCCGTTGCGGGGTTCACCCGACAGAAACCTCAGACGGAACCCCGGAGCAGAAGCGAACGGTGATGTGAACAGGCCCTAATACAAAAGTTTTGTGTTTTTTTAAGCTGGTTCACAAAAAAAAATAATTCCAAATTCTACTGGACCAACTGCCTATTTAGAGACCAGCAGCAGCTCCAGGAGCGACATCATAAGGGACACACTAGGCGGATATGCTGAGTAAAACTACACAGCTTATCCGCCCCGGTAGCCGCAGGGAATTCCGCCAGCAAAACCGCACCAAATAGTGGCGCAGGTTTCGTGAGGCATGTCCGCTGCGGGAATCCTGCAGGGAAAAAAAAGTTTAGACTTGCCCCGGCCGTAGTTTAGGTGACGCATCTCTCTCTTCTGAACGTAGCCCCGCCTCCTGGGACGACGCTGTAGACCATGTGACCTGCAGCAGTCACATGGGATGAAACGTCATGACAGGAGGCGGGGCTGCGCTAAGAATAGAGGATCGCGTCACCAGGACTACGGCCGGGGCAAGTCTAAAATTTGTATAAATTTAAAAAAGTGCCTTTTTTATTTTTTCTCATTTGTGATTTTTGCGGCAGAAACGCAGCATTTCCGCGACAGAGGAGCAGCGATTCCACAGAATACATTGACATGCTGCGGCTTAAAAAGCCACACTGCAGGTCCATTTTTTTTGCAGCGTGTGGATGAGATTTGTTTAAACCTCATCCACTCTGCTGCGACTGTGATACGCTGCGGATTATCCACAATAAAATGTGTTGCATAAAATCCGCAGTGTTCATGCCTAGTGTGTTCCTACCCTGAGGCCGGATTTACACGAGCGTGTGCTTTTTGTGTGCGCAAAAACGTGGCGTTTTGTGCATGCAAAAGGTCATAACCGCTCCGTGTGTCAGCAGCGTATGATGCGCGGCTGCGTGATTTTCGCGCAGCCGCCATCATTATGACACTCTGTTTGTATGTTTGTAGCACGTGGTGCTTTTCTGTTTTCATTCATAGTTTATACTGCTGTGGAAGTGCTGGCCGTGATTTTCACGCACCCATTGACTTCAATGGGTGCGTGATGCTCGAACAATGCACAAATATCGGACATGTCGTGAGTTTTACGCAGCGGACACACGGACACACGCTGCGTGAAAATCACTGACCGTCTGCACGACCCCATAGAGTAACACAGGTCCGTGCGAGGCGCGTGAAAATCACGCGCGTTGCACGGATGTATTACACGTTCGTCTGAATAAGCCCTAACAATAAGGCCCAGTTCACACAGTTTTTGGCCCTTGATATTGACTCGGACACTGCGTCAGAATCAGCACCAAAAAACTTCCAAAACTGCCTCCCATTGATTTAATCTGAAATCAATGGGAGCCAGTCGCGGAAAAAAGAAAAAGCAGCACGTCCTTTCTTGCCGCGGTTCCGCCTCTGACCTCCCATCGAAATCAATGGGAGGCAGAAAATGCATTTTTTGCTGCGTTTGTCTGCTGTCCTCAATCGCAGCGGGCAAAAAACGCAGCAAAAAACGCGGCAAGATAGTGTGGGCAGGTCAAAATCTGCCTCAAAATTCTTTAAGGAATTTTGAGGCAGATTTTTTCGGCCTGCAAAATACTCTGTGTGAACAGGGCCATACATAAACAGCACTTTGAGACACTTTACTCACCGTGTCAGAAGAGCTGCTCCCACTCCAGTCCTCTTCAGGTGATGTCTTCGGTCCAGATGTCATCCTTCACCTTCACCTCCAGGCTCCAGAAAATGGCGGGGATCGTAGAACTGCCGCCGCGCAACAACTAGACTCCTCCCCCTCTCCTTACGCAGCCACACTCTGGAGAAGGAGGAGGAGGCGGAGTCGGACGAGGAGGCGGAGTCGGACGAGGAGGCGGAGTCGGACGAGGAGGAGGACGAGGAGGACGAGTCAGAGGCGGGCCAGCAGGTAAGTAGACTGCGCCGCTGTCCAGTGTGGCTGTGCTGTCCTGTCCTTCCCCCTGGATCTTGTGTTGCGGGCGCACCGCCTCCCTCTCAGCGGCGCGCCTGGACACGCGCGCTTGCGGTCGTTCGCGCGTTCGCTCGCGGTCGTTCGCGCGCTCGCTCGTACGCGCGCAAGCGGGCGGTGTTTCGCGGCGGTGATAAGAGGGGGGCCCGCAGCTCACGGCGGTGTTAAACGAGAGTGGGGCCCGCAGCTCACAAAATTGTTTTGGTGAAAAAAACAGGCCCCATTGCAGGGGCCTGTTTTTTTCTACCAAAGGCAAGTCGCGGCAGTTGCCGGGCCCCCCTTTCAATTAAGTTTGGCCGGGCCCCCTACACTACTACCCCTAATACCCCCCTGATGGCGGCCCTGACACCAGTACCCATGTACCAGTACGAGGTACCAGTACAGAGACCCCCAAACCAGACTGCATCCTGGATTACAATAGGTACATGGGAGGGTTGGACTTGTCAGATCAAGTCCTGAAGCCCTACAGCACCATGCTATATGTAAAAGAAGTTGGCCGTGCACATCATACCGATGGATTTGTACTGTGGATAGGCCATCAATGTTTAGGGACTGCACAACCCCTTTAAGCCTACGATTTAGGAGGCTTAGAGGGCCCATGAGACAGGATCACAGATTGTGTGATCCTGTCTGCTGGGCCCTGTATGTAAGCCAATCACATGGTAGGCTTAGATACATGGCCCATGCGTGATCCTGTCTGCTGGGCCATGTATCTAAGCCAATCACATGGTAGGCTTAGATACATGGCCCATGCGTGATCCTGTCTGCTGGGCCCTGTATCTAAGCCAATCACATGGTAGGCTTAGATACATGGCCCATGTGTGATCCTGTCTGATGGGCCCTGTATATAAGCCTACCACACTGTAGGTTTAGATACATGGCCCATGCGTGATCCTGTCTGCTGGGCCCTGTATCTAAGCCAATCACATCGTAGGCTTAGATACATGGCCCATGTGTGATCCTGTCTGATGGGCCCTGTATATAAGCCTACCACACTGTAGGTTTAGATACAGGGTCCAGCAGACAGTAATCTTATACTGTATAAGATTACTGTCTGCTGGACCCTGTATCTAAGCCTACCTTGTGGTAGGCTTAGATACAGGGTCCCACAGACAGTATCACACATGGGCTCTGTATCTAAGTCTAACACATGTGTTACTAATCGTGTTTTTTTGTGTGTTTTCTTACAGGTTTGGTCATTGGACTACGTCGGATTCCAGGACTACTTCGATGATGGCTTTTTTTTTTATTATCAATAAAATGGTTGATGAGGGTTGTGTGGGTTTTTTTTTTATTTCAATAAAATATTTTTTCTATGTCTTTGATTTTTTTTAAACTATATTACTACCGCCTTAGTAATGGCCTCCGGCTGATTGACAGCATCCATTGCTAAGGCGGGGCTTAGTGTTAGCCGGTGCAGAGGCTAACACTAACCCCCATTATTACCCCGGTACCCACCGCCACCAGGGGTGCTGGGAAGAGCCGGGTACGATCCAGTACCTGACCATCTGTAGTGATGGTCGGCTACCGGGGCGGCCGCAGGCTGGTAGTATCAAGAGGGGAAAGCCCAAAAACAGTGGCCCTTCCCACCCTGGTAATGCTAGCCTGCTGCTGCTTTATTGTATCTGGCTGGTTATGAAAAATGGGGGGGACCCCACGTCATTTAAAAAAATAAAAATAAAAAAT
Organism: Rhinoderma darwinii; assembly: GCF_050947455.1. NCBI lineage: Eukaryota > Metazoa > Chordata > Amphibia > Anura > Rhinodermatidae > Rhinoderma > Rhinoderma darwinii. Next base: position 307,951,525 of record NC_134690.1, on the reverse strand, counting down.
AATTGGAAAGACTGATGGCGGGTCCCCCCCCCAATTTTCATATCCAGCCAGATACAACACAGCAGCAGCAGGCAGCATTACCAGGGTGGTAGGTGCCACTGTTTTTGGCCTTCCCCAGCCTAATACTACCAGCCTGCGGCCGCCCCGGTGCCTGACCATCACTGCAGATGGTCGGTACTAGTTCGTACCCGGCTCTTCCGAGTACCCCTGGTGGCGGTGAGTACCGGGGTAATAATGGGGGGTTAGTGTTGGACTCTGCACCTGCTAACATTAAGCCCCGCCTTAGTAATGGAGGTTGTCAATCAGCCAGCGGCCGTTACTTAGGCGGTGATAATAAAGTTTAAAAAGATACAAGCACATAGAAAAAATATTTTATTGAAATAAAAAAACAACCCTCATTAACCATTTTATTGAGAATAAAAAAAACGCCGTCATTGAAGTCCTCGTATCCGAAGTCCAACAACCGAACCTGTAAAAAAACACAAACGCACAAAACGCACCTGTATCTAATCCTATCATGTGTGATACTGTCTGCTGAGCCGCTGTATCTAATCCTATCATGTGTGATACTGCCTTCCGAGCCACTGTATCTAATCCGATCATGTGTGATACTGTCTGCTGGGCCCTATATCTAATCCGATCATGTGTGATACTGTCTGCTGGGCCCTATATCTAATCTAATCATGTGTGATACTGTCTGCTCAGCCACTGTATCTAATCCTATCATGTGTGATACTGTCTGCTGAGCCACTGTATCTAATCCTATCATGTGTGGTACTGTCTGCTGAGCCACTGTATCTAATCCTATCATGTGTGATACTGTCTGCTGAGTCATTGTATCTAATCCTATCATGTGTGATACTGTCTGCTCAGCCACTGTATCTAATCCTATCATGTGTGATACTGTCTGCTCAGCCACTGTATCTAATCCTATCATGTGTGATACTGTCTGCTCAGCCAATGTATCTAATCCTATCCATAGTTTATAGGGTCGTAGTGCTATAGATATGCTGTCTCCTATACACACATTTTTTGGGGGGCGGACACATATGTATTGGGGCTATTTCCCCTGACATTTTAAGCCCTGAGGGTATGTTCATACGGCAGCGTCCGTTACGGCTGAAATTACGGTGCTGTTTTCAGGAGAAAACAGCACCGTAATTTCAGCCGTAATAGCATGTGCAGGCGTCTTTCGCTGCGTCCATTACGGACGTAATTGGAGCTGTTTTTCCATGGAGTCCATGGAAAACGGCTCCATTTACGTCTGAAGAAGTGACAGGCACTTCTTTGATGCGGGCGTCTTTTTTACGCGCCGCCTTTTGACAGCGGCGTGTAAAAAAAATGACCGTCGGCACAGAACATCGTAAGACCCATTCAAATGAATGGGCAGATGTTTGCCAACGCTGTTGAGCCGCATTTTCAGACGTAATTCAATGCTAAAACGCCCGAATTACGTCCGTAAATAGGGTGTGTGAACCCAGCCTTAGTGACGCCCCGGCTGCTAGTGCTGCATTGTTGGGTCACTTAGGAGAGTTTGCGGGGGGGGGGGGCTCAATAAGAATTTTTGCATCGGGGCCCATGAGCCTTTAGCTACGCCCCTGCACAGAAGAACATTTGTGAGACGCAGAACAACTGAAAAGATGCTGGAAGAGTGCCTGACGCCATCTGTCAAGCATGGTGGAGGTAATGTGATGGTCTGGGGTCTGATGGTCAAACCCGACATGGAGGAGAGAGCGTAATAACTTCATGTAGGTAGCCATATATTCCTCATAAGACGTGAAGTACAGTGAAAGTGGAGCACCTCATGGAGCCCCTCTAAGTAGTTTATAGGGGAAATATATTGTAAGCTTGTCCCTAATATATATCCAGAACTCAAATCACCGCCAGCATTGTCCGCAGGATCCAGGCCGTGAATGGAGGGAAGTGAAAACTGCTGTCATGGCCGGTCACACTTTATGGCAGCCCCTATGCTCTCTCCATTCACAGAATACAGGGGGCCATAAATGTGGGCATCAATGTGAAATGTAATATCCCTGCAGCTGCGGAGCCCAAAAAAGCCGCCCTCTTCTATCAAGATGTTATCCTTCTTTTCTGTCATTTCTTAGTGACAATTAATATGGCCACAAGGAACTGCCGCCCAGCTTTCCCAGGCTCCTGAATGGCAACATTACCTCATTATCCGTCATGTCACTGTATAACGGGGTGATTTGGCCATACACCACAGATTATACAACAATAGTGGCTGCTGTTGGTCATCTGCGGCGCTTTCATACCTGCCAAATAATGAGCTCAATGCATTTTTAGTAGATCATTATTGCGCAAAGGAGGGGGTTTGCCTGAAATATTGATCAAGTGGCCTTATAGGTCGATTCACACAATGCAGTCAAATTGTGGTTTATTGCTTTGTGGCAGTAAGCTGCGATATGACGCACTGTGTGAATAGACTCATATACTGTGAATAGACTCATTCACTATGCAGACAGTAAGATTTAATTTGACTCCCACCTTCTCTCAGCTGGAGGACGCTAAGCAACTAGTCACGGACTCCATAACGGCGGGCATCATCTGTGACCTTGGCTCCGGCAGTGGCGTGGATCTTTGTGTCATTACACGTGAAGGGGCACAGGTATTAAGGGGTTACACCGAAATGGAGGCCAAGGGAAAAAGGTAAAATAATATAAGAGGCCATATACATATATAGGGTACCCCCATATCAATGCTACCTCGCTGACAATGTAATGTTGATGGTGGCAGTGTCCCCTGAAATCTCTTGTGGGGGAGAACAAGGATCGTCCATAATGGAGGGTTTATGTTTTAATCACTGTATAATGAAAAGTTCTGCAACTTTCTAATATACTATCAGCTCTAACTCCTCACCCAGTTCAAGATTTCTGCTTGCTTGCAGTGAATGGAAATATTAATTGTTTACATCCAGAAAATGAAAATCCGTTCTGACCTAACTCTGCTAGGGTCTATTCACATGGTGCAGTCAAATCGCGGTTTATATTTGTGATTACCATAACAATTTCATGGCAATGCACCACAACTTGATCACACCGTCTGACTGTGACAAGCAACGCACATTTTCAGCTTGACATAATGGGTTGCAACTATGCATGCTCCATTCACTGATAGCAAGCAGATATCTTGGAAATGATGAGAATTGAAGTACAAAGCACATTAGAAAGCTGCAGAACTTACATAAAACCCTGCAGTGCGTACATAGAATCAGCCCCTACGGCTGCTATGGTGCCCATGGGTCGGGGGCTCAGGTTAGCTCTACACTTATGATTGGTGTGGTGTCAGCTCCCAATGGGGGGGTCTTCTGCTGGATCTTCAGGGCCAACCGCAGGATCTTCTGGTGGGCCAGTACGACCCTGGGTGTGAATATACCATGAGCCATAATGTGAACATGTCCTGCCCCGTCCCCTATACATGCCCCCGCTGCGGACACTCCATCAGATGGTACCAATGTCGCATGGTCTACGTATAATCCTTCTCCCTACTCTCATCCCAGGTTCGCTTCTTATCGTTACCTGCGGGGCACCACCGCCGTCCTGAGCGAAACCGTAACTCGCTGCGATCTGGTGGAAGAAACCGTTCAACGAATGGACACGGCATAACCGGATCTGAGAGGGGAGGGGGCACGATGTACCAATATGATCCGCTTCATTATTACTAATAGTCGTGGGTTCAACCCGTACACGACAAAACCTGATTCTGCCGCCAAATCGCTTCACAATAGAGACAAGACGATACTGCGCTGCCTGCTGGACTGTTCTCTATCCATACGCCTATAATCAATATATTACATAATCTTGTTCTCTGCGGGGCCGGCCTCATATATGGGATTCGGATTCCCATCATTCACACAAGGATTTAATATGTGGGAACTTTCATATAATAAAGAATAAAACTACAACAACCAGGTCATTTGACGTCTGTATAAAAATAAAGATGAGTCAGGTCGCGCGGCGCACGTGATGTAAATACACTGAAATTCCCTTAATCCGGCTTCCGATCATCCAGAAAATCTGATAATTCAGCACTTGTTTCCAGAACAGTCTTGTATATTCACAAGACGCCTCAGGGACGCAGCAATGTTACATGACTGTAGTGCACAACGTACGGAAAATTCCTTTAATCTGGCATCAATGGGACTTTATAGGTACTCGATTATCAGACGACACACAAAGGTATATGAAACTGACTTGTAAGCAGTCATAACTTGAAGCTCCCAATGTAAATCTGTATCAGGGACCCCCAATTATCATGTCCATGTATAGTACTGGAGTCCTCTAATGTGGCATGTCGGCCCCCCACTCCTCAGGGCCCAGCTTCACCCTTTCCATTATTTCAGAACAACATTTCCTTAGAGGAATTTCTTCATTGGTTCCACATTATACAGATTTGTGCTGGAAACAAGAGCCAGATCATCAGACGTTCTGGATTATCAAGTGCCGGATTAAATTACATTGGATTTTAGTGAGTGAAAAGTCGACTAGCAAACACTATGGGCAATACATCTTCTTACACTGATCCCAGATCTCCAACATATTCTAAAAGACACTTAAAGAGGCTCTGTCACCACATTATAAGTGGCCTATCTTGTACATGATGTGATCCGCGCTGTAATGTAGATTACAGCAGTGTTTTTTTATTTAGAAAAACGATTATTTTTGACGGAGTGATGACCTATTTTAGATTTATGCTAATGAGTTTCTTAATAGACAACTGGGCGTGTTTTACATTTTAGCCAAGTGGGCGTTGTGGAGAGAAGTGTATGACGCTGACCAATCAGCGCCATACACTTCTCTCCATTCATTTACTCTGCACATAGTGATCTTACTAGATCACTATGTGCAGCCACATACACACACATTAACGTTACTGAAGTGTCTTGAGAGCTAATAGACATCACCTCCAGCCAGGACGTGATGTCTATTCAGAATCCTGACACTTCGCTAATGTTTGTGTGGGATTTACAGCACAGCACAACGAGATCTCGCTGTAAATGACAGCCCAGCGTGATCTCGATAAACTGTGTTGTAAGTCAAACTCAAACGTTACTGAAGTGTCGGGATTGTGATTAGACATCACGTCCTGGCTGGTAGTGATGTCTATTCACTGTCAGGACACTTGAGTAACATTAGTGTGTGTATGTGTCTGCACATAGAGATCTAGTAAGATCAAGATGTGCTGTGTAAATGAATGGAGAGAAGTGTATGACGGGGGCGTGGCTTGGACATGGCGCTGACCAGACGTGCTGCTTGAGAGCTCCGTTCCTGCACTTCCCTAACCCACTCATAAGCACATTAATAAGTATCATTCTATCACCCTGATGGTCAGGAAATCCAAGGCCTCCACGGGGAATCCTTACTGTACACGGCAGATGTCTTCAGCCGGCTCTATCCAGAGATTTCTGACCGACGCTGCATCTGGAACATCATCTAAGATGGCGCCGCTGGAGGGGAGGCGTGATGGCGCCGGGACTTCGCTTTCAGAGGGGCTATCATCTGCAGCCGGCGTCGCTGCATCAGGTACCGCTAGTGCCTTCCCCTCGATATCGGGCTCTCAGGGGCAGTTTCCCTCCTTGCTGGATGGGATTGAGCCGAGCTCTTCTGGGGCTGAGATGGCGCTGCCTGCGCGGGATTGCTCGCCACGTGGTGCCTGTCATGGCGGCCAGGTTTCTCCCTTATCCTCCCCACATGTGCGGGGGCCTGCAATGCTGTCTTCTACCTCTCCCAGAGATATGGCTGTTCATCCCTCCTCTCACATAGGGGGTTCTGCTGTCCTAGGGGATGATTTACAGGGCTTGAGACAGCAGTTATCAGCATTGCCCACTAAACAGGACATGGAACGTTATGTAAACCGTCTGGAGACGACATATAAATCGGAAATACAATCTCTTACTACCAATTTATCTCAATTGTCCGATCAAGTACAGCGGATGGAAAGCGATGTATCCAGTATTACTCAGCAACAAGTTTCTCATGCCGACCGATTGGATCAGCACTCTCAGCAGATCCACACATTATTTAATCTTGCTGAGGATCATGAGAATCGGAATCGCCGTAATAATATTCGGCTGCGGGGCATTCCTGAGGATATCTCTCCGGGTCAACTTATTCCTGCTCTACAGTCTCTGTTTAATTCTTTACTCGGGCGCCCTGCTGATGATCCTCCGGAGCTGGATAGAGCTCACAGGACTCTAGGTCCGCGCAACCCGGATCCTGATAGGCCTAGAGATGTGCTATGTCGTGTCCATTTTTTCTCTCTTAAGGAGCAGATCATGAGGAAGGCCCGGGATAAAGGCGAGGTGTTATTACAGGGAGTCAAGATCCAGCTACTGTCTGATTTGTCCAGGATGACTTTGGACAAGCGCCGAGTGCTACGTCCTTTGCTGGATGCCTTGAGAGAACATGAGATCTCCTACTCTTGGGGTCACCCCTTTCAATTGCAGGTTCGCAGGAACGGGGCACTGCTGAGTGTTCGTGAACCGGGGGATGTTCCAGATTTCTGCGAGGCTCTCCGTTTGCCTAGAGTCTCTCTCCCTGATTGGCCTTATGTTCCCATCCCGCCGCCGCGTCCACGATCACGCAGGCGAGGTCGTTCTCCTGCCTCTCCTATGAGGCGTCATGATGGTCGGCCTGTGGAGCCGATGTGATGCCCTTTTTAATGTCTCTTAATTGCAGCCTGCTGTCGGAGCCTAATTACAATGGTTATTGTGTTTATCAGCTGAAGCAATTGTATGCGGAGTTACATATGGTCATTACTGAATAGGTCTGCATTATGTATCACAGGTGATTGCTGTTGGAGACCTGGTGGCTATATAGGTCGATTGCCGTTAACACGCCACAATCGTGAATGTATTATTATTTTTATTATTTTTCTTTATTGCTAACCTGTTTGCACATTTATGCTGACAATGAATGTATGCAGGGGTGTTCGCTGTTGGGGTTTCTTTAGGGCCCTACTAACAACGTAACTCTTATTTAATTATTTTTGGGTATCACACTAAGTGCCTTGGTTTTCCTTTCTTGTGTGTTATATCGTTATTTGCTATATAAAATTTGCTGGGTTGGGGGGTGCGGGGCACTGGCTAGACCTTGTCCTGACACTCCTCCTCTTAGGGTTTCACTGGTTATATCCGGTGTATATTGGATTGTTTCTCCTTGATTAGATCAAGGAGTGGGTGCTTGTTCACCCGCTTGTTTGTCCTCGTTGTCGTGTCTCCCTTCCTTGTCTGTCTTGTCCTTCTCTTCACTGTTGTAGCACATTTCTTGATTTGCTAGACATACGTGCGTTGGAAATGGCGCAGCTGAAAATCTGTACCTTTAATGCTAGAGGGCTTAATGTCCCCGAAAAGCGTTCGCAGATATTGTACAACATGCACAAAGAACGTGTGAATATCCTGTTTTTACAGGAGACTCATTTTCAGGTGGGCCACACTCCACAGTTTACAAATCGTTATTATCCAGTCTGGTTCCACAGTACCAACCCGGAATCCAAGTCCAAGGGTGCTAGTATTTGTATCCACAAGTCACTCTCTCATAAACTGGTAGACGTTCTGCTTGACCCGGGTGGTCGTTATGTGTTTCTTAAACTGTCCATTCGGAATAAGCTGTTCACCTTAGCTAATTTGTACCTCCCCAATCAGGATCAGGCGCGAGTGTGCTGCAGGTATTTGCGGAAATTGGAGGAGTTCACGGAGGGAGTTTTGATTGTGGGCGGTGATTTTAACCTGACGTTCGATGCCAGGCTTGACACCTCCTCGGGCAGGTCAGCGGTTCCGAAGTCCCACTTGGGAGCCTTGAAAACTGTGATGCATTCCATGCAATTGATTGACGTGTGGAGGATCCTGCATCCTCAGGCAAGAGAATACACTTACTTCTCCCCGCTACACAATATGTATAGTAGATTGGACGCCTTTCTTATTAGCCACCATTTGCTTACCTGGCATCCTATTTCTGAGGTGGGCCCTATGGTTTGGTCGGATCATTCCCCTGTATTTCTGACACTTACGTTTCCTAGTTCAGTACCCAATTTCCAATCTTGGAAACTTAACGATAATCTATTGTGTGACTCAGTGTGTGTGTCAGCTCTTAAGGACTCGCTAAACGTTTTTTTTGAGGTACATACACGTGACACCACCCCATTACCGTTACAGTGGGAGGCGCTAAAGTGTGTAGTCAGGGGAGTCCTGATCCAGCATGGGGCTCGTTTGAAGCGGGAAAAAGGGGTGGCCATTACGCGGCTCCTTGCTCAGATACGGGACCTTGAATCCCGTCATAAGCGAGTGCTTTCCTCACAGATATTTGCGGAACTTACTGCAGCGAGAGAATCCTTGCGGTCTTTGATAGACCAGTCACACGCTCGATTCAGGGACCGTATGCGAAAACACTCGTACGAATTTGCAGATAAATGTGGCAGGTCTCTGGCACGGATACTACATCCTCGCACCCAGGCGTCATATATCCCTAAAATTACTTCTCCTTCGGGCGGTGAGGTTCATGATCCGGTGGGCATCACTGATTGCTTCAGACAGTATTACTCGGCATTATACAATCTTAAAGGCCATTTTCATGATATGCAGGCGGATGCGTTGCGTGATAAAATAGACCGTTATGTGCACGACACTGCGCTACCGTCCCTGGGGGACGGGGAGGCTTTGGGACTTGAGGAAGATTTTCTGGAAACGGAGGTGGAGCGCGCTATTGGAGATTCCCCCTTGGGCAAAAGTCCAGGACCCGATGGGTTTAATAATAAATTCTACAAGACATTTAAGGATCAATTGGCTCCGTTCTTGACCAAAGTTTTTAATTCAGTGTCTTCCTCATGTCCCTTTGCACCCCAATCCCTTGAGGCTCATATTACCCTTTTACCAAAACCGGGCAAAGATCCGACGGCGTGCGCAAACTTCCGACCAATATCATTGATAAATGTTGACGTTAAGATTTTTGCGAACTTGCTGGCCTCTCGACTCTCGCCTCCCTTACACGATTTGGTCACAGATGACCAGGTGGGGTTTGTGCGTGGTAGAGAAGCACGGGACAACACTAACAAGACCCTACTTTTAACATCATACTGCCAATCCCATAAGATACCGATGTGTTTACTCTCGGTCGATGCGGAAAAAGCATTTGACAGGGTACATTGGGTGTTTCTCCGCAGTGCCCTGACACAGGTTGGCCTAGGCGCCATTATGGTGGATAGGATTATGGCATTATATCATGGGCCTACGGCACGGGTTCGAGTTAATGGTCTGTTATCTGAATCTTTGTCTATTTCTAATGGCACGAGGCAGGGGTGCCCACTCTCACCTTTACTCTATGTTTTGGTCATGGAACACCTGGCCGTGGCACTGCGGAACAACCCTAATGTTAATGGTGTCTGTGTTGGCGCAAAACATCACAAATTAGCATTGTATGCCGATGATCTCCTGGTATACATTACGACTCCCATGGTTTCCTTGCCATCTTTGACCGGGGAATTTGAGCGGTTTGGCCATGTGAGCAATTTCAAAGTCAATTATTCCAAATCGGAGGCATTGAATATATCTCTCGATACTGCCTTAGCCACCCATCTCGCTCGAGTTTTCCCGTTCAAATGGCAATCTAAATCTCTAAAATATCTGGGGGTGCAAATTCCCATACACCAGTCGGATTTGTTCGCTCTAAATTACACACCCATCCTGCAGCGCACCTTGAAGGATTTAATGGCGTATGGTGGGAGTCGCATATCGTGGTTTGGGCGCATTAACGCTGTAAAAATGGACATCCTACCCAAATTCCTTTACATATTCCAAACCGTCCCTATCATAATTCCAACGAGCTTCTTCCAAATATTGCATAGGGCCATAACTAAATTTGTTTGGGGCTCCTCTAAGCCTCGTGTTCGTTTTACTGTCCTTAGTCGACCGAAAATTGAGGGGGGGGGGCAGGATTGCCGGATTTTAAATGCTACCACCAAGCTGCGTTACTGATGCGATTGGTAGACTGGTTCCAGGTGCGGGTAAGCAATGGGTGCGCATTGAGAAGGCTATGTCTCCCATTGCACTGTCGTCTCTGCCTTGGTTGTCTGCTTCTCAGCGGCCTACATCTTCTCTGCCTTCCCTCACACGTCAGTTTCTTGTAGTCTGGGAGCGGATCATTGCTACGATGGACATTGTTCACCGTCCAGGTCCTCTAAATCCTCTGTTTGATGATCCTTCCTTCTCTCCGGCGGTGGGTGTGGACACATTCCTCTGTTGGGAGAGACAGGACGGTGGTTTCTTGGCTAAGACTCTTACACCTGAGGGTACAATATTGTCACAGTCTGAGGTCTCTGGGGCCTGCCCGGGGGGACGTCCGGTTTGGTGGTCCTATTTTCAGTTGTGCTCCTATCTTTTTTCAATGGGCGACCGTTGTGCTTTGCTGCAGGATAAGACTCCTCTGGAACACTACTTGTTGTTGACCACTGCCCCCTCTCATGTGCTGTCCTTTTTACACAGGATCCTTCTACCTAAATACGATTACTCTCAGCTGACATTCACTACCGCATGGGATGAGGAATTGGGGACTAGACACTCTGCTGAGGAGTGGGGCACATCTTTCTTCCTGGCGCATAAGCTACCGACCTCGTGCTTTGCTCAGGAAAAAAATTATAAGATTCTCACTAGATGGTATCGCTGTCCTTGTTTGCTGCATAGGATATTCCCTGATGTACCTGATGAGTGCTGGAGGTGTGGGGAGGCTCCTGGAACCATGCTGCACATTTGGTGGGATTGTCCCAAACTTCGTCCCTTTTGGGGAAAGATTTTTGATCTCGGTAATAAACTTTGTCATACTGAGGTTCAGACCTCGGCCTCCATTGGTTTACTTTCCATGGTTCCGGGATCACTCTCACACCTCAAAAAGAGTGTCTTTCGGCATTTTTTAACCGCAGCAAGAGCAGTGATTCCTCGTCATTGGAAATCTAGCACTGTGCCTTCCCTGAAGGAATGGGTGACGGAGGTGAACGGAATTATGAGGATGGAGGAGTTGATGTCTGCTGATCAGGGTACAGCTGAGCTCTTTGTCCGCACCTGGGCAGTGTGGTGTGGATTCCGGGGTGGTGATGATTTACCTCTCTGGCTGGATGGCCTTTTTTGAATACCTATATCAAGTCTACCTTTTGCGTGCTATGTCCGTATGTGTTTCCCTTTGTTGTCTTGTGTCTGTGTTAGTCTGTCGTATAATGTGCACTTTTATGCGATAATTGTCATCCACCTGTGGGGACTGGTTTCCCTAAATAATGCACTATCTTTGCTGCACTTATGATATTGTTATTTTCACTGCATTTTTATTTCGTTTTTGCTTACTGACTAGGAGGTTGCCTCCTTCTACTGTTCTATGTCTTTGCATATGTTAGGTGATATTGAAGTGGTTATATTGCACTGTGTGTGAATTTTGCAAATGTATGAAACCATGTATATGCTGTTATGTTGTGTATATTCTCAAAAATAAAAATCTTTGATAAAGAAAAAAAAAAAGAGAGAAGTGTATGACGCTGATTGGTCACTGATTGGTCAGCGTCATACACTTCTCTCCACAACGCCCACTTGGTCATATAGTGAAACACACCCAGTTGTCAATTGAGAAACTCATTAGCATAAAGCTAAAATAGGTCATAACTCTGTAAAAAATGATTGCTTTTCTAAATAAAAAACTGCTGTAATCTACATTACAGCGCCGATCACATCATGTACAAGATAGACCACTTATAATGTGGTGACAGAGCCTGTTTAAAGGAATAGTCCACCAAGGCTCCCTTTTTAGCTGAAAATGTTTCACACGCCCCTTTCTGGGTGACCAGCAAAGTCCCTGAATAACAGACGCCCCTTTTATACAGTATAGCAGTCACTAATCCCCTTAAAGGGGCAGTCCAATGTCAAGTCCGTATTTCACACCGAATAACCACCTCTGTAAATTGAAAGCTGAAGGCATGCCTGGAAGAAGTAAACCAGCCAAATATGTTTGGTACACAGCTTCCCTCTCTCAGCCAGGAGGAAGACTGAAAATGTTTATTCAGAACAAAGAAACACAGAAAGAGACACATGCCTCCTCCCCAGACATGTGGGAGTGCCCAAGCCCCCACCAGTTTCTCAGACTCACTCTTCTTGCATTCCAGGGGGCGGTGTCTTCCATAGGTGTGTCCGACATGAACAAAGAACTTATTATATATGTCAGTATATTACACAAAGAACTGAAAGGTATATACATATGTGTGAGGATAATATTTTTCAAACAATATACATAGTAATGATCCCTGACAGTCCCCCCTAAAAATATTATTACTCTATCCCTGAGTCTTGCCTAGCAACCTATCACTGACCACTCGAACCAGGCGGGTAGGGGTTTTGGATTTCTTCACCAGCTTGAGACGAGCTACTCCTGATGAGTAACCCCCCTTTGTACCTGGACTTCCAAGGTGTCGGAGTGGTCCTAACTTTCCCTATTCTCCTCTGGATACAGGATGGTTGTCTTGATATAATCTACAAACCGCTGCTGGTTGTAATATATATATATATATAATTAATCCGGTCTACATTTTTATTAACAGTAATAATTGTCGCACTGTCATTTACTGTCCTAATGGGACTTTACCCCTGCAGATATGACAGGTCATGGGCAGCACAGTGATCTTCACCTCACACCTCCACATAAAACTCCTCAGATTGTAATTTGCAGCACCGTGGCATATTTACACACATTATAATTATAAACCTCAGACATTATGAACAATAGGGCCTCAACTAATAATCATAATGCTATCACCCTCAGGTTTCGGGCCCCATCAGTTCATTGCCAGTCCTGTACACCATCGTCTTCTTCTTCTCCTGTCTTCTGCTCTTCACTGACTGTCACCCTCAGGGTAACCCACACAATTGTGGAGTCAGACTACGTTGGTGTCCAGTGGGGGAGTTATTATTACCCCCTCCTAGTCACTTACTTATCAAAATACTTGATCCTGCTGACGGATTCACTCAGGTCTTTGGTCTTTACTTTGATCTTTTCTGATGTCATCAGGACTTGGTTTGGTCCTTCTCATCTGTCCGACACCGTCTCCTTTAGTTTACGTCATCAGACTGTACATAGCACCTCATGCTGTGAGCCTGGGGTGAGATCCCACGTAGGCGGATTAGTGGAGTTGTATTGTGACTATCACGAACCCTCCGCATCTGTACTCTTTCTCTGGCAAGTTACTTGTCTGGGCGGCCGCTTAGAATTGTGACACTGCCGTCTGTTCATGATAAACGCGTTGTAGTGGCTCAGGCTGCGCCTGCCGCATCTCAGTGATGGAGTTCATCATATTAAAAGTCTCTTAGTTCATATTTACTGGCACTTGCTGGGGACCCCCAACTCTTGTCAATTGTTAAAATAAATACTAATCTGGTGATAACATCATCCGCATAAACTATAAACGTTGTTCTAAGTACATACAATAATGTCAGGCCCTTAAACGACATCAAACACCTTTATATAAGGAAAAAAACAAAATAAAACTTCTCTGTTACAATGGACATGGCACCTAGAAGATGTGTAATTATTGGGTACTTCATTTGCACTTGGTGATACTCTTTCAGCAGGATTTGTACCTTGATCTCAGCTGATTGCCTAGAACATCTCCACCTCACAGAAACATACACAGATTCCACATGTTTATTTGACAAGTGTCTCAAACCAATTTTTTCTTACTCTAATCTGGTTCGTTCTACCTGGGAAGGCCTCTCAAGGTCGGTTCTCTTTGTGGGAGGCGGGTATGATAAGGTTGGCACCGGTCTGTCTGGACTGTTCTGTAGGCAAATCAAACAGCTCTAACAGAATTTAGCAGCAACAGCTGTAAAACCTGGGACATACCAATTAGATCTTACCAAATCGATCCTTGCAGTCTTGGGGCATATGTGAGGTCATACACCATCAATGCAAAAGCCATCAAGAGTGCATTGGGTGTTACCGGTTCACATTCCTTTATCCGTCCACATTCTGTTAGAATCTGGTTCTCACGCCTTCCGCTCCCAGTTGGACTCTTCCTGTGGAGAACAAGCTTTTCATAGCCTAATCAGTAATTGATCTTAATCAGATAATTAACTTGAAGAAAAACATAAACAATGACAGATTTATGTTAAACGTTCAAACTGGTCAGTAACTAAAACTGATACCTACAAACTGATTTCTCTTTCCTTTATATATATATCTATACATACACATATATACACTGCACAGAATTCTCTGCTCTAAAATTTCCCTTTCACAACAAAAATAAAAAGAAACAAATAAAAATGTTTTCGAATGGGAATATTCCGCTTCTGTACCTTTTATCTGACGCATGACTCTAATAGTCCAATGCTAAGGCTGGTCTAGAACTTTACATAAAACTTAACCTCAGTATTTAATATTCCCACAACACTTCTTAAATACAGTTATTAAACAAACTAACTTTGGGATAACATCTGGAGAACTGCTGATATCTTATTGTACAAACATCAGGTCAATACTTGGGATAACATTGTTCCCCCGTCACTTACACACAACATCTGCAGTGGGGAGGATACAGGCCGGGCTTCAGACCCCCCTGAGAACAGGTCTACACACACGAGCACATTGTCATACACTTCTACCTCAGGTAGTTGTATGTTCTGCAGTCGCTGGAACTGGTAATCTGGCCGGGCTGCACTTTTCACAGGTACCTTTGCTGTTTTACCTATGTCATGCCATACGCACATCATGCCGGCTGCTTCAAACCTAGTGGTGGCATTATTGTATCCAGGGACAAGCCAATTTACTGACACCTGGCTGCACATACCCTTGTTGTCAGGTCTGTCTTCTCTCACTCTCTCAATTGACTTACCCGATGATCCAATAAAGTTCCTACTACCAATGGGCCCATAATTGTGGGCGATGCCAAAAGCGTACCTAGAGTCAGTATAAATGTCGGCCGTCTTACCTTTTGCCAGGTTACAAGCCTCAGCGAGCACCTCCAGCTCCGCTCCTTGAGATGAACAAGAAGGTGAGAGTGGTTTCTGGGTAATTTACCTGGTGCCTCGTATCCTGTCTTGTACATACTGTATAATAAAATCTCTTTATTACAAATTTACATTAGAAACCCATGTCGCATATAGATAGAACATCTCAAAGGGGTGGCGTCTTCATCCTCTAAAATAAAACCAAATGTTATACACTTCTCCACACTCATCTGATAATCCAGAACACTTTGAGAATCTCACTTTTATCAGGTTCTGCAAATACTTGATTAATACAAAGACAAATAAAAAATAAAAGAAATTCCTAAAAACTTTACATCAAATTAACAATGTCCAGACAATTTTTGTTTTGCCTTCTCCCCCATCTAAATCCATAAAGACTCGTGTGGGTGACGTCACCTCTGCCTCATGTGTAAATTTGCTGGAGGGGGATGGTCTTTTACACAATACCTCATATTGGATGGAGACTACAGCACAGCTTACCCAGTGCCGTATTTACTGTTCTGGAAAGATCTGGAACCATCTACACAGAAAAACCTCAACATTTAGGTTACTCTCATACACATTTAATCTGGATTACTCATTGGGGTCTCTTACACATTTTTAGATCTCCTGAAACCAAATTAATTAATTCAAAACAAACCAAAATTGTACCTGATCAGTCCCTTCACCATTCCCCCCTTTGTGGACTCTACGAAAGTAATGTAGCAGAGTTCAAAACTACATCTCAACATAACAAAGTCGGGCACTAGTTTAACCCCCTGTAATGTACAACAGCCTGAAACAAAAATGACCTTTTCCTGACGAAAATACATTTTATCTTTACAATGACATAACTCATGTGTGAAATCATTATAATGTGAAAATATTATATCTGATAACATTAATTACTGCAAACCAATAAACTGTATATAAAAATAGGGAACGGTGGGGGCACTGTGACACTATTTACAGTGGGCACTGGCACTATGTGGGCAATGTGGCACTATCTACAGTGGTATTGCATCACTATCTACATGGGCACTGTGGTGTTTTCAGGGGGGTGGGACAAAAAAAACTTAAATATAATTCATCCATTTTTTTAACGTCCATGAAAAACGGATGGCAAATGGCGGTGAAAAATGGTGTCAGACGGCCAGGAAACGAATTAAAATTTTGAGACACATGGATGCAAAACAGCCATGTAAAACTGACAGTTGATCCGTTGTTGACTGTCATTGTTTTCACGGTCGGTCGTGTGTATATAGCCCTCCTCACAGCGATCCAGGGTGACTAATTGTTACAGAGCTCTACGGTGTGTGTGTGTATATATATATATATATATATATATATATATATAATTTTTTTATTTATGTGATTTGTCTGCTCATAAGAAAAATTTAAAAACACTGAACTAATCTAGAAAATTAAAGCCTTATAAGTCTTGTAAAAAAAACCATAATGAAATTAATTGGGATATTCAAAGCAGTTCCAAAGATATTATCGTTTAAAGAAGTGCATATCAAAAATGGAAAATTTGACCAGGACACAGAGGCATCAATGACCCTTGGTCATGAAAGGGTTAATGGGTCGCACATTCAATTACCCAGAGTAGCAACATATAAGTGGCCCTAGAAAAGCAGTTTTCTCCATACTGGAAGAGCGCTACTTTTCATAAAATGCATTTACACCTGGGCAGTCCTCTTGGAATACAGGATTTAGAAGCCGATTGGTCAATTATATGACCCCTCACTGCAGCTCAAAACTTTAGACTCCTTCAGACACAAGTCACCCTTTGAGGTTGGGTACACTGTGGAACCTGCCTCAAAATCCATACCAAAATCTGCAAATTTTGTTGTTGATTTTAGTGTGCAATTTAGCTGCCGATTTCATTCATAGCAATGGATAGTGCCGCCACCCCCCCCCCCCCTGCAAATCACAACCCCACCACAGTAGATAGTGCCTGGACTGACTCTAGGAGCAGAATCCCCAGTGTCAGATCGCACTGGCCGGGGATTCCGCTTCTAGAGAGCCCCTGACGGCACTGTCCATTTGGACATTGTCGTTAGTGGCTCTCTCTAGGAGCGGAATCCCCGGCCGTCACTCTGTCGGGGATTCCGCTACTGGAGAAGCGCCTGGTGTCACAATCCATATATGGACAGAGACATCAGGGGCTTCCTATAGGTGTGGAATCTTCGGCCAGAGGGATTCCGCTTCTACAGGGAGCTACAGTGGTGCTAATTACAGAAAGGGTAGTGCCATATACAGGGGGGGGGGGTGCTATCTGCAGCGGGAATATTGCTAAAATACAGGGGGGAATGTTGCCAAGTATAGGGCGGTGGCGATATCTACAGGGGGGGGGTGGCACTATCTACATGGGTATTGTGGCATTATATTGGCACCATCTAAAGGGAACACTGGCGCTATCTACATGGGCACTGTGTGGCACTATGTGGGCATTATCTACAGGGAGAACTGTGACTCTCCGAAAGTAATGTAGAAGAGTTCAAAACTACATCTCAACATAACAAAGTCGGGCACTAGTTTAACCCCCTGTAATGTACAACATTAATGTGAAACAATAATGACTTTTTCCTGACGAAAATACATTTTATCTTTACAATGACATAACTCATGTGTGAAATCATTATAATGTGAAAATATTATATCTGATAACATTAATTACTGCAAACCAATAAACTGTATATAAAAATAGGGAACGGTGGGGGCACATACATTTTCAAACCCCCCCCCCCCCCCGTGTCTCACAGTATCTATAGCTTAATACATCTGAATTAACATCAGAACACATGAAATCTGATCACATCACAACACATAAATATCGTAACTTTTATAAACAACAGCGCATGCGCAAAGAGAAGAAATGTATTTAGGTTTGTAGACATTACTGACATATATATATCTCTCAGCAGTGCATACTGAAATCCTTTGTCTCATCAGCTCTGCAGACTGCACCCAGTCAGCCCCCCTCCTCCTCCCAAACACAGCATACTACAGGGGGGAGGCGGGGGGGTCACACACTCACAGCTTCTAACAGCGTCTAGTCTCACAATCTTAACACTTTCAATGCCGGCAAAACAACATAGGTATCTGCAATCATTCATCACACCATTGTATAGGAATTATCTATATTCAAAACATCAACCACATAATCTGTAACAGTATCCAATCTGTCAGCCACCATCTCTATATTATGATGACGTGTTGCTTCATCAGTGAACAGCGTCTAGCATGGAACCTAAAAATAGGAAAGACACTAAAAATGACAAAATTAACAAGGCGATTATTTCATACTGATTTGGTTGAGCCGGGCGTGACCACATCAGGGGTGGGTGGTGGGGGGCAGCCTCTCCCATTGGAAACACAGTGCGCAGCTGTGAGGGGGGGGGGGTTTCCCACCCACAATGAGGACACACTCAACATGAGGTACGGACACCATTACCGGGCGTCGGCTGGTCCTGTGTTTTCTAATACCTATAACATACAATACCTTTCTTATTCCTAACTTCCATTCACTTCACCAAATCATGAATAGGATCGGGTGATCCTGATGATTTGAATATGGACCATAAACCATCCATTCTAACAGTCTATATTATACACGTAATTTATATAACAATCTTCGGTCTATAACTCTCTGACATGGTTAATATATATATATATATATATTACCCACGACTTATCACACAACTTAACAGGTTGTTTTTTTTGGTTTTTTTTCATACACACCGCGTATGCCTTATCACACGACTTATCAGTGTTTTGCATTGCACCCCGCTTGCACCTGTCTCACGTCTTATCACACGTCTTATCAGTGCATCATTGCACCCTGTGTGCCCGCGTATAGGACAGGTTATAATACTATCCACGACTTATCACACATCTATATTGTGTCCGCGTATTTTCTATCTAGTCCCTAATTACCCAGACGATGGTTAGTCGAGCGCGACTAAGGTCTCACAGGTTTTTTTGACCTCACAGCTGAAAATATCACCTCTGTCGCCTGAGATAATCCAGTAAATCAACAAAAGGGTTCTACAGATCGCCACAAGACTGTCCACTAACACAGATAAGTCGAAGATTCATAAAATTAACTTGCTTACCGTGTTGCGGAGGTGATCAAATTCCTTCAGTGGGCAACTTTGAGTCTTCAGTTTCACCCTGTGATTGTCGATTGTCCGGATTTTGATATTTCCTCGAGTGAGGCCCCACGTTCGGGCGCCAAATGTCAAGTCCGTATTTCACACCGAATAACCACCTCTGTAAATTGAAAGCTGAAGGCATGCCTGGAAGAAGTAAACCAGCCAAATATGTTTGGTACACAGCTTCCCTCTCTCAGCCAGGAGGAAGACTGAAAACTTTTTATTCAGAACAAAGAAACACAGAAAGAGACACATGCCTCCTCCCCAGAGATGTGGGAGTGCCCAAGCCCCTACCAGTTTCTCAGACTCACTCTTCTTGCATTCCAGGGGGCGGTGTCTTCCATAGGTGTGTCCGACATGAACAAAGAACTTGTTATATATGTCAGTATATTACACAAAGAACTGAAATGTATATACATATGTGTGAGGATAATATTTTTCAAACAATATACATAGTAATGATCCCTGACACCACTATTAGCAAATAAATCTTATCCCTTGTATAGTCATTTCTCCATACAGTGGCATAACTATAGGGGTCGCAGCTGCCACAATAGCCCGCGGCCCCTCGCACCACATCTATAAAATGTTACTATAGTACCTCCTGGGGCCTATGAAATAAACTACACGTGCCCCTGTTACTATAGTAACTGACAATATACTTATCCTCCTCGTTCCGAGCGCAGGGGAGATCCTGGCGTCTCTTCACGTCATGACGTCGCATCGCTGTGCGCAACATCCCGACTCTGGATGGAGTCAGGACCTCCGCTGCGGCTGGAGCTGAAGAGGAGGGTAAGTATACTATTACTGCCTGCTGGGGCCCAGGTTGTCCAGTCCCTAAAATTGTATGGCCTATCCCCAGGATAGGCTATCAATAACTGATGGGTCGGGGTCCGCCTGCCGGGACCCCCGCCAATCAGCTGTTTTGAAGGGGGTGCAGCGCTCTCACTGCGGTGTGACGGCGATTCAGAAGTGACCGGAATGAAGGGGAAGCAGCGCTCTCACTATCGCTGCACCCCCTCCAATACAACTGATTGGCGGAGGTCCAGGCAGGCGGACCCTATCTGTAGTGATCACCGGCACCGGGGCAGCCGCAGGCTGGTAAAGTACAAAAACAGTGGCCCTTCCCACCCTGGTAATGCTCGGCTGCTGCTCTGTTGTATCTGGCTGGCTATAAAAATGTGGGGGGGAGGGGCCCACGTCGATCTAAAAAAAAAAAAAAAATAATAATTGGAAAAATCGATGTGGGGTTCCCCCATTTTTCATAATGTTTCCCCCCAGCTACGCCCCTGCCCAATATTCCAAAACATCTTCTCCATTTAATTCAAGGACAACTCTGATAAGACAGGCAGGACCTCCTGCCACCCTAAGCACCCCGGTGGCGAACGCCAGCGAGCAGCAGCTTTAGGTTGTCTAAATTGTTCTGTACAATAAAGTTTATTGAATAAAGAAAAAATGGCCAGCAGCTATTGGCCAGTTATAGGTTCCGCCCCGTTTCCTAAGTAACAGCAGAGAGCGAACTGGACGTGGTCAGATGTTTAGATTCAAAGTGAGGAAAAAACGTGAGACCAAGCGGCCGCGGACAGCGACACCTGCAGGACCGGCGTGAGGTATTACCCGAGAGGAGAGGCGGTTTTCTCGTGTGTCGTGTGCTCCGCTGACAGGACGCGCTCTTTCCGGTAATGACGTTCAGTAGTGGTCTGCTGCTATGTGGTACTATAACGGCCAGCATGTCTCTAGTCGCAGGTTGTTTATTCAGCAGTCTCTTCGCTATGGCCGACTATTAGCGGGTGGGCTCACTGCATACATGTGCGTACAGCTCCATTAACCCCTTAGTGACCAACAATACGCCTTTTCACGTTCATCACTATGGAGCCTTAGGCTAGGCTGACGCCTTTTCACGTTCGCCTAGTCTAAGTCCTGCACGGGTCTCCAGTGCAGGCTGGAGTCGGGGCTCAGCTGTCTGATGACAGCCGAGCTCCTGCTCCAATGCCCGCGATAGAAGTTGACTTCGATCGCGGCCGTTTAACCCGTTAAATGCCGCCAATAGTGACCGCGGCATTTAACTTGTTCACCCATCGGCGGCCCGCAAATGCAATCGCGGGTCTCCGAAGGGTTGTCATGGCAGCCGTGGGCTTGATAAAAGCCCCCAGTTCTGCCCTGGACATATGCCTGTTAGGACGCGCCGGAGGCACGTCCTAATAGATTGCCTGTCAGATTTACACTGACAGGCAATAATGCTCTGGTATACGAAGTATACCAAAGTATTATAGCATTGATCTGAAGATCGCACAGTAAAGTCCCCTAGTGGGACTAATGAAATAAGTAATAAATGTGAAATAAAGATTATTAACCCCTTCCCGCGATTGGGCGTGACTGTACGTCCGAAATCAAAGTGATTTCCCGCAGACGGGCGTACAGTTACGCCCTGCAGATAAAGCAAGCACAGGAGCTGTGCGCGGTTTATCTTCAGCGGCTGTCAGCTGTTATACACAGCTGACATGCCGCTGCAATGGCTGCGATGGCTGTTACCGCCGATCGCAGCCATTTAACCCCTTCAATGCGGCTGTCAATGACGTCCGCCGCATTGAAGTGGTTGACGGAGGGAGGGAGCTCCCTCTGTACCCCCCGCGCGCCCCGCGATGGATCGCGGGTGGTGATAGTTGCTATGGCAACCAGGAAGCCGTTACTAGGCTTCCTGGTTGCCCAGGTATGGTAGCCTATTAGGTCCTGCCCGAGGCACGACCTAATACGCTAACTGTCAAATGAAGAATGACAGTTACGATGCACTGCACTACATAAGTAGTGCAGTGTATCGTACCGGGGATCAGAAGACCAGATCTTCAAGTCCCCAGGTCAATGTAAAAGAAAAAGTAAAAAATGTAAAAAAAAATGTGAAAGAAAAATAAATAAATAAAAGTTAATAAATAATAAATAAATAATAAAAAACAACACTTGCCCTGTTTCCCTGATCAACTTCTTTATTAGAAAAAAAATTAAAATATGAAAAAAACCTATACATAATAGGTATTGCCGCGTTCGGAACGGCCTGATCTATAAAAATATCACATTATTTTTACCACACGGTGAACACCGTAAACATTTTTAATAAAAAACAATGACAGCATTTTAGTTTTTGGTCATCTTGTCTCAAAATTTTTTTAATAAAAAGTGATCAAAAAGTTGCAAGTAACGCAATATGGTACCAATAGAAACTACAGTTCGTCACGCATAAAAGAAGCCATCCCGCAGCGATATCAACTAAAAAATAAAAAAGTTATGGCTGTCAGAAAATGGCGACACTAAAACATGATTTTTTTAGAAAAGAGTATTTTTATTGTGGGAACGTAGTGAAACGTAAAAAAACGATATCAATTTGGTGTCGCTGTAATCGTATCGCCCCACAGAATAAAGTTAACATGTTGTTTATACTGCACGGTGAACACTGTAAAAAAAAAACAAAGAAAAGTGCTAGAATTGCTGTTTTGTTGTTTCCTCATCTCCCAAAAAATGGAATAAATAGTGATAAAAAAATCGCATGTACCCCAAAATGGAACCAATAAAAATTACAGCTCGTTCCACAAAAAACGCGCCCTCACACAGCTCAGAAAAATAACACGTTATGGCTCTCAAAACGCAATGATGCTAAATGACGACCCAGACTAATTTTTCAGGTCCAGTAGAATTTCACTAAATATCCCACATCGTCATTTGCTGGACCCCACAGGTGGACCCTGTAGATGCATCGGAGATGAGGAAACTTTAGGGCCTTGTGCGGCTTATAGGGCTAGTGAAGAAGTCAAACATTAGGCAATACTGGAGCACAGATATTTTGCATAATACCCAATAAACCTGGCCTGTGTATAAAGGATTGGTTCAAAGCGTACCACACCAATCCATGGATTATTCATTCACCCCATTATTACATCATCCTATTATGCCCTGATGTACTCCGCCCAGCTAACATATACCCTGATGTACGCCGCCCAGCTTACATATACCCTGATGTACTCCGCCCAGCTTACATATACCCTGATGTACTCCGCCCAGTTTACATATGCCCTGATGTACTCCGCCCAGCTTACATATACCCTGATGTACTCCATCCAGCTTACATATACCCTGATGTACTCCATCCAGCTTACATATACAATGATGTACTCCGCCCAGCTTACATATACAATGATGTACTCCGCACAGCTTACATATGCCCTGATGTACTCCGCCCAGCTTACATATACCCTGATGTACTCCGCACAGCTTACATATACCCTGATGTACTCCTCACAGCTTGCATATAGCCTGATGTACCCGCACATATTACATATATCCTGATGTACTCTACAGTTTACATATATCCTGATGTACTCCGCGCATATTACATATACCCTGATGTACTCCGCACAGCTTACATATACCCTGATGTACTCCGCCCAGTTTACATATATCCTGATGCACTCCACCCAGCTAACATATACCCTGATGTACTCCGCACAGCTTACATATATCCTGATGCACTCCACCCAGCTAACATATACCCTGATGTACTCCGCACAGCTTACATATACCCTGATGTACTCCACAGTTTACATATATCCTGATGTACTACGCACAGCTTACATATATCCTGATGTACTCCGCGCATATTACATATACCCTGATGTACTCCGCCCAGCTTACATATACCCTGATGTACTCCGCACAGTTTACATATACCCTGATGTACTCCGCCCAGCTTACATATACCCTGATGTACTCCTCCCAGCTTACATATGCCCTGATGTACTCCGCCCAGCTTACATATACCCTGATGTACTTCGCCCAGCTTACATAAACCCGGATGTTCTCCGCCCAGCTTACATATGCCCTGATGTACTCCGCCCAGCTTACATACACCCTGATGTACTCCGCCCAGCTTAAATATGCCCTGATGTACTCCGCCCGGCTTACATATACCCTGATGTACTCCGCCCAGCTTACATATGCCCTGATATACTCCGCCCTGCTTACATATATCCTGATGTACTCCGCCCAGATTACATATACCCTGATGTACTCCGCCCAGCTTACATATATAATTGTCACGGACACAGGGTATGTGGACCCACTAGGCCGCACCGCCGTAGCGGGGAGGCAGCTGACCAGGTCACAGTCTATGCGGAAGTCAATGGCAGACAGTAATGCTTTGGGTACCTGAAATAGTCCCGGCGGTGGCTGTGGCTACAGCACGGATAGAGGCAGATGTGACAGGTGGCGCCAGACGTGGCGGGCAGTATCCGATGAAGCGGAAGACACTTGGCGTGGCAGATGACACTTGGCGTGGCAGAAGACACTTGGCGTGGCAGAAGACATTTGGCGTGGCAGAAGACACTTGGCGTGGCAGATGACACTTGGCGTGGCAGAAGACACTTGACGCTGGTAGGCACAGGAACTGGATACGGGATACGGAATACAGGAGCAAGGTACACTGGGAGGCTGGAAGACACTGGTAGACCATAAGTAAGACGAACAACGGGAAAACTAACTGGCAAAGGGCAAGAGGGCAGAGCCCTTTTTATAGCCTGGGCCAGATTACAGCTTTTTACAAAAATGCGCGCACTGGCCCTTTAAGGCCGTGCACGCGCGGGCGCGCGCAGCCGCCGGAGACACTCAGAATCTGGAAGAGAGTGCCGGCGCCTGACTGGGGGACGACGCTGGAGGCAGGTAAGCTGTCCATGGCCACGGCCGTCGGGGTTAACGACCGATCGACGGGCCGTGACCATAGACGTTACAATAATGATGTACTCCGCCCAGTTTACATATGCCCTGATGTACTCCGCCCAGCTTACATATACCCTGATGTACTCTGCCCAGCTTACATATACCCTGATGTACTCCACAGTTTACATATACCCTGATGTACTCCGCACAGCTTACATATATAATGATGTACTACGCACAGCTTACATATACCCTGATGTACTCCTCACATATTACATATACCCTGATGTACTCCGCACAGCTTACATATACCCTGATGTACTCCGCCCAGCTTACATATACCCTGATGTACTCCGCACAGCTTACATATACCCTGATGTACTCCGCCCAGTTCACATATGCCCCCACATTATAAGCTGAAATACCACTAATACACCAAGCAAAATCTGCGCTTCAAAAGCCAAATGGTGGTCCAACTGAGCCTGGCAGTGTACCCAAACGGCAATTTATGACCACATATGGTGTATTCTGGAGAACCCGCTTAACAATTTATGGGATGTGTGTCTACGGTGGTACAAGCTGGGCACAACACATTGGGCACTGAAATGGCATATTTGTGGAAAAAGCCATTTTCAATCTGCAACATCTATTGTTTACTCATTTTTGCAAAACACTTGTGCGGTCAAAATGCTCACTACACCCCTAGATCAATTCTTTGAGGGATCTAGTTTCCAAAATGGGGTAATTTTTCGGGGGGTACCACTGTACTGGTACTATAGCTGTAAAGGATCTGCCAGGTACTACATCTGGGTATACTCCCAGGATTAATCAGTCGACACCTGAGGCCAGACCTCTGAGACTGACACCTGCTCCCACCAATCAGGGTGGCAGGCTCAGGAGTGGGAGAGCCTATCGCGGCCTGGTCAGTCAGAGTTAGCTCCGCCCCCTGTCCATTTATACCTGCTGTTTTCTCTTCCTCCTTGCTTGTTATTCTTTTTGGATTCCTGGCCCCACTGCTGCCTTGCTCCAGCCTGCTTCTGCCGTGCTTCTGCTTTGCTTCAGTTCCGTTTATCCTGCGTTGCTCTACCCCTGGCTTGCTTCTGCTCCGTGCTCCCGTTTGTATACTCCACTACTTCCTGATCCTGACTGGCTCATTAACCCTCCGTTTCCTCGCGGCGTTCCGTGGGCTACTGTATTCCCTTGCGTGTTCCCTGTTTGTCTCCCTTGCACTTAGACAGCGTAGGGACCGCCGCCAAGTTGTACCCCGTCGCCTAGGGCGGGTCGTTGCAAGTAGGCAGGGACAGGGCGGTGGGTAGATTAGGGCTCACTTGTTCCCTTCACCTCCTTCCTGCCATTACATAATAACAAGCGCTAATAACAAGCCCTTACCTAGTCTACCATTTCTTCTACGCTGACGTTATCATGGACCCCCTTGAGACCCTGACCCAGCAGATGCAGGGCCTCTCCCTACAGGTCCAGGCCCTGGCTCAGAGGGTCAATCAGTCTGACGCTGCCTTTGTAGTACCCCTCACCTCACCTCGGTTTTTCTCTGCCCTCGGTCTCATTTACGACGAGACTGACAGGACTGCCTTAGCCGAGAGTCAGCTGGTGACCTCTCCTGGTGGGAGACCTGTTGAGGAATACTGTTCTGATTTTAGAAAGTGGTGCGTAGCTTCTCGGTGGAACGACCCGGCCCTAAAGTGCCAGTTTAGGTTAGGATTATCTGACACCCTCAAGGATCTGCTGGTTAGCTACCCCTCTTCTGACTCCCTAGACCAGGTTATGGCCCTAGCAGTACGACTTGACCGACGTCTCAGGGAACGTCAGCTTGAACGTTTCAATGTTTTCCCCTCTGACTGCCCTGCGATTCCCCCCGAGG
Organism: Rhinoderma darwinii; assembly: GCF_050947455.1. Lineage (NCBI taxonomy): Eukaryota > Metazoa > Chordata > Amphibia > Anura > Rhinodermatidae > Rhinoderma > Rhinoderma darwinii. The sequence continues at coordinate 307,924,800 of NC_134690.1, read as the reverse complement.
TCCCGTCTCCTCGCTCTTCCACGGAGGACTCGGAGGTACCTATGCAACTCGGGGCCTCCATGTCCCCTCCACAACGTAGAGAGTTTCGCAGGAAGAATGGTCTCTGCTTCTATTGTGGGGACGACAAGCATCTACTGAACACCTGTCCCAGGCGCAAGAATAAGCAGCCGGAAAACTTCCGCGCCTAAGTGATCATCGGGGAGGTCACTTGGGCGCACAGGTATTTCCCGTTAATACTAAACGCAATAAGATTTTGCTTCCCTTTCAGGTCTCGTTTGCTGGCCGGTCTGCCACTGGCAGTGCCTTCGTGGATTCGGGCTCATCTGCTAATATCATGTCTGTGGAATTTGCTATGTCTCTAAAAATGCCATTTATTGATTTACCTTATCCTATCCCTGTAGTAGGTATCGACTCCACTCCTCTTGCTAATGGTTATTTTACTCAGCATACTCCTGTTTTTGAACTCCGTGTTGGCTCCATGCATTTGGAGCAGTGCTCTGTACTGGTGATGCAGAGATTATCGTCCGATCTGGTATTAGGTCTTCCCTGGTTGCAGCTGCATAATCCCAATTGCCGGATGTCATGTCTTTCGGTTAACTCTATTTCTCCCCGGGAGGCGGTAAACTCGCTTCCTGAGTTTGTTCAGGACTTCGCTGATGTGTTTTCTAAGGAGGCCTCCGAGGTGTTGCCCCCTCATAGAGATTACGATTGCGCCATCGATTTGGTGCCTGGTGCCAAGCTTCCTAAGGGGAGGATATTTAATCTTTCATGTCCTGAACGTAAAGCTATGAGGGAGTATATCCAAGAATGCCTGGCCAAGGGTTTCATTCGCCCCTCGACTTCTCCTGTAGGTGCTGGCTTCTTTTTCATGGGGAAGAAGGATGGTGGTCTTAGGCCGTGCATTGATTATCGGAACTTGAATAAGGTCACAGTAAGGAACCAGTATCCCCTTCCTTTGATTCCGGATCTTTTTAATCAGGTTCAGGGGGCCCAATGGTTCTCTAAGTTCGATCTACGGGGGGCATATAACCTTATCCGCATCAAAGAGGGGGATGAGTGGAAAACTGCGTTCAACACGCCCGAAGGTCATTTCGAATACCTAGTCATGCCCTTTGGGTTGTGTAATGCCCCTGCCGTCTTCCAGAATTTTATTAATGAAATTCTGAGAGATTACCTGGGTAATTTTCTTGTAGTGTACCTTGATGACATACTGGTGTTTTCCAAGGACTGGTCCTCCCACGTGGAGCATGTCAGGAAGGTCCTCCAGGTCCTTCGGGAAAATAATCTGTTTGCGAAGACCGAAAAATGTGTGTTTGGGGTACAGGAGATACCATTTTTAGGTCAAATCCTCACTCCTCATGAATTCCGCATGGACCCTGCCAAGGTTCAGGCTGTGGCGGAATGGGTCCAACCTGCCTCCCTGAAGGCGCTACAGTGTTTTTTGGGGTTCGCTAACTATTACAGGAGATTTATTGCCAACTTCTCGGTCGTCGCTAAGCCTCTTACGGACCTCACTCGCAAGGGTGCTGATGTCCTCCATTGGCCCCCTGAGGCCGTCCAGGCTTTTGAGACCCTCAAGAAGTGCTTTATCTCGGCCCCCGTGCTGGTTCAGCCCAACCAAAGGGAGCCATTTATTGTGGAGGTTGACGCGTCCGAGGTGGGAGTGGGGGCCGTCTTGTCCCAGGGTACCAGCTCCCTCACCCATCTCCGCCCCTGTGCTTACTTCTCTAGGAAGTTTTCGCCCACGGAGTGTAACTATGATATTGGCAACCGCAAACTTTTAGCCATTAAATGGGCTTTTGAAGAGTGGCGTCACTTCTTGGAGGGGGCCAGACACCAGGTAACGGTCCTTACTGACCACAAGAATCTGGTTTTCCTAGAATCTGCCCGGAGGCTTAATCCTAGACAAGCTCGTTGGGCACTGTTCTTTACCAGATTTAATTTCTTGGTTACCTATAGGGCTGGGTCCAAAAATATTAAGGCTGATGCACTGTCACGTAGTTTCATGGCTAATCCTCCTTCTGAGAAGGATCCTGCTTGTATTTTACCCCCTGGTATAATTGTTTCTGCCACTGATTCTGACTTAGCCTCTGACATCGCAGCTGATCAAGGTTCAGCTCCCGGGAACCTCCCTGGGGACAAACTGTTTGTCCCCCTGCAATACCGGCTAAGGGTACTCAGGGAAAACCATGACTCCGCTCTATCTGGTCATCCTGGCATCTTGGGTACCAAACTCCTCATTACCAGAAACTATTGGTGGCCTGGGTTGCCTAAAGATGTTAGGGCTTACGTCGCCGCTTGTGAGGTCTGTGCTAGGTCCAAGACCCCTAGGTCCCGACCTGCGGGCTTACTACGTTCCTTGCCCATTCCCCAGAGACCTTGGACCCATATCTCCATGGATTTTATCACCGATTTGCCTCCATCTCAGGGCAAGTCGGTGGTGTGGGTGGTAGTAGACCGCTTCAGCAAGATGTGCCACTTTGTGCCCCTTAAGAAACTACCTAACGCCAAGACGTTAGCTTCTTTGTTTGTGAAACACATTCTGCGTCTCCACGGGGCCCCGGTCAATATAGTTTCGGACAGAGGGGTACAATTTGTTTCCTTATTTTGGAGAGCTTTTTGTAAAAAGTTGGAGATTGACCTATCCTTCTCCTCCGCCTTCCATCCCGAAACTAATGGCCAAACGGAAAGGACTAACCAATCCCTGGAACAATATTTAAGGTGTTTCATTTCTGACTGTCAATTTGATTGGGTCTCATTCCTTCCCCTCGCCGAATTTTCCCTGAATAACCGGGTCAGTAACTCGTCAGGGGTCTCCCCGTTTTTCTGTAATTTCGGGTTTAATCCTAGGTTCTCCTCCGTTTCCCCTGGTTGTTCCAATAATCCCGAGGTAGAGGACGTTCATCGGGAACTGTGCACAGTCTGGGCCCAGGTTCAGAAGAACCTAGAGGCGTCCCAGAGCGTACAAAAGATTCAGGCTGATTGTAGACGTTCTGCTAACCCCCGGTTTGTCGTCGGGGATCTGGTGTGGTTGTCGTCAAGGAACTTGCGCCTTAAGGTCCCGTCCAGGAAGTTTGCTCCCCGATTTATTGGACCTTATAAGGTCATTGAAGTCCTCAACCCTGTATCCTTCCGTCTGGAGCTTCCCCCATCCTTTCGCATACACGACGTCTTCCATGCCTCCCTCCTGAAACGCTGCTCCCCGTCCTGGTCCCCCTCGAGGAAACCTCCTGTTCCCGTTCTCACCCCTGAGGGGGTGGAATTCGAGGTGGCCAAGATTGTGGACAGTAGGATGATCCAGGGCTCCCTCCAGTACCTGGTCCATTGGAGAGGATACGGGCCGGAGGAGAGGACTTGGGTACCTGCTCGAGATGTTCACGCTGGGGTATTGATAAGGAGGTTCCACCTTCTCTTCCCCACTAAACCGGGTCCTCTTAGTAAGGGTCCGGTGGCCCCTCATAAAAGGGGGAGTACTGTAAAGGATCTGCCAGGTACTACATCTGGGTATACTCCCAGGATTAATCAGTCGACACCTGAGGCCAGACCTCTGAGACTGACACCTGCTCCCACCAATCAGGGTGGCAGGCTCAGGAGTGGGAGAGCCTATCGCGGCCTGGTCAGTCAGAGTTAGCTCCGCCCCCTGTCCATTTATACCTGCCGTTTTCTCTTCCTCCTTGCTTGTTATTCTTTTTGGATTCCTGGCCCCACTGCTGCCTTGCTCCAGCCTGCTTCTGCTTTGCTTCAGTTCCGTTTATCCTGCGTTGCTCTACCCCTGGCTTGCTTCTGCTCCGTGCTCCCGTTTGTATACTCCACTACTTCCTGATCCTGACTGGCTCATTAACCCTCCGTTTCCTCGCGGCGTTCCGTGGGCTAATGTATTCCCTTGCGTGTTCCCTGTTTGTCTCCCTTGCACTTAGACAGCGTAGGGACCGCCGCCAAGTTGTACCCCGTCGCCTAGGGCGGGTCGTTGCAAGTAGGCAGGGACAGGGCGGTGGGTAGATTAGGGCTCACTTGTTCCCTTCACCTCCTTCCTGCCATTACAATAGCTCAATGCAACATGGTGTCAAAAAACGAATCTTATAAAATCTCCACTCCAAATACTAAATGGCGCTCCTTCCCTTTAGAGCCTTGCTGTGTGTCCAAATAGCAGTTTATGACCACGTGTGGGGTATTTCCCTACTCTGAAGAAGTTGCTTTACAAATGTTACGGTGCTTTTTCTCCATTATTTGTTGAGAAAATGAAAAAATTTTAACTAATGCTGCGTCTTATTGGAAAATAATGTCATTTTTCATTTTCACTGCCCATTTCTAATAAAATATATGAGACACCTGTGGCGTGCTGAAAAAATAAAAAAGTTAGAGCTCTTTGAATGCGACTATAGAAAAACGAATAAAATAGCTCGGTCATTAGGGCCTAAAATGGGATGGTCACTAAGGGGTTAACGTCAGTTAGCACAATATAAATACATTTACAGTAGCTCCCCCTAGTGGCGACTGCCGGTAGCTTTCCACTGAAGTGTAGTAACCAGGACATGAGTCTAAGGCTATGTTCACACAGAGTTTTTTGCAGGAGGAATATCTGCCTCAAAATTCCGTTTGGAAGTTTGAGGCACATTTTCCTCTCCCTGCACGCCGATTTTCGCTGCGTTTTTCGCCCGCGGCCATTGAGCGCCGCGGGCATAATACACCGCGAAATACGCTTTCTCTGCCTCCCATTGAAGTCAATGGGAGGTCAGAGGCATAAACGCCCGAAGATAGGTCATGTCGCTTCTTTTTCTCGCGAGGCATTATAGGTCAGTTTTTGACGAGTTTTGCGGTGCGGTTTCCGCGTAAAAAAAAGTCGTCAAAAAACTCAGTGTGAACTTAGCCTAAAATGTTCTTTACACAGGACGATTATCGGGCAGACAAGTGTTCATATAACGCTCGTTGCTGATAATTGCGCTTTGTAAAAAGGGCAGCGATCCGCAGATGAACGAGCAAACACCCAATCATCTGCTGGTCGTATCGTTTTAAAAAAGTGAAATATTATTGTTGTCGGCAGCGCATCTCCCTGTGTAAACAGAAAAACGCGCTGCCGACATGATAATAACGTTTGGGGACGAGCGATCGGAGTAACGACCGCTCGCCCTCATCCATAGCTCCGTGTTATTCATAGCTCCGTGTTATCCATAGCTCCGTGTTATCCATAGCTCCGTGTTATCCATAGCTCCGTGTTATCCATAGCTCCGTGTTATCCATAGCTCCGTGTTATCCATAGCTCCGTGTTATCCATAGCTCCGTGTTATCCATAGCTCCGTGTCATCCATAGCTCCGTGTTATCCATAGCTCCGTGTTATCCATAGCTCCGTGTCATCCATAGCTCCGTGTTATCCATAGCTCCGTGTTATCCATAGCTCCGTGTTATCCATAGCTCTGTGTTATCCATAGCTCCGTGTCATCCATAGCTCCGTGTCATCCATAGCTCCGTGTCATCCATAGCTCCGTGTCATCCATAGCTCCGTGTCATCCATAGCTCCGTGTTATCCATAGCTCCGTGTTATCCATAGCTCCATGTTATCCATAGCTCCGTGTCATCCATAGCTCCGTGTTATCCATAGCTCCGTGTTATCCATAGCTCCGTGTCATCCATAGCTCCGTGTCATCCATAGCTCCGTGTTATCCATAGCTCCGTGTCATCCATAGCTCCGTGTTATCCATAGCTCCGTGTCATCCATAGCTCCGTGTCATCCATAGCTCCGTGTCATCCATAGCTCCGTGTTATCCATAGCTCCGTGTCATCCATAGCTCCGTGTTATCCATAGCTCCGTGTTATCCATAGCTCCGTGTTATCCATAGCTCCGTGTCATCCATAGCTTCGTGTTATCCATAGCTCCGTGTTATCCATAGCTCCGTGTCATCCATAGCTCCGTGTTATCCATAGCTCCGTGTCATCCATAGCTCCGTGTTATCCATAGCTCCGTGTCATCCATAGCTCCGTGTTATCCATAGCTCCGTGTCATCCATAGCTCCGTGTTATCCATAGCTCCGTGTGACCGGAGCAAACGAGCAGATATGTCATAAATGTCAGGTAGATTGGGGTTCCACATCTGGGACCCGCATTCACTACTATGGGAGTTACGGAAACAGATCAGACAAAGCCGGAGGTGGGACCCTCATCTTTCTGACATCCTATGGATACGTCATAAATGTGTCTGATGCGAAGACCCCTTTAATGAGTATATCAGTAATAGTATAACTAGCAAGTACCAGCCGCTACCCCTCCCCCATCATTGCAACACCAAGTAAGGCGCCATGCACACGACCGTATTTTCATCTATCCCGGAAAACTGTCCATATTGCATCGGTATATACGGATCCGTAAAAAAAAAGAGGGAGGATGCAAATGATGTCATCAGCATGTTGCATAGCAACGCTTCCATAAATATGGTCAGAGTACGGATGCGTATCCATAGCCGCCCATATTTACGGAAGCGCCCATAGACTTCTATGGGAGAGTCCCTGCTGTAATTACTGATGAAAAATACGGTCGCGTGCGTGGGGCATAAGAAACTGCAGCTGCATCCCCCTCCTCCCTGTTTACAGTTTTTCACTAGATGGAACTTGCACGATCAACGATGTATCCAGTGACTCGGTGCTCATTTACACGAGCCGACGCACGCTGTACGGGGATGAGCGATGGTTAATACGATGGTCCGTGCTCGTACAGTTTACGTATTGTCGGCAGCACATCCCATTTGTACGCTGTGGACAACGAGGATTTTTTGGGATGCATAAAAGATGTGATCAGCTGACCAATGAGTGCAGTTTATCGTCTGATCGTCGCTGCCTGTGATCGAAAACAAGCGCTCGTATGATTATCGGCATTGGTAAAGGGGTCTTAATGTCAATAAAAGTTTTTTTTTTAATATCACAACGTTTCTAAGCATTTTCTATAGAACTTGATAGAAACCCATCGAGCCTAAAATAGACCCATCCTGGAACCCAGGGGTATAAACAGGCTTTTCTTTACAGCCGAGGTCTTGATGACGTCATTGAGACCGCGCGGTTATATTATTATTATAGATTGTGGCAGATGAAACAGCAGGATATAGTTTTGTTGGCTTTAGCGATGGTTTGAACATTTGGTGTACTTCTTCTATTAGCCACAAGGGGGCGATACATAACCTGGAAGAACGCAGTGCGGGAGCCTTTTGGTTTTTCTTGGCTTTTATATTGTGGGGCTATTATATAATCTATACCAGTGGTTCCCAACCGGGGTGCCGAGAGCTGTTCAGGGGTGCCGCGGCTCATCCACGGCAAAAAAAAAAAAAATAATCGAATTTTTTTTTGACATTTTTTTTTTTTTTTTGCTACAAGCTCCGCCCCCGACGTTGTAGCAGGCGTGACGCGCGGACGTCTGTTACAAGCACCGCCCACAGCTTCCCACTAGAAGCCTGACGGAGGGAGAGGAGCCATTAACACTGGGCAGGGTAAGTGCGGTTTTCTTTACTTTCTTAGCAGTTGTGTGAGAAATGGAGCCAGGGGAATGTGGGTAGTTGTAGTTCTCTCCTCTTATACCTCCTCCCTGTAATGTCCTCTGATATCCCATAATAACAGCCTGGACATGCTAGGAGTTGTAGTTCTCTCCTCTTATACCTCCTCCCTGTAATGTCCTCTGATATCCCATAATAACAGCCTGGACATGCTGGGAGTTGTAGTCCTCTTCTCTTATACCTCTTCCCTGTAATGTCCTCTGATATCCCATACTAAGTCTGGACATGCTGGGAGTTGTAGTCCTCTCCTCTTATACCTCCTCCCTGTAATGTCCTCTGATATCCCATACTGTCTGGACATGCTGGGAGTTGTAGTCCTCTTATACCTCCTCCTGTAAACTTTCTCTGATATCACATAACATCCTGGACATGCTGGGAGTTGTTGTTCTTATACATCCTTATTTATTCCTTCCCCAGGGGTAATCACACTTTCTGTCTGTGATGGAGGGGCAGATGGTTATTTTATCGGGGGGCGGGGGGACTGAGGCTGATGGTGGCTTTACTGGAGGGGGCTGATGGTCATTTTACTGGGGGGATGGAGGCTGATGGTGGCTTTACTGAGGGGTCATTATAATGTGAGTGGGGGGCTGACGGTCATTACTGTGAGTGGGGGGCTGACGGTCATTACTGGGAGTGGGGGGCTGACGGTCATTACTGTGAGTGGGGGGCTGACGGTCATTACTGTGAGTGGGGGGCTGACGGTCATTACTGTGAGTGGGGGCTGACGGTAATTACTGTGAGTGGGGGGCTGACGGTCATTACTGGGAGTGGGGGGGCTGACGGTCATTACTGTGAGTGGGGGGCTGACGGTCATTACTGGGAGTGGGGGGCTGACGGTCATTACTGGGAGTGGGGGGCTGACGGTCATTACTGGGAGTGGGGGGCTGACGGTCATTACTGGAGTGGGGGGGCTGACGGTCATTACTGGGAGTGGGGGGGCTGACGGTCATTACTGGGAGTGGGGGGGCTGACGGTCATTACTGGGAGTGGGGGGGCTGACGGTCTTTACTGGGAGTGGGGGGCTGACGGTCATTACTGTGAGTGGGGGGCTGACGGTCATTACTGGGAGTGGGGGGGGGCTGACGGTCATTACTGGGAGTGGGGGGCTGACGGTCATTACTGTGAGTGGGGGGGCTGACGGTCATTACTGTGAGTGGGGGGCTGACGGTCATTACTGGGAGTGGGGGGGCTGACGGTCATTACTGGGAGTGGGGGGCTGACGGTCATTACTGGGAGTGGGGGGCTGACAGTCAGTACTGGGAGTGGGGGGCTGACGGTCAGTACTGGGAGTGGGGGGCTGACGGTCATTACTGGGAGTGGGGGGCTGACGGTCATTACTGGGAGTGGGGGGCTGACGGTCATTACTGGGAGTGGGGGGCTGACGGTCAGTACTGGGAGTGGGGGGCTGACGGTACATTTTCGCTGCTGCGTGTCTAGAGATCATATGGATTATTAGATGTTTTATTTCTGTATATTTGTACTGCGTTGTTGCAGCTCATCGTCCTCCAGCTGCGGCCTTTCATTTCCATGACGACTGCTCCACTTTTCCTTTGCTCCAGTTTTAAATTTCCCACCTTTGTCTGGATTACGGATTCTCTGTAAGGTTCTGTGCACACGACCTATTTTCAGGCGTTTTACGCCTCGAATCACGCCTGAAAAGACGGCTCCATTACGTCTCCAAACATCTGCCCATTGCTTGCGGGATCTGCTGCGGGTAGCTCTTCTGTTGCCGCATTATTAAATAGATCATTGATGTCGCTGTTCTGGTAATTGATGCCACGAGGATCTATTGTATTCATTGATGCAGCGTGCGTTAATTACTGACATCCGGCAATCTCATATCTTCACCGTCAATGTCATCACTTTCTTGTCACTTGCATTGGTGGCATCAGTCAGTATAAAACCGCTCAGTTTATCCTACGTCACCTGTGATTCTGCTGAATTGTCACCGTCTGTTATCTGCTTAACTGATTGTATGACTCTCAGCAGCGTTTTACATCATCATGAAACCACCCCAGAAAAGCTCGTCCCGCAGGAAGTCGGCGCAGCCGCAGAAGAAACCTGCAGCTCCTCCTCAATCTCCGCCAAGTAAGAGAAAGTTGCACCTTGATCATCTTATCACTCTCATTATATATTTTATTTTAAAAATGAATTCCAGATAACCTCGGGTCGTGTAATACTAGATTGTAATCCGTTTCTCAGCTTTATATCTTAGAGGGTTCGTTTCTATGCAGGTAAAAATCTGTTACATACAGAAATTTCTGTAGCACAAGGCCGCCACTAGGGGGAGCAAACTGAGGACTGATTTATATAGGCACAACAGGAGCTGTATGCATGTGCACAATCGTCTCCCCCTAGTGGTGGTTGCAGGAAGCACGTTACTATATGGCCCTGGGAAGGGAATCTGAGAACACATCTCACACCCATGAAGATATATTATGAAATGAGGGATCTAAGAATTTCCAACCTGCAGTCCGACCGCTCTATTCATTCCCTATGGGATCGCCGGAAATAGTCAAGTTTGACTGCTCCTTGCCCAATTATGCACTCTGCCGTGAGCGGCTCCGCGCAGGCAGGCGCGATGTTGTGACGTCAATTTCTGAGCCTTTTTTCTACTCCGTTTATGCAGCGTGTGGATTGGACGTGTTTTATCTCATCCGCTTTGCTGCTACTGTATTATGCTGCCGATTTTTCCGCATTATAATACAGGTATATGCCGTATTTACGTAATGTGTGAACTGACTCTAACCCCTCCACCCACCCCCCCCCCCGCCAGTCCCAGCAAAAATGTTCTTGCATCAAACCGGTCCTCGGTGCAAAATAGGTTGGGGACCACTGCCATATAGAATGACTTGAGTGACCACCACTCTGGGACCCGCACTCTTGTTAACAACCCGCAGCGATCCGGCATTTATCACCTATCTTGTGGATAGGTGAAAAATTATTTTCGTGGTACAACCCCTTTAATCAGGTATCAATAGGACTTGATGGACCCCAAATTATCAGTCATAGAAAAGTATCTAAAATTTGAACGTCCACATTTATATCCTTTTTAGGTCCAACATTCTGTGCTGATTAATTTCTTAATGTCGTTTTACAGCAGTTGGAGCACAGTTTTCTGAAACGGAGCTCTAAATCTCCTGCGTAGACAGTTACATGGTATAATTTTGTCTCCCTGCAGCCACCACTAGAGGGAGCTCACTGCATACTGCTTTGTTACCAAGTTCAATGTACAACCATATACAATGAGCTCCCTCTAGTGGTGGCTGCAGGTAGCATGTTATGTTTTAAATCTGTTTACCTGATGTTCCTTGGGGGACATTAAGGTAATAGGCCATGTTCACACAGGGCAGATACGCGGCGTAAAAGTACACAGCGTATTGGCCCTGGGCACCGGAGGTAATTCTGGCTGAAAAATTGCAGTTTTTCGGCTGGAATGTCCATAGAAGGTAGAAAAAAAACCATACTTACCCGTAGCCATGGTGACGTGTCCCTCTGATGTTCTGCAGCAGTCATATGGGATGAGACATCATCCCTGGAGGCCGGGTTGAACGCAGGAGCAGAGAGATCTGGGTAAGTTTGGCGGTTTTTTTCCGCTGCGTCTGGATGAGATTTGTTTGAATCTCCTCCACTCTTCTGCTTCTGTATTACGCTGTGGAGTTTCCGCAATGAAATCGGTTGCAGAAAATCCGCCGTGTTTACGCTACGTGTGAACCCGGCCAGACAGTGAATTTCCATGTAGCGGGAGATTCATTTTCAGCTATGATTATGGATTTCTTTCTTACAGGTAGTGGGGAAACAAGTCACAGACCGAGCACACAACGAAGAAGACGCTACCGCCCAGGAGCCCGTGCACTGATGGAAATAAGAAAGTACCAAAAATCAACCAATCTGCTCATTCAGAAAACCCCGTTTTTCCGCCTGGTGAGTGGATGTGTCCTCTGCGGCTGCTCCTCTTTATTGTCAGTGATATTCCCCTTTTATTCTTGCAGGTGAGAGAGATCTGCCTGAAGTATTCCCGCGGCGTGTTTTACTACTGGCAAAGCACCGCACTTATGGCGCTACAAGAGGTCAGTATCTCATACAATGCACTGTCCATGTAACGCATGGGTCAACCAGAGAGGGAGCTGCTCTTTGCAGTGATTCACTACTCAGCCCCCGCCCCCTCTAACACATCCATATGCCCTAGCGGGACATTTGCATAGGGGTTGTGATGCATTGTGGGAGTTCCAGAGGCCAGACCCCCCCCCCCCCACCATCACTCTAGCTAACAGCTCATAAAAGTGAAATCTGATCAGTCCTTCGAGCTGTGTAGTAAATTATACCGGGAGTGCTGTCACTTTAAGAGGGACTAATGCTCTTCTGTATCCACAGTCAGCTGAGGACTTCCTCGTGAGTCTCTTTGAAGATTCTTACCTCTTCAGTCACCAGGCCAATAGGGGCACTCTCTTTGTGAAGGACATGCAGCTCGCACGGAGAATCCGAGGCATCCCGCATGAACTGTGATAACGCTGCCGTTTTATCTCTCAAGATTTGATGAAGAATGATCACGTGTATATAGTTTTATATTAATGGAGAAAATCTATTGGGAAATACAAGTTTTACCATTGCATAAAAGATCCAGTTTGGAAGAGTAAACCGGCTTTAGCGCCCCCTCCTGACACTGGTTACAGTGGAGGTTTTTTCTTTGTTTTATCTGTTCATGGGAAAGTTGTTACAACCAATATGGCTGCCACTGCAGTTTGCAGGGTGGTAGTGCAGTCGTTTTTCTGTCCAGCTATGTAATGGGTTTTAGGGGTCCAGGATGTAGCACAGAAAATGACCACAAGGCGGCACTGCTGGACAAAACCGCTAACAAAGACGCTGGACACAACCGCTAATGAAACCTGATTTGGCCGACCTTCTAATTGTTCTGCTGAGTTTATGATCCGCTTCCTGTTTTTATTCTGTGAAGATTTGTTAATTTTTTCAAATAAAAAAAAAATGTATATTATAACTTTGATCTTCATCATTTTAGACTAATCTTCATAAGGGCTTGGATATGATCAATGACTCCAGCTTCGCTGTAGTTCAATACTCTTGCTCTGTCCCACCCCCATTCTTTACACTGCAGCTATGCTTGTTCAGAGTGTTTGCTGTGTGGGTGGGTGTGTGGGTTGGGTCCAGAATTATTTGGGCAGTGACACAATCTTCATGATTTGGGTTTTGCTGCCACCACATTGGATTTGAAATGAAACAACTGAGATGCAATTGAAGTTGAAACTTTCAGGTTTATTTCAAGGGGTTAAACAAAAATCTCCTGTGAAAAGTTTAGGAATTGCCACCATTTTTCTACACAACCTCCTCATTTCAGGTGATCAAAAGTGATTGGACAAATTAACATTACCATAAATGTTTTTTTTAATACTTTGTAGAGAATCCTTTGCAGGCAATGATGGCCTGAAGTCTGGAACCCATGGACATCACCAGACGCTGGGTTTCCTCCTTTGTTTTTTTTGTTTTTTATATTTCTAATTTTTTATTTTCAAGAAAAGAAATGGGGATACAGAAAAAGAAAAGGGGGTGACATGGGTACAGAAAAAGCCCATGAGGGCCGATCATTTCAACCTATATTTCAACAACAATAAGTAAATATGCAATCAAAGTCCTCCCAACATAGTACCATCAATACACTACAAGCATTAGTATAGCAAGACAGGAATACCAGCATTACACCCTCATCCGCCCCTCCATCACCCACATCTCAGTCAATTCTTAGTAATGATTGATTCAAATAGGGAAGTAAACGAAGGGTAGAAGGACAAAAGGAAGGGGGGGGGGTATAGGGAAAATCTTAAGAGGGAGAAGGGGAGATGTTCTCCCCTCACTCTCCCCCCCCCCCCCCCCACAGCACATCACAGACCACAGGGAACTCAAGAGCTCCCTGTTCTCCACTAATCAGTTCACCCATGGCCCTCTTGTATCTGTCCGACTTGCAGAAGTCAAACCAATAGAACCAGGTTTTCTGAAACTGCGTTGCTCGTTCGGGTGCGGAATGGAGCAACTCCTCCATTCTCCGAATTTCGTGAATGCGCTCCAGCCATTGTCTAGTCACAGGAGGCTCAGAGGATCTCCAACCCCCCGGAATACAAGCCTTAGCTGCGTTCAACAAATGTCTCACTAACATCTTCCTGTAGCGCCCCACAGGTATATCGTGGTGGTGCAGCAAAATCCATGCCGGATCATCTCCCAGCGAGATTCCTGTGATCTCCAGAATGATATCTTGAACCTCTGACCAATAGGTGCGAAGGTTCTCACAGCTCCAGAATATATGTAAAAGCGTTCCCTCTTCTCTGCCGCATCTCCAACATAAAGGAGAAACATCCGGGAACATTTTATGTAGCACATGTGTGACTCTGTACCAACGGGATAGTATTTTAAAACTGGTTTCCTGATAGGCGTTACTAATAGACGCCTTATGTGTGAGGAGCATGATCTTTTCCCTTTGCTCTTGTGTTAGAGTAATCTGAAGATCTCTTTCCCATTTCGTAATATATGGTGGGATGAAATCCTCAGCAGGAGTGAGCAGCACGCAGTAAAGACTGGACAGGGCCCGTCTCACATGCCCCGTTTGAGAACACAAAGTTTCAAAGGAAGATAGAGCTCGGTCATAGGAAGCCGGTGTAGGTAGTCTTGACAAGTAATGAGTCAATTGTAACGCCTGCCATTGGGACGCGTCCGGGAGACCCTCTGGCTGGGAAAGCTCTTCTCCATGCAGCCATGCATTGCCCCTATAAAAATGACTTACTCTAAAATGCCCCTGCTGTACCCATATCTTAAAGGTCTGATCTGACAGACCTGGGCCAAATTCCGGGTTACCCAAAACCGGAGTGAGGGGTGATAACAGTTGTGATATTCCCTCTCTACTCCGCACCTTTCTAAACACCTGTAAAGTTGGATATATGGTAGGATGATCACGAAATTATTTTTTTCTATATAATATTGCTTTTAGTATGTCATTAAAATAAATTTTATTTATTTGTGTTGTACTTTTTCTTTTTCTTTTTTTCTTTCTTTTACTCTATGGGGGCTGCCATTTTTTTTTTATCTCTGTATGTGTCGATTAACGACGCATACAGAGATGGAATACGGCAGCTACAGGGCATAGGAGTCAATGAAAATATGTGAAATTATTATTTAATTTTTAATACTTTCCACCATATGGAAGAAAAAAAAATACAGCAAAAAACGTAAAAAATATAATAGCAATAAGTAACAACACTTAAAAAAAAAAAGGTTTAATTCGCGACACATTCCCTTTAAGGCAGCAGAATAGGCTAGTAAAGCTCTGTATATTGGCACACACCTCACACTCCATTACGGACCATAATTGCAGATAAAAATACTCATCCATTCATTTCTATTGCAAATGGACACCTCCTATATTTACAGGGCCACCTGATCGCATCCTGCAATATTGACACAGATTAAAGAGAACCTTTAATCTTTAAAGGGAAGGTGTCGCGCAAATATTTTTTTTTTATATGTTATTGCTTTTAGTATGTTATTAAAATAAATTTTATTTATTTGTGTTTTTGTGTTGTACTTTTTTATTACTATTACTTTTACTTCACTTCACTATGTGGGCTGCAATTTTATTTTCATCTCTGTATGTGTCGATTAACGACACATACAGAGATGGAATACGGCACATACATCCCCATAGAGAATGCGAACGGGAGCCGTTCCATTCACTATAGCGTACGCCGTCTGTGTGGGAGCGGCACATGCGCCGCTCCCACACAGTCCAAAAGGAAGGTCTTCCGCCGAGCGACATCCGGCGCCATTTTCATGTGGACCGGAAGTCGCGGCCGGACAGTAAGATGACTACTTCCGGTCGCGGCTTCCGTCCATATGTTCAGAAGCAAGGACTAGGAGCGGACGGAGCGGCGGCGGCAGGAGCAGGTAAGTTATGTTTGTGTATGTTCGTGTTATACTGAGTATTTACCACTGTATCTAATCCTCCTACACTGTACATTCGCTCAAAAAATGGCGACACACAGTGTAGGAGGTTTGAACATTCAACCCCCTCCTTTCTCCTGGCACTAGCCAGGATAAATGAGGGGGGATTGTTTGAGGACGCTAAAGCGAGTGTGTCTTCTCCAATTTTGCAGCATAAAGCAATGAGGTTGCTTTACCACATGCCAATGCTGCAATTTTGGGAATTGCTCCCTCTAGTGACCAGCACATGGAAATGTTATAAATTAGAATCTAATTTATAATATTTCCTGACTTGTGAAAAAATGTTAAAAAATTAGAACAATGTTTAATCATTTATATACTAACAGTTTAACTAAAAAAAAAAAAAAATAATTTTTCTAGCGACACATTCCCTTTAAGCTAAAGAAATGCAGCTCGATCGGGTTGAGATCTGGTGACTCGGTCATTGCAGAATATTCCACTTTTTTGCCTTATATACTCCTGGGTTGCTTTCGCAGAATGTTTTGGGTCATTGTCCATCTGTCCTGTGAAGCGACGTCCAATTACCTGCTGCATGTGGTTGAATCTGAGCAGAAAGTAAATCCCTGAACACTTCAGAATTCATCCGGCCGCTTCTGTCTTCAGTCACATCATCAACAAACACTAGTGACCCAGTGCCAGGCAGCCATGCATGCCCATGCCACCACACTGCCCCCGCCATGCCACCACATTGCTACACATGCTATACATGTATTACACAGGATGTGGTGTGCTTTGGATCATGAGCCGTTCCGAGCCTTCTCCATACTTTCTTCCTCCCATCATTCTGGTGCAGGTTGATCTTAGTTTCATGCTGTTCCAGAACTGGGCGGCTTCTTTACTTGTTGTTTGGTAAAGTCTAATCTGGCCTTTCTGAGGCTGATTAATGGTTTTCACCTTGTGAACTCCCTGTATTTGCTCTCATGAAGTCTTCTCTTTATGGTGGACTTAGATACTGATCCACCTACTTCCAGGAGAGTGTTCGTCACTTGGGTAGATGTTGTGAAGGGGTTTTGTTCACCATGGAAAGGATTCTGCGATCATACACCACTCTTGTTTTACGTGGACGTCCAGGCCTTTTGGAGTTCCTGAGATCACCAGTGCGCTCTTTTTTTTTTCTTCTTTTTTTTAAGAATATACCAAACTGTTGATTTGGCCACTCCTGACATTTGTGCTTCTCTCTGATGGATTTCTTCATTTTTTTTCAGCCTAGCGATGGTCGGTTTCACTTGCATTGAGAGCTCCTTTCACCTCATGTTGTGGGTTCACAGCAACAGCTTCCAAATGCAAATCCCACACCTGGAATCAACTCCAGACCCTTTACCTGCTTAATTGGTTATGGAATAACGAGGGAATAACCCATGCAGCCCATTAAATAGCCTATTGAGATAATTGTCCAATTACCTTTTGGTCCTTTGAAAAAGAGGCAGCTACATATTAAAGAGCTATAAGGGTATGTTCACACGGCCTATTTTGGGTATTTTTTCGGCCCGCATAACACATTGCCTTGTTGTGCCAATAAAGATTTTCTAGACCCGCTGTAAACCATTTTACCCGTAAGTCACAGGCTACAGCGGGGGTTCCCAACCAGTGGCTCATGAGCCACCTATTGCCTGCTGTATGGCTGACCATAGGAGTCCTTCGTAATGACCATGTGAATCGTCAATTTACATTGTTCCAGCAGAATGGGTGCTGGTCTCGGTGCAAGTCGCCTTAAAGAAGTGACCACATCTAATGCTTGGCGCGCTGGTCGTCACTTTTTTAGCGCCAGTGTCATTTTTATTATTTCTAGTTTTGGAAGTAAAGCAGTTTTAGTAATAAAATACCACAAAAAAACCCCGGACCCTCACATACCTTGACCCCAGAAGCTGAGACAATAGATGGGGCCGTATTTCTGGGCCAGGCGCATGAAATGTCGAGGAAGATCACTGCGCCCCAGATCCATCAGATTCCCGATGAAGGGCAGTGGTGCGGGACGCGGAGGGCGCTGGTTCTGGTCGAGTCCTGACAGGCGACACTTGGAGTGGGAACATCTTAAGTATAGAAAGAAGAGGACGACGAGGGCCGGCAGCAGCAGAGGGACCATAGTGAAGCTGAAGACTTAGGCCTCATGCACACGACCGTAGCCATGTGAATTTCTGGTCGCCCGGCTGCGGACTGTCAGCCACGAGCCGCCCGCAAATCGCGGGACATGCACATGGCCGCGGCCATTATTTTCAATGAGCCCGGACCGCAGAAGACAGCCGTAATAAGACAGGTCCGTTCTTTCTGCGGTGCGGGCTCCCGGGCCATGCACAGACCGTAAAAACTACGGTCGTGTGCATTGCCCCAGAAAAATGAATGGGGCCGCAATTCTCCCGTGGATTTTCGGGGGAATTGCGGCCGCAAAAGCACGTTCGTGTAGATGGGGCCTTAGGAGATGCTGGGTGTATATGTAGAGACAGGCGTAACCTTGAGGACAGGAAATATACAGAGGGAGGCATGGAGATTGATAGGAGAGGAGGCAGCGGACACAGGGTGAGCACTCAGTGTGGAGAAGACACATTTTATGCACAGCCATAAATTGAGTGGAGTTCCCCTTTAATAACCTCACCAGGTGGCAAGGCCCTGGCATGCTGGGAGTCGTAGTTTCACAACCGCTGGAGAGTCTCCGCTCTAGAGGATCACAAGCTTCAGGCTGCACATTCCCAGTACAGTGGAATCCTCAGCCTGGGATCACTGCAAGTCCAAATTACATTGGCGGCAAGATTTGGGGGCTCTGAACTCCTCTCTACAAGCAATCTACAAATTATATCACATCGCCTACAGGTCCTGTGCACTACATTGCCCAGGTGCTGTGCGGTTTATCTATAGGGTGGATGGGGCCCTTTAAATGATGGAGTTTCTATTCACAGCCCAAGATCCTGTGACCGTGACCTTCCCCTGTGTTTTATCGCTTCATCTAATGAATGACAGGACTGTACTGACCTTGGGCGCAGACGGAGGGTGAGTGGAGAATAAGTCAAGGAGAGATGAATGATGGATAAGACAAATGAAACGAGGCCTCCGTGTGTGTAATGTAATATGCAGTGTTTGTGTGTGTGTGTGTGTGTGT